>NC_141061.1:13537349-14892349 GCF_041138505.1 Cibotium barometz
TGACAACTTTATTGCCCAAGCAAATAATGTCTGAACTTCTTCAATGCAAAAACTACTCCAAGACATTCCCTTTCTATCACAGAATAATTTCTTTCTGCACTTGTCAAAACTTTGCTAGCATAGTAAATAGGTCTGTACCATGCTGTCTGCTTTTCTTGCATCAGGACTGTCCCCACTGCCATGTTAGATGCATCCATAAAAATATGAAATGGTATGGTCCATTCTGGTGGCTGCATGATAGGAGCTACCTGTAACATCTTTTTCAATGTACTGAAAGCTTTCTGGTGCTCTTCTTTCCATTCAAACTTTGTATCCTTCTTTGTCAGCTTAGACAGAGGCACATAAACATGTGACAGATACCTTAGGTACCTGTTGTCCCATTTATCCTGTCCAATGAATCTGCTCAACTCCTTCAGATTGGTGGGTGCTTTTGCTTTATCAATAGCTTCCAACCAAAGAAGAATACAGCCATTGGGAATTCTCAGAAATCAAGAAGTGAAGGTTGTAGGTTTGACATACCATATAAATTTGGTTGTCTTAAACATGGATAAAGGAGACAGCCCCTATCCTCTGTTGTTGGGTAGGCCATGGCTGAAATCAGCAAAGGTAAAATAGGACTGGGGAGCACAAAGAATTACACTCAGGAAAGGGAAAAAGAAGGTCAGAATGGACATGATACCAACAGCAGTATTGCCAAAGAATGTTCGAGCCTTGTATACACAAGGAATTAACATGGTTGAAGAAATTGGGGATGATGAGGAGGATGCCTTCCTCAAAGTAAATGATTCAGTTGTGCCTGTGTTTGAGATTGCTGTAGCAAGCATTGTAGAGTAGTACAAACAGAAGAAAGGACAACAGAACGTTCTCAATAAGACCACAGAAACAGAATAGGAAGAAAAAGATGCAGAAAATGATTTACTTACAGAACAGGAAGAGAAATTTCATATTCAACAGATAATACAGGCAGAAAAAGCATTTGAGGAGCATATGTCAAAGACAGCCAGAGTGAGGATAGATGATCTTCAAGAGCTGAACCTGGGATCAGAACAGGAACCAAAGACAGTAAAAATAAGTGTACAGGTTGAAGGAAAATTCAAACAGGATCTGACTGACTTGTTATTGGAATTCAAGGATGTTTTTGCTTGGCAGTATACAGACATGAAGGGAGTTGATCCAAAATTCTGTATGCACAGAATAAATCTGAAAAAGGATGCTGTTCCTGTTATCTCACAGAGATACAGAATGAATCCTAATTATGCCAAAACTGTCAAACAGGAGCTGGATAAACGCTTGAAAGTTGGTTTCATTTACCCAGTGGAGCAAGTGACCTGGCTTTCACCTATTGTGATAGTGCCAAAGAAAAATGGCAAACTAAGAATCTGTGTTGATTACAGAAAACTGAATTCAGCTACAGAAACAGACCCATTCCCATTACCATTCCAGGATACACTACTTGATGCAGTAGCAGGTCATGAAATGTACAGTTTCCTTGATGGCTTCAGTGGGTACAATCAGATTCTGATGGCTCCAGAAGACAGGAACAAAACAGCTTTTGTGACAGAGTGGGGAGTTTATGCAAGCAATGTAATGACTTTTGGGCTGAAGAATGCACCTCCAACATTTCAGAAATGGGTGCAAGAAGTGTTTGAACCATTTCTGTCAACATTTATGAGGGTGTTTCTTGATGATTTCAGTGTTTTTGGCAAAATAGCAGATCATCTGTATCATTTAAGGCTGTGTTTTGAGAGATGCAGAATGGCTAGATTAAGCTTGAATCTAGCCAAATGTGCATTTGCAGTCAGAAGAGGAGTTCTTTTGGGACACATCATATCTGAAGAAGGCATGCCTTGAGCTGAAAAGGAGCTTCCTCCAAATCAGGTAGTCCCATTTCTTTGTACAGGAACTCACGAAGAATATTTACTCCTGAACCTCCATCCATCAATGCTCCTTCAATTGTTTTGTTCTGGTACTGTACATTTATCTTTGGCACTTTGTAGTCAACATCTTCAGGCTCCACCTGACAGAGTTCAGGTTCCTGTGTGCTAACTTCTTCTTCCATTGCCTGTTGTAAAATCTGTCTTTTGAATCTTGGAACCAAACTCAGAATCTGATCCAAGCTTACCATAGTATCCTTCAATACATTGGCTTTCCCTTCATTGTCCTGTGCTTGTTGTAAATTCTCCATCATTATTTTCTGTAACTTAGCTTTCTGCTCCTATTCCTGTTCAATTTCTGTCTGCATTTTTGACTTCTGAAGTTTCTGAATTTCTTTCAAACACCCTTGTCTGATTTGTTTCTGCATCTCCCACACCTTGGGATCTTTCATAGGCTGGTTTTCCTTTGGCTTTTTTGTTTCATATATTTTTCCTGATCTTGTTACAGTCATGACAGTAACAGAATCCTCTGGCAATGTCTCCACCTGTATGCATTGGCTACAGTCACATTGGACATGGAGTACTCTAAGCTGGTCCTCCTTTTCTTCCAACTGAGGTTGCTCCACAATAACTACATTAGCTTGTGGTGCCCTGTTTTGCTGGCTTTGATTCAAACTTATCTGTCTCTGATTGTCACTATATCTGACAACAGGAATTCCTCTTTCTGATCTGTGTTTACACCATAGTGCACAATTTGGTCCCTGTCTGTGATTCATTTCTCCACAGTAAGTACAGGCTTCATTATTACATGCTCCTTGTGGTGGTACTGGGCCCCAATTGTTTCTTTGCTGAAACCTTCTAGGTGGATTTCCCATTCCTCTCTTACTGTCAGGGTTAACAATGTTAGCCTATGATACATTCATCCTGGGAGCATTCTGTCTTGGATTTGACCTGTTTATTGGGTTGTACCAACAGAAATTGTCAGTATGCCCCTGTTTTTGGCAAATTTGACAAAAGGGTTTGTCTTTCTGTTGTGTACTGGTAATCCCCAGGTTCTTCAATCTTGCAGTTATCTTCTTGTCCAGATCATCTGTGCAGCTTCCTTGGCTTTGCCCTTGCCTTTCCTGTCTTTGCTTTTTCTGTCTTTTGTTTTACTCCCCTTTTTGTCCTTCTTTGCTTTCTTCTTCTTCTTGCTTCTTTTCTTCTTGCCCTCATCCTCAGAGTCATCAGAATCCATGTCTGAATCTGAATCAGAAGAGCTGCTATCTGTTTCTGAATCTGAGTCAGAATCTGTGTCTGAATCTTCATCTGTGTCAGAATCATCTCCATGTCTGGATTTTGTTTTGCTGGATCTAGTTCCCAATCTCTTCTCAGCTCTTCTTGCTGCTGTTACAAGGTCATTGAACCCTCCTGCTCCAGGTGCTATGTCTGTGCTAGCCACTGAAGTTCTGAGTGTTTTTCTCAACCCTTTGCAGAAATATTCTCCCAACATTTCATTTGTTGGTCTCTCATTTACTGCCAATCTTCCATTCAGGTCCAAGAATTTCTGTGCATAATCCTCCACAAGCAATCTTTTCTGTTTCATACTCTTTATTTTCTTGAGTATGTCTGTTGGTGTTTTCCATCTTCTGAACCTTGCCAAAAATGATGTCTGTAATATGGCTGTGGTTGCAAAATGTGCATGTCCATACTGGGTATACCAATTCATTGCTTTCCCTTCCAGTGTGGCAGCAAATTGCTGCTTCTTCACATCATCCCCATACAATCCTTGTAGGCCACTTGCTTCCCATTTGGTCTCAAATTGAGCCACATGAGCATCAGGGTCTTCCTTCTTGGATTTGCCCTTGAATGTTGCAAATTTAACCTTGGTAGAGGTTGCAAACTTTGCCATGCTAATGTTCCAGCCAAGATATTCTTTACTCTGTCAACTTCTTCCTGCATCTGTTTTGGTTGCCATGTTGGGTTTGCCTGGCTTGTACCTGCTTCATCTGTTTGTGCTTCTTGGTCACTTGTATTCTCTGTTTCTAGACTGCCCACCTGTGTTGCACTGTTTACTGTTCTATTTTCTTCTCTGTGTTTCTCTTCCTGTTCCCTCCTTGCCTGTAATCTTGTATAGTAATATCCAAGTCCTTCTCCCCTGTATTCTTCAGACATACACCATGAACCTGCTCTTCAAGGAGATTCAATTCCTTCTGAATACTGCTGCTCTGCAACAACAAAGTCTGGCCTGTCTTGGTCTTGTGTTGCAGCCTTTATCACAATATCCCCTTGAGTGAAACTGATAAAAGTAGCAATTATTCCAGAACCTCCTGAAGTTCCTAGGAGCATTTATCAGACCAAAAGGTACTATCTGTTTTGTCTGTTTCTCCCAGACTTTCTTTCTAACCACCCTTATGACATCAAGTGGTAGTTGCAGAAAACACTCCTTCAAAAACAATTTGATATATGCTATCTTTTCCTCCTTCTCTGTTACCCAGTTAGAAAACTCCTGACACAGAACAGAAGCAAATTCTTGGTTCTCTTTTGCCTCTGTCCTCCAATTTTTGAATTCTGAACAGAGAATCTGTGCAAATTGGAAATATTCCTGCTGTCTTGATCTTTCTCTGCAATTTCCTCTGCTTTTAGGCACACTTGCTCCAATATCTTCCTTACCTTCAAAGCTTTTAGTTCCCTTGGTTCAGGGCTGGCTGTATCAAACCAATTACTGAATTCCTTCAATAAGGTCTGCACAAAGTCTTCGTATTCGTTCTCTTCACCAAACCAATCTGCAAATTGCCCTAACCATGTATCCATTGCTGCACTTCATTCTCTACACTTTATCTTCAGTATCATACTTCCTGTGTCCCACAGACAATTCGCAGGATCGCCAAGTGTTAGGGGGTAAACAACACGCCTAATACACTGTATTATGAATGAGCATTACAGTCTATTCTGTCATATCCACAGCATTAAACAATGATATCCTCATCCACTGAATTAAACAGAAATGTTATCTGACTTCATTTCACAAGACAGATTCATGACAGATTTCATTACAGTAAGATAGATAATCACATAGTAAGACAGATTAAGTATTCTGTGTGCTGCATAGATAAGATCTCTTCTCTATTCATTCATAAAGAAGACTCGTTACAAAGAGAAAGACATACGCTTACATAAGAGAAGGTGCACCTCTTCACAAGGTACCCTTTCACATCTCAAAATGATCTACTAAGGTTCAAGAAGTTAAATAGAGATATGGTCAATGCCTTAGTGCCCAAAATGGCCTTAACAGTTTTATAGTTATACAAAAGAGATCCTACAATTAAACCTATCAAAGTAAGCGAGAGTAGAGAAGAAGGAGAGCATCTCAAAGCAAGATCCAAGCAAGAGTAGAGAAGAAGGAGAGCATCTCACAAGTATTATATTGCAAGGGAGAATGAAAGTGTATTTCTTACTGTAAAAAAATGACATATACAAATGACTGGCTTTCACACTAGGTCATATAAAACTTAAAAAATAGTCCATTGGCACTAGTTCTAGTCTAAACAACTTTGTACATAAAGTTTATCACTTCCCCATTTGGCATCATGCTTAGGGTAAGGCCACCTTATAAAGTCCAACATGATCTTATAAAACATGGGTTTTTGGTAGGCAAGGTGGGTGAAACCATGTTAACTTATACCCCCTTCCTAATGGTGATCATGACCTTAGAATGTCACCAAGCTCAGGTGGTGAAGATGTTTCCGATTCTAGAGAGGTGTGGATGGTTAAATGATATAGCGAGTGAAGAGACCAGTCCTTGTGCTTTGGGGCCTGCTAAAGCTAGGGTTTGGTTGGCCATTGAGTTAGGAATCATATTGAGGTTCCTTGTGGTGTAATGTGTCGATGATGCAAGGCCTCATCTTTGCTAGTTGGGCCTGTACAAAGAAAGAGGGGCCCATGGCTTGCTCTGGAAATGTGAAAAGATGACCTTCATTTACTATCTAATGGTGGTCTTGAATTGTTTGGTATACAGTAAGGTATAATTCCCAAATCTTATTGTGAAACTAGAGTGGGGTGTTTCGTGTTGGAATTAGGGTTAGGGTTGCAACAATGCACACACACAAGATAGAGAGAAGCTTGAGAGCACACAAACCCACTAGATTAGAATGAACAAATGTGTGCCAGATAAGTACACACCCCAAAATGAGTAGATAAGAGGGTGTACATATGCACGGGGAAAAAAAACCTCCTAGTGAGGGAAAAAGTGCCCCGACGGTCCTAAGTCTATTCACACACATCACTACCATATAATGCTACAAATCCCCCTTGAAGTTGATGATAAGAACATGTACAGGGTATGGTCGATCAATCTTGAAAAGGTAGTAAGCCCAAAACTTTACGAAAAGCTTCGAAATTTTCACGAGGAAGAGCCTTCGTGAACAAATCTACCATGTTGTCATGTGTAAACACATAGAACAAGCTGATCTCTGCTACATAGAGTCTTTTCTTGACATAGTGGTAATGCACCTCAATGTGCTTAGTGCGAGTATGAAACACTAGGTTCCTCGCCAATTGCTAATGCACTCTGGCTGTCAGTGAAAGTTGTAGTGCTAGACGACTCAACACCCAAATCAGCCATAAAACGTCTGAGTCACACACACTCAACTGTAGCTGTTAAAGGTGCCCTGTACTCAGCTTCACACAGCTAGAAGTGGCCACTATAGGCTACTTCTTTTGCTGAGCCATGATATACATGACTCACCAAGGTGAAAGCAAAACCCACTAACACTCGTGTGTCATAACATCCAGCCCAATCTGAGAATCACTAAAAGCATGCAGTTGTGACTCACGCCCTTTTGGATAAAATAATCTAAAATACTGAGTGCCCTGTAAATAGTAGAAAACCCGCTTAATAGCCTGCCAATGCTTCGTACCTGGGCCATGCATAAATCTGCTCAACTCTGAGACTACATACTATATATCTGGCCTCGTGTTGCATACATAAAGAAGAGATCCAACAGCCTGCTAATACAAACTAGCATCAAAAGAGTCTCCTGCATCTCTTGAAGACCAAGTCGAGTACCTGTCTCCATAGGTGTAGCCATAGGTTTACAATCTTCAAGATTAAACCTCTTCAATAGCTTCTGTATATATTTAGACTGTAGCATAACAATGCCATCATTACGCTGTATAAACTAAATCCCCAAATAGTAATACAACTGCCCCAAATCTGACATCTCAAACGATGACTACAAATCAGCCTTAAAGGCTAAAATCTAATCTATATCGGGTCTCATGAGCAGCATGTCATCAACGTAGAATGATGACCAAAAATGTATCCTTACTCCTCTTCACACAGAGGGTACTCTCTGTTGGACGTTGCAAAAATCATTTGCAACCAATTATGTATGAATCTTCTCATACCATAAAGAGCCTTTTTCAACCTGCATACTTTAGACTCTTCTCCTTTTACAACAAAACCTAGGAGGCTACGATACATACACCTCCTCATGTAAATCACCATTCAAGAATGCAGTCTTAATGTTCAACTGATGTGCATTCCACCCATGATGTGCTAAGCAATGAGACACCTAATGGTAGTCATACGAGATGTGGGTGCAAAGGTCTCATCATAATCAATGCCCTTTTGCTGGGCATACCCCTTTGCAACAAGTTTGGCCTTGTAGTAGCGATCAATGCTACCATCTACTTTGCATTTTAACTTGTAAACCCACTCAATACCAATGGCCTTCTTGCCATGAGGTAGATCTGTCAAATACCAGGTGTCATTCTTGAGTATAGAGTTATACTCATCTTGCATAGCATGCATCCCAATGATCATCATCCTATGCTTCCTCAAAGGAAATAGGTTCCTCCTCATTACATAAAGTAGAAATGAGAACATGATCCACATCCTATGCTTCCTCAAAGGAAATAGGTTCCTCCTCATTACATAAAGTAGAAATGAGAACATGATCCACATGAGAATAATCTGCATGATGAGAACCTGCATGAGTTCTTCTAGGTAAAGGAGCTACCAACTTGCTATCCCTCAATGTTTGTACAAGCCATTTTGGCACACGCCTAGATTCTTCTATGGCTGCTCTCTCCTCATCCACTACACCCTCAATAATTGCCTCATCAAAAGGCTGATTTGCAGGCTGATTTTGCACCTGCAAAGGCTGAATTTTAGCACTTGGTTGAGCATTCAATTGCTCTACATATGGCTGCCCCCCATTAAACAAAGATAGGAGCGAATCAAACATGTCTTGTGAGCATACATTCTGTTGTTTTTTGCAAACAACATCTCTACTTCCAAAATCCGCTTTGAGGCTGGATGGTAGAGTCTATATCCCATGCTTTCTGAACTGTATCCCACAAATATGCATTTAACTGCGTTGTTGCTCAGGCACAAGAGCATAAGCAAGACAACCAAAAACATGCAAATAAGCCACAGAAGGCTTCTTGCCATGCCAAGCTTCATAAGGAGTTTTAGACTACAAGGCCTTGGTAGGGCATTTGTTCAACACATAGTTTGCGCACATAGTTGCCTCTAACCAAAAACCACGAGGTAAATCTTGGGCTTTCACCATATATCATGCCATCTCCATGAGAGTCCTGTTCTTCCTCTCAGGCGACACCATTTTACTGAGGTGTGTATGGCACTATACATTGATGCCTTATGCCTTTTTCAGTCATATATGCATGAAATTCCTTGGACACTCCCCCCCCTCGATTTGAACGAAGGGTGCCAACTTTACATTCAGATGCACTTTCAGCCATGAATACAAAGTGCCTAAAGCACATAAAAACCTCTAACTTCTACTTTAATGGATACACCCAGCTATATCTGGAGTAATCATAAATAAAAGTGTGCTCTATGTACCCCAGATAAAGAGGAATCTACTATCAATTGATGCTGCGATGATGGATCATGGGCTTGAAGTACGATTCAAGAAAACTGAAGCAGAAATTCTAGATGCTGTTGGCAAGGTAGTCGACAAAGGAGTAAGGCGCAACAATCTCTATACGAGCTAAATGCCCTTACAGTGTCTACAGATAAGGTAGACACTGTAAGGTAGTCGGCAAAGGAGTAAGGCGCAACAATCTCTATACGAGCTAAATGCCCTTACAGTGTCTACAGATAAGAGCACAAGAAAGCTTTGGCATGAGCGATTTGGTCACATTGGATTTGCCGTGCTAAAGGAGATGCAGAAAAAGGGTATGGTAGCTAATTTGCTTACATTTTCAGAATTGCAGGAACCATGTGAAGCTTGTATGATGGGCAAGCAACAACGCAAGGCATTTCCACAGGAAAGTAGCAATCGGGCAAAGACTCCTCTAGAGCTAGTACATGCTGATCTTTGTGGTAAAACATCTACTACTGCATTAGGTGGATCTTCTTACTTTATGCTATTAGTTGATAATTACAGTTGGAAGATGTGGGTTTATTTCCTTCCGGATAAGGTTGAAGCTTTTGGCAAGTTCAAACAGTGGCATAAGCTTGTGGAAAACGAGACAGGAAAGAAGGTGAAGAAGTTTCATACAGATCGAGGAGGAGAATTCCTTTCAACGGAATTTGACAGGTACTGCAAGGAGAATGGCATCAAGCACCAACTCACCACTGCTCACACACCTCAACAAAATGGTGTTGTAGAACGCCACAAATCGAATTGTCATGGAGATGGCTCAATGCATGTTGAAGGCAAAGGGTTTGCCCAATACATTTTGGGCTGAAGCGGTCAACACAGCAATGTATGTCCTCAATCGGAGCTATACAAAGGCACTCAAGGATGTTACACCTCAAGAGGCCTACTCTGGTAAGAAACCTTTAGTTTCTCATTTCAGAACATTTGGCTGTGCATGTTATGTGCATATTCCAGATGCATCCACGACCAAGCTAGATGCCAAAAGCAAGAAGTGTATCTTTCTTGGATATAGTCAAGAGTCGAAGGCGCATCGGCTCTATGATACAGAGACAAAGAAGATTATGGCTAGCCGAGATGTGGTATTTGCAGAACAGCCACACTCAGTGGAGAAAGGAGGTCCGTCCACTCTATCATCAGCCAGAGAAATAGTTTACCATGAGTCCAACCCACCAGTCAGATTTCCTCTCAAGGAGGAGGAGTTTTCAGAGGATGAAGACTCTCACACATTATAACAACCCCTGCTCTGCTGCTACACCACAAGGAAAGCTACTTCCAAAGTGGGCACAACTGCTCTTTGATGAGCGTAATCCAGTACCTGAGAAGCCAGAATCTTCAGCAGATCAAGGAGAATAGAGGAGCAGAGAAGAGCATCTGATCTCATTGTCAATATGGCCTTGATGGCTGAGATAATGGGAACAGTGAAGGAGCCAGCCACCTTGGATGAAGCCTTAGCAAATCCAAAGTGGAAAGCCGTGATGCAGTTTGAGCATGACAGCATCATAAAAGAACAACACCTGGGAGTTGACCGACCACTAAACAGAAAGGTAATTGGTACCAAATGGGTTTGGAAAGCTAAGTATAAGGCTGATGGCTCACTTGAAAAATACAAAGCTAGGTTGGTTGCACAGGGATTTGCACAGGTAGAGGGTTTCGACTTTGATGAAACCTTTGCTCCCACAGCTTGTATGACAACTATCAGGACGGTACTTGCCTTGGCTACTCACAAAAAGTGGCCAGTCTTTCACATGGATGTCAAATCAGCATTTCTGAATGGCCATCTCAAGGAGGAGGTATATGTAGATCAACCACCAAGTTTTGAGATGCCTAGATCAGAAAACAAAGTTTGCAAGCTGAAGAAGACATTGTACGGGGGCTGAAACAGGCCCCAAGGGCATGGTATCACAGGATAGACCAATTTTTCAAAAAGATTGGGTTTATAAGAAGTGCTTCTGATGCTAACTTGTATGTGCTAAAAAGTCATGGCAAGATTGTTTTGGTTGTCTTGTATGTAGATAACTTAAACATTTTAGGTGATAATAAAGAGATGATCCAGAAGACAATGGATATGCAGAGCCATGAGTTTGAGATGACAGACTTGGGTCTTATGCATTTTTGTTTGGGGATTGAGGTCTAGCGCAAGAGTCGGGTAAAATATTCATTTCGTAGCAAAAGCATGCTCACATATAAAACTTTAGAAAGAGTAAATGCGCCCCCATTTGCAGCAGTGATCACAACTCTACTAACTCCTTTGACAGGATATGAAGAACCATTTGCACATGTGACGGTTCCTGCACTTGGGATAGATTCCAAAGATGAGAATAAATTTTTTTGTGAAGTAATGTGCTTTTACTAGCACCACTGTCAAAGTACCAAGTATCTGATTTTGCCATTGACATGCATACATTATGAACAAAAGGGTCATAATAACTACAATGTACAGTCCATGCCCAATCATCTTGAGAAAAACTTGTAGATTCCTTCTTCTCTGCACTTGGTGTAGATGCATCACCCACCACAACCATGCTTGATTCTTTCTTTTTCTCCTTCTCTCTAGCCTTTTATTGCACTCATTTATGTAGTGCCCTAGTTTCTGCAATAGTGACACTTGCCCTTCTTTTTAGACTTATCACCTTCTTTCTCTGCATTCTTACCTAAGGATTCTGATTTTGGCTTATAGCCACCATGTGAAGAAGCTTTACCTTTGTCTTTTTGATTAGCAACAAAAGCTTGGTCACTAACTCACATAATAAATCTGTTCTGCCTAGACTCGCATAGCAAATCTATTTTGCCTAGACTGCTCTTCTTGCAAGAGTACTGAAACCAGTTCATCAAATGTAAGGGCATTTGGATTTCCCTTCATCATGAGTTTAAGGGTAGAGGCAAAACTCTGATAAGAATCCGGAAATGCATTGAGAATTATGGGCACTAATGTACTATGAGGATATATCTCATCCACACTAGCAATCTGCTCCTTAAAATCTTTGATCTTGGTCAAGAAGCTGTCCATTGAGCCTCCCTCATTCATGTGCTTTCAGACTCCAACTGTTTGTGCAGATATGCAAGATGTGCTTCATTGCACACCTGGTATAATGCAGCAAGTGCATCCCATGCCTGTTTTAAAGTCTTACATGACCGAATATGAGGAATAATGCTTTGCTTCATAGAAAGTGCAAGCAATGCATATGCCTGTGCATCTCTTCCATCCCATCTCGTTTGAGAAGTAGTGGGAGGTACTGTGGTGCATGTGGAGGGACCACATCTGTATCAGATTCTACTTCTCAGATGTACCTGCAGCTTCTGGTTGCACTGGTACTTGTGAAATAGGATGAGTTTTTCTACCACTGATCACATTCCAAAGGCCTTTAGCAACCAATACATGCCTCATGATAGAGGCCCACAATGGGTAGTTAGTCCCATCATGTTTGTCCTCAGCAGACAACATGTTGAATACATCACTACTACTAGCCAATGACTTTCTACCAAATGCAAAATCTTTCAACACACTACTGTAGGTATTCAATATTCACTGAATGCAACCCTGGATGGCTGCTAATAAACTGGCTGAATCACCTGCAAAGTGTATGAAAAATAACATAGAGTAAAGAGAGTGCTACTGGCAAAAGTATGATGGTCGATGTTGTTGAAGACAATGTAGATGCTGCTGTACACCAAATCTTTACCACTACACAATCCAAACAGCCAAAATTGAGCAGAACCAATCCAAAATGATGCCTCTAGAACATCTGTAGAAACCTTACGGTGCCCAAAATGTGCCCAAATCATGCCGTGGACCGTGAAAACGTTGTATACCTTGTATACAACACACTATAGTATATACCTTCTTCTCCTAAGAGGGTATCTCAAACAGAGACATAAAAACAGGGTCGTGGAGAAGGGAGGCAGACTACTAGATCAAGTGTCAAGGAAGCTAGCTCTGATACCAATTGTTGGAATTAGGGTTAGGGTTGCAACAATGCACACACATAAGATATAGAAGCTTGAGAGCACACAAAATCACTAGATTAGAATGAACAAATGTGTGCCAGATGCAAAAGATAAGTACACAAAGATAAGTACACAAATGAGTAGATAAGAGGGTGTATATGTTTGGGGTACTTTGAACATACAATGTATATTGAAACTAACCCCTTTACTTGCAAGATTTTTGTGGTTGAGTATGTGTTGGAAGTGGATATGATCTTGGGGCATAAATTGACTATTGTTTCCCCATGATGGTCAACGACAGAACAAGAATATACTACAAGGAGAGGATCCAACCCTAATGGATTTCTATGATGGTGAACACAAAAATATCCAAGCCTCTTCCTTGGAAGCCTCTCTACACAATGACCTACCATTTGCGTCAATGAGACCAACTTAGCAAAGTATCTACTCCTCCAACTCCATCTTCACCAACAAGAGAAAGCTTCTATTTCTAGTGTCAAAACCTCTTTGTCAACAACCACTCCTGAAGAAGTCCCCCAAGCACAACTATATAATTTTTAAAAGGACATCAAAGGAAAATCCCCAGAGCCAACGCCTCTTTATCAACCAACCTCACCAAGGGAGAAGGCTGCATGCTCACCACCCAACAAGAGACTCCAGCCTCATCGTCAACAATGCCCATTAGTCTCAAAACCGCAATCCTAGTGCCAACCAATGTGAAGGAGGGCCTCCACTTCATCCACAAAGAAAAATCCACCAAGACAACCAAAATCAAGATTTCTTAATGGTATCGAAATGTGGGTGGAAAAGCAGCTACTTGCTCAAGGCTACTACAATTTAAGGACAGGGTTGGTTACTAAGGCTGTCTTTAGCTTGTCAAAGGCACTCTGACACATTGCAGTCCACTGAAAAAGTGTACTCTTCTTGAGAAGGTTAGTTAAAGGGGATGCTATCTGAGCATACCTAGTGTTGCGTGACGAGTGGTGATCAATGCAAGGATGCAACACAAAGATGCAAGCAGGAAAACAAGTGACATTCTTATTTAGGGCTCTTGTAAAGAGTTCCAAGTTGTAGATGAGTGTGGGAGTGGGCTTAAGAATAATCCCACATGGGAAGTTTTGGGAGTTTTAGGAGTTTTAGTATAAAAAGTGGCTCATTTGAGAGCTTATACACACTTTGGGCTAAGTTCATGCAAGAGCTCCTTTGAGAGAGCTACTCTCCCTCTTCTCCATAGAGGTGAAGACTCTTCTCCCACCCCATCTACATCTTTGTATGAGATAAATCTCTTCATTGAATCAATAGCAATGTCATGAGTTTTTCTCATCCTCTTCTCTAATCATTTTACTCTTATGCATGCTTTTAGTATTTCGTTTTTATGTATGTGGGCTGATTTGAAGCTTTCATGGAAGCTTGATGCTTGAGTGTGTGCATGCTTGTAGGAAGATAGGAGTGGAGTGACGTCTTTCTCTTTGCTTGTGTGCATAGTGATTGTGATCCTCTTGCTTGTATTTGTGAATAAATGGGTGTGTAGGAATGAGGGCAAGTTGAGCTTGTATGTGTGCTTAGTCTAGTGTCATGTGATGGTAGCCATAAGCATTCTCTCCATTTGTGGATAAGCTTTTGTGCACCGGTACGGGTTGAATCCCTAGCTCCGAAAGGGATGCAAATCCCATTGGATTGAGCTACACGTGGATCATGCTACTCTTGCTACAAGTGAGAGAGTTTTTCGTCTCTCCATTGGCACCGCTGCAGGGGAGAAGACTCAAAACCGGTTGAGAAGCTTGCATTACTACCACTATTTCTTTTTGTTTTAGGGTTTAGGGTTAGCACGAGTGTGGAATCTCGGAGCTAGTGATTAGAAGAGAAAAAAAGTAGATTACAAGAGGGGCCGGATAAGGTAGCAAATTTTATTTTTTTTATTTTTGTTATATTTTTTTTTAAAACACACAAAGAAACCATGCATTGTGACGGGTTGTAGCTCTCATGGAGCATTGCGGAATGCTATTGGGTGCGTTGCTAAGCTCTTCCATAGCTTATGCAAGCTCCATAGGCTCTCAAGTGTGAAGGCCGCTTAAGGGAGAGAGGAAAAAAAGAGGAGGAGAGAGTTTATTTTTTATTTTTGTTATATTTTTTTTTAAAAAAACACACAACCGGCGAGTTGACTGGCAGCTAAGAGGAGGGAAGGCGGCTAGCGTCGCTGAGACTGGCCAGTGTGGAGGTGACAGGCCGGCTGCTGCAGGGCGGCCGCGTGGAAAGAGCGCAGGCCGGCTGCTGCAGGGCGGCCGCGTGGAAAGAGCACAGGCCGGCAAGAAGGCAGTGGTGGCTGGGCGCCTCAGCTTAAAGTGAAGGACGGTTGACTGTGGAAGGTGGCGGTGAAGGAAGAGAAGACGAAGCAAGCGTTGACAGCGGTGGTGAGGAGAGGCAGAGTCCGCTGAACGCAGCAGGCATAGAAGGAGACGAAGCCGATAAGCTGCAGGCCGGTGTAAAGGGCTGGCCGGTGAAGTGGGGTGGCCGAAAAAAAGAAGAAGGCGTCAGGCTCAAGGCGGCGAAGAAGCCCAGGCAACGGTGACAGCTACAAACAGGTAGGTACGGTCCTTAGCTGTAGAGTCAGATAGAGCGTTTAATGGTGGACCTTTGGAAGAAAGCTTCTACCAGGGAGGAGCATTGACAAGTGAAGAGGCTGGCAGGGTGCTTGGAGCCAAGGACTGCAGCTGTAGAGTAGCCGGCAGCGAGAAGACAAAAATAGGAGGAGAAGGTTGCGAAGGCGGCAAGAGCTCGGTTTGAAGGCGGCGAGTGGAGAGAGCTGGGCACGGGCCTCAGCTGCTGTCTGCTGGTGGCGGCGAAGGTCAACGAAGAAGAGCCAGGCGAAGGTCAGCGAAGAAAACACAGTGCGAAGGTGGCGCAGCAGCAAAAGAAAGCGAAGGAGGGGTGGCTGTATCTGAGGTGGCATCTGAAGAAGCATTGAAGGCGATGGGCTGTATAGCAGAGTGGAGATGTGAAGGAGGCGAGCGTGCGGAGGAGCCAGCTGCTGGCGGTGAAGGCTGCAGAGAAGACGCAAGGAAACGTGCGACGCAGAAGGAGCCGGCGCACGATCCGGATGCGATAAGGAAGAAAAAGGTTAGTATTTTTTTAATTTTTATTTATTTTTGTTAATTTTCATGTTTTTTACATTTTTTTAAAAAAAATAATAAAAATAAAAAAGAAAAAAAACAATAAAACAATAAAAAAAATTTAAAAAAAAGAAAAGAAAAAAAAAGAAAAATTCTGTAAATTATGTGTTTTTTTTAGGAGTCCATATTTTTTGCATATTCTGTAATTTTTTATTTTTTTATTTTTTAAATTTTTTGTAATTTTTTGCATAATTAGTGTAACTTGAATTTTTTAAATTTTTTGTAATTTTGTGCATAATTAGTATTTTTGTGTAATTAGTAAAAAAGTAAAAAAAAAAATCAAAAAATAAAATAAAATAATAATAATAATAATAAAAAATAGATAGTTACACACATATTCATGTTAGATGCATTTAGTGGTTAGGTAGGGTTTATAAAAAAATAAAAAAATAAATATATATATATATATATATATATTTGTAAAAAAAACCTTAAAATTTGACCTTATGCACTTGCGGTCGGGACGTCATATAGACACTGCCATAGGACCTAGGACACCTTCTAGAGTACCTACGCAGGAAAGTGGGACCCAATCGGTAGGAAATTTGGCAGATATTGCTGAAACCTTTTCCGAATCCCAATCTGATACCCTAACAACTAGCTCATTGTCCATGGACAATCTAGGGCCGTCAAATAGTCATCCCTTAGCCCCAAATAGGACACCCACAAGATCTTTTAATCCATTTGAAGCCGACACCATGGGGTTACCACTCAATGTGAGACTTCAATATGTCTACACGAATGCTCAAGGAGCTGAGATCTTTAGGGATCCACAACAACGGTATCTTGTTAAGATCGTAGACTTTTTCTCAGAACTTGATAGAGCACCTCTAGTCAATGACCAGGGTAACATGTACATGGGTGGAGATGGTGTCGCTACGAAGTCACCTATCATCCAGAGAATGTAGACAAATTAGGGGAGCTCTCTAAAAGCGAGTTCTTAGACTTATCAAAGCTTTCCAGAGCAAGGGAGTCTAGATTGCAGCTTTATCTGAGCTACCCAAGAAGCTTCAAGAATACCCAAACCCTCGTTGAGGAGAAGATCAATCTAGCTGTACATCAGCAACTCATTAGGGAAGCTCAATCAATAATTGAGGGACCACTTCCACCTATCCCTCGGGGCCCAACCTCTCTTAAGCCAACATTAGAAACCATACCAGAAGTGTCATCAATTCGGGAAATGAAAAGTTAGCTGATCTCACAAGCTCATAGCGAGAAGTCTGCACCAATTGCCACCCCATTGAAAGAAGGTATTCTGCCATCACCTAGCCTTGTCTTCCCATGCAATGATGAAGTTATTGATGCTAACGAGGACATGGCAAATGAGATGTGGGCAGCAGTTCATGAGAAAGTTAATGAGAATATGTCCTCTATTAGTTCACCTCTATTCTCTGAGGTGGATTTTACCAGGGGCACAGAAAACAACTTTAGATGCCCAAGCATCCAGGAGGAAGTTCAAACAATTGTTTCTCCTAGAAGTAAGCATACAATGAAATCCTTACCATCATATTTGGGAGAATATGAGAACTGTTCTCAAACCTTGAGGATACCCTCCATGCATAGAAGGTTGACAAAGGAGATGGATATGGGTATCGTGCAAGCTATTTTGTCAGCACCAGTGGCTTGTGCCTTACCTTTGCTTGATTTGATAAAGCTTCGACCTGAGTTGTGGAATGATATTGCCACATGTTTGTCAGAGTAGGTATTGCCACAAAAGGGTCACCATCATTGTACTATACACCTTGAGACAAAGCATGTTATGCCAGTTCCTATCAACAAAGTAGGAAAATTTTGTGAGGACGATCAGGGAAATGCTACCCTCCCATTAGAAGTGCGAAAAGCAGCTTCAACTGCAATACTTGATAGTGGTGCAGGAGTGGGCATTGTGACAAGGTCCATTTGGAAAAAGTGGGGCAAACCAGCTATTAGGAGTACCAGGATGCGCTTGCAGCTAGCAATGGAAGCTTAGAACATCCCCTTGGGCTGCTTGAGAACATATTGGTCACCACATGTGGGATTGAATATGAGCACACCTTTGCAGTAGTGGATTTTGGAAAACATCCAAACTATGAAGTGATATTGGGTAGACCATTCATGCGACAATTTCAAATGATTCAAGATTGGGGATACAATTATTTGTACCTCCGACATGATTCTGTCATCACAAGGGTCAACCTAAAGAATCACTCATATCGTGATGTAACAAGGTCTCCAATAGATGAGTTTGATTCTGCTTCATCTGAGGGCTCAAGAGTTACATTGTCAGATGGGCAAGAAGATTTGTGGATGTGTGGAGCCTTATGTAGGGATTTCAACACTGAGAGACTTAAGGGTAATCGAAGTGTATTAGATGAGGCATACATTCCACAACCCTTCCCTGAGCACTTAATTGATCCACTAGAATGGAGTCATGTCCTTGCAACATTATCGACATGTGCTTTACCTAAGCCAATTCAATTTTGTGACTCAGATGGATATGACATTATTCCTATACGAATGGTATAACCACGTGACCTTCTAGATGTTTTGTACTATGGGGATGCATCCACAACAGCACTGCATGTAGAGGAAGTCTCAATGGAGGATTTAACACTCGAATCTGCTAATGATGCTGATAAGGAAGATGGATGGGACTCTGATTTTGATAATGATGTGATAATCCCTGAGGAAGAGTTAGGAAAGGCACGCCTACTCTTGAGAGGAAGGGAGGTTCAAGTAGAGATCCCTCGAAGCCGACCTAAACGTAAATGCTGTAAGAGCCATAAGAGAATCCGTAAACAAGGTGAGCGGAAAAAACGTGAGAGACTACAAAAAGAAAAGGAGTTTAAGAATGAACACTCTCGACCACCACCTCACTTCTCAGGAAAGAATGGATATCTATACTATGTCCAAGCACAAGATAGTATCAAAGACCAAGTAAAACGATCAGATGGATTCCAACCAGGAGAAAAGCTAAAAACTATTAGCAAAAATCGCAAAAAAACGAAGAAACAAAATCCAAAACTCAAGTCTCAAACCGATTCAAAAGAGAATGTCGGAAGTGCAAAGATAACGGTTGAACAAAAAAATCTGATGCAAGATTGCAAAGGAGAGCTCAAAACCGCATGGTCTTCAATGAGTGATGACTCAAGTGGACAAGAACAAGGTCTCAATGTTCCCCCCAACTTCACACAGTACACTCTTCAAGATCGGAAGATTGTTCTGCAACAGCCCATGCGACAAAAACCAAGCATGCCAGGGGTTTCATATGATGGTCTAGAAGATGCAAAAAAAATTAATATCGCTAAGCCAGGAGAAGAGCCTCGCTATGTGTGGATTGCCACAGACTTGTCCTTAGATGAGGAGAAGTTATTAATTCAAACAATAAAGGAGTATCGCGATGTTTTTGCTTGGAGTTATAAAGACCTCAAAGGAGTTGATCCAAGCATATGTCAGCATACAATTCCATTGCGAGAGGATGCAAAGCCTTCCAAGCAACGTCCTTATACTTACAATGAGAATTTTGCACGAAAGATAAAAGAAGAAATAGACAAGCTCTTAGAGGCAGAATTTATCTATGAGATTGAACACACTGATGAATGGGTCCCCCCTATTGTAGTGGTGCCCAAGAAAAATGGAAAACTTCAAGTATGTGTAAACCTCAAGAAGGTAAATGCAGCTACTATACGTGATCATTACCCACTTCCAATCACGGATCATGTTTTGGAACAGGTTGCAGGGAAAAAGGCATATAGTTTCTTGGATGGATTCTCCGGTTACAATCAAGTGTCAATTGATCCAAAGGATCAACAACACAAGACAGCCTTTGCTACTGAAGATGGCATCTTTGCCTATCGTGTTATGCCATTTGGTCTAACAAATGCACCAGCAACCTTTCAGCGGTTAATGAGTCATGTATTCAAGGAGTACCTTAGGCAATTTCTTGAGATCTTCATGGATGATTTATGTGTTCACTCACAAGAGCGTGATGATCATATAGAACACCTCAGACTTGTGTTTCAAAAGTGTCAAGTTTATCGTATATGCTTGAATCCTGACAAGTGCAAATTCATGGTAAGACGGGAAAATTTTGGGCCACATTGTTTCTCGCAATGGGATTTTAACAGATATGGATAAAATTGATGTCATTGTCTCATTACCTCGGCCTATCAACCCTAAAGGGGTACAAATATTCATGGGACATTGTGGCTATTATCGTCGATTCATCTACATGTACGCTGTCCTAGCTAGCCATTATATGCTCTTCTTGTAAAGTTTAATTGGACTGATGAGTGTGAGGAATCCTTTGAAAAGTTGAAGCAAGCATTAGTGACTGCACCCATCTTACGGGCACCAGATTGGAACCAAATCTTTCATGTCCATATTGATGCTTCAAACTTTGCAATTGGATGTATTTTGGCTCAATCGGGAGAACATAATAAGGATTTCCCAATCTCATATGCTAGTCGACAGTTGAACAATGCTGAGAAGAATTATACCACAACAGAAAGAGAAGGTTTGTCCATGATATATGCAGTGAAAAAGTTTCGCCATTACCTTTTGGCAAACAAATTCATATTTTTTGTGGACCATCAAGCATTGCTATATTTGGTGAATAAGCCTTGTGCAACTAGAAGGATTGTGAGGTGGTTTATCATCCTTCTTGAGTTTGATTTTGAAGTGGCAGTCCGAAAAGGAACAACTCATCTTAGGGTAGATCATTTATCTCGAATCACCTCTGGTGAAGCTCCTGTGGGTGTGGATGATGATATGTTAGATTCAACACTTTTCCTTGTAGAGACAGCTCCTAAATGGTCTGAATCCATCTTAGAAATTTTGACAAGTGGGCAGAGACAACTAGCGGGTCCTAATGTGGACCTATGGCGATCATTCAAGTTAATCTCAGGGAGATTATATCATCAAGGTAATGATGGAGTGTTGCGGCTTATACCTAACCCTGACCAATATGAGAAGATCTTGGAATGGGCACATGCGGGTATCGGTGGAATCCATGCATCATCTACTACTTGTGTGCGACGTATATCTCAGGATGGGCAATGGTGGCCTACCATGCATGCGGATGCTGAAAAATTTATTCGTAACTATGCTTCATGTCAAATTCAACAGCCAATTCATAATGTCACATTATTCCAAATTTCAACTACACCAAGTTGGAGTAAGTATATTGTGGACTATCTTCAACATGGTCATACTGATCAAAAAATTCCTAAATATCGAAAGCATGCTATTGAAGTTGAAGCGGCAAACTATATGCTGATAGAGGGCCAACTCTACAAGAGGGGCAAGGATGGCAACTTACGCATGTGTGTATGTGAAGCTGACTACTTGAAAATCTTGACTCATGCACTCCTCATGCACATGCAGGTGTTGGGGGTGGACACTTTTCGGGTAATACCACAGCTAAGTTGATTAGGTGGTCTGGGCTTTGGTGGCCAACCTTACAAATGGATGTCGAAGAATATGTAAAACGTTGTGACGATTGTCAAAGGACCAAACCTCCCATCACAAAGGACAATATGCCATTGCAGCCTATGTTAAGCACACGTGCTTTTGCAAAATGGGGTATTGATTTTGTCGGTCCCATTAAACCTCCAGCTCGTCACACGCATGCCGAATATATTATAGTCGCAATTGACTATTTGACCAAATGGGTAGAGGCAAAGGCTACAGTTAAAAATGATGCCAGAACCACAGCCAAGTTCTTGTATGAGTACGTGTTTACACGCTATGGCTTACCTATTGAAATCGTTAGTGATCAAGGTGTGCACTTTGTGAATGAGGTCATAGAGTTTTTGCTTCAAGAATTTATGGTAACTCACAAGCGTTCTGCACCCTATCATCCCCAGACCAATGGACAAGCTGAGAGTACTAACAAGATTCTCTGCACAGCACTCACAAAGATTGTTGAGAGACATAGGACTGATTGGGAGCAAAAGTTGCACTCAGTTCTTTGGGCATATAGGACAGCCTATAAAACATCTATGGGCACAACCCCATTTGAGCTTGCTTTTGGGCTAGATGCAATTCTTCCCATTGAATTTCTTGTACCTACTCTACGAGTTGCTAAATAATTGGACTGGACTGGTCGTGAGCTTTCACAACGCATTGATGAATTGGAAAAGCTTGATGAGACCCGCTTATTGGCGGTAATGGGGATGTATGCTGAGAAGAGGAGACAAAAGCAATGGTATGATAGAAATGTAACAACTGGCCGATTTAAAAAAGGGGACCTTGTGCTCTTGTACACACTTAAGAAGCATAAGAGAAAGCTCAAGAAACGTGGCCTAGGACCGTTTGTGATTAATGAGCTTACTCCAAGTGGTGCAGTGCATTTAGAGACACTAGAAGGTGAGCAAATGCTTAACTTCATTAATGGAAGTCGTCTCAAGAAATACAATGAACCATTAACTGAAGCCATGCTTCAACAAATGCATGCTGCACACACACGGAAAGAAGCACATGACCTACTTAAACGTCAGGCTCAAGAAGAGGCTAAAGCTAAAGTTGCAAAAGCCAAGGAGCGTCACAAGCCAAGAAGCACATGACCTACTTAAACGTCAGGCTCAAGAAGAGGCTAAAGCTAGAGTTGCAAAAGCCAAGGAGCGTCACAAGGCTTCTATGTTGGCCTTACAGTTGGCTACTGATGATGAACAATATGTCGATCCTTTCAATATTCAAGTGTGTCTTCATTTTCATGAGACTACCTACTTTGTCTCTACCTTAATTGACTCTGGTGCAGATTATAATGTTCTCTCGTTTGACACATGGATAGCCTTGGGACAACCAACACTTGTGAACATTTCTATTGACTTACGAAGCTTCTCAGGTGAAGATAACCCTATAGAGGGAAAATGTGTCATTATGATGTCTATTCAGGATCACCAGATGTCAGTTCCCTTTTATGTGGCAACAAGTAAGTCCAAGGCAGTGGTAGAGGCTGTTCTCGGTCGATCATGGTGCTACCAATTGTTCATTAGATTGGAAGAATAGACAATACAAATTGCAAATTGATTCTGATTGCATCTTGGGATCTGCTACTCCACGAGCTTTATCATGTCAAAAGGGTGGTGTTTCTACCTTACACAACCCACTTTCAAAATCTGCTCTTGAAGCTCCAACACAAATGATGTGGATAATCGATGAGTCCTCAAGTGAGGGCCATGGCTGGCATGTTCCAACTACTTTAGTCACTGCTCAAAGAAGGCCAGGCAAGAAGGAATTATCAATTTGGCTACCCAAAGATGCGTACAAACTTGTACCATCTAGCCTAGTTGCTAAGCCTCCTAAAAAGCACATCTTTTCCAAGCCTAAACCTCACATTGTTACTCATTGGGTCCCAAAGCATGTTCTTAAAGCACAAGGCTATTATGAGGGTGCAACAGCACTTTGGCTTCCCAAATGCCATGGTTTGCTAGGGATAAAAGAGTGTATCAATAAGATTCCAAAAGCCACCCTTGGTTTTCCATATCAGTGGGTGCAAAAGAAATCAACACAACCTCTTCAAGATAGAATAGGTGGTTGTGATAGCACCTACAAATCTCCTTGTGTTGACCTTCCCAAAACATGTATTGAATCACCAGTTGTCCCAATTTCTCCTTGTTACACAATTCCACCATCAACTTCTGTACCTAAGACAAATCCAACTTTACATGAGTCTCCTTTGAGCATAGATTCTAGCACTTCAATGCCTAAATCCTCTTATCTTGCTCAAATTCCTCGACAATTGCTAACCTTCCCACCTCTTAAGAAGGACATACCCAAAACCAAAGATAAGGCATTAACACTACAATTGAAGCTCTTTGGTAGATCAGTGTTTGAATAATCTCACATTTACTAATGTGGTTCCTTATGCCTTTAGAGGATTGTGTTCTTTTTGAGATGATCTTATCTACAATGTTTTTGATTGGGATTGTAATGATGGATATGAGTGTATAAAGTTTGAAGCTTCTAAATTTCATTGTTCTACGCCCAGATACCTCCTGATGGATACTTGGCGAGATACATGTTTGACCCTGATAGTACTCAACCTGAACATCGCGGGGGTTATAGTGCTCCTCCTTTTCAAACTCATTCTAGGTACTTTTATGATCCCTTAGGTGAAAATTGCTGTGGGCATCACTTTGTCACTTTATTCTATCAACAGCATCACCCATTTCCACATTGTCAAGAGTGTGCACGACTCGTATTAGGAGAAGCTTCACACATTTGTTGGCTATGCCACTCTTACTTTCGACGATATGGCACGGGCTTAATGAAACAAATTGTGGGAATTACACCCCAACGCCATAACCTACTTGATGTGAGAGTACCAGAGAGAGGACCAAATCAACGTAGATTACCTGAGGAGGTTCAAGCACAACAATGGAGGGATACATGCATAAATGACTTGCAACCACCTATCTTGCAAGCCCTCCTTCCCCAAGTCTCAACATGTCAATTTTGGATCACTATGAGTACCTATATTGAGCAGTTCCAAAATCGAAATTGTCTGCTTAACCTTCCCATAGAACCAATGCCATATTTTAGCGAGGAAGCACTCCTTCCTCTACCACCTTCTCCAGAGGCCGGTTTTTGTATAGGGTTGTCCTTGCATCCTGAAGTGATTGATACCATCTTTGCAACAGAAGTGGACACGGATCCACCACTAGTGCAAGGGTAAGCTCATCGACTCCACAATAAGATCAACAAGCCAGGGCACTTTTCTCCCACTAGGTTTTTCCCCTTGGCTATATTCGGTGATTGGCACCAATAACAAATTTTATTCCTTTCTTTTCTTTTCTTGTTTGTTAATAAACATTTTGTAGAGATCTCAGCTAAACAAGAGCATACAAACACGGCCCAATAGTCCACCTACTGTGCACACAAATTAGGAAGGGGGGAGACATGCAATGCCTACAAAGAGCAAAGAGCAGCAATCTGCACAACATCAACGGGCACTACAAAAACAGGTGTATTCAAATCATAATCTTTTGTTCTTTATGTGCTTTAAACTTTTGGATATATTGTTTGCATGTTCACACACAGTTGGCTGGTTTAAGTTTTAAATTAGTTGTTAAAATGTGGAGAGTGATTTCTAGATTCTTAGAGGACTTAGTAGAAGGTATTTCTATTTGAAGACGGTGTAGGATATATACCAACGGAGTATGCCAAGTTCTTATGCTCTCGAAGTATATTAGTTATCCCTAGTGGTAGCTACCTCTTAGGTATGGGCTAGGTGCTAGGATTAATAAAAAATTTACGAAAAATATACCCTAAAAAATATATACAAGTGAATCGAGACATGACGTGTCTACAGCCATGTGGAATGCTTGGTAGGACCCGGGGTTGTCTTAGCACCTTGGGGCCGATGCCTTGGTTTCCATGGGGTGAACACTGACGTCTAAAAGATTCAGAAAAAGACCTTCAAGGACTCTATCGCCTTGATAGATGTTGGTAGGACTCTGGGGTACATTATGGGCCCTCGAGACCGATGCCCTCATCTTCATGGGATACTCCTTATGTCAAAAAGAAAGAAAAGGGTCTGTCGCCCTTGAGATACTTAGCAGCCTTTAGATTCTCTTGGCGGAGGTCTCTTGGCCGTTGCTTGGGTCTCATTGGGATGGAACCTTCCTCTTTATCATCTTTTACACACACACCAAAAAAAAAAGGTCCAATCACCATTGCTCATATTTAGGAGTAGGTTTGCCACTTAGGAATAACTTAAATACTTGTAGGACATTGAGACTACGGTCATAACCTGTGGTGTGCAAGCACACTTGCCTTTACATAGCACTATCTACCACAGTCTCACTTTGACTAGTCTTTACTCACCTCTTTTAGCACTCTTTAAAACTCTAACCAGCCTTTCACTTGTATGCTCACGTGTGAGATTGTCATTGCTGGTTTTTTTTTCAATAAAAGGCTTTACTTGTATCCATTGTTTTTTGCAGCTTTTGCTTCTACCGCGCTCGAGGACGTGCGCAAAATAGGAAGGGGGGAGTGTTGCGCGATGAGTGGTGTGATTAATGCAAGGATGCAACACAAAGATGCAAGCAGGAAAACAAGTGACATTCTTATTTAGGGCTCTTGTAAAGAGTTCCAAGTTGTAGATGAGTGTGGGAGTGGGCTTAAGAATAATCCCACATGGGAAGTTTTGGGAGTTTTAGGAGTTTTAGTATAAAAAGTGGCTCATTTGAGAGCTTATACACACTTTGGGCTAAGTTCATGCAAGAGCTCCTTTGAGAGAGCTACTCTCCCTCTTCTCCATAGAGGTGAAGACTCTTCTCCCACCCCATCTACATCTTTGTATGAGATAAATCTCTTCATTGAATCAATAGCAATGTCATGAGTTTTTCTCATCCTCTTCTCTAATCATTTTACTCTTATGCATGCTTTTAGTATTTCGTTTTTATGTATGTGGGCTGATTTGAAGCTTTCATGGAAGCTTGATGCTTGAGTGTGTGCATGCTTGTAGGAAGATAGGAGTGGAGTGAGGTCTTTCTCTTTGCTTGTGTGCATAGTGATTGTGATCCTCTTGCTTGTATTTGTGAATGAATGGGTGTGTAGGAATGAGGGCAAGTTGAGCTTGTATGTGTGCTTAGTCTAGTGTCATGTGATGGTAGCCATAAGCATTCTCTCCATTTGTGGATAAGCTTTTGTGCACCGGTGTACGGGTTGAATCCCTAGCTCCGAAAGGGATGCAAATCCCATTGGATTGAGCTACAGGTGGATCATGCTACTCTTGCTACAAGTGAGAGAGTTTTCCGTCTCTCCACCTAGGTATAAAGATCCTATACCATCCGGTTAATCCTAGGAATCCTCTGACTTCCTTTACTGTCTTGGGTTTCGGTTCCGGCCATTCTACGACTGCTTGGATCTTTACAAGGTCACGAGAAATCCCATCTTTTGACACTATGAATCCCAGGTATTCCACCTGGTCAACAGAGAAAGAACACTTGCTCTTTTTTGATGGGGGAAAAAACCTCCTAGTGAGGGAAAAAGTACCCCCACGGTCCTAAGTGTGTTCACACACATCACTACCATATAATGCTACATTTCGTTGTTGCTTGTTGCTCCTTAATGGTGTCTTTATTGGTGAGGTTCTTATTATGCTAGTGAAGGTAGTTGAAGAAGAGGCAAATGTAGAGCTCAGGAAGGGATTGATTCTTTGAAGATGTTGGAGGTCCTTACACATTAAAAGGGGGCCGTCTGACATCTCTACCTCCCCCAAATTATGAGTGTTATTATGGTAGGGTGGGAGGGAAATCTGAGCCTCATGGCTGGGTTTACGAAGAAGGCATTGAGACCAACCTTGTCAAGGTAGGAGGGAAATCTAGCCCCCCCCCCATGATTTGAAAGGCATTGAGGTTGACCTTGTCAAGGTACGGGGCTACTTCAAGTAGTTGAATGGCATATTCCACCGATGGATAGGCAACCCTATAGGGATTTCGGAGGGTGGTCTTGACCTATGTGTGAATGAGGGTTCCTTGGACTTGGAGAATTTGTGGGTCTAGGGAGCATGAATCATCATCTTTAATGGTGACTCCCATTTCGACAATTGGATCAAGAAGATCTAGAGGATGCTTATTGGACATTTAGTGTTGATCTTCAGTTGGGTTTATCCTAAGCTGACCATGACCTCGACAAGACCAACAATCACAGTTACAAGCAAATGAGACATTTAGTGTTGATCCTGAGTTGGGTTTATCCTAAGTTGACCATGACCATAATAAGCAATCCAATAATCACAATTATAGTATACATAATAACAAGCGCACACAGTACAAAGCTGGAGTCCCACTCTCCATAAGAGCCCATTATAGAATTATCTTTACCACAGAACCAAGTTTTAATTCTTCTATGTTTAGACAAGGATGAACAAGGAACACGAGAAAGAGTAAAGAGATAATTTATGGGACTACCTCAAACCAAAGGGATCCACAAAGGATGTTCATAGAATGTGTTCTCAGCCATTAAGCTTGTAGACTCAAGGCTAGGCTAGCCGGAGGATAAGTGGCTAGGTTTGTGGAGGACTTAAGGCTAGGTTGGTAGAGGAGAAGTGCCATTAGAAACCACACATACCAATCCCAAAGTGTAAGAGATCTAGCACCCTAAAATAGAGGGTCTCATACAACCACCTCCTTACATTCCATCGCCATGTGAATATGTAGAAGACATGTAGAGGATGGCGGTTGAAATGGGAAGGGGGGGTACAACCAACATAGCACCTAGAGGCTCAGAGTTAGGCAAAACTAAGCCAATCCATATTTGAAGAATGATGACTAAATTTGATGGAATTAGAGATCCATCAAATTTGTTGGAACTAGAGATCCATTTCTAGTTTCATCAAATTTGGGAAGGGGGGTTGCAAACCATTAACATAGCACCTAGAGGCCTTAGGGGTATTCACTCTTAGAAAACTTATGACATCACGTGAGTGTACAAGAGGGGGGTATTTTGAAATGAGGCATAAGCTTATAAGGTAGGGGTAAGGCCATGTATTTAGGTAATGATTTAATGATATCAAGAAATGATCACAACTTGCTTCAATAATGATTCAAGTATGTTGTGGTGATTTATAATAATGATTTTCTAGTACTTAACATCTATTTCTTGGTAGCATACATGAAGTACTTATGTTCACTCAATAAGGTTCAAAGTAACATGCTTTAATCTAAGGAGAGGGGGTGTGTAAATGCTAGAGAAAAAACATAGATATAAGGAAGGGGGTGACAGTCATTTTTAAAGGTATTCTTGTAAGCTTAAATAGGGGGTTGTTGTCATCTTATGAGCATCATATATAGGGATTTTCTTGAGGTTCATGCACGCAGGTGATGTCCCCCTTTATTGTGAGTGAATCCCTCAGGCTAGAGGCTTAGAGTTAGGCAAAACCAAGACAATCCACATCTGAAGGATGACGACCAAATTTGATGGAATTAGAGATTCCATTCAGTATACCTAGAGAAGTTCAATTAGATTTGCGAGGCCATGGGATAGATTTGATGATCCCACCAACATTTTCTCATTCAAACTTTACCTTGAAGGCAAAGCAGGCCAGTGGTTTAGGTCTTTAAAACCACTTGAAAAGACTAGCTAGGTCTTAAGACACACTTTCATTGTGGGATTCTCACCTCTAGTGGAGCCACATGGAGCCCAGTTTGGGCCACAATATTTCAAGAAAAAATATGCAATGATCTCCAAGAAATCCTTTATCTAGTAACATAAAACCATTGTAAGTAGATTTCACATTTTCCATTTCCTTTTCTATACGGGAGTCTCTTTTGATGACAAGAATTCTAGGTTTTTTCATATTCCACAATCATGAGACAGGTAAGCCATACTCAAAAATATCATCAAGGATAATCTTTTGAGGTATTTCTTAACATCATATCCACATCTTTTTTCCTTGGAATATATCACAACTAGATTTTTCTTTGTCTACTTTACAAGATACTATTTCCTTTTTGTCCATTCTCCCTTAGAGTTGGTCCATATTGGGCCCATGGATACATTTCATGTATTATCTTTTAACAGTCTCATCACATCAGTCTTTCGAGTCATACATAAGATTTCCATCTCTAGACCCCATCAACAATAACTCAATTAATTTGGCTAAGATAACTTAGACCATAAATAAATATTTCAAGGAATATGACCATAAAAAGGATACCTAATTCGGGCAACATCCTTTATCCTTATATCGAGAGCTCGTTATAAACAACTTATTTCTTTATACGAGCTTAAACTCATCAGATCTCCTTATAAATGACTCATGTCTTTATACAAACTTAAACTCATCAAGGATCGAGACCATAACCATTTCCCATGTCTATTTAACGTATTGGCCGAGATCAAACTCAACTATATATTCTTAGTCCTTTTCTTTGATTACTTTCCACCATAAGGGATTGCTTACTCATTTTCTTATGCAATGGACTTGGGGGGGGACATAAGATTTGTTCCTTCCTAAAGACTTATTTATAAAGAATAGAAAATACTAAAAGGAGTTATAGGAGGGTGAATGAAAGGTAAGGGTAGTCATTTTCATTCACTCTCAAGGAAAATAGGACATCGACATAAGAAGCAAATCTCACGGGTACGGTATCTCAATCGAGATATGAACATCACTAATAGCTTGACATATGTCCCCCTCGTCAATAGCCTAATATCTCGATTGAGATACCAAGAACCGCCATGCCAGTAACCTCGGAAGGGCTCTCGTATCTTGATCACGATCCATGTCACTAAAACATGTCATTGCCACTTGGATATCTTGATCGAGATACTAAGGCCACTGGGATCCATGTTAATGCCACAAGGAATCTAGGTCAACATACGCATAGTTGGCCACTTGGATGTATATTCAACATGCATAGTGATGCTATCTCGATCGTCTATGTATCTCAAACGAGATATGGGAATATGATCTTGATCATTGACATATCTCAATCGAGATACTAAGATGAGATCTCAGTCGTTCATGTATCTTGATCGAGATACTGAGATGTGATCTTTTCTCGATCAAGATATGTGGTTCTAATATGAGCCATCCATGTATCTCAATTGAGATACTCTCAACAAATCTGAGCCATCCATGTATCTCGATTGAGATACTCTCAACAAATCTAAGCCATCCATGTATCTCGATTGAGATACTCTCAATCAACAAATCTAAGCCATCCATGTATCTTGATTGAGATACTCTCAACAAATCTAAGCCATTCATTCCACCAACCCAAAAACCACGCATACATTAAGGCCGTTCATTTTGCAAACCCTAAAAGTTATGCCACATGACCTTGATCAAGATTACAAAAGCCCTAAGTTTTTTTTCCCTCATTCTCTTATGCCATTTTCAATGTTTCACACTCTCTTCCATTGTGTTCTCTCTTGGATTAAAGCATAATTAGTGGGCTTTGAATCCAACATTAGTGGTGTTTTAGATATTCATTAGTGCTAGATTAGTATTTTCTTAGCACTCAGGTCATTAGACCTTTCACATTGGCCACCCCGTTTGTGTTAGGCTTAGGGTCTAGCATGGAGTCATGTAAGGAGGGCCGCTCTTCTATTGTGGACCTCATCGTAGAGATAGACCGTGAGTTTAGTGGTTATTCATAGGAGTGCTAGAGACACACCATCTACTTAACATATCGTGCTGGACTTGGAGGGCGACACTCTCATCCCTTGGTAGCCTTCACGACGTTGTTTATGTAGATGAGTGGATAGCACATCACCGTATTTCTCCAATATCACATGGCTTGACATATCATCAGGTGTGTGAGCTTGGACCTATTAGAAATGGAGCATACTTAGACCTTTTTCTTGATAGCCATGGGATGTGGCCTGGGATAGGGAAGCCCCTTATTATTTCATGGTGTTCGCATCCTCGTATGGCGGCATATATCTATAGTGGATATTTTGTCGCATATGGGAGGATGCTAAAAACTGCCAGATCCCCATCTATTTTGCAAAGCAATTATATGAGAGTTTGTCTTGGGGAAGTAGGTTAATTACACTGGCCTCATCAGTGTGGTAGTGGTGCTAGTTGAGGTCATCTCTAGGACCAAGGGAGACGACCTCCACACTAGCCTTAGATGCAGTTGTTGCTGCAGATCCACCATTTGTATCTTTGTCTATTGTCGAGGCACTAGGCACTTAGATGGGGATCGATGTGCGTAGTACTATTGAGAGCATCTAGCATGTGGTGTGTCTTTTTTCACAATTGATGCCGATAGATATCGAGGTATTTATACATATTCATTGCTTCTATAGGTTTTTCATAGTTATCTATTTTTCTGTTTACATCTTTATATCTTCTTTTCTATATTGTTACAGAATAGTAGGTTTTTCATAGTTATCTATTTTTTTTTGTTTACATCTTTATATTTACTTTTCTATATTTTTAAAATTAATGGTGGTTGATTGTGTCATGTAGGGTCCCACATCTACGAGTGAGTGAGAGACTCACACAGGAGTTGCTAAAGGCGAGAGCAGAGATTGATTGTCTTAGAGTAGCATTGTAGATAGTAGAGACAACCATTAGAGGTGTATCGAGAGAGAGATATTGACATCCACCTGGCAGGTCCCTCTCTTTGTATTTAAAATATTTATTAATTAAGGTCTAAACTTACAAAATTTATTTATGTTATATTTGATTAGAGAGAATAATCAAATTTTTTTAGCTTTACCTTTTGAGTAGGCTAGGCTAGGGGTGAGGTAGAGAGTGCTCAATACAAGGTAGAACAGTTGATATCCTACATATTCGAGAGTTTCACAGGTCTTTTGATGTGACAGTGCCATATAGAGATAACCACTACAGAGGCATATCGGGCAAGAGATATTGACATCCACCTAGTAGGTCTCTCTCTTTTTATTTAAAAGATTTATAATTAAGCTCTAAACTTATAAATTTCTTTAAGTTATACATAATTAGAGAGAATAATCAAATTTTTTTATGCTTTATTTTTTGAGTAGGCCAAGCTAGGGCTGAGGTATAGAGTGCTAGATCTGAGGTAGAGCAGCATATGATCATGGAGAAGATTGCTCAGTATAGGGCAGAGTAGTTGATATCCTTCATGTTTGAGAGTTCCGCCTGTAGGTCTTTTAACGTGATAGTGATGTACTTACCCTTATATCCACGGCCTGTTATAGGAAGATTTTTTGGTGACCTCTCCCTCAAGATGCACCACTATTTCTCCACGATGTTTGCTGTGCTCTATGCCTCGAGGACATGGATGCTACTGGCGGATATGCTCTACGATGTGGATATTTTTTTATTTGTCCTACATTACCCAAGGAGCTAGTACGTTCCTTAGCATGCCCCTCTTGCCAAGCACGAGTCGACCTGGCCACACACAAAGTTCTCAGCATTGATGACCTTCACCTAGGCTTTGCTCGAGTCGATGGTGGTTGGCCTCTGGATTTTAAATCAACTAGTGACTCAGGAGTTGAGGCTCGACGAATAAAGTTCAGGAGCCTGAGGTGCTCCAGAGATTGAGTGAAGTGCACACAAGTTTGATGGATACCAAAGAGTCCTTCAAGAGAGTTGACTTATAGCACACAAGCGTGTGGGTGGTGTTGGTCCTAGTGGCACCTTGGGCAATGGTGCTGGCATCAGTGTTGCTTCACATGAGCAGTGTGTGCTTATAACAGCAGAGGAGCTTACATGCATAGAGTGGCGTGCATGGACCATTGCTAATTATAGATTTTGGGTTTATAGACATAGACATCTTATAGTAGCATGACGTCAAGAGAGGGAGTAGGTTATAACAGCTTATGGGACTCTTGCGCTACCGAATCACCAACACCAGCTTATAAACCTACCATTGAGGCAAACATACAAGCAAAGATTTGATAGCCCTCATAGTCGCCATAACCTCCTCCACATGTATGTTAATCACGAGTCAGAGATGACAATATTGATTAGGTGCCCGTTGATAGTGCCTAAGCTTAGACTAGCTAGGTTAGCCCACTTACATTGTACTTATATTTATTGGCAGAGATGACAATATTGATTAGGTGCCCGTTGTTGATAGTGCCTAAGCTCAGACTAGCTAGGTTAGCCCACTTACATTGTACTTATATTTATTGACAGTGACTACACTCAGAGTCGCTGGGTTAGCTCATTTACATTATACTTTGATCTATTAAGATAGTGGCTAAACCCAGAGTAGCTAGGCTAGCTAACATTATGATGTACTTGGTTGATGTTTATATTTTATGAGTTATGTCTTCATTGAGGATCGTTGCATTCTAGTTGATGTTCATGGTTTATGAACTTTTCTCATTGCACTTCGACTATCATGTTGTCTATTGAAAAATCTTGCTCTTTCCCATGCCATACCCAAACATTGTCTGAGATGGTAACCAAGTTTGGTCTCTCCACATGCTCGCAAAGTTTGGTCACTATATGACGTTGATTGATATGTCAAAAGTAGCACCCAATGTGCATTTTTCAAATCTCCTAGTGCTAAAGAGGCCCTAGAAAAGCCCACTTTTCCCCATGCCATCATACACAAACATTGTTTGATGGTGATCAAGCATGTGGGGGGGAACCCTCCATATGCTCGCAAAGTTTGGTTCATCCGACAATGTTTGATATGTCAAGTAGTGCCCAGTGTGCATTTTTTAAGTCTCCTAGTGCTCAAGAGGCCTAAAAAGTCCCACTCTTCCCCATGACATCATACGCAAACATCATCCGGATGGTGGACTAAACTTTGCGGGCATGTGGGGAGTCCTCCCCACATGCCCACAAAGTTTCACTATTCAATGATGTTTGATATATCTTGTGTGCATTTTTCAAGTCTCCTAGTGCTCGAGAGGCCATGGAAAATCTAGCTCTTCTCCATGTCATTGTATATAAGCATCATCTGATGGTGATCAAACTTTGTGAGCATGTGGGGGAGGGGGACCCCCCACATCAAACTACCCCCCACACATGCTCACAAAGTTTGGTGTCCCCCACCCCACATGCACACAAAGTTTGGTCACCATCTGATTATGTTTGATATGTCAAGTAGCGCCTAGTGTGCATTTTTCAAACATGTGGGAGGGACCATAAACAATATGAAATCTTAAAACAAATTTGGTATACAAAATAAAAGAGACACTTAGTTGGTGCCACGATTAATAGAAAATAATTAATCATCAAGATCAACTGCGTTAATAAAGTACAAAGATAAAATCAAAATCAACTACATTGATAAAGTACAAAGATAAAATTGAGGTAGAAGAAATGTCAACATGAGCAAATATGAAATGCCTCTAAAAGTACAACCATGAAATGAACAAAAGCACTATGATGGTAAGTAGACTCCTATCAAGATAGAGATCTTGTCCTCAGTCTCTCTAGCTCTAAGATGCTCTGAAATTCTCTCATGGTCATCCACTCGAAGTAAAAAATGTGGGTGAGATCCGTGTTTTTGACTCCGTACTACTCGATTAAGAGTGAGCCTGATAGCAAGCAGTAGATGAGAGTACTGAAATGGCTTTAACTTGCACTACTAATGCTAGAACTCAAGACTCCCCTGATGATGTACAATTTGCCTGCTGGTAGAACCAGCTTGCCATAATCATGTTGTGGGAAGCATCAAAAGAAAACCCATGATCATCCATTGTATCCTGGTCTCGTGGATGCACTTTAGCCGCCTAGTGCAACTCATGAGATAGTAGTCTACTCCCTCGCTATTGCCCTCATCGACAATAATGGCAATACATCACCCTTCTTTAGCAAATATGTTAGCTCATCATAGTTGGCCATGAACATAGGACTAATGTTCTCATCTGACAACACTCAATGTGAAGGATGCTCAGGAGAGAGCATTGTCTGTATCCATGCATCTAGCAATCCTCTCAAGGCACAATATGACCAACCACCATCCATACATGCTCCACAAAAGCATGGAAACCATTGTGTGTGAATTGTGGGAGGGCCGCCATGCACATGCTTTTGATGGAATGTAAGCCCAAGGTGCCTGTAGTGTGTCACAATCATGTGGGCCTCTACAGTCAATAAGGCCGCCATCCACACACCCAAAAAATCTCCTAACAATTTGAGCATCACATGAGGGATAGGATGATGCTACGCTCCCACACAAATGATGGGAACACCACTCAACCACGTGGCATGCATCTCTAAAGTACTCAGCATCTTGCTGCAATTGATGACATCACAAAGCACACTTCACACATGTGCCCACACCATCATGCTCACCCTTCTCGTGACCAATATTAAAGAAGCTCCAAATCAGTAGGATACTAGACTGCCACCTATAAACCCATAAAAACAAGTCTTGGTTATTGTTTTCTTTAAGATGTTCTAGTGAATTTATGTTATGTATGGATCCTTGAGAACCACCTGTAGAGCCACCAATAGGATTCTTGTGCCGCCAACTTGAACGTTGACTTGAATTGTGCACCACAACCATCTGACCAAACCCATCGTTGACACCATGTGACCCCATGATCTCGTAAAAAAATAATCATGGAGATGGAAATAGTGTTGCACAAAATGTGCATCATGTGAGCAATCCATTACCTTGATGTAGAAATGCTACTCCCGAGAACAATGGCATGGGCTTGGGGGTACTCGCTATCCCATTTTCATGTGCCTCTACATGCCAATAGCTAATGTAGACCATAATAGCAACCTGGTGAGATTAGGGGGGAGAGGTGATTAGGTCACAAAAAACAATTAAGTAATATAGCTCAAATATGAAATATAACCATTACTTGCTTTTGGAAGTAATACTCGAATTGTATCTCTTGAAAAGGTGTGAAGGTGTAGTTCTCTTCAAAATCGACCATCGAGACAACCACACTAATAGGGAAATTTTCCAGGCATGCTCAAAATTAACAATCCTGCCACTTGGCACAATGAGTGTGACATATATAGGGGTAGATTTGCTCCCTAAATGTCAATGTGAAGTGACCACATGGTGTATTTTTGTCCATGGGCTGCAACTTCTGAGACTGCCCCACCACTCTGGAGCTAATGTGTCACATACTCATAGTGTCACCATATCAATATCTCTTGGTCACTTGCATCAAGATCTACCATATGTAGCCATGCAAGTGAACCACATGATGTGCAATTCCTCTCCACACAAGGAATCATATGGTAATGGGCATCCTTCGTGCATGCACACAAAAGAGAGTGGATGAAATCACAAGGACTATAAGGCAACTCTTTATACCACACTATGGGTGCCCACGAAGGAGGGGACAAGGTTCTTGTGGAAGAGAAGGGGGGTTCTTGATGAGGAGGAAGGGTTGGTTCATGTGGATTATCTGAACTAAGGGATAGTGGTGGAGAAGAGGGTGGAGGGAGAGGAAGAGGAGGGGCAAGGCTTGGATTATTGTCTCGCCACCACAACAGAAGGTTTTGCTCATTGACGTACTCTCCACTTTCTCTTTCTCTCACAAGCTACCTTTTTCCTCTACTCCTCTTGAGCTTGGTGGATGGGGGGAAGTCTAGTCCTATCATGTTTTTGACTCCTATGACTTTGAGAACCCATTCTCAAGGAAGCTAAGAGAGAAAAAATTATGAGGACTCAATGATGAGATAGTACTAGAGATATGTGTTTATATAGGAAAATTAGCTTATCTACTTCATATCTCATTGGATTTCCTATCTATATAGTACATGATTGATTGGATAATTAAGATAAACATAAAGATAAAAAGAAATCTATTATCTACTAAAAATCTAAATATTTATCATTACTATATATATATATATAAACTTATATTTTCTTTGATAATATAACTATATTTTCTTCCATAATGTGTTTTTTTAAATTTTATTCAAAGATTTTTCCTACACATAATAATAGTTTCATGAAATATTAAATTCAAAAAAGTAAAATTTTAAAATGAAGTAACATGGAATTTTAAAAATATACTATTTTTCTAATTTATAAAAATATAATCCTTTGAAATTAGTGATTTTAAATTCTTTTATGTTTATAAGTTATATATTTTATTCTTTAAAATTTATATTTTTATTCTCTTTCTTTTAAAAATATATATATATTAAAGTTTCATATTGTAAATCTCTTTCCATGTATGTTTCTCATGTATGATGTTATCTTTAAAATATTATATATTAAATTAAGTTTTAAAAAATAAAAAATAAACAAATTAATGGGAAGGTGGGTGGAAGGTGCCACATGGTAAGTGTGCATGCCATGTGGCACTTACCTGACATGTGGCACCATTATGGCTGATGTGCTACACTTCGCATGTTTACATGGGTTAACATATAAAGAGATGACGTGTGTTGATGCATGACATAGCATTCCATGATGTGGCATGCCATGTCACCAAGTGCCAAGTGGCATGCAAAGGTGACAAGAAGATGTGGCATTAATGATTGACTAGGAGGATGATGAGGTGGAAAGTCAACTAGGTTGACCATGTTAACATGGAGGGTGGAGGTGGCAAGGTGAGGTGGCATGGTGCTTATGTGGATCCTCTCTAAGATGATGTGGATATGTACATATAAGATTTATGCCCACCCAAGGCTCACACATGCATTATCTCTAGGTTTTGAAGATTACCAAGCCTAGACTTGAAAAGGGGAGAGTGGACACATTATGGGAATTTTCACTTGGGAGGATTGAAAATGGAGCTTACCATACTAAAATTAAGCCAATTTTTTTAAATAAATTCATGGTAACAAGGTAGATGTGGTGGGAGGACAAAATGGTATGTTTTTATTAACAATTCTAATGTATTTTAAATAATATAAAAAATAGAAAAACATAAAAATTTACTCGATAAATCAAGTTATGTGAATTTGTGATATGAAAAGTGGGAACTTCATATGAGTAATAATGTAAAAGTTATAGGTAATTTACTCACATTTGGTGTACTTGTCCAAACCTAGGATAGAGCCTGTACATAAATTTTGTGCTCAAACAAAAGGGGCTTTGCACAGATGGAGTCTGATACCAGTTAGGCCCACTTTTTTGATCTAGTTTGAAAGAGGGGAGAGGAGAGATGAAATATCTCATTTTTTTGATTAAAAAATTAGGTTAAATGATAAGATTCTAGGTGCCTCCTTCATGAGCTCCACTCACCCTCTTGAGGTGTCAAAATTCTATTTTTTTACTAATAAATCCTTATTTTTTTACTATTAAGTGCCTGTACTAGTCAACTCTTCATCTTATGTGAGAATTTACTCATTTTTGGTGGATTTTATTTTATTCTTGCATTTTTCTTATTCCAACACTTGGATTATTCCCATTGGCTATTTAGAACACTCTTTGGACCTTAATTCATAATTTTTTGAAAATGGGTACACTTAGGGTAAGGTGTCTAATGCACATTTTAATTAATTTCTAATGCATATTAGAAAACTCTTTTTAAACTTCTATTTCAAGGTAATTCATCTTGGTGTATAGGTTGGCCTTGGTCTGCGCCATGTTTGGGTGCCTTAGGTGCCATACTGGACTATCAATAGTGTCAGAAGTTGGCTTATACATGGCTGTTTATAGTCAATAGGAGACATTTTGGATGTGATGTAACTTTTTGGTGGTAGCTCGGATGAGAGAGATGTAGAAGACAATAGTGAAGTACTTTTATAGTGCAACAGCTTTCTAGTTCAACTCAGATTTTAATTTTGCACTATTTTTAAGCACGCGCAACAGGCCGTGCCGATCACACGCTTTGCACTTTTTGCATTGTTACGACATTGGCAAGGATGGGCCACACAGGTGCTTGGATGGTCTGATTGACGTCTGGCTTAGTATCTACGATAAATGAAGTGTGGTCCACATGTCTATTAAGTCGGATCATGGTTTGGTAGTTCTCAGGATAGGGATCAGCACCCACATTACCTGAAGACAATAATGCATTGACTTACCTTCTTGGCATTTGGCGACATCTTGGTGGCTGTAGTGGCTTTGTTTTGGGGTTGTAAGTCTTGGGAAGCATCTCTGCTGTATGAGCAAACCCTAGCAAGCCAAAGAGTTCACCGGGTGTTGTTTGTACTACAGCCGGGTTTATGCATCCTAATGCTGTATAGCCAGCAAGAAAGTGATTTGCAAGATTTGAGAGGCTTGGGATGTGCATTAGGTCTAAGGATTCATGGCCATGTGACTGGATCTTGGTTCATATGATCTATGTGGACGTGAATCCAATTGGTAGCTTCTACAGTGCAGGTCGACCGAAAGGTCAAAGATAAAAAATGGTAACTGTGGCCACATGGATGGTCAGTTGGAGTGTGAACTTGGTGGATAGGTTGGCCTAGGTGTGTACCACATGTTTATGCCATGCACGGGTGCCATACTAGATTGTCAACAGGATCTGACACTGGCTTGTACATGGCTATTTATACAAGTAGCAAGAGACATTTTGGACACGATGTAACTTTTTCATGGTAACTTAGAAGTACTTTTATAGTACAATAGGTTTCTAGTTTAACTCAGATTTGAAATTTGCACCATTTTTGAGTTATACACGTGCGAATAGGCCCTGCCAATCACACGGTTCACACTTTTGGCACTGTTGGTCTAACATTGGCAAGGATGGGCCGCACAGGTGCTTGGATGGTCCAATTGATGTTCGAATTAGTATCCAGGAAAAATGAAGTGTGATCCACATGTCCACCAAGTTGGATCATGGTTTGGTCGTTCTCAAGTAATGGATTGGTACTCACACTACCTGAAGACATTAATGCACTGACTCACTTTCTTGGCGTTTGGCGGCATCTTGGTGGCTGTAGTGGCTTTGTTTTGGGGCTGCATGTTTTTTGGCACCATCTCTGCTACATGAGCAAACCCTTGTAGGCCAAAAAGTTCACCGTTGCTATTACCAAAAAAGTATAGTATGTATAAGCGTTCGTGATTCTTCTTTAGGCGCTATTGTAAAATTGTAGCTTTGCAAACAATCTGGTACAATATCTTGCTTCCAAAATGGCCATACAATTGGATCTTGGTTCAAATTCATGACCATGCAATTGGATCTCGGTTCGGATGATCTACGTGGACGCAGTGAACGCGGATCCAACTGGCAGCTTTTGCAGAGCAGGTCGACCGAAAGATCAAAGATAAAAATGGCAATCATGGCCACACGGATGGTCAGATGGAGTCTGAACTTGGTGGATAGGTTGGCCTAGGTGTGCACCACATGTTTATGCCATGCTTGGGTGCCATATCGGACCGTCAACACAACAGGGTCTGACAGCGGCTTGTACATGGCTGTTTACAGCTACTAGCAAGAGACATTTTGGACGTAGTGTAACTTTTTCGTGGTAGCTCGGATGAGATGGATGTAGAAGAGAAAAAGTACTTTCATAGTACAACAACTTTCTAGTTTAACTTAGATTTGAATTTTGCACCATTTTTAAGTTATATGCATGCGAACATGCCCTGCTGGTCACAGTTCGCACTTTTGGCATTGTTTGTTTGACATTGGCAAGGATGGGTCGCACAGGTGCTTGGATGGTCCTATTGACGTCTGACTTAGTATTCATGATAAATGAAGTGTGGCTACATGTCTATCAAGTCGGATGATGGTTTGGTCATTCTCAACTCATGGATCAGCACCTACACTACCTGAAGGCAATAACACACTAACTCACTTTCTTGGCATTTGGCGGCATCGTGGTGGCTGTAGTGGCTTTGTTTCTACAGGTCTTGGGTAGCATCTTTTCTCTGCATGAACAAACCCTAGTAGGCCAAAAAGTTCATCGGTGCTGTTAACAAAAAAGTACAATATGTATAAGCATTTGTGATTCTTCTATAAAACTGTAGCTTTGCAAAACAATTTGGTACAATTGCTTGCTCCCAAAATGGATTACATGTGGAATGAACTGGATCTTTGCAAAACAATCTCATAGAAATGAAAAGAGAAAATCTATATAAGCGAACTAAAAATATTCCTCCAATCTTTTTAATTAGGATAACAATAGAAACTTACTTGTTCTCACAAAATCTCTCATTCAATATATGCTTGGACATGCCTTTGTACATAGTCATGCATACCACGCAGCTACAAAAAGTGTGTCTATGTAAGTCATAGCTATAAAGTCTTTGAGCCCGCACCCAAAAAACTTTAGCCCCACAAAAGTTCCAACCCATGTCAAACCTAGCTCCTTGCCTCCTTAAGTTTGAGTACCATTGCTTTGCAATCAAATGACAATCGAAAGAATGATGCAAATCGTGATACAACATGACTAAAACACACAATTAAATATTCAACACTTATGTGAAGTAGGGGGATTTTTTTTGGCAAGCAAGTACGAGCGAGCATAAACCCAAATATGGCGAGCAATTTTTAAATAATGGGGGGCTCTCGGTCTATTCTCTCTCTTTATCTATCTCCTCTCTCTCTCTCTTTGTCTCTCTGTCTCTTTGTCTCTCTCTCTCTCTCTCTCTCTCTCTTTCTCTTTTTGTGTGTCTCTCTCTCTTTTATCTCTCTCTCTCTCTCTATGTCTGTATCTCTCTCTCTCTCTCTGTCTCTCTCTCTCTCTTTTTCTTTCTCTCTTTTTGTCTGTCCGTCTGTCTCTCTTTCTTTTTCTCTCCTCTCTCTCTCTCTCTCTCTCTCTCTCTCTCTCTCTCTCTCTCTCTCTCTCTCTCTCTCTCTCTCTCTCTATTTTTGTCTCTCTCAATCTTTGTTAATAGCAAAATAAAATTACTCCAATAAAATGATACATCCAAATAAAATTACTCCATGGAAATTGTTCCAATAAAATGATACCCCAGAACATTTTTGCACATCCCATATATCTCTGAAGATAAATTAGGAACACGAGTTGTCTCCTAAACCAATTCAGGGTAGGTTCATTCTTTGCATAGACATTCGGTTACCTCCCTTTCTATCAAATTAGTTGGTGAATAAACATATTTTCATTTTGGCTCAATCCCATGACTCTCATGTACACAAAGTAAAAGTGCTTGCATGCTAAGTAGGGTTTTTACTGGTTTATTCTTCCCAAAAAATCTGGACATGAGCATGATGGATGCATTTTGATATGCACATCATAACTTCCCACATGAGAACCTTCTCCAAAAGTCTCAATGGTGAAAGCCTCATGTTTGGAAGATTGAAACACCTACACTTGTGTAACTTGTGCATTTATATCTAGTTCTTTCTTGATCCTTTTTGCAGCTTCTTCTGAAATGCCTTTTCTGTATCATCTTGTGCAATGACCATCTCGTCATATATCATTTTTGAATGTGTTTGTCTCTCCTCTAGGCACTTCTGGTAGACTTGAGCTCAATGGAGTTTGTTGCTCCCTTCGTAATGGCTTACTCTATAAGTTATATACCTTGCAAGCACCAATGCGTTTACTTCCTCAATTGTCAGATTTGTGCCTTCATCTATACTAGCCATATAGTAGGCATTGTGTGGGGGATGGTCAATGTTCTTGTCCATAGCCCATGTATGTATGATGTCATTATTGCAAAACCACATCATTTGACTAGCGGCATGGGACCTTGTTGAAAAAAATGATGGTGCAGGTACTCCTTTTGCACATTCTACAATAATCCAACCACACTTACTCTTCTCCCCTTTGGAGTTCTCCTAATTGCCCAAAATGATGGTGCAGGTACTCCTTTTGCACATCCTACAATAATCCAACCACACTTACTCTTCTCCCCTTTGGAGTTCTCCTAATTACCCAAAATGTCGTGTATGGGTGCTTTCATTTTATGATTTGACTCGATTCATTTCTTGTGTCCACATCTTCATCCATGAAGTGTATTTTCTTGCGATGTCCAATAGACTTCCTATCTCTCACGTGCACGTTGTACTCAGGTCTATGACTAGCATCATCATCCACATCAATTACATTACATTGTTGTCTCTTGTGTCGGGCTGATTCTCGATCACCTGCCAAAGGAGTTGGGGTCTTGTGCATAGGTGTACCTGCAGTGGTACTCTTTACTGTCCTTATAACTTGTGTTGGGCTTGGAGTATGTGCATTTTCCCTCTCAATGAGCTTTTCAAGACTTGGACCTACTTCGATATCCTTGCCCATCATGTATGAATTTTGCTTTGCACTTTGTAATAAAGCATTAGCCATGTCTAATACACATACATTGTAGAGTGTTATTTTTTGTTTGAAACCCTCCCTGGCTAACTAGCTTCCAATGGTTCTTATACACATTGAAATCATTACATTTCCCCAAAGTGCAATGTGTACTTCCCACCAGCTCAGCCAAAGATCCATGGCAGATATATCTGTATCTTTTACATTTCCACTATGCCACCATAGTTGGATAAGTTGCCCTTGAGCTAGTGTAGCCTTTTTTGTTGACTCGGTCCGCCACTTCTCACACATGCTCTTATGCATGCCTTGGAATGCCTTTATAACAAACTTTGTGGTATGCATATTTAGGCTTTGTGCCTAATGAAATAAACATGAGTGTTCCCGACCTTTCATTTCTTATCCTTCATTGTAGACTTCTCTAATGGCATTCCAATTTGCTTGGGCTTCATTTGCCATGAAACCAAAGAAGTCTGCCTTTTCAAATCTGTGTGCCACCATGATATTATTTATGCACTCCCAAAACAATACTTGGGAAGTCTTGTCATCCTCTTTCATCTGGCAAGTTGCAATAGTTAGAAGCTCCTGTAGGCTGTAACTAAAAGTCAATATGCTAAAAGAGGTAATAACAAAAAAACTATCTTATTTTTTAAAAGCCATTATTTCTAGCGACGATAAGCCATTGTTACTACCTTGGATCATGAATGTGACAAGCCATTATTACCCAATCTATGATGTGTCTAGTGTGGTCAAATTGAATCTAAGCTCTTCTTAGATCACCATTCCCTGAACGCCTCATTCTATTGACGAGTTTGACACCTGAGGCTGGTCCTTTAGTAGACATCTTGAAAATAAAACAACATTTAGTTTCATTCCCTTGACCTGGAAATTAGCTTTCATATGGAAGAAGTCATAATTCCAATTGCTCTTTAAACGTAGCAAGTCATTATAGCCAAATGATGATTAGGTGGTTCTTGGCGTGTATGAGCAACTGACCTTTGAAACCTATAGGAAAGGAAATTTTAATCACTTTGTATATATGGCCTTAACAAATGCTTCTCTAATTTAACTCACCACTCTTTATTGTTCTCAACTAGCCGGCCGAGTTCTTCTAGAGCATTATTGAAATCTTTATCGCCAAGCTCATGTCCTTGATCTCCTTCTTGGAGTAATGAAGTTAGCACCAACTCCTTGGCAACACACATCTGCACCTTCCTTGCAAAACACTAACACATTTTTTATTTTTATTATTCTTTTATTTCCTCTTTGCAAAGTAACACAATACTAGTTCTTTTGTGTAATAGAGTGTAAAACACTAACACAAGTACTAACTATTTTGTGTAATAGAGTGTAAAACACTAAGCATCATAGAGTTCTTTTTTTCAAAGAGCACAAGTTTACATCCTGTAACTACTCTAAATAAAGAGAAAAATGCTATCTCATACTAAAGGGTGAGTGCTTCATAAGCATAAAGCTCAAAAAGTAAGGTCATCAAAGCTTATATAATTCCAAATTACCAGAGCAAAAGTAAAGAGACCAAGGAACCAAAGCATAGTCTTAAAACCACGTGTGCTACTTACTCAAAGCATTTCGAGCCAAAATTTGTGAGTCTCCTATTTGCAAAAATATTATATAATGGCACATAAGACATCAAAACATCTCACTATTTGCAAGTGTGTGTTGAAATCCTCCAAAACCATGGAGATTCTTCATATTTCTCCCACCTCATTCTTGAATTTAAATAAAGTTAGTAGTGACAAATAATTAGAGACTTCAAATATAATAATTTTCTACTTGTAGATTGATCATAATTGTATACTTATAGATTTCTATAAGAATGGGTTGTCTTGTGGTTTCCTATCTGCATCCATATTGCATGTGTGTTACAATAATGGTCTTTATCTCAAATATGGACACTCAGTGCTAATGTGATTTTGCCTACATACATTAAACCAAACCATGTCATGTCATGGGTATATATAAGGATTGTGCTTTCCTTTGATGGACTCACCATTGTTGGCTCAATCGATTTAGTAAAGCAAAGCACTTAACTCCTCTACCATTATGTTTTGTATAGGTGTATTTGTTTTGTTGAACTTATCAATGGTGTTTTGGATTAGCTAATGGAGTGCTAGATGTTTTCTTCTTCTAGTCTTGACCCATCATGTTATTATCAACTAATGGTAACACTCATTAAAAGAGTGAAGTATTTGAGCAATCAATAGATTGCACAAGTCTAGGTCCTTGAGCTTGCTAAGGAATTGTTTCATGATTTGTCAATAAATTTCTTGTATGGCTCATAACTAGAGTTTTAAATTAGGTACTTTCATCATGTAGTGAATTCACAAACTAACTCTCTGCCTTCCTCCTCTTAATGGTGTATAGTTGAGTAGCAGTAGTCCATTTTGCACACCAACTAGTGGAAAATGGAGTAGCCACACTCCATTTGAACTTGTGCAAAACCAATAATGAATGATCCTCAGAGAGTTTAGATATTTAATCATCTCCTGTAGCTTGAGATACCTAAACCTTTGGCTTGCTTTTCCATCCAAGCTCAACCCTTATTGATTGCACTTGAGTCACAACATTGACATGACCAAAGGACCCACAAACTTGTTAAAATGTTTCCAATTATTGTATAGGATATCTAGATTCATCAAATTTTGTTAAGATCGTTTTCCAATATGATGTGGCTGCTGATGTGGCGCTGGCAACAACGAGCGTGGACTCCTGGGCATGCGCTTGGGGTCGATGACCATACATGGAGGAGAGCTATGTATTTGGGGTCGCCGCGCGCTTGACAGACGAGTCGATGCAGAAATCGACGAGCTTCTTGAAGACGATGTGCATCTGATGAGTCGATGACCACACACAAAATCGTCGTGCTTATAGGCGATGTGCATCTGATGTGGCTAGCGGAGTGCCGTGTCGTGTCATATTGCCGATGCTCGGCAATATGACGTGGCACTTTGCTGGCCACGTCAGATGCTCATCGGCTATAAGAGGAGGCACATTGGCGATTCTGAACGCGCGTAGCTGACGCGATCTCTTCCCTGTCGCTCATCGACCCCACGCTTGCTCATCGCGATTTCAAAGTACGACTAGCTCGCTCATCACCATAAAACATAAAGCATAGAAATAATCACGCTTGAACACACAAGGGCGGCGGCCTACGTAGACACACGATCACTAAACATAGGGCGACGGCTTGCACACGATCACTAATCTATTTTTTTTTGTGTGCGAGTACATGGTCTTAAAAGAAATTGGCAAGTATATTAGCTCAAAGAGAATGAACCCACACCATCAATGCCACTAATCTGGAATCCATTGTTAGAAAGAGCTCCAGCTACTACTCAAAGGCTGCAAGCTAATAACACCATATATGAATACCCCCTTTGGGGGGGGGGGTTAAGACCTAGTAGGTGCTCAAGGAAAGAACCCTCTTCGGGATGCTACACCTAAAAAAAAAGCTTAGAATTTCCTTTCAACTCTTATAGAACTTTAAAGCCTTGCTGCAAAACTAGTTTTATTAGAAAATGAAGTGCTTGCCTAGGTCTCACACCCATTGCATGCATTACATTGTTGTGTAAAGGTAGTATCGCCCAACATGTAGTTCTGAACCAAATCTATTGTGATGCTCCCGATGTGGTTTGAAGTGTAAGCGCGCGACGATTCTCTCTAGATTAGTTGTCTTGGTCTTGAAGAATGAGTAGTCTTCATGCGGTACCTTAATTGGGAGGGGATGATGTACTTGCACAGGGTTAGAGTGTGCATGAGTCTTTTGCAAGATATGAAGAGGGTGGCCATCAATCCTCACCATGCAAGTATACAAGCCAACCAAGACCATGGTTTGTCTCAAGCAGAAAGAAGACCAACTGAGGAGGCATAATATCAGGGTCTAGGAATATGATCTTGAGGAGGTAAACCTAGGAGATGATCAAGAGCCCAGAACAGTTAGGGTCAGTGAAAAGAATTCAAAGACAAACTCATGGAGCTATTTAGATCCTACAAGGATGTGTTTGCATGGAACTACTCTAACATGAAAGGAATTGATCCTAGCTTTTATCAACACAAGATCAATTTGAAGGAGGATGTAATTCCTATCAGGAAGAGTAGGTATAGAATGAACCCTAACTATGCCAAGTAGGTTAAAGAGGAGATACATAAGCTAATGAGAGTGGGGTTCGTCTATCCAATTCATAGAGCAGCACAATGGCTATCACCCATAGTAATTGTTCCAAATAAGAACGGGAAGCTCAGAGTCTGTATAGACCATTAAAAACTGAATGCCTCCACTATATCAGATCCATTTCCTCTACCATTCATAGATTCTCTATTGGATGTGTTAGAGGGACATGAGACATACTCATTTTTGGATGGGTTCAGTGGGTACAACTAGGTGCACATGGCTTTGAAGGATAAGAACAAAACAAACTGTAAGATTCCTCCCCAATCCTTCAAGACGTATACTGTTTTGTGTTGAGAAACAAGGATTGAATGGAAATTTTGAATTATGACATCTGTAACCAATAATTGTTTGTCAATGGATTGTTTTAAAAGTTAAAGTTTAAAGAGGAGTGTGTGCGTATTTGTATTCTAAAGCAAAAGTTAAGAAAGGCATTCAATTATGGGTAGGTGAGTACTTGTCTGGTTTCTACCAATTCGAGTGGTTGGGCGGTGGCTAACCCATGGGCCGGATGGAGGCTGGAATCAATAGAGTTTTAATAATAAAATTAATTTCTCCAATATGGCATTGCTGAGCTCATCCACAGTCACATGTCCAACTTGGTTGCTCTTCGAGTTCCAATTTCTTGACTCGAGACACGCAAAGTCATGGGTGGTTGCTGTAGACATTCTAACATCCTCAAGTTGAGGCAATTCTAACATGTTATCTTCATATTCGATTGCCAATTTGTAGCATGCATCAAGAGTAGTTGGCATGGCTAGTATTATGTAATCATGAATTTTATGGTCTCTAACCCCTCTCCTGAAACAAGGTAACAATTGATCATATGTTAATCTTTCTCGAAGTTTGCATCTTGAATTTAAGTGTTTCAGGCGAGAGACATAATCTCTCATAGACTCATCTTCCTTGTGTTTGATGTTAGGTAGTTGGGCCACAGGGATCCATTTGTCACCACTATGTGCAAAGCTGGGCACAAAAACATTCTTTAACCTGGTGAAGTTAGTAATAAATCCCCTTTTTATAATAATAAAAGATCTTATTTCTACTTGTTTTGGCCTAGAGAGAGAAAATATTATAGAGAGAGATAACTTACTTTTTAGATATCTTTGGATGGAAAAATATCCTTTATTATTAAAATAAATTCCTCCGAAACAGAAGTTTAAAAAGAAATTCCTACGGTGCATTAGAAATAAATTGTAATCTGCTCAAAAGACCTTAGCCTGAGGGTCCAGATTTTCAGAAAATTTTGAATTAAGGCTCTAAGGGACCAATAAGATTAATCCAAATGTAGGGAGGAGATAAATTGAAGAAATAAAGAAAAACCCCCCAAAAATGGGTAAATACTCACATAAGATGAAGAGTGGACTAAGGATCAAAGGAAACATTAAAAAAATGAATTTTTGACACCTCTCAGAGTGGGGATTCCCCCTCATGAAGGAGGCGCCTTTTTTCTCATCATTACTCCCCAATTTAAAATCAATTAAGTGAGATATTTCATCTCTCCTCTCTCCTATTTCAAGTCTAGTTCCAAAAAGTAAGCTGAACTGACCCAAAAATGGTCAAAAATTGACCAAAGTGACCTGGAAAATTCTAGAATCAGTTTGCTTTTGGTTTGAGGCTCACTTTTTCCTATAAATAGAAGCCTCCCCCTTTGTAAAATCTTAATAGTGTTTATGCATGCAAATTCTCCATTTCTATTGACATCCATCTCCAATCAAATGCTAGGAACATCTTACAGTGTTCTGGACAGTAAATGATACTACTCTACTCCTACCCAGAGCCAATTACATTGAATTCTCTTGATAAATCAATTGTTTTTGACTTAATCCTCTCCAAAGAAGTTGGTGGCCACTCTTGATCCAAACAAGAGTAGAACCCTCAATCCCTCAAGCCAAAGGAAAGCTTACAAAACTCCATGTAAGCTAAAATTTCTACTTTTTAATTTCAAATATATGATTTTCTGATTTTCTTGTTTTTTAATAGTTGATTAAAGTGAATTCTGATGCTATGCCTTGATGAAAAGGCCACCCCCTTTTCTTTACAATTCTGCCTTTCTTTATCCTAGAATGATTAACAAATAGATTGATTAAACTTTTCTTATTGTTTACTCTCTTGGAAATTGAAAATTGTGCAGATTAGAGTCCTTTATATCTAAGTGGGGTTAATTTAAAGTGAAAATAGAATGTTAAAAATTGAGAAATGGTCAGCCATACAAAGGAGGTTACGGAAAAATTTTCTTGAATTTTGTGTAAAAGAAAGTTTATTTTTATGTTATTCTAAAAGAGTACCGTTTGTGCATTCTAAAAGAAATATTCCAATTTATTCCATGTACATATTCACCTATGAATATGCATGGATATCACTGATTTTAATTATTAAAATTAATTTCTATGCATAGAAAGATGCATAATGAAAATTTTTATTATAAAAGTGTTATTTTCATTGAATTTAATTTCTATGCATAGAAAGATGCATATTGGAAAATTTTTTAATTATAAAAGTGTTATTTTCATTGAATTTAAATTTTATGCATAGAAAGATGCATAAAAGAAATTTTATTATAAAAGCGTTATTCTTGTAAAAATTGATTTTATGCATAAAGAAATTCTTTTTATTTTAAAAGTGTTATTCCTATTAAAATTGATTCTATGTATAAATAGATGCATAAAAGGATTTTCTTTTTTAAGTGTTATTCCCATTGACGTTGATTTTTATACATAAAGAATTTTTATATCAAAATTGGAATTCTCTTTAATTCTATGTTTAATTTCTATGAGTATTTGATAAATGAATAAGTAAATACTCTGAGAGAGAAATTTCTATCGTTTTATATTCACTCAGATAGTAAAGAGAAAATTCAAAAAATCTATCGAAGTCAAAATATTCAGATAAATGATTAAATTATTCCTCATTGGAATCCGTAACTAATTTAGAATCAGTTAAGTGAATATTCAATAAATGAGATTTAGTAAAATAGTAACTGAAATATCACCCCTTTTCGAGAAAGATAGTTCATGAAAAAAATCTTATCAGACTCGAACCCTGAATTAAACTATGACCAAGAACAAACTCTTTCGTCAGTTTCGAGGAAAGAAGATGTGAGTAGTTCAGGAAAGTACTCTCAAAACTCTCGCCAAATCTGAAACTAAGTTTGAGACCCTTCGAATTGATATGTGGATCAAGGTTACAGAATTCGAGGAGTTCTGTTATAGAATTCAGAATTACGATCATAAAGTTTTGGGGATACTAATTCAAGAAATACTCCTTGTATTCAAATGAAAATCAAACTGAAAACTTGCATAGAAATCCCGTTTTCTTAAAGGACTGTCTTACGCTAGAGTGCTGGAGGGAGCATTTGGTATGTGTTTTTCTAAGGGAAGTTCGGTTGCAACAGCTGGCACGGAGTGTTCAAAGGATAGCTCACGTAGCAAAGCTTGCCCAGGTCTTGACCAGCCTCGGTATGGTTAAAATGGTGCGCTTCTGGTACGATGGACGAGGGCCGATGAAGCGATCCCTGAGTGAAGTGCCAGGACACCTAAGGAGGATCTTGGAGGGTTCTGACTAGGCGATGCACTGGCTCGCGGTGCCTAGGACACCCATGCGTATGTCGTGGAAGATTGTGTGATGGACCAATGATTATTGTAATTGTTATACTGGATCTCATTGCTGACCAGCTGGTCTCAACGGAGAGTCCATAGTGATACTGTTTTTTTTAAGAAACAAGGACTGGATGGAATTTTTGAGTTATGACATCTGTAAAAATAACTGTTTGTCAATGGATTGTTTTATAAGTTAAAGTTTTAAAGAGGAGTGTGTGTGTATCTGTATTCGAAAGCAAAAGTTAAAAAAGGCATTCAATTATGGGTGGGTAATTGTGTGGTTCTACCGATTCCAGTGGTTGGGTGGTGGCTAAACCCATGGGCCGGATGGGGTTAGGCTAGAATCAGTGGAGTTTTAATAATGAAATTGATTAATAGGAATACGGTTAGAACTCGAGTAGTGAAATAAAAACCTGAAGACTTCTCAAATGATTAGATCAACGGCTGTGCTTGATTTCAATTAGGAAAAAAACATTGATTTCTTCAAGTTAAGTCTGTAATAGTTTTCCTTATATCTGGTTTAATCAGGTGAAGGATAGTTTAGTCTCTTGACCCCGTTAGAAAATTCGCTAAGAAAATAAAAAAGGTGGAATTGTCCCCGTTTTCTGGGCAAGGGAAATTTGCCCGGTTTCGGTTTCGGAATGACCACCAGATTAGTCTCGTGTCCAAACATTCGAGGGCGAGTGTAAGATCCCTGTCCCCACCACGCAACGAATTCAAGGGTGCTAGCAACAGAAGTAGCACTTCTTGCACGGGGTAGGGTCCCACACTTGGGGCCTCGTCCACGGATATCTGGACAAGAGACTAATCCATTGCTTCTTCCAAAACCGAACTCGAAAAAACTTCCCTTGCCCGGAAAGCACGGGCGATTCCTCCAGGATAAAAATTTCTCTAACGTAGTCAAAAGCCTTAACTAACTGAACTGATCTGACCGAACCCGTAGTATCAAAGTCAGATCAAGGAAAAGATTGCACTTGGATCATAGAGACCAACGCTTTTTTCTTTATTGAGAGGCACAGCCCGTTGATTCTTTTCCATAGAATAATTTTTATCCGGGATTTACTTCATCTATCGTACCATAACAGAATTGAGTCTCATTTTAGAGATCCATCAGTCCAGCCTAACCCCATCCAGACCCATGGGTTAGCCAAGTGCTCAACCACTGTAGTGATGGGATCCAATTAAGAATTTGGTTAGGTTTTGTCTCGGGTATACCAGGGAAAAGAGTTCCCAGGCCCCCTAGCCGGATATTCATGCAAACTTAAAACTAGTCACACCACTTACACACCCAATATGAAATTGCCTTTTTCACATAATCAACATCTTCTAAAAATAATCTTTTAATGAAACCATTGTGTCACTGATCATAATCCTCAAAATCTCCGGTTGAATCCTTATTTCCAATCATTCCTTCATTGGTGTACCTATAGCATCATTGGCAATCAGAACGCTCACCACCTGTCCACTAAGGGGCCTTTTCGATAGTTCCTAGCTCATTAAACGACAATATATTCACATATCAAAAATGGAATCTCCGTTGAAGATCAGCAAGATCAACCAACGGATCCATATAAAAGAGCCATGGACTCATCCGTTGAGGACCAGCAAGGTCAATCAACGAGATCCATGCCCGAATTCAGAAAACAACTCTTACTCCTTGTTCCATATCTTCCCCGACGTACGTGTGGGTATCTTCGGCGACCCAGAGCCCGAGCACTGTATGGTCAGCACCCTCTAGGATCCTTCGCAGGTCACCTAGCACTTCACTCATAGGCCGCTTCCTTGGTCCCTCATTCACTGTACCGGAAGCTCACCATTTAAATCAAACCGAGGCTTTGGCTGACCTTGCTATGCGAGACGTCCTCCGTTGACTCTCCATCAGTAGTTGTAACTTTAACAGATAGGTCTCCACGACCTCATTCACAAGACAGTCAAAATGCTTCCCCAACATTCTTGACATAAAACAGTCATTTAAAAACAGATTTCACATACAAATACAGTTCCAACAATATTTCCATTTTTTCTCATCACTCCACATCCTTTCACATTAGTCCCCATCTTTTCTCATCTTCTCACAATTTTTTTCCTTCATGGATCCCTATCACATCACATCATTCCCACATCAAATCACATCCAATCGCATCATCTACACATCAATCCACATCATCCATACATCCATCCACATCATCCACACCAATCCACATCATCCTCCATACATCCATCCACATCAATCCGGATTATCCACACATCCATCCACATCTTCCATACATCTATTCACATTAATCCATACGTCAATCCACATCATCCATACATCCATCCACATCAATCCACATTATCCACACATCAATCCACATCGTCCATACATCTATTCACGTCAATCCACATTACCCACACATCAATCCATATCATCCATACATCCATCCACATCATCCACATCAATCCACATTATCCACTCATCCATCCACATCAATCCACACGTCAATCCACATTACCCACACATCAATCCACATCATCTTCATACATCCATCCACATCAATCCACATTATCCACTCATCCATCCACATCAATCCACACGTCAACCCACATTACCCACACATCAATCCACATCATCCATACATCCATCCACATCAATCCACATTACCCACACATCAATCCACATCATCCACATCAATCCACATTATCCACTCATCCATCCACATCAATCCACATTACCCACACATCCATCCACATCTTCCATCCACATCAATCCATACATCGATCCACATCATCCATACATCCATCCACATCAATCAACATTACCCACATCAATCCATACGTCAATCCACATCATCCATACATCCATCCACATCAATCAACATTACCCACACATCAATCCACATTCATTTCATAAGTATTCCCATTCTCATCTAATCACATCTTTTTCTATCTCATCACTTATTTCCTCATTTATCCTCATCAGATCATATCTACGTGCATCTACCCATACATCTCATCACTTCACATACATTAACATCTATCTAGTTTACATCGCATCTTATCACATCCATTTCACATCACATCTCATTCATTCACATCTCGATTCACATGCTAACTCATTCATTCACATCCCTTATCGTTCATTCACATCCCGATTCACATGTCATTCATTCACATCCTATATCATTCATTTACATCCTGATTCACATGACATCACATCTCATCTATTCATTCACATTTATCTGATTCGCATCACATATCATCATATCTATTTACCTTTCATTCTCATCACTTTTATTCTCATCCATCCATCCATTCTTTCCCATCTATCTGATTCACATTACATCTCATCACATCTATTCACCTCACATTCTCATCACTTCTATTCTCACTACATCCATCCATCCATTCTTTCCCATCTATCTGATTCGCATCCCATCTCATCACATCTATTTACCTCTCATTCTTATCACTTCTATTCTCATCACATCCATCCATCCATTCATTCCCATCTATCTGATACATATCACATCTTATCACATCTATTTATAGAATGTAAGAGAATTCTTATTTTTGATATAAAGATCCTTTACGCATCTGTTTATGCATAAGAACAACTTCAGTGGGAAATAACACTTTTATAAAAATCCGTTTATGTATCTATTCATGCATAAATTCAATTTTAAGGAGAATAACACTTTCAAAATAAAAATAAATCTTTTATGCATCTTTCTATGCATAAATTCAATTTTAATGAGAATAACTCTTTTGAAATAAAAATAAATTTCTTTATGCATCTTTCTATGCATAAAATCAAAATTGATGAGAATAACTCTTTTGAAATAAAAATAAATTTCTTTATGCATCTTTCTATCCATAAAATCAAAATTCATGAGAATAACTCTTTTGAAATAAAAAAAATTTCTTTATGCATCTTTCTATGCATAAAATCAAAATTCATGAGAATAACTCTTTTGAAATAAAAATAAAATTTTTTATGCATCTTTCTATGCATAAAATCAAAATTCATGATCTTTCTATGCATAAAATCAAAATTTGATGAAAGTAACGCTTTTATAATAAAAAAAATTCTTTTATGCATCTATTTATGCATAAATTCAATTTTAATGAAAGTAACACTTTTATAATAAAAAATTCTTTTATGCATAAAAATCAATTTTAATAAAAGTAACACTTTTATAATCAAAATATTCCCAATATGCATCCTTTTGTATGCATAGAAATTAATTCTAATAAAAATAACACTTTTATTATAAAAATATTTCTAATATGCATTTTTCTATGCCTAGAATAAAAATAACACTTTTAGAATACACAAGCGGTGGGGATTACTCTTTTTGAATAATAAAAGATAAAACTTATTTCACAAAATTTAAGAAAATTTTACCATAACCTCCTTTGTATGGCTGACCATTTTTCAATTTCTTTTTCATTCTCAAGTTACTTAGAAATTATCCGAAATGGTGTAAAGCATTCTAAACTAATCAAATTTTACTTTTTAAAGAGAAACAATATGAAAAGTTTAATTCTAACAATTTGATTACATATCTAGGATAAAGAAAGACTAAATTCAAGAATGAAGAGAGGCAAAAAGCCTTTCCAACAAGGCATAGCACCATTTTTCATTTTAAAGAAAATAAAAATTAGAAAACCATTAAATGGAATAAAGAAAAAGTAGGATTTCTAGCTTACATGAATTTTTGAGAGCTTTCCTTTGGCTTGATGGTTTGAGGGATCTACTCTTATTTGCAACAAGAGTAGCCACCAATTCTTTTGAAGAGGAAATGGTCAAAAACTAATGAATTATCAATAAATTCACTGTTTTTGGTGCTGGGAAGAGTAGAGTAACAGTGCATAAAACACTATTAACCATTTACAAAGGGGGAGGCTTCATTTATAGGAAAAGTGAGCCTCTAATCAAGCAAACTGATTCTAAAATTTTCCAGATCAGTTTGGTCAATTTTTAACCATTTTCAGGTCAGTTTAGCTTACTTCTTGAGCAGAAACAATGAGGATAATGAAAGGTTGTTTGTTATGTAGCATGTCGTTAATGCCATGTCTGAAAATGTTGAAGCAGCACATAAAGATGATGCATGGTACGTTGATTCAGGTGCTTCAAACCACATGACAAGTCATGGGGAGTGGTTTAAGGAGATGAAAAACCTTGAAAGACCAGGTTTTGTGGAAACAGGGGATGACACTGCTCATCCAATTGCCCATGTTGGAGATGTGCCATTGTCTATGCAGGATGGCAAAGTGAAGTACCTTGCAGATGTACTTCATGTTCCAAACATAAGAAAGAATCTAGTTTCAGTTGGTCAGATGATTGAGCAGGGTTTGCAGGTTCGGTTTAACCCTGATGGTTGTTATGTTGAAGACTTTAAAGACAAGTGCAGGTTGGTTGCAAAAGGCAATAGAGTGGGCAAAATGTTTACATTGAATGTAAACATGCCTGAAGTGAGTGCTGCGATGTTTGCAAATGGTTCAGGAATTGTCGCAGACACAGACATTTGGCATAAAAGAATTGGACATGTGAATGTGCAGAGAATGAAGTCTATGTAGACTAAAGGAATTGTGACAGGGCTGCCAAAGTTTAAAGTTGAAGGTATTCAGAAAATATGTGAAGCATGCCAATTTGGAAAGCAAACAAAGCATGTATTTTCATGTGACAGAAATGTGAGCAGAATGCACTAGATGTTGTACATTCAGATGTATGGGGTCCTACGAAGACCATGTCTATGGGAGGCTGTAGGTATTATGTGACATTTATTAATGTGACCACACAAGGAAAGTGTGGGTATACTTCATGAAGGAGAAGAGTGAGGTGTTCACTCATTTTTAGAATTTCAGAGTTATGGTTGAAAAGCAAACAGGGAAACATGTAAAGTGCCTAAGGTCAAATGGAGGGGGAGAGTACTTCTCCGATGAGTTCTCTGAATTTTTGAAGAAGAATGGTATTCAGAGACAGTTTACATGCAGATACACTTCATAGCAAAATGGAGTTACTGAGCGTAAAAACACGCACATTGCTGAGATTACGCGAGCATTGATGGGAGAGAAAAATATGCCGCATAGCTATTGGGCTGAGGCTATTTCTATAGTAGTTTACATCATGAACAGGACTCCAACTGCAGCCATACATGATATAACTCCAGAGGAGAGGTTTACTGGCAGAAAACCTAATTTGTCTGATCTGAAAGTTTTTGGATGCATTGCATATGTGCATGTGCCAGATGAGATGAGAACTAAGCTAGATCCAAAAGCTGAAAAATGTGTGTTAATTGGGTATTCCCTTGAGCAAAAGGGATACAGGTGTTATAACCCTGCTACACGTGAGTTGAGGGTAAGCAGGGATGTTGTTTTTGATGAGATGATCAGCTGGTATGCTGCTGAAAAAGAAGCTGTTGGGACTGATGTGAGTGGAAATGTGGTTGCACAGAATGCAAGTCAGCAATCATAGTCTTTGAGTGGACCAGGAGAGTCCTCATCTAGTGGTTCAATTGATAGACCATGGAGTGGTAGGCTGCGTCATAATACCAATCCTGCAAATGTGATTAGTACATCACATAAAGGCAAAGAGAAAGTGGTTGAGCCCCTTAGTATGCTTGACATTTCTGCAAGGCATTCTCATGTTGATGGAGAGTCTAGTGGCTTAGAGATGAGCCTTGATGAGGATCTTGGGATACCAGCTATAAGAAGGCTATGGAATCCATGAATGCAAAGCTGCGAAGATCTGGGAGATTGAAGAATCATGTGCAGAGGTTTTCCTATGATGGTTATGTGGCACATCACTTTGCATACATGGCAAAAGTTGTACAGGTTGTAGAGCCCACATGCATTGATGAGGCTGTTGGAAATGTGTGTTGGGAGAAAGCTATGGATGAGGAGATGGATGCACTATATGGAAATGAGACTTGGGATTTAGTGCAATTGCCTGAAGGCAAGAAAGCCATTGGATGCAAGTGGGTGTACAAAGTAAAACATAACAGTGATGGAAGCATAAGCAGGTACAAGGCTAGATTGGTAGCCAAAGGATATGTGCAGACATATGGCATTGATTATGAGGAAACTTTCAGCCTAGTTGCCAATATGGCAACAGTGAGAGTTGTGATATAGCAGTGGCTGCGTCAAAGCAATAGTCTTTACATATTGGGTGTGTAAGTGGTATGTCTATTTAATTTTTGCATGAGAGTCGACTAGGGGGCCTAGGAACTCTTTTCCTTGGTACCTGGGACAAAACATAACTAAATTTATATAATGGATCCTATCAATACAGTGGTTGGGCGGTTGGCTAACCCATGGGATTGGATGGGGTTAGGCTGGATTGATGGATTCTTATAAAACGATAGTTGAAGTAAGTCACAGGATAATCCTTGTTCTATGGAAAAGAATCAACGGCTGTGCCTCTTTGATGGGAAAAAATACGTTGGTCTCTATGAACCAAGTGCAAGTTCCTCCTTTGATTCGGCCATGTGACCCGCGGGTTTGGTCAAAATACAAAGGTTATTTAAGGCCCTTGACTAAGAAGATTTTTCTTGGAGGAATTGCCTATGCTTTCTGAGCAAGGGAAGTTTTTTTTTGGGTTTGGTTTTGGAAGAGCCGCCGGATTAGTCTCTTGTCCGAACATTCATGGGAAAGGCCCCGAGTGGGAAGCTCTGCCCTACACAAGAGGTTGCTACTTCCGCCTACTAGCACTCTAGAATTTGACGCATGGAGGGGGTAGGGGTCTCACAGTTGGTCTCTACATCAAATGGATGTAAAGAATGCTTTCTTGCATGGTGATTTGCAAGAAGAAGTGTACATGATGCAGTCACCAGTTTATGAAAGTGATGCACATCCAGATTTTGTGTGCAGGTTACGCAAAGCCTTGTATGGCTTGAAGAGCAAGCACCCAGAGCATGGTCAAATAAGATCGGGGAGTATCGTGTTACCATTGGATTTTTCACTATATGTGAAAAAGATAGATAGAGGGATCATGCTATTAGTCATCTACGTGGATGACTTGATTATCACTAGTGATAGTCATGCAGACATACATGATGTCAGTATGCTTTTGAAGCAGAACTCTGAGATGAAGGATTTGGGTGAGCTACGGTATTTCTTGGGCATAGAGGTGGTGAGATCACCTCATGGCATTTTGCTATTGTACAAGCAGTATGGCTTGGACATATTGTCCAAGTATGGTATGATAGGCTGTAAGCCTATTTCAGTGCCATTGGAGCAAAACAAAAAGCTTTCCGCAGATACACGTGAGCTTTTGGAGGACCCCACTACATACAGGTGCATAGTGGGTAGTTTGATCTACCTGACCATTACAAGGCCAGACTTGAGCTATGCTGCTGGACTTGTGAGGCAATTTATGCAAGCCCCTAGGAAGCCACACTTGGATGCGGCTAGATGGATCCTTAGGTACATAAAGTCCACAGTCGATTATGGACTTTTCTATGAGGTTGGTACAGAGATATAGTTGCATGGGTACACAGATGTTGATTGGGCTAGTAGTATTGCACACATGAGATCTACTAGTGATTTTATGTTCTCATTTGGGAGTGCTGTTGTGAGTTGGAGCAGTAAGAAGCAGCCAACAGTTGGTACAGAGATATAGTTGCATGGGTACACAGATGCTGATTGGGCTGGTAGTATTGCACACATGAGATCTACTAGTGGTTTTATGTTCTCATTTGGGAGTGCTGTTGTGAGTTGGAGCAGTAAGAAGCAGCCAACAGTTGCCTTGTTAAGTACAGAGGCTGAGTATAGGGGTGCTGCTATGGTAGCTTGTGAGGTAGCTTGGTTTCAGAAGCTACTTGGTGACATGGGAGAGCCCGTGGTGGATAGGGCAACATGAGTAGCATACAGTTGGCCAGTAACCTAGTATATCATGCTAGAATGAAGCACAGAATTGGCCATATATTGTGACAACATGAGTAGCATACAGTTGGCCAGTAACCTAGTATATCATGCTAGAATGAAGCACATTGAGGTGAATTATCACTTTGTGAGGGAGAAGGTTCTAGCAGGAGATGTAGATCTGGTATATGTCAGCACACAGAGGATCAGATGGCTGACATCTTCACGAAGGGATTGGGCAAAGAGAAGCTCCATAGGTTTAGGAGCTTAATTGGAGTGCAGTGTGTGGAGTTGAGCTCAAGGGGGAGTGTTGAGATATCGAGCTCAACTAGTGCTACGTCGGACATTGATGACCCGCCTGGGTGATAGCTTCCGCATCTACACCACTGGCATGGTTGGTGAGATTATGGGTGATATGCGGCCAGTGGGATGACAGGCTGTGTGACAGCCATTTTGGATTACTAGAGACTGGCATAGTTATAGCGCCAGCTCATTTAGTCGGGTTCACATTACCAACCCTTGTATGTTGTAGTAGTTGAGTACTAACCCATATAGTGTGTACTCTTATCTCTATGTTATGTTGGTTGAGTAGAGAAGAAGATAGAAGAAAATTCAGCTATCCATCTCTCTCTTTGTCTTGCTCTATCTTGTGTGTGTCTGTGTTTGAAAGATCCCTGTCCCCACCGCGCAACGAATTCCGGGGTGCTAGCAGTGGAAGTAGCACTTCTTGTGCGGGGCAGGGTCCCTCACTCGGGGCCTCGCCCCCACGGATATCCAGACAAGAGACTAATCCCTTGGTTCTTCCAAAACCAAACCTGGAAAAACTTCCCTCGCCCGGAAAGCACGAGCGATTCCTCCAGGATATTTTTACTCTAACGTAGTCAAAAGTCTTAACTAATTGAACTGATCTGATCAAGCCCATAAGTATCATAGTCAGATCAAGGAAAAGACTTGCACTTAGATTATAGAGACCAATGAAATTTTTATCCGGGATTTTCTTCATCTATCGTACCATAACAGAATTGAGTCTCAATTTTAGGGATCCATCAGTCCAGCCTAGCCCCATCCAGTCCCATGGGTTAGCCAACTGCCCAACCACTATAGTGATGGGATCTAATTAGGAATTTGGTTAGGTTTTGTCCCAGGTACCAGGGAAAAGAGTTTCGAGGCCCCCTAGCTGGATATTCATGTAAACTTAAAACTTGTCACACCACTTACACACCCAATATGAAATCACCTTTTTCATAGATTCAGTTGTCTTTAAAACAATCATTTAATGAAATCATAGTGTCACTGATCACAATCCTCAAAATCTCCGGTTGAGTCCTAATTTTCAATCATTCCTTCATCAGTGTACCTACTATGGCATCATTGGCAACCAGAACGCTCATCACCTGTCCACTCAGGGGCCTTTTCGATGGTTCCTAGCTTATAGTACTTGGCAATATATTCACATATCAAAATGGAATCTCTGTTGAAGATCAGCAAGGCCAACCAACGGATCCATATAAAAGAGCCATGAACTCATCCGTTGAGGACCAGCAAGGTCAATCAACCAGATCCATGTCCGAATTCAGAAAACAACTCTTACTTCTTGTTCCAATATCTTCCACGATGCACGTGTGGGTATCTTTGGTGACCCAGAGCCCGAGTACCATATGGTCAGCACCCTCTAGGATCCTTCGAAGCCAGGTCACCTAGCGCTTCACTCATAGGCCGCTTCCTTGGTCCCTCATCCACCGTACCAAAAGGTCACCATTTTAATCGAACTGAGGCTAGTCAAGACCTCGACCGAGACCTTGCTACGCGAGACATCCTTCGCTGACTCTCTGTCAATTGTTGCAACTTTATCAGTTAGGTCTCCACGACCTTATTCACAAGACGATCAAAATGCTTCCCCAACATTCTTGACATAAAATAGTCATTTAAAAACAGGTCATAAATACAGTTTCTATAATGAACTCTCGTCTTTCCACATTGTTCCACATCAATCCACATTATTTAATTCCACATCCATTTCATATGTATTCCTATTCTCATCCAATCACATCATTTTCATCTCTTCACATCTTTCCTCAATTTATCCTCATCAGATCTCATCCACTCGCATCTACCCATATCCACATCTCATCACATCTTTCCTCAATTTATCCTTATCAGATCTCATCCACTCGCATCTACCCATATCCACATCTCATCACGTCACATTCATTCATATCCATCACATTCATTCTCATCACCATCCCATCACATACATTCTATCCACATAACATGACATCACATCTATCCACATCAATTCTCATTCATACACATCTCATCTCATTTATACACATCTCATCTCATTCATCCACATCCATCCAATCGTTCACATGTATGACTTCTCACATCTATCACTTCACATCCACATATATTCATGTCACATCACATCACATTCTTTCACATACACATCTACATTCATTCTTTCACATACATCCAGATCCATTCTTTCACATACACATGCACATCCATTCTTTCACATACATATCCACATCCATTCTTTCACATACATATCCACATCCATTTTCATCACATACATTCACATCCATTCTTTCACATACTCATTCACATACATTCTTCACATACACATTCACATCCATATCGTTCATTTACATCCTGACTCACATGACATGACATCTCATCACATCTATTCACCTCACATCTCATCACCTCTATTCACATCACATCCATCCATCCATTCATTCACATCTATCTGATTCACATTACATCTCATCACATCTATTCACCTCACATCTCATCACCTCTATTCACATCACATTCATCCATCCATTCATTCACATCCATCTGATTCACATCACATCTCATCACATCTATTCACCTCACATCTCATCACCTTTGTTCACATCACATCCATCCATTCACATCCATCTGATTCACATCACATCTCTTCACATCTATTCACCTCACATCTCATCACCTCTGATTCACATCACATCTCTTCACATCTATTCACCTCACATCTCATCACCTCTATTCACATCACATCCATCCATCCATTCATTCACATCTATCTAATTCACATCACATCTCATCACATCTATTCACCTCACATCTCATCACCTCTATTCACATCACATCCATTCATTCACATCCATCTGATTCACATCACATCTATTCATAGAATTTAAACATAGAATTTAAGAGAATTCTAATTTTGATATAAAAATTCTTTATGCATCTATTTGTGTATAAAAATCAATTTTAATGGGAATAACACTTTTGAAATAAAAATAATTTCTTTATGCATCTTTCTATGCATAAAAATCAATTTTAATGAGAATAACACTTTTGAGATGAAAATAATTCCTTTATGCATCTTTCTATGCATAAAAATTAAATTTAATGAGAATAACACTTTTGAGATGAGAATAATTCCTTTATGCATCTTTCTATGCATAAAAATCAAATTTAATGAGAATAACACTTGAGATAAAAATAATTCCTTTATGCATCTTTCTGTGCATAAAAATCAAATTTAATGAGAATAACACTTTTGAAATAATTCCTTTATGCATCTTTCTATGCATAAAAATCAAATTTAATGAGAATAACACTTTTGAGATAAAAATAATTCCTTTATGCATCTTTCTATGCATAAAAATCAAATTTAATAATTAATATCAGTGATATCCATGCATATTCATAGGTGAATATGTACATGGAGTAATTAGAATATTTCTTTTAGAATGCACAAACAGTGGGATTTACTCTTTTGGAATAACATAAAAATAAACTTTCTTTTCCACAAAATTCTGGAAAATTTTACCATAACCTCCTTTATATGGCTGACCATTTCTCATTTTTTTCATTCTTTAATTGACTTAAATTAACCCAATTTAGATGTATAGGACTCTAATCTACATAAGTTTCAAAATTCAAGAGATTAAACAATAAGAAAAGTTTAATTAATCTTTTTGTTAATCATTCTAGGATAAAGAAAGGCTGGAATGTAAAGAAGAGAAGGGTGTGGCCTTTTTATCAAGGCATAGCCTTTGAATTTACTTCAACCAACAGTAAAACATGAAAATAAAGAAAACCATAGATTTAAAATAAAAAAAAAGAAAATTTAGCTTACATGGAGTTGTAAGCTTTCCTTTGGCTTGAGGGATTGAGGGTTCTACTCTTGTTTGAAGCAAGGGTGGCCACCAATTACTTTGGAGAGGATTAGGCCAAAAACAATTGAATTATCAAGAAATTCAATGTAAATGGCTCAGGGCAGGAGTAGAGTAACAGTGCATAAACACCATTAAGCTTTTACAAAGGGGGAGGCTTTTATTTATAGGAAAAAGTGAGCTTCTAGCCAAGCAAATTGATTCTAGAATTTTCCAGATTAGTTTGGTCAATTTTTGCCCATTTTTGGGTCAGTTTAGCTTACTTTTTGGATCTAGTTGAAATAGGAGAGATGAAAATATCTCCTGTTTAGCTTACTTTTTGGATCTAGTTGAAACAGGAGAGAGGAGAGATGAAAATATCTCATTATTTTTGAGTTTAAAACTCCTCCACACATGTGAAATAGGCGCCTCCTTCATGAGGGGAGATCCCCACATTGAGGTGTCAAAAATGCATCATTTCCTCTAAATATCTCTTAATTTTTAACTAATAAACCTTGTACTCAGTCAACTCTTCATCTTATGTGAGCATTTACTCATTTTTGGGGGGGTTTTTCTTTTATTCTTCAATTTATCTCCTCCCTTCATTTGGATTAATCTTATTGGTCCATAGGAACCTTAATTGGACCATAATCCATTTTTTTTTTGAAAATCTGGACCCTTAGGTTAAGGTCCTTTTTACCTATTTTCAATTAATTCCAATTGCACATTGGAAAGCTCTTTTTGAATTTTTGTTTTAGGGGAAACCATTTTAGACACACTAGGAGGATTTTTATATCCAAAAATATCTTAATTTTGAATTACCTCCCTCTAGATATTTTCTCTCTCCAGGCAAAAATAGGGTAAATTAGGATCTTTCTTTTATTTTTGAGAGGGGAATAATTATAAGATCAGAAGGGGAGGTTCTTACACCTGCACACCTCAAAAGCTGGAGGGAGAAATTTTACATCCTACCCCACTTAAAAAATGCGAGATGTCCTCATCTCGCAATTTAGAGGACAACTCTTTCCCTTAAGACCCAATTGATTCTGGGGTTCCTTTAGTCTAGTGAACCCAACAGAATCCTAGGAAAAAGATCCCTTATATAGAACTCATCATCAGATAACAATTCTTTCATATCATATCATTCATATCTTTAACACAATAATGGTCCATTAGACCGAAATTTCCATCTGAACAGTCCTCCATGGGAATTTTCAATTATACAGATTTTTAATTTGACATCTCTTAACTTGATCCACTGGGTCAAGTGTTAACAGTAGCAATCTGTCAGCACAATCCACTAATCTCATAGTGATTTGCTGAAGTCATTATCATCATTCCAGTTAACGGACATCATCAGAGGGACTCGTCCCATTCATCCTCATTGAGGTTTTGCTCAGCTTAACTCTTTTCAACCAAAACTCAGGAATCATCATTTTTCAACCAGAATCCAAATCAACTCATCAATTCTCAACCAGAATTTTAAAATCATATCACCCACATTCGAATTCATCATCTAGATAGCATTTTTTGCTTATAATTTCAAGATCTTAGATTTACTCGTATAGATTGCCAGTAAAGAGCTGCTCGGTATATACGGGTAGTCACGGTCCTTGGAACTATAAGGTAAATACTATCATGTCTAGGCCTCAGGCAAGTTAGGGATTCCATGCAATTGCGGTACTTCCATCGCAAGACCCAATTACTAATTTATGAATTTCAGTCTGAATATCAATTTGTATGAATTTCATCACACATTTCCAACTTTTTACTAGTACTTCATAAATTTTTGACATTTTTGGCTTCTCACAGTTGATCCACTTTAGCCAATTCACTCTGATACCAATTGAAAGATCCCCATCCCCATCGCACAATGAATTCAGGGGTGCTAGCAGCAGCGGAAGTATCACTTCTCGCGCGGGGTAGGGTCCCTCACTCGGGGCCTCGCCCACAGATATCTGGACAAGAGACTAATCCCTCGGTTCTTCCAAAACCGAACTCGAAAAAACTTCCCTCGCTCGGAAAGTATGGGCGATTCCTCCAGGATATTTTTACTCTAACGTAGTCAAAAGCCTTAACTAACTAAACTGATCTCGCCGAACCCGTAAGTATCATAGTTAGATCAAGGAAAAGACTTGCACTTGGATCATAGAGACCAACGTTTTTTTCCTCATTGAGAGGCACAGCTGTTGATTCTTTTCCATAGAATAATTTTTATCTGAGATTTACTTCACCTATCATACCATAACAGAATTGAGTCTCAATTTTAGGGATCCATCAGTCCAGCCTACCCCATCCAGTCCCGTGGGTTAGCCAACTACCCAACCACTATAGTGATGGGATCCAATTAGGAATTTGGTTATGTTTTGTCTCGAGTACCAGGGAAAAGAGTTCCCAGGCCCCCTAGCTGGATATTCATGCAAACTGAAACTAGTCACACCACGTACACACCCAAATATGAAATTGCCTTTTTCATAGATTCAGTTATCTTTAAAACAATCATTTAATGAAATCATAGTGTCACTGATCGTAATCCTCAAAATCTCTGGTTGAATTCTAATTTCCAATCATTCCTTCATCGGTGTACCTATGGCATCATTGGCAACCAGAACGCTCACCACCTGTCCACTCAGGATCCTTTTCGATGGTTCTTCCTAGCTCATAATACTTGGCAATATATTCACATATCAAAATGGAATCTCCGTTGAAGATTAGCAAGATCAACCAACGGATCCATATAAAAGAGCCATGGACTCATCCGTTGGAGGACCAGCAAGGTCAATCAACCAGATCCATGCCCGAATTCAAAAAACAACTCTTATTCCTTGTTCCAATATCTTCCACGATGCACAACCTAGAGCTCGAGCACCGTATGGTCAACACCCTCTAGGATCCTTCACAGGTCACCTAGCGCTTCACTCATAGGCCGCTTCCTTGTTGGTCCCTCATCCACCGTATCGGAAGCTCACCATTTTAATTGAACCGAGGCTGGCCGACCTTGCAACGTGAGATGTCCTTCGTTGACTCTCCATCAGCTATTGCAACTTTATTAGTTAGGTCTCCCCATGACCTCATTCACAAGACAGTCAAAATGCTTCCCCAACATTCTTGACATAAAAGAGTCATTTAAAAACAGGCCATAAATATGTTTCTATAACGAACTCTCGTCTTTCCACATTGTTCCACATCAATCCACATTATTTAATTCCACATCCATTTCATATGTATTCCTATTCTCATCCAATCACATCATTTTCATCTCATCACATCTTTCCTCAATTTATCCTCATCATCAGATCTCATCCACTCGCATCTACCCATATCCACATCTCATCACATCACATTCATTCATATTCATCACATCACATCTTTCCTCAATTTATCCTCATCATCAGATCTCATCCACTCGCATCCTCAATTCATATTCTCATCCAATCACATCATTTTCATCTCATCTCATCTTTCCTCAATTTATCCTCATCAGATCTCATCCACTCGCATCTACCCATATCCACATCTCATCACATCACATTCATTCATATTCATCACATTCACATTCATTCATATCCATCACATTCATTCTCGTCACCATCCCATCACATACATTCTATCCACATAACATCACATCACATCTATCCACATCAATTCTCATTCATATACATCTCATCTCATTCATCCACATCCATCCAATCGTTCACATGTACGACTTCTCACATCTATCCATACATTCATATCTATCACTTCACATCCACATATATTCATGTCACATCACATTACATTCTTTCACATACACATCTACATCCATTCTTTCACATACATCCACATCCATTCTTTCACATACATCCACATCCATTCTTTCACCTACATATCCACATCCATTCTTTCACATACACATCCACATCCATTCTTTCACATACAAATCCATATCCATTCTTTTACATACACATGCACATCCATTCTTTCACATACATCAACATCCATTCTTTCACATATATATCCACATCCATTATTTCACATACATATCCGCATCCATTTTCATCACATACATTCACATCCATTCTTTCACATACTCATTCACATACATTCTTCACATACATTCTTCACATACACATTCACATCCATATCGTTCATTTACATCCTGACTCACATGACATCACATCTCATCACATCTATTCACCTCACATCTCATCACCTCTATTCACATCACATCCATCCATCCATTCATTCACATCTATCTGATTCACATCACATCTCATCACATCTATTCACCTTACATCTCATCACCTCTATTCACATAACATTTATCCATCCATTCATTCATATCACATCTCATCACATCTATTCACCTCACATCACATCCATCTGATTCACATCACATCTCATCACATCTATTCACCTCACATCTCATTACCTCTGTTCACATCACATCCATCCATTCACATCCATTTGATTCACATCACATCTATTCACCTCACATCTCATCACCTCTATTCACATCACATCCATCCATCCATTCATTCACATCTATCTGATTCACATCACATCTCATCACATCTATTCACCTCACATCTCATCACCTTTATTCACATCACATCCATTCATTCACATCCATCTGATTCACATCACATCTATTCATAGAATTTAAACATAGAATTTAAGAGAATTCTAATTTTGATATAAAAATTCTTTATGCATCTATTTATGCATAAAAATCAATTTTAATAGGAATAACACTTTTGAAATAAAAATAATTTCTTTATGCATCTTTCTATGCATAAAAATCAATTTTAATGAGAATAACACTTTTGAAATTTCTATGCATAAAAATCAATTTTAATGAGAATAACACTTTTGAGATAAAAATAATTCCTTTATGCATCTGCATAAACACCATTAAGCTTTTACAAAGGGGGAGGCTTCTATTTATAGGAAAAAGTGAGCCTCTAACCAAGCAATCTGTTTCTAAAATTTTTAGACCAATTTGGTTAATTTTTGACCATTTTTGGGTCAGTTTAGCTTACTTTTTGGATCTAGTTGAAACAGGAGAGAGGAGAGATGAAAATATCTCATTATTTTTGAGTTTAAAACTCCTCCACACATGTGAACTAGGGGCCTCCTTCATGAGGGGAGATCCCCACACTGAGGTGTCAAAAATGCATCATTTTCTCTAAATATCTCTTAATTTTTAATTAACACAGCCAAATCTTCATCTTATGTGAGCATTTACTCATTTTTGGGGGGGTTTTCTTTTATTCTTCAATTTATCTCCTCCCTAGATTTGGATTAATCTTATTGGTCCATAGGGACCTTAATTGGACCATAATCTATTTTTTTTGAAAATCTGGACCCTTAGGCTAAGGTCCTTTATACCTATTTTCAATTAATTCCAATTGCACATTGGAAAGTTCTTTTTGAATTTCTATTTCAAGGGAAACCATTTTAGACACTAGTAGCAGGATTTTTATATCCAAAAATATCTCAATTTCGAATTACCTCTCTCTAGACATTTTCTCTCTCCAAGCCAAAACAGGGTAAAACAGGATCTTTCTTTTATTTCTGAGAGGGAAATAATTATAAGATCAGAAGGGGAGGTTCTTACACCTTCACACCTCAAAAGCTGGAGGGAGGAATCTTACAGTGTTTGCTTTTGCTAGGGTTTGAAGCTACCCCTCTTGTTGTTGGAGATGCAATCCACACTTCTAGAGAGAACTAGCTCACGTGGTGAGACTAGGTTTGAATCTTGGCAAGTTGAGGTTTCTACAAATTGAATTACCGGAGGTCACCTAGCACCTTAAGGTTTTGGGGTCTAGATGGCTAGACCAATTTTTGTGGAACACCTCAGTTAAGCGTGCTTGCGCAGGAACACTAGGATGGGTGACCTCCTAGGAAGTGGGGAGAATCCATGTTTCCAACATGGTATCAGAGCCCAGGTTGTGATGTTGGAAGCTAAGACAACCAAAGTGTGGCTTGAGGAGGGGTGTTGGAGATGCAATCCACACTTCTAGAGAGAACCAGCTTACATGGTGAGACTGGGTTTGAATCTTGGTAAGTTGAGGTTTCTACAAATTGGATTACCGGAGGTCACCTAACACCTTAAGGTTTTGGGGTTTGGATGGTTTTTTCAATTTGTGGAACACCTTAATTAAGTGCGTTTGCACAGGAACACAACTGGGATGGGTGACCTCCTGAGAAGTGGGAGAATCCATGTTTCCAACACCTCTCCTCCACATTCTCTTTAGCTATCAGGAGACACATCATCCCTATGCATTTAGGAGATCTACTTGGTTCAGCAAGCATACGCCCATTCCTTCACAAGATGTTAATCCCATTTTGGATTCACAAAGATGGTCTCCCATTGAGGACATTAATAAGTGTTATGTAACGGCACTATAAAGGTTGTACATTATGAGATAATGGCTAGCCAAGGCTTTAGTTAGTAAGTTTTGGGTGCCTAAGTCTGAATAAGGGCCAGTTGTATATAAGGCAATTTCTCATAATGGAAAGACAAAATCGCCCTTTGTGCTATGAGAGCTTTTGTCTTGTCTTGTGTATGAGAGAGAGAGAGAGAGAGAGAGAGAGAGAGAGAGAGAGAGAGAGAGAGAGAGAGAGAGAGAGAGAGAGAGAGAGAGAGAGAGAGTACTCTAGTGCATGCGCCTCTTCTATGCTTAGGTGTGGGAGAGTGAGAGGATGACTGCCTTGCATCATTGTGGTGTGAGCGACTCCGCAATGATAGAGTGGAGGTGGAGATTGGAGATTGGAGATTCTACAAGTGAGCTTGGAGAGCCTAAAGGGGCGTGAGCTCAGAACATGGTAAGTACCCTATGATGGTTGTTGTCTGCTTCTTGTTCAATTGGTGAATATGTGGAGTTCTTTTGGGAGGTGCAATAGGCTATAACATTTTTGGCACCGCTATTGGGAAGCCCACCATTGTTTCTTCCATCTTCTTAGATCTCTAGCTCTCACTATGCAAGATTCATTGTTGCCTTTGCTTTCTAGAATTTTGGAAGTGCATTGTGAAAAACTATGTGGATAAGGTTTGTATGGAAGTACATTGTGAAAAACTGCATGGATAAGGTTTGTATGGAAGTGAAGGAATTACATTAATTGGTGAAAGTTTGTGTAAGTTGAAGTGTGTGTGAGTACTTTTGGTAATGCTTGGAGGAAAGCAACACTTGGGTTTACTTCTGATTCTGTTGTTTTTATCACCAATTTTGCTATCATGAGTTAGCAGTTGGTGATACTCTTTTTTATGTTCTTTCAAAAAATCACAAAAATAAGGAGCCATTGGTTGTGTTTGTTACTTGCATTACATTCCTTTTGCTAGGCATGGCCATTCTGGATTCATTTGGCAAGGAAATAAAACTCTAAACCACTCAAAAAATCATTCTATTAGCTCGACTGACAAACACGTGAAAGCGCAGGAAAACATTTCACGGAGTGAGACGGAATTACATTTCATGGCATGAGATCCTACCCGCCCAAGTGCCGAAAATCTTGGGATTGCCTTACTAAAGTTAGTGCATCTTATCCTGACACGATTCACACAAGGAAACTGAAAAATTCTTATCTCATGAAACGAGTACATTTCACGACGTGAAACACATATACATTTCATGGTGGGAGATGTAACTGCCATCTCATGATGTGAACAGGTCAAGTTCACGGATTAAAGGATTGTCAAATCAGGGGAAAGAGAGAGTCATAAGTGCACTATAGTAATCTCCCTAAATTAGATTAATGCAATTATGGAGCTGAGCCACAAGACTCCATCTATCACCACTTCGAACGAAGCTTGGTATGAACACATTCTTAAGCCGAGTAGAGTTGATTTTGTCCTCGGGCTTTAAGGTTCAATACCACTGGTGGGCCTTCCCTTCTAGAGTTAGGGAAAAGGTATGTATGATGGTCACATCATTCACTGGCTGGCTGACAAGTTTCACATGTTGACTCAAAGATCTCTAGGTGTTGGATTGGGTCCCCATCTCCTGAGAACTTTTGCATGAGTTTTGAAATGATGTGCGGTTTCATCGAAAACGGTTTGGATTCAAGGGAAATGCCCAGTTCCCTAACCATGCCTCTGCCAATTTCCGTAGCCACGTGTCACGCGTTTTTTTGAAAGGTCTTTCGGGTCAGTGTACATATGGGTGCATGGCAGGTGTGAAGAGATTTGTTTGGGAATGCATTGCCGGATGCTCTGGGTGGATGCTTTTGGTTTTGGGCTGGTTGCAGGCCTGTCCGGTGAGAGGTTTGCTGGGGTTGATTAAAGCTGTTCGACCGCTTGAAGTGTGTGGGCGTCAAAGAAAAGAATGGGCACTAGGTGGCATTTGAAAGTGTGGAAAGCATGGGCAAATAAATGTTAATGGGCCAATGTAGCTTGGACATAGTGTGAAAATCAAAAGGAGGTGGCCATCTCTTAGGCATTAGAATAAATAAAATAAAATAAAAGGATTATGTAGCCAGCTAGCAAAGAGGACGTGGAGGTTAATGGAGTTGGCCAGCGCATCTTCTGGAAGAGAAGCGAAGGCGTGGAAGGTGCGAGGAGACGTAGTAAAAGAAAAATAGGCCGCCTAGAGGGGGGGCCCCGGTTCTGGATTGTGGAGAGCGAAGACGTGAAGGGCTGCTCTCTGGTGCAGTTGCGAGACAGAGAAGCAAGGCGAGTCGGCAGCCTGCAGCACAAGAGGAGAGGTGATGGGCTACGGGGGGCTCTCCAGCGTGGTGGAGGAGCGCAGTGTAGCTGCTCTGCAGGTATATGAAGTGGAGCCTCCCGTGTGTCAGTCGGGGGTTCCCAGGCACAGCTGTCGAAGGACTGAAGGGCTGGCAAAGGTCGAGAGGGCCGCCTAGTGGAGAGCAAGTACTGGGTGGCTGGTGGTCGCCCAGAAAGCTGAAGTGAAGCACAGCTGGACGTGCAGGTAGCCGCTTATGGAACGCAATTGGTAGTGAACTGACGGGTTGCAAAGAGGGCGTGTGGCCGCCTCATTGTGAAAGAGTGGCCCCCCTTGTGAAGTGTGGACAGGTGTAGCTGCAGACGTGAAAGAGAGCATAGAGACGACTGGGTGATTGTGTAGCCGCAGCAAGATTGGTGAAGAAGTCGACAGTGGGCTGACAGAGATGGGTCAGGTGGAAGCCGCCTATGGGCAAGGTAGGTGCTGAAGGCAAGCATGGAGGACATGCGTGTTGGAGAAGGCAGAGGCTGGTGGGGCGCTGCCTGTGAGAAAGAGATGGGTGCTGGCATCAAAGGGAGCTGCTAGCGAGGACAAAAAGGAGAGCAGATAAGCTGCAGGTGACAGGCTGGCTGGTGTGGGCCGGTAGCAAGGCAGATAAGCTGCCTGGGTGTGTTGTGACTGCTGGCAGAGGATCAGCACAGAGACAGAGAGACAGAGAGAGAGAGAGCGTGGAGTGAAGCTGTTGCTGACGACACATGCAGAAGTGATGGGCTGCAGAGGACTCGAGGGTTAGCTGGTATGGGCGCCTTCTGGAGCGAGAGTGGCCGGGTTCATTCTGGTGTGGTTGGTACAGCAGGCAGGCGAGTGGATCATGTGGTGATTGGGGATGTGGTGTATCCTCGGCAGTGTGACAGGTCTGAGCCTGTGTGTTTGTAAGTTGTGTGAGTAAGGCTTCTGTGTCGGGAGAAGCTTCTATGATGTTTTGATCTGAAATATATTGCTGGGCGTTTACTTTGAGTACGGTGCCCCTGTTTTATGCTGTTTGTCTGGCGTGGGTTGGGTGGTGAGAGTTGTGCGCTTTTGCCGCACAGGTCGTAGCTGGGGACTTGCCGGACACCGTATGCGAGCCACGAATGGCTGCAAGCATACAACCAGGGAAGGAAGCTCAAACAGAATGCCAAAGGGTGTGTCACTCACCGCTCAACCGCTGCCTTGAAGGATTCCCGCGTCGCAGCCATGAAGGAGGAGCCGCCGTCGCCGCTCTACCGCCTCTCCGCCCGCCGTGCCGCTACACAGTGCTCGATCACTCTCTCACTCTCTCTCTCTCTCTCTCACACGTAGGAGAAGGAAACCAAAGAGATAAGGCAAGAGCACTCTTGTATTCACAACACATGAGAATGAGGATTTTAGGGTTACATTTGACTCTTATAGGTGACTTGGCCGTTCACACTTGGGCGCCCATACATGGCTGGCCGACCCTAACCCTTATCCTACTGATATTCAAGGTGCGCCTCTCATCGGCGATCACCCAATCCCTTTATCCTTAACATATGGTACCCACAAGCCTGGCCCATGACTCAGAATATTTAAATTAATGACGTAAAACATAGTATGTCTCAATGTCCGTCATGGGTTAACATGCCCCTCTTCCTGATGTAGATTCCGTCCTCGGAAGCTATGGTATGGTAAGCTCGAGAGGGTTGTTGTTGTTGACCGTCTGCAAAACAGGGAAGTAGAGTGAAAGTATGCTGGAAATTCAAAAGATATAAAGTGTATAAATTCAAGCATGTTAGACCACAATGGGTGTTGTTATGAGAACTTAGTTTAAGGGTCACATGAATGAGCTAGTGTAGCAAATTAACAGGAGTTTAAAATTATTAAAAGTAAATCAAGAGTAAGCAAGGTGTCAAAGGTTAATCCAAGGTTTATAATTGGCCTAAATCAAGGTAAATAACCAAGCTTAATAAATAAACAGATGACCACACTGTGTCTACTCTAAGAACAAGTTAATACCACGAGTCTAGGGACACAAGAAACATTAGAGTTACAGGAGCCTTTTGCCTTTTTTTTTTAAAATGCACGTGACAATTTTTACACAATGGCGACCTTCCTAAGGCAAAACTAACATCGATCCTGGTACCATGTTTAACACAAGGCATTATCCAGGAATCTATTAGCTCACTTTAGGCAAGGCTACCCCCTACCAACCAAGGCATCGGTTTGGAGTAGAATACTCCTCGCCTACCAAGTATCAATAAGGCGATAGGCCAACATTAAAGCACATCATAGACTTGTATTGCCATTTATTGTAGGCTTTGTTTTTTATAATCTATTTCTTTTGATCCTCGCTCCTGAACTATAATTTGTCTTGCATCCTTTCGACAAAGGGGTAATAGCTATGTCCTAGAGGTCAACACACACATGGCCAGGTGTCAAACATTAAGATGGTTTTACCCTAGACCTAAGACAATCGTATTCCAAGGTTAACTAAAGACGTCATGCTGCCTAGGAATATTTCCAATAAAGTTAAGCTCATTAATGATTTACACTAGCATGCAAGCAACTTCAAAAACTAAGTAGTACATTGACAATTTCCATGTGGTCATGCATTATAGTTTATGCAATTGATTGAACAGTAAAAATGAAAGAGAGTGGGTATGGAAGAATTACACCTGTAATTGGAGATCTCCTTGATTTGACGAGACTGCTTGCAATTTGATGTAGATATATTTTGATGAACGTTGCGGCAGTCTCTGGACTTGGAAGCGAATCCACCTCAAACAAATAAAGTCAACCTCAGTAGTGCCATGAGTTTCATCCGTCCATTCATCATTGTCAGATATTTCCTTTTCATTTTCCCATCCACATAAACTCATAAAAAATGTAACCATGCGAGGATAGTCATCTTGTGGAAAAGGAAAGCATTGGGCTATCGGGGATATGTCCTCTACGGAGTAGGGGTCAGTCATAGTCAATAGGCGAATTAGCCATTCTAATTCCTCAACATTTTCTTCTCTGGCTAGTACATCTATATGATCCCATTCAGTTTCAATTACAGGATAGCACATGTGGAATATCTGAGAAAGGTATAGATGATACCTCTCACCAAAGGTAGGAGTGGGTGAAGTGTATGATGATCGGGCATCTGCCATATCTGCAACACAGATATAGCATCAGTAGGTTTATGACAGGTCAATCTAGTTCTTGATTGTATACGGATATTTCGCTTGTTTTTGTGCTCTTGCTCTTTTTACTATTTTTTGTTTTTCTTTTCTTTGTTTTTTTAAATAAAATAAAATAAAATGTATGAAGCTATATATATACATCCCCTTGAATTTGGCAATTACATGGTCAGGGGAGAAGGTTAAGGAGGAAGCATTAGAATGTCGAGCGTGAGTACATGCTCCCCCTTTCCTTGGGTAGATCATATTATTTGCAATGATGTTGCAGCCTCTTGGAACCAATTTGTCCAGCGGGTCATAGGTTGTGATGTGGGCAGATAGCTTTTTATGACCCTTGTGGCCACATCCAATTGCAGAGATGGTAGTGTACGCTCCCATTGACGAATGGAGGAAATGGTTTCCGATGATACTATTACAAGGGGAGACGTAGACTCATCGGTTTTTTGTTGGGTGTTGGCAAGAGTAGGTGTAGAGCATGTAGAAACTTCTATATCAGCGTGTGCCTGGCATGAGGAGCTAGAAGCTTCATGTGGCTCCCCCCTTCCTGAGCTAGGTGGTAATGATCGATATCGTTTGGGAATCCAAACTAACTCTGGAAGAAGTGGTGTGGAGCACTCTGTTACCTTTCCCTTACCACGATCTTGAATTATCGTTGGGGTGGCAACAATTGGTTTCCAAGGTTTTACAGGTGATGTAGAGGGATTCAGCTTATGTTTAGGGACCCAAATCTGGTCATTTCCCTCGTAGTACCCTTGGGCTACTTATAATTTTTTAGGGATCCATCGTGATGTTACATTGCCCTTTTTCGGGTGGGTAGCTGCTTTCCTTTTACGAGGCTTCTTGGTGGCTGAACGAGATTGAGCAGGGGAAGTAGCTGTTAGCGAAGCTTTGGGGACCCATTTGTATGTACTCTTTGGCATAGTAAGCAAAGCTTTAGGGACCACCTTGCCTGTTTCCACTCTTGGCGTTGAAGCGTTAGAGGGGTGGCCAACAATCGAAGATGGTTTTGCCACTGGACTTTGTGATTTTTCATTATCTAATATTTGAGTGGATGACTTAGGTGCGGGATTTTGAGCGGTCAGACCTAGTGTTGGTTCTTGCGTTGTGACTTGTCTGGTTGCCCAATCGATATTGCACTTGGTGGCCATCATCCATTTGCGCCCTAAGATTACAGTCCCTTCCATGGTGCCAGCAGGCATAACCAAAAAGCTTTGAATTATGGTTCCCTTGTCATAAGCAACCGGAGTGTGCAGAATTCCTGAGACAGGGGTTTTCTTCTTGTTGATTTCTTGGACTTGGATAGAACTCTTGGTTAAAGGTGGTTTTCCCAGTTGACACCACACGCCATATGATAGCAAATTGTGTTGAGCTCCTGTATCCAATAATGCATTATACAGTACCTCCCCGTAAGGACTCTGTAACTCAATTGGGTATCTTAGAGGTGGGTCAGATTCCAGTGCATCCTCTTCTGCTTCCTCGAAAAATACTTGCGTAATTCCCAAGTTGGCTTCTCGTTGTCTCCTAGCACGCTGTTGACGTTCTTTGGCTTCGACTCTCGCTTGTATCTTTTTAAGCTTAGCTTGTTCTTTAGCTGCCTTCTTTTGATGGATTGCATGTAACTCCTCCTGGCTCAGGGGGTCATAGTATCGCTTGAATTTACTCCCATTAAGGAATCCAATGGTTTCAACTCCGTCGAGAGTCTCCACTCTGATGGTACCTTGCGGGGTGATTTCACATACTCTATATGGTCCCTTACCAGCATATTTGAGCTTCTTCTTTTCGTTTCGCACTCCATACATCAGGACTTTATCCCCCACCTTGATGTCCTTATCCTTTAGATGGCGATCAAACCATTTTTTCCTTCTATCCTTCTCCACAAGGGCATTGTATACAGCCAATTGTCTTTCTTCGTTTAGCCGCTCAAGGATATACAGACGCTCTGCTAAAGGATTACCATCCCATCCCTCTTGAGTAGCAACACGAAGACTAGGAATGACAAATTCCCACGGCATGACTGCTTCTTGGCCATATACCATTTTGAATGGTGTGCAATTAATAGCCACTTTGTACGCAGTACGATAGGCCCATAAAGCTGTCGTAAGCTTTAGATCCCAATTCGTGCGATGAGCTTCAACTGTCTTTGTTAAAATAGAGATTAAAGTCTTGTTGGTACTCTCGGCTTGGCCATTCGCTTGCGGATAGTAAGGAGTAGATTTATGATGGGATATCATGAAATTTGTTGTGAGCTCCTTAATCACTTCATTTATAAAATGCGTACCATTGTCGCTCACAAGTTCAAAAGGACAACCGAATCGTGTGATTATATTTTCAAAGAGGAACTTGGCTGTTGTCCTTGCATCTGCCTTACGTGTCGCTTTCGCTTCAGCCCATTTGGTCATATAGTCAGTGGCCATAATAATATAGCGAGATTGTGTGTTTCGGGCCGCTGGGCTAATCGGACCTACAAAGTCTAAACCCCACTTTTCAAATGGTTGGTTTACTTTGATTGGATGTAGGGGCATCTGATCTTTCCTCTGGGGTTTCTTGTATCGTTGGCATTCATCGCAACCCTTCACAAAGAGTGATGCATCTTGGAACATAGTGGGCCACCAATACCCTGATTGTAAGATCTTTCGCGCAGTTAAGTCTCCTGAGAAGTGACCACCGGCTACGCCCATATGTGCCTCTTGTAAAATGTATAGATACTCATCCTCTCGAGCACAACGCCTAAGAACGTCATCCTTTCCTCTTTTATAAAGAGTCCTGGCTATCAGGCAATAAGGTTCGCATTCTTTGATTAGCTTTCGAGCTAGATCTTTACGAAGCTCCTTGGGTGGAAAGCCATTAACCAAAAAGTTAACAATCTTCTCACTCCATTCAGGCATTGTCTCCACCATGAATAGGGAAGTGTCAGGTAAGTCATCATCAACCCCCGTAGGAGCCTCACCATTAGGTATGCGAGACAAATGATCAGCCATAACATGTTTTTTGCCAGGTCTCACAACAACAGTGAAATCAAAATCAAGAAGAATCAATAGCCATCGTGTGATTCTTCCTGTGGAGCATGGTTTGTTTACCAGATACAACAATGCTTGATGATCCACATAGAAAACAAACTTGGTGGCAAGGAGGTAATAACGAAATTTCCTTACTGCATATATCATTGCCAACCCTTCTCGCTCCGTAGTGGTGTAGTTCATCTCAGCATCGTTCAATTGGCGACTGGCAAAGCTAATGGGGTAGTCTAGCTTGTGTTCTCCAGGTTGAGTTAACACCACCCAATAGCAAAGTTTGATGCATCAATATGCACATGGAAGAGTAAATCCCAGTTAGGCATTCTCAAGATTGGAGCACTCGCCAAGGCCTTCTTTAATAGCTCATAGGCACGGTCACATTCTTCGGTCCAAATAAACTCGATGAGAAGCTTATACAATGGTCGAGCTATCTCGGCGAAGAAGAGAATAAACCTTCGATAATAACCAACGTGGCCCATAAAGCGTTGGACTCCCTTGTAGTTGGTGGGTGGGGCTAATTCCAAAATGACCTTGATTTTACTCTCGTCAGTGGAAATCCCATTTTTGGACACTATATGCCCTAAGATAACTCCGTGTTTAACCCAGAATTGGCATTTGAAAGGATTCAAGGAGATGCGATATAATCTACACCTTTCAAATATTTTTCGTAAACACATCAAGTGCTCATCCCAAGAGGAATGAACACAAAGATTGTCTAAGAAAGCTTCACAGAAGTCCCTTAGATATTCCTTAAAGGCCGTGTTTATTAATCGTTGGAATGTTGCAGGTGCATTGGTCAAGCCAAAGGCCATGACGCGAAAGGCAAACACTCCAAACTCCGTGATAAATGCTGTTTTAGCTTGGTCCTCCACTGCAATTGTGATCTGATTGTAACCCGAGTACCCATCTAAAAAGCTATATGCCTCCTTGCCTGCCACTCTTTCAAGCACATGTTCAGAATATGGCAAGGGGTAATGATCCCTTCTGGTGGCTGCATTAACCTTTTTGAGATCAACACACACTCTGAGTTTCCCATTCTTCTTTGGCACGATGACTATCGGAGAAACCCATTCTGAGTGCTCAATTGGGTATATGAATCCACATTTTACCAGCTTTTCAATTTCCTCTTGTATAATCTTTGCGTACTTAGGATTCATTGGGTAGGGACGTTGCTGGACTGGTTTAGCAGTGCTAATCATTGGAATCGTGTGTTGCACCACCGAGGGTGGAACACCCTTCATATCATGATATGTCCAAGCAAATATGTCCTTGAATTCTTTAAGAAGCTTCGTAAGTGCAGCTTCTTCCGCCTTGGTGAGGTCTTGAGCAATGAAAACTGGTTTAGACTCCTCACCCGGATCTGCTAAGTCTATCTCCTTAACTACCGCAGGGCCATAGTAGACACCGCTACTCCCATTGGTAGGCGTTCGTTGGGCTTTTGTGTAGACTACTTTACGTTCCCCTGTGGTGAATGATTTGAAATGCTCGGGTGCGGGGTGTAAGTCTACTGGTTCTTGTTGTGCCAGGCTTTTTTCTTTCAATTCCGCTTCCTTTTGTTGTTGAGCCAACTCTTGGTTTTGCCGCCTTCTTGCAGTACGACTTAGTTTCGGCTTTCTTTGATTTCTAATTGGGCGACGTCATGAGGTTGCGGAATACACCACATGACACTTTGGAGGTATTGTCCCCAATTATCCGCTATCTTCCGATGAGCATCACCGATGAGCATCAATGGCTCCTATATAACTAAGCCATTCTACAATGGATCTCTCCTTATTTATTGCAGTTCGTACATTAGCTCGATAGCGTTGGCGCTTATGTCTCGTTTTCTTCTTACCAAGTTTTTGATTTTTGTTTCTATCCGATTCGGACTCACTTGGTCGATCTTCACTTTCGGATGAACTGCAGGAGGCCCCTGTCCTAGGCCTTGAGCACCTTGCTTCCACGTTTGGGTGAATATTTGATTCATTTTCCTCATCAGGCTCAGGGTCAGTTTCTTCTTGAGATTCATACTTAGAGTTGTATTGGTCAGAGTCTTCGCTACTTTCAGTGTCGGTGGAGTTTGCCACGTTCTTGCCATCAGGAGTCAAGTGCATAACACCTATCATGTTTATTGGCACTAACGGTGGCATATCTTGCCTCTCAGGTGTTACCCAACTTGTGCCTCTATTTCCCCATGTGTCTATGGTTGCCGCTAGGTGTACCCAATCCACGTTATCCGACTCAGTCATACCCGGTAGGACATCCATATAAGGAGAATCTTTCCCATCATCAGTCTCTTTTTTGCATGTATAGCAATACCTTAATGGGGCGGAGTTAATAGTGGTATCCGATCGATTATCAATGATAACCTTGCTTCCTAAAGGATGTGCACGACCATTCTCAAGATCAACTCGAATGACAGAGTCCTGGAATTGTAGGTAGACATGGTTTTTCGACCAGTCATGCACCATTTGTGCTTCCCTCATGAAAGGACGTCCTAAGATCATTTGATATGACATAGGATGCTTGGAGAAATCCATTACAATGAAGGTATGTTTTACCTTGTATCCCAGGACCTTGATCTTGAGGTCCCTTAACATTCCAATAGGTTTAGCTATGGTTCCGTTTGCCATCTTAACCACTATGTTTGTGACTTCAAGGTGAGGCCTTCCCATAGATTCCCAACAGTTTTTAGTCACAATGCTCACTCCAGCACCACCATCAAGGATTCCCTTTAGAGTTAATCCCTTGGTAGTAATGGGGAGGGTGGCATTAGATTCGTCCCCTTCAAAGTACTGTCCCAACTTGTTAACAGGTATTTCCACGACCGAGTTTTCATCTAGGTTGGGTTGTAGATCCCAATGTTCTCCTTCATCTTGAAGCGTGTCGGGTCTATCCATATTTGCAAATTGTGGTAGCCCCGCCTTTAGTTCTCCATTGAGAAATGCCCGAAGAGCTAAGAATAGCTCAGGATCTCCGTATAATTTGGATATGATCGTGGTTCTGATCTCAGAGGACATGAAATCCATTAGCTTAGACACATTCAATGGTACTTTTCGAGACATCGCCTCTTGACTAGGGACTGGTGAAGATGGAATCACTTCCTCTTCAATGGGGTCAGGCAGTCCCTCACTAAACATTCTTTCCAGCAAGAAGGGTGTTTGCCCACTTCCGGATGTCCTATCCTCGCTTTCTTCCCGAATGATACTAGGTATAGCTAACGGTTTATGGGTCCGGTGAGGCTGAACTTGCGTAGGAAACACTGTGTCTGGAATTTTGATTTTTCTCGGGTTTGGCTCCAGTTCTCTTTGTGTTTCTTCCACCAAACCCCTTAAGTGTTGCACTTGTTCAATCTCCTCAACTGGGTTTGGGTAAGTACCAATCTTTTTCTTGAGGGTTTTTGGCCCACGTGGCTTGTCTTGGGGAGTCTCAGTCAGTTTGGGTGGTCGAGAGGGCATAAACTGACTTGGTTGTGGGGCCGAGGAAGCTTCCTTCTGTTTCCCCTTATTTATGTACTCACTTGATTCTCCTTCGTTGAGCTCCCGAGTGGGTTCCTCCCTTAAGGTAGTGGCTTTGGTCCCCATGGTTTCTATTGAATCAGAATCGTCTTCAGGATCATTCATATACACGGGGTCGTCTCCTGCCCCTATGTTAGTCTTTGAACTGGGCTTGGAGCTCGTGGCATTAAGCGATCTCTTTCGCCGTGTTTTCTTTTTCTTTGCCTGAGCGATTGATGCAGTATCCCTCTCGTCAAGAATGTAGTTTTGATTTTGAAGCATTGACCGTGTAACTACATTCGCAGGTACAACGGGTGTGGTTCCTCGTGCTTGGTTGGTGACCTCAACCAAATTCAATGGCGTAATCTTGGGTGCATTAGGATTATGTGGACATTGAGCGATCAAATGATCTATGCCACAACGATTACATGTAAGTACCGGCATTCCTGATGTGCTCCCTTGATTTGGTTGCATCTGAGTAGCGATCTTCTGTAGCCTATTAGGGCACTCCGCTATACGATGCGGTCCACCACACTCGTAACATTGAAGAGGTGGTCTCCTTGCCAAGGTATTAAGGTTTTGCCCTCTTGTGGCGAGAGCAGCCGCTTGATATACAGGCTTGACTTGCCCGAAATGATCCTCCATGTAGTACTGGGCGGGGAATCATTTCAAACGTATCAATCCCGTATGGAGCAGTAGGGTCTATCTCCTCTTCATAATCCCCACATGCACTATGTGACTCACAACCCATCTGGTTTATTGGGGTAATCCTTGGATGTGGAGGTTGTGGTCCTAGCACTGGCGGTGGTAACGGCACAGACTGGACTACATTCGGATTCCTTGGAACTATGTGCTGTGACGGTTGCTCGACAGGTTGTGCAGGCATTAGTGCGGGTACTTGAGGTGTGTTTGACCAGGCTAGTGGTGCCTGATTTGCCAACATTCTCTTAAGTACTAGGCAATCTTTAGATTGATGGCCATACTTACCACATGCATTGCAATTCCCATTGAATTTGACTCTGAATGTGGGACATTCACTCGTGCTATGTGGTCCTAAGCACACCGACGAACACCATTGTTGCTCTCTCCTTGGGTACATATGGCTATTCTGAGGAGCTCGATTACCCCTGAAGTATTCTTGGAGAGCCTTAGTAAGGTCAGTCCACAGACATTTCAGATATCTTGGGCTCCTTGGCAATAGGTTTTACTGTCATTGGCTCGTGCCCAGATACTTGCGAACTAACGGATTTTGTTTCTGAAGACACCTTTTTACCTGCAATCATCAAGTTGTCTTCTAACTGGATTGCATTGGCAGCGACTGCTTCTCACGTTGTAAGACCTCTAATGACTAGGCCATTGTAGATGTCCTCGTGGCGCAATCCTCGAATGAATCTATCAAGGAGTTGGTTGTTATTGAAGCGTTCATCAGGAGTGCAGCGAGAATTTAGATGCTTCAATCGACTTATAAAGTCTCTCACTGACTCCCCTTCCTCGCGTTCAGCTTTTTGGAGTTGAGATGCTACTCCCCAAAGCACACCCTCACGTATGTATTCTTTCAAGAACAATCTCTTGAGAGTGGGGTAGTGAGTGTGCTCTTCAACCCTTAAGGTTCGATACCAATCTCCGGCCTTCCCACTCAAGGTTAAGCCTAAGGCTTTACACTTATGCAGCTCATTGTGTTCTTCCAAGGAATCACACACGTGCTCAAAGACTTCAATGTGCTTCCTAACATCCTCGTTACCACTGAAGTTTTGAGTGAGCTTAGCCACTTGTACTGCCTTGCTTCTAGGTTCTCTCTCAGGCATACCCCGCATGTTTTCCGCAATAGATCGTCCGATCGTCTGAGCAAACGTTGCGAGATCACCTAGGTGAGCAGGCATAGTTGGTGGAGGCACTTCTGGGATAGCCTGGCTGATAGGAGTTGGCGTTGGTCTGAGTATGTTGGCAAACGACGTAGGATATGATATGTGACTAGGCCTAGCTCCCCTTGGATAATGGTTATGATAAGGTGGTCGTGGAGCATACGCCATTGGCATACTAAGAGACGTAGGAGCTACATGAGCATGAGTAGCGATAGGTACATATGGTTGATAGGCATTGGCACGCACTGTTGTAGGTACTGTTCCACTATGTAGCGGTGTCGTACTAACTACAGTGGTAACAAGTGCGCTTTCTGTCATGCTCATCATTGGGGTAAGCATTGTGGATTCCTTAATGGAAAGTTGAGCCAAGGTTGGAAAACTAAAGTTACTGCTCGTAGGCTCAACCTGCATTGAGACTCCAGGCGAAACAACATACGAAGGGTCTATGGGACTCACCGAGGGAGTCTCCAATTGTGATAGGGTGGGTTGTTTGGCCTTGCCCGTATCCAAAAACCTCATAGGGCCAGTAGAAACTAGGTTCACTCCCCTATTTTGCCTCTCAATTTGGATAATTCTATGAATAACCTCACATATCATTTGCTGTTGCTCTTCTAGGTTAGTGGCGCTAGATGTAGATCGTAGGACTTCTAACCAACCTACATGGTATGTGTAACCCGTGTATAGGTCCGTTAGAGTCTCTGTGTGTTTTTTGCCGCACAGGTCGTAGCCGAACACCGTATATGCGAGCCACGAATGGCTGCAAGCATACAACCAGGGAAGGAAGCTCAAACAGAATGCCAAAGGGTGTGTCACTCACCGCTCAACCGCTACCTTGAAGGATTCCCGCGTCGCAGCCGTGAAGGAGGAGCCCCCGTCGCCGCTCTACCGCCTCTCCGCCGCCGTGCCGCTACACAGTGCTCGATCGCTCTCTCACTCTCTCTCTCTCTCTCTCACACGTAGGAGAAGGAAACCAAAGAGATAAGGCAAGAGCACTCTTGTATTCACAACACATGAGAATGAGGATTTTAGGGTTACATTTGACTCTTATAGGTGACTTGGCCGTTCACACTTGGGCGCCCATACATGGCTGGCCGACCCTAACCCTTATCCTACTGATATTCAAGGTGCGCCTCTCATCGGCGATCACCCAATCCCTTTATCCTTAACATATGGTACCGACAAGCCCGGCCCATGACTCAAAATATTTAAATTAATGACGTAAAACATAGTATGTCTCAATGTCCGTCATGAGTTAACAAGAGTGTAAGAAGTGTTCCAGCCGGTGGGGTTGGCCGTTTGTGTGTGTTATTCCAAGTTTGCGAGGTGGAAGGGCTATAGAGGTAGGTCTTTTCTTCTTTTTTTCACCTCACATCCTTCTGGTGCCCCCACTGAGGATTGCTCTAGATCGTTTGACTGAGGATAGCTCTGACGTTGTTCTTTGCCTAGAAGAGCGTGTGTTCCACTTCAGGGATTGGTACAGGTTGTCATGATGTGGTCCTATCTGGAGTTTCATGGCAGGAAGGGAGAAGATGTGTGTGACTTTTTGGAGCAGATGGAGCTGGCATGCATTAGCAATCATGTGACGGATGAAGAGCAGGTTCTGAAGCTGATAAAGATCTTTTTGAAGGGAGATGCCCGAAGCTGGCTTAAGGATTTTGAAGCACAGGATGCTGGTGTCTTGACCTTGGACAGGTTGAAGGAAGGCCTTTTGGAGCGTTTTCAATAAGTGGAGGATGCTAGTGTGCTTTGGCAGGAGTTGAGCATCTTGAAGCAGGTACATGGGCAATCACTGGACGATTTTGTGCAAGTATTTACATGTTTGTGGAGTAAGTGGTGTGTGACATTGAAGCAGGAAGTTCCTCCAATGTTTTTGAAGAAGAGCTTGTTTATTGATGGTTTGCTACCCCATTTGAGGGTCAGAGTTGAGTTGAAGAATCCCAAGTCTTTTGATGATGCAGTTAGGGTTGCTAGGGAAAAGGAAGGCAAGGTTTTGAAGCAGATGGAGATGGGTATTTATCCGTTTGAAAGTGTTTTGTCTGCAAGGGGATAAGCAGGTAAATTTGGTTGAGGTGGATAAGAGTTCTATGCAAGGTCTGATTAGACAGGAGCCTCAAAGGCCAGTACAGGTGCAAAGGGGAATGTTTTATATGCCTTCTGATTTTTTTCCAAAGTCTTTGAAGCATGTGCAGGTGGATGAAAAGCAGGTGAAGGAGCAAAGTGCAGATAAGGAGTTGTCAGTGGATTCTTCTTTGGATGGGAACGTCGTGGCTGTTCATGACAGTGATCTGGATGACATGCATGCTCATGGAAGCAAAGAGGATGATGCCTTGGGATTGGCTGATGAGAAGGAAGAGGAGTTGGATACAAGATGCTTTGAGGATGATTCTTTGCCAGATTCTGCAAGGGAGGAGGATGGGGTAGAGACTTCTGATGAAGTGAAGATGGCTTGTGATGCGGATGTGGAGAGCATGGAGGAAGATCCTATCATTTTGGATTTTCTTGGAGAGCTTGATGGTGGTCTAGTACCTACGATGAATGATGGTGATGTTGTTCCATTTGATGCATTAGGTGTTGGGAAGTCTTTGGACGATGATACCAGGGGGGTTGGCAGCACTCAAGAAGGTATGCATGTGGATTTGGCTGATGAAGAACGTTGTGAGATGAGTATTGTGCTTGATGATGATATCTGGGAAGTTGCTAGCCTTGATGAGCAGGAGCCAGAAGTGGAGATGGATGCTGATATGGTCGAGAGTGTAGCAAAGGCTTCTATGCGGGTTGCTGAAATGCTGAAAGCAAAGTCCATGGATGACAAGGGTTCTGAGCCAGCTGAGCTGAATGGTTGTGAAGAGATGCCTGAAGTACAGGAGCTGGAAGTGCTGGTGGACACGGCTGTTGGAGAGGATGTGGATTCCTCTGTGCAGAAGGGTCAAGATGCTGGAGCCTGGCCTTCACTGTTGTGGATGAATGGGATGCTAGATGCTGGAATGCCACAGGTTTTGAAGATGAGGAGGTTGGTTGTGGGTGAAGAGCAAAGGCTTGAAGATGATGCTGCGTGGTCAGAGTCGGTGAATGCTGATCAGATAGTGGACGTGAATGTTTTTGTGGCTGTGGGTGGTTGATGTTTGGTGTGTAGTGATGCAGCCATGGTGTTTCATGGATGCTGGGGAATGGGATGGTGAATTGCTGTTTCCTTTTGATCCTGGTGGATGACTACTGGAATGGTCTAATGCTGCTGAGCATGAATGCTCTAGCAGATGGGGGGGTTGGCAAAGTATGTCAGGCGTTTTTTTGAAAGGTCTTTCGGGTCAGTGTACATATGGGTGCATGGCAGGTGTGAAGAGATTTGTTTGCGAATGCATTGCCGGATGCTCTGGGTGGATGCTTTTGGTTTTGGGCTGGTTGCAGGCCTGTCCGGTGAGAGGTTTGCTGGGGTTGATTAAAGCTGTTCGACCGCTTGAAGTGTGTGGGCGTCAAAGAAAAGAATGGGCACTAGGTGGCATTTGAAAGTGTGGAAAGCATGGGCAAATAAATGTTAATGGGCCAATGTAGCTTGGACATAGTGTGAAAATCAAAAGGAGGTGGCCATCTCTTAGGCATTAGAATAAATAAAATAAAATAAAAGGATTATGTAGCCAGCTAGCAAAGAGGACGTGGAGGTTAATGGAGTTGGCCAGCGCATCTTCTGGAAGAGAAGCGAAGGCGTGGAAGGTGCGAGGAGACGTAGTAAAAGAAAAATAGGCCGCCTAGAGGGGGGAGCGCAGTGTAGCTGCTACAGGTATATGAAGTGGAGCCTCCCGTGTGTCAGTCGGGGGTTCCTAGGCGCAGCTGTCGAAGGACTGAAGTGCTTGCAAAGGTCGAGAGGGCCGCCTAGTGGAGAGCAAGTACTGGGTGGCTGGTGGTCGCCCAGAAAGCTGAAGTGAAGCACAGCTGGACGTGCAGGTAGCCGCTTATGGAACGCAATTGGTAGTGAACTGACAGGTTGCAAAGAGGGCGTGTGGCCGCCTCATTGTGAAAGAGTGGCCCCCCTTGTGAAGTGTGGACAGGTGTAGCTACAGACGTGAAAGAGAGCGTAGAGACGACTGGGTGATTGTGCAGCCGCCGCAGCAAGATTGGTGAAGAAGTCGACAGTGGGCTGACAGAGATGGGTCAGGTGGAAGCCGCCTATGGGCAAGGTAGGTGCTAAAGGCAAGCATGGAGGACATGCGTGTTGGAGAAGGCAGAGGCTGGTGGGGCGCTGCCTGTGAGAAAGAGATGGGTGCTGGCATCAAAGGGAGCTGCTAGCGAGGACAAAAAGGGGAGCAGATAAGCTGCAGGTGACAAGCTGGCTGGTGTGGGCCGGTAGCAAGGCAGATAAGCTGCCTGGGTGTGTTGTGACTGCTGGCAGAGGATCAGCACAGAGACAGAGAGACAGAGAGAGAGAGAGCGTGGAGTGAAGCTGTTGCTGATGACACATGCAGAAGTGATGGGCTGCAGAGGACTCGAGGGTTAGCTGGTGTGGGCGCCTTATGGAGCGAGAGTGGCCGGGTTCATTCTGGTGTGGTTGGTACAGCAGGCAGGCGAGTGGATCATGTGGTGATTGGGGATGTGGTGTATCCTCGGCAGTGTGACAGGTCTGAGCCTGTGTGTTTGTGAGTTGTGTGAGTAAGGCTTCTGTGTTGGGAGAAGCTTGTATGATGTTTTGATCTGAAATATATTGCTGGGCATTTACTTTGAGTACGGTGCCCCTGTTTTATGCTGTTTGTCTGGCGTGGGTTGGGTGGTGAGAGTGTAAGAAGTGTTCCAGCCGGTGGGGCTGGTCGTTCGTGTGTGTTATTCCAAGTTTGCGAGGTGGAAGGGCTATAGAGGCAGGTCTTTTCTTCTTTTTTTCACCTCACACCATGTTTAACAAATTTTCCCTTGTCGTCATATTTAGATATACGTGGGGATCCACTATTAGCCTCCGAGGAGCAATTCCCCCCTACCTAGACCTCATCCACTACCTGCGTAGGTCCTAGTTGGGTTTGAGGAATTCCTCATCACCTGGCTCTTCATTGGCGGGCTCAGCTTGCCTTTGTTGAATCAATAGTTCCATGCTCTGGAAGAAGGTGGGATTATTGATCGTTTCATTTATCTCCTCCCTTGTGTAGAACCGATCCTCTTCTCCTAAAGATGCCCTAGGTCAACTGTCCTCTTCTTCTTGTATTTCTAGGTCTTCCTCAACCTTGGTTTCCTTATTTATGGGTTCTAGGGCTGGTATCCCTCTTTCTATCACTCCAACCCCCATGTTATCCACAGCATCCCTAGATGTTTCTACTTCCTTTACCACGTAACAGAAGTAAATTATCAATTTCCCTCCATTCCCCGCCATTCTATGCATATCAAGATCTTACCTTTTTAAGCTCAAATTTCGTAATTGACGCTCTACTTCAGCCATCTTAATGTCAACCTCCACTTCCTCAGATGTGGAGAAGAAGATTTGACCCGTCTTGTGACGACATTCTCCTTCTGTCACCTAACCCTAGGAGTAATTCCACTAAGTCTCAAGGTGTTAATGTTCTTGGGGCTAGACGTTAGGGATGTAGGTATTGTTAAGTTTGGTTTTGGACCATGTCCCATGCTCGTTGATGGACCCTTGTCCACAAATTGAGCTTCATATTCTGTGCCGCATTGGAGACCAAAGAATCCACTAGCTATCTCAAATATGCCAATGGATTTCTAAGGAGAAGTGAGATTCCTTCCTCTCCATGTTCAAAGAACCTTAGTCCTTCTTATGGATTCTTCACTATTGGTTTCTAAAGTGGTCAGATTTCTCTAAGCTGCAACACTTAATTGAGTGCTCGCCAAGCGACTTGAAGCAACACTTTTTTAGTAGGAAGAACCTGGGTAATTAGATGCACTATCGTCAGAGATAGAATCATCTCCATAAGTTTTTATGATCTCAAGTGCATGAGAAAACAGTTCAGCGGGCCAACTCACTACTCCACTTTTATGCATGATTATTTATCAGACTGATGTTTCACATCGTGAAATGGTCGTGAGATGTACTTCACGTCATGAACAGCTCGTGTTTCATGCCTTGCAATTTGAAAGAAAACAAATCCATGAGGGATTATGTTTCTCGACTCAAGAACCTAACCTCAAGATGCAAATTGAGGGAAATGTTAACTGATCAGTTATTGCCTTACTTCCGAAGAGAAGTATGAGATCATAAGATGCATGATTATTTGGTGTTAGTAGCCTAACCGACTACTCTGGATGCTTGCTAAGTTAGTTGTCGACGAGTATGAAGATAACATGCTTGAGTTGCCCGTAAACCAAAAGATGTCAATGTAGCTTTAATAGTAGCAACATCATGAGTCTCTAGTCATCAAGACACGGGACCTAAAAACAAGCACGTTGGCAACATGACAGTTGAAGAACTCAGTACTGCCATCTTGGAGAAGCTAAAAAAAAGGGATGGGAGGGAAGCATTAGGGAATGGCCATCACTACCCCTGGAGAGAGTTAATTTGGTGCTCAATTTGTAGACAAAATCATACAAGCACTGAATATCCTCATCTAAGACCGAGATAGTTGCTCTATTGTGTTCATTGTCAAAGACTAGGGAGCCACGATACTGCCATGTACATATATCCAAGGATCCAACCCTTAGCACAATTTCTAGCACCTAGAGCACCATTAGCTTTACCAACACCACCAATGCAACCCAATGTGGCTGCAAGGCAGCCAAATGCATCCTATTTACTAAGAAGAATGTTAGGATGCAAGATATGATGCCATTACCACCACCATAGCCACCATAGGCCAAGATCAACTAGGTGTTGATTAAAGAACCCTTGGAAGATGGGGAAGATATGCGCGAAGTAGAAGTGAATAATAACTACTATGAGGAATCACCTGAGATGACACCAGAGTATTATGTCCTATAAAATAGCATGTCAATACCAGTGTTTCAAAACATGATACAGTGGAAGGGAAAATACATAAACTCGACTATGAGAAGGGGACCCATACAATGTTTCCATTGTAATGGACCTCATTGAGTAGCAGAGTGTCCTCTGAAAAATGTAGCTAATACTGGTCAATCTCAACCGATAGTGGCACAGATCCACACCATGCTAACTCTTTCCTGTGTCAAGTGTGGAGTTGATCATCTAACCAAGGACTGCCCTTATCACACCAATGGTAACACTTCTACATCTAACCATGCCACCATTAGGACTATAAGTGTGCAGCCTGAAAATATCATGCCACCATTAAGACTATAAGTATGCAGCCTAGAAATATCATGCCAGTAAATGCCTTGACAAGCGCACAAGCAAAATAGGTGAATAAAGGGAGAAACCCAGAAGGTATTATGACTTCTAAGGCTGGGATAAGGAGAAGAGCGAAAAAGGTGGGCAAGGGTGACACCTTGGTCATAATTCAGGACGGATCTAAGGAAGATACAATTGACATCAACTCCACCTAGTGAGAAGAAGAAGATGATCTATTGCCAAGACTGAATGAGCAGGCAGCACAGGGAACTACAAAAGAGAGACCAGAAACCCCCAAGGGCATTGGAGAATATCCAAATGCGGAGGAGGAAATAAGAAATCTCAAAGAAGTTAAGGCCCTTGTAGAGGAGTGTCAATGCAACCATGAAGCCAAATTGAGGGCTAACAAGGCTAGGGATACATTGTACCATAGAATGAGTTTCTAAGAGAAAGGAAGTTAGAAATGCTAACTCTAATTCCGGAAGAGTTCGAGGAAGGGACTAATAGATGGCAAGGATGTTTGCAGAGGCAGATCAAGTACTGTCAACCATTCATTCCCTAGGATTGAGTATGAGACAAATACATAGAAGGAGACTTCACTTGCCAGAGAAGGGCTAGAGAACCCATAGATATAGGCAGTCTCTCAGCAGTATTATTTCACAACTATTAAAATGCCACTTGGACCATTGCTATGCAACATGCCGACATTATGGGCAGATGTCAAGGATTGGGTAGAAGGAAGAATTAACCCAATGACCACTACAAAAGAGAGCCAAACACCTCTGGCTAAAAAAAACCTAGTGCTTGGGGAAAGGGAAGCACCCAGATTCATCCAGATACCCGCTAACCAATTGGGAAGGTATTGTGAGAGTAATGACATGAATGCCACAATTCCAATCCACCATAGCAGGTACCAAGCATTTGCTATCCTAGATGGGGCTGCATGTGTGAGCATTATCACCAAGAAATGTTGGGAAAATTGGGGAAAACCAGAGTTAGAAAGAGTGGACCTAATCATTAAGATGTCGGATGGAACATCCTCAAGACCAATGGGATTATTGAAAAATGTTAAGCTTAAAGTATCTTCGTTTCATTACCATCATACATTTATTGTAATGGACTTTTAGCACCAACCAGATTCATACATTTATTGTGGGCAAGCCCTTCATGAGGGAAGCCAAAGTGGTGCATGATTGGGCATTAGACCAAGTATATATACGAAAGCGTAAATTTTGAAGATGGATCTCCATACGTGGAATGCACACCCCATGGAGGGGTAATTGTTTGGAGATGATTTGGTCACAACAGAACGAACCATATCCTTACAAGTCTACCAACCAATTAAAGAACACTCACGTGAAGAGGAAGAGAACGAGGAGTACGCATTGCTTCCACCTCCGAACTTTAGTGAAAACTGGATGCATGTACTTGCCACCATAGATGTGTTGCCCCCTAGAGGAACAAAGTATATTGAATCAGGAACCATTCCTACTATCTCAGTGCACATGGTGAATGTGCAACTCATGGAAGAGGAAACAGAATATGAAGCCTCAAGAACAAGAGTGCCAAGGCCGCAAGGTCACAATAGCACTAAACGCCTTAGGAAATGGCAGAAACAAAAGAGGTATATCGCTCGACGCAATGCCCTGTTGTGTGAAGTAAACCCACGAACACCTAGTGGCTAAGATATCTCGAGGTCACTAAGGTGCATGATGAGTTCTCTAATGAGGAGTTGAGTAATATCACCTTGGAAGGGAAACGAGGAGAGAAATCTACTCTCCAAGAGACTGAACTGCCTAAAATTACCAAGGCTAGAAGAAGGAAACAAAATAAGGCTCTGGCTAAAGCCGAGAAAGAGGCAAGGAAGGCGTTGACTCGAAAAGAGGATGCTAGATCTGCACCCAGTTCTAGACCATCGATGAGCAAAAAGTAGTCCAACTGATGGCCAAAAGAGTGAAGGAGAATGGACATTCCATGTCCTACGATGGAGCAACAGAAGTAAAAGAGGTAGACATTGTTAAGCCAGGGGAGGATCCCAAACCTGTCTACATTGCTACTAATAAGGACTTGACTGTTGTGCTGAAGAACAGGAACTCATCGCTCTCTTGAAAGAGTTCAAGAATTGTTTTGCTTGGAAGTATACTGAAATGAAGTGTGTACCACCCGAGGTGGTTCAACACACTATTCCAATTATGGAGGGATCGAGACCATCTAGGTAGAAACCTTACCCACCATTAGATGAATTCTAAATACATAGCTATTGTAAAGGAGGAAATTGATAAGTTCATAGCTACGGATTTCATCAACGAGATTGAGCACACAGATTAGCTATCACCAATTCTAAATGGGAAGCTCAGCATGTGTGTTGATCTCAAAAAGGTCAATGCAGCTACCAGGAAAGAACACTATCCATTACTATATACGGAGCCTGTATTAGAAAGGGTATCAAGTGACAAAGCCTATAGCTTCTTAGATGATGTTTTGGTATACAACCAAGTGTCCATTGCACCAGAGGACCAGCACAAGACATGCTTTAACACAATGTAGGGGACCTATGCCTATAAGGTTATGCCTTTTGGCCTCACTAATGCCCCTTCAACATTCCACCTAATTGATGTGCACGGCTTTCAAGGACTACTTACAAAAGTGGCTTGAGGTATTCATTGACGATCTTTGTGCATGCTCACGATGGACTGAATATTTGGCTTGATTAAAGAAGGTGTTTAAGAGATGTTGATTATATTGTATATCCTTCAACCCTTTAAAATGCCAATTTTTGGTCAAGCATGATGTTATATTGGGACACATTGTGTCTAAGTATGGTATTTCCACCGATGAGGGCAAGGTCAAGTTGATTCTCGAATTACCCCCACCAACAAACTACAAGGGTGTACAACGGTTTATGGGACATGTTGGGTACTATCGAAGATTCATCATATTCTATGTTGAAATTGCCAGACCATTGTATAGACTGCGCATAGTTTTTGAATGGAATTAAGAGTGCCAACAAGCATATGATCAGTTGAAAAGGGCACTAGCTAGTGCACCAATTTTAAGACCACCCAACTGGGACCTTGTATTCCATGTGCACATTGATGCACCAAATTTTGCTATAGGGTACATAGTGCAGCAACCTGGGGAATTCAACTTGGATTACCCAATTTGCTTTGCCAATCGATAATTTATTGATGCAGAAATCAACTATACCACAACTAAATGTGAAGGGTTGGCCATGGTATATGATGTTAAGAAATACAGACATTGATGCAAAAATCAACTATACCACAATTGAATGTGAAGGGTTGGCCATGGTATATGCTATCAAGAAATATAAACATTACTTGTTGGTGGCCAATAAGTTTATATTCTTTGTGGATCATCAAGCCTTATTGTATCTAGTAACAAGCCATGCACCACAAGAAGAATCACACATTGGTTACTCTTACTCTTGGAATTCGACTTTATGATCACAGTAGTAAGGAAAAGATCATAACATGTTTTGGTAGACCATATGTCAAGGATTCCAAATGGAGAACTTGTAACACAACTGGTGTGGACGATGACCTTCTAGAGGCATGTCTATTCAAGATCGATATGGTGTCTAAGTCGAGTGAGGAAATATCCAAGTACCTAGCTTATGGTTTCCCATGGGATTGGCCATGGAGCAAGGATAAGATGTGTCGACTTATTAAGCTGGCCGCACCATATCAACTAATTGTGGGAGAACTATATAAGTTGGGTAAGGACGATATACTCAGAAGATGTGTGCGAGAAGATGAATTCATTTACGATATTGGAAGAAGCACACTCAGCAATAGCCGGAGAACATTGCCGAAGAAGTTACAGCTTGCAAGGTTCTTCAAGCATGACTATGGTGGCCTACATTGTTTGGAGATGCCATAGAATTTGTAAAGAGATGTGAAGAATGCTAACAATTTGCCATTCCATAATAAAAAGGCAAGATGCCACTTACCCTTGTAATAGTGAGACAACCTTTTGAGAAATGGGACATTGATTTTGTTGTACCCATTAGTCCAACAACACATTCATATCACAAACTCGACATGTGATTGTGGCCACAGATTATTTCACCAACAAGTGGGTAGAGGCAAGAGACTCTAAAAAAGCTGATGCTCGAACTACGACTAAGTTCTTGTATGAACTTATTATTTCTAGATTTGGCTGCCCGTTAGAATTAGTCAGTGATGACTGGGGTTTGCATTGCATCAATGAGGATATTAAACATTTACTCATGGGATTTCTTGTGGTATATTGTAAATCATCACCTTATTATCCATAGGAAAATGGCCAAGCTGAGAGCACTAACAAGTTTCTATGTGCTATCTTTACCAAGACCTTAGTGGCCAATCGAACAGATCGAGAGCACAAGTTGACTGCAACATTATGGGCCTATCATACTGCATCGATGCAGTAAAGCCTATAGAGTTCTTAGTTCCAAACCTATGTATTGTGGTACAAGAAAGGCTCACGGAGAATGCGTTAGCTGAGAGGTTGATTGACTTAGAGAAACTTCATGAAACACAGCTAATTGCATTGCATGGACTTATCGTCGAGAAACTCCAAAGGAATCATTGGTTTGACCATAACCTAAAATCCAAGTAACTTGAAAGAGGGAACCTTGTCCTCATGTATGGTGTTGAAAGAACCAAGAAAAAGAAATTAGAATACCGAGGGTTAGGACCCTTTAGAGTGTCCGAGATCACACCCCAAGGGTCAGTTAGAATCGAGACTATTGATGGGGTAAAAATGGAGGGTTATATGAATGTAAGCAAGCTGAAAAAGTATAATGGACCCCTGACCCAAGACATGCTAGCACAAGAGCATCTTTTGAAACAAAAAAAACAGCTAGAAAAAGAAAAAATTCAACAAGGTCAAGTGGAAGCCAAGGCTAGTTAAGCCAAAACAAAATAGACTCCACAAAAGAACTCTACATGTAAACATGGCTTCACTCACCTTGCTTGAAGATGATGACCTAGATATTAAACCTGTATGCCTAAGTGTACATGTCTCTACAAAGGGTAGTCAAGTAAAAAGTATTGCATTGATTGATACGGGGTCAAGTCACAACTTGATTTCCTATGACACTTGGGTAGCGCTGGACAAACCACACCTAGAGATAACTAATGCCCAAATTCGTAGTGTGTTACGCAAACCATGGGATTTTTAAATGTTAACATCTCCGTCAGAAATAATCCCTTGGTTGTTGGGAAGGTGTTTGTTATGCTTGCAGAGGTATAATGGAAGAGGAGATGACACTAGGAAGGTCCTAGATTTGCGCCACCAACTGTATCATCCAATGGGAGGAAAGGAAATTGCAACTCAACCATGGAAATGAATCCTTGACCATCCCATTATGGAGTCCCTTGAATAAAGAAAAGCAAGCAATTGAATGCAACATGGAGATGCCAGTAAAACAAGAAAATCAAAAGAATCCATGGAAAAGGCATCAACCTCCAACAAACCTCACCACTCAAGAGGACCAACGCAAGGGCACTATATGTATCCAATAAGGAAACAATGGATACCCAAGTCCCAGCTCAAAGCCCAAGGCTATTATGATAATGTGAACACCTCATGGGTGTCAAGGCAACGCAATAGGGATAAAAGCAAGGGCCAAGGGAACAAAACCATCGAGAGGAAGAAATAGCAGAGAGACGAGTCCAAGCATCGTCAAGTACTCAAAAGAGGTGGGTAAGAAAAGACATACTAGCTGCCTAGGGTTACTATCAAGGAGCCTCGCAAAGTATGATTACCAAGGGACCACAAAAAATCTAGTGTAGAGTTTACCTCAAAAAGCAAAGAAGAGAGACAAGGGCGCACAAGTAGAATCAGGACCCAGTCAAGGCACCACCGAAATTAGTTTGGAGGAAGAAAACAATTAACCCAATTAGACAAGAGAGTGTAACACCACCAGCACTGACATCACACCCACAAAAGAAATCAAGAGGGGCCAAGTTTTAGATAAAGGTAACACAGAAGTGGACCCACATGCACAAAAAAAACAATAGGTTCACAAAGATTCTATAGATGTTCCTCCTCCATTGGATGGAGGGAAAACTAAGAAGTTCTCATTCCGGACTAAGGCGTCTAAAATAACAAATACCAAGCAACAAGCTCCAAAGTTCCAACTTGGTTCCCCTGGAAATAAGGCAAGGTGAATGTGACAAGGGATGAGTACCTAGATACCAAGGACATGACTTCAATTTTCAATGGGTACAAGGTAGAGGGTTAAGCATTTCATGTCTTGAAATGTCTAACCCATTTCATGTCGTGAAATAGGTTCATACCTTTCACGAGATCAACATCTATTCCTCTACATGCAAAAGTTTTGGACTTGGACTAAATGAGCATATAGGACCATCTAGGCTATCACCAATTCCATGGATACTTGGGAAAGTCACCATTTCACAACATGAAAACCTTAGCGTCGCAGCATTTCATGCCGTGAAAAGATGTAGAATATTTCACTTCATGAAAAGCTAGGGTTTTTCACATCGTGAAACGGCCAACAAGATCTAGTGAATCACATTTCACCATGTGGCATCCCCCAATTAAGATGGCCGCCATGCTGATGATGATGACTAGACCATAAAAATGAAGACCTTTCCCTTTTCTTGCCCTTTGCTGCATCTCAACTCTGCCTATTATTTGCATCACGTGCACTTCATCAGCCCAGCAATTTGCCACTTCCACTCCTTAGGTAGGAGCTCATACGCTCTCACATGTTAATGCTTTAATCAATTCTCATCATGCTTCCTCGCATGTTAAAGATTCATCAATCATGCTTGTAACCTTGCTAAATGTTTAATCTATTCTTCTCATGCTTGCAATTGATTCTCCTCTTTTGCATCTTGTAATGTCCTGCACTTGATTACCTGACCTATTTGCAGTGGCTTAAGATCACAATCACTAATGACAAATAGATCTCAAGTCATGAAATAGCAGTCTGCCATTTCATGTCATGAGATCCTAACTTTGCTATTTCACGCTGTGAAATGGGTTACAAACATCTCATGACTCCATTTGATGTTAGCACTTGCTCTTATCTATGTTCTAGATCAAAGATAATAGCCAATAAAAATCACCACTGATTGCCTAACCATTTCACGCTGTGAAATCCTAACTCTGCTATTTCATGGTAAAGAACCATTTCACACCGTGAAATCCTAACTCTGTTATTTCACAGTGAAGAACCATTTCATGCTGTGAAATCCTAACTCTGATATTTCACGAGATGGAGAACCATTTCACGTTGTGAAATCCTAACTATGCTATTTCACGGTGGTGAACCACCATTTCATGACCACACTGCACTTCTATTGCTGGTCACCATATTAACCCACTTTCCATCATGGATACCCATTAGAGGATTACTTGCATATTCTATTCAAAATTCACATCTTCAAACCTGCCATTTTGCACCATGAACCACTTTGCATTTCACATCGTGAAATGCCCTGATAGGCCCATGAAACACATGGCTAAATGTCAATACTAGCTTTTTGATGCTAGTTTCAAGTTTTTGACCTCCCCATAGCATAACACATATGTACCAAGTGATCTTGAACTCCTACCAGCCACCAACAGAGGCTGATACACTCATGATTTTGTTTCAGATGGCTTCCAAATCCACTAAAGGAGACTTTGACCCTCAGTATGAAGAGACCCCTATGGTCACTCAAGCAAGCGCCATTGGATCTCCTGTGGTGGCAAATAAGAAAAGGAGGACAAAACAAGATCCTACGTTGGAAGGAAAGAAGAAAGGGCATCACGGCATAAAACTTACTTATCTCGACCCCTATGCCAAGGACTTGGACAGTACAACAATGATCCAGTAGGACATCCAAATAGAGTAAGGGAACCTCCTTTTCTAGTATCACAGCCCAAAATGCCTCAAGATTTTGGAGGACACAGATGTGCAGTATAAGCTGGAGAAAGTGGTCTTGGGAAGGATGGCCTAGGTACTCCCCAAAACATTCAACTAGACCCTCTACGCAGAGTACCTAAAGACATACGACAAAAACACCAAGAGAGAAACCATCACCAAGGCCAATGGATCCAAAGGGCAAATCCATATCATAGAAAACATGATCAGAGAGGGCCTTCACTTGCCACCTCCAATCACAACACATCTCCATCACCATGGTCAGATGCTTGTGGAGGATATGTTGAAGAAGCCCTCCTACAATTCTAACGGGGCAGAGTACGACAACATAAAGGAAGAAGTGGATGAGAGAGCCTACCATGCATGTCCATGATTATGCAAATCAAGCTAGTGGACAGGTACAACAGAATACCTCTTCACTAGATAGTCCATGTGCATGAGGAGAAAGAAGATGATTGGGCTTGGTACCTACATAAGGAGATGGAGAAATATCTCAAATCCCACCAATCTAAGGTTTGCAACCCCTATCTCCTCACACCAAAATTTTGAGCCATGCAGGTGACATTCTGATACCAATAGAGTATCAAGAATAGGCTATCTCCCAAGTCCAGCAGGAGGTGATGCCGAATCCAGAATATCTATAAACAAAACTGGCATTAGGGCAAGCTGCCCTCAAGGATACCAAAGAACTCATGAAGGAACTGTCTAAAGGTGCCAGGAGGGAAAGAAATTAGAAAAACCAAATTACAAAACCCTTCTGAAAGCAAGTAACCAGGCAATAAGTTGCAGAGGAAGCAAAAAGACTAGAAGAAGACATGGTCAAGGACATCGTAGAATATAATGCAGCCTTAGAAGGCCAGGAAGTTTCCCTGTAACAAGTGACGACAAAAATTGATGGCCAAATCAAGTGTAGAAACCATCAGCTTCACCAAGCGATTACCCTTGGGGACATGGGAACTAGACATACCAGAATATATACTCCAAACCCCCCCTTCTAATCCAGCAGCCTTAGTCTTCAAAAACCTCTTGCCTTTGCATGATACAATACTTTTAGATCTGCAACCACCATTAGTGGAAAAGGGAGAGAAAACAAACAAGGAGGAGTAGCAAAACAGCCACAGGCAAAGGTCATTAAGGAAAACGAGGAAAACACCTCGGCACCTCAAAAGCATGGAGGAATAGGCAAAGGAAGCCAAAAAACAGAAAAGGCAAGAGGAGAGTCCCAGCCCTAAAAAAAGAAGGCACCTTGAGTTTGAAAACTTACAAGGTGCAAGTTCATTCTTAGAGCAGCTAGACATGCCAAAGGATGTAGATAGTTTCCTAGAAGAAAGCCTAGAAGGAATGGACTAGCTGCTCAGCTCTAGCTTAAGGAAATAGAAGGCTCCGCCTCTACCAGCACAAATATATGGTCACAAGAACAGCGAGTGTGGCAATGCCATGCAATGACCACACATCTACTAAACAACAGGCATGTAGAGCTATGGAAGCAAATCAAAGCCACCACCAGCCAGGTGCAACCCTTGAAAGAACAGGTAGCTCCATCAAGGCCACACACAAAGAAGCAATTGTTAGGAGTTTAAAGGCTACAGAGGTTCGGGAAGAAAAGATGATAGCATTAGAAGAACATAATACATTACTAATCAAGACAAACGTCAAGAGGCCCAAGGAAAATGAGACACTCAGCACACAGTTCGAACAGGCTAAAGAACAGCCCCAGAGAGAATTGGAACATAATAAAGCAAAAGAAGAGTAACACACACACCAACAAAAGGAAGCACATGTCACCTTGAAAGCTAAAGAAGAGGGGTTTACCAAACAGATAAGTGAGCTCAAAGAAGAGAAGACTACCACTCAACAGAAGGTAGCTAGCCTATAAACCCAATGTGAATTGCTCAACAAAGCACATGCAGAGAAGATAAGGGAGCTCAATGAAGTTGTTAGTGCAAAGACCAAAGAGATAGAGAAGATGCTGGAGAGTCACCAGAAATTTCTTGAACATGTCAAACCAATAGAGAAGATGCTGGAGAGTCATCATAAATTTCTTGAACATGTCAACCAATAGCTCAACATTAGCCAATCACTGGTGCAAGATTTCCCCAAGAAACTAGAGGAGGCTCATGACCAAGGTACCACCAACAAAACTGCCAAAGAAGAAACAGAGTACACAGAGCTCACAACTGCTCAGGATGCAAGAGAAGCTGCAATTTCCATGCTCCTCAACGCCAAAGATAGAAGGATCCAGGAATTGGAGCAGCAGCTAGCCCTCAAAGAACGACCTCAAAGAAGTGAGCAAACGAATGAGTTACGACAACTTATCGAGCATGCCTCAGAGATAGGTTCATTGTCGGTGACTCCTCGGGCCCCTTCTCAAACCCTTACTTTGTTTTTGTCTACACTAACACTCTTGCTACTTCAATATGAGATTAATCTAACATCATAAGACCTCAGTTTAGGAGATTTAACTCTAATACATCAGACATGGAGAGGGACGCGAAACCCACCTTAGTAATGGGAATACTTAGAGGTGATGTGATGCTTACTAACCCCCACTGATATTTTCCTTTTTCAACTACATCCCAAAGTGCTCAACCTTCGGAGTTGGTGTTGGGTGTTGCAACAATCTTCCATTGTGGATGATAGTGTGTTGCAACAATTTGCCATCATGGATGACAGTGTCGACAAACTCAACCTATTCATGCCAGATGATATGCCATCCACACCGGTCAACTATGAGGTTGTTTCTCAAAGCTATCAATGGGTGATTAGCCATGGGTGGGTTGAATTCTATGATACTCATCAATACCTAAACCTTTGTGAGAATACCTATATCACCCCTTGGGTATTATAAAACTATATAGAAAAATACATAAACACCTGGAGGCTATGCAAACTAATGTCCTTTATGATTTTGATCGTGCACATATAGAATATCAAAAATGTAGCCCCAGAAGAAATCACGGACCTCCACGAGTTTATGAAGACTGCTAAACCTCCCCAACCTCCACACCAGTTTAGGGGAAGGGCAGAAGAAACCCACGGGTCGTCCATCTCAATAACCTATCCTGTGTTTACTTCCCTCTCTAGAAAACTTCTAAATCCTTATCCTAGCATCTGTCCTACTAACAAAACTGAGTCAGAATGTATATTTTTGCATTACTCTCTACCCCTTGTTGAATTTCCCACTAACCCTCTCAACCCTGAGGAGTTTTCAGCCAACGACACATAGGCAGCTTGATGAGGGCTCCACTCCCTCGATGACATTACACCTTTTACTGAAAACAATGTGCTTAAATATTTGCCATCTGCAGAATATGAAGGCCTAATCCAAGCACGAAACCCACACTTAAAGCCAAGGGTGTCTACTAGGATACATGCATGTAACATTCAAAGATATGATAGGCATGAACAGAGGCCTAAAGGAATGAGGGATGATGCTCTACTATCATTGCCTCAGGTGTCTACTAGGATACATGCATGTAACATTTAAAGATATGATAGACACTAGGTTTTGGACTTCCCACTCAACATTCAGAAGAACCCTCAGAAGAACCCTCAAAAAGCTTCAATCACGTTGTAACTTTTACAGACATGAGTTTGTGAAGACCGGGTCTTTCGAACTAGGTAAGAGGTTCTGAGGACAGAACCTACATCAAGTGGGGGGGATGTTAATCCCATTTTGGATTAACAAAGATGCTACTCCCATTGAGGACATTAATAAGTGTTATGTAGTGGCACTATAAATGTTATACCTTATGAGATACTAGCCAGCCAAGGCTTTAGTTAGTAAGTTTTGGGTGCCTAAGTTTGAATAAGGGCCCGCCGTTGTATATAAGGCAATTTCTCATAATGGAAAGATACAATCCCTCTTTGTGTTATGAGAGCTCGTCTTGTCTTGTGTATAAGAGAGAGAGAGAGAGAGTACTCTAATGCATGTGCATCTTCTATGCTTAGGTGTGGGAGAGTGAGAGGATGGTTGCCTTGCATTGTGGTGTGAGCGATTTCGTGGGTGACATAGTGGAGGTGGAGATTGGAGGATTGGAGCTTCTACAAAGCGAGCTTGGAGAGCCTAAAGGGTCGTGAGTGAGAGGATGGTTGCCTTGCATTGTGGTGTGAGCGATTTCGTGGGTGACATAGTGGAGGTGGAGATTGGAGGATTGGAGCTTCTACAAAGCAAGCTTGGAGAGCCTAAAGGGACGTGAGCTCAGAACATGGTACCCTACAATGGGTGGCTGTTGTCTACTTCTTGTTCCATTGGTGAATGTGTGTTGTTCTTTTGGGAGGTGCAGTAGGCCATAACACAAGAGGACACCCGTTCCTTCACAAGACAACCCTTGTACCATCTGCCAAGCCATGTCCGTTCCTTCCTCAAGTTCCTTCCTCAAGTGTACACCTATTATGTCTGATAAGCCATGCCCATTTCCTTCCAAGAGAACGCACATTCCTTGCTAGTGGATGTCTATTCCTTTAGCTATGTATGCAAAAAAAGAGAATTCCCGTATCTTACCTTGCGTATGACCTTCACAAAGAAAAAACTAAAAACTAAAACTATATAGAGAGAGATCCAGCACCATCACTTTCCACATTAATGTGCCTACGCTTGGGAAAATTAGTGCAAAATAACCCTCTATTCGACAATGCAAAGCCTTCCTACGCTCAATCACTTGTGAGATTAGACCCTTTGGTTAACACAATGTGGAGTCAAATGATGTTAGTCCTTGATAGCTCCAGTGAGAGCAAGGAGCATCCTAGCATGGGATGCACTACCCCTGACCTAGATGTAGGAGGGTTGGCAACCTAGTGCATGGACAAACAATTGACCCTTGAGGAAGACCTAGAATCCCCTAGACACTCGCAAAGAAGTCTTGCTACAAGGCTCATAAACTTTAACTTGGGAAATGCAAAATCATACGATCCACATCCTAGGACAAGGGCATGGAATGCTAGCTAGAAAGAGAGCCCACCCCACAACTAGACCATAGACCTGAGATAGGATAGAGTGAAAGTAACTCGGAGACTAGTCCAGCAATCTAGGGGACCATGCCTACCACACTAGAATGGTAGACTTATACCAAGACCACATGTCTATGCCCAACCTAGAACAAGAACCCACTCATCACCAGCACCGACCAAAAACCTCCTATCAAAGGGAGAGAGGCCACCCTGAACAATTCTATCACCATGAGGCACCTAGGTACCAGCAATACCCGCCTCGCAGAATGTATCTCAGTTATCACATGGGACCTTATGAAGCTCAAACTGATCCACCATTGATCCAAGAACCACCAATGGTATACTATTCGCTTGGCCTAGCTCCCTCGCCTATCTTAGCCCAACCCGCACCAGCCCCAGCCATGGCAGGATTAACTCTTGAAATGTTAAGGATAGCCATGGAAATAGGGAGGGGGGTAGCTATAGAGGAATAACACCACCAACATCGGCTCAACCACTACCGCAAGGGCTTAGATAGGAAAAAATTAAACCAACCCACATCTCTAAATTGATCACTAAGTTTGATGGAACTGGAGATCCCATACTGCACCTGGATATGTTCAATCAGATCTGTGAGGCATTTGGCCACGTGGATGACTAGGGTAAGGTGAGTGCCTTTGGCCTCACCTTAGATGAAAAAGTTGGGTAGTGAGATAAAGCCACCTTTGTTGAAGCCTTGAAAGAGGCTTTTAGAGTGGGATACTCATGGCAATGAACTCAATGGAACCTAATCGAACAATTGCACAACGTAAAATAGAAGGATGGAGAATTCATCTAGGACTATATCAAAAGGGTGAGATACCTCCATTCTTGCTGTAATGACAGAGACAAGTTCTCGTATGAAATGTTGATTGGGAGGTTCCTCAAGGGCCTTGAAGATCCTTATACGCTCTAGCTCATATCTCCTTTGAGCAATTCTGCATAAGCAGGATAATTTCAAGGGAACTCGTTCTCAAGAATTGCATGAGGGCACATCTGAGGCATCCTTCAAAACGACCAGCACAAGATCCAAAGGGAAAGGGAAAGACTCCTCTTCAGGACAATAGGTGGAATAGTTGGCAGTAGCCTTGATGCAGCAAATGACCCAACATTGGAGAACATGCCAAGGTTGGGATCGAGTCGGGCAACCCCATCTTTACCCAAAAAGGGAGTTAGTCTGGTGCTCAATTTATCGAGCTAACCATACTAGCATGGAGTGAGACCTTGACCCACTCTCTACTGTGCTTATTGCCAAAGGTGGGGCAATCATGTGAGCACCAATTGCTACCACCAAAGAGCTTCTTAAGCACGAGCCCTACCCCAAGCCTTACCCGCAAACCTTAGACAACACCAGCATTGCATAATGCACCTCAACCAGGCCATATTATTAGGGTATCCGAAGTGCCCTTACCACCCCTGCACTAGCACCACAACCCGTAATATTGTGAATCACTCTTGTTCGCTAGTTAAACTTGACAAAAATCTTTGAAAAGGATGATTAGGGGGAAGCCATTGATGGTACCACCTTCGAGCCCATCGAATCAAACAGTCCGCCCTCCTAGGTTCTAAGTTACTTTGTGATGGAGGGAGACTAAATGTACTCCGTGTACCTAGAAACCCCAACCCCGCGGGGATGGGACTTGAATAACATGGCCAAACAACCACCCATGCAATGCTATCACATGGCCAAATTACCACCCCGCGGGGACAGGACTTGAATAACATGGCCAAACAACCACCCATGTGTAAGACCTCACCGAGTAGCTGAGTGTTTGGTCAAAAAAGGGATGGTGGCTAGTACTCTTGTTAGTACTTCCATCTTAAGTCGTCCTTTATGCACGTGGTGTGGAATAGACCATATTTACAAGGATTGTCCCACTAAGAATAAGCACAACAAGGAAAACACATAAAGTTAACCCTAGCACCAACATTAATTTACTAAGTGTACGAGATGGCTTCATCCATACGGTCCATATTAATGTAGTTACCAGAATGCAAAGTAGAAGAAGGGTCATAGCTCACGCTGCTATAGTTGAGGCATCGACCTCACAAAGTTAGGGACACCCAGAACATGCACGATTTCTCTCACAAAATAAAAAGGCTAAGAAGATAGGCAAAGGGGATAGCCAAATGGCCATAAAGAGTGGGTTTGATGAGGGGACAACCACCAATGCATTGACCTCCTCATCTGATGAGGAAAAGATACTACCTTCAACCCCTTTCATCATTAGAGGAAAAATAGACTCTCACCAGTTACCCCGGAAGCGCACCCCTGCCAGCGCACTGTGAATATCCAAACCCCATCAAAGAAAAAGAAAGGCTGAAGGTCACTCAGGAGCTGGTCAAGGACTGTTAAGCTTAATTAGAGGAGGAACTTCAAATAGCGTACCTTGAAGAATTTCTTCCTATCCTTGACATAAAACCAACTGAGAAAACCCAGGAATATAACAAGAAATCGAATGAATTATATAGATGCTGGATTCATCTATGAGATAGAACATATAGAATGGGTTTCACCCATAGGGATAGTGCCCAAAACAAATGGTAAAGTGCGAGTGTGCGTGGAACTCAAAATAGTCAATGCTTCCACTGCCTTTCACTGAGCATGTGCTTGAGAGAGTCGGTGGAAAGGAATCCTACAACTTTCTTGATGGATTTTTTGGTTACAATCAAGTGTTGATAGACCCACAGGATCAAAATAAAACAGCTCTTTCTATCAAGTGGGGCATGTATGCATATTGAGTCATGCCATTTGGGTTGACCAATGCCCCAAGCATCTTCCAACACCTAATGTGCATGGCCTATAAGGAATATCTTCAGAAATTCCTTGGAGTCTTCATGGATGACCTTTGTGTCAATTCTACGTAGAAAACATATTTAGAGTGTTTATGGAAAGTACTAGAGAGATGCCAACTCTACCGAATCTCTTTCAATCCTCTCAAGTGACAATTTTGGGTTTGGCACGGAGTAATCTTAGGACACATTGTCTCAAAACATGGAATCTCCACGGACGACAATGAGGTACGACTCATTTTTGAGTTACCACTGCTACTGACCAATTTCAAAGGAGTCCAGTGCTTCTTGGGACATGTCGAGTATTATTGACGCTTCATCTTCATGTACGCCAACATTTCTCATCCCCTCTAAGGAATCCTCATAATATTTGAATGGATAGAGGAGTGTCAAAAGGCATACGATACCCTAAAGAAAGCCTTGGCAAGAGCTCCCATCTTGAGGTTTCTAGACTAGGAAATTATATTTCACGTTCACATTAATGCCTTTGCCTTTGCAAATTGGGTGCGTATTGGCTCAACCCGACGAACACAATATAGGGATTTCCCTATTAGCTTTGTTAGTTGCTAACTAAACAAGGCAAAACAAAACTATACTAGCACAAAAAGGGAGGAATTAGCCATGTGGTATACACAATTAAGAGGTTTTGCCATTATCTTTTGGTTGACTGAGTTCATTTTCTTTGTGGGCCATCAAGCTCTCCTTTACCTTGTAGATAAACCTTGTACCACTGGTAGAATCACAAGATGGCTGCTAATTTTGCTGGAGTTTGACTTCATTGGTCACGGTGCGGAAAGGCTCACAACATGTTTTGGCCGACCATATGTCATGCATGGTGACCCACTAGTGGGTGTTGATGATGACCTGCTAGATGTCGCATTGTTCCAGCTATGCTTAATTCCTGAATGGGGAGAGGGGAAGTGCACACTTCCTCACTAATGGCCTACCCACCAAACTAGCCCTCAACAAGGATCGCGCAAGATGCCTCATTAAAAAACCTGCCCCCTATTAGTTGATTACATGGCAACTTTATAGGCAAGGAAAGGACAAAATCATGAGATGTGTCCGAGAAGATGAATATTTCTTTCTTCTAGAGTAGGCCCACTCTGCAAGCGTGGATGAACACATTACAACAGTCATTACTGCTTGAAAAAATCCTCCTAGGGCAAGATTGTGGTGAAAAATCCTCTTGGCAGGATTGTGGTGGCCCACCTTATTTAGAGATGCTAGGGAATATATCAAACGATGTGACAAATGACAACAAGCGACAATTCCCCAAACTAAGGATAGAATTCCCTTGAACCCATTCGTGTCCTTACAGCCATTTAAGAAGTGGGGCATTGACTTGGTAGGACCCATTAGGCTAGTGGCTCGCCACACTCAGGCACAATATATCATAGCGGCCAATGGACTATTATACGAAATGGGTCAAAGCTAAAGCCACCCATAAAGCCAATGCAAGATCCACTTCAAAATTCCTTTACAAGTATGAAATCACTCATTTTGGATGCCCGATTGAGCTGGTGAGAGTGACAATGGCACACACTTCATTAACGACTTCTTAGTCACTCACAGAAAGTCCTCCCCCTACTACCCCCAAGCCTATGGAATTTTTATTTCCCAAATTAAGAGGGTAGCGGTACGGGAAGAACTCACAAGCAATCTCCTAAGTTGCTAACTTATGGAACTTGAAAAGCTTGATGAAACACACCTTACAGCCATGTACAACATGATCATAGAAAGGCTAACGTGTAAACACTGGTTTGATGACCAACTTAAGGACAAAGAAATAGGTGAGGGAGATATGGTCCTCTTCTACAACATAAATAATCATAAAAAGAAACTCAAATACAGAGGATTGGGACCTTTCTAGTCATGGAAATAACCCTGTAAGGCACAGTGTGCATAGAAACCCTCAACGACATTGAGATGGTAGGTTATTTTAATTTTAGCAAATTAAAATGATACTATGGCCCACTCACTCACAATACATTAACAACCATTCATCTCAAAAATCAGCACGAGGAAATGAAAGAAACTGTACAACACGAAGCCAAAGAATGGCAAGCAAAACTGAGGGGAAAACACATATAGTAGTAAACATGGACCAAGTAGTGGACCTTGAAGAAGAGGACTGGGAAGTGAAACCCATGTGATTGTGGTTAGGCATGACCACCCCGATGAGTTTCTTACAAAATTAACCCTTGTCAACATAGGAGCTAATCATAATCTGATGTCCTATGACACATGGCACTCCCTTGGAAGGCCAACACTAATGAACACCCTAGCCACGGTCACTATTGTTGCTTCACATATAGTCCAATGTATAGGCACAATTACAATTTTGTTTCACATTGGAAATAACCCCTTGGAAGGGAAGTTTTATGTTATGCCTGTAGGAACAATGCAAGAAGAGATCCTTCTAGTACGTGGATGGATGGGACACAACCGATGTCCAAATCGATTAGGATGGACAGAAACCCTACAACTCACCTTAGGTCAAGTTATAGTCTTGATGACAAATGAAGAGCCCTTGCCACACAATCATCACCCTGCCCCCTAATCCACATAAAACTATGCCACCTAAAAAGAGGCCGCTCCCCCTCCCCAATACCCAATTGCCACACCAAACCTCATTTACAACATCAAGCTCTGTAGAGGCACCTCAAGCCCACATCAAAGAAGCTGCTACCACTACTAACCCCACTAACATACCTAATAAACTGCCAAGAAAACCCAACAAACATCACTCCTGGGTGTCTAAGAAGCTCCTTGCAGCCCAAAGCTATTATGAGGGTGCAACAACTCTGTGGATTCCTCAACGATCCACTTCCCCCCTTCACACCCTGGCAACGTTCCCTTGTCAACTGCTTAGCCACGGTAGTTCACCCATGAAGCCTTGGCTGTTCACTCCTCACATACTAATACACGGTCGTTCACTCAAGGTAGCCATGGTCGTTCACTCCTCACGTGCTAAGACGCCGCCGTTCACTCAAGGTAGCCACGGCCGTTCTCTTGTCGAATGTTAAGCCACAGCCGTTCACTCTACTTAGCCATGGCCGTTCACTCATCTTAGGCATGGTTGTTCACTCATGAAGCCACAACCGTTCACTTCCTAGGAAATCTATAAAAAGAGCCCACCATCTTCATTTCACTCACTTTTCTCTCTATCCTCTAGCCAGACTATTACAAAATTTTCTCCTGAGCTTTCACACTCCTAGGCCAACTTTTTATCCTCAACAGCATGGCAACCCCTGCACACTTTGACTCCTCCTATAAGGTCCTACCTCATACACCCCAAAAGAAGAAGCGACCTACTGGTCCTCGTTTGGTGGTGCGATGAGTACGGGAAGCACCCTAATTAGCTCTCCCACTTGGGTGAGCCCCTCATGCAGCAAGTCAGTGGGCCACATCGTCCATAGCCTAATGAAGAATAACCATAAGGTTGAGCACAAGTTTCTCTACTATATAGAACCTTGTTACAAGGCCATAACTGATCTCACTATAGTGGCCCACCTGGAGCAGATAGGGCTCGACGGTTTACCCACTCTTCAACCCTAGGGCCCGCCTTCTAAATTGCCTCTACTTCATAGAAACATATGATGCAAACCATGCTACAAGGTAGGTCATCGATAACGAGGGCCACCCCCAGACTCTTCAACTTAGTCTGGACCTCGTTTGAGAGGCACTGCATCTGCCCCACATGGATCTGCCCTATTGCATAGACATCATGAATAGATCATGGCAGCCCAACAACAAACTCTCATCGCCAAAGATGACCAATAACAACATACACAAGAAACACTCCCCACGAAGCTACACTCACCAACCAGCAACTCCATGCGGCCTTGGAGGACCGTGAGGCCACACTCGTGGCACCCCACAATCTGTGGGGATAAATCCGGCATACCTACCTATCTACAGGAAATGGGCTTGGGACTTATTCTAGAAGGAGCAGACAACGAACCCCAAGCTACAGTACAACTTTCCTTAGTTTGCTCCACCAATGTCCCAAATCCCATGCACACTTGGATCATAGAGACCAACGCTTTTTTCCTCATTGAGAGACACAGTCGTTGATTCTTTTCCATAGAACAATTTTTGTCCGGGATTTACTTCATCTATCGAACTAAACAGAAATTGAGTCTCGATTTACAGATCCATCAATCTAGCCTAACCCCATCTAGTCCCATGGGTTAGCCAACCGCCCAACCACTGTAGTGATGGGATCCAATTAGGAATTTGGTTAGGTTTTGTCCCGGGTACCAGGGAAAAGAGTTCCCAGGCCCCCTAGCCGGATTTTCAAGCAAATTTAACTCCAGTCATACCACTTACACACCCAATATGAAATTGCCTTTTTCCTAGATTCAAATGTATTTAATTCAGTCATTTAATAAAATCATAGTGTTACTGATCATAAACTTCCAAGTATCCGGTTGAATCTTAATTTCCAATCATTCCTTCATCGGAGTATCTATGGCATCATTGGCAACCATAACGCTCACCACCTATTCACTTAGGGGCCTTTTCTATAGTTCCTAGCTCATAGTACCTGACAGATAATCACTTATAAGAATCAAGATGGAATCCTCGTTGAAGATCAGCAAGATCAACCAACAGTTCCATATAAGAGAGCTATGGACTCATGAGTTGAGGACCAGCAAGCTCAATCAACCAGATCCATACTCGGTTTCAGAAAACAACTCTTACTCCTTGTTCCAATATCTTCCACGACGCACATGTGGGTATCTTCGGCGACCCAGAGCCCGAGCACCGTATGGTCAGCACCCTCTAGGATCCTTCGCAGGTCACCTAGCACTACCGGAAGCTCACCATATTTAAATCGAACCGAGGCTGGTCAAGACCTCGGCCGACCTTGCTCTACGCGAGACGTCCTCCATTGACTCTCCGTCACCAGCAGCAGCAGTTGCAACTTTATCAGTTAGGTCTCCATAACCTTAATCACAAGACGATCAAAATGCTTCCCCAGCATTCTTGACATAAAATAGTCATTTACAAATAGGTCACAAATACAGTTTCTATATTGAACTCTCGTCTTTCCACATTATCCCTCATCAGTCCACATTACTTATTCCACATTCCATTCATATGTGTACTCATTCTCATCCAATCACATCATTTTCCATCTCATTACCTCATATTCATTCACATCACATATCATATATTCACATTCCAATTCACATGTCATCACATCTCATCCATTCACTCATATCGACGACACATCATTTCACATACACATTCGCATTCATTATTCTACATACACATCCACATTCCTACATCCACATTCCTACATCCACATCATACATCCAATTCCACATCTGCATTTATACATACACATCCATATCCACATCCACATATCCACATCCATATCCACATCCAATTCCACATCCACATTCATACATCCAATTCCACATCCGCATTTATACATACACATCCATATCCACATCCACAACTATACATCCATTTCCACATCCACATCCACATGCATACATCCATTTTCACATCCACATTCATACATCCACATCCACATTCCATATCTACATCTATACATCCACATTCACATTCACATCCATACATCCATATCCACATTCCACATTCATACATCCATATCCACATTCCACATTCATACATCCACATCCACATCCACATCCACATTCACATTCATACATCCATTTTCACATCCTCATTCATACATCCACATCCACATACATACTTCCATACATCCACATCCATACATCCACATCCACATCCATACATCCACATCTACATCCATACATCCATTTTCACATCCACATTCATACATCCACATCCACATTCCATATCTACATCTATACATCCACATCCATACCCACATCCATACATCCATAATCCACATTCCACATTCATACATCCATATCCACATTCCACATTCATACATCCACATCCACATTCACATTCATACATCCATTTTCACATCCTCATTCATACATCCACATCCACATACATACTTCCATACATCCACATCCACATCCACATCCACATCCACATCCACATCCATACATCCACATCTACATCCATACATCCATTTTCACATCCACATTCATACATCCATTTTCACATCCTCATTCATACATCCACATCCACATACATACATCCATACATCCACATCCACATACATACATCCATACATCCACATCCACATCCACATCCATACATCCATTTTCACATCCACATTCATACATCCATTTTCACATCCTCATTCATACATCCACATCCACATACATACATCCATACATCCACATCCACATCCATACATCCACATCTACGTCCATACATCCATTTTCACATCCACATTCATACATCCACATCCACATACATACATCCACATCCGCATCTAAATCCATACATCCACATCCATACCCACATCCATTTACATCTATCTGATTCCTCTCACATCTTATCACATCTATTTATAGAATGTAGGAGAATTCTAATTTTTTGATATAAAGATTCTTTACGCATCTAATAAGGCATAAAGACAACTTTAGTAGGAATAACACTTTTATAAAAATCCTTTTATGCATCTATTTAGGCATAAGTTCAATTTTAAGGAAAATAACACTTTCGAATTAAAAATAAACCTTTTATGCATTTTACTATGCATAAATTCCATTTTAATGAGAATAACACTTTCAAAATAAAAATAAATCTTTTATGCATTTTACTATGCATAAATTCCATTTTAATGAGAATAACACTTTCAAAATAAAAATAAATCTTTTATGCATTTTACTATGCATAAATTCCATTTTAATGAGAATAACACTTTCAAAATAAAAATAAATCTTTTATGCATCTAACTATGCATAAATTTAATTTCAATGAAAATAATACTTTCAAAATAAAAATAAATCTTTTATGCATCTTTCTATGCATAAAATCAATATTGATAAGAATAACTCTTTTTAATTAAAAATAAAATTCTTTATGCATCTTTCTATGCATAAAATAAAAATTGATGAAAATAACTCTTTTGAATTAAAAATAAAATTCTTTATGCATCTTTCCATGCATAAATCCAATTTAGTAGGAATTACACTTTTAGAATAAAAGAATTTCTCTTATGCATCTAATTTATGCATAAAATCCATTTATGATGAAAATCATACTTTTAATATAGAAAAATATCTTTTATGCATATGTTTATGCATAAAAGTAATTTATGATAAAAATCACTCTTTTAATATAAAAGAATTTCATTTATGCATCTATTTATGCATATAAAAATCATTTATGATAAAAATCACACTTTTAATATAAAAAAATATCTTTTAAGCATATGTTTATGCATACAAATCATTTACGATGAAAATCACTCTTTTATAATCAAAATAACAATTTCAATATGCTTCCTTCTATGCATAGAATTTAATTCTAGAGAAGGTAACACTTTTTTAATAAAGTATTTTTAGTATGCATTTTTCTATACTTAGGATGAAAAATAACACTTTAACACTAGTTCTGTAATTGGACACTAAAGTGTCCTGAAAGTTAGCATTTTTCTTGAATTTTTGTGGGCAATCTATTAAGAGTTTTGAAATGCTTAACATCCACAGATGTTCCTCAAGACCCAAAAAAATTTTGAGATTTTTTAAATTGCACTTTTCTTAGCTTTTGCAAGGCAATATTTTAATTTTCTTAGACGCATGCTGATAAAATGCATGATTTTTGCTGTTTTCAAAATAGTAGTAATTTGTACATAACTTTTAGAAGGGACATAGTTTGATCATGAAACTTGGCTTGATGGAAAGCCCATGATGTAAACTAAATCTTGGAATCATCAAACGATAATTATTGGATAAATTTTTGACTCGCTAATATTGAAATGATATTTTTTATACAGGTGGAGCATGAATTTTTCTCCTTCCATATGCAAGCTAATAATGTAAAACTTGAGGTGCACCCATGTTATATAGGGTAAATACTACTTTGTTTTGAATTTTCCAAAACTTTAGAGCCACTTTTTGGGCCTCTTCTCATACATGGCCTTTTGCGCAACCTGTTTTTAATACGTAAAATGTCTAATTATGAGCCTAATTTTGATTTTCATCAAGGGAAAAGCTGTGTAAGTGCATTATTTGTTGTAACTATAGGTGTAGACTACTTGTGCAAGCATAGTTATGATTAGTTTTTGAAAAAAGATGATCAAATTTTGTATTTTTATTTTTTACAATTTTTTTAGAACTAGGCGATAAGAGCCTACTTAAGTGGAGGCTAAGTTAGTGTCATACACATCAAATTATGGCTTATTTATCTCATCTCAAGCATGAAAACCAATAATCAACATTCTCATTGATAGGGCTATAATTTTTTTTAGTGGCGTGATTGAGTTTTGATAATACGCGTTACTTTTGCTGATTTTATACAACTTTTTTGGAAAAAATTCTAGGAAAGGAAAATGATTTTTTTGGTGAACTTCTACCTCCTTGGACTGATGTATGCTATCAAAATATCTTGGGAAAAATGCTATTGATATCATTGGATTTTTTTTTTGAGAGAATGATGCTTGCATATTTGGAAAAATCCTGAAAAATGTTTATTTTCAAGACATATGCTACTTTGTTGCTTATGTACTTCCAAATAAAAAGGCATTTTATATGTTTAGAATTTTTTACATAAGCATAGGGTTATGTTCTACATGCCCAATGAAGCATTTTGGTTTTTAAAGCCTACATTAGGAGTTTGATTTTTTTTCGCAACCCCCAAAAAAGGACACTCAAGTGTCCTGTTTTGGTACCAAACTAGTGTTAAGAATACATATACGATGGGAATTACTCTTTTTGAATAAAAAAGTAAAACTTATTTTACACAATTTTAGAAAAATTTTGCCATAACCTCCTTTGTATGGCTGACCATTTTTCAATTTTAACACTCTAAAAAATTAATTAGAATTTCACCAAGAGTATTTAAATCATTCTAATGTAAACATTTTCTACTTATTTAAGAGAAACATTATGAAAAACTTGATTTTTTTCATTAATCATTCATCTAGGATAAAGAATGGTTGGATTTACTAAAGAAGAGAGGGGAATGCCTTTTTTCAATGAGGCATAACATCATATTCATTTTAGAGAAGATAAAAATCATAAAAACCATAAAAATTAAGCATACATGGGAATTTATGTATTTCCTTACTTCCATTCATCAATTAACTTCAATAACATTAAAAAGCCATTCCAATTAAGCTTCTCAAGCTTGAGAGGGGTTGAGAAGAGAGAAACATTGAGAAATTATGGAAAAAGATCAAAATTCACACTTTACCTTACAAATTGCTTGATTCTTGGATCACGGTAGAGGTCCCCAACCAATCAATTGGTTTGGTATGCTGATGGAGCCACCAATGGAGATTGAAGGAGGAGGGAAGCTCCAATTTCTTCAATTTGGAGAGAATTTTAGAGAATAGTAAAAATTATCATTATTTGAGCATAATTCTAGCATAGTATAATTCTCCTATTTTTTTACAAAGAGCTCAGGTTCTATATAGGAGAGGGAGGCTCTAACCAAGACCAACTGATTTCTAGAATTTTTCAGATTCAGTTTGGTTGAATTTGGACCAGATTTGGATCTAGTTTGGTTCCTTTTTTATTCGGTTTGGTTCCTTTTTGATTCGGTTTGATCCAAGAGAGAGGAGAGATAAAAATATCACATTATTTTTGAGTTTAAAACTCATTCAAGCATGTGAAGTAGGCGCCTCCTTGAAGGGACTCCCCTTCCTTACACATGTCAAAATGGAATCATTATACCCAAAATATCTCATTTTTTAGTAATACTCATAGTTTTTTACTAATAAACCTTGTACATAGTCAACTCTTCATCTTATGTGAGCATTTACTCATTTTTGGGGGGATTTTCTTTATTTCTTTCATTTTTCTCCTTCACACATTTGGATGAATCTGACTGGCCCCTCAAAACCTTAATTTAAAATTTTTAGAAAATCTAGACCTCCAGGATAAGGCCTTTTGAACAGATTATAATTTATTTTGAATGCACCTTTTGAAAATCTTTTTGAACTTCTGTTTTGGGGAAACTTATTTAAATACGAAGAGATATTTTTCCATCCAAAAATATCCAAAATCTGAATAATCTCTCTCTAGAACATTCTCTCTCTCTAGGCCAAAACAGGTAGAAACAAGATCTTTGATATTTTTGAAGAGGGATTTGACTACAGGGGAAGATACTGGACATTCTGAGAGGCTCGGGAGGAATCTTACATTCTATCCCACTTAAAAAAGGTGAGATGTCCTCATCTCGCAGGTGGAGTATGATCTCTTTCATCATCTTCTTCTTCTTCAACTACTTCCAATGTTACTGCCTTGGAAGTGGACGGCCGATTTGGGAGCAACTCTCTTTGACTTCCTCTATTCTGAGGTGGAGGTCTTGCATTACCTTGGATTAAAACTGCAGGTTGGATAGAGGGTCTACCTCTGGAATTTCCATGATTTTGGCGGATAGAACCCTGATTACTCTAGATGGAAGGGGCTGGAGTCTATAATCTTGATCCCTGATTTTCCTGCCGTGAAAACCTTGATAAAAAAGGAGTTGGGTAATCCATGCTGCGATGTCCAAACCCTTGACAGTTATAGCATTTCACTCTCTTGTTCAAGGGTGGAACTTCTGAAGTTGAAATCCAGGGGATTGAGTTTCGGGAAAAGGACATTTCTTCCATTCTAGAACTTCCCATATCTTGGGTTTGACCCTGATATCTCTTAGGCGGAGGAAGGTTGGAATCACCTTCTGGGAATAAAAACCCTTTGAAAGGTGATGGTGCTGACTTTGGCGGGACTTTGACATCAAAGGCCTCGGCGAAATCCTTCACCATATAAAAATTAATTGGATTCATGTATGTGCACTTAGATAAAAATTAATTGGATTCATGTGAATACATAATTGTTTGGACTCGCTTAACAAATCAACTCACACATATAGTATAAGCATAAATACAATAACCTAAATCCATGCAAGTTTATATTCAGCATCAAGTATTAAATAGTATCACCCATGATATTGAGTTAAATACAATGACACACTAGGCATCCCCAGTGCACCATAGAGAGAGAGAGAGAGAGAGAGAGAGAGAGAGAGAGAGAGAGAGAGTATATGTCACATGTAACACGTAATCACACATGGTTCTTACTAACATGTGCTAGAGTCTACATACACATAACGTCCACTCTAATTGCCTTTATATATTATGCCATCATGTTAACTTGACTGGAAACTTTACACAAGGGTAGAATAGGGTTACAACACAAGGTGGGAGCCATGCCCTTTTTGGAATATACTCGCTCGTGGATGAGTCCAAGAGCCCAATCCCACTCTTCACATCATCACACAGAGTATGGTTTATCTCCACATACGGCTCATCTTGGTTGTTTACAAAAAGGTTACAAAACTTTTAGTAAGGAAAAAATTTGATGGACATTGATGTAGATGTCTTATATACTGATGATGATCCTAATGATGTGCAAGTCGATGACAGTGGACACCCATGTCAATGGAGACTTGTGATAGCATTTGAGCAGTAATATCTCCATGATAGGCATGTGAAGAGCTCTTATTAAAGGGTGTTACACCTGATCTTGGTAACTTTAGCGGCTTTTATAAGAAGTTTTTTTTTTGGGTTTTATTCCATCCCTAATCGCACACGGGAATTTCACCTGGCTACACATAGCCACTACTAACCCCACACACACCCGAGTACCACAAGGAAGTTTGAGGAGGCCGCCCCGTGGATGATGATCTGTTAATCCTTCTTCTCTCTGTCTCCTGCATGATTCTCTTGTACGACAGCCAAGCTAGCTACAAAGCTCAGATGGATCTCTGTTCTCTCTCTTTTCCTTCTAGTGCTTGCTCTGGAGTTGCTGTCATGCTACTACAAGAGGAGTAGTTGCTATTGCTTTTGTGGAGTTGGGGACTAGGTTGCCAAGGTAGCTACACTACTACCCCTGTTAGCTCTCACACAGAGGTCACACAGAGGTGTCAGCTACTTGCCCACTTGATGTTCGTTCTCTCTCTCTCTCTCTCTCTCTCTCTCTCTCTCGATTGAATGGATAGAGAATAAGAAAGAAGAAATCAAAATTTGATGATCCTACTTTAACGATTCAAGCAAGTGGATTAATTAAATCAATCCTATCTTAACCTTGGCTAACTCCTTGCTAATGAGTCACAGACAGCCGTGGATATATTGCATTGTTATTACACATTATTTTTGACACATTTTAATTAGCTTGGATCCCTATTTCATTAGCATCCTTGTACTACTTATTCATGGATTAATCTAATAAATTTTACCTTTAATTTTGAATGTTGTTTATTTTGGTCGATTAAGATTTCCAATGTATGTAGTTACATCAACTATGGCAAAATGGGATTAGTCTCATTCTATCTCATTACTTTGGTATTACGCTACAAGAAGCGGGGCCATTATCCACACTTTTTTTTGATGCTTTCGAACTAAGCTTAAAATCCCCTAAACGTCAAAATACCCGTCAAAAAAAGCATCGAAATAGAAACGTCAAAATAAGCGCCGCAATAAGCGTCGAAACAAGAGTCAAAAAAAGTAATTTTACCATGCATTTTTTGATGGTGTTTTTGACGACTATCTCGACTGATATTTTGACTATACTATTTTGATGGTTATTTCAAACTGCAATTTCGATGCGTACTTCGACATTTATTTTGATTGTCATTTAGATGCTGTTTTTGACGGATGCAAGAAACTTTCGATGCTATTTTCGACGAATGCATGAAACTTTCGACACGTGCAAGTATTGATTTTTTTTGGCATAATGGTGCATCCAACTGTAGTCTTGTAGCTGGATGCACCTTTATGCCAAATTTATAGAGAACCAAAGAGGCAACTGTACTCTTATGTGAAGAACGAAGCGAATTTGTTGAAAAAGTTAGAGAGAGTGCCATAACATTTTCAACATTACAAAGTAGGTACACAATTCACACAAGTGTAAACAATGGCCAAATTATATTACAAGATGTGAAATTTACATATCAAGCTCTGACGAGATAAGCCAAAATTGAAATTTATATATCAAGCTCTGACGAGATAAGCCAAAATTTGCATACAATCTATACAAGCTCAAACAAAGATGTGAGCTAACCAAAATGTGTATGTACAAGGGGAAAGACATGGTTGGGCAAGGCCACTCTATGCGGAGCCCTCACTCAGGATCAGGCATTGGTCCCTACAAAAACCATACAAGACGCTTTTTTTGGTATATCAAAACAACGATCTAATATAACAAGGCAAAGCAAGTATACAAATCATAAGGTTAAGGCTTGCCACACTTACTATATCTACAATGTGCCCCTAATTGAGGTTGGCACCTTCTCGCTCAAGCTTCTCCAAAAGAAAGTATGTGTTATGGCAGTGAGCGATCTCCTCCTCTTCTCCGATTGCTGGCCGACCAACCACTTGATTCTAAAAGTACCAAACAACAAGATAAGCATTGATACTTACAAAGTAGACATAACATCAAATGAAACATACAAGATAAATGTTGATACTTACAAAGTAGACATGGAATGCGTCCCAATCGTCGCTTCCAAGGTGAGAGCTTCCTACGCTCTCCATTCGGCGCATCCTCTTGTTGCTTGTAGCATTGGGGATTTCGAGCATGCTTTTGCCTCTCCTCATTCCAATCCTTGGTGCTCATGTACCAAGGCTTCTCACCCCCTGCCTTCACTCTCCTATAGTCACATCTCCCCACCGCCAGTGTTTTATGACGTCCACCATGTGGTCCTTTATCCACCTTATGGGGATGATATCACTACTGCCGGTCGACTTGTACTCATCCTTGATTTGATTTATGACTCTATCTTTCTTATCTTTATCCAACTTTGGCTATAAAGTCATAAAAACATTTACAAAGACAATGTGGCAAAGCTCAGGGATGCGGCTCTTCATCTCTTGCCCGACATTATCCAAAACCACATTGCCATTGACAATTGTGTTAAATTTTTCTCCATCGTGTGGGATGTGTGTCGAAACGTCGCGAGATGATCACGAGCGTGGAGTGCCTCTAGCGCTAGATAGGGAAGGATGCTCACGTGGGGGCGTAGACCCATCCATGCCCCCAGTTGGACAACAACTGCCTCCACCTCCACTACTCGAGCATTGTGCTCTGTGAGTGGATTAGCGACCTGAGGGAGGGGTTCTAGCAGCTCTTTGTGGGGTTTCTATAGGTGAACTAGGTTAGCGGTGGTGGTGCCCGATGGTGCGGTTGAAGTGCCCCTCTTCCAAAATATTGTTGTGCCATCGCTCTTTGCTTGGGCGTGGCTTGTGCTAAAAAATCCATGAATTGGTTAGGTGACATGGCATATGGAGAAAAGGATGGAGAGTAAGTCGGTGTCTCATCTGGAGTGCGAGACATGTTTCTACACACACATAACAAAGCCCACATGGACACTTTAATAAGAGCATACACATGAATTATCCCTCAACATTCATTATGCATAAAGCATTATGCATAAAGCTATGCATGAGGCTTATGCATAAAGTATTATGCATAAAGCTTATGCATGAGGCCTTATGCGCATAAAGCTATGCATGAGGCTTATGCATAAAGCATTATGCATAATGCTTATGCGATAATGCTTATGCAATAATGCTTATGCACAAATCTACAAAACAAATCCCCAGCACCCAAGGGTGCAATAATAATAGAGGAAAGAGAGGAAAGATAGAAAAGCACTTACCTCTTTTTTGTGATGTTGAAAGAGAGGATCAGAGGACCTACAAAACCAACAAAAGGGTGAGGAATTCATGGGAAACTAATTTTTAGTATTTATGCATGTCATTAATTAAAGAAAAGAGAAATTTTTGGTATTTTTATTTTTATGCAAAAATATGAATTCCCATGATAATGGAGATCCATGTAATTAAATGGAAAAAGAAAAATTTTGGTATATTAAAATAGCATAATTCAAATTATGAGTATTTATCAAAAGTGGAATTTTGAGCATTATTGGAAAATATGGGTAGAATTGAGTTTTGTAATCCCATGAATCTTTTACTCAAAAGAAAAATATTGAATATATTTCACTTGAGAAATTTGAGTAAGAGTATGAAAATATCCATCGAGAAAAAGTACCTTTAACTAGGCCAAGCAATTGGTAGAAATTTAGAAAAAGTCCCATCGGTGTCGAAAGTAGAAAATGTTACTAAATGTGAATAGATGTGAATACGATGTGAATAAGATGAGAATACGATGTGATAAGATGTGAATACACTGTGATAGGATGTGAGTGGATGTGATAAGATGTGAGTGGATGTGATAAGATGTGAATGTGATGTAAATGGATGTGGATGTGAAGAGATGTGATGTGAATCAGGATAGATGTGAATGGATGAGAAGCAATGTGAATGGATGTGATGTGATGTGATATGGATATGGATAGATGTGAATAGATGAGATGTGATGTGAATGAATGTGGATGTGAAGAGATGTGAAATGGATGTGATATGAATCGGGATAGATGTGAATGGATGAGATGCAATGTGAATGGATGTGATGTGATGTGATATGAATATGGATAGATGTGAATGGATGAGATGTGATGTGATGTGAATTGGGATAGATGTGAACGGATGAGATGTAATGTGAACGGATGAGATGCAATATGAATGGATGTGATATGATGTGATATGGATATGGATAGATGTGATGTGAATCAGGATAGATGTGAATGAATGAGATGTGATGTGATGTGAATCGAGATATATGTGAATGGATGTGATGTGATGTGAAATGGATGTGATGTGAATCGGGATAGATGTGAATGAATGAGATGTGATGTGAATTGAGATAGATGTGATGTGATGTGAATCGGGATAGATGTGAATGGATGAGATGCAATGTGAATGGATGTGATGTGATGTGATATGGATAAAGGTAGAAGTGAATGGATAAGATGTGATGAGGATAGATGTGATGAGATGTAATATCATGGGACTAGATGAGAACGGATGAAGGGCAACAAGAATACATATGATTGGATGTGGATTAAGCAACGAGAATTGATGTAGAAGAATGTGAAATAACAAGAAATGATGTGGAACAATGTGGAAAGATGAGACTTTGTTAGAAACTGTATTTATGACCTATTTTTAAATGACTGTTTTATGTCAAGAATGCTGGGAAAGCATTTTGACCATCTTGTGAATGAGGTCGTGGGGAGACCTAAGTGATAAAGTTGCAACAGCTAACGAAGAGTCAACGGAGGATGTCTCCCCACGTCGACCGAGGTCTTGACCAACCTCAATTCGATTTAAATGGTGAGCTTCCGGTACGGTGGATGAGGGACCAAGGAAGCGGCCTATGAGTGAAGCGCTAGGTGACCTGCGAAGGAGCCTAGAGGGTGCTGACCATACGGTGCTCGGGGGCTTTGGGTCACCGAAGATACCCACACGTGCGTTGAGGAAGAAAATGGAACAAGGTGTTAGAGTTGTTTTTTGAACTCGGGCATGGATCTGGTTGATTGTCCTTGCCGATCCTCAATGGATGAGTCCATGGCTCTTTTATATGGATCTATTGGTTGATCTTGCTGATCTTCAATGGAGAGTCCATCTGGATTTTCTTATGTGATTATATTGCTAGTACTATGAGCTAGGAACTATTGAAAAGGCCCCTGAGTGGACAGGTGGTGAGCGTTCTGGTTGCCAATGATGCCATAGGTACACCGATGATTGGAAATTAGAATTCAATCGGATATTTTAGAGCATTATGATCAGTGATACTATGGTTTTATTAAAAGATTATTTTAAAGACAACTGAATCTGTGCAACAGGCAATTTCATATTGGGTGTGTAAGTGGTGTGACTATCTTGAAGTTTGCTTGAAGCACTGGCTAGGGAGCCTGGGAACTCTTTTCCCTAGTACCCAGGACAAAACATAACCAAATTCCTAATTGGATCCCATCACTACAGTGGTTGGGCGGTTGGCTAACCCATGGGATTGGATGGGGTTAGGCTGGACTGATGGATCCCTAAAATGAGACTCAATTCTATTATGGTACGATAGATGAAGTAAATCCTAGATAGTCTTGTTCTATGGAAAAGAATCAATAGCTGTGCCTCTCAATGAGGACAAAAGCATTGATCTCTATGATCCAAGTGCAAGTTTCTTCCTTGATCTGATCATGTGACTTACGGGTTCGGTCGGATCAGTTTGGTTAGTTAAGGCTCTTGACTATGTTAGAATAAAAATATCTTGGAGGAATCGCCCGTGCTTTCTGGGCGAAGGAAGTTTTTTTGGGTTTGGTTTCGGAAGAACCGAGGGATTAGTCTCGTCTGAATATCCATGGGCAAGGCCTCGAGTGAGAGGCTCTGCCCTATGCAAGAAGTGCTACTTCCACTGCTAGTACCCCCAAATTCGTCGTTGCCCGGAGGGGGCAGGGATCTTCACCGCCAAGGTCAAAGATATATTGGAATGGCCACCCCCTAATTCAGTCCGCGAAGTATGTGGATTTTTGGGAAACAAAGGATGGTACATGATTTTCATCAAAGATTACTCCTTGGTAGCTGCACCCTTGACAGATCTTCTTAAGAAGGATTTCACAATAGTGTGGTTGCCAATCCATCAAGTCAGCTTTGATCAGCTCAAAGCCATCATTACCTCAACACCAATCCTGAAACTTCCAAATTTTACTAGGGAATTTGAGGTGGTTTACTGATGCTAGTGGTTTAGCATGGTGGTGTCTTAGCCCAAGAAGGAAGACCAGGGCCTATACTTCTTGCAAGTTGAAGAAATATGAGGCCAATTATTCCACCCATGATTTGGAACTCTTATCAGATGTTCATTGCCTCAAGGAGACATTACCTCTTGGGGTGCAAGTTCCAACTTGTAACCAACCACAAGAGTCTAAAGTGGATCTTCACCTAGCCTAACCTCGATTGAGGCAAAGAAGATGGGTTGAAATCTTTCAAGAATATGACTTTGACATCAAATTCCACCCTGGAAAGCATAATGTGGTAGCAAATGCACTTAGCTGCAAATCTTTCTTGATTGCAATTTCTTGACTGCAATTTCTATGCCAAATGATCCCATATTGGTCTAGGTTAAAGAAGTCTCATTTCATGATCATGACTACCAAAGGATGGTGAACTTAGTCGAAGAAGGGGGTACTTTAGACAAAGAGAAAAATCTAATCAAGGGTTACTTTACCCATGATGGGTGCCTCTACTTCAATCATAGACTATGTATTCCTAAGTACCCTTCCCTAAAGAAGCTAATCCTCCATGAAGCTCATGATAGCCTGTCTCGTAGGGCACCCAGGCTATGTAAAGACTTTGAATGCTCTAAGGAGGAGCTATCATTGGGAAGGCTTGAAAAATGATGTCCTTTAATACTTGAAGCAATGTCTCTCATGTCAAAGGATCAAATCTAAAAGAGTCAAGATGCTTGGAAGTTTCAAGCCTTGGATATTCCTCAAATGAAGTGGGAATGCATTAGTATGGATTTTCTCGCAAGTCTTCCCTTTGTACAAGGAGGACATGATTCCATTTTTGTAGTGGTGAACTTGCTCACCAAAGTAGCTCATCTTATACCAGCAGAGCAAACCTTCAAAGCTTCTGATGTTGCCCAATTATTCATCAAGGAGGTCGTCAAGCTTCATGGTTTACCAAAAAGGATAGTTAGCGATTAGGACTCTCACTTCAGTTCAAAGTTCTGGGAAGTCCTTATTTCAGGCCTTGGGCACTCAACTTTGCTTCAGTACAGCTTACCATCTAGAGACTGATGGCCAGACTGAGAGAGTTAACCAAGTAATTGAAGGCATTCTTAGAGAATATCATACTATGGGTAGGAGTTAAGAAGATGGATTCAATATCTTTCTCTAGTAGAATTTATCTATAATACATCTTATCACCAAAGCATAGGGATGTCACCATTTAAGGAACTCTATGGGAAGGAATGCTTATCTATAGATTTCTCTGATCCAACCTTAAGAGTCGAAGCCTCCAAAAAAATGCCCGAGGAGATGGAAGAGTAGACCAAGGCTACTCAGAAAGATATTAAAGCTTCTCAAGATTGGCAGAAACATTACACCAACACATGGAGGTTTGAAAAGATCTTCAAGAAAGGGGACAAAGCTCTTATATGGGTGTGACCCAAACATAATTCTCTATCACTTGGGAAATATAAGAGCCTTGGCCCAAGATATTGTGGGCCCTATACAGTCATCAAATATTTGGGCAAAAGTGCCTATAAGCTATAGCTCCCAGTCCATGTTAAGGTCCACAATGTATTTCATGTAAGCTTGTTGAAGCCTTATATACCTAGTCTTGATCATATTCTTGATGATGAGCAAGTTGTAATCCAAAATCAAGGAGTCCTTGAGTCATAGCCTAGTATGATCATAGATTCTAGGGAAAGGAAACTCCGTAATCAAGAACATCTAGTTCAATGGAAAGACTACTCTGAAGAGGATGCAACTTGGGAAGATGAAGCTACACTCATAAGAGAGTACCCAAATTCATGAACGAGATGAGGACATCTCTATTTCTTTAAGAGGGAAAGGATGTAACATGCCCATCTTCTCAATAATAATATATGTACATTTAATAGATGAAATTATGGTCCTTTTTTATAGTGAAAAAAATCAACATTTTAATAATTGAGCTATTTCTACTTGGAATATTAAAATTCTAAGTTTAAATTTGAAATCTAAGTGTGATTTTTATCCTAATAATGGATTTTACAGCACTCAAAATGGACACTGGAATAAGACTCTATGTAAAATTTTAGTTAAAGTACGGTAAAATTCTGACCTTAATAAATGCATGTTCGGGTGTCCGATTATTCGGAATAATGAAGGCTGCTGAAGCTAGTACAAGAGTGGCCTCGGCAGAGGTACTCTATCACAACCTCAAGGAATAGATCAAAAAGCTCACTAGGCCCAACACAAAGACAAAGATTCAGCTATATCTGGATGCAGTATTCAAATAAAAGTCTCAACCATGAGTTGAGAAGGAAAAGGAGGAGGGCCCAAAGGAGAGTGCCCTAGGTCTAAAAGCTCAAAGCCCTCCAAAAAATCTTAGGAATAGGCCACCTCAGGACAAGGAAAGAAGAGGGTGTTTGAGTTCAAGGATAAAAAGGTCAGCCACTAGCAACAAGAAAGGAAAAACTTCTAAGGAGGGTGCCAGTGGAGCAATGAAAGCGTCAAGTAGCAGGAAATTGAAGGAGGACCTGGCCGAGCTAGCCAAGTCTCTATTGTCCCACAGGCTAGAGCAAAAATAGGCCACCTCCACTACTACAACTCTGCAGCTGGTGATGCAGCCTCCATAGCTAGAACTCTCCATACCCATGTTGACACAGATGGTGCCAGCTTAATAAGCTTTCTAGACACAATTGAGATGGAATGGGTAGAGGGAGATCTAAATTATCTACAACAATGCATGAATGATGGGCTAAAAGAGATGACAAATTTGCAATCCATTATCCGAAAGAGAAAGATGCCACTTATTTAGCAGAACATGATGAGCCAATAGGAACCTTTATAGGAGGAGCTACGTAGAAGAAGGGAAGAAGCGGGCCAACTGGATGACATGCAAAGGTAAATTAAGGAGCTCCAGTAGGACAACAAAGAAATGAAGAAGGAGGTGGAGGAGATGAAGGAAAATATGGCTAGGAAGAACCAAGAAACATTACAGATGCAAGATGAACTAAATCAGGCCATAGAAAAGAAGACAAGAATGGAAGAACAAGTCACCCTTATCCACGAGGGGAACCTCAAGATCATAAGGGATGTCCAGAACAGGGCTGACAAAGATAAAATAGAACTGGTAAAGGTAGAGGTGAGACTTGCAGTACTGGATGTGTAGGAGTGTCCGGAAGTCTATGAGTTAGACGTATAAAGGATGGAGCAATGGGAGAGTCATGCAATAGAAGACCTTAAGGAGGTGTGGGGAGTTTATTTGGAAAAGCAGATAGCAATAATGCACCCACACCTTCCTACAAATAGATAACTCCCCACCACCGATTTGGAGATAGAAATCCGAACGGAGGATCTGGATGTGTGGGGAAGTAGTGGGCTATTATGACTCACGGATTCGGGTGAGGCGGTAGTGGCTCATTCAAAGAGAAATGCTGCTAGTGCCCCTCACCAATGGAATCAATTGGTAGACAAAGATAAGGGGATGCCAAGATCAAAATCGTCTGGAAGACCACCCTATGGGTGGAAATAGAGCAGAGTTGGTAGAAGAGGGCTAAGAGAACCGAAGCAGATGGTTTTTGAAGAAGATGTTATTTCTCAAGTATAGATAGAGCCCCATGTCTTTGCGGCCAGCATGGAAGTGGATGCAATGCAAAGTATCCGGAGGCACAACCCATTGACGTGTAGTTCAGAGACAAGCCGATGAAAGAACAGGGCTTGGGCATGCCTGGGTGAGCAGTATAAAAAGTGCTTATGAGCCTAGATATAGCCAAGATCGGTCAATAAAGTTTGTTTCAGGGGGGGCCAACATTGCTGCACATGACAAACCAAAAGAAGGAGGGTGGAATAGGCTATGAAATTTGGACAACATGGTTTGGAGTCGAAAACAATACGGATTTGGAAATTTTTGAAAAATTTTAGAGCAAAAGTAGGAACATTGGGCTTTGCCTATTGACGTAGCATCCATCGTGATCGCTAGGTGTTGGCAACCAACCAGCCCGTTTGGCCACCACCTAGGTCGCTACCCGAATTGTCCCGTTTTGTAACAAACTTTATTGCTTTGTAACAACTTTATAACGGCTTGCAAACGAGTAGTATCTAGATGGATTTAAGTAGTGAGTGTGTGGGATAGTGGAGAGAGGACTAAATGGATAGTTGAGCTCAAGAGTTTATGAGCTGAGTGATTGCCAGTGTATTGTTCCCGAGTGTGTGGGATAGTGGAGAGAGGACTAAATGGATAGTTGAGCTCAAGAGTTTATGAGTTGTGAGTGATTTCCAGTGTATTGTATTGTGAGAGTCCAAGCTAATATTAAAGAATGTCTCATGTGTTGTCTCTATTTTATATTGCATAGTTCTTTCTACTTGGTGTCAATTGCATGACTGTCAAGATGTTAACTCCTATCCAGAATCTTGAAGGACCTAGGAACTAACTGGTTCTTGTAGTCATGTGACTAACTCTCCAAGCTTAGGTAGACTGGCAGCTCAACGCGCTAGTGTTGGCTTGTTGTGTTGGATATAATTACATTAGTCACTTCTCTTCAGGAGCCGACTAAGTGTTTCGGAACCATGTAAGTGTAGGGTCTTGACTAGACACCGACATATGGCCATTGGGTAAACGGATCAGGGGGTTATAGATCAGTGGCTACCACATACGCTCCTCTGAGGCTACCGGAGCTAGCTAACTAAGGGCCAGCTTGAGGTGATCCCAAGCTCAAAGTAAATTGGCTACAAATCTGTCCTTATCTTTGTGAAGACCATCTGGCGCTTGGTGGCCAAGGCCCTCAAGACTCGGGGTACGGGCTTAGATCCGGGCTAAGAGGAAGTCCTTCCAAGGCTCAACACCAAGAAGGAGTCCTCTAACAATTAGCTTGCCTAGTAGGGTGTGATTCTAAATAGTAGGGTTGATGATGCCTAGGCTCCCTCTATGTCATGGTGGCTCAATGATCACTCTCCATGCCACCTTGGCTCGGGCAGGGCTCTCGTCACAATGTTGGCCCATAAAATGTTCTAGATCAACCACTATACTTGACCAATGTAGGCTTGGGAGAAGGCCCAACAAAAGGGATGTACCACATGGTGGCAAGAAGGACTTGGCTCGCCACCACCACTCGACCAGCTAAGAAGAGTCTTGTGGAAATCCAGTACAAAAGCTTCTTCTGAATGCTCATAATAAAAAGAGGGGCAAGTTGCTTCTCTAGGGAGATGTTGATGCCCACATGGCATCCAAGATATCAGATTGAAGTGCCTCTTGGGATCCATTGAAAAGCCTTGACTGCATGCCAAGTCAGGGTGGGTGCAGAGCCTACCTAGAAACCACACTTGTGCCAGTTGATATGTGCTCTCGATGCGCAACAAGTAGATCTCGATCGTCTCAGCGAATTGAGTCTAGAGATTCCCAACATCTCTTGAAAGGTAAGATGTGTCATCGCGCAAACTCTAAGTCTAGTAGCTTCTTTTGAGTACAGAGGGGGAGACGTAATCCCTGGATCCCTATTTTCTAAGCTGAGAGACAATTGCTCATGGCTTGAGCTAGGGAGATGCAATCCCATCCCCATCTCTGATGAATAGGAAAAGGTAAGGTGCCAAAGAAAACCCAATGTAGAGCCAACAGGAAAGGGGGAATCTGTCGCCTTGGGCTCCCTAAATGAGAACCTGACTGTGAGAGGCTGAGTAAAGTCTTGAAATACTATGGATCCACTCCACTGGGAACCCCATCCATCTCATCGTTCCCTCCAAAAAGCTTCAATCATTCCTATCATAAGCTTTCTCAAAGTCTAGGAGTATCACTATGAGGTTCTACTGACACATCCTGGCCAAAGTTGTCGCCTTCTAGAAGATGAAGATATTATCCAGAATGCTTTGATCCTCAATAAAACATTTCTGAGTTTCATTGATCAAATCAGTGAGCAAAGGCTAAAGCCTCCAGCTAATGGCCTTTTCCAAGATCTTGTAGGCGGTCCCAAGAAGGGTGATGGGTCTCCACTGCTGGAACTCTAATTTGTCACCACCCTTCTTATGAATCAAGTGTATCAAACCCTTTGAAAGCTTCTCTGGCATGGCACTTGTGGTAATAATCTCATTGAAGGTGGTTGCTCAAAGGCTGCCTTCCATGAGGTCCTAGTGGCGAAGAAAGAAAGAAATTGGAAGCCTGTCTACCCCCTTGGACATTTTCCCCTAGGAAGAGCCGTCAATGCCTCCACCAACTCCTGTGTAGTCAAGGGAGTTAATAAGAAGGACCAAAGAGTAGGGGGAACCACCTCTCTCATGTGTCGCCAGACCCTCTCCTATGCATCTATCTCACCTGTGGGGATAATGGGGCATCCGTGAGAGGAGAGATTAGAAAAAATTAGTGCGGCGATGGCTCTCACATGGGGGGTCAGAAACACAATAGCTCCATCCTGGCCACACAACCTGTGAATTCCATCTATTTGCCTGTGAAGGCCTGCTATCTTAAAGAAATCCCCTGTGACTCTATCATTGACTTGGGTCCAAAAGGAAGCTATAGCATGGTAATCGTACTCCACCCTCCTCTCCATAGGTCTGATCTCCGTATGGGTGGTAGCAAGCTGACCCTTAATCCGCGCGCTATTGGGGAAGCTCTCTTGAAGATGCTGGAGAGAAGAAAGACTCCTCCTCCTCAGGCTCCTCTCCTATTCACAAAATCCCTCCAATCTACTCTGATCTACCTCCTCTAGAAATTTGTTGATCTCACCAAGGCCTGCATCCATCAATCTGATCTCCGTACCAGTGGCATCAAGCTAACCCTTAATCCACGGTCTGTTGGGGAAGCTCTCTTGAAGATGGTTGAGATAAACAAAACAAAAATTTGAGAAAAGAATTAGTAATACAAAACCCTAAAAGTGTGAATAGCATGGATACACAAGGAGGTTTATCCTTCAACACACACACACCAATTTAACAACCAAGAGGAGAGGAGAGGGGAGGGGAGGGGAGGGGAGGGAGGGCAAAGGAGGAGGTGAAGAGCTTGGGAGAGAGAAAGAACGTGCAAAACAAATGAGAAAGCAAAAAAACAAGAAAATAACTCATAATTACACACACAGACATTTTACATGACGTGTACATGTACCCAAAAGGAGATGGGAGTGAGGGAAAAGGAGGCGTACGTGGTGAGGAAGCAAAACACATGTGCATGAAAAAAATGCAGAAAAAGAGGTTGTGTTTTACTGTAAAAACCTGCACCATCGATATATGCATCGAAATAAGCGTGGAAAAACACGTCAAAATAAGCATGGAAAAATGCGTCGAAAAGTACGTGGAAAATAGCGTGGAAATAAGAGTCAAAAAAATAAAATTCCCATGCTCTTGTCGACGGTTATTTCAACGATCTTTTCGACGCTTATTTCGACGATCACTACTTTTCATTCAAATTCGAAATCTTTCCAGATCTTGCGTGCCCCCAACATTTCAAATTACCTATCACCGACTACCACCCTCCACAAATACTTAAGGTAGGATTCCCCTCCAAAAATAAGCATTCGTTCCCATTTTGCAAATCAATATGGAAACCATGGACGACGCCACACCCTCAAATTTTGTTGATTTAGAGGAGAAGAAAAATCCGGGCCTTCCCCATACCATCATACCCAAACAGGCTTCGATGGGGACCAAAATTTGCAAGCATGTGGGGGGAAACCACCCCCACGTGCTTGCAAAGTTTGGTCACAATCGGAGCATGTTTGGATTGGTAATTAGCGCCCAGTTCGGATTTTTCAAGTCTCTTGGTGCTTAAGAGGCCAAGGAAAATCCGGGCCTTCCCCATACCATCATACCCAAACATGCTCCGATGGGGACCAAACTTTGCAAGCATGTGAGGGGGACCCACTCCCACATGCTTGCAAATTTTGGTCACAATCAGAGCATGTTTGGATTGGTAATTAGCGCCTAGTGTGGGTTTTTGAAGTCTCTTGGTGCTTAAGAGGCCATGGAAAATCCGGGCCGTCCGGGAAGGCCTGGATTTTCCATGGCCTCTTAAGCACCAAGAGACTTGAAAAATCTGCACTGGGCGCTAATTACCAATCCAAACATGCTCCGATTGTGACTAAACTTTGCATGCATGTGGGGGTGGGGTCCCCCCACATGCTGGTTTCCATCGGGGCATGTTTGGGTACGATGGCATGGAGATTTTCAACAAACAATATGATAGCCAAAGTGTTAAAAAATTTAATAAAATCAAGAACATCTAATGATACTCAATAATGAAAAAACTCATAATGATATAAACATCAAATAAGTACATCAGAATGAAAATGAGCTACCCCAGCTATTCTGAGATTAGTCACTCCCAAAAAATCTAAGTATAATGTAAGTGAGCTAACCTAGCTAGTCTGAGTTTAGTCACTATCAAGATAGAGATCTAGTCATCAGCAGCACCCTCTCTAGCTCTCAACTGCTCTAGAATGCTCTCATATTCATCCACTCGAAGCCGAAAACGAGGGTGAGAATTGTGTTTTCGGCTCTGTATACTTGATCAAGAGTGAGCCTGGTAGCAACCACTAGATGAGAGAACTGAAATGCCTCTAACTCCCACTTCAACTGCTGGAACTCAAGACTCCCCCGATGAAGTCAAATCTGCTGGTAGAACTGGCCTGCCACAATCATGCTATGGGCGTCATAAGAAAACCCATGATCATCCACTGTATCCTGGTCAAGGATGCACTTTGGCCTAGTGCAACTTATCAGATAGTAGTCTACTCCCTCGCTATTTTCCTCACTGGCAATAACAGCAAATACATCACCCTCCTGTGTAGCAAATCTATCAGGTCAACTGACCATGAACGCAAGACTTGTGTGCTCATCAGACAACACTGGATGTGAAGGATGCTCGGGGGAGAGGAATGTCTGTATCCATGCATTTGCCCATCCTCTCGAGACACAATGTGACCAATCGCCATCCATACATGCTCCACAGAAGCATGCAAACTGTCGTGTGTAAATCGTGGGGGCCGCCATGCACGTGCTCCTGATGGAATGTAAGCCCAAGGTGCCAGGTACTATGTCACAATCATGGGAGGCTCTACGGTCAATCATGCCACCATCCACATGCCAAAAAAATCTCCTGACAATCCGAGCATCACGTTTGGGGTACGATGATGCTGCACTCCCACACAAATGTTGGGAGCACCACTCGACTACGTGGCCCGCATCTCTGAACCGCTGAGCATCCTGCCGCCCCGCAGTTGATGACGCCTCAAGGCACGTTTCACACACGTGCCCGCACCATCATGCTCTCCCTTCCCATGACCAGTCTCAAAGAATGACCAAATCACTGGAATACTAGACTGTACATGCCACCTATAAATCCATAAAAGATAGTCTTAGTTATTGTTTTCTTTAAGATGTTCTAGTGAATTTAGTTTAATTGTAAATGTAAGAAAACCATAAGTACTACCTGTAGAGCCAATAGAATTGTCATGATGACTTGAACTGTGCGCCACAACCATCCGACCAAACCCATCGCTAGCCACGTCTGATCCCACAATCTCCTAAAAAATCGTCATGGAGACGAAAACAGTGTTGCACAAAATGTGCATCATGTGAACGATCATCACTGATATAGAAATGATACTCTCGAATAATGACATGGGTCTCGGGGGTACTCGCTATCCCATCTACATGAGCCTCTGCATGTCTAATGTGGACCATAATAGCAACCTGGTGAGGTAAGCAATACATACGTTTAGGACACAAAAAATCAAATAAGTAATGTAGCTCAAACACAAAACAAATATTACGAAATATAACCATTACCTGCTTTGAGAAGTAATACTCAGATTGTATCTCTTGAAAAGGTGTGAAGGTGTAGTTCTCTGCAAAATCAATCACAGAGACAACCACACCAATAGGAAACTCTGCCAGGCATGCTCGGAACTGACGATCCTGCCACTTGGCACAATGACTGTGCCGTATATAAGGGTAGATCTGCTCCCTAAATGTGGTTGTGAAGTGACAACGTGGTGTATGTTTGTCCACGAGCTGCAACTTCCTGGACTGTCCACCACTCTGGAGCTGGTGTACGTTGCCATGCCACTATCTCTTGGTCACTTGCATCAAGATCTACCATCTGTAGATGTGCAAGTGAACCACATGATGTGCATTTGCTCTCCACACAAGGCATCCTATGGAGCTGGGCATCCTCCGTGTGTGCACACAAAAGAGAGTGGATGAAATCACGAGGACTATGAGGCAACTCTCTATGCCCACTAAGAGAACGGAACACATCATAAAAAAGTTTGAACTCAACATGGTAGCGACAACAACATGTGTCACGCTAGCGTGAGTACCTCACAAACCAAGGCTTACACCCCTCAAATGACCTTTACCCAATTTTAAGCTCTGGATACGAAGCCACAAACTGAGAATACAACTCAGTTTGGGTCATTTCAAGAAAGCAAGCACCGTGCTCAATGAACACTCCTCTTGTCACTCTTTTAAAGGACTTTGATTAAAAAACCCGCAAGGAAAGAGGATGCATTTGAGAAATGTGCTCAAGTATGCTTGTAAGAAAAGTACTTAAGGTTGGTTACACAAAGCCATCTTACTCTCTATTGCTTGCCCACATTGAGTGGCATCTGCACTTGGGTTGTCCAGCAATATGTTTGGCCTTGTAAACTGCCCCAACACGTATGTCTGGCACCCGGCCTTGACCTAATAAGCTACTCCAAGTAGATGACCACATTGTGCAAGGCTTTGCCCTAGTCAACTGACTTACCGACCTACCCTGTCCTACCCTGATGGGAACTAGTCATTGGTCCTTATACTAGGGCTCACAGAATATGCTCAATGCACAACTCTAACCAAAAAGGTGCCTCAAGTCCCTACACTTAAAATAAAAGTATGTCCACATGGCACCTACACATGACACTTCCTCACAGTTTCCATCTATTTTATGCTTTGTTTATGCTATGTGTTTCCCACCACAATATTCATAGAATTTGTATCATCATTAGTCTCATGGGCCCCTAAGACTTCTTGCTTTCTCTCAACTTCCATCTTGGTAAAAATCGCCAGAAAGGGGGAATCTGACGCCTCAAGCACCCTAAATGAGAACCTGACTGTGAGAGGCTTAGTAAAGTAGAAGAGTGATGGGTCTCCACTGCCAGATCTCCAATCTCTCACCCTCCTTAGGAATCAAGTGTATCAAACCCTCTAAAAGCTTCTCTGGCATTGCACCTGTGATCATAATCACATTGAAGGCTGCTCCAAGGCCGCCTTCCATGAGATCCCAGTAGAGAAGAAAGAAGGAAACTGGTAGCCCATCCGCCCCCGGGCATTTGCCCTAGCGAGAGCCGTCGATGCCTCTGCCAACTCCTCTTCCATGAAGGGAGTCGACAAGAAGGACCGTAAAGCAGGAGGAACCACCTCTCGTGTGCCACCAGAGCCTCTCGCGTCATATACTCACTGTTATTGTTTAGTAAGTGTTTCCTTCAATCAATCCCTTGCATGATTTGGGTGAATTCCTGCACTAAGGATGTGTTGTCAACCAAATTATTTGTAAAATTGGAACTTGATCACGCATCCTTTAAACACAACAAACTTATACCCACATGAAAAAGTGGAACACTAAGATCCTTTTAAAAAATGCGGGGCTTGTTGGTGACACTAAGATCTTTTTTTCAAATGCGGGGCTTGTTGATTGTTTTTTTTGGGGGGGGGGGGGGGGGGGGAGGGGGGGTTGCATGCTCATACCATGTTGAAACTCCTTGGGTTACCCAAGCTTTCCCTATTTATGGGCACTAGGTGTTCAAGCTTTCCCTATTCATAAGCACTCCTATGGCAGCACCTTTTGTGTGTGCTTGTGTGTGTGTGTGTGTGTGTGTGTGTGTGTGTGTGTGTAAGGGAGGAGTGCCCAAGTTTTGATTTTAGATGTTTTTGATAAAACAAAAGATTGTTTGTGTGACCACCCTAATATTATCATGTAATCTTTCAAGCCTATTGTGAGTTGGCACAAATAGGTTCCCTTGTTAGACATGTTAGGGCCATGTGGAACTTTCACAATGCTAAGGTTAGTCAAATAAAAACATCTCTCTAAATAAGAATTGCAATTTTCACAATAGCATCATGAATCCATAGATCTATCTCTTAATGACAGCCTAAAACACAACACTGCACAACACCATTCAAACATTGGATTTAGATAATGGGCATGGCATGCACAAAGGCTTGTTCATATCAGGGTACATTGGCAAATTTTAATAATTTGTTACAACTATTATCTCATGAATCTTATTATACAATCGGAAAAGGGATACCAAGAATATCTATTATCATAATTAGAAGATTAAGATGATTCTTCACAAAGGTCACTCTAATCTCTTCATGATCCGGATTCTTCTAGCCGATTGGGCAAAGGTCCTGAAAATCCCATGAGGCCAAACCAATATAAGTTTAGTATAAATCATTATAAGCATACTTTGATCCCACATTAATTCACATAATTAGTGTGCAATCTAAAAGATTAGAGCCTGATATATAATACTCACTCCCAAGGTGTGTCCCCTACAAGCATCCAATCTCCTTCTCTATCTTTGTAAGTAAGAATGAAGTGAGCACCGTGGAGATCCGTGAAGTATAAGGGTCTCCCTGTTTCAGAAGATAAGTTCACAAAGGCTTGCGATTGACCTATCAAAACCCAGCCATATGATTATTAATAATCAAATATACATTAAGTAACCTTGATTATTATTGTTATTATTTCTGGAAGCCAAGAAATGGTGTGGGGGGAGGGGGGGTGGGAGATTGAGATTTTAAGAAAACAAATGGGCTCTCACTCTTATAGAATTTGAAGAGTTTGTGCAGCTCCATGGTGAGGTGATGGTATCCATGCATGCTCTTTAGATCCAATTTTCTCATGATGGGGGTGCCATCCATGCTCACTTTAATCCGCATTGGCTTTCTACGGTTGGCCTCCATGGCCATAATTGCAGGTGAATTAGCATGGTCATTATCATCTTCATTATCATTAAGTGGTGCATCGACTGCTAATGCTGTTTCTCTGCAAGGCTTATAGAGTGTGCGGGTGGTGGTCTTGCGATACGAGCTAATGGGAGGCCAGCCAACACTAGCACTGCTCAGCCAAAATCAAAATCAAAATCATGCAGCAATTAAGCATTCTAATTAAGACAATCGAAGACAAAATGATGCCCATTAATGATTCTCATGGAAATATATACTCTGATAATTCTCATGATAATCAGGGAAAGAAAATGAAGTGGGTTATTTCACCAAAGAAAAGGGGGCACCTTTGTTTTGAAGACTCTGCATCATCATCTCCATCATCACAAGAAGAAGGCGGTGCAAGCGTGAGATGGCTTCCGCACAGAGGCGTGCCTGCAAAGCTGTTTGTTTCAATAATTGGGCCATTATCTGATGGAATGCTGTCTTCTTCCTTGCACGCACTCGTGTAATTAGAAGAGGGGGGCATTAATTCACACCCTAAGCCCATGTAATCACGCTCTACTTTGGCTAGCATGAAGGGCAAACTGGGTTTAGTATTAGGGTTAGGAGTAGGATTAGAACTAGGGCTGGAGTTAGGGTTCGGGTTAGGGTTATTGAAAGGCGGAGAAGGGCAGCTTGCTGTATACAAAAAGCAGCTCATCTCTCAAGCAAAAACTATAAAGTGCTGTAAACGTGATTTAACAAAGGAGGTGTGAAGTAGATGATGAGGGTGTGCAGGCAGCTAGCTAGGCTTTCAGCTTTATTAAAAGGATGTTGTATAGGAGCAGAAGCGTACAGTGCAAGCCTAGTAAAGGGTGGTGCAACTTGGGTAGCTTAGGACACACTGTAGGGTCTCTGAAAATTAACGAAGGTTGTCGGCTCTCTCTCTCTCTCTCTCTCTCTCTCTCTCTCATACACACACACACACACACAGTCACTCTCTCTCTCTCTCTCTCTCTCACACTCACACACACGTTCTCACACTGTCACACACACACGTCTCTCTCACACACACACACACACGCATTTACTTCTCTCTCTCTCTCACACACACACACACACGCATTTACTTCTCTCTCTCTCACACACACACACACACACACACGCATTTACTTCTCTCTCAAACACACAGTTACACACATACCCTTGCCTCTCTCTAACTCGTGTAAAGACTCTCTCTTACATACGCACATGCGTTCTCTCTCTACAGAATGTTAGAAATAAACTTTGTTTTTTTAATCAGTGAAAAAAAATGACCTTCGAATTCAAAAAAGATGATCTACTTTTTTTTTAATTGAAAATGTTTTTTTAAAAAGGCTTTAAATTAATAAGAAATGGATATTTACAATAGACTTTTGTATATAACTTGAAATTCCGAACTAAGCAAAATGAGTTTCTCCGTAAAAATTATACTCAAGGACGGTTTTTTTTTTTCAAACACTACATTTTTTAACTTTTAAAAAAAACATTTATTACATTCTCTCTCGAACTCGTGTGTGGAGTTCTCTGCTCGCTGCGCTCACGCGTGCGTGCACCCGCAAACAAGTACGGTTATAGGCTTACCTCTCTCTTAACTCGTGTGGAGAATCTCTCTCTCTCACACACACAACTCGCTTCTGGTCTGTGGCGTCTCGACAAATGCATGTGTAATGTCCTAGACTGGGGGGCGGTTTGTACAGCACGTTGACAGACTTTTAGGGCTGCCAGAGCGGCCGGTGGTGTGACGTAAAGTCCAGTAGTCGGGCGGGGGGGTCGCCCAATGTCCCCCGCGTCCTCGAGCAGGTGGTGGTGGTGGGCGCCCTTGTGTCCGGCCTTTCCAAGGCACCCCGCACCCAAAAAAGCAAAAGCACGTATGATTGCGAACAGGCACAATGCACGTATCCCGGCAGCCCGGCCCCCTCCATGGGGAACATCCCCATCTCCCACGACAAAAATGCTTCACCAAGCACACAATAAGTCATCTCGAACATAAGGGAACAATGGCCCATGAAAGAGGGCCCATTTTCAATTTGCCTTTCTCATTTCTCTACCTTCCCCCTGGCTTTACATTAATATTTCACACATGAATCCACCCTCGAAATGAGGCCCCATGGGCCATCAAAATGGCTCCGCACATAGATTCTATCAATTTCCCTTCTTCCCTCCCTCCCTCCCTCCTCTCTCCAGGTGCACAACCTCCTCGACTTCTCGAATATCACAGGGCCCATCTCCATAACATATCAAACCTCAAGCTCCCATAAAGGTGAACTATTGGTATCTCACCCATGTGCTTTACCATTTGCCATGCCCTTCCTTGTGAGGATTATGCGTGTCGAAGAACATCCATAATTCCTATGTACTCCACACATCAAGTCATGTCCACTTCAAAAGGAGGGGAGAGGGGGTTTGAGGGATGGGGGAGACAACTGGTGAAGTGGGGCTTTCAGAACTAAAATCCTTAGCCTTACTATGCATACACAAATAAAAATAGAGAGATGTAAGCACATAGGTTGAATGAAAAAGGGCCATTGCCTTCTCATTAATTGTGGGTTCAACCCCTCCTCTTGACATTCCACCTTCAAGACTTAGAAAATATAAATTAACGTAGACTTTGATGTCATGCACAAGGAATCCTACTCATGTGGCTTCGACTTAATCAACAATGAGCATGGATATTACTACTTCTATTAGGGGGTGCTCAAATAAGGTTCATAAGAAAAAGGCAAGTTTGTCAGTTCCTTCTAGCCAATAATTACTTCATGCATTTAGTACTTTAATAGGACCTTGAGAGAAATATTCCTCTAAGAGTAAAAGAAGAGGAGATTCATCTTTTTTTCTAGAAAATTTTACCATAATTTCGTTGCAATTTCAAAGAATGTTCAATTTTCTAATCTTAAATAAATACTCATAATTAAAATGTAATAGGAACTCCTCTTTTAAACTAAAACTTTATTATGCATACATAGCATAATTATAAACATAATTATATTTAAACCTTTTATTATTCTTAAAATATCCATTCATCATTACTATATGAAAATACTTACAAAATGTTAGCATAACTCTCTTTCAATCTTAAAATGAATTAATATGATTTTTCTTAATCATAAACAAGCTCAAAAGAATTAATCATAATTTTTAACTAGATTAAAATCATAAAATATTTAATCTTCTTCTCTAGCTTATCAAGCCTAGAGTTTTGATTAAGATAATGAGATTATCATTAAGATCCATCTTTCTAACAAGGATCTAACCATAAAGATGATTAATCTTTCAAAAGGAGAGATTTCAATTCTAATAAAAAATATTATAATTAAGCATAAAGATTAGCATTAAACCATTTAAACATTAAAAAGCTTGATTTCAAGAAAAAACCATTGATTAAAAGCTTCCCAAGCATTAGAGGGGCTGGGAAGAAGATTATCATTGAGAAAGATAGAAAAACACCATGGATTAAGGCTTACCCTTAATTTTGGCTTGATTATTTTACAAAGAAGTGAAGCCCACAAGGGAGAACTTGGCCACTAAGATGGGGAGGGTAATCTCCAAGAGAGGATGGAGATTTGTGAAGCTCCAAAGCTTCCCAAAGTAGAGGCAAAATAGAGGGATAATAAAATTACACTAAAATGAAGATAATACTAGCATATAAATACATAAAGATGAACATAAAAAGGAATGAGGGTCTATTTATAGGTGAGGGAGGCCACTAATCAAGTCCAACTAGGTTCTAGAGGCTTCCAGCTTCAGCTTGATCCAATTTGGACAAGATTTGGACCAGTTTAGCTTACTTTTTGATCCAATTTGTAGGAGGAGAAAGAAGAGATAAAAATATCTCATTTTTTTGAATTAAAAATGCAAGATAATGATGAAAAAAAGGTGCCTCCTTCATGAGCCCTCTCCCTCCTTACTGAGGTGTCAAAATTTGATTTTTTTACTAATAAACCTTAATTTTTAACTAATAAACCCAAGACTTGGTCAACTCTTCATCTTATGTGAGCATTTACTCATTTTGGGGTATTTTCTTTTATTCTTTGTAATTTTTTCATCCCAACACTTGGATTAATCCTATTGGCCCTTTAGAACCTTATTTGGACCTTAGTCGAAAATTTCTGAAAATGTGGACCCTTAGGCTAAGGTCTTTAATACACATATTCAATTAATTTCTAATGCACATTGGAAAATTCTTTTTGAGCTTCTGTTTCAGGGGAATTCATCTTAGATATTAGGAGAAACTTTGTATCCAAAAATATCTCAATTTTGTATTATCTCTTTCTAGAATATTTTCTCTCTCTAGGCCAAAAGCAAGGAAAAACAATGTTTTCTTGCATTCTAAAATATGGGATGATTACAGGGGACTGAGATGAGAGCTTATACATCTTTTAGGGCTAAGGAGGAACCTTACATGATGTTATTATGGGTCGTGAATAGTTATTTTACATTTAGAACCATCTCTTTCTCATAGGTAGATATCTAGATAATACTTTTGATTTTGAGGTCAATGGTAAACAAGTTCGTTTGCAAGGTGAGCGCGATGTGCCCCATCTCCACGTATTTGTTCTGCTGAAGTGGACCGCCTTGTACATGCTCATGAAATAGAAGATGGGTCGTGAAGAATGGTTGTTTCACATTTAGGACCATCTCTTTCTCATAGTTATCTAGATAATACTTTTGATTTTGAGGTCAATGGTAAACAAGTTCGTTTGCAAGGTGAGCGTGATGTGCCCCATCTCCATGCATTTGTTCTGCTCAAGTGGACCGCCTTGTACATGCTCATGAAATAGAAGATCTCTTTTTGTGTTACATGTCTCCTTCAATTTTGTCCCATGATGATGCTAGTGGTGGTGATTTTAATTCCAGTTTGAGTATTAAATCTCTCAATTCTGTCATATGTAAAAAACATGTTAGTGCTATGCATAATAATTAACAAACTCAAATTTTACCTACGCTCACTCAATAAGTTTTTAATTCTTTGCAAAGTCTTTTGCATGAATTTCATGATGTGTTTCCAAGCAACTTGCCATCTGGTTTGCCCCCTGAGCACAACGTCCAGCATGCCATTGAAGTGCTCAAGGATGCTAAACCAATCTGCAAGCCTCCGTAGTATAGGCTTAGCGCTAGTGAATCCAATAAGGTAGAGCATCGACTTGCTAACTACCTTTGCTAGGGGCTTCATTAGGCCTAGCAATTCGCCATGGGCATCACCAATTTTATTGGTGAAGAAGAAAGATGGGTCTATGTGGTTATGTGTGGGCTATCATGCTTTGAATGAAATCACAATAAAGAATACTTGTATCTGTTACCCGCGAGTTGATGAGCTTTTTGATCAACTACAAGGTGTGCGATACTTTAGCAAGATTGACTTAAGATTGTGCTATCATCAAGTTTGCATCCTCATGGAGGATGTGCCTAAGATAGCTTTTCATAACAAATTTGGGCATTATGAGTTTTCAGCCATACCATTTGGTCTAACTAATGCTCTAGCTACGTTTATGACACTTATGGATACCATCTTATGCCCGTATCTTGGTCAATTTGTTGTAGTATTTCTTTATGTTAATTTGATCTTTAGTCACCAAGGAAGAGCATTTGCAACACTTACGAGACGATATTAGTGTTTGACTTCCTAAGGCAAAATGCACTTCACGCTAAAGAGAGCAAGTGTGAGTTCTTTGCCTCAGAGATCCATTATTTGGGTCACTTAATCTCGGCAGAGGGAATTTAGGTGGATCTTGCGAAAATAGAGGCAATCCTTAAGTGGCCTCATCCAACCAATCTAAAGTAATTACAAATATTTCTTGGGTTGGGAGGGTTCTATCATAAATTCATCTAGGATTATGCTAAGTTAGCGGTTCCAATGATGGACCAATTAAAATCTAAGGGTCATAACTTTATTTGGGGTGCTAACCAACACCAAAGTTTTGATCATCTTAAGGTTGCCATAACTATCGCACCTATGTTGTCAATAGTAGATCCTAATCAACCATTTGTGGTTGTGCTAGTGACCATGTAGTTGGTGTCGTGCTTCTTCAAGGAGAAAGACTAGTAGCTTTTGAGAGAGAAGTTGATAGAGCTCAGCGAAATTATTATGCGTATGAACGTGAGCTTTATGCCATCATTTATACTCTAGGGAATGGAGACATTATCTCTACGGTGCTAAGTTTGACATTGTCTTTGATCATGAGAGCATCAAATGGTTGACAACTCAAACTGATTTGAAAGGTTATAAAGCTCGGTGGGTAGAAACCCGCCAAGAATTTGACTTTCAACTAAGGTATCGCAAGGGCCGATACAATGTTGTGGATGAGCCTTAAGTCGCATGCCTCAAGTCAACTCATTAAGTTTCACGAAGTTGAAAAGTGAATTTTTAGATTCACTCAAAGGAAAGTGCAAACATGAACAGCCATACGCAAAGGTGTGGAAATTTGTTATTAAGTAGGGATCCCTCCCACTCTGCAGTAGGTAGCGAGTGTAGATGATAGTTCCACACCCAGATCTTCTGTTTCTAGGGATGAGCTTAATTGTTTGGAAGCATTTTTCCATCAATAATGGGTACTTGTTACACAAAGGAAGAGTATGTGTACCCTTAGACTTAGACACTAGAGATGCCAAATACTTTATGAGTGTCATGATAGTCCAAATGCAGGTCATCTTGGAATTAGGAAGACCTATGCCTTAGTGAGAAGGCAATTTTATGGCTTGGACTTCACAAAGGACATCCAAGATGAGTGTCTTAAGATCGGCTCGCTATTACAACCCTTAGAGATCCCTAATGGTAAGTGGGAAAGCATCTCTATGGATTTTAATGTAGGTCTACCTACAACTAGCAGAGGCCATGATGCCATTTGGATTATAGTGGACAGGTTGACCAGGATGTCTCAATTTATTCCAACTAAAACCACAGTGAAAATGCCAGAGTTAGCTCGGCTTTTCATTGAGAATATCTATAACTTTATGGGTTGCCAGCCAATATAGTCAGTGATAGAGATCAAAAGTTTAATAGTCACTTTTGGCAAGCACTGTTCAAAAGGTTGGACACAATGCTCAGTATGAGCATTACTAACCACCCCTAGAGTGATGGTCAGATAGAAAGGGTTAACCAAGTACTTGAGGATATGCTAAGGGAATATGTGAGTAAATGGCAAATGAATTGGGAAGATTACTTACCAATTTTAGAATTTTCCTATAATAGTGTGAAGCATGTCGCTACAGGCTTTAGTCCTTTCATGCTTATGTATGGCTTTCAACCTCGATCTCCAGTAGCTGTGGGGTTAGCCATTGAAAGAATTCAAAAGGTTAAATATTTTTTGCAAGATCACACGATATGCTAAAGATCGCTAAGGAAAATGTTAAATAGGTCCAAGATCATTACAAGCATTACGCGGACGAAGACCGTAGAGTGGTCACATTTGAAAAGAGTGACCAAGTATTTATCAAGGTTCCCCCGAGTCCAGAAACTTTGAGGAGTGGCAAAGTGCCAAAGTTGTCATCAAGGTATTGTGGACCTTTCACAATACTTAAGCATGTAGGTGAAGTTGCCTACACGTTAGCTCTATGCCAGAACATTCCAAGGTTCACCCAGTTTCTCGTGTTAGTCGTCTGCAAAAACGACAAGGCAAAGATGTAAATGTGGTGGATACATGTGTTCTTGTAGATTTAATTGAACCTCCGATTTTACCACAAGAGCCAAAGCGCATCTTGGATTTTCAATAGAAGTAACAGAACTAGACAATAGTGTCTAGTTAAGTGGAAGGATAGACCTGAAGAAGGTTAAACTTGGGAGGATGTTAGTACTCTCAAAACCCGATATCGTAACTTTGTTTTTAAGGACAAAACTCTTCCAAAAGGGGGGAGTAATGTCAAGACAAGGGTAGGACTAGGGGGAGTCATGTGGTTCAAAGGAGTCCAGACTAGTGTGGATGGTCAGGGCTATAGTTGTGGATGGCCAGGGCTATAGTTAGCTGGCTAGGGTCCCTATATCCGATGGTTGGAGAGTTGCCTTATTCTCTTCTAGGATTCTTGATGGAGGTCTCATGGTGGCCTCTCAAATTGGTATGGCTCCTTCTCATTATGTTGTGCCGGAATAATTTAGGGTCAATGCCCTCCATGTCCTCATACAACCAAACAAAGACATCTTGATATTCTTTCAGTAAGGACACTAATTCTTGTTTGAATTATTCTTCCAGTTCCAAAATAATCTTCACAGGATTTTCTTCTTTTCCATTTCCTAGATTCACCTCTTATAGTTTGTAGATGCTAAAATATCCATGTATTTCTCATTCCTTGGAGAAAGGTTCTTGGGCAAGGGGCCTAAATCGGCGGACAGCAGACCGACACCGTACGAGCTTACTTTTGCGGCATTTTCCTTATGGTTCTGTTTTTGCTTCTACACCCAATCACGGATCTCTTGCATTTCTTCCTCTTGCTCCAGATTTCGAGCCCATTCAACCTCTTACATGGTTTTGCTCAGTTTTGTTCTCCTTGAGCCCTCTGGGAGGAATTTGATTCTTTTTTCTTCATTTCTTTGGCTTCTTCTTCCGTGTTTTCATCTTTTGCTTCTGTATAGTGCCCCATCACTTCATCTACATGTAACATGTACAAGGGCACCAGGTCGGGATATTCGTGGAGTATTCTGCCTTCTTCATCAATCATCATCAAAGCCTTCTGACATATTGAATGTCTCTGCATGAATTGGCCTTTGAGTAGGTGTTACTGATCCCCTTACATCAAAAAGATCAACATGGACTTTCTGCTTCCCCTTTTTGATAGAGATTTTGTTTATGCCCCAGTCCTGCTTTACTTTGTCGTGTCTCAACCAAGGCCTTCCCAATAACACCTGGTAAGACTCAGTGTGCTTTCAGTGGTTATGACCACCAAGTTGACTTTGAAGTCTACTTGTTTGATTTTCATTTGGACATTTTTTACACTTTTCCTTTAGGAACCACCATTCTGTTATCTACCATTCTTATGTTGAATGGAATGGGCTCCCATTTGAGACCCAATTCTACTGCAGTTTCCTCCATAATGATATTTACTCCATATCCACCATCCATTACTGCATCAGTGATGAGCACATTGTTCAGTTGAATTGTGACTTTGGACACTTCATCATCTCTGGATGTTGGGGGTTCCTCAGCTTGCATTCTGCAATTTCTTCTTCTGAGTGCTTCAATTCCTTGCTTAGTCCTTCAATGCCTGCCATCAAGATTTTAGCCTTGAATCTTGGACATAACACTTGTCTCAGCAAAACAGGCCTATCTAGTAGCATTGATACTACATTGGTTTGCAATCAATCACTGTCCTTCTACTTGCCTTGCTCCTTAGTGGTTTGAATCCTCACCTTCTCCTGCTGTTCCTAGTCCACACCTTCCTTCTTGTGGCTTCGGGTGAGTCCTGATTATCTAGCAGAGTTATTACTATACCAAATTCATTTTCTTTAGCCCTTAGCAAGATGTCTTGAACCTCCATCTGTATGTCATAGCGTGGTCCAGTCTCTACGGTCCTGTGCTTTCACTAGACTCCGCGGAGAGCGCCTCACTGGTGTTCCGAGACCACGCACAAACAGGCGCTCTCGTACTAACGCCTGGCTCTCCCGATCTCAGCACCTTCTTCTTCCTAAGTAATTTTGTGGCCTCTGCTCCCATACCTTCCCATTCCTGGGGACCTTCTTCTGCTCCTTCCATGTTGTTCACCATGGGAGCTCTATTTTTCATGTTGTACCTGCAGTTGCATGTACTATGATTGTACATGTTACAAATGATACACATTGGTGGCACTATGCATTCCTCCTTGAGGTGACCTTCTTGTTTATATTTTTACGAAATTATGAGCTTTTTCTCCTTTTCATCTCTTGCATCAACTGCTTCACCTGCAACACAAGTGCTTCAGGGGTCTTCTTTTTGTCCTTCCTTTTCTGCACTCCCACTGGTGAAAGATCCCTCCCCACCGCGTAACAAATTCAAGGGTGCTAGCAACGGAAATAGCACTTCTTGCGCGGGGCAGGGTCCCTCACTCGGGGCCTCGCCCATAGATATCCAGACAAGAGACTAATCCATCAGTTCTTCCAAAACTAAACCCAGAAAAACTTCCCTTGCCCGGAAAGCACGGACGATTCCTCCAGGATAATTTTACTCTAACGTAGTCAAAAGCCTTAACTAACTGAACTGATCTGACCAAACCCGTAAGTCCCATAGTCAGATCAAGGAAAAGATTGCACTTGGATCATAGAGACCAATGCTTTTTTCCTCATTGAGAGGCACAGCCATTGATTCTTTTCTATAGAACAATTTTTATCCGGGATTTACTTCAGCTATCGTACTATAACAGAATTGAGTCTCAATTTAGGGATCCGTCAATCCAACCTAACCCCATCTAGTCTCGTGGGTTAGCCAACCACTGTACTGATGGGATCCATTTAAGAATTTGGTTAGGTTTTGTCCCGGGTACTAGGGAAAAGAGTTCCCAGGCCCCCTAGCCGGATGGATATTCATGCAAACTTAAAACTAATCACACCATTTACACACCCAATATGAAATTGTCTTTTTCATAGAATCAGCTATCTTTAAAACAATCATTTAATGAAACCATAGTGTCACTGATCATAATCCTCAAAATCTCCGGTTGAATCCTTATTTCCAATTATTTCTTCATCGGTGTACCGATGGCATCATTGGCAACCAGAACGCTCACCACCTGTCCACTCAGGGGCCTTTTCGATGGTTCCTAGCTCATAGTACTCGGCAATATATTCACATATCAAAATGGAATCTCCGTTGAAGATCAGCAAGATCAACCAACAGATCCATATAAAAGAGCCATAGACTCATCTGTTGAGGACTAGCAAGGTCAATCAACCAAATCTATGCCCGAATTCAGAAAACAACTCTTACTCCTTGTTCCAATATCTTCCACGATGCACATGTGGGTATCTTCGGTGACCCAGAGCCCGAGCACCGTATGGTCAGCACCCTCTAGGATCCTTCGTAGGTCACCTAGTGCTTCACTCATAGGCCGCTTCCTTGGTCCCTCATCCACCATACCGGAAGCTTACCATTTTAATCGAACCGAGGCTGGTCACCTTGCTATGCGCGAGACGTCCTCCATTGACTCTTCGTCAGCTATTGTAACTTAACAGATTAGGTCTCTACGACCTCATTCGCAAGACGATCAAAATGCCTCCCCAGCATTCTTGACATAAAACAGTCATTTTAAAAACAGGTCATAAATATAGTTTTTCTATAACGAACTCTCGTCTTTCTATATTGTTCCACATCAATTCTCATTTGTTTCATATGAATTCCATTTCTCATCACATCATTTTCCATTTCATCACATCTTTTCTCATTTAACCGCATCAGATCTCATCCACTCGCATCTACCCATATCCACATCTCATCACATCATATTTGTTCACATCACATCTATCTCCATTTACATCATATCACATTCATTCATAACCATCACATTCATTCGTTCATATCCACCACATACATTTTCATAACCATCCCATCACATACATTCTCTCCACATTATATCACATCACTTCTATCCACATCATATCACATCACTTCTATCCACATCATATCTCATTCATACACATCTCATCTCGTTCATCCACATCTATCCAATCGTTCACAGGTACGACTCCTCACATAGTATCCATACATTCATATCTATCACTTCACATCCACATATATTCATGACACATCACATCTCTTTACATCACATTCTTTCACATACACATCTATATCCATTCTTTCACATACATCCACATCCATTCTTTCACATACTCATTCACATCCATTCTTCACATACACATTCACATCACATTCTTTCACATACACATCCACATCCATTCTTTCACATACACATCCACATCCATTCTTTCACATACATCCACATCCATTCTTCACATATACATTCACATCCATTCTTCACTTATACATTCACATCCATTTTCATCACATATCATCCACTCATATCCTATATCATTCATTTACATCCTGATTCACATGACATCACATCCCATCCATTCATTCACATCTATCTGATTCACATGACATCACATCCCATATCATTCATTTACATCTTGATTCACATGACATCACATCCCATCCATTCTTCACTTATACATTCACATCCATTTTCATCCCATATCATCCACTCATATCCCATATCGTTCATTTACATTCATTTATATCCTGATTCACATGACATCACATCCCATCCATTCATTCACATCTATCTGATTCTCATCACATCTCATCACCTCTATTCACATCACATCCATCTATCCATTCATTCACATCTATCTGATTCACATCACATCTCATCACATCTATTCACCTCACATCTCATCACCTCTATTCACATCACATCCACCCATCCATTTATTCACACCTATCTGATTCTCATCACATCTCATTACATCTATTCACCTCACATCTCATCACCTCTATTCACATCACATCCATCCATCCATTCATTCACATCTATCTCATTCACATCACATCTATTCATAGAATTTAAACATAGAATTTAAGAGAATTTTAATTTTTGATATAAAGATTCTTTACGCATCTATTTATGCATAAAAATCAACTTCAGTGGGAGTAACACTTTCATAAAAATCCTTTTATGCATCTATTTATGCATAAATTCAAATTTAAGAAAAATAACACTTTTGAAATAAAAAATAATCTTTTATGCATCTTTCTATGCATAAAATCAATTTTAATGAAAGTAACACTTTTGAAATAAAAATAAATCTCTCTATGCAAAAAAGTCAATTTTAATGAGAATAACACTTTTCAAATAAAATAAATCTTTTATGCATCTTTCTATGCAAAAAATTAATTTTAATGAAAGTAACACTTTTAATAAAAATAAATCTTTTATGCATCTTTCTATGCAAAAAAATCAATTTTAATGAGAATAACACTTGAAATAAAATAAATCTTTTATGCATCTTTCTATGCATAAAATCAATTTTAATGAAAGTAACACTTTTGAAATAAAAATAAATCTTTTATGCATCTTTCTATGTTAAAAAATCAATTTTAATGAGAATAACACTTTTGAAATAAAATAAATCTTTTATGCATCTTTCTATGCAAAAAAATCAATTTAATGAGAATAACACTTTTGAAATAAAATAAATCTTTTATGCATCTTTCTATGCATAAAATCAATTTTAATGAAAGCAACACTTTTGAAATAAAAATAAATCTTTTATGCATCTTTCTATGCATAAAATCAATTTTAAAGAAAATAAAACTTTTGAAATAAAAATAAATCCTTTATGCATCTTTCTATGCATAAAACCAATTTTAATGAAAATAACACTTTTGAAATAAAAATAAATCCTTTATGCATCTTTCTATGCATAAAATCAATTTTAATGAGAATAACACTTTTGAAATAAAAATAAATCCTTTATGCATCTTCCTATGCATAAAATTAAATTCAATGAAAACAACACTTTTATAATAAAAATTTTCATTATGCATCTTTCTATGCATAGAAATTAAATTCAATGAAAACAACACTTTTATAATAAAATTTTCATTATGCATCTTTCTATGCACCATAGAAATTAAATTCAATGAAAACAACACTTTTATAATAAAAATTTTCATTATGCATCTTTCTATGCATAGAAATTAAATTCAATGAAAACAACACTTTTATAAAATAAAATTTCCATTATGCATCTTTCTATGCATAGAATTTAATTTTAATAATTAATATCAGTGATATCCATGCATATTTCACAAAATTCTAGAAAATTTTACCATAACCTCCTTTGTATGGCTGACCATTTCTCATTTTTAACATTCTATTTTCAATTTAAATTAATCCCAATTAGATGTAAAGGACTCTAATCTACATAATTTTTAATTTCCAAGAGAGTAAACAATAAGAAAAGTTTAATTAATCTTTTTGTTAAACATTCTAGGATAAGGAAAGGCTGAATTGTAAAGAAGAGAAGGGGATGGCCTTTTCATCAAGGCAAGCATCAAAATTTACTTTAATCATCTAAAACAAACAAGAAAATCCAGAAAGCCATAGATTTAAAGTTAAAAGTAAGAAGAATTTAGTTTACATAGAGTTTGTAAGCTTTCCTTTGGCTTGAGGGATTGAGGGTTCTACTCTTGTTTGGATCAAGTGTGGCCACCAATTATTTTAGAGAGGATTAAGTCAAAAACAATTGAATTATCAAGAAAATTCAATGTAATTGGCTCTGGGTAGGAGTAGAGTAACAGTGCATAAACACTATTAACCTTTTACAAAGGGGGAGGCTTCTATTTATAGGAAAAAGTGAGTCTCAAACCAAGTAAAGTGATTCTAGAATTTTCCAGATCAGTTTGGTCAATTTTTGACCAATTTTAGGTCAGTTTAGCTTACTTTTTGGATCTAGTTGCCAAGACCTAGTAGAGATTTGTGGGCATCATTAGTAAGAGTTTCAAGCAAGGGAAAGGCGGCTTGCAGGGAGAGAGGAGAGATGAAAATATCTGATTATTTTTTAGTTTAAAATGTTGGAATTAGGGTTGCAAGAAAGCACACAAAGCTTGGAGAAGAAGAAGCAAGAATGCACACAACACAAAGTGTATTAGATTGTGTCAATGTACAAAAGATAAGTTAGCCCTAGAATAATGGGCGTATATACAAGCCGGGGGAAAAAACCTCCTAAATAGGGAAAAAGTGCCCCAGCGGTCCTAAGTGTGTTCACACACATCACTGCCTATATATATGGCAACAAATCTCCCCTGGGAGTGATGGTGTGAACGAGAGCTGGCACTCATGTATAGGGGAGTGCCATGCCCGAAGTAGATCAATCCACAAAGGGGAGCAAGCCCAAAGCTTTGCGGAAAGCTTCAAACTTCTCACGAGGAAGCGCCTTTGTGAAAAGATCGACGAGGTTGTCCTGTGTTGGCACATATGCCAAGCTGATCTCTCCTGCTGAGAGTCTCTCCCTGACATAGTGATAATGCACCTCAATGTGCTTTGTGCGAGTATGAAAAACTGGGTTTCTCGCAACTGCCAATGCGCTCTGACTGTCAGTGAAGATAGAGGTGGCAGACTCCTGTCCAACACCCAAGTCAGCCACCATAAGCCGTCTGAGCCACACACACTCAACTGTAGCTGTGAAAGCTGCCCTGTACTCAGCTTCACAACTCGAAGTGGCCACAGTAGGTTGCTTCTTGCTCAACCAAGATATGCATGAGCTACCGAGCATGAAACAAAAACCACTTGTGGACAGTCTTGTGTCATAGCAACCAGCCCAATCTGAGTCCGAAAAAGCATGCAAATCTGGCAGCAACGATCCCCCTTGGGATAAAACAACCCGTGCCACTCAAGTAGCGAAAGATGCGTTTAACTGCCTTCCAATGCTGAGACCCTGGGCTATGCATAAACCTGCTCACCTGTGAGACTGCAAACTGAATGTCCGGCCTCGTAATGCATACATAGATGAGGCAACCAACAGCTGTATGATAGAGTGTGACATCAAAGTGATCTCCAGCATCATGAAGACTCAACTTCACACCTGTCTCCATTGGAGTAGCAATAGGCTTGCAGTCTTCAAGGCCAAATCTCCGCAACAATGTCTCAATATACTTTGTTTGACACAAAGCAATACCTCCATCACACTGCTTAAATTGTATCCCCGAATAATGATGCCAATGCCCCAAATCTGACATCTCAAAAGAGGCATTCAAATCAGCCTTAAAATCAGCAATATGACTCTCATTTGGTCCTGTGAGTAGCATGTCATCGACATAGAGAGCAATGATTAGATGTACATCATCCATACGTTTAGCATACAAAGTGCTTTCTGTTGGACTATTCTGAAAACCATGTGCAGTCAAATATGCATGTATCTTTTCATACCAAGCTTGTGGAGCTTGCTTTAAACCATATAAAGCCTTTTTCAACCTGCACACTTTGTTTTCCTGCCCTCTTTGAACAAAACCACGAGGCTGCGATACATACACCTCCTCATGCAAATCTCCATTCAGGAACGCAGTCTTTATGTCCAACTGATGTACATTCCAACCATTATGAGCTGCCAATGCACAAATGCTACGAATGGTAGTCATACGACAAGTGGGAGCAAAGGTCTCATCAAAATCAATGCCCTTTTCTTGAGCATAACCCTTTGCAACAAGTCTAGCTTTATAGCAATCAACATTGCCATCTGGCTTTCGTTTCAACTTAAAAATCCACTTACATCCAATGGCCTTTTTACCAATAGGCAAATCACACAAAGACCATGTACCATTCTTCATTATAGCATCATATTCACTTTGCATTGCAGCCAACCAATTTTTTGATTTTTGTGCCTCATCAAATGAAAGAGGTTCTTCCTCTTCACACATACTAGACACAGCCAAAGCATAACAATCTGATGCATAAGAGGCATGCTGAGAACCTGAACGAGTACGACTAGACATAGGTGCATAAATTTTACTATCACGCAAGGTTTGCACCAGCCATTTAGGCATACCTCTAGCCTGCTCATTTTCAGCCCTATCCTCATAAATTACATCCTGTAAATCTGCATCAGAAATAGGCTGATCTATGATGTCGTTTAAAATCTGCATAGGCTAAATATTTACCTCATTAGGACTTACATTTGAATTCCCACCTGTAAACAGAGGCAACAACGTATCAAATACATCCCGTGAGCTCACACCTGTCTCTTTGGTACATGAGATAACAAAGGCTGTACAACATCTTCCACAAAAACAACATCTCGACTAATCAAGATACGCTTTGGCTGCGGATGATACAATCTGTAACCCTTGCTCTCAGCACTGTAACCAACAAAAATGCATTTGACAGCCTTATCATCCAATTTTTTGCATTGTTGCACAGGCACTAAAGCATAGGCCAAGCAACCAAAGACACGCAAGTGACCAATAGAAGGCTTCCTGCCATGCCAAGCTTCGTATGGAGTAATAGACTGCAAGGCTTTAGTGGGACACCTGTTGAGTACATATGCAGCACACATAACAGCCTCAAGCCAAAACGCATGTGGTAAAGCTTGGCTCTTAACCATACATCGTGCCATCTCCATAAGTGACCTGTTTTTCCTCTCAGCAACACCATTTTGCTGAGGGGTATACAGCACTGTACATTGGTGTTTTATCCCATGACTAGCCAGAAATGCATCAAACTCTTTAGACATGTACTCCCCCCCTCGATCAGAACGGAGGGTGCCCACATTACAATTGGATACATTTTCAACCATAAGCAAAAACTGTTTGAAGCACAAAAACACTTCAGACTTTGCCTTCAGTGGATATACCCATGCATGCCCTGAGTAATCATCAATGAAAGTCACGAAGTACAAGTGTTTGCCAAATGATGGAGTTTGCATAGGCCCACATACATCACTATGTACAAGTTGCAATTTGCGATTGGCCCACACAGAACCATCCTTTGGAAATGCAGAACGCTGCATTTTGCCCAAAATACAGCCTTCACAAACATGTTTCAATGGTGCCTCAAGTGGGGGCAATGAAGCAACCATATCAAATTTCTGCAAACGCAGCAAACTAGCAAAGTTTAGATGACCAACACAAGCATGCCATAGTTTTGCATCTGAAACTGCTTTTTCATCAGAAACTGCATTTGCTGAATCTTCCACACACTTGTCATAAGAATTGAGCCTATATAGCCCACGAAACAAGGTGCCAGATACAATAATCGTATCACCAGAAGTCAAATCATGAACAGTACATGTGTCATCCATAAATTTGACTACAAGTCCAAGTCTAGCAAGCGCAGATACAGACAATAGATTCTTCTTTATCCCTGGCACATACAAAGCATCTGAAAGTATGAAAGCGCTACCATTTGCAGCAGTAAGCATAATTTTACCAATGCCCTTCACTGGGTAAGAAGCATTATTGGCACATGTGATAGTGTTCCCATTAGGGACAGTCTCAAGAGAAGTGAACATATCACGATGCGAGGTAATGTGCTTTGTAGTACCACTGTCAAAATACCATACATGAGAGTCAACAGAAACTGCCAAACATGCATCATGTACAGATGGGTCATACTGGCAATACACGCTAAACGCCCATTCTGTATCCTGCACAACATTTGCAGAATCTGCATTTGTAGAAGCATCCGCTATTGTGGCTGCATTTGACTCTTTCTTCTTTACCTCTTTAGCCTTTAGCTTAGGGCAATTCTTAATGACATGATCATTTGCCTTACAATAGTTGCACTTGATCTTTTTCTTGCCTTTATCAAGAGCCTTCTCAGACTTATTGTTGCTACCTGTGGAAGGAGAAGAAGTTGCAGACCTATTAATAGGAGAAGAAACACTGGAAGGGGCTGCCTTACCACTTCTTCTCTGCTGGGCAGCAATAAATGCTTGATCAACTGCACGCTGCCTGGCCCTGTTTTGCCTGGACTGCGCTTCTTGCAAGAGCTTGTTGACTAAAGTATCATACTTGACCACATCAGGTCTGTCCTCAGTAACAAGTCTCCACGTGGAAGCAAAAGTCTGATATGACTCTGGTAAAGCATCAAGAACAGTCTGCACAAGAGAATGATCTGGAATAATCTCACCTGCAGAAATCAACTGCTCCTTGAGATCTTTAATCTCAGCAAGAAAAACATTCATGTCATCATCTTCCTACATAATCTTCAATTCTAGCTCTTTACGCAGGTAAGAGATTTTTGCCTCGTTTTACGAAAGAGATTTTTGCCTCGTTACGAAAGAGATTTTTACCTCGTTACGACCTGCATACAAACCAGCTAGAATATCCCAAGCCTGTTTTGCTGTTTTAGCTGAACAAATATGTGGGGTGATGTTACGTTTGACAGAAAGTGCAATCAAGGCATGAGCCTGTGCATCTTTACCATCCCAACAAGCTTGTTCAGCAGTGGGTAAAACAATAGCAACAGTAGAGCTGCTAGAACCTGCAACATCCTCACAACAGATCCTACATCGTACATCCATACCCTGCACAATGTTTCACACTCCTTTTGCAACCAAAACATGCTGCATCATGTATGCCCAAAGTGGGTAGTTGCTGTCTCCATCCAGTTTGTCATCAGCAGACAACATGCGAAATACATCATTGCTGTTATCAGCCATGGCCACACTGACTGAAACTGATGCAAAAACTATCTGTAATGAAGCAAAGACTGAACAGAGAACAACTCGTGCTATGTAGCACGGTCCACAATAGAATACGTATGCATGCACTGTTGAAATTTCTGTAGAAAATGACGAAAACACCTGTGCAGAACTTGCAATGCAAAAACGGAGCCCGAAACGACCTTAGATGCAATTTCTGAGAACGCAAAGCCGTACAGACTTACTTGCACAATATAGGGACTTGCAAGCGCTCGTAAAAGCTCACCTCAATCGGAGAATGTGAGTCGGAGGGTACCGACGGCGTAGCCCTGGGAGTCGATGCCTGCTCTGATACCAATTGTTGGAATTAGGGTTGCAGGAAAGCACACAATGCTTGGAGAAGAAGAAGCAAGAATGCACACGACACAAAGTGTATTAGATTGTGCCAATGTACAAAAGATAAGTTAGCTCTAGAATAATGGGCATATATACAAGCCGGGGGAAAAAACCTCCTAAAGAGAGAAAAAGTGCCCCGACGGCCCTAAGTGTGTTCACACACATCACTGCCTATATATATGGCAACATAAAACTCCTCCACACATGTGAAATAGGTGCCTCCTCCATGAGGGGAGATCCCCACACTGAGGTGTCAAAAATGCATCATTTCTTCTAAATATCTCTTCTTCTTTAACTAATAAACCTTGTCCTTAGTCAACTCTTCATCTTATGTGAGCATTTACTCATTTTTGGGAGATTTTCTTTTATTCTTCAATTTATCTCCTCCCTACATTTGGATTAATCCTATTGGTCAATAGGAACCTTAATTGGAGCATAATTCAAAAATTTCTGAAAATATGGACCCTTAGGCTAAGGTCCTTTATACCTATTTTTAATTAATTCTAATTGCACATTGGAAAGTTCTTTTTGAATTTCTATTTCAGGGGAAACCATTTTAGACACTAGGAGGATTTTTATATCCAAAAATATCTCAATTTTGAATTATCTCCCTCTAGACATTTTCTCTCTCTCCAAGCCAAAACAGGGTAAAACATGATCTTTCTTTTATTTCAGAGAGGGGAATAATTATAAGATTAGAAGGGGAGGTTCTTACACTTGCACACCTCAAAAGCTGGAGGGAGGAATCTTACAACTAGAGTGTCTTCTGAGGTGTCGCTTGAATCATCCTCCTCAGCTATGTGACAATTTTCTTGGGCTTCCTCTTTTGTTTTCTTCTTGGATTTTTCTTTCTGCCATTTTGGCCAGCTCAACCAAGTCCTCAAACTCCTCTTCAGTTTATGCCTGCTTTGTGCTGACTGCTGCATGGATGTCTACTAGCTTAAGCCCTTTGGACAAACCAATCTGCAACTATTTGCATTGAGGGTTGAGTTTTTTCTACCACTCTCTGCCTCAAGCTCAATAGTTTTATTGCATAGGCTTCTACATCCATGTCTTCTTGTCGGAGTTCTCTCATTTGATCATCACAAAGTTGAGTTGCAAACTTTATCTTGCGGAATCTCCTCGAAAAAGCAATCATGGCCTCTTCATAAGTCTAGAAATGGTTATCTTGGTATCTTGATACCCACTCCATGGCTCTGTCTTTGAAGGTCTTAATGAAAGCATCTCTATGGATTTCACTCAGCTCTAGCTCTTCCACATCTCGAGGTCTGGCCACTTTCTAATATTGCTCAAACCTCCTTACATACAGATCCTCATCTTCCCCTTTCTCCCCTAATAAGAACACCGAGAAATTTTTGGCAGAAATTTTTGGCTAATGATGCCATGGCTCCCTTGAACCTTTTTCGGGGGTTTTGTTGTTGTGGTTGTTCTTCCAGATTTTGTTGCTCCACCCTTCTTAGGCTTCCTGGACCTGGACTGTGCAGAGCTTCTGGCTCTTAGCACTCCTTTTCTTGGTCCAAATCATGCTTGAAACTTGACACCCCCTCTTGCTCGTGTGGGGTTGTAGAAGTTTCTGCACTCTCTTCCAAGTTGGAACAGTGGTGCGAGACACTCCCAGTGGCAAGCTTCCTAGAGGGTTTCTTAGAAGGCATTACTTTTCTCCATTCTTAGGTTTATAATCATATGGAAGGTATGCCTAAATCCATTTTTGGTGGTTGGGTTGCGTGGTGAAAGGTTCTCCGCATTGACTTTCCCACAAAATCCCCTCCATACTATGGCTTCTCCGCAGACTTGTTTTTAGGGATCTATTTTTAGCAAGATCAGTTTGAGCAAAACCAGAACTTTCTTTTTTAGGGTTTACTTTGCTTAAAGGTACAAAATGCTACTCAGCTGGAGATTTTTTTGCTTTGCCGTGATTTCCCAAAAAGGAGAGATTTTCGGCCTAGTTTGTGGTGGTAGAGGTTTCCCTCAGTATTATAGAGAGTTTTCCAGCAAAGTTGCAGTAGAGTTTCCCACAGCAAGATTGCCAAGTGTTTCTCGCCAATTTCCTTCTTAAGGAATGGCAAGACAGTAATCTAAGGTAATAGACCAGTCAGGCAATGCCATGGGAGACGTGTGCAGCCACCCACCAAATCTTTTGGATTCAAACACCAACTCTAGAGTGACCAGGGGGCTCTCAGAACACTACTCAGCTTTAGAACTTCACACACACTTTGCTCGCACACTGCTATGTCACTCTCTCACTCTCCTTCACACGTTCACAGCATGTTTATTAAAACAGAGACACAACACTCTTAATCAACACATAACAGAGAGTACACAAAGATAAAGTGAATGGCAACATTGCTATTGTTTGATGTATTACTTCTAGAATCAATACAAGTAAGTTCACTACAGAGCAGCTGCTTGACATAAGGCTATGACATCCTAAGAACTATGACTATGTTAAGCTTCACATCACTGGCTGTCAACTACTAGCTGTTGTGAGCTAAATACAGCATGCAACCTCTGCAACCTTCAGCTAGTGCATCTCGTAGCTCACCTTGCAGTAGTGATGACTAGCCATCCTTTTAAGCTCAGTCTTCTTAATCTTGGCAACGGCTACTCTGGTGGTTACAACCTGCCACCTTCACACGTGCAATACTGATGTGGTGCTCACGACGTGTAAGGTGATCAGATTGGGCATTTTGTTGCCACTGCGCCATTGGGCACAACATCCACCCTCATATTATATGATCGAGGCACCGGCTAGCTCATGTTTGTATGGCCCCCATTATGAGGAGTATCCATGGTTTATGAGGAGCAACCAGGGTTTTGCTCATCAACATCCTCATATTCACATGAGAAGGTGGCCTAAGGCAACCAAATGGTTTAGAGACAGCTTAGATTGGATTTGGCACACTACTAAATAGGCTACATTATGGTCCACACATGGAGTAAGTAGACTTTACTCTTAGGCACCTTATCTTGATATTATGGGGCTCAAATAGGACCCAAGATGAGCTCGGATGGTCGTTTGCGTATACATGTTAATGAGGGAGAGCTAATATGAGTTAGAAATGTGAGGGCTTGGGAATGTGCAATAAAATCATGCCACAAAATATTGTCCACCTTTACTCTCCCCCCCTTGTTGGTTAACCCTGAGTCACATCTTTGATGAGCCATTTCACATCTAGTATGGCTTAATTTCCCTAGGCAGATGCAGGGCTACTTCCTTAATGATCCCATCAAGTGAAAGGGGTACTATCACTTTTGTGCCTTGGAGATCCACTACCTTCCTTATGCAGATGTTGGTGGCATGAGAAAAAATTAAGTTCATATAGGTAGTGAGGTCAAGACCCCATAATGAGAGAGCCGCCATGCCCTATAAAATAGTACAACATGCAATGTATATAAGAGAACACTCATAAGAAGTATGACCTTTCACAACACAAAACTGTAAAACTCAAATCTCATAATAATAGAAATAGAGAAGAATATTGTATTATTGAAGTGATACAATAGATGGCAAATCCCCACACTTGTGTGCTCCTATGAAGGAAGCTTTGATGGATGATCTAGAACTACTAAGATAGAGGTTGTATGCTAGTAGAAGCTAGGGAGTAAACTCACAATGATGATTGATGAACTGTGTGGAGAAGTGGTTGGCCATTTATCTAAATAGCCTTGTATACGCAGAGTAGCCCTAACATGACCGTGTAGGTCCATGGTCATAGTTGGTGCCACCGTCTGTGTATGGACATAGCCAGGCCCTTCTTCACATAGTTTATCAATCATCACACTATGAGTTTACTCCATAGCTACTACTAGCATACAGCCTCCACTTAGTAGTTCCAGATCAGCCATCAAACCTCCCTTCATAGGAGCACATGGGTGTGGGGATTTGCCATCTATTGTACCACTTTAGTAATACAATATTCTTCTCTATCTCTATTATTGTGCAATTTGAAGTTTTAAAGTTTGTGCTGTGAAAGATTCTACTTATTCAAGGAAGTTATAGCTTCAACAAGCTTTGTCTTCACCAAGGAGTACAACCCGTCCAAGTGTGACAGCACATTGAACATGGAAATGGAAACCTCAGGGGTGGTCAAGCCCTCAAGCTCTACTAATCCAATGCTTGGACCTTTGTAACCTAATCAGCATGAGGGAGAAGCTAACAATCTTCCTCTCTTCTCACTCTATCTCTCTGTCTCTCTCCCTCTCAATCACCCTCCACACCTAGTTAATCACATCACAAGTAAGAATCAATCAAGCTTACCTCGCTTTGTAATGAAGGGGGCTTGGCCCTTGGGCATGGGCTAGAGCCTGGCATGTTTTGGACATAAGGGAAGCCCATGAACATGGATATGGCCGGGCAAGTGTGGGGGAGGTGTGGGGGGCCAACATTAATAAAGTGTGAAAAGGTGGGCAACTATATAAGTGAACTAATTGTAATTAGGATCAACTAATCAAATCATACTTTCTTGGAGCTTCAAGCTTTCCATGGCTATGGTGGTACTCCCTTGAGTACATGTGGTACTCCATTATGAGTACATCTTTCTTTCTCTCTTTCTCCATCACTACAATGGTATCAGAGAGAATCAATCAAGCTTACCTCAAGCACACACACACTTAATCAATCACTTACACATGTAAGCAAGCAACTCCTCAAGACTCCATAGCTAATGACAACTTAAACATGAAAGTGTGCAAGAGTTAGGAAGAGATTAAGCCAAGAAAGAATGAAGGAGCTCCAAATCTTGACCTCAAATTCAAATTTAATATATTAAAGTTACTTCTACACACTCCCATGAGTTACTTAAATACAGGTGGGCTTTGCCTAGCCACCCACACTTATGGGGTGCCCAAAACATATTCTCATTACACTTATAAACTCAGGCCTTATATGGGCTAGCTTTTGTTATAATGATAGGCCTTTGGCCATGTACAATGTGAAACACCAAAGCTAGGGTAGGGATTATAAGAGGTACAAAAAAGGAGTATAACAACCCCCTCCCTGGGCTAGCTTCTATCCTTGGAAGTAATATTACATCGCAAGGGGCATGAGCGAGAAGTTTCAAATGGCATCATGTTGAAGAAGAGGTTTGATAAAAAAAGTTTGGAAGACTTTTGACACGTTGCACTAGAAAAACTCTATCAGAAAACATTCCTCAAACATCCTTTATTGATGATACTACATAAGGTAGCAAACTCGCTCATAATATTTGTAGACCTGCCTGAGAGTCGGGTTGATGGACAAAGTCAAATGCTAGCTATTTCATTTCACTTTCATGGTATATGTGCCACCCCCGAGTGCTTTACTTCATTGAAATCTTTGAGGCAAATGTGTGGAATATTTTACAAGTGGCTTGGAGGTGTAGATCCTTGGAATCCTTGTGTTCACCCATAAACATGTTTATGACTTTGAGTATCCACTGCCTGCTTGTTGGTGATGGCTTCATGTGGTGGCAAGAGGGTAGCTTCAGAAAATTAATCAAAAAGGATTTAGTGTCTTGCCACTTGAAGTATGTTCTCCATGAATAGATCCTTTTCATTGGCATGTATTGGGGATCTATTCATTGTTGGGTTGGTACCTTGCAATATGTGTTCCTATATTGCCGATCTCTTGCAAACCGTATGAGTCTCCATGCTGGTTGGTTTTCCTCCATTGTTGGGTTGGTACCTTGCAATATGTGTTCCTATATTGCCGATCTCTTGCAAACCGTATGAGTCTCCATGCTGGTTGGTTTTCCTCCATTGTTCTCTTTGTGAAAAAAATTTCCTTGATTTGCCTATGATATCCCCTCGGGGGGGTCACTCGTATAAATATGTAAGTATCATGTGGGTTCAACAGAAGGACATTTTAAATATTTAAAACTTATAGAAATATATTTAAAGAGGGGATTTATTTATTGTATTTTAAAAAAAAAATTACAGATTTGAATAGGAAAGGATACATTATATTTACTAAAAAAATTCACAGATAAGGGACTTTTTAAATAGGCCTTGAACGCACATGATATAGAGGATTTACATATAGTGACCCCCCCCCCCCCCCCCCCCCCCCCCCCCCCCCCGCCGAGGATATCCCACCCTTTCATGTTCTATGTGATTTGTGTTCACTGCCTCCATCTGGATTCCAATTATTCCTTTAGGAGAGACAGCTCCATTTTGTAGATATCTACCCCATTACCAAAGATTACACTCTATGGCAGGCTATTATGTAGATGAAACTGTTATACCTTTGTATTTCTATTTTGTGTAGTAGTAGGTTGACTTCTAAGGAGTTTACCTTGTCCAAAGTTTCCTCTTCTACTTATTGTTCTAGTATTAGCATGTGTGCCAAGGGATTTGAGGGTTCTAGCCATGGTTCTTCCATGGGAACTAAACTATTTTGGAAAGGCCTGGAGGATTTTCAATATGGTTTAGTTGGGGTAGTTCCAAAGGCTTATGCTACTTCCTTTGCGAGATTTTAGAATGAGGTAGATCTTCAAATTCAACGTGTTGGGGCTATTCAAGCTGTTCTCCTTCCCTTAGTTATTTGTTGAGTTTTCTAGCCATGTTCAATCCTTGTTTAAGCATGTCTGTTTGAAGGCCATGGCTTCCTTTAGCCTGATTTTATTTATTTTGTCAGCCTTGGGTGTCTTGTTTTGTCTTTGGCTCTTGTTTTTTTAATCATCGGATCCTAGGCCTTTCCTATCCTTGTCCTCTGTTGGCTCGTTATCCTTGTCCTCTGTTGGATCTTTATCCTCTTGCTTATCTTCCTTATCCTTGTCTTGATCACCTTCCCTCTCCTCATGTTGGTGGAAAATCCAACGTATACAATTATTCATGTTAACATAAAAAATTTACAAAATATAACATTAAAATATAGGAGTACAAACAAGTAAATAAAGAACAAGTAATCGACAAACCATTAGTGAGACTGCGTATATTATTGCTGCTCTGAATGAATGAATAAGCAAATACATAACAGTTCGCACCTTAAGATGTTAGGTGCGGTACAAAATGACACATACATTCAGTATGTCGGTTGAATTCTTATGACTTATTTGGCGGATAAGTAGTAAATAACTATGGATAAATCTGCTTTTGCTAGCATAGCTAGGCTATCTATTTGTTGGAATTCTATGAGAGTTTGTAAGATTGCTTTTTCGTCCTGCAATTACATGAAAATTGCAAAGCGGGTGGCTCATCTTTGCATTGGAGGTGGTTGTGTTGTGGCAACTATGGAGCAGGTTGTTGTACTAAGGTAGCTTTCTATAGTTCTTCCTTCTGAGCCCCAGCCGCCCTGCCTTCTTCTCTACATGGTCTTCACCCTTTTCTATTTCCTAATGGGAACCCTTTTCAGTCTCTATTTCAACCTCTATCTCCGACCTTGATTCCATGGTTATGTTGTCATGCTCATCAATAGAGAATTTGGGCTTCTTTGGGCTATGGGTTGTTCACTGTGGTCTTCTCCGAGCCTCTTACCTTTTTTGTCTTTCTTGTCTTTGGGGGGTGTCTTGTGCTGCTACGCAAAACTAGCACCAGTTGCAATAAGGGGTGGTATAAGTTAGTCCACCAAAATGAATATGTGGCTTGGTAGATAACCCTTGTTAGCAGGGGTGCTTTCCCACCAAGTAAGGGTCCTTTGGGTTCTTTAATGCCAACACCCTTTTGATCTCTACTACATAGATCACAGATCTACCAAATTTTCGCTTACTTGAATGGAATTGGGGCACAAGTGAGCTCTGTTAAATCTGGTGAGTAGCTCAACATACATGTGGGCTGTGCAATGTGGTTGTGTAATGTGGCTTATAGAAGGACAAGTATGTGTACCTACATCTTCCCACCAACAATGCGGCTTGTGCTTGTCTGTTTTAAAACACACAGTCTTCTCTACTGGCTTGCTTATCCTTTTGAAGTCTCATTCCTTGGTGAGACCATATTGAACAACTACCTCACCCAGTGCCTATGTGAGCTTCACTATCTGCCATTCACATTGCTCTATGCGGGCCCAATGGGTGGATGTGTATGGTAAAGGTTTTTATTCTATTTTCAAATTAATGGATGGCTTTTGGCAGCATCTGGCTAGGTCCATCCCCCAAGGCAATAGCTCAAACAAGGGTAACAACCTAATCTTTTACAAAATTTGCCTTATGGTCACATCCTCCTACTAATGCCAATCTTAGGGCATTCTAGTGTTGGGACTACCACACTGAATAGCGTCTGAAGGACATCGAATCCCAAAATTAGAACTTTAAGATTGCACTGCCCATAGTTTTGAGGTTTGCGACTTGCAAATAGATCTCCCTAGCTTCATAGAACTCCAGGGGCATGTAGGGCTCAGGGAGAGCCCTTGGCTCTCCTCTGGAATCTTCTTGCCTTTCCCTTTTGTAGGGGTGCCTATAGTCATTTTGCCACCAGTGGTACTAGCACTGTACCTAGCTCTGCAAAGCTTTACTGATTTAAATATAAAAGCATACACATTCACAACTTATTGTGTCAAAATCCTTACATCAATGGCATGCATGACAGGCTCTAATTGACTTTCTATTTTCTGGGGGATCATTTGATCAATTTTGTGTTAGTTGGATTGTTTTATAATCTAACTAGCTTAGTGATTTGTCTAGGCTAACAATCTAACCCTGCAGAGGATTCCTTTGTGTAGGTGATCCATGAGTCGGATTAATTCTGTATCCTGCGATCCTATTCTCCACCAATTCATGACTTGGGAAATCCAACGATGGTGGTTGTACTTTCGTATAGCCCCATAAGGGGAATCTATCCTTTTGTTTTACCCTGCTAGTTGCTAAGGTTCTCACTGATCTATGAATGCATTAACTCCTTTTGCCACAAAGTGCTTCACTTTTTGCACACTAAACTTGCCAAAGTCTATGTGTTCCCCCACCCAACTTGAACAAGGGCCTATGCCTTTGTGCACAACATCTCTGTTCAATGACACACCTTAACCAACATGCATATTAGTGATATCATGCCTATCTTGGAGAGAAGAAGTGAAACTAAGAGGCACGGGCATGAAAAAGATCTTGTCTGCACACGAGTCAACCAACTGGATCATTTGCTAACTAAAACTCATAATAAGGTCGAATCGGTGTAGGTTGTCTTATATACCAACTTAATGGCATGACATAATCTTGGATCTACAATCCTTTAAGTTAGATTGGGCAATCACACAGGTTGAGTTGGGTGATTTAAGAAGCAAGCAATTCAAGAATTTGAGATATTCTAGAAGTTGGATCGTGGTGGTGATTGTAGAGTTAGGATCTTTGATCTATGAACGATGATTCCAAGATGTCTGCTGGTGATCCAAGTAGCAAAGGTTCCTAAAGTCATATCAATGATTTATGAAGCAGAATCATTTCGGAGTTGGATCACTACTATCCAAGTATTTTCCTTTGGAAATTTTAAAGTGTTGGTGCCTAGGTCTCAACAAGTTTTTGTGCTAATGTCACACCATGTAGTGTTAGTGCCCTAGTCATGCTCAATGCAATTTTCTCATTCTATGCCCGTGGGCTTTTGATGCCAAGATTTTTGTAGCCTAAGTTTGGTGTGTGAGTGATATGGCATTTTACAAGTTCTTGGGAGGCTAATGAATAAAAGAGTGCCTAATGCGTGTGTTAGTTAGGTGTGACACCTAATCATTTTTAAAAATATCATCCTAACTAAGCATGCAGTACAAGTAGTATTGTGAGTAGAGGGTCTAAAGTTTCTACTGGTGAGGTTCATTAAAATTATTATAACTAGTCCGTTGGGTATCTTAAGGACTTAACTTCGTTGCTCCTCCTGACTCATTTGGACTTGACTCTTATGCCTTACCGACATCCTACATAGGTGACTCAACTAAACCTTTTTACTTGTCTCTCCCAACACAAGCTACTCGACGTATGAAAAATGGAGTTGTGCACTGTGTACCAGAGTGATGTGACTCCCTAAGAAATTATACTTGGGCTTGTTTTAGCCTTCTGCAACCTGACTCTTTATTCTTATACCTTAGGCTTGTTTTGGCCACCACTGGCAATTTGACTTTTTAATTATTATGCCATTGGCACATTTTGGCCTTTGGTGACTTAGCTTAGAGTTGATGGCATTGCTATGCTTTAAGTGATGGCATCTTTAGCCTTACTATATCCAAGTGAAGGTTGTTTACATTATCTTAACTAGCTTAGCTTCTACCTAGGTTAAAAATGAGGCTTTGATGGTCTTTGGGCCTTCTTGTGCAAGAACAATACTTGCACTATGTTCTTCAAAGGTTGTTTCGACAAGTAAGGATGCTGGGATTTTGTGTAGCACTGAAGAAGAGGGTGGTTCTTGGATTCTCTTTTGAAGCTGTTCCTGCTCTTCCATAGTCCATGTGTGCTCTATCTTTTCTTTCCCCTTATTTTTCCTTTTGGCACCCATACCTGCTTTGGTGTGACATGTCAATGCATGGTCCTTGAGCATGGTGATGATTTTGTTAACTTTTCTTTTTTACTCTAGGAGGGTTGCATCTTCATACAAATTGTATCTTTGGCACCTAGATTTGGCTTCTTCCCTGGTAGTATTTTTGGGCTATTAGTAGTAACCTTTGTGTTCTCATCATCTTAGGGATCCAAAATAGTTTGTCATTGACTTTGATCATCATTTTGGGGATACTTTCCTTTGGAAGCCACACTTGTTTAGGCTTTAGCTATTTGGTGGGCACATAAGTTGGTTTCCTTGGCATCTTTAGTACTCATACTTACTTTGTCTTCAATATACCGACACTTACTTCATCTGGCTCCTTAGGACCTTATGAGAGATTGAGGTAGTAGGATTGGAAGTATTGATTTGGTGGCCTTTACTGTGCCTCCTTAGTTGTTGTTGAAAAAGATTTTCCTTTTTTAGTTGGGAGTTTTCCTCCTTGGCTTTTGGGTTTACATGGTGTGGAGAGGGTTGAGTGGATGGGGCCTTGAGTTTATAGATAATTAAACTTACCAACTTGATGGGACCTACTTTTAACAATGTTAATAACTTATGGATCTTAGAAGAGATTTGTCCTTGACTCTCTTTTGTGTGAGAAGAATGGCTATAGCCCATTGTGCAAGTTTTATTGTAGCTTTTATCATTGTCCAATATATGCTACATTCTTGTCTGGCTATCCATATAGGATGATACCTTTCAGCATCGTACCTCAGTCTCAATGAAGCTTTACCATCCCCTTACATTCATTATATAGGCCCAAGATAGTTTGTACAAGAACTTGAGTATGATCAAGGGCAGGTTGTCCTAAAGAGATTGAAGTCTCATATGACATTAAGTTTCTTCCTTCCTGCTCCTATATCCAATAAAGCAAGTTTGGCTATTGTTTGTATGTTTACGGAGAAGGAAAAACCTTGTGGGTTTAATTTCTTCCTCCTCAATCATTATGCATTTTAGCCATGTGGACACGTATAATACCTCTCCTTTGCTTTTCTTTTCTTTTTTAGGCTTTAGCTTCCCGTTGGGCTTCTCTCTTCATCTCAACCTCCTGTTTCCTTCTTTCTTCAGCCTCGTGAATCTCAAATTTGTTCAAAGGACAGTGGTCCATAGTACTTTCTAAGTTTACTTCCATTGACAAATCCTTCCATGTGGACTCCATCAAGGGTCTCCATGTATGTTGCCCCTCACTTGTCGTGAGATCATAGAGCATGAAAGGACCCATCACTCTCAACTTCAATTTTCTTTTATTGTTCTTGAGGTTATAAAGTAGGACCAAGTCCCCTTCCTTGAACCTCTTGGCTTTGGTGTTAGTATTGAACCACCTTTTTCTTCTTTTTTTCTTAGTGTACATGCCCACCATAGAGTGTAATGTTGATTCATCAAGTTTCTTGAGCTCTACAAGCCATTTAGATATTGATGCCCATCCAATCCATTTTCTTTTCTACACTCAAAGTTGGAATCATGAAGCATCAAGTCCTAATCAAAGTTTTATAAGCCCATAATGTAGATGAGAGCTTCTTCTCCCAATCTGACCTTTAATGCTTTAACTATCTTTGTAAGCATAGTGTATAGGACCTTGTTAGTGCTCTTAGCATGTCTATTTATTTGTGCATAATATAGGGAAGACTTCATTACCATCAGTACTTCTAAGAGAAACTCCACAACATCACTTAAGAAATTGGTCCCTTGCTAATTAGCTCCAGAGGACATCTAAATCTAGTGATGACGTTCTCATGAATGAACTCAGTGGTCATTCCCACATCTACATTTAATATGGCCTTAGCCTCAACCCACTTGATCACATAGTCGGTAGTAGCCACGATGATGCATCGAGCTTATGTGCTTCTAGCGGTAGGGCTAATGGGTCCTAAGAAGTCAATGCCCCATTTGGCAAATGGTCTTATGGACATGATTAGCTATAAAGAAATTCTATCCTTTTGTTAGGGAATGGTGGTGAAGCGTTGGCACTCATCGTAATTTTTAACATATTTTATTGCATCATCGAAGAGTGTCGGCCCCACGATAGTCTTGCATACATGACTTTTCTTATTGTGATATCTCCTCCAAAGTGACCTCTTATAGTGACTCTTGTGTGAGCTTATTCTAGAATATCAACGTACTCGTCCTTATTACAAACACAGAGTCTCAAGGCATTATCTTTCCCTCTTCTATAGAGTTGTCCAAAAATGAGGGTGTATGAGGCCACCACCTTTAATAACTGGCATTTCCTTCTTAGTGACATGGTCTCGTCTCTAAGGGAATCTCATTTCTCAAATATTATGTAATTTCATAACTCCACCTTGGCACTAAGCTTATTTGAAATAGGGACACATCTGAAAGATCATCCTCGACCCTTGTTGGTCCCTCCCCATTGAAAATTGGATAGGTGCGACATGATCAACTTTGATATGAGATGTTCCTTTGTGAACTAACATCATGAAATCGAACTCAAGAAGAAGTAATAACCACTAAGTAATTTGCCCTGTGGTGCATGGTGTATTCACAAGGTAGAGAAAAGCCTCATATTCTATAAAAATATATATTTATTCGACAAAAGTTAATGGTAAAACTTCTTAACCACACAAGCCATTGCTAAGCCTTCCCTCTCTATGGTGGTATAATTATTCTTAGGATCATTGAGTTGTCTAGCAGAATAACTAATAGGAAATTCCATGTTATTTTTGCCAAGTTGAGCAGGCTATATTCTTGGAAAAATGTAGCGGGCATCATTTCCCAAAGATGGTTCAGTTAGAGCTATCCAAAAATTGTAGTTTATACACAGTGATGTATGTGTTCCTATGAGAGGACACCATCTATTGGGGGATACCTCTATTTTGTCACATTCATTGTTGATGATTATTCTAGACATACCTAGGTATATTCATTGAATTTAACAAACATTAGAGGTTTTTATATGCTTTAAGCACTTTTTTACTATGGTTAAAAATGTTTCTACATATAAGATTAGTACCCTTCCTCTACTACTGATCAAGAGGGGGAGTATATGTCTAAGGAGTTTCATGTATACATGGCTAATCATGGGATAAAAGACCAATGTAATGTTCCCTATACACCTCAGCGAAATGGTGTAGCTCAGAATACAAAAACATGTCTCTCATGGAGACGGCACGTTGTCTGGTCAAAAGTCAAGAGTTACCTCATGGTTTTTGGTTATAAGCAATCATATGTGAAACATATGTTTTGAACAGGTGTCCTACAAAGGCTTTGCATAGCTTTGCATACAATTATGATGAAAAATAGATCAAGAGAAGGGAACACACACAGAAGAGCAAACCCTAATTTATATTACAAACCCTATCCATAGAGGGAAGCCATCTCCCTTCTCACACAATGCATAAAGCCATAATCCGTAATCTACAACACACTACTTGTGTTGTGTCCACACACAGCTAACCCTAGCTAATGTCCACACAACTATGACCAGCTAGACATGGTCATTTATGTCTCACACATGCTACTACCTAACATGTCAGCACATAGTGCAACTGGCATAAGCTGACATCAAGCTTGAATCTCAACAGCCCCTCTCAAGCTCATGATGTACTGCCATAGATGAAGATGTAGATGAGCTTAGGCTATCAAAGCTCTCAACACTCCCCCTCAAGCTCATCCCATGTACTCCCAACATAGTACGGAAGTACTCAAACTTCTCCCTGCTAAGTGGCTTTGTAAAGATGTCGGCTACCTGCTCTTCAATCTACTGCAAATCCACTGTACCATCCAACACTTTCTCTCTGACAAAATGATAGTGGACCTCTATATGTTTAGTCCGCGCATGAAAAACTGGATTCTTGGTGGCCAACTGTATGCTGCTCATGTTGTCACAATGAATGACAACCTTGCCATCAATAGGCTCACCCAAATCAGCCAAGGGACTCTTTAACCATACTCCTTCACATGTAGCAATGGTTGCACCCCTGTATTCAACCTCTGTACTAGATAAAGCAACAGTAGGTTGCTTCTTGCTACTCCAACTCAACACTGCACTTTCAAATGTAAAGGCATAACCACTAGTAGACCTCCTGTCATACGAGCTACCTGTCCAATCTGCGTCTGTGTAGCTGTGTACATCCAAGCCTTTACCATGCTCATAAAGAAGACCATAATGTGCAGTGGTCTTTACATATCGCATAATGTGTCTCACTGCATCCAAATGAGGTTTTCTGGGGCTCTGCATAAATTGGCTTACTAGCCCCATAGCATAACTGAGATCCGGGCGTGTGATAGTCATGGAAATAAGACTGCCAAGCATCTTTCTATACATAGATGGATCATCCAACTCTTCACCAAAATCAGCCCGCACCTTCACATTCTGCTCCAAAGGTGTACTCGTTGGCTTACACCCTGTCATCCCATATTTTACCAACATATCCAATGCATATTGGCGTTGCACTAACTATGTACCTGCATGGTCTTTGATCACTTCAATCCTAAGAAAATATCTCAATTCACCCAAGTCTTTCATATCAAACTGCCCACTCAATGCCTTCTTGACATGCATAACATCCGTATGATCTCCTGTGACAATCAAGTCATCCACATAAATGACAAGTAAGACAATCCCATGATCTGTTTTCTTCACATAGAGTGAAGAATCTGTTGAAGAAACCTGAAATCCAAGGGAGATAAGATATCGGCTTATCTTATCACTCCAAGCACGAAGTGCTTACTTCAAACCATATAATGCTTTCTTTAATCTGCATACATGAGTGGGATACCTCGGGTGTACATATCCTTCTGGCTGTACCATATAAACTTTCTCTTGTAAATCACCATATAGAAATGCATTTTTCACATCCATTTGATGCATTTCCCAACCATTTGCTGCAACCATAGCAATGAATGCTCTCACTGTTCCCATCTTTGCAACTGTCATCGTAGTCCAAGCCTTGGGTTTAGGTAAGCCTTAATTCAATGGTTTTTCTATCTTTCTCAATGACTTTCTTCTTTCCAACCCCTCTAATGCTTGGGAAGTTTTCAATTAAATGGTTTTTTTTTGAAATCAAGTTTTCTTAATGATTCATAATGCTTAAATGGTTTAATGCTAATTTTTATGCTTAATTTTATAATGTTTTTTTAGTTAATAAATCTCTCTTTTTGGAAAGATTAATCATCTTTATGGTTAGATCCTTGTTAAGGATGGTTCTTAATGATAATCTCATTATCTTAATCAATACTCTAGGCTTGGCAAGCTAGAGAAAAAGATTAGGTATTTTTATGATTTTATTTAGCTAAAGATGATGATTAATTCTTTTAAGCTAATTTATGATTAAGAAAAATCATACTAATTCATTTTAAGTTGAAAGAGGATTATGCTAACATTTTTAGAAATGAGGAATGGTTATTTAAGAATAATCAAGAAATTAATCATAATTATGATTATAATTAATCATAATTATGCTTATAATTATGATTATAATTACGTTATGTACACATAATTAAATTTTAGTCTAAAAGAAGAGTTCCTATCACCTTTCAATTACAAGTATTTATTTTAGAGTAGAAAATTAAACATTCCCAGCAAAGCTATAGCAAAAGTTTCCAAAAAAAAGATAAATCTTATTTTTATGGATACTTTTAATAAAGTAAAAAGCAAAAATCCCATCATATTCTAGGCATAGATGTCTTTATGCTAAAAGAATTATTTTTGTCATATTTATGAAAAAATTTTTGTCATATTTATGGAAAATACTTTTGTAGTATTTATCCATAATTATTTAAATAGAGAAAAGAGGAGTTTTTGATATATTTATTTTCATGCATAAAAATTTAGATGCAAAAAGAGGAATTCCCATGATATTCTAGATACAACATTTAAATGTTAAAAGAGGAATTTTCGGCATATTCCAAAATATGGGTATTTTTATTCATTTAAAAGAGAAATTTTCATTGTATTTTAAGTAGAAAAATGCATAAATTAATTCCAATGTTAAAAGAGAAGTTTTACCATAATTTCATGTAGGAAATTATGGTATGTTAATGTTGAGGATCACTTTGATGAAAAGAATATTTTAAGATATTTCTATGCAAATAAATCAATAAAATGATGTATATTCACCAATGGATTATTGGAAAAAGAGATCTTTATAAAATTCCATTATTCTTGAATAGAACTATTTATAATTCTTTTGTGGTCAAGAAGAATAAATCTTCATAAATTTGGATTTTTCCTTATGATTGGAAATCACTGTTAATTTATCAGATAATTAGAAGAAAAATCCTTAGGAACCAAAGTTAGGATTAAACCGAGTGATTTATGGTTAGACTACAACCACGTGAGAATGGTGGGCCAGTAAGATACTTGCCCATCTCTCAAATATGAAATTAAGCAAAACCTCATGAGCATTTCCAACTCTTCAATACGAAGAATGGACTACCAGCTAATTTAGAGAAGTTTTTCTTAGACCGAATTCATCGAGAAATAAGTTGGAAAATCATTGGAATTGATGGGTGGAATACCCTGATATGAGATTCGTGATTTTCATTAAGAAAATTTGGATTGTGAGAAAAAGGGTTTTGTGGAATCAAACTCAAACGGGAAATTCTTACTTGCATAGAAACTCTGTTTTTTTAAAAAGGACTATCTTACGCCAAAATGCTGGAGGAAGCATTTGGCCTATGGTTTAAACTAAGGAGAGTTTCCTTGCAATAGCTAGCGGGGAGTCATCAAAGAATGTCGCTCGTCGGTGGCAAAGCTTGCCAAGGTCTTGACCAGCCTCGGTATGGTTAAAATGGTGTGCGTCCGGTGTACGATGGGCGAGGACCAACGAAGCGGTCCCTGAGTGAAGTGCTAGGACACCTAAGGAGGATCCTAGAGGATTCTGACCAGGCAATGCACAGGCTTGCGGTTGCTAGGACACCCATGCGTATGTCGAGAAAGATATGGATGGACTGATAAGGAATTATCTATGTGAACTAGAACTTCAAATTGGATCTCGTTGGTTGACTAGCTGGTCTCCCACGGAGAGTCCGAATTATATTTTGATTGTAAAACAATAGACTGGATATTTTGGAGGATTATGACTCAAAATACTATGGTTTCATTTCAAGGTTGCCTTAAAGACAACTGAATCTGTAAAAGGCAATTTCATATTAGGTTGCCTTTTACAGCTGAATCTGTAAAAGGCAATTTCATATTAGGTGCGTAAGTGGTGTGTCTAAATTGTATTTTGCATAAGCGCCGACTAGGGGGCCTGGGAACTCTTTTCCCTAGTACCCGAGACAAAACTCAACCAAATTTTTATATAAAGGGATCCCACCAATACAGTGGTTGGGCGGTTGGCTAACCCATGGGCCCGGTTGGAGGGGTTAGGCTGGATCGGTGGATTCCTACGATACAGTTTAGATACGTTCAAGTTACGTTGGTTAGAATAAGTCCCATGAAGATTCTTGTTCTGTGGGAAAGAATCAACCGCTGTGCCTCGCTTAAGGGGAAAAAAAGCGATGATTTCTATGAACCAAGTAGTGTAGGTCTCTTCCTTGATCTAGCCATGTGACCTACAGGTTCGGTTGGATTAGAAAGGATAGTTAAGGCCTTGACTCGTTAGATAAATCTTCCCTTAGATGATTTTCCTGGAGGAATCGCCTGTGCCTTCTGGGCGAGGAAAGTTTTTCCAGTCTAGGTTTCGGAGGGACCGCTGGACTAGTCCCTTGCCTGGACATTCGTGGGCGAGTTCCCGAGTGGAAATTCTTGCCCTGTGCGAGAGGCTGCTGCTTCCGCTGCGAGCGCCCCGGAGGAGGCCGCGCGGAGGGGTAAGGGTCTCACAGCTGGTATCAGAGCTTTGTTGAAAGCTTAAGAAGGAAAAATGAATTTTATCAAAGATTTATAATAAAAACTTAGAAAGATGCATTTTCATGTTGTATTCTCATTCCTTAAGCTTCATTAATGAAGACATTTAATCGATCAATTTGATTTTATAGATGGACATTCCGTGTTTATCTGGTATTCTCGATCGTACTCAATATCAAGATATGATTACTTCGCTTTTGAGCATATCCTCGATTTTATAGATGGATGTTCCGTGTTTATCTGGTATTCTCGATCTTACTCAATATCAAGATATGATTGCTTTCGCTTTTGAGCATATCCTCTCCTCTGCCTACGACTCGAACAAGCAAAGCAAGACTCAAACGAGCAGAACAAGACTCGCAAATCATTTCAAGGAATTATTTTTTCTAGACCCAGCTGAGAGATGACAGTATAAGTGGCATGTAGGGCAATATGTCCACGCCTCTTACAACGAGCGCCTGATATGCTGAGGAAGAATATCTCTTTAGCCATGGTCCTGTGTTGAGGCTAAAGGTGGTTTGCGGCGGTGTTACCCTATATCACCCCACACCTCGAGATTTTAGGCTTTCTTGTCATATTTATAGACTTTTTAGATGTTTTATCCCGAGTAGTAAGATTGTAGCACCTTTTAGTAGCGATAAGGGAGCAATTATATCGCGGGCATGCAAGTAGCCTAGTATCACCGTCTCATGCTTATACCACGGAGGTTTTTATTTTTTGGAGCCATGTTGCAAATATAGTTTCTATAATGAACTCACATCTTTCCAGATTGTTCCACATCAATCCATATTACTTAACCCAAATCCAAACCCCATCAGAGAAAGGACCACACGAACTTGTGCTAGGGAAGTTGCTCTATGTCCATATCACTCCGTGCATGGATTTGGGCATCGCAATCACTTCTCCCAGTGTGGCAAAGTTGGGTCATCCCGGTGCAGATAGTCCAAAATTGCCATAACAAAGTTTCAGATCTGAAATGAGTCCGAATCGCATCTGAACACAACAAGAAAGATCCGGGTTGCTTGCCACACATTTTTCCATGCATGATTCCAATTTCATGCCTCTTCAGCGCCGTTTGGGCCACTATTGTAAATTTCCACCATTTTTCTCGCTCGTGCATCTTTTTTGAGAACCCGGATTTGGAGAGATAGAAAGTGAGGATCCGGGACCCCATTAGAGAACGGACCACACAAACCTTATGTAAATAAAGAATGTTTTGTGAAAAATTTCCAGTTATCTAAGTGATTTGACTATCAGATATCAAGTTTAAAGAAATAAGATCTGTTTCCTCGAACGTATGTCCTAGTTCTTTAATAAGATTGATTATCTTGTTTAAAGTAATTATTTTTGAACTTCTTAAGTCCTTGATGACGAAATCAAATATAAATTTAACGATGTATCGTTTTGGCAGAATCATGAGATGTGCGAACCATGGCGCGACAGATAGCCATATCCTCTCTCAGATGAGGAAGAACTTGACCTCGATGTTCGCAAAGCCCTTCACAGATCTCAACCAGGTCCCTTCAAGGGTGAAGGGGAAAACTTGGGCGAGGCTGTAGAAAAGTGGATCAAAGCAATGGAAGAATACTTTGATAATACAGCCGCAACTTCCTATGTCTCTGGGTTCTTTGGAGATAGAGGGCTCTCCCCATGTGTGTGACTCGCATTCCTCCATAGGGAAGGACTGGATGGACTCCCCCAACGCATTTTCCTCAAACATTATGGACATTGTGTTTGCTTGGGATCCCTCTTATGTTTCTTCTAGAATTGGGGTAGGTACATCCAATTCCCTTTCCTTGGTTGGCTCATTTCATGGATAAATTGTATCCCTGACCCGGTTAGCCCTTAGCTTGTAGCTTGGCTTCATGAAGCCGTTGGCATTCTTGGACTAAGGCCCTGGCATCTTCGAGCTTTCTTATTTCCTTGTCTCGGCATTGGGGTATTCGCCGACTCCTTTAGGAGTTGTTGGTTGCTCCCTTTGCTCTTCTAGGTCTGGCCTCTTGTGATTGATCCTTTGATCCCCCTCTTTTCTCGATTGGGTGGATCTGGTGTTGATTGTATCTTCTTCGGAGATCCATCTTGGATTGTGACCCTTGTGTCACCCCCCTTACCCACTTTTTTCACTCTTCTCCTACGGCCAGTTCTGGAAATAGTTGCATCCGCTCAGTTCTTTCCCTTGTCTCCTAATTGAGCTTGAGCTCTTGTTGAGTGGTGTGATATTTCTAGGTTGTACACTAATGGTTCGGATGGTGGCTTGATTTGGCAGTAGAAGTTGAACCACTTGCGTGGTATGGACAATCCTTGATCAAATGATCAATCCCACATTTAGTATAGGTGAGTATTGGCATGTTATTGGGCATAGCAGCCACTTGTTGGGGTTGGTGTGTATGAACCATATTCTTGTTTGGGCACTCGGTGACTCGATATGCGGCCCTCTATATAGCCAAAACATTGTAGTGGTCCTCTTCTTAGGTTCGAGTTCATGTCCTTGCCTTCCACTATACCATGGTTTGAAACAGAGGTATTGGCATGTTATTCTGTAGGATGTAGAATTCAGGAGTGACCTTCGCCTTTTCCTCATAGTACTCTCCGCTAAGTTCTACTTCACACACCATATCAACATCTTCTAACGGCTCTTCAATCAATACTTGATTGATTTTAGCCTGCGGTGGTTGTGGTGGTAGACCTGGCAGTGGCAGAGGTGAAGCATCTTGTACCCAGAACATCCCCCTAGGTAAGTAGAAAGAGTTGGGTTGTTCAGAAGTAGCAGTTATCTATACAAGTGGTGCAGGTAAAGCCAATGGAGCTCTAAGTGCTGGTAGTTGTGTAACATTTTGGAATCTTGGATATCTGCACATTGAAGTGTCATGATTTCCTAATTTTACACAGTGGGCACAAAATAGAGTAATGGCCTTGCTCTTAATTGTGGACATTCAGTGGTAGTGTGATTCAATCTGCACATAGAGCACCACACCAATTCCCTACGGGGGTAAAGATGATTATGTCCATGCCCAGATGTTTCTCTTCCCTCCTTTCCTTTCAATTTCTCTAATATAGCATTACTGAGCTCACCACCGTCATGTTTCCAACTTGCTTGCTCCGAGTTCCAATTTCTTGGTGACTCGAGACACACGAAGTCGTAGTTGTTGAAGATGTTTTGATGTCTTTCGGTTGCGGCAATTCAAGCATATTATCTTCATATTCAATTGCCAGTTTGCAACATGCATCAAGAGTCACGGGTCGGGCTAGTACCAGGTAATCATGCATTTTGTGGTCTCTAACCCCTCTCCAGAAGCAAGGTAAGCTAGATGATAAGGCGGTAAAATGTATTTTTGTGGGATACAGCTCAGAAAACAAAGGGAATATACTCTATCATCTGACCACAAAGTGGATTTTGGTGAGTAGAGATGTTGTCTTTGTTGGGAATTTAGTTTAGCCCATGCTTTTATGTTTAAAAAAACAAAATTTATGTCCACAAGACATCTTTGATACACTCCTACCTTTGTACAATCCTAGGCAAGCATATGTGGAGCAAATGAATGCTCAAAAAGGTACTTTAAATCAATCCATACTTACTAAAAATGAACTCAAATTTTAGCCCATAGATCGGTCTATTGGATGAGGCAATTATGAATGATGTAGTGGATAAGGAAAGGACAAACCATACAAGCATCCAAGGGTATACCAAAATGGCTAGTTTAGACATTACGAGATAGCAAATTAGCCACTCCCTTACCTAGCAGGACACGTGTAGGTTCTCATCATGCATCTTATTCTTTTGTGGGATCATGCTCTCGTAGTATATGCAATGAAGATGAACCTGTTTCCTTTGAGGAACCATAGGAAAATGATCATTGGATGTAGGCCATGCAGGATGAGTAACGACTCAATCCTCCAAAATAAAACTTGGTGATAAAAAGGCCATTGGTATGAAGTGGGTTTATAAGAAGCTAAAGTGTAAAGATGGAGTAGATAAATTGCACGATCAGATTTGAGAAATTTCTCGAGAGGAACCACTGATTAGAGAGACAAGTTGGATTGCCAATTCGAGAGTTACCATTGATGTTGGATTTTGGTGGTTTCAGTAAGGCAAGCGGCCTTTGAGGAGAAAGTAAAGCCGAAATTCCATTTTCCAAATTAGCTTTCAATGCAGGATTAAATCTGCAACATTGTCTAGCATCATGATTTCCCATATAAACATAATAACCACACCATAGATTAGGCCTTGGTTTAAGGTGTAAACACTTTATTGTCATATGATTTGATTTACAATACAGACACCAAATTGTATCTCTTTTTAGGCGGAGGTGCGAATTACCCATCTCTTTCATCTTTCAATTGTTTCATCAATTGGTTAAGGAGATCATGATCTTCTTTCTTCCCTTAGACATTCTACCTCTAGATCTTTTAACTCCTGAAGGTTCTATGCCTTCGAGCATAAAGTACGTCATGCAACTTCTCGCTTTGTAAGCCTTCCTATAGAGAAAAGAGAGACCAATTGAGTTTGGCTAGGTCTCTCGTCAAGTTCACACTTGCTAATAGAGATACTTGGCCCTATAATGTATTCCTTGATCATCTCAGCTTCTTTTTACTTCAGAGTGTTTGATTGATTTATTGAACTCCATTTGGCCCTAGTCTTGGAATAAACAATCAAAAAGGATTGTTTCAAATCATTATAAGTTGCATTTTCTTTAGGTTCTAAATTTAGAAACCATTTGGTAGCTTCATGCTCTAGGGTAAATCTGAATGCTTCGACCACCTCTAGTCCCTCTAAACTTTTACATTGCCCTTAGACACACTCTAGACACTAGAGTTTTGTATGTCATGTTCTCTCTCCCAAGGACAATGGAGTGCCACGCTCCAGAGCATGTTCCCTACTAGTAGTAACTGCTCTAGCAATAGCTTCAACCATTCTGATAGCATCATACATCAACACTTCCATTCCAACCAGTGGCATATGTGGTTAAACTAGAATGGGTCTTTCCAATGGTTAAGGAGGTGGAACTCCTATTTGCTCCTCCTCCTACTACTAGAAGAGCATGCACTCTTGGGGGAGCATAGGTGGGAGAGATGGATGATGTAACTTTACTATCAGTTCAGAACTTTTAGAAGTGTACATAGGTCCAATAGAAGTGGTTGCTACCATTGATAGCATAGGCATGCTCCTTTACTAAAGAATGTGCCATAGTGTGTTCCCCTTGGGAAATAGAAGGAACTACAGTATTGATGTAGTTGTAAGGCACATATCTACGATACCCATCACCGTAGGGTCCTTTGTCAAGCAACATGTAATCATCATGAGAAGGCAGAGGCGCAGTTAGATGTGCACAATCCCCACTAGTTTATTGTAGAAAGTAAATTTAGGAAACCCACTTGAGGCTTCTATTTCATAGGTTCCTCTAGAGATTGCTTCATCATCCCCTATCTTTGCATTTACATTTATGGATGTTGAGCCAAATCTAGATGAATGAAGTTCTAGGTGGTTATCCCAAATATCCTTGTAGAAATAGAATCCCAAGTAGGGTCTATCTATGTGGAAAGAATTTGGATTTTTGGATATGGACTCGAATTGATTCCGTGGTTGGTAATCACATTGAAATTGTGCTCTTTGAGTCCATATACACAAACGTGCACATGGAGGAAAGGTAAAACGTTGCAATTTTGACATTCCTAAAGCTTTCCTAGTCCCATCTCTATTTGCAAGTTCACTTAGAGATTGTCTTACAATTTCTCCACTTGTAGTGAAGGCCTCATAAAGGGGTTAATATTACTGCTCAAACATCATGCCTTCTCTCGTGGACACGGTAGTAGTCTTGGCTTCAAGTGTAATATCTTAACACACCAAGAGTCTTTACTCTAATTGATAAGTGGTCAGACTCACTACTTGACTCCAAATACGTCTAGGTTCTCGGCCCAACTATGTTAGGCTTAACAGGTTTAGTTCCACTGCCAATTGTGGGAGCATGAGAAGCTCTTTTTGATCCACAAAATTGAGAGCATGAGAAGCTCTTTTTGATCCACAAAATTGAGAGCTACTAAAGAACCTTCCACTGCACAAGTGCATAGAAACAATGCCCAAATGAGTGTAAACTCGGGGGGGAGGGGGAGGGTGCCACCTTGATAAGTACTTTTTTCTCCAAGATTCAATTGCGCGTCTATCTATCTCGTCAATAAAGAGAAAGCCAATTGGTTAATCAAATTGAGAAAAGGGATGAAGTCTTGGAAAAGAGTTACTCTTAGAGAGCAAAGTATTCTCTTGTATACTAATCTCCGAAAATCTAAAGATGGTAGTAAGAAGTTCTACGTGCTCCACGATTCCAAGCATACAACATTTATACACAAGATTTTCTTCCCAACCTTGATCCTAAGTAGTTTGTTGGTAGCAATAGGTGGTTCCTCTTAGCTCAATTGCATAAGATCCTAGAATTGGTTTTTGTAGTTTCCTGAATTAGATATTCTTGTGTAAATTACTTATACATGCAAACAATGGATCTACAATCCCACCATTTCATGAGTCTAGGTTTTACAATGAGATCTAGGTGCTAGAACTAGCAGAATGTTTAATTTTGGCCAAAATTCAAGACCTGCTAAAAATAGCAATCTTAGAGGTCTTCATCCATGGGAATTTTCTTGTGCTTTGTATGACTTGGGATAGTCCAAATCTAAGAGCCTAAAAAACTTGTTTTGGTCATAAAAGATTGAGAACTTTTCTAAGTATTGGTTTAAAATACTCTCCTACTAGGGGGCCTACCTTCACAAAGTGCTAGAAATATTTATTTTTCGTTCAGTGTCAGAAGCTATGAGACTCTTATTCTCAAAAAATATTAGCTTATAGGCTCACTCTTTGGCTAATCTAGTTATAAAAAACACTGGTTAAAGCCAAGTCAAGGCTAAGAGAAAAGGCTAAAAATAGTAAGTATTCTAAAGTTTTCAAAACATGCCGAAACTTGGTGTGTAGATGTGCTGTAAGGTGTCATAAGCATAGCCCTATGCTCAATTTTAAAAAACTGGTTCACAATGAGTGTTCTAGAGCCAAGCATAAAACACTAACCTCACTTGACAATTTCTTTGACTTGTCTACATAAGATCTTCAAATCTTGCCTCATGGAAGCAAGTTGATAGGCTTGGACTCTGAAGTACAAAATGGCTCTTTGCAAAACCTTGTTTGCAATAGACTCTTAGGTTATGAGTTATAGCATTACCAAAGTGCTCTTCCCCAAGAATTTCTAGGTTCCAGTTATAAAAATTTAAGTATTTTACTAAAAAAGAACTTGAAAAAGGTTTTAACTTGTCCAAATTGAGTCAAAACTAGACCAAAAAGTATTTAAAAATTAAAAGGGTAAGAACTATCTAGGATGAAGGCTGATAGGTAAATAAAAATTAGTAATTATTCTTAAAAAGGTGGGTTTGAAGCATTTAGTGTGTACTTCACACTCTGAGAAACCCACTTGGTGAGCCAATACATAACAAGAATATCGTCATAGATCCCTAACGGTAAATTTTTGAACTGGCACACTAAGTGGCATTACCATTAAAAGAGAATTGTAATAAATCTATTTCATGATGAGTGGAGTATCTTCCCATTGACCAATTCTACTTTTATAGACTTTTTAGATTTTTGAATTAACACTAGTTTGCATCCTGATGACATAAAAGAATGAGTGCTACCGAAATCAACAAAAGCTTGAATTGCTTACCATGGAATTCAGTTGGAGCTTGGATAATCGAGAATTATCAATTTTTCCCTTGATATTTAATGGCCCCATGAATTTTACCTCCTTCTTCTTCCACTTGGCTAGCTACAGTGATAACCTTAGAGGATCCTGGTTGTGCCAAAAAATACCCTCTTAAATTCTCTCAACTTGGCAGAGGTCCTTGGTTACTCTGAGTTGAGACTATTGGTCTTTGAAATTGCAATGCTTGATTTCTTTAATGAGGTGCAAAGGAATTTTGGTGGGTTTGGGAAATCTTTAACCACGTGCCCAGGTTGCCACTAAAAACACTTATCTTCTTAGTGGGGTCAGTCATACTCACCTCTTACTATACCTCTTACTTGAGGAGTGAATGCCGGGTACAAGCGGACGAGGATAAAATTCTTTCTCCATCTTAATTCCCCCATGTCTTAGATTTTGGTGATGCTCCCATCTCTTAGATTTTGGGTGATGCTCTGACTTATGCTATGTTTTGGTAGATATGGTTTAGAAGCATTCTCCTAGGTGAAGTTCCTCTTAGCAGATGGTGGCAAGGACCTTTGGCCAACCTTAGTGGGAAAATCTTTGTAAAAAATCTTCGACCCATCGCTACAACCTCAAAAATGTTGCAGGTTTAACATTCTTGACTAAGTTGTCTGAGAGGCTCGTCAATCTTTTGAATGAATCATAATGTGAGCGTTAAGTTCCTTTATTTTCAAAAACCAAACCAGGCTCTAATACCACTTGTAAGATCCTCGCCTTTCCCTTGCTCCATACAATGGTCAAAGTTAATAGAAAAGGTCTAGACTCACGAAAGTGGAACAACATACTGAGGGCCTTACCTACACTATCCTCCCTCATGTGGTGGAATATCCCTGCGATTCTCCTTCCTAGACTAGCAAAAATCCGATCATCTAGAAATGAAGGCAAATCCTCCAAGATATTTTGATAATTTCCTACTTACTTAAAGTTCATCTCTTAAATTTATGATCCATCTTCCGAACCTAACCCCCTCTAATCCCATGGGTTAGCCAATCCACCCACCAACCACTCAAGAAGAGAATCCGGTGTGTCTTCTCGTTAGGTTGGGGGACTAGTGCTTGAGTATAAGGGAGTTCACTCCTAAGCCCCCTAGCTGGCACTATTTGTTTAAGGACACATGCATACCTTGGAAAATAGACAGGAGGGTCATGACCTCGGAAGTTGACCTGCTCACATAAGTAGGCATCACTCTAGATGGAACCCACATGAAAACCACTCAGGATGAACCCACATGATGGCAATTCACATGGCTTTTCCCATACCAATGAATTGGTTTATATATTCCATGATCCCTCAAACGCATCATATAACAGCTTGTAGCCCATGATGATTTCTAAGTAGTCGTACACCAAACAAACAAGGGAAATCAATATTTTTCTAGACAGTGTCTTTATCATTATGAGAAAATATCATCACAGTCCATTCGTGAAGATATCTCGGGCTATCACATAAGGATTTATCAAAACATTATCCTAGTTTTGAAATATTATGAGTTGTCTCTGGGATAGGATTAGTTGGAGCTAAATTGGATAGATTAGGCGCTGATTGGCATTAGATTGTTTAGAGCAGGAAGTGTTTGAATCAGAGCTGACTAAAGTAGGAAGTGTCAGAGTGAGAGCTGTTTGAAAGAGAGCTGTCAGATCTGAAGCTATTCAGGTCAAGAGCTCAGAGACGAGGAGCTGTCAGATTAGGAGCTGAAAGATTAAGAGCTGATAGGAGCTGTCTGAATTGAAATTGTCAGGAGCTAGATTGGTCGAATAAAGAGCTGTTCAATTCTATTGACCCAAGGTTCTAAGGAGGTTTAGGAGCTGGCTGAATCAAGAAGGTGTATGAAATAGAAGCATATAAATCAGAGCTTTCAGAGGATAAGTTATCTGAGTCAGGAGGAGGGTTTGAAGGGGTTTAGGAGCCGCCATTTGAATCAAAAAGGTGTTCAGGGCAGGAGCTATCTGAATCAAGAGGGTATTTAGAAGTGTCTGGAGCAGGAAAGTGTCCGAAGCAGGGAAAATGCAGCTAGTGTGAGAGCTAGGGAGCCGAGGATCACTGAGCTGAAGAGAGGGAGAGAAGCCAAGATCTTTAGGTTAGTGTTTGTTAGGATTAGAAAGTGTCCGAATTTTAAAAAAAAGACCATTGAGTTGAAGAGAGGCACGGCAAGACCTTCAGTATATGTGGTAAGAAGTACAAGTATAGAAAATACATGCAATGGGCATTGGAGGATGAAGGGCCATCATCAATAGCCAAAGGGGGAGAACCAAAAATAGAAGGCAAGGAAGAGAAAGCTATGTAAGGGGGTTTCTAAAGATATTGCATGGTCTAACAAACAAGCTCCTCCCCTCCTAATGAAGACATGATCTACAAATTTGTCTACCTTTTTCCTAGCTTAAAAAATCAAAGTCTTCACTCAATCAATGCCATGTGATGCTCACCCTTAACTTTCACACCTCCAAGGTTCAATCTTCTTGGTTTCATATATACCCTTCTTTTTCCAAGATGTCCTCTATCTCACAGATAATAGGAACTTCTCCCCCACTAACAGAGCCCTTTAGTGGAAAAATTTTGAAAAACTCTCTCGTCTCAACCACAACCAAGTTTAACAAATCAAGGAAAATATAAGAACCAAGAAATATAAAAAGCTTTCCATCCTTGAAGTCAGTCACACAAATACTAATGCTTTGAAAATAATCTATTTACTCATGAAAAGGCTAAAGAAGGAAAATGAAATATTTTTATTAAGAAGAATTAGCTCTCTAATATTTTCTCCAAGCTCCTCCAAATAACCTCGAAGATCATCTCATTAGAAATCTTGTTTAATAAGCTAGGAAAGCCACCATTTCTACTCTCAATAAACTATTTTTTTGGATTTTCCCTTTATAATAGAAGGATTTAAATATGTTGGAATGTTAATCAAAGGATGGAAAATCCCTATACTGGATGGCCTTCTTGTTAAAATAAAAATAAAAACTTTTGGAAAGCATTATCTAAGGTTGTTATGATGCTTTGATATTTCTCCATGTAACCCTCCCTCTCTTGATTTGTATATAGATGTCATCAGGCTTGTCCACAAAAAGAAAACTAAGGATCTCCTTTCTAATTAGAAACTGTTGACCATGCTCAATTTGATTTACAAGATCTTTGCCAAGGAAGGCTTTGGCGTAGAGAATCTCTAACAATATGATCCAGTGGATTTTACCTCAATAGGAGGACTTTATTTTAAGACAGGTATTATATTGGATGCTATCATAGCCAAATGGGAGAGCATAGAATATGCCAAGGCCAATACAGAAGGCTTCATTTTCTTTAAGATTGATTTTGATTTTGATTTTGAAAGGCTTATGATAACTTAAGAGTGGCCACGTGCCATTTAATGAAAAGATATGGACCTGGGTGGGCACTTCATTTATTGGTTGGTGGCCATGCATCAGCCAATGTTTTGGATAATGGAACCCTCCCTTAGCCTATGTGCTGCTAATGTAAACCAAATCCACATCATCACACACTAGAACCTTCTTCCTCACAAAATGGTCATGCGCCTCAATGTGCTTTATCCTAGCATGATACACACCAGGTTACTAGTCAATTGTATGTCGCTTATATTGTCACAATAAATGACAATTGCTCTATCCATGGGCTCTCACCCATATATGCAAGTAGCTTCTGCAACCAAGCTACCTCACATGTCACCCTAGCAACACCTCTATCCTTACTTGACAAAGCATGCTTCTTGCTCCAACTAATAGCACCACTTCCAAAAGGAAACATAAAAATGTTAATAGATCTCATATCCTAAGACACTATTACCCAATTTGCAATCGTATACCCAGTGTAAAAAAATGTTATAATAACGCCACTTTCTCTTCTCTTTTAGAATTAAGGAGATCTTTGTTTATCAGTTTTATAAAAGATTCACCTTCTATTTTATTCTAATAGTGTCCCTCTCCAAGATTGAGACCACATGTCCTCAAATTTTAAAAATCTCAAAGACTACTTTTCTTTTTGGGCTAAAAACGTGTAGCTTGAAAGATGTGACACTCTTAACTACTCACATAACTTTTCTTCCATCAAATCAGAAGTATTTAAAGTTTTTAAATTTGAAATAAAAAAAATAAGTTATTAACTGTAGAATTCATTTTTTAAACTTCCTTTTAGCGACGCTTAGATCTATGCTCTTATAGTGCTTATGTACATTTTAAATTATTTATATTAAGTATTATGAGTTTTATATATTTTTTAAAAATCTATAAAACTTAGGTCGAATATTACTATTTAGATAAAATGATTTTTAACTTATCCACCCTTTTGCATGCTTATCTAGGATTTTTTCCAAATTTTATCACTTTTTCTTCGTAGAGAGATTTGAATATATGTGTAGTCTTCAACTTCCATATCCAAACTCTATTTCTTTCTAAAACTCTTCCTCTCCCTCCGTTTCCACGTTTATGGCACTTAATCTTCTCAATCCTAGAACCATTTTGATACAAAGACCACGTGGAAGAGAGAATGAAGGATGTATTGATTTTCGGGTACCATTTAGTTGAAACTAAAAATTCATCTTTTCTTTAATTGATCTTTTCGTACAAATACAAAGAAGAAGATGAAGCTTCGTTATGGTTACTTGGTGTTTTTAAATGCTTTGTTATAATTTTCTATAAAGCTTGGTTCAATAGTTGTGTTTAGAGTTGAGATTAAGATGATTTCATGTCATGTATAATATTGTGTTAGTTATATTTCATGCTAAGCTAATTTTGTGCTTGTTAGCTAGCTTAATATGTTGTTTAATAGAGAGCTATGGAGGTTTGTGTGGGATTATACTGAGAAAACTATCTATATAAAGGAAAAGAATATATATATATATGTATAAATAGAGGAAATTATTGAATATAAAAATGGGTACCCATAGCTTCTTCCCCTTGCTTGACACTCAAGAAGTTGACCCCATGAAAAGATGCTTGATACCAACTCTAAAAAGACTAGAGTTAGCACAAAGCAAGATGCACACAAAGTGATTGACACACTAAGCAATAACAATAACTCACTAATGATTAGCACTATGCATAACACGAGTTCCACAAAGCCCTTTCATTATCACATAGCTTCACACAAGAAGTGTGATTGTTTCATTATCACAAGGCTTCACACAAAGAAGTGTGAGTGTGAATACAAATAGGCCAACACCAATTTCCCTTATTATCTCCATCTTTTCTACATTCTCTCCACCACCTTAAATCAGTGGAGTGGCTAGAATTTTGGACATGCCACCTAGCTACCTACACACTCAAGATGTCCACATTCTAAACTTTAGGCTAGAACCTTAGACTAATACCTTTAGCGTAAGGTATTAGCCTAGCCCAAAGTATTTGAAAGCACTCTAAAATTATCAACAAACCCTTACAATTGCAACACATCCGAGTATATTTTATGTTGGAAAAGAGGTGGTGTCATGGGAAGGTGGGCAACTATGAGGCAACTATGCTAGGTAAAAGCATGTCCAATGGGCAGCAATAGTGGGATCATGCATTCTAGATTCTTCTTCATAGCTGATGTATGGAAGGGGTTGAGGTAGATCATAAATAAATAAAAAGGCATCACACACACTTGATCTATATGAATGATCAAGAAAAGAACCTTGGATATACAAAGGATGTGGTGCTCTTTGGATTCAATTTAGAAGGCTTATGAATGATTAATGCATGTTTACAATCGATGTTGGAAAACAAAGACGAGTGCCAAACCAGTTCAGCCCAAAGAGCACCCACTTATCACATTCTTTGCGTTCAATCAAGAAGCCTCAGATGCTGATGCATGTTTTGAAAATTATGTATGAGAAGCAGATTGTGTCAATGTGGGGAAACAAAGACAATGATTGGCAAAATAGTCCAACCCAAAAAGCACCACTTACCATGTACCTCCTCATTGAGGTAGTTAAATGATTTAAATAAGATTGGCACAAGTCGGACCAGCTACTGTGCATTTAAGAACAAAAGAAATCATGGAGGGATTCGCTTGCTTGTTTGGTGCCTTCGTCAGAAAGTAAAGGTGTTAAAGTGGAATTACCTCAACTCATTTGAGAAGACACATGGGAGTCAATGCATTCTCATTCCATTCTCTTGTTAGAGACTGGAGGCATGCCATTTTAAGTATCCGCCTTGGACAGTGTACAGATAGTTGAAGCTTGCACCTAATGCTCCATTGCCAAGCTCCAAACCCCGGAAGACTATAATGTGTGATTTCCTACATCAGGATGGATCCTTGACGTAGAAGTTTTAGGACTTACACATTCACAAACCATGCAGCTGTTACCTACGGAATTTCATCTACAAGATCACTTGCACGGGCAGAAAAAGAAGCCCTGAAACAATCTAAATTCAGTTACTACACTTGCAGATGCCAACCCTCCACCAGCCACACATGCAATCACCCTGATTAATACTAGATCGCACTATCTTGGGGTTGATGCTGGAACTTTGGGAGAGCAGACAGAAGAAAATATATACTATGCACCCTTCGTGACATGAAGGAAATTGAGGCAAGGAGCATGAAGTTCAAGTTTGCCCAGCTTATGCAAACATCAGAGCATAAAACCAAGAGATCTGTATTTCTCACTATCAGATATACTTGGCATCCAACATCATGTACTATGGGTTCTTACTTCGCTCACATAATTGACCATCAAGACCGCCTATTCAGTCTTTGCCTGCCCTCTTACTAAAGCACTCCATACTGCAACCCCTTGCTTGGACATTCTTTCAAACAACATAAATGCATCCTGATTTGAAATAGATGTCACGAAGAGTCTATTATTGCTGATAACATCGTCATGAGAATAGACATAGCATTCCCCAAGACCACCTCTGATATCACAAAGAGTTCATTATTGCTGATATTATCATCATGAGAATAGCCATAGCCTTTTCCCCAAGACCACCTCTGATCCCAACTATTGAATCTGATAGTTTCAATCTATATTGAGAGCACCCAAAACACCACGCGCACGCGCACACACACACAGGCAGATACACAGACATACCATAGATACGGGACGCTCACAACTCAACCACAAGCTCAACTACGCCAGAGCAAAGGCAAGTCAAGTTAGATGGTATATTTGAGTATGAGGCCCAAAATTCACTAATATAACTCTAACCTCCACCACTCCCAAGCACAAGGGTTTCAAGTCAAATGATACACACAAGTGATTCACCTTGCATCAGCCAACCTAATCCTAATCATACCCTTAACACTGGAGTGGACGCAAAAAGCTAGCAAGGATAGCAGTCTGTAGACTTTCCATATTCTAACCATCATACAGTTCTGCAGCCATGAGGATGATGATACACACACGTGCGCACGTATGCACGCGCACATATGCACCCACACCCCCACTCACACACATGCACACGCATGCCTGCCTGCCTGTCCGCTTCTTTAGTTGCTCCCAAATTTCTTATTCTAGCGCTTTTCTAATCAGAAGTGATTAGATTGGTTCACTGTTGATTACGGTGAGAAATCTACGCATCCACAACAATGGCAGGTCAAGTTTTTCACATCGAGTGTGACCAAACAACGTCAACTTTCCTTGACCTCCTCCACTTGGATGATTCAAAAGTTACACCCAAGGTTATATGTCAAATCCTGAATACACACCTTGATCCCTTAGTATCCTTTTCTCCTCTTCAACATAATTCTTTCCTCTGCTGGCCTGCCCAAAATCACGTTTTCTTTTCTCTTTTTGAGCAAATGAGAGAGCCCTTGCCTCTGCTGCTGCTTCTCGCCTCTGTTTCTTTGCATGATTATATTCTGCAATGGCCTGAGCAGCTGCCTGCAACAATTGAAAAGGAAACATTAAAGCTATCGAAATGTTTGCTCGTGTGAGAATAATAGAATGTCTATGCATGTGTGCTCTCATATATTAGATAGTGTGAGTACATGCGCTTCTGAATCTGCCAGTGTATGTAAGCGTGCGCAAATGCCTTTATCACAGCAGATGCAGTATAGAACATGAGTCAAGCTGAGCCTATCCCTCCATGAGTCAATCTTAGCCTCCCTCCATGAGTCAATCTTAGCCTTTCTTTGAGACACAGAACCTATGATGTGTCACGTGCATCCCGCACTTGGATGCCAAGTGGGCATACCTGTACAACAGTACAAGACTTAAGAGTAGTTAACTGGCACTTTGTGAGCCCTTGTTTGGGATGAGTCAGCCAAGGATCCACTATAGAGCGTCATGGTCAAGTGTACAAGTCCCGTACATGGTCATGGTCAGGTGTGCATGTCCTACACAGGAAGTCAATGCATGTTCCGCACCCCTCTGGAATGATGTAGAGATATACCAGGCTTGTTAGGCTACCTGGCATTTATTAGGCTTCCAGCTGGATGCATGGCGGTCTACATATAGGAGACATAGGCTTTGAAGAGCCTTGGGCATGGGTAGCCATGTGAGGCTTGTTCAAGGGCCACCCAAGAGCTTAAGACCCAGTCGGCCAGCCATATGGAGCCTAGACCACCAGTCGGCCAGCATAAGAGGCTGTCGGCCAGCAGCGATTGCAACCCTAGGGCCATGCATACAAGATGACCAGCATTTTATGGGATTTTTGTCCAAAGACCTAGCCAACTGCAGCATATGGAGAAGTATATATTCAAGCCCTTTAGTCTATCCCATATCATCAATAGGAGCCAAGGGCAAGGTCAAAGGTGAAGATCAAGAGATACCTCAGCCAAGTGAAGGTCTCCAAGGTCAATTCAGTCCTGGTTATTTACAGCAAGGAGTCAGTCATTCTACTCATTCAATAAAGCAAATACACCATACGTGGTGGAGCCCTTCAGAAAATATTTGGGACCCAACATTGTGTATTGTCTCTCTTCTCTCTCGGCACTCTTATTTTCATTACATTGTGAAATTATTTGGCCCTCCTAGCTCTATTTCACATGATGGAACTCATGCCCACACACATGGACACGTTAATGAAAGCATGGAAACAGGATTTATGAAGTTGGCTCAGGAAAAAGCACCATCTTTGGTCAAAAAGCAAGGAAAAGCTAAAAGTCAAACTTAGTTGACCACAAGCCAAGGGCACCATTGGAAAGAGGGGATTGAGCCGGATCAAAAAGCTAAAAGCAACTTTTTCAAAAAGCAACTTCAAGGCCAAAAAGCAAGGCCCTAAAGCTAATAAGGGCAATAAATCAAGAACTTTGGCAAAAGATGAGTAATATTTTATTGTTATTAAAATATAAAAACAAAAGACAAAAGCAAAGCTTGGTTAGAGCTGTTTGGCAAAAAGCGGAGCTCTCCCCAAGAATAAAAAGACACTTTGAGCCTCTCTCTTGTCATCAAGTAAATAAAGTTGTGGAGATCATCATCTTCATCCTCTACTAGCTTCCCCTCCTTGAGCCACCTCTGCCCAGCTCAACCTGGCTGCCGCTCAGTTCCACCACCGCCACCGCCTCTGTAGAGCCGCCTACCGCCCATAGCCACCAGCACTGCCACCCTGGTGTTTGCTTTTTCGAGAAGCTTCTTGAGGATTTTCTTGAAGATTGGGTATTGAGTTCACTTGGACATCTTTGAGGTTTGGGAGTTCATTCAGACTTTGGATTTTGGATTTTGGATTTGGATTTGGACTTGGATTTGGAGTTCACTTGGATCTACACTTGGATTTGGAGTTCACTTGGATCTACACTTGGATTTGAATCTGGTACTAGCCCGGTGAGAGATTCTTGTGGGTCATACCTGTGGTGTGCTCAGCACCAGAGATCTCGTGACTTGACATTGGCATCAACTTCAACTTGGATATACTACATCGGCATATTTGTTGCTTTTGTATTCATTGTTATATTGATCCTGGCCAGTGTGCCCGTGGATTGTTCCTGAATAAATTCTTGAAAGGGAGCGGGACATGTTCCCCGCTCAGTGTGGTGTATTGTGCAAGATCCCTATTCCCTTCACTCTCTCCCCTCTCTCTATATATCTTTATCTCTTGGACACATCGTAGAATCTGACATGGCACCCCCCACTGGGCTTACAATGGTATCAAAGCAAGATTTCTCTTGAAGAAACTTTCTTGGGTGACAAAACCGTGGCAAGAGTAGCGGGAGATACCAATGGCCAAATGAAGGGAACAATTATGACGTCAATAGAGGACTTCAAGATGGGAACCAAGGCCGACAGTCTTTCTCATGAGACAACAGCCATGACATCGACAGAGTACCGAGATTTTCAGCAATTTCGGTAGTTTCTCCAAGATGAAGAATTCCTTGCTTGAAGAGCCAAGAAGGAACAAGATAAAAGAAGGGCTCGAATGTTTGAAGATTTCATGAAGGATCGAGCCACCGAAGTGGAAGAAGTTGAAGCTGCTAAAGCCTATCTTCAAGCCAAAGGAGTCACCATTGCAAAAGGATCTAGAGCTACCCGGTTATTTCTCGTGGAGGAAACAGGGAGCCTATATTCCCAAGCCTGCTTTCTCAGATGCACCTTCTTCGCAACAAGTTTCTTTGAAGTTTACTTCATATACTCCCATTCCACCACTAATGGAGATGCGTAAGTTTGTGAATGGATTGCAACCTAAGCTTATGCAAGCAGTTTATATGGTTGGACCGAAAACGTTGGAAGAGATCCAAGACAAAGCTTTACAAGTCAAGGCCTTGTACATGCCTTGGATGGACGGCAAGACAAAGAATGACAATCGGGATCACCTCAAAGGAAGAAATTTAAAGACCGATCCCCACCATCAAGAGCCAAGTCTCAAGATAAGAAGGAGCAGAGTGAGGACAAACATCCACTCTTTCGAAGAAGATTGTCCCTCAAGCAATGTGAGGAATATGCCAAAGAAGGTAAGTGTTTCCAATGTGGAAACAAGGGACATATAGCTGCAAATCGTCTTGATGACAAGCCAAAGCAAGAAGCCAGACAGATCAGAAGATCATCATATTGACATCTTGCTAGGAAGTTTGTCAAAGAGGAGATTGCATTGGAGCAGTCTTGTACCATGAGGGCCATGTTGTGGCCTATTAAAGTCTTTAATGAGAATTGGAACAGATTATAGAATGGAAATTTTGTGACTTTTCTTGTCATCAAGGAGGATTCTTTTATGATGCGAAACCGTTTGTGTAAAAAAGGACTTGAAGACAAAGTGTCTACAACTCAAGCTTGGGAGAAGCTACTACTATTGGCCTAGCAAAAAGAACATTAAGTTTTATGCTCAAGAATGTTTGGTTTTATCAGATGGACAAATTTGACCGACAAAAGCTAGCAAGATTATTGCACCCATTGAATGTTCTATGGAAGAGTATTGCTATGGATCTTATCTTTGGATTGCCAAAGTCTGGAAATGGAAATGATGGTATATGGACCATTACAAGATACCAAGAAAGTATCGGATTGTGCAATGGAAATGAGACAGAAATCAGAGAGCAGAAAACTGCAGAAGAGCAAGAGAGGAGATGTAGTGTCGAACTCTACTATACAGTACAAAACTGTGGCAAGAGCCCCAATATATATGGGCTGGGGCTGCTGCTCGGCCCTGTCTAAAACAGGCCGACAACCCCAATATGGCCCACGACTAGGTATATATCCCAATCGGCCAGTATATGGCCTGGTTGGCCAGCAACACCTGGACGGCCAGCACCAAAAAAAAATGGGCCTCTCTTGGGCAGCCAACTCCTACAGGCCGACAGGGAAAAAAACAGCCCTCCCCACGACTACTCGAAAAAATGAAAAAAACATGGACATGATCAAGGACACCTCCCACGGGCGGGCACACCCACATCACAAGCCCTCACTCAGTATGGTACAAACAAGAGATGAACGCTAACACCCTCTCTCAAATCCTGGATGTGGAACCAATCCCAGTAAGCTGGAGTGCTGACAGAGCATCTGCTGAGGTAGAGGCTATTGGAATACGCAGTGGATATGAGACAAACAACCGAGAGCACACGCAGCAAGACTCCACGATGAAGATGAGCAAACGCAAGAGAGAACCACCAACCTGAAAACGCAGAACTGAATGTGGAAGAGCAAACGCAGAAGAGAGAGAGAGAGAGAAGCTGTATAAACTCTGCTATATACAATAGATCCGGTACAATACACTGAAGTGGGGGTAGGGGTCACCCCCCTTTGCTGGTCAGCCAGCCATAAGACAGCCGACTGGCTGTAGGGGGGTCTCCACGACTGCATACAGGCAATCGGCCAGGTACAAAACAGTAGGCCAGATCAGGAAATAGGCGGCCAGTAAACTACTGCCCCACGACCACAGAAAACAGAGAAAAATACAAGGAAAAATGGGAAAAACTGAGCAAAGCTCCTGGGCAGGCACACCCACAACAAAGGCCCTCTGTGAGCACTACAAACAAGAGATGACTACTAACACCCCCTCTCAGCTAAAACCAACCCCAATGAGCTGGAGTGCTACCGGAGCATAGCTTGAGGTAGAGACTTCGTGGAGAGGTCCGCCGCATTGTCCTCCGTCGAACAAAACTCTAGCAAGATGTCATTTGCAAAAATCTTCTCAAGAACAAAGTGACTCTAGATGACCGTGGGTTCCGCCAGTGGAAACCCAAGTAACCTCTGCAACCACACCACCTCGGAAGCAGCACCACAAGCAACCCGGTACTCTTGCCTTTGTAGATGACAAGGCAATAGTTTATTTTGAACCTCAATTTCGAACTAGATGCAATAGAACCCATTGTAATTTAAACTCTTAAGAGTCTTAAGAGTTCATTTTGAGTTATTTTTTTTCAGTTTTATGCCTCTTTGGCATCGATACCCAGAGTGGAATGTAAATGGATGTACTTGATCTGTCCCATAGGTCGGATTCGGCCTCTCGTGGACGTTAATATAACTTCCTTCTTTCTTTCTTTCTTGCTGCTCCATGAAACAGCTCCTGAGCCAAGGGTAAAACTGTAGCCTCATGTAGATCTCCTCGTGTATAGATCTCCTCCCCAATCTGAGTCACTCCAACCGTGGAGTCTGACTCCATCCATCGTTCCCCCCCTAGTGTCATAGAAGAGTCCAAGATCCTTCATACCCTGCAGATACCGCAAGATCTGCAATCCTACATCCCAATGAGTCTTCAAAGGCATCTACATGAATGAGCTCAACAGTCCCACCACGAAGCTCAAGTCTAATCTGGTGTCCAACAACCAAATCAATGAACCAAACCGTTTCCGATACAAAGAGGCATCAAGCTGCTCACAAGGATCATCAACTGTAACTTTGGTATGCCAAGTCTTGGGAACCTGCTAAAGACCGTACAAGGCCTTCCGGAACTTGTAAACCACCCCCACTGAACCCAGAACCTCAAAGCCTAGAGGCTGCTCAATATCCACCTCCTGCTGCAAGTCACCGTCTGTCACTTGCATGGCTTTCCTACAAGTCCCCTGGGAAAGAGCTTCCTCAACTGCAAGAGACTCTCTATCTCGAACGATACGAGACATCAAAGGATAGTTTACCTGTAAAGGCTCCTCTAACTGACGAATGCAAGAACTAGAATGTCCCTGCCTACTGCTATCAACATATGGCAAGCCATCCACCATCTGGTCCCGGAAAGCTTGCCTTAGCATATCCACACACAAGTGGTCATGACGAAACTGCCACACATCACCTAACTGAGAACCTTTAAGAGAGAGTGCTAAGAGTTTGTAAATCCCATTCTCCACTCCGTCTTCCCATACAACCTGGCCTGTCGCTTTGTTCCGGAGAGCAACAAAATGCTCATCAAACTCCACCCGTACGCCAGTCTTGCAAACCTCATGCACTGACAACATATGAAAACCAAGAGATGGGACAAAAAGAACCTGGGAGGAATGCTTCCCCCCTCTACCACCATCAAGAACGGTCTCTAACCTGCCCTCACTGTGAATAGGTATAGTGGACTCGTCACTAATCAAGATGTGACCTACGTGTCTTCGAAGATCCTGTAATAACTCTCGGAAAGGAGTCATGTGCCTCGAAGCACCACTGTCGAGAATCCAATCCCGAGTGTCCCTAGCAATGAGTCCACCCGCCTCCCTGCTCGAAGAAGATGAAACACCAGTGTCCGTAATCTCCAAGTGCACAAAAGCTTTCCCCATTTTTCCATGGTGTGGGTGGCTGCCACAGGCTGGCAGGAGCTTCTGGTACTGGCCAACTGCACTCTTTGATCAGAAGGGGTCGTGGCTGTTTTTTTTACTGGCCGACTGGAAGTGCCCAGTCGTGGCTGTTTTTTTTTACTGGCCGACTGGAAGTGCCCAGTCGTGAGGGCTGGCGGCGCATGCTAGCGCTGGCCGACTGCTATATGGGGCCATATAAATAGGCCCCATTGCCCCCACATTGTATTCATTCGGTTTTTTCCTCAGGATCTTGTGTATAGAGAAGAGTTACCCGCCTATCTCTCTACTTCTCTTGTCTGGAAACATCAACTACAGCCCTGTGACCTAATGTACACTCCCGACTAGCACTTCGCCTCCTACGGAGTAACGCAATGTGAAGTCCAACGCCAAGGAAAGCAAATGAAAATGATAATTTTTCTACCCACCTATGTATATGCATCAATGCTATTGGTCGGTTTGTTTTACTGCTGTCGGCCAGGTCCACGACCTACCATGTGTCATCACCACATCATGCGTTTTTTTTTTCTTGGCTGAATCTCTTCAAAGCTTTGACACCATTGTAATATGAAGAAGCTTATTCACGAGGATTATACTTTGATAAACAGTTTTTAGTACCTTTGTTCTTGACGATGTATGGCACAATGTGTAAGCCCAGTGGGGCGTGCCGTGAAAGATTCTACCACGTGTCCAAGAGATAAAGATATAGAGAGAGGGGAGAGAGTGAAGGGAATAGGGATCTTGCACAATACACCACACTGAGCGGGGAATAGGCTGTCAGAATATGCAGCGGAAATGATAACCAAACTTGGGTAGACAAGAGCAAGTAGACTGCAAAAAATAAACAGCACAAGAAACACAGAGAGATAGGTGTGTAAACTCTTCTCTATACACAAGATCCCGAGAAAACTGAATGAATAAGTGGTGGGGGCAAGGGGCCTATATATATGCCCCTGGGAGAGCAGTCGGCCAGCATAAAAAGTGCCCACGACTGCATAAATGCGGTCGGCCAGCAGAAAAATGCCCACCACTCATCTGTGTGCAGTCGGCCAGCAGCCCTGAAGCCCACGCATCACCTGTGTGCAGTCGGCCAGCCACAGGACTGCTGTTGGGACAGTCGGCCAGCTCTGGAGTGCTCCTGCCACCCTCTGGCAACCCTCCCCACCACTAGAAAAAATGGAAAAAATAGGGAAAAATACGAGGAGTGTGGAAAAATGATAAAACACCTTAACAGGGCGGGCACACCCACAACAGAGGCCCTGGTGTATAAATGTCACGTGCACACCATTCAGGTGTACAGTGACATGGCATCATTTTAGCATCATAGACATCATCAGGCATTTTATGGCATTTAAATGAATGTTTTCAGCATGTACCACATGGTATGAGTTGGATTCACCATGGTAGCATCACATTAGCCATATAGGCCAGCATTTGGGGCTTGTGGAGGCAGCCGACAGTATGCTTACATCAGCCGACAGCATGGTTACATCAGCCGACCAGCCTTTTTGGCATTAGATATTCAATCGTGGGCTTTTTGCATCTGGCCGACTGCAGCCAGGCTGGCCGACCAGCAGCCCTCACTCATATAAATAGAGGCGCATTAGTATTCAGGGGAGATATCATCTGACTGCAGCGTTTTCAGCCTCTCATCTCAGCACATAGATCATCGCATCTCAGTTCAGCAGCATTCAGCAAAGTGTTCTCCAGCGTTTCTCCTCCAGGAAGCCTTGGGAGCAGCATATTCAGCAACGCATCAGCATTCAGTCCATCATATTCAGCAAACGCATCTATCTCCTCAGCGTTTCCTTCCCAGGTAACAGGAAAGCATCTGCGTTTCATCATCAGATCAGCATCGCATCTGTTCCAAAGCATCCCTTCAGCGTTTCCTTCCCAGGAGACAAGGGAAAGATAGTGGGACAACAGTATTTTCAGCATATCAGCATATTCAGCAGCATAGATCCATTTGGATCTCATTGTAACCGCATTCATCATCTAATATAGCTGCATTGCATTGACACATATTTGTCTATCTCTTAAACATCATTAAGTGCAGTTTAGTTAGACTAAGGTTGTGTTTACTACGGTCGAAGACCTCACATGTCACATTGGTATCAGAGCGTTACAGGGTAACCAGCCTTAGAGCATGTTCATTCCATCAGTCATTCAGTCAGACATCATGTTAACCACTTCCGCACAGTTAAACCCAGTTCTCAAAATCTTGCAGGCCACCCTTAGGGATTTTCCCTTAGGTATGCATTAGTAACCCATCCATCTGCATTCTTGCACAGCATATAGGGTTGCACATGGCTTGCATAGTCATCATCATAGCAGTCAGTCTTGCATCTGCCAGGCATACATGTTTACCCATGAACTCTCTGGGAAAGAATGACATCCATCATCAAAGGAGGACATAAGTTTTGGGCTTCAACTGGCAGCAGCAGGGGGTTTCTCTTCCACAGAAGACGGAAGTTTGCTCCAACATCGCCTCAGGAGGTTCAGAGCTTCAGGAACGACGGAGATGGTAGGTGAAAGGTTTCCACAGGCAGGTCAAGGGTGACTCAGGTATTTCCAAGCAGTTTAGCAGCATTTGCCATTCAGTTCCCGCAGTACATGGAGTCTTGGCTCAAAGGATTTCACTCCTGCACACGACCTCAGTCCCGGCAGAGCAGAAGACAGAAGGGGGCAGTGGTTCGGAGGAGAAGGATCACAGAGGAGTCGAAGGTTGTCAGGTATACCACCCAGCAACAGTTTAGCAGCGGGGAATGTCACGTGCACACCATTCAGGTGTACAGTGACATGGCATCATTTTAGCATCATAGACATCATCAGGCATTTTATGGCATTTAAATGAATGTTTTCAGCATGTACCACATGGTATGAGTTGGATTCAGCATGGTAGCATCACATTAGCCATATAGACCAGCATTTGGGGCTTGTGGAGGCAGCCGACAATATGCTTAGCCGACCAGCCTTTTTGGCATTAGATATTCAGTCGTGGGCTTTTTGCATCTGGCCGACTGCAGCCAGGCTGGCCGACCAGCAGCCCTCACTCATATAAATAGAGGCGCATCAGTATTCAGGGGAGATATCATCTGACTGCAGCGTTTTCAGCCTCTCATCTCAGCACATAGATCATCGCATCTCAGTTCAGCAGCATTCAGCAAAGTGCTCTCCAGCGTTTCTCCTCCAGGAAGCCTTGGGAGCAGCATATTCAGCAACGCATCAGCATGCAGTCCATCATATTCAGCAAACGCATCTATCTCCTCAACGTTTCCTTCCCAGGTAACAGGAGAGCATCTGCGTTTCATCATCAGATCAGCATCGCATCTGTTCCAAAGTATCCCTTCAGTGTTTCCTTCCCAGGAGACAAGGGAAAGATAGTGGGACAACAGTATTTTCAGCATATCAGCATATTCAGCAGCATAGATCCATTTGGATCTCATTGTAACCGCATTCATCATCTAATATAGCTGCATTGCATTGACACATATTTGTCTATCTCTTAAACATCATTAAGTGCAGTTTAGTTAGACTAAGGTTGTGTTTACTATGGTCGAAGACCTCACATGTCACAATAAATATAGACAGGAGATGACTTCTAACACCCCCTCTCAGCTCCTGGCTGTGAAACCAATCCAAGGGAGCTGGAGTGTCGCCTGAGCGTAGCCTGAGGTAGAGACTTCGTGAAGAGGTCCGCCGCATTGTCCTCCGTTGAACAATAAAGTAGCAAGATGTCACCAGCCAAGATCTTCTCACGTACAAAGTTGCTTGGTCCGGGCATGGAAAACCGGGTTTCGAGCAATAGCTATACAACTCTGGTTATCACACTGGATGACTGTGGGCTCCCTCTGTGGAAACCCAATCTCGCCTAGCAGCCTCCACAGCCATACAACCTCACAAGCAGCCCGATACTCTGCCTCTGTCGAAGAAAGGGCAATAGTTGGCTGCCTCTTGCTGCTCCAAGAAACTGCTCCTAAGCCGAGGGTAAAACTGTATCCTGAAGTAGATCTCCTCGTGTCTGGATCTCCTCCCCAATCTGAGTCACTCCAACCTTGGAGCTTGACTCCATTCCCTCCTGTGTAAAAGAGTCCCAGATCCTTCGTACTCTGCAGATACCGCAAGATCCGCAATCCTGCGTCCCAATGAGACTTCAATGGCGTCTGCATAAAAGAGCTCAACAGCCCCACGGAGAAGCTCAAGTCCAATCTGGTGTTCAGCAACCAGATCAATGAACCAACCAACTTCCGGTACTGCGAGGCATCAACTGGCTCACAAGGATCAGTAACGGTTAACTTTGTGTTCGGGTCCATCGGCGAAGTAATAGACTTGCAGTTCTCCATCCCAAAGGCCTCAAGCAACTCATGAACATACCGCTGCTGAGAGACAAAAAACCCCCCCTAGGTCTCCCAAATCTCCAATCCCAAAAAGAAATGGAGTAAGCCTAAGTCGGTCATCTCAAACTCCTTTGACAAGGCAGCCTTCATCACTCCAATGTGCTCCACATGACTGCCGGTGAGAATGAGATCATCCACATAAAGGATGATAAGTGTGACCATGCCGCGTTCCCGAAAGAGATACACGTTCGGATATGCAACCGATCTCTGAAACCCAGTTCGGATAAAGAAGGAATCAATCTTCTGATTCCAAGCCCTGGGAGCTTGCTTAAGACCATACAAGGCCTTACGTAGCCTGTAAACCATCCCTTCCGGTCCTGGAACAATAAAGCCTGGAGGCTGCTCAACGTACACCTCCTCCTGCAGGTCACCATTAAGGAACGCAGATTTTACATCCATTTGATACACAGGCCACCTCTGAGAAGAAGCAAAGGCAAGAACGGTCCGAATCGTGGACATCCGTGCTGTCGGTGCAAAGGTATCCTCGTAGTCGATGCCTGGCCGCTGAGCATAACCTTTAGCCACAAGCCTGGCTTTGTGTTTGTCCACCGACCCATCAGACGCGTATTTGGTCTTAAAGACCCATTTGACACCAATGACAGACCGCTTCGACGGCCTCGGTACCAACTCCCAAGTGTGGTTCTTCTCGATGGCATCAAGTTCCACCTGCATGGCTTTCCTCCAAGTATCCTGTGAAAGGGCTTCCTTTACGGAAGTGGGCTCTTTATCCCGCATGATACGAGACATCAAAGCATAGTTCACCTGAAGAAGCTCCGCTGTGTTGCTTTTATCTCGGACTCGATGTGATCTTCGAGGGCCGTCCTTTGTGGTCCACCCGGAGGGTAGCTCCGTGACACCTGACTCCCGAAGGGTGTCTAACAACCACCTAGGTACTCAAACAGATCGTGGAGCCTCCTGTGGTCGCGGGGGCTCTACTCCAGCTGCGGGCTCAACCTCCTGTGATAACTGAGGTGGATCAACTGGAATGATAGACTGGGAATCATCATCAGACTCCTCTGGATCTCCAAGAAGTGGCGGCTCCTCGACAGTGGATGCTGGAACATGCTCGTCAAAGACCACATCCCGGCTGACAACAATCTCGTTCCTATCTGGATCATACAACCTGTATCCCTTGGAAAGAGAGTTATACCCCACAAATACCAGCTTGCGGGACTTGGAGTCAAGCTTCCCTCTCTGCTTCTTCGGAATATGTACATACGCGTCACTCCCAAAGACACCGAAGTGCGAGACATCGGGTTTCCTGCCAAAATATGCCTCAAATGGAGTCATATGGGGTACTGAAGTCGTCGGAGATCGGTTAATGGTATGGACAGCCGTTGCCACAGCCTCACCCCAAAGTGGACGAGGAAGATCACGATGCTCCAGCATGGTCCTCGCCATCTCCACCACAGTCCTGTTCTTGCGTTCAACAACTCCATTCTCCGAAGGCGATCCGGTATTGGCCAGTTCCCTTTTGATGCCATGATCTACACAAAATCTGAGAAATACAGTCGAGGAGAATTCACCTCCTTTGTCAGCTCTGAGAGTCTTGACCTGAAATCCAGACTCTTTCTCCACCATCATGTGCCAATCCTTGAACCGAGCAAAAGCTTGGTCCTTCTGGGAAAGAAAGTAGACCCACGTGAATCTGGTACAATCATCAACAAGCAGCATAAAGTAGAGAGATCCTCCCAAAGATGGTATCTGTTGAGGTCCACACAGGTCAGTGTGAATCAACTCCAATGGTTTCGATTCTCGAAGCCCGCCTGGAAGCCTGCTTCGGAAAGGATTCCCTGTGCTGCTTACCACGTATGCAAGAACTGCAACGTCCTTGCCTACTACCAACATCTGGCAAGCCAACCACCATTTGGTCCCGGAAGGCGCGCCTCAAAGCATCCACATTTCAGTGGCCAAAACGAAAGTGCCACAAATCTCCGACCTGAGAACCTGTCAATGAGGAGAGTGCAGAGAGCTTGTAGATACCATTCTCCACACCGCCTTCCCAAACAACTTCGCCAATCTCACAGTCCCTTAGAGCAACTGAGTGCTCCTCAAATTCCACCCGAAAGCCAGTCTTGCATACCTCATGCACTCACAGAAGATGAAAACCCAGAGCAGGGACATAAAGAACACGGGAAGCATGCTTGCCCCCCCTTGCCATCGGGAATAATCTCCATCCGGCCCTCACTATGTATCGGAATAGTGGAGTTATCGCCAATAAAGATACGACCTGACTGCCGTTTCAGATCCAGAAAGAAGTCACGGGATGGAGTCATGTGCCTGGAAGCACCACTGTCGAGAATCCATTTGTCACGACCCTGTGTTTTTCTCTGGCCAGTATGCAGGTGTGCACGGGGACATGGTGGACAGTGTGAATGGCATCAGGTTTGAGTCAAAAAGTAAGCCCATGTGTGGACAACCCCAAGTGTGAAGGGGGCAAAGAGATTTTAACTTAAAAGGTTTTAAAAACCTTTAAAATCATTTTTAATGCCTTTTATGAAAGAAAACGTGGCCCATATGCTATTTTGGGGCCACGTGTGTGCTTTTTGGAGAAAAGAGGAGATGCTGGCGGGCTGCGCTGGAATATACACTGCCTGAATATCACACACACGCATGCTTTTTGGGGAGAGAAGACTGGCTGGCTGCTGCGCTACAGAAAGCACAGGCGCAGACTGAACCTCTCTCTCTCGTGGCTTTTGGAAGGAGGTTGTCTGGCTGCTGCGCAACAGTACACACAGGCGCCTATTGAATCTCTCTTTCCCCTTTGCTTTTAGCAAGAAGCTGTTGGCTGCGCTGCTGTCCATACAGGCAGAGTTGGACACAAAGGCGTGGACTGTAGGAGGGAGCGCAGGGCTAGACAGCAAGTTTACCCACAAGTTTTCTCTCTCTCTCTCTCTCTCACGTTGAATCAGGTGCTGGACTGCAGGCATATGTGTACGGACAGGTACAGCTAGTACAGGCGGCTGCTGTACGACAGCTGATACAGGAGACAGCTACACACTATTTGGTACGGGTGGTTGCTGGTGTCGACCTGTTCGGATAGGTGGTTGCAGGCGTGTGCTTTTTGGAAGATGCCGTGTTTTTGCAGAAAGGAGGGGCTGGTTTTTCATGAACACAGACATCATGTCGATGGCGTTCAACTGATGGAACTTTCAGCTTCTCTCTGCTTTGGGTTTGGGACTGTTTTGGAAAGGGTTTATGGACTGTTTCGTGGCAGTTCGTGTGGCTATGAACATGAGCAATGCTCGGGACTGTTTTGAGATCAGTTTGAGGACTGTTTATGGGCTGTTTTTGTTTGGCTGCAAATTCAGCTATGTGCTTGGGTTTTGGGCTGCAAGTACAGGTCATTTGGTTATGTTTCTTGGCATGGGAGTGAAGCAAGCTCGCATGGCTGCGTGCTCATGGAGCAGATTGTTTTCTTCCTGCTAGAAAGGAACAGAGGGACCTACAGATATGGGCATCTCTATGTTGCCAGATGTTTCATGAGGGAACAGGTAACTTGATGTATGCCGTTGTTGGCACTGTTGTTGAATGGTGCCATGAATGGTTCTGTATGGAAACACGACAGAAGTTTCAAAGGGAATCAGGCCTAAGGGTTTCATGTGGAAACAGGTCGTAGGTTTCTCGAGGAAATATGTTTTTGGGTTTCTCCAGGAGATAGGTCACATGCAGGCAAAAGGTACAGGAATGGACACATGTTTGGTACAGCCTTGCTACTGATTGGACAAGGGACAGGGAATCCATGACATAGATGGATAGTACCCTTGGAAGGTAGAGAGGGTTGGTACAGGTGTGTCGACTGTATGGTATGCTGTGCTGTGATGCGAGTTCTCTTTTGAGAGACAGTTTGGGAGTCTGTGTTGTGATGCAGAAGCACTGGATGTGTCAGGGTGTGATGCTGTTCATAGTGTGAGAGGCTATGGATGGTTGTGGCAACCCTGATCAGGGGAGAAAGCTTCTGTATGCAGACTCAATGTGAGAGAGTCTTTCGATGTGAACAATGGCTGGATTTGTTTGTGGATGCCGAGTGGACAAGAAGCCAGATGCAGGTTCCTTTGCAGGCTTCACGAGTTCTACTGTGTCGGTTGAGTTCCCAGCCTTATATTGTAATCAAAGCTCTTATAATCAATTAAAGAAATACCGCAAGGGGCGCCACTGCGATTTGGGGCCAATCGGTGTCCGTGTACTGTTTGCAGGAGCACTCTAGCTCCCCCTGTTTGTTTTCTTTTTCTAGGTCCTCAATGGCGTTGAAGTGTTTTATGTGCGAGTGTTTGTTTCACCGCCCGTCAGGCCGGTTTCAAGGTTCCGTTGCCGGGACATCGTCGACTTTCTCAAGGAGGCGAGTCCGTGGTTGCTTTGGTCGGGACAATCGCCAACTTTCCTAAGGGGGCGAGCTCGTGGTTGTCTCATGAGAGTCACATCAAAAGCTTCAACATGAGGAAAGTGAAAAGGAAGTGCAGGACACAGTGCAGGATTTTGTGTCTTTGCCTATATGAGGTGAAGAGCAAGAGCTGAAGATGAAGCTCAGGAGAAAAGACACCAAGGACAAGAAGTAGTCGGCCAGGAACAAGAAGCAGTTGAAGTGTTATGGTGCAAAACATTCGATAGTTTGTCACCGGTCGTATCTTCATAGAGGCTTCATGGGTTCGGAAGACAGTTTCTTTCTATGTTTAGCAGTGGTGATCTACTATGCTTCATCGAGGACTTGTGCTTACCACTTGGGTGGAGTGCAAGCAGGTTTTGGGTGCCTGAGGATGTATCAGATGAGGCTCAGATGGAAGTGGAGGAACTTGACGAGGTTCTTATTCCTGAGCATATACTCGCACATAAGGAAAGAAAGGTACAGGGTAAGGTTTCCCATCGCTATCCTGTGAAGTTCAAGAGCTGTTCACTGATGGATACGAAGTGGATGGAGGAGGTTCACTGATGGATGCGAAGTGGACGGAGGAGGGTGACTTAGCAAATTCACCTCAGGAGTTACAGCTTTATCTTGATGCCTTTGAGTTGGAATCGACTCTTGTTACGGCTCATTCAGGTTCAGCAGAGCATAGGTCTGGAGCATTGCCTGATGCTCAAGAGGGGGGTAGCACCTCCGCTCCCTTGTTGTTACAGACAGGCTCATTTATCATCTAGGAGTCGCTTGGTGACATCTTTGTATTCACCCGAAGGTACTGAGGCTGACAGTACATCTGCTTATGGGACTTCTATGATCTTGTGTTCTAGACACATGAGATGGTAAAGTTGGGTATGGTTCACAGTCGGCCGCACCTTGAACTCTAACTGCAACTATGGATAACTCTATGGAGGGCATAAGTCTTGCGAGCAGTCCTAGAGTTGGTTTGGTTCATGGAAATATGGATCGAACTCTATTTGTGCATGTATGCATACACTTTTTGAGGTAGAGGTATTTTTGTATTCTGGTGCCATTGGATCCTGGTACCATTGAGAATACATTGGGAAATACTCTGCATTGTGTTGAGTGCTGCATGTATGTTGGTATGACACATCAAGTGCTTTATTATGTTCATGGATGCACCACTGGGTGTGACTCCTGCGGATGACCATGAAACATACGTGGGAAAGTACTTACTGGATGTAGTGTTTGGATGCATTGAGTGCTTTCATATGCTCATGTTGTACCATCAGTCGTGGGTCCTGCGGGATGCCCATGGGCGTAAGGCTTGCGAGCAGCCCTTAGACTGTTACTTTGGAGTAGGTAGAGCATCTTGTTTGCGAATGCATATATGTGTCACGCATATGTGTGCCATATGTAGAATGATGCATGGTTTTGTTTTTGGCTAACACAGTTAACGTGTTTCCATTTGGTTTTAGACTTTTGCTGTAGGTTCTGAAGGAACAAGCAAGAGGTGTTTGTCACTTTGGTGTGACAGTGTGGCTTATTGTGCAGGATGATTATTTTATCACCCAGATGCATTGGAAGGCCATTGTTTTTGTCATATGGGGAGTCTTTGCTCATAAGATGCCTTACTGTGCCATTGATTGCAATCGAGGACGCTTGCCATTTTTCAAGAGGGGGGTATGTCACGACCCTGTGTTTTTCTCTGGACAGTATGCAGGTGTGCACGGGGACATGGTGGACAGTGTGAATGGCATCAAGTTGGAGTCAAAAAGTAAGCCCATGTGTGGACAACCCCAAGTGTGAAGGGGGCAAAGAGATTTTAACTTAAAAGGTTTTAAAAACCTTTAAAATCATTTTTAATGCCTTTTATGAAAGAAAACGTGGCCCATATGCTATTTTGGGGCCACGTGTGTGCTTTTTGGAGAAAAGAGGAGATGCTGGCGGGTTGCGTTGGAATATACACTGCCTGAATATCACACACACGCATGCTTTTTGGGGAGAGAAGACTGGCTGGCTGCTGCGCTACAGAAAGCACAGGCGCAGACTGAACCTCTCTCTCTCGTGGCTTTTGGAAGGAGGTTGTCTGGCTGCTGCGCAACAGTACACACACGCGCCTATTGAATCTCTCTTTCCCCTTTGCTTTTAGCAAGAAGCTGGTTGGCTGCGCTGCTGTCCATACAGGCAGAGCTGGACACAAAGGCGTGGACTGTAGGAGGGAGCGCAGGGCTAGACAGCAAGTTTACCCACAAGTTTTCTCTCTCTCTCTCACGTTGAATCAGGTGCTGGACTGCAGGCATATGTGTACGGACAGGTACAGCTAGTACAGGCGACTGCTGTACGACAGCTGATACAGGAGACAGCTACACACTATTTGGTACGGGTGGTTGCTGGTGTCGACCTGTTCGGATAGGTGGTTGCAGGCGTGTGCTTTTTGGAAGATGCCGTGTTTTTGCAGAAAGGAGGGGCTGGTTTTTCATGAACACAGACATCATGTCGATGGCGTTCAACTGATGGAACTTTCAGCTTCTCTCTGCTTTGGGTTTGGGACTGTTTTGGAAAGGGTTTATGGACTGTTTCGTGGCAGTTCGTGTGGCTATGAACATGAGCAATGCTCGGGACTGTTTTGAGATCAGTTTGAGGACTGTTTATGGGCTGTTTTTGTTTGGCTGCAAATTCAGCTATGTGCTTGGGTTTTGGGCTGCAAGTACAGGTCATTTGGTAATGTTTCTTGGCATGGGAGTGAAGCAAGCTCGCATGGCTGCGTGCTCATGGAGCAGATTGTTTTCTTCCTGCTAGAAAGGAACAGAGGGACCTACATATATGGGCATCTCTATGTTGCTAGATGTTTCATGAGGGAACAGGTAACTTGATGTATGCCGTTGTTGGCACTGTTGTTGAATGGTGCCATGAATGGTTCTGTATGGAAACACGACAGAAGTTTCAAAGGGAATCAGGCCTAAGGGTTTCATGTGGAAACAGGTCGTAGGTTTCTCGAGGAAATATGTTTTTGGGTTTCTCCAGGAGATAGGTCACATGCAGGCAAAAGGTACAGGAATGGACACATGTTTGGTACAGCCTTGCTACTGATTGGACAAGGGACAGGGAATCCATGACATAGATGGATAGTACCCTTGGAAGGTAGAGAGGGTTGGTACAGGTGTGTCGACTGTATGGTATGCTGTGCTGTGATGCGAGTTCTCTTTTGAGAGACAGTTTGGGAGTCTGTGTTGTGATGCAGAAGCACTGGATGTGTCAGGGTGTGATGCTGTTCATAGTGTGAGAGGCTATGGATGGTTGTGGCAGCCCTGATCAGGGGAGAAAGCTTCTGTATGCAGACTCAATGTGAGAGAGTCTTTCGATGTGAACAATGGCTGGATTTGTTTGTGGATGCCGAGTGGACAAGAAGCCAGATGCAGGTTCCTTTGCAGGCTTCACGAGTTCTACTGTGTCGGTTGAGTTCCCAGCCTTATATTGTAATCAAAGCTCTTATAATCAATTAAAGAAATACCGCAAGGGGCGCCACTGCGATTTGGGGCCAATCGATGTCCGTGTACTGTTTGCAGGAGCACTCTAGCTCCCCCTGTTTGTTTTCTTTTTCTAGGTCCTCAATGGCGTTGAAGTGTTTTATGTGCGAGTGTTTGTTTCACCGCCCGTCAGGCCGGTTTCACCATTCCCGGGTATCCTTCGCGGTGAAGCCAACTGCCTCCTCGCTCGAAGATGATGAAGCATCGGAGTCCACCATCTCTAAGTGCACAAATGCCAGAGTCTTTGTAGCTGAGGCTGAGGAATCAGCACTCTTCCCTGTCCGCTTAGTGCACTTCCTCCAGTAGTGGCCTTTCTCGCCACAATCATTACAAGATCTTTCGGCCTTCAGCTTCTCTCGTTCTGAATCAGGCTTCTTGTCAGAAGACTTCTCCGGTGAAGCCTTCCCTTTGCCCTTGTTGTTATTCCAGCCTTTCGACCGTTGGCCAGTTAAGGCCTCTGAACCTCCGCTATGAGGAGGATTCGTGAAATGTTCCTCCTGGTCCAAGACCATTGGCACAAGCTCCTCCCAGGTTATGGTGCTGAGCCTGCCACTCGTAATCAACGAGGAATAGAAAGCAGAATACTGACCAGGCAAGTGGGACAGCAAAGTGATGGCCATGTCTTCAGATGATATCTCTTTCCCAGCTTGTAGGACTTCCTGCTGAAGGACCTGCAGCTTGTTAATGTGTTCCCGCATCGTCGAAGACTTTGCAGAGTTCATAACCCGCATCTGCACTTCCAAGGAGATCCGTTTCATGGGTGATACCCTATTATACAAAGAAGCCAAGTGCTCCCATATGCCTCTCGCCAGCGTCATGTGCTTCACATGATTGATCACTTGTGGTGTGCAGTTGAGGAAAATAAATGACCGGACCCTGGCGTTGACACGATCCCACATGTGTGCCTGTGCCTCGCGGTCCTTCCTCGTCGACAGTAACTCCCCTTCCTCAGCTTCCGGCCGTGGAACCCCGATGATGATAAAATCAGCAAGGTCATATGACTCCAGCACCGACTCCATCATGACCTTCCAAATGCCGTAATTGGACCCGTCCAATTGACGATCCACTGGGAACGTGGGGAGAGTCGGAATCTTCACGTACTTCTCAGCCATCTCTAGTAAATCTACCATCGCCGAGAGTAACCTGAAAGGGTGGGTGGGTGGGAAAAAAAAATCTGTAAACCTGCAAGTGGCTGTCCAGCACCTTAGCCCGCCTTCCTCTTGCACCTTCACATCCCGTACCGCCCAAAACAGTCCACCAATCAGCAGCCTAACGCTCCCCCTCTTGCTCAGAAAAACTCCCAAGATCTATCTCGAGCCTAGGGCTCTGATACCATGTCAGAATATGCAGCGGAAATGATAACCAAACTTGGGTAGACAAGAGCAAGTAGACTGCAGAAAATAAACAGCACAAGAAACACAGAGAGATAGGTGTGTAAACTCTTCTCTATACACAAGATCCCGAGAAAACTGAATGAATAAGTGGTGGGAGCAAGGGGCCTATATATATGCCCCTGGGAGAGCAGTCGGCCAGCATAAAAAGTGCCCACGACTGCATAAATGCAGTCGGCCAGCAGAAAAATGCCCACGACTCATCTGTGTGCAGTCGGCCAACAGCCCTGAAGCCCACGCATCACCTGTGTGCAGTCGACCAGCCACAGGACTGCTGTTGGGACAGTCGGCCAGCTCTGGAGTGCTGCCACCACCCTCTGGCACCCTCCCCACCATTAGAAAAAATGGGAAAAATAGGAAAAAATACGGGGAGTGTGGAAAAATGATAAAACATCTTATACAGGGCGGGCACACCCACAACAGAGGCCCTAGTGTATAAATATAGACAGGAGATGACTTCTAACATAGGCCTCGCCCCCTTTCCGGATTTTATTCAAGAACAATCCATGAGCATGCTAGCCAGGATCAATACAACAATGAATACAAAAGCAAACAAATATGCTGATGTAGTATATCCAAGTCAATGTCGATGTCGAGGCACGAGATCTCTAATGCCAAGCACACCACGGGTATGACCCACAAGAATCTCTCACCGGGCTAGTACCATATCCAATATCCAATATCCAAATCCAAGTGCAGATCCAAGTGAACTCCAAATCCAAGTCCAAGTCCAAATCAAAATCCAAATTCCAAAGTCTGAATCAACTCCTAAACGTCAAAGATGTCCAAGTGAACTCAATACCCTATCTTCAGGAAAATCCTCAAGAAGCTTCTCGAAAAAGCAAACACCAAGGTGGCAGCACTGGTGGCTATGGGTGGCGGCAGCAATGGCAGAGGCGGTGCACAGAGGCGGCGGCCGGGCTAAGTTGGACGGAGGTGGTGCAAGGAGGTGAAGCCGGTGGTGAGGTAGATGATGAAGATGATGATCCCCACAACTTTATGCACTTGATGCCAAGAGAGAGGTTCAAAGTGTCCTTTTATACTTGGGCAGAGCCCCGCTTTTTACCAAAAAGCTCTAACCAAACTTTGCTTTTGTCTTTTTATTTTTATATTTTAATATTACTCATCTTTTGCCAAAGTTCTTGATTTATTGTCCTTATTAGCTTCGAGGCCTTACGCCCCCAAGATTGGGATCGCATGCATTTAGAACCTTTAATCATCACATTTGTCTATACAAACTTCATCAATTGCAGCTTTTAGCTTTTGTTGGTTCCTTCTATTCGGCCGATCAAAAACACACATTGGATTAAAGGGACCATCCACATGTGCGCGTGCCAATGTATAAACATCTCTAAGGTCATACATCTCTGGCAAATGCATCAACCATGATGTGGTAAAGCAAGTTTTAAGCAGTCATTCTTGAGTTAGTTAATTTTACGCAGGGCACACAAGGAATGACAGAAAGCAAAAAGCACATGAATGGATACATCACAAAAAGAGGAAAAGAACCTGGATGGCTCCTGTGTTGGCAGTATGCCGGGTTTCGTCGCGCTGAGCTATGGGCTCTCCCTGCTCCTGTTCCTCTCCACCATTCTCCCCCTTCCTTTTGCCAGATGACCAGGACCAGTCCTGCTCTCCTTGTACTGTGTTAGACCTGGGAGGGGGCACATACAGAACAGAAGGACCCCCTGAATACCCATGCTTGCTTATGGCCTCAAAGTCCAATGAAGTTTTCTTCAGCCCCTCTGGATGAAACACAAGACGCAGAAAATGAGGACACCCAAAGTCACCTATGTATGAAAAAAAATGAAGAAATTGTGTTTACCCTTCTTTTGTTTTGCAGCTGCTACATCCTCTTGGTCTTCTTCGCCTCGATCGGAATCAGAAGTAGGATCAGAGTCACCATCAGATGAAGAAGCGGCATGCGAGCCTGCAGAGAGAGGATCCATCGCGCTCCATGGGCCAGTCATGTTCGCGATTGCGCCTGCGTGCGTGCGTGCGTGCGTGTTTGTGTGTTAAATAGGTCGTTTCTCATGTACACTGATAGTTTATATTTGTGTGCAATGCTCACCCAAGGATATGACCCATCATCACCAACTGGAGCTTGGAGAGGGTCCTCAGGCCATATCACCAACTCTAAAGCTCAACATTGTCGGCCTAAAACCTTATTTATAGTTGTTTTGGGCCCCCATACCACAGCCTCACAACATGTGGATAGAGTGTTTAAAATTGCACTCCTTAAAAGTCTTGAGCATGTCTCTCCTGTGAAACATTGATCATTGATCCAACACTATTTTGTGATAAACCATATCTTCACAAAGCTATCATGACCATCCTCTCAACACACATGACCATATCTATCTAGTGTCAAAATTGGGATGTTGAATTCTCAATTTCTCAAAAATGGTTACTCCTCATAAACTAGAGTGAGTCAAGGCACGACTACAACAAATGATGAGGATATAAAATTGACCTCAAACACCAACAACCACTTGAAGGTGATCATTACACATGTGGTGTAATGCCAATTTGATGAATACACTTCTCCATCTACTATGATCCTTGATAAAGATATGAGCATAATTCCTTTGCTTACTCCCTCTAGTTTAAGAAGGTTTTTTAATATCAAAGTGAATACGGTTTTAAACTTTGGATGAGTGTGAAACAGTTTCCTCTTTCTTGCACCACCCTACTTCATAAGAGAAAATCACTAATAAAGCTCTAAAATGGAGCTTGAGAGTCATCAAAGTGGCCTTGATTGCTATCGTTCTTCTTTTTGTCTCCTCCTCCTATTGGTTGGGTGGGTGGTCTTGTTTTGAGAAAAAAGGTATTTCTCGGAATGTCAAAGCCCTACCTTTTGGCATTTATCAATTGTTGAGAATCATGGGTATGATTCTTGGTTTATTTAAAAGTGTAAGACCATTTTCCCACCTCATAGTTAACTATACCAAAAAAATATCAGATAACTTCTTTTCTGTTTTGGGAAGTAATCTAATGTATTATATTAGTAAAGGGTCAGATAACATATGTACACAATCACACCCTTTTGGACCAATGTCCAAGTTTAACCCATGAACCATTCATAAAACTTGAACCTATAGACATGGACACCTAACTAAGGCATCAACCAATATATACATCACCAAAAAAATTGATATAATCATAGTAGGCCACCAATAAACGAGCTTCAATGTATGAAAGAAACACCAACCCAAACTATGCACACAAAAGTCCTATAGTAGAGGGCTATACACCAACAAATCATAATAGCACCAAGAAATAAGCCCACCAATAGATCAAAAACACCAAGAGATAAGCCCACCAATAGATCAAAAACACCAACAAAGGATTGAGACCCCTCATCATTGGACAATTCACCATCAACAGCAATAAACTCCCAACAAGTATGGGTCTCGTTCAAAGGAGCGGCTAATAGCATAATTATTACACCAAAATCAATTAGACCAAAGGTATGAAGAAACAACAACACCTTTGTACCAAGGAATGAACCTAAGCTACAATCTCGGGACTTCCATAAAAGGCATATGTTTTAGTGGATACACGTAGACACATTAGTTGTTAGGCATTAGCGTGGACATTTATATTTATATTTATATGGTGCCTTAACCTTAGGAGCATACACCTTTTCATGTCCAATCTTTCTACCTTCTACGCATGGAAGAAAGCAATATAACTTCTTATTACCATGAGAGTGATATAGAATAACAATTGGTGATGACAATCTTAAGTCTCTTCATGGGCAGGTGGACTGGGTCTAAGTGTTCACCTTCAATGGTCCACCAGCTCAACACTAACGATTACCAGGTGAGGCCATGATGGTCCATCATGATCTATAACAGTTTTCTCTTTGTAATTGTCTTAGGGGCTAACGGATAGTGCCTGGTTGAGTCCATGTATATATGGAAATAGAGTGAGTATTAAAGGGAGGGGTGTGGAAGTTTTAGTCTAGATAGTACAGTCTTGTATTATATTGACTAGACAGGCTCAATCATTAGCTCTAGCATGCCAATGATTTAGAAAGTGTGTGGTTTGTTGTTGTGTTGCTCCTTGTAATGAGTCTCTTGGGCATTTCTCCAATAGTTATGCTTATGGACTCTCTCTCTCTCTCTCTCTCTCTCTCTCTCTCTCTCTCTCTCTCTCTCTCTCTCTCTCTCTCTCTCTCTCTCTCTCTCTCTCGCTCTCTCTCTCTCTCTCTCTGCTTAAGATTTGTGGCATGTTAATATATGTTTTGCACTTTTATCTCTCATCTGCATAGTCCGGATGCTGTCTGGACTCTAGTCCAAAAATCAAGAAGCTAAGTGAGATAGCTCCTATAGATTGGTGCGGTGCCATTGACCACCTTATTGCATTAGGCACAGTCAGATAGCACAGTTAAAAGACATAGGGGCTAGGTGGTCCAAAACACTGAAGTGTCAGGTTTGATCAGACAATGACACTTTTGGCAATCCTCTTGGGGCAAGTAGTGCCAAGAGAGAAACAAAGAAAGGTGGTAGCATGCATGAGTTGCATGGATTTTGGGTGGATAGATAGTTTACCTTTATCAGCCAAGTGTTTTATTATCAAGAGTCTCATTCAAGGGGAAGATGTGGCACTGATTGCCAAGAATGCCACTACAGAGCATTCTAACCATGTGTATGAGTGGATACTCTTTGTTGATGTATATTCAGTTTCATATATCAATGACTACCCGACTCATTTTCTTATCATTCTCAACTAGCAAAGTCACTAGCATTTAGTTGACCATGTAGAATTCAAGACTCTGTACTTGTCTAGTGGCTCTAGATATTAAGCTCATTCTAGTCGAGGTGTCATCCCTCATTGCATGTGGTTTGAGGATTTTTGTGTCCTTTTTCCTCTCATGAGTGGAATGCCTAATTATTTTGACTTGGAAACCAAAGAGGAGCTAGAAGCTCTTGAAGCTTCTTAGAATCAATGTGATTAGGAGCAAAGATTAGGAAGATGTGAGACAAAGAAGAGTGGGGCTATAACATTGCTAGAAGTAGTACCAAGTAGTATAGGAAGAGGTATAAATACCTAGAAATAATTCCTAGAATGAGTAATGCATGTTCAGAGAGTTGGGAGTCTTAGTATAGGTTCGTGTGAGTAGCATTCATAGAAGATGGTAGATTCTCAGCAAGGGCACAACGATGTCGGTGCAAGCAACTAGAACAAGTTGAAAATGGTGATGGGTTACACAATCCTAACCCAATCACTGAAAAGAGAGGTTGTATGGGTAGCTTAACCAGAAAGAGAGGTTCTAGTGATAGCTTAGTCTAGAAAATCAGAATCCTAAGCAAGAAGCTGGTGGAGAAGAACTAGAAAGATAACAAAGAAGATAAGAAAGGGTTGAAATCAACCCCTTGAGAGGAGCTAGAAAATACTCCATGGCTTTGAAGTACCCAAAATTCAGAGGCAAGAGCAATGAAGATCCGGATGCACATGTGTTCTCTTTTTGAAACCACTTTCTTGGCCACACCAAAGATCCCATTACTACAAAAGATAGAATTCTTTGCCACAACTTTGGGAGGAAAAGCAACAAGGTGGTATGCACAGTACAGTTTGGATTACTTCTAGACCTTTGAGATACTGAAAGATTCTTTCTTGAAGAGGTTCCGAAAGGATAAGATAACCACCCAAATAATGGACAAATTGTAGAGGCTAACTCAAAAAAGCTGCTAGCAGAAGATTATGCCTTGGAGTTCAGCGCCTTGTTGATGAGGTTGGATGAGCTTGACTAACCGATAGCATCGTAGCTCTAGACACTTTGACAAGCAATACAATGGTGTGTGAGAGGATAAGGTTAACACTTTGACAAGCAATGCAGTGGTTTGTGAGAGGACTAAGGTCAACACTTTGACAAATAGTGCACTGGCATCCATAGATCTGGACACACTCACATTCGTATAATTGGTGGCAGTAACTAATATTACAGCATAGCGTATTGAAGAAATAGCCCAAGAGGAAGAAGAAGAGGGTTGAGAAAGGCAAAGGAAGGGATTAATCTTCCTCAAAGCTAGATTATGAAGAGGACACTTCAAGAAAAGACACCAATTTGGATTAAAAAACCGATGAAGAGTGGAAGGCTCAGAAAATGAGCAATAGGAATTAGGTAGGATGTCGAGGAAAACTGAAAACCTCCCTAGCAAAGATAATAGGGCACACAAGAATCGATAGTTCTAGAGTATGGATGGATGTCTGGTGCACAAAGTGTAATATCGAGGGGCACACCGAGGAAGAATACAAGATACACCTTCCTCAAGATGTGCCATCAGTGAATGACATGACAAATCACACCATGGACAAATGTTATTATTACAACACGAGAAATAGAAATCCAAGAGTAATTGAAAGGTAGCAAAGACAAGCCCCTTGCAGAAGTGGAAGTAACACCTCACAATGCTCGGCAATATGGATGAGGAGGATGTTGTAGTTTTTAACCAAAAGGAGCAAGATCGACCTGCTATTACTGTAATAATGCACCCGAACATAGAAGGGATGACTCTCCGGTTTGGGAAAGATACCAGCAGGAGCTTCAAGCCACAAGGCAACAAGGTGATGTAGCCCAAGGAGGACAAGCACTTGCAATAAACATGGTAAGAGTACTACGAGATTGCAAAGGGAACCCCTAAAAGTGATGGCTATGACCACATCACAAGGCCGAGTACCAAACACACTAACAAAGGACAAACCAAAAATAAAAAGGCTGAAGCCAGAAGAATGGGTGGGGTAGCATCGAGTCCAGGAATAGGTCACCAAGTTGGTAAAAGAAGCCCATGGAGTGATCTAGACTATGCAGAAAAGACCACATCACTTAAAGCCAATTGAGAACAGAATGGGTGGGGTAGCATAGAGTCCAGGAATAGGTCACCAAGTTGGTAAAAGAAGCCCATGGAGTGATCTAGACTATGCAAGAAAGACCGCACCACTTAAAGCTAATTGAGAACAATTTGGCGCAGGATGTTTTGGATAAAAGAAGGGAAAGAAATAACTCTCAGAAAGAGACCTGTGGGGCAAAGGAACCTCATGGTAGACGAGAGGTGCATGAGTGCCAAAAAAAGACTGTGACACAGAAATTCCAAAAGTCAAAAAGAGCACCAGAAAGAGCACTAGAAAGAGCTGGAGGAGGTAACTCAAAGAAATATGGACAATAAACCTCTATTAAACTGGATATGATGGGGAATAACTAGTAATAAATAAAGAGAATTACCACCCTAATTATTGTTGAAATATACAAGTGAATAGGGTGTGTGCGGGAATAAGCCCTTGGTTAGAGGTTATAAAAGAGAATGTGTAAATGTGAGAGAGAACCTGTGAAAAGGTGAGAAGAATCTACTGGGAGAGAATAAAGGGTAGCATGAGAAGATTTAGGAAGTGTGGAGATATTCTGGGAAAAGTGAAGAGGTGGAGAGAATCAAGCAAAAGAGGTGCAGTGAATCGAGGAAAAATCAGTGGGATTTGATGCTTGGATGTAAACACTGTAAATTGAGGCATTGGCCTAATGAGAACTTGCTGGTTTTTTATTATCCATGCCTACATTAAGCTATTTGTTAAATACTCACTAATCACGTCTTAATTATTTGCTAATCACTTTGTTAATGATGTTGATTCTAGTATTTGATCCACCATAGCTCATCACATTGCTGTAATTTCAACATGGTATCAGAGTCATGCCTAGAATCCATCAGGTTTATGAGCCCATTATCTAATTAATTAGGATTAGTAGATAATTAAAAAATTAATCAAAATTTTAGTTATTTTTCAACTAGCCTCTGTACCCCCAGATGGTGGAGGAGCTCTAGCTCCTTGCACACTCAACATTAGGCCAAACCCTTCTAGCCATAGATAGCCAACATCCTTGTGCTTCTGCCACTTGAAACAACGCAGCAAACCGCCGCCGAACGAAGGAGAAATCGCGATTTTAGCCAGCGTAGTTTTTTCTGAGAAATTTACAGATCTTGTCTTCATCCAATCAAATTGCTCGAATTCCTCATAGCTCCACAGGTTTTCAAGCATGCTCTACAAGCTGGTGAAGTCAAAATTCAATTTGATCAAGTCTACAGTGATATCCAAGCTCTTTATCAAATCTGCAGGTGACTTTGGTAAAACAGAGATTAAGCATTCAATGTCTGGTCAAATCTTGTGTTTCTTGGCTTAATCCTCTACTAGACTAATTGCTATTGATGGCCTTGAAAGCATTTGAGCTCATTTGAAGTCTAAGGCCCCAGATCTTGACTCCCCGAATACTCTGTTTTTTGCACATAAAACAGAGGATTAATTTGCTAATAAGTGATGATTAATCAATGCTAATCACTATATTTTGGTGCAATTAAGGGTTCAAATTAACCATTAGGTATCTGATACAGATCCCTATAACTTCAAATTGCAATTCGGAGTTGGTTTGATACTCCAACCATTCTGTACAAATTGGTTACCCTTGATTTAAAAATTATGCTGATAAATTTGTGGTTATCATCATTTTGCATTTAACCCTTAGTTAATGCCTGTAAATCTCACTCAAATTCAAGATTATTCACAGCCAGAGTTGCATTTGGGAATGTGCATAAGAATGAATGCTATACGCATTATGTATTGGGCACATTACATCAGTGTAAAAATGGGATCAGACACTGCCCTTGTCCAGAATAAGGCAAGAGGTAAGACCTCCCGCATAGATTTGGGTTTGCATTGCATAATGATACAAGATAAACATCAAAAGCCCAGAAGAACTGTCAACAAAACATTTAAATATGTTGCTCACATGGAGCAAAAAGACCTGATGGACAAGCTCATGGCCCCAGCCATGAAAGAAGAATAACATCTCTTTCCAAGAAGAAGATCCACACCAAGAAGATCTAGAGGAAGCATTGAAGAAAGACATGCACACGAGAAGAGAAGCTGCCACAAGAAGACTGAAAGAAGAGGAAGACATGGACGCATGAAGAGAAGTTGCCACGACAAGAAGACTGAAGAAAAGAGAAGATGTGAGGCTCCAAAGAGTGAGGAGCCATGTGAAAATCTCTAAGAGAGAGAGAGAGAGAGAGATACCCCACAACCCAATGTAACCTGCCCCAACAAAGTAAAACCACCTCTGAGCCACCAATGATGTAGGCCACGTGGTAGATGTATGTCTCAGCACTTTAGGTCGCGGGCACTTGTAGTAGCCTTGGACACATAGAGAGAGAGAGTGTCAAGGACTATGAGTTTAGGGACTTGAGGCACTGGTCGCGGGCTATCAAGTAAGAGATAAACTTGGTACAGGGTCCAGGTGTGCTAAGTTAACTTGAGGGGAGGTATGCTAGGCACTGGTTGCGCGGACTATCAAGTAAGAGGAAAACTTGGTATAGGGTCCAGGTGTGCTAGGAGTATTCACTTGAGGGGAGGTGTTGAAATATACAAGTGAATAGGGTGTGTGCAGGAACAAGCCCTTGGTTAGAGGTTGTAAAAGAGAATGTGTAAATGTGAGAGAACCTGTGAAAAGGTGAGAAGAATCTACTAGCAGAGAATAAAGGGTAGCATGAGAAGATTTAGGAAGTGTGGAGATATTCTGGGAAAAGTGAAGAGGTGGAGAGAATCAAGCAAAAGAGGTGGAGTGAATCAAAGAGAAATCAGTGGGATTTGATGCTTGGATGTAAACACAATAAATTGAGGCATTGGCCTAATGAGAACTTGCTTGTTTTTTATTATCCATGCCTACATTAAGCTATTTGTTAATTACTCACTAATCACTTTATTAATTACTCACACACATCTTAATTATTTGCTAATCACTTTGTTAATGATGTTGATTCTAGTATTTGATCCACCATAGCTCATCACATTGCTGTAATTTTAGCAATTATGGAGCAAGATGGAACCATCAAGAAATAAAGAGAAGTATCCCCCTAATCATGGAGCAAGATAGAACCAACAAGTCTTGCCAGAGAAGGAAAGAAATGAGAAGAGCCTAGCGGGATATGAGCTATGGGAGAACCTCAACAAGATGAAGGTAAACATTACATGAGACCAATTCCTATCGCTCATACTAAACTAGAGGTAGACGCTACTCTAGAAGTAGAGGCCTCTCAGGAAGGACGAGTTGGCAACATTGCCAATGATAGAGTTGGAAGCCACCATAATAGTTGACTACATCAGTGTGGAGAAGGTGGCAGATTGTGACACATCACTTCTAAAAGTCATGGTCAAGCTAAGAGGACAAACCATACCATATGTCATTCTTGATGGAGGATTTGGAGTGAATATACTATCAAAAATCTTAGCCAAGATAATAGGTATAACTGAAATACCTATTCTAGGATCCGGAGTGAATATACTATCAAAAAGCTTAGCCAAAAGAATAGGTATAATTGAAATACAGTCAACACCATTCCAGGTGAAGATGGTAGATCAAAGAAGAGTCTAACCAGTGGGAATTATGAGAGGAAAAGAGATAGAAATAGAAGGATGTGCCCTCCCTATGGTATTTTTGGTGCTCAAAATGGAAGAAATATATGGAGCTTACTCAATGTTATTACGAAGACCATGGCTAAGGAGTGGACAAATTAAGCACAACTAGGAGTGGACAAATTAAGCACAACTAGGAGACAAATCAAATCACCATCTGGAAGGGCAAAAAGAAGATGAGAGTCTCTATCAAAACTAAGGATAGACTGAACCGAGCAATTAGACCTCTCTATGCTGAAGGATTAAACTGCTCAAAAGAGTAGAGGATGATGAAGAGGAGTAGATCTTCAGAGAAAATGTGGATCTATTGTCAATATTTGAGGTAGATGTGGAAAGAATCATTCAAAAATATGATCCTGAGGTATTGATAGTCCAGCCAATCGCATAGGAAAATGAAAGCAACATGGAGAAAGGGGTTCAAAAGGAGAAGCCCATAGACCTGCTATATTAGAAGAAGAAGAAGCCATGTTGACAGTCCTGAAAGAAGAAAAAGAAGGCATAAAGCATCACTTGAGAGTTTAAGAGGAAGAACTCATTGAAATCAATCTCGATGAGAAGTGAGCCCAAGTCTATCAGGGTGAGTGCAAAGGTAGAGCAGGAACTAAAAGATGAACTAATGCAACTGGTCAAAACATACAAGGATGTGCTTACTTGGGATTACACAAACATGAAGTGCAAGCTTCTACCAGCACACAAGATCAACCTCTAAGAAGATGTGGTGCATATCAAATAGAACATGTATGCATATCAAATAGAACAGGTACAGAATGAACCCAAACTATGCAAGACAAGTAAAGGAAGAAATGGACAAGTTGCTCAAGGTAGGGTTCATTTATCCCATTGATAAAGCAGAATGGTTGTCACCCATTGTGATAGTGCTAAAGTAGAATGGGAAGCTAAGGGTTTGTATTGCTTACAAAAAATTAAATATAGCCACAAATGTAGATCCCTTTCTGGCTATCATTTACTGATTCACTTCTAGATGAAATAGCAAGACATGAGATGTACTCCTTTCCTAGATGGATTTAGTGGTTACAACCATGTCCGGATGGCTTTGGAAGATCAGGAGAAGATTGCATTCATCAATGAATAGGGGGCATTCACATCAAATCTTCAAGAACACACTGACAACTTTTTAACGAATGGTACAAGAAATCTTTGACGAATATCTCACCACATTCATGGGGGTGTTCGTTGATGATTTTAGTTTGTTTGGAAAGAAATCCAAGCATCTACATCACCTAATGTTATGTCTAAAAAAGTGAAGAAAAGAAAGATTAAGTTTGAATCCAACAAAGTGTGCATTTGAGTGATAAGTGGTGGATGTAGTGTCGGCAAAGTGTCTTGGCAGTGGATTTGACTAAGGTGGATGTAGTGTCGGCAAAGTGTCTTGGCAGTGGATTTGACTAAGGTGGATGTAGTGTCAGCAAACTGTCTTGGCAGTGGATTTGACTAAGGTGGAGGTGATTGTGAAGCTACAAGCACCAAGGTAGAGGCGCTCTCTCATTTTGTCATATAGACATTAGATCTTCTCTCTCTCTCTCTCTCTCTCTCTCTCTCTCACACACACACACACACACACACACACACACACACACACACACACAATATATCTACAATCAATATATTTTGAGATTCGGGACTGATACCATTGCCTATTTAGGGGGGGTTTTGGCCCACTCTCTAGGGTGACGGATTATAAGGATTAGCGTTGCCTAGGCCTATTTCTACTGGAGATGCGTATCGCCACATAGATAGACTATTCAAGACACAGAGAGACCAGAATGTGACACATCATAGAGAGTCCCCACATAGTTTTTTACCCAAATAACCCTTGAGGTGACTAAACATCATACCCATGAGTAGGAGGAGCCCCAATTTAGGAAAAACTACCAGCATCTTTTACCCAAATCACCCATCAGTTAGGGGTCACCATTGAGAGAGCATGCCAGATTTGATGGGCCTGCCATCCATGCTCACCTAGGTGTAGACCCTCAACACATCAACTCTAGATTTGGAACATACTTAAGCGGTATCGAAACCACCCCCCCTAGCAGTGGACGTGTCTAACCTCGTAGATATAGATGTGGATGGCATGGACATAACAACTACATGATGTACACATGCCCCAAGGCCCAAAGCCTTGTTGGGGCTTTAGCTAGGCAACATTATTTTATCTTTTTTTTTTGTTACTAGTTGTCACACATGATCTTATGTTTCATAGATCTTATGGTCTTTTGAAGACATTTAATCTAGATTTCTCTCTCTCTCTCTCTCTCTCTCTCTCTCTCTCTCTCTCTCTCACACACACACACACACACACACACACACACACACACACATCATCATCATCATCATCATCATCGTCTCTCTCTTTGTGTGTGTGTGTGAAACTGTGCCCACTTAGTTGAATAGAATTCCATGAAGATCAAGGAAATGGGATATCCCAAGATGAACCATCTTATTGGGTGAGATGGAAACACATGTGAATGCATGTATGGAGAAACTAGTTCTAGGCGCACTACTCAAAGATGGCCTTAAGGTAATTCGAGACATAACGGGGATCCAAGAGGACTTTAATGAGAAAGCATTAGGGGGAAATGAAGGAATCCCACACCTTATAGGGTGAGAATCTCTCTAGTGAGGTGAGCCAACTAAAAGAGCAAGTGGAATGCGAGGGTTAGTAGTAGTAGTAATCCTAATAGGTTGCACTGTTAGGGTATGATCTGCATAGTCAAGTAGGATGAGGATGCTAGATACATGTGGGTTAGGCTAGATCTTCTTACACCCACTAGATATATACATGTGGTGGTTTACTACTTTGCACCAGATACTTTGAAATATGCCATATAAGATAGTTAGAACAACCTAACCACTCAAGCAACGGAGGAGAATAGCCTAACCACTTAGTTAGAGGAGAGGAATGAGTCCCCTTATGCATTGTTGTTTGATGAGATAGGTGTTCTCCTCATTTTGGGGACTTCAATGCTTGGACCACACTATGATCATGCTTAGCTATATAATTTTGAGGACCCTATCAAACTCCAAGCACTTAACCAACAGGGCATAGGCTTGTAGTTGGCTTCTCAAGACCTTGGAGCTATCACTAGATATGGGAGGCACCACCTCTTGGAGGGCATGGTCTCGTTATTTATAATGGGATGGCATAGTGGCTCCTATCCGATGAAGTCAATGATCTTTTTATGGGTTTTTTTTATGAGGATGAAATCAATGTAGCAAAATTCAAACCTAATTTTTAGACATCTAGTTGACTCACAAGCTTTCCATATATTGGAGGATCGAGCATGGCGGATTATATCATGGGACCCCCTAAGCTTTCTTTTCACTGATCTCTGAGTTCATGATCCCCACATGCCCTCTTGGAGCCGACCACACCTACCTCCCCTTCTCCATTACCTATACACCACCCAACCCACCACCCCCACCCACCTCCCACTATATGAAAATCCACTTCATACATATATATGCCAAATTTTGAGCATGGTTTGGTAGATATGGACCCATCAATTCCCCTTGCCACCCTCACCTCCCAATTCACCAACACCATACATTATGTAGCCATAGCCAGCTTTCCATACACCCCCCGCTCCAATGCTAAGCCTAAAACGGGTAGTATCATGCCCTAGAATGGTTGGTATGATGATGAGTGCCACAACACGTGTGCTCATCTCAAGAAAGAGGTAGTGACTCATTAAATCCTTGAGTGCGATGCTCAAAGGATCAACCACTCTCTCACTCACTACTAGAAACAAACATATGTGATAAAGCAATATTGGGAGATATACCAACTCTTCTTGAGCATGGCAAAATTTAAGTAACTCATATGTCTACTTGAGGGTCACTTTCACAAGCTCCGCTTCTCCATGAGATAGCCATCACATGACAGATTGACTAGGGGATATGCCGCACTTTCCCTCCTAGAGAGACAGTGCCATTAAATACACTTCCATGAGCCCAAGATGAAGGGCTAGCTTTTTGACACTCTAGTGACTTTGGCGATGATGTATGCATTCCCATTTTGGGAACCAAGATTATGAGTAGTGTGACAGATTGGCAGCGTATAGAGCATTAGATTTTGAAGCTATCTAGATTAATACATAGCGAATCATCTGTATCATTCGAGCATAGTAGTTTGCTACAACACCTATGGTGGTAGAATCCTTATTTGAGACTGTCACATACATACAGAGGATACTGGCAATGGATTCATCATGATTACCATACCTGGCACTATAGTCTTCTCGGGTGGTAGAGCGGAGAGGGGTGCGTCCATCCTACTATGCTTATGTCCTCTCACAACACATAGACTAGAAATGAGTCGCTTACCCCCATTTGAGTATGAACCAGACTCCCCTACACTAGGCTCACACATGTGGATAGGAATAGGATAATTTGATATAAGTTGCTATCGTTACACATTTGAGATACATGGATTACCTCAGTGGAGCCCCTACCACCCAAGATGCAGTACTGTAGTGACCATTTTCTGAGTCTTATTATAGAGGATGGATTCATACATAGGCTAGGGTACCTAGATGTTTTCTTGTCACATGCCATGAGGATAGCACTTGGTTAGCTTAGGGTCTCATCTCGTAAGCTCGAGATTAAGGTTTGTAGAGCAGTCAGGATCCTTACAGAGAGTAGACTCTGTAGATTGTGCCATGGAGGAGTAGAGTCTCAGGAGAATTATATTTGTTATTGCCTGGTGTATTATGAGATCAAGGGGAGATTCCACTTCCTATTCAAAGAGGGGTTTGGGTCATTCTCTCGGGTTATGGAGTATCCAAATCAGCATTGTCTCTAACTCTTCTTGTTGGAGATTCACCGATATAGAGAGTTCCTATTTAGAGATCTTCGACCTTGGTACCTATCTCAGTCTACCATCACTAGTTTTTTTTTGTCTTCCATAGGAGGAGGACACTCAGATAGATGAGGCCACCATCTCGCCCCTCAACTAGAGTCAACCTATCTCATGCCACCATACTTTGGAGAGCCAGACAGCCTCACCCTCCTATACCTTGAGCACCCAAGGCTCACCATTAGCCCTAGATTGATGAGATCCTCACCTACCACCACCACACTGAGCATTTGTAGAGCTGCTACCTCATCTCCCAACTTCTCCTCAACCCTTGTAGATCTAGGGGCCCTCCTCACCCCCTCACAATGCTGGACATCCTTTATGGATGCCTACCATGTATCGATGGATAGATCCCTCTCCAAACTCCTCCATCATGAGGACGACGATGATGATCCATACATATCTACATTTACCCAGGGATAGGTGTTAGTTTTTTTTAAATGTCTTTTTTTAAATGATGAGATTCCATGGACTCATTGTACACCTTTTGTCTTATAGACTTGTTAGGTCTTTGTAAGATGCTAATATATCTTCTTCTTCACACACACACACACACACACACACACAAACACAAACACACAAAGTCTTTCTCTCTCTCTCTCTCTCTCTCTCTCTCTCTCTCTCTCTCTCTCTCTCTCTCTCTCTCTCTCTCTCTCTCTCTCTCTCTCTCTCTCTCAAGTATAAGTCCAAAGTGCAAGTTGAGGAATTGCACTAGTTCAAAGTGTAAGCTTAGAAATGGAGGTAACAATTCCATTTGGAGGCTCATTTAGCATGCGTATACATGCATAATTACTTGGATGGAAGGCCATAGTTTCTAGAACATATTTGGAGCAAAGGTAGGATGGGGTCAAATCAAATATTCAAAGGCTTATGCGCAGTGTTATAGTTGCTAGATAGGACTACAATCATAATAGATTTACCACAACATAAGGACCTTAAAGACATTGAATATTTCATTTTGAAAGGAGATATTTCTTACGTCTTTGATTTGGTGGTGCACACAGTTGATCCTATTTCTCTCCATACTATAGACTTGGAATCACCCATTTGGGAGGATAAAACATCTCAAGTATGCTCAACATTACAGTTAATAATTAAGCTTGATTCCCTGCTCATGATGTATCAATCAAGTTAGGTTGCACAAAGGAAGTTGTAATAAACATAGATCTAACTCAAATAAACTCAGATAATGGCAAAGATAATTCATTACTCATCAAAGCAGTGTGCCAAATATTTTGCATCGATGTAAAGTGACCATCCTAACAAAGGTGTTGCAACATGTAGGAGCTCCAAACAAAGTCACAAAGATACCAGAGGTGGCTGGCCATTAGTACGATCCTAGGTATGTAGAAAAACAATCTCTATAGACTCCACCTTTAAGCAAGATAGATGTAGTAACCCATTGATCATTGCCATTGGTTGGTGTATAGATGTAACAACCCATTGGTCATCAATGCCATTGGTGCATAGATGCATATCATTGATGCATGTAACAAGCCATTAGTCATTACCATTGGTGCATAGATGCATATCATTGATGCATGTAACAAGCCATTAGTCATTACCATTGGTGCATGTTGTAGTTTGCAAGAGATCCTTACTATTGATACATGTTATAGCTTGCAAGAGATCCTTACTATTGCCTCCTGGTGAGATGAAAGTTGAAGATACAACTGTACAAGTGAAACCTTAAATTAAGTGTGATGATGAGATTCTTGCAAGAGATTCTTACTATTGCCTCTTGGTGAGATGAAAGTTGAAGATACAACTATAAAAGTCAAATCCCTCAATTAAGCGTGATGATAAGATTGTAGCAATCGATTTTTGAGGCTTTATGGAGGCCCAAGCTAATTGGTACATGGTTCCACTACTGTTCAATGGTGGCAAAAGGAGATGCTAGATAGGGAGTGTTCTTGTCATTTCCACTTTGGATAGAGTTCCAACCACCACACAACAAATAATGTTGTGAGAAAAGAGCAAGCAACACACAACTAATGAGTGTGGAGTGGAGGAAGGCAACGAGCAAGAAAGAAGCACTTGCCTAAGTCGAAGGATTCAACAACGATGGCAAAGTGGAGCTATTTGGCATGGACTTATGGCTTAGCTAGTGGGGGAGCTCAATTCAACCATTGGGCAGGCAATGGTAATGGGTAGTAATACATTGAAATTGATACTTCGTTGTGTGAAATAAATAATAGCATTGACATTGGTACTCCATTGTGTTGGAGGGTGTGTGATGGAGGGGGTGATCTTATTGAATTGGCATCTAGATCATTATCTCAAAACCTAGGCATGGTAGTTGGCTTCTTTTATTGCAAAGAGACATAGGCACAATATATATCTCTATGTTACCATGTGTTTTAGATATTTTTAATGCTTTTCCAAACAGAGTGCCAAGTAGCTTGCTTTCTTACAAGGAAGAGACATTGGGGAGGGACCCAACTTGGAGAACTTGATGAAGAGGGTCGTGGCATGACAAACACCGTGACATTCACATCAATCTATCCTCCTAAAAAATCAATTGGTGTTTACTCTTTTCTCAAGGAGAGAACATATCACTGGATCCCAAAATCATCCCCAAGTGCCTTTTTGCTCCCCTTAAGGCTGATGTGCACTTCTTATTTTCAAGGAATAAATGGCCACACATGTGTAATCTCCACTTAGACCATAAAGACCACACATGGTATATACTAAGATCACGTGCCATATAAACCATGAGGAATAAATGGCCATACACATGTGATCTCCACTTAGACCATATAGACCCCAAATGGTATATACTAAGATCACATGCATGACATTCCAACCATACTAGGATGATGGTACTAAGCATGTAAAGATCCCAAGTAACTCGTCTGATGTACATTCCACACAAACCATATCGGCCGTACACGCCACACAAACCATATCAACCGTACATGCCACACGGACCATATGGGTTGTACACACTACACTAGGATGACATCGACCATATAAACATCTCGAGAAGCTTCTTTTGACTATGTGAGGACCACATTGACCGTATTATGTATGTGGGGATGTTAATCCCATTTTGGATTAACAAACATGATCCTCAATTGAGGACATTAATAAGTGTCATGAAATGGCACTATAAAAGTTGTACATTATGAGATATTGGCCACCCAAGGCCTTGTAAGTAAGTTTTGGGCACCCAAGTGTGAACAAGGGCCAATTGTATATAAGGCATTTTCTCATAATGAAGAGACACAATCCCCTTTGTGCTGTTGAGAGTTCTCCCTTTGTGTCTTGAGAGAGATTGAAGGAGTGAGAGCATTCTAGCATTGTGCCTCTCTTATGCTTATATGATTCATGCTTGTATGAGAGAGAGAGAGAGAGAGAGAGAGAGAGAGAGAGAGAGAGAGAGAGAGAGAGAGAGTGATTGTCCTATGCAACAGTGTGAGCGACTCTATGGTGATAGTGTGGAGGTGGAGCTTGGAGTTTGGAGCTTAACAAAGCGAGCTTGGAGGCCTCAAGGGACTCAAGATTGAAGCATTGGTAAGTACCCTATGATGGTTGTGATCTATTACTCACTCATTAAGTGAATGTGTAGAGTTCTCTCTTGGAGGTGTGGTAGCCCATAACATTTTTGGCACCGTTGCCAGGGAAACACCTTTGTTTATTCCAACCTCTTAGAGTTTAAGCTCCCATTGCATAGGATTCATTATTGCCCTTGTATTCTGGTAGTAAATTGTGTGGAAAATGAATGGATAAGATGTTTGTGGTAGAAAAAAATTGTGAGAAATTGGTTGTGATGTTGTGTGTGTTTGTAGTGGAGTGTTTCTAAGATAAGGCTTCACTGTTTGTTCTTGTTAATTTTTGATATTTGCATCTTTCAAACCACTAGCATGAATGAGCAGGTTGGTGTGTTGTTTTCTTTCTGTTTCAAAAAGTTCATAAAAATAAAAAACATAGGGGCTATTGAAGGTGCCAAGAACTTGCATTTCATTCTTTAGGAGTGGCACCATCAATTTGCTATCAATTGGATAAGTATTACGCACCCAAAGTCACCAAATTTGACGCGGGAAGTTTTTCAATGTGTAGATATCCAAGGTTTCAAAATGTTACATGGCTACGAGCACTCAAAGCCCCATTGGCTTTACCGGCACCACTTGTACAGATCATCGCTCTACAGCGGGACAACCCAACTCTTCTTACTTGCCTAGGGGAATGTTCCAGGCGCAAGACGCTTCACCCTTTCCGCCACCAGTTCTACCGCCACAACCACCACAGGCTAAGATCAATTAGGTGCTGATTGAAGAGCCATCATAATATGTTGATATGGTGCGAGAAATAGAACTTAGCAGAGAGTATTACGAGGATACGGTAGAAGTTACGCCGGAATACTACGTCCTATAACATGCCAGTACCTGTGTTTCAAACCACGGTACAATGGAAGGCCAAGGACATGAACTCGAATTTGAGAAGGGGACTGCTCCAATGCTTTGGCTGTGGAGGGACACATCAAGTAGCCGATTTCCCTAACAAGAATATGAGTCATACACATCAACCACAACAAGTGGAGGTCTCGCCCAATGACATGCTAGTGCTCACCTGTACTAAATGCGGTATTGATCATTTAATCGAAGATTGTTCATACCGAGCAAGTAACCCGCCTCCTCTACTACCAATCAAACGGCCATTTGGACCATTAGTGTGTGTACAACCTGGGAAGATCACACCGCTCAATGTTCTGAGACAAGAGCTCAAGCTCAACTAGAAGACAAGGGAAGAAATCGGGCAGATGTGACTATTCCCAGAACTGGCCGAAGAAGAAGAGTTAAAAAAGTGGGTAAGGGTGAGACATGAGTCACAATCTAAGATGGATCTGAAGAAGATACAATTGATACCGTATCCACCCAATCGAAGGATGAAGGGGCTAAAGAGATCAATCATAGAGGGTCAGATCAAGGGAAGCAAGGAGAGCAACCGACGACTCCTAAGGGGGTCGATGAATATCCCAATGCCGGACGAAGAAATAAGAAAGCTTGAAGATGCCAAGGCCTTAGTCGAAGAATACCAACAGCTCTATGATGTCAAGCTAAGGGCCAACATGGTAAGGGATACAGTTTACCCATGAAACGAGCCAAACCGGGATAGGGTATTGGACGTGCCAACCCCAATTCCAGAAGGAACAGAAGAGGAGTCCCAAGTAGACACAATGTCTAGAATGTTTGAAGAAAATGGGTAAGGGGAGTCCATCCATTCCTTCCTTGTGGTAGAATACGAGACATCTACATGGGAAGAGCCCTCTGTCTCCAAAGAACCTAGAGGTATAAGGAGTCTCGCGGCGGCTGTCCAAATGCCATTGGGGCAACTGTTATGCAATTCACCAACCTTATGGACATACGTAAAAGAATGGGTCAAGGGTGGTCTAAGGCCAGTTGATACTATAGATGAGACTATGCCACCTCTGGTAGAAAGAACCTTGAAGCATACAAGGGAAATCGAGTCATTAAGATACTAGTTAACCAACTGGGACGCTACTATGAAAGCGACGACGCAAATGCTACCATCTCGATTCATCATAATGGATACCAAGCATTGGCTATCTTGGATGGTGGGACGGGGGTTAGCATCATTACTAAACATAACTGGGAAAATTGGGAGAAACTTGATTTAAAAAGAGCATATTTAATTGTTAAAATAACTGATGGAACATCTTCAAGACCCATTGGGCTCTTGGAAAATATTAAATTCAGACTTTTTACATTTCGCTATCGTCATACATTTGTGGTATGGATTTCTTACGCCAACCGGATACATATGACATAATATTGGGGAGACCTTTCATGAGGGAATCCAAATTGGTGCATGATTGGGCCTTGGATCACGTATATATACGTAGGGATTCACAAATCTTGAAGATTGATCTGAGAGCATGGAAAGCACACCCCATGGAAGGGCAATTATTTGGTAATGATTCGGTCACAATGGAACGAACTACGTCCATACATATATGCCAACCTGCAGAGGGGGAATCCAAGGATGAGGAGGAGACGAGAATGTATGCGTCACTACCTCCTCCGGACTTCAATGAAAATTGGATGCATGTGTTGGCTACCATTGATGTAATACAGCCTAGGGGAACCCAGTATTTGGAATCTGGAACCGTCCCTCTATGACCTCTATCTGCATGGTTAATTGGCACACCATGGATGAGGAATCAAGAGGGGAAACAGCAAGTACATAAGGAATTGTGGCACGAAGTCGTACTAGTGCTCAACGCCTCAGACGATGGTGGAGACAAAAACAATATATAGCCCGACAAAATGCCTTGCTATGAAACAAACCTACGAATGCCCAGTGGTGGCTGAGATACCTTGAGGCTACTAAGGTACACGATGAATTCTCAAAGGGTTTGAGTTCGTCACCATATTGGAAGAAGCTCATTGAGGGATAGCTGGCAGGCATTTTGCCGGAGAAATTACTGCTCTAAAAGTTCTTCAAGCAAGACTATGGTGGCCTACGTTATTCGAAGACGCCATAGAATTTGTTAAAAGATGCAAAGAATATCAACGTTTCGCTATCCCACAACAAAGGGACAAGATGCCGCTAACCCCCATCATTGTAAGACAACTGGAGAGACGGAAAACTCTCTCACTTGTAGTAAGAGTAGCACGATCCACGTGTAGCTCAATCCAATGGGATTTGCATCCCTGTCGGAGCTAGGGATTCGACCCGTACCGGTGCACAAGAGCTTATCCACAAATGGAGAGAATGCTCATGGCTACCATCACTTGACACTAGACTAAGCATACACACAAGCTCAACTTGTCCTCATTCCTACACACCCCTTCATTCACAAATACAAGCAAGAGGAATACAATCACTATGCACTCAAGCAAAGAGAAAGACCTCACTCCACTCCTATCTTCCTACAAGCATGCACACATTCAAGCATCAAGCTTCCATGAAAGCTTCAAATCAATCCATGTACTCAAAAATGAAATACTAAAAGCATGCATAAGAGTAAAATGATTAGAGAAGAGGATGAGAAAGACTCATGACATTGCTAATGATTCAATGAAGAGATTTACCTCATACAATAATGTAGATGGGGTGAGAGAAGAGTCTTCACCTCTATGGAGAAGAGGGAGAGTAGGTCTCTCAAAGGAGCTCTTGCATGAACTAAGCCCAAAGTGTGTCTAAGCTCTCAAATGAGCCACCTTTTATACAAAAATTCTAGGACTCCCATAAGTCCCCATGTGGGATTATTATCAAACCCTCTCCCACATTCATCTACAAAGTGGAACTCTTTTCAAGAGCCCTAAGTATCGTTTTTGTTGCATCCTGGTATTGATCTTCATTTGCAAGCAACACTCCCCCCTTCCTATTTTGCGCACGTCCTCGAGCGCGGTAGTAGCAAGAGCTGCAACAAAAAAACAATTGATACTAGTAAAGTCCTTTATTGAAAAGAAAAGAAAAGAAAAGAAAAATCAGCAATGATGACTTCACACGTGAGCATACAAGTGCAGGGCTGATTATAGTTTTAATTAGTACTAAAATAGGTGAGTAGAGATGAGTCAAAGTGAGACTGGAGTGGTAGATAATGCTATGTAAAGGCAAATGTGCTTAGTACACCGCCGGTTATGACCGCAGTCTCAATGTCCTACCAGTACTTAAGTTATTCCTAAGTGGCAAACCTACTCCTAAATATGAGCAAAGGTGATTGGAGCTCTCTCTTGTTTTTTCATTTTTTTTTCTTTTTTTCTTTTTTATATTATTTTTTAAATATGTGTGTAGAAGGTGATAAAGATTAAGTTTCTATCCCCATGAGACCCAAGCAATGGCCAAGAGACCTCCGCCAAGAGAATCCAAAGACCGCTAAGTATCTCAAGGGCGACAGACCCTTTTTCTTTCCTTTTATGACCTAAGGAGTACCCCTTGAAGATGAGGGCATCGGTTTCGAGGGCCCATAGTGTACCCCCGAGTCCTACCAACATCTATCAAGGCGATAGATTCCTCAAAGTTCTTCTTCTGAAGTTTTTAGACATCAGTGTTCACCCCATGGAAACCAAGGCATCGGCCCCAAGGTGCTGAGACATCCCCAGGTCCTACCAAGCACTTCGCATGGCGGTAGACACGTCATGTTGCAATTCACCTTGTATATATATTTTTGTAGGTTATATTTTCATAAATTTTTATTACTCGTAGCACCTAGCTCATATCTAAGAGATAACTACCACTAGGGATAACTAATATACCTTGAAGACATAAGTACTTGGCATACTCCCTTGGTATATATCCTACACTGTCTTTGGATAGACATATCTTTTACTAAGTCTTCTAAGACTCTAGAATTCACTCACCATATTTTAACTACAAATCAAAAACTCAAACCAGCCAATATTGTGTACATGCAAACCATATATTCGAAAGATAAGAGCACTTAAAGAAATAAAGATTAAGATTTGCATACACCTGATTTAGTGCCCTGTTGATGTTGTTCGTTTGCCTTGAATAATTGCTGATCTTGTGCAGATTGCTTTTCCTTGATCCCTGTAGGCATAGCATATCTCCCCCCTTCCTAATTTGTGTGCACGATAGGTGGACTGTAGGGGCGTATCTGATGCTCTTCTTAAGCTGAGATCGCTGCACAAAGTTTTATTAACAAACAAAGAAAAAACAAAAGAATAAAATTTGTTAGTGGTGCCAATCACCAAATATAGCCGAGGGGAAAAAACCCAATGGGAGAAAAGTGCCCTCGCTTGTCGATCTTATTGTGGATTCACTGATCTTACCCTTGCGTTGGTGGTGGAAAACTCTCTCACTTGTAGTAAGAGTAGCACGATCCACGTGTAGCTCAATCCAATGGGATTTGCATCCCTGTCGGAGCTAGGGATTCGACCCGTATCGGTGCACAAGAGCTTATCCACAAATGGAGAGAATGCTCATGGCTACCATCACTTGACACTAGACTAAGCATACACACAAGCTCAACTTGTCCTCATTCCTACACACCCCTTCATTCACAAATACAAGCAAGAGGAATACAATCACTATGCACTCAAGCAAAGAGAAAGACCTCACTCCACTCCTATCTTCCTACAAGCATGCACACATTCAAGCATCAAGCTTCCATGAAAGCTTCAAATCAATCCATGTACTCAAAAATGAAATACTAAAAGCATGCATAAGAGTAAAATGATTAGAGAAGAGGATGAGAAAGACTCATGACATTGCTAATGATTCAATGAAGAGATTTACCTCATACAATAATGTAGATGGGGTGAGAGAAGAGTCTTCACCTCTATGGAGAAGAGGGAGAGTAGGTCTCTCAAAGGAGCTCTTGCATGAACTAAGCCCAAAGTGTGTCTAAGCTCTCAAATGAGCCACCTTTTATACAAAAATTCTAGGACTCCCATAAGTCCCCATGTGGGATTATTATCAAACCCTCTCCCACATTCATCTACAAAGTGGAACTCTTTTCAAGAGCCCTAAGTATCGTTTTTGTTGCATCCTGGTATTGATCTTCATTTGCAAGCAACAACAACCATTTGAGAAATGGGAGATAGATTTTGTGGGACCTATTAGTCCAGTGGCACATCCATCCCAAGCCCGATATGTAATCATAGCCACTGACTATTTTACAAAGTGGGCAGAAGCCAAAGCCTCAAAGAGAGCTGATGCACAAACAACAGCAAGATTTATATACGAGCAAATCATCTCGAGGTTCGGATGTCCGTTAGAATTAGTCAATGATCGCGGCCCACACTTTATCAATGAGGTGATTGATGATTTACTTGCAGGGTTCCTAGTAATCCATCGAAAATCATCACCATATTCCCCACATGCAAATGGTCAAGCAGAAAGTACAAATAAGATTTTGTGTACTATCTTGACAAAGACATTGGAAGCAAATCGAATAGACTGGGAGCATAAACTAACAACAGCCCTCTGGGCCTATCGCACATCCTATAAGGTAGCGACGGGATATACTCCCTTTTGTCTAGCTTATGGGGTTGAAGTAGTTATGCCCATGGAATACCTAGTCCCAAGCTTAAGAATTGTTGTACAAGAGCATCTAACGGAGAATGCTTTAGCCGAAAGACTAATTGACTTGGAAAAGCGGGATGAGACCAGGTTGATGGCATCACATGGGCTCATGGTTGAAAAACTACGCACAAAACGTTGGTTCGATAAAAACCTCAAGCAAAAAGAACTGGAAACGAGGGATCCTGTCCTCATGTATGGTGTCGGTAGCACCAGGAAAAAGAAACTTAAATACTGAGGTCTGGGACCGTTCCGTATGTTGAAAATCACACCTCAAGGATCTGTCCGAATTAAAACAATTGACGGCATTCAAATGGAGGGTTATGTCAATGAAAGTAAACTAAAAAAATATTTTGGACCACTGACCCAAGAGATGCTTCTGTAAGAACATCTCTTAAAATAACAGAAACAGCTTGCAAACGAAAAAATCCAGTAAGCGCAAGAAGAGGCTAAGGCCAAACAATTAACGCACAAAAGATTGATACATGTCAACATGGCATCTGTGACCCTTTTGGACGAAGGGGAACTTAGAACCAGCACGACTCAAAGTGACTGTAGCTAATTGATTGTAGCTAAGAGCCATGCAATAAGTATTGCAATAATTGATACAGGGTCGTCATAACTTAATCGCCTATAAGACTTGGGTAGCATTACTCATAACTTAATCACCTATAAGACTTGGGTAGCATTACTCATAACTTAATCACCTATAAGACTTGGGTAGCATTAGATAAACCAAATCTTGAACCCACTGATGCACAAGTTTGTAGCATTCATTTGACAACCACAAAAGCCGAAGGGTATTTTAATGTTAATATTTCCATCATAAATAATTCCTTGGTCAGAAAGGTGTTTGTCATGCCTGTAGGTTCCATGGAAGAAGAGATGATTCTAGGATGATTCTGGATCTGTGCCATTAAATGCAATATCCAATGGGAAGAGAGAACATCAGTGTTAAGCACAGGCGAGAAGGTCATGTCCATACCCTTATGGAAATCGACAAACAAAGGGAAGCACATCTATCTGATAAAAGAACAACAAGTACAGAGGCAACACATCAGGAAACAACACCAGCACCCGTTCCAAGAAGCTCATCCACACAACACCCAACATCTAAGGGTATGCAGAAGTGGGTGCCTAAGAACCTACTTAAGGGTCACCCAGTGAAGGACACCATAAATAGTATAAAAACCCAAGGAGGAACTTGCACACAGTTCAAAAGTCTGACCTTGCGACACGAACCAAGTGGAAGGACTCAAAGAAAACCCAAGGATTTCGTGTAAGCAATGGGTCCGGAAAGACTTATTGCAAGCACAAGGCTACTATCGAGGCAATGTAGCAATATGGATACCTAAACCAAATCGTCGATACAGTAAATAGTTCGAATCATCAACAAGAGGGTGGTAAGAGTGTGCAACACCAACTCCCACTCCAAGTTAGCACCATGCCACCTCTTATGTGGAGGAAAAAGAAGAATCAGCCAATTGGGATGTGGAGGACCAAGGCTACAGAAGTACCCACCCTAGCTACAGAGCCGAACAAGGAATTCAAAGATAAAGGCAAGAACGAGCAGCAGGGAGATGCAGATAGGAGCCTAGAAGTTCAACAGGGAGATGCAGACAGAAGCCCTCCACAACTAGAAACAAAGACAACATTGTTCAGTTGGGTGGAAGAAACAATAAAAAACTCCCACATGGAACTAAAAAGAATGCATCAACGAATGCCCAACAGAGCCCAGGTGAACCCTTGGCTCTCATGGCAATAAACAAACACGTATCCAATTTTTGCACAAATGGGTAAGCTCTGTATCATTCACTCATCATGTGCATGATTGATTGCTTGAGCATGACGAAAAAAGGAGAAAGATTTGATCTTATGCACTCCAACGTGAAACTGTAGAAAATGGTTTCACGCCATAAAAAGGTCTGACGTGAAACTGTAAAAAATGGTTTCACGCCGTGAAACTGCAGAAAATGGTTTCACGCCATGAAAGAGTCCGACGTGAAACTGTAAAAAATGGTTTTACGCCGTGAAAAAGTCCAAAACGTGAAACTGCAAAAAATGGTTTCACGCCGTGAAAAAGTCCAAAACAATTCACGTCGTGAAACGGTAATTTTCACGCAGCCACTCACGCAGCACCATGTGGCTTCCTTTATTAAGGTAGCCGCCCTATCCGACAGCTACGTTATAAAATCAAAATCTCTTTCTTCTTTCGTCATTTCATCGTTTGATTATCGGTCTTCTGCATTCAATTGTGTGTGCATCTCCGAGCACCCATCTTCCTTACGATCTCCTCGACCATTCCCTTCAAGGTGGGAGCTTAACTCTTATTTTCTTTTCTTTTCTTTTCTTTTTGTTGTTTTTTATCAATGGCTTCTATTATATTGCAGAAATCGTCATCGTTTCTCATTTCATTCACGAACGCATCACATATCCATAAGAAAAATCAAACAAGCATAAAGATTCTATTAAAAGATTCACGAACACGGAGTCTTTGTTACACGATAGTGATGATACCATTTCACGAACAACCATTTCACGGCCCACCATTTCACGGGTCTGCATTTTCACGAATAGCCATTTCATGGCCAAGCATTTCACGGCCCACCATTTCATGGGTCTGCACTTTCACAGCGGCCAAGCATTTCACGGCCCACCATTTCATGGGTCTGCATTTTCACGAACAGCCATTTCACGGCCCACCATTTCACGGGTTTGCACTTTCACGGACCACCATTTCACGGGTCTGCACTTTCATGGACAACCATTTCACGGGTCTGCACTTTCATGGACAACCATTTCACGGGTCTGCATTTTCACGACAACCCTCTTCACTCCCTTCTGCTGCTTCACACCATATGCTTACTACTAACATAAAATTAATTCTACACTAACGAACTCTCTAACCTATTCCACATCAAAATATATATATAAACATATGTATATATAAAAAAAAAGAGAAAAAAGAGAGGAAAAGATAGTATCAAGCCCCACTAGTCATGAGACTAATACCTTGTGACTGTACAGATGTCAGCCTCGGAGTCCGAAGCACACAAAACCTCGGCTGCATCACAAGCTACAAGTGCTACAGGATCCCCGCCCAGCCAAAGAAAAAGGACAATCTATAAACCAAAGCTGAATTTCTTGGGTCCCTATTCCCAAGCATTTTAGGGGACCATCATCACTAGCGAAATGCATAAGCCCCATGGAAAGGTAGCTCTCCACTACCACAGCTCCTAGTGTCTGAAGATACTAGAGGAAGCTAAAGTTCAAGCAAAGCTGGAAAGAATCAGCTAAGTGCAATGGCCCAAATTCTTCCCTGAATAATTGACACAGAATTATGTGCAGAGTACCGAAAAACCTACAACAAGGGAACCAAGAGAGGGAGAATCACAAAGGCCGATGGCACCACTGAAAAACTCCTCATCACCTGTGAGACCCCTGCCCCCTCTGCGTGGCCTCCCCTGGGGCACTGGCAGCGGGGCAGCAATAGTCTCTCACGCGCAAGGTAGGGATTCCCACTAGGGGCCTCGCCCACGAATGTCCAGACAAGAGACTAATCCGACAGTTCCTTTGAAATCGAGACCGGAAATACTTCCCTCGCCCGAAAGGCACGGGCGATTCCACCAAGAAAATCATCTAAGGGAAGATTTATCTAACAGGTCAAGGCCTTAACTATCCTTTCTAATCCGACCGAACCCGTAGGTCACATGGCCAGATCAAGGAAGAGACTTGCACTTGGTTCATAGAAATCATCGCTTTTTCCCCCCTTAAGCGAGGCATAGCCCGCTGATTCTTTCCCACAAAACAAGAATCTTCCTAGGACTTATTCTAACCAACGTAACTTGAACGTATCTAAACCATATCGTAGGAATTCACCAATCTAGCCTAACCCCAACTGGCCTATGGGTTAGCCAACCGCCCAACCATTGTATTGGTGGGATCCCTTTATATAAAAATTTGGTTGAGTTTTGTCTTGGGTACTGTTGAAATATACAAGTGAAAAGGGTGTGTGTGGGAACAAGCTCTTGGATAGAGGCTGTACAAGAGGAGATGTAATTGTGAAAGAACCTGTGAAAAGGTGAGAAGAATCTACTGGGAGAGAATAAAGGGTAGCATGAGAGAATTTAGGAGTGTGGAGTTATTCTGGGAGATAATCAGGGAAAAGAGAAGAGGTGGAGAGAATCAGGCAAAAGGTGGAGATATTCTGGGAGTGAATCATGGAGAAATCAATGGGATTTTATGCTTGATGTAAACTCTATAAATTGAGGCATAGCCCTAATCAAAATTTGCTAGTTTTTGAGTATCCATGCCTACATTAATCTATTTGCTAATTATTCACTAATTACGTCTTAATCATTTACTAAACACTTTGTTAATGATGTTGATTCTAGTGTTTGATCCACCATAGCTCATCATTATGCTCAAATTTCAACATGGTATCAGAGCCATGCCTAGAATCAATTAGGTTTATGAGCCCATTAGTTAATTAATGAGGATTAGTAGATAATTAGCAAAACAATCAATTTTTAGTGAGTTTTCACTTCTCCCCTTCACCCCCAGCTAGTGGAGGATCTCTAGCACCTTGCGCACATAGAATTAGGGCATAAGCTTCTAGATTATCTTAGCTAACATCCTTGGCTTCATGCTCAGCAAGACGGCGCAGCAAACCGCGTAGAAACGCAGGAGAAATCGACGATGAAGTCAGCGCATTTTTTTCTGAGTAAACTGTAGATTTCTCCTTGCTCAAATCAAATTGCTTCAATTCCTCCTAGCCCAAGGGGTAATCAAGCATGCTCTACAAGCTGGTGAAGACAGAATTCAGTTTCATCAAGTCTACATTGAGATCAAAGCTCTTCATCAAATCTACAGGTGACTCTTTGGTAAAACAGAGATTAACCTTTCATTATTTGGTCAAATCTTGTGTTTCTTGGCTTAATCCTCTACTAGACTCATTGCTATTGATGCCTTTGAAAGCATTTGAGCTCATTTGAAGTGGAAGGCACCAGATCTGGACTCCCCGCATACTCTGTTTTTTACACACAAAACAGAGCATTAATTTGTTAATCAGTGATTAATCAGTGCTAATCACTGTATTTTGGTGCAATTGAGGGTTCAAATTAACCATTAGGTATCTGATATATAACTTTAGATTGCAAATCGGAGTTGGTTTGATACTCCAACCATCCCGTACAAATTGGTTACCCTTGATTTAATGTAATTTCTGGTAAAATTGTGCTGATAAATTTGTGAAAATCATCATTTTGCATTTAACCCTTGGTTAATGCCTGTAAATCTCACTCAAATACAAGATTATTCACAGCCAGAGTTGCATTTGGGAATGTGCATGAGAATGAATGCTATACGCATTATGTATTGGGCACATTGCATCAGTGTAAAAATGGGAACAGACACTGCCCTTGTCCAGAATAAGGCAAGAGGTAAGACCTCCCGCATAAATTTGGGTTTGCATTGCATAATGATACAAAATAAACATAAAAAGCCCAAAGGAACTGTCAGCAAAACATTGAAACATGTTGCTCACATGGAGCAAAATGACCTGACAGACGAGCTCATGGCCCCAACCATGAAAGAAGAAGAATATCTCTTCCCAAGAAGAGGATCCACACCAAGAAGAAAAGCTGAAGGAAGACATGGACACGAGAAGAGAAGCTGCCACAAGAAGAGAAGCTGCCCCAAGAAGATTGAAAGAAGAGACGGACGCGTGGAGAGATGTTGCCACGACAAGAAGACTGAAGAAAAGAGAAGATGTGAGGCTCCAAAGAGTGAGGAGCCATGTGAAAATCTCTGAGAGAGAAAGAGAGAGAGACCCCACAACCCAATGTAACCTGCCCCAATAAAGTAAAACCACCTCTGAGCCACCGATGATGTAGGCCACGTGGTAGATGTATGTGTGAGCACTTTAGTCAAGGTCGCGGGCACTTATAGTAGCCTTGGACACATAGAGACAGGGAGTGTCAAGGACTATGGAGTTTAGGGACTTGAGGCACTGGTCGCGGACTGTCAAGTAAGAGAGAAACTTGATATAGGGTCCAGGTGTGCTGAGATAACTTGAGGGGAGGAATAGACACTGGTCGCGGACTATCAAGTAAGGGGAGGCAAACTTGGTATAGGGTCCAGGTGTGCTAGGATTATTCACTTGAGGGGAGGTGTTGAAATATACAAGTGAATAGGGTGTGTGTGGGAACAAGCTCTTGGATAGAGGCTGTAAAAGAGGAGATGTAATTGTGAAAGAACCTGTGAAAAGGTGAGAAGAATCTACTGGGAGAGAATAAAGGGTAGCATGAGAGAATTTAGGAGTGTGGAGTTATTTTGGGAGATAATCAGGGAAAAGAGAAGAGGTGGAGAGAATCAGGCAAAAGGTGGAGATATTCTGGGAGTGAATCATGGAGAAATCAATGGGATTTGATGCTTGATGTAAACTCTGTAAATTGAGGCATAGCCCTAATGAGAATTTGCTGGTTTTTGAGTATCCATGCCTACATTAATCTATTTGCTAATTATTCACTAATTACATCTTAATCATTTACTAAACACTTTGTTAATGATGTTGATTCTAGTGTTTGATCCACCATAGCTCATCATTACGCTCAAATTTCAACAGGTACTAGGGAAAAGAGTTCCCAGGCCCCCTAGTCGGCACTTATGCAAAATACAAGTTAGACACACCACTTACGCACAGAATATGAAATTGCCTTTTACAGATTCATCTGTCTTTAAAGCAGCCTTGAAATGAAACCATAGTATTTTGAATCATAATCCTCCAAAATATCTAGTCTATTGTTTTACAATCAAAATATAATTCGGACTCTCCGTTGGAGACTAGCTACCAACGAGATCCAATTTGAATTTCTAGTTCACATAGATAATTCCTTATCAGTCCATCCATATCTTCCTCGACATATGCATGGGTGTCCTAGCAACCGCGAGCCCGTGCATCCCCTGGTCAGAACCCTCTAAGATTCTCCTTAGGTGTCCTAGCACTTCACTTAGGGACCGCTTCGTCGGTCCTCGCCCATCCTATCGGAAGCAGACCATTTTAACCATACCAAGGCTGGTCAAGACCTTGGTAGGCTTTGCCCCCGCGCGAGTGACATCCTTTGATGACTCCTTGCCAGCTGTTGCAACGAAACTCTCCTTAGTTTAAACCATAAGCCAAATGCTTCCTCCAACATTCTGGCGTAAGACAATCCTTTTTCAAAAAACAGAGTTTCTATGCAAGTAAGAATTTCTCATTTGAGTTTGATTCCACAAAACCCTTTTCCTCACAATCCAGATTTTCTTAATGAAAATCACGAATCTCATATCAGGGCATTCCACCCATCAATTCCAATTAATTTCCAACTTATTTCTAGATGAATTCAGTCTAAGGAAAACTTCTCTAAATTAGTCGATAGTCCATTCTTTGTATTGAAGAGTTGGAAATGGTCACGAGGTTTTGCTTAATTTCAGATTCGAGAGATGGGCAAGTATCTTACTGGCCCACCATTCTCACGTGGTCATAGTCTAACCATAAATCACTTGGTTTAATCCTAACTTTGGTTCCTATGGATTTTTCTTCTAATTATCTAATAAATTAACGGTGATTTCCAATCATAAGGAAAAATCCAAATTTATGAAGATTTATTCTTCTTGACCACAATAGAATTATAAATAGTTCTATTCAAGAATAATGGAATTTTATAAAGATAACTCTTTTTCTAATAATCCATTGGTGAATATACATCATTTTATTGATTTATTTGCATAGAAATATCTTAAAATATTCTTTTCATCAAATTGATGCTCAACATTAACATACCATAATTTTCTACATGAAATTATGGAAAAACTTCTCTTTTAACATTGGAATTAATTTATGCATTTTTCTGAATACAATGAAACTTCCTCTTTTAAATAAATAAAAATACCCATATTTTGGAATATGCCAAAAATTCATCTTTTAACATTTAAATGTTGTATCTAGAATATCATGGGAATTCCTCTTTTTGCATCCAAATTTTTATGCATGAAAATAAATATATCAAAAATTTCTCTTTTCTCTATTTAAATAAATATGCATAAATACTATAAAAGTATTTTCCATAAATATGACAAAAATCATTCTTTTAGCATAAAAATATCTATGCCTAGAATATGATGGGAATTCCTCTTTTTGCTTTATTAAAGTTATCCATAAAAATAATATTTATCTTTTTTTTCTGAAAAATTTTGCCATAGCTTTGCTACAATTACTGGGAATGTTCAATTTTCTACTCTAAAATGAATACTTGTAATTGAAAGGTGATAGGAACTCCTCTTTTAGACTAAAATTTAATTATGCATACATAACGTAATTATAATCATAATTATAAGCATAATTATGATTAATTTCTTGATTATTTTTAAATAACCATTCCTCATTTCTAAAAATGTTAGCATAATCCTCTTTCAACTTAAAATGAATTAGTGTGATTTATCTTAATCATAAATTAGCTTAAAAGAATTAATCATCATCTTTAGCTAGATAAAATCATAAAAATACCTAATCTTTTTCTCTAGCTTGCCAAGCCTAGATTATTGATTAAGATAATGAGATTATCATTAAGAACCATCCTTCTAACAAGGATCTAACCATAAAGATGATTAATCTTTCCAAAAAGAGAGATTTATTAATAAAAAACATTATAATTAAGCATAAAAATTAGCATTAAACCATCTAAGAATTATGAATCATTAAGAAAACTTGATTTCAAGAAAACACCATTTAATTGAAAGCTTCCCAAGCATTAGAGGGGTTGGGAAGAAGAAAGTCATTGAGAAAGATAGAAAAACCATTGAATTAAGGCTTACCTTTGATTTTGGCTTGATTCTTTTAGAGAGAAGTGAAGCCCACAAAGCAAGGTTTGGCCACCAAGTTGGGGAGGGTAATCTCCAAAAGAGGATGGAGAATTGAAAAGCTCCAAAGCTCCCAAAAGTAGAGGCAAAATATAGGGATAATAGAATTACACTAAAATGAAGATAATACTAGCATATGTAATTACTCAAAGATGAAAATACAAAGGAATGAGGGTCTATTTATAGGTGAGGGAGGCCACTAGCCAAGCCCAACTGAGTTTTGGAGTCTTCCAGCTTCAGTTTGATCCAGTTTGGACAAGATTTGGACCAGTTTGGCTCCCTTTTTGATCCAGTTTGCATGAGAAGAGATAAAAATATCTCATTTTTTTGAATTAAAAATGCCAAGTAATGATGAGAAAAAGGCACCTACTTCATGGGGCCTCTCCCTCCTTACTGAGGTGTCAAAATTTGATTTTTTTAATAATAAACATGAATTTTTAACTAATAAACCCAGTACTTAGTCAACTCTTCATCTTATGTGAGCATTTACTCATTTTGGGGTATTTTCTTTTATTCTTTGCATTTTTGTCATCCCAACACTTGGATTAATCCTATTGGCCCTTTAGAACCTTATTTGGACCTTAATCAAATTTTTTTGAAAATGTGGATCCTTAGGCTAAGGCCTTTAATACACATATTTAGTTAATTTCTAATGCACATTGGAAAATTCTTTTTGAACTTCTCTTTCAGGGGAATTCATCTTAGATATTAGGAGAAACTTTGTATCTAGAAATATCTCAATTTTGAATTACCTCTCTCTAGAATATTTTCTCTCTCTAGGCTAAAATATAAGGGAAAATAATATTTTCTTGCATTCTGAAATAGGGGATGATTACAGGGGATTGAGGTTAGAGCTTATACATCTTTTAGGGCTGAGGAGGAATCTTACATCCTCTCCCACTTGAAAAACGTGAGATGTCCTCATCTCTTGCAAAGTGGGGGTAATCCTTTACCAGCTCTTCTTCTTTCTCCCAAGTGGCATCCTCTAAAGGGTAGAACTTCCACTTGACCAAAAGTGAGGACTCTGCTCCTGAGAACGTTCTCCCGAACGTTAAGGATTTCTTCAAGTTGGAGTACCATCTGGCCTTGAGTTGGAGAAATCAACTGTTCACCAAGCACGTGACTCGAGCTGGGTACATACTTTTTAAGTAAACTTACATGGAATACATTATGTACCTTGAGATGGGGAGGCAAAAGAAGTTCATAAGCTAGATCTCCTATTTTCTTAGTAATGGCATACGGCCCACAATATCTTGGAGATAGATTTTTGTACTTCCCTAGAGATAAAGAACTTCTCTTGGGTCGTACACGAATGAAAACTATATCTGCTTCTTCAAACACTCTCTCCGATCTCTTCTTGTCAGCATACTGCTTTTGTCTATCCTAGGCAACCTTGATATCCTTGTGGATTACCTGCATTTGCTGCTCCATATCATCAAGCATCTGTCTGGACATCTCGACCACCCTGATCAATGGGTCGGACCAAGTTAATGGTGTGAGGCAATCTTATCCGTACAGAGCTTTGAATGGGCTCATCTCGATACTTCGGTGATAAGAGGCATTGTAAGCAAACTCCACTAGATGTAAGTAGCTTAACCACTTCTTGGGCTCTCTACCACTACAGCATGACCGAATAATATCTTCAATTACTTGGTTTACTCTTTCAGTCTGGCCATCTATCTCGGGATGATAAGCTGTACTAAGATTTAAGGAAGTTCCTACTGCTTCGAAGAATGCAGTCCAGAACCTTGATGTGAACTTAGAATCTCGGTTCTCACTATTCTTCTGGGTAAACCATGCAGCCTGAAAATCTCCTTGAGGAAGACTCTGGCAACATCCAATGCAGAGTAGATTTCTTTTACTAGAATCAGATGGGCAACCTTGGTTAATCTGTCAACTACCACAAAAATGGAGTTGTAACCTGATTGCACTGATGGTAATCCAGTAACAAAATCCATACTGATACATTCCCACTTCATCTGTGGAATGTCCAAGGGATGCAGCTTACCTGGCATTTTAACCCTTTCTGCCTTGACTCTTTGACATGTTACGCACTGACGTATATGATTGAGTACATCCCTTCTGAGTCTTGGCCAGAAGAAGCTCTTTTTTACAGACATGTAGGTCTTTATGAACCCTGGATGTCCAGCTATCGGGCTATCATGGGCTTCCCTCAGAATTTTTCCTCCGTCCAATTTGTACCCAAGAACTCGACTCATTTCTTGATGAGAGGAGTCTTGCTTTCCTGCATCAGTAGGGTAGCAATAGGGGGCAAAGAATCTGTCCTGCATGATTTTCTCTCTTGCTTCACTGATCAATGGATTTGACACTAATGTAATTGCAAGCAAGGAGGCTTTTCTACTGAGCGCATTGGCTCCCACATTTTCTTTCCCTGGCCGGTACTTTATCTCAAAGTCAAACTCCTGCAGGGTCTGCATCCACCTTCTTTGACACATGTTGAGATCCCTTTGGGTGAAGATCCACTTTAGACTTTGATGATATGTCATCAAGGTGAATCTCTCTCCCAAGAGATAATGTCTCCATAACTTTAGAGCATAAACTACCGAGAGTAACTCCAAGTCATGGACATCATAATTTCTCTCATGCGTTCTTAGCTTTCTGGATTCATAGGCTACTGCATGACCTTCCTGCATAAGAGCACCTCCTAGGGCAAAACCAATGGCATCGTTAACTACCTTAAAGGGTTTAGAAAAATTTGGCAATTTAAGGACAGGGTTGGTTACTAAAGCTATCTTCAGCTTTATTAAAAGCACTCTGACACATAGCAGTCCATTGAAATAGGGTACTCTTCTTAAGAAGGTTAGTTAAAGGGGAAGCTATTTGAGCATACCTCGGTATAAAGATTCTATACCATCCGATTAGTCCCAAGAATCCTTCGACTTCTTTCACTATTTTGGGCTCTGACCAATCCACAACTGCTTGGATTTTAGCGGGCTCAGGAGAAATCCTGTATTTATATACTATGAATCCCAAGTATTCTATATGGTCAACAGAGAAAGTACACTTGCTCTTCTTTGCAAAAAGAGTTGGTGTTTTCTTAGGATCTCCAGGACCTGCGCATATGATTTTCATGATCTGGTACATTCTTAGAGTATACCAGGATGTCATCAAAGAAAACAAGAATAAAATCGTCCAAGTATTCTCTGAGAATATCCTGCATGAGGCGATTCAACATTGCTAGGGCATTAGTTAATCCGAATGGCATGACTGTGAATTCATAATTCCCATAGCGAGTATTGAAAGCTGTCTTTGGGATATCTTGTTCCTTGATTTTGATCTGGTAATACCCGGATTTGAGATCTATCTTTGTGAACGTTTGGGTTCCACTTAACCGATCCAGAAGTTCATCAATCCTAGGGATAGGATACTAAAAAGAGCCTGTGGAGGACATAACCCCAAAAGAGCCAAAAGCTACATATGATGTAGAAGCATCCACCTCAAAGGCTACCACACAAACCACAACACCCATATATGTGACACAGAATACAAAAGCCTGAAAGAAAATTTATTCTCGTCACCATAAATAAACATAATGAAAACCTGATGATCCAAAGAAAGTTAGAAGATGAAATAAGTTCTAGTACATCACTAAGTGAGGATGAAACAAGTTCTGATTCGACACTAGGTGCACCTCACAGACCAATCAAGAAACTAGAACCCACCCAACCACCCCAAATTGAAAATGATGATCACATGACATATGCAGAACGTTAAAAGCAAGCTCAGGAGAGCATGCTTAGCATGGTTGTCATACATGATCACTGGTTGTGATTGAACATCAAAATGCCAATCCTAAAGAAGCAACTAAAATACACCCAAGGTGAAACACTGGGTCTTATGAATCCTTGCTCTAGCAATTGTCTTAAGTGCTCCTTTAGTTCTATGGCTTCAGGAACTGGCATCTTGTATACACGCTGGGCTACTGGCTAAGCTCCGGGGGTTAGCTCTATCTCATGATCTACTTCACGAGTTGGAGGCATCTCAGTCAGCTCTTCTGGGAATACATCAGCGTACTCACTTAGCCATTCTGGTTCCGTAGCCTTGCATTTTTTGTCTACTAGATTCATTTTAATGACATAAACAGCTTGCCTCTTTTTGAGCCCCTTCAGCAATTTAGAAGCTTTGACTAATTGTAGAACTAGGGATCCAAAAATTTCAGTTCCTTGGACTCGATTCCCGTGCAGGTCGAGGAAAGAAATAGTTCTATTGTGATAGTGAACGTCGGCCTGATTTTTATGGATCCAATCCGTTCCAAGGATTCCATCATAGATTTCCAAGGGTAGGACTCTGAACTGGTAGTCTGTCGCATTCCCATCTAGATTAAACTGAATGCAGTCTGTCTCAAGGTGTGTGAAAAGAATCTTTCCACTGGTCAATTCCACTTGCATAGGTTTCCCTGATTTTTGATTTAGGACTAACTTACGCAGACATCCTGGGAAAATAAAAGAATGTGTACTGCCTAAATCAATCAAAAGCTTAAAATGCTTACCCTTGTACTTTGTTGGAGTTTGGAGGACTAAGAACTGATGATTCTCCCCTTGATGCTCTATGGCGGCATAAATCTGTCGTCTTTCTTCCTCCACTTCCTCAACTATTGTGGCGGCTCTAGCTGCTGTGCAGTTTGAGGTGGAACTCTCTTTCTTTGGTTTCCCCAATTCTGGGAGGGAGTTTTGAGACTACTTTACATTGAGGCTGCAGGCTGAGCTGGCACTATTTTGGGGTTGCCCTAATTTTGGCGAGGGGGACCCTGATTGGACTGATACGAAGGAGTTAGTCTCTGAATTCTGGGACCTTGGCTTCCTTGGCCCATTAACATAGAAGGAGTTGGGAAATCCTTGAGCTGGTGCCCAAAACCTTGACAATCGAAACACCTGTTTTCACTTCGAAGCTCTTCCTTCTGGATTCTGGAAACAGTCGGAGTTCCTGAAAAAAGTTTTGAGGAAAAGGCCTTCCTTCCATTTTGAAGTTTCCCGTCTCCTGGTTCTGATTAGGACCTTGGTGTCTTTTTGGAGGCAGAAGGTTGGAAGTACTTCCTGGTGTTTGGAACCTTTTGAAGGACGATGGAGTTGGCTTTGGTGGGACTTTAGACATTGTTCTTACAAAATGTGTCATCAAAGCTTTGTTGAACATGTATTGCTGCACATGTCTCACCAATGAATTGAAAACCACATGTTTGAGATGCATCAATGTAACCCCACGTGCCTTCCTTGCAAAACCATCAATGAGAAACACTGAAGCACCTTGTTTTAGACCCTGCAATCCCTGAGAAAATCAAGATCTCAATAAGAAAGATTGAAGCGATGTTTTTACGGTAGTACACAAAACTATAAATATAATGCAATCTCAACATGAGTTCAGGCTCCAACCAAAGTTTGAATCTCACCTATCAATGCTATTTTGCTAGGAGGCTAGGCTCCATCTAAATCTTGAGCCTTGCCTGCATATGCTAGCTTGTTAGTAGTAGGCTCCATGAGCCTCACCATCATATGTTAGTTTGCTAGGAGGCTCCAGTTAAAGTTATCATCCTCACTTGCATAATATATTAGTTTGCATATGTTAGCTAGAAGGGTAGGCTCCTCCAACAAAAGTTTGAGCCTCACCCGCAGATGCTAGTTCGCTTCTAGGAAGCTGAAAGTAAAGTTTGAACCTCACTCACAGATGCTAGTTTGCTTGGAGGCTCCAACCGAAGTTTGAGCCTCACCTTCATATGCTAGTTTGCTATTAAGAGGTCCCAATTGAAGTGATAATCCTCACCTCATGTATATGCTAGTTTCCCAAGAGGTAGGCTTCATCACCCTCTGCATCTGGCCACACCGTTTCATTGGGATATTGAGTCAAGGTATGGTGTCACAATATGCTAGTGAAGAGAATGTGACATGGAAATGAGCAAATTCACATTGGATTTGAGACTCTTCTCCTTCGTGAGGCTCAAACTCAAGTTTGAGCCATTGTGCATTATATAGATTTTAGTTGAATTTTTAATCGCATAGTTTATAAGTATATTTGGGTGTATGGGGAAAGAGGGAAGAAAAGAAGAAATCTCAAGCTCAAGCTCAAGCTCAAGGCTCAAACTTGAGTTTGAGCCTTGTCTATTACACAAGCAAGTAGGAATAGAGAGGAAAGCTAGGATAATCCCAGAGAACAAGTGGGGTGTGGGTGAAGAAGGGTATATAAACAAAAGTGAAACTAACTCTAATCAAAAGACCTGGGACTTGGGCTTGGGCTATCGCTTGAAACCGAAACCGAAACCTTCTTTCTGCCACACTCGACGCTCCTCTCCCACTTGTCCTCCTCGCGCTCCCGAAGCAGAGCTCGGCCAAGCGTGCCCACGCTGCTCGAGGTGCAAGGCAGAGCAGTGACTGCTCGACCAAGCGTGTCTCACGGTAAACTAGTAATGATAGGTGAGATTCAAACTCAAGCTTTGGGGGAAGAAACCGAAACCGAAACCGAAACCTTCTTTTTGCTGCACTCAACGCTCCTCTCCCACTCATCATCCTTGCGCTCCCGAAGCAGAGGTCGGCCAAGCATGCCCGTGCTGCTCGAGAGGCGCAAGGCAGAGCAGTAGTGGCTGCTCGACCAAGCGTGTCTCGACCAAGCGTGTCTCGCGGCAAACTAGCAATGATAGGTGAGATTCAAACTCAAGCTTTAGATGCATTGCTGCTCTGCGGGAGGCACAATGCGTGCCCGAGCAGCGCGCTCGGTCTCGCCCGACCACGCACCGCACGTGCGGTTTGGTCTCACCCGATCGACACCGCACTGAACTCTCCCGACCGCACATTGCACGAGGCGCCGCTTGCCGCCCCGTCTCTATCGTCTGAACTGCCCCGCCCCGCCCCGCCCCTCTCGTTTGAAATTTAAATTTTCCCCTTTCCCCCAATCGCACTAGCCATGTTCCTACACCGTGAAGACACGTCCCATCCATGTAAAAAAAGAATATCTCACCTTAATTAGAAATAAAGTGTCCGACCTTGCGTTTGAACCAAACCAAATGACCTGCGAACCCTAAACGCGATTCTGCACCCAAAGCGATTCTGTGTGGTGAGCGTACAGTGCTCGTCATCGTCATCGTAATCGCCATCACGCACGGAACATCTTCGAGGCCCATTGGACTTCTAGAGAATGTGAAATTCAAACTCTTTATGTTTTGCTACCATCACACATTTGTGGTGATGGATTTCCTACACCAACCTGATTCATATGACATAATATCGGGGAGACCCTTCGAGGGAATCCAAATTGGTGCATGATTGGGCCTTAGATCCCATGTGTATGTAGGGATTCGTAAATTTTAAAGATTGATCTAAGAACATGGAAAGCACACCCCATGGAAGGGCAATTGTTTGGTAATGATTTGATCACAAAAACGGAATGGATGACCTCTGTACAAATATGCCAGCCCTCGGTGGGAGATCCCAAGGAAGAAGAGGAAACGGAAATGTATGCGTCACTTCCTCCTTCGGACTTCAATGAAAACTGGATGCATGTGTTGGCCACCATAGATGTGATGAAACCCAGAGGGGGACCCAATATGTGGAATTTGGAACCGTCCCCACCATGACCTTTATCTGTATGGTTAATTTTGGCAGACCATTGATGAAGCATCAAAAGAGGAGACATCGAGTACATAAGGGACTATAGCACAAGGCCATATCAATGCTCAACGCCTCATAAGGTGGCGAAGACAGAAATAATATATAGCGCGACAAAATGCCCTATTTTACGAAGAAAACCCACAGATGCCTAGTGGGCTAAGATACCTTGAGGCCACTAAGGTACACGATGAGTTCTCCAAGGATTGGGGTGAGGAGTTGAGTAAGATATTGCTGGAGGGAAGAAACAAGGAGAAAGTCACCCTTCAAGAGCTAGAAACACCTTAGCTTACAAAAGCTGGGCATCGAAAACGCAATAAAGCCTTGGCAGAAGCAGAACGTGAGGCTAGAAATGTCATGACTAAAACCAAAAGTGAAAATGAGAACAAACCAAACTTGCTCTCAGTACCCGACCACTTTAAAACCTATACTGTTGAGACGAATGGAAAGTGGTCCGACTGACGGTAACAAGGGTTAAGGAGGATGGGCTGTCCACATCATACGATGGTCCAGCAAAAGTCAAGGAAGTGAATATTGCGGGACCAGGGGGACGAAGCTCGACCCGTATACATTGCTAAGGACTTGAGCTGAAGAAGATGAGCTCGTCGCTTTCCTTAAGGAATTTAAGGACTATTTTGCTTGGAATTACAATGAGATGAAGGGGGTACCACCTGAGGTAGTACAGCATACGATTCCAATAATGGAAGAGTCGAGACCCAAGGGTCGAGACCCAACCAGGCAAAAGCCATACCAGATGAAGCCTACGTATGCAGCAATTATAAAGGAGGAAATAGACAAGCTCATTGTTGTGGATTTCATCTATGAAATCGAACATACGGATTGGTTGTCACCAATCGTAATAGTGCCAAAAAAGAATGAAAAACTTAGGGTATGTGTTGATCTTAAAAAGGTCAACGTAGCTACTAGGAAAGACCATTATCCATTGCCATATACGGAAGAGTAGCTGGGGGGGGGGAAGAAGCCTTGGATGGATTCAGGATTATAGCTTCTTGGATGGATTCTCTGGTTACAATCAGGTGTCCATAGCACTAGAGGACCAATATAGGATAGCCTTCAATACAATGTGGGGGACATTTGCATACAAGGTTATGCCCTTTGGCCTCACCAATGCCCCAGCAACATTTCAACAGTTGATGTGCACAGCCTTCAAGGACTACTTACAGAAGTGGTTGTGGAGGTATTCATTGACGATCTGTTTATGTACTCTTGATGGGCAGACTATCTGGGGCCTGCTTAAGGAAAGTGTTCGAGAGCGATGTCAATTATATCGTATATCCCAGAACCCTTTAAAGTGTCAATTTTGGGTCAAGAATGGTGTGATATTGGGACACATTGTCTCTAAGAATGGTATATCCACATATGATAGTAAGGTCAAGCTGATATTGGATCTGCCACACCGCCCACCAATTACAAAGGTGTGCAAAGATTTATGGGCCATGTGGGGTATTCGCCGCTTCATAATTTTCTATGCTAAAATAGCCAGATCATTGTACAAGATCCTCATTGTCTTTGAATGGACTGAGGAATGCCAGGAAGCATATGATCGACTAAAGCAAGCATTGGTTATAGCGCGTAAATTCTACGACCCCCCAATTGGGATCTCATATTTCACGTGCATATTGATGCATCAAATTTTGCTATTGGTTGCGTACTAGCCCAGCCTGGTGAGTTCAAATTGGACTATCCAGTTTGCTTCGCTAGTCGTCAGTTAAATGATGCAGAGGTGAATTACACCACCACAGAGATGGAAGGATTGGCCATGGTTTAGGCCATCAAGAAAAATCGACATTACCTCTTGGCCAACAAATTCGTATTCTTCGTGGACCATCAAGCCTTATTATACCTGGTGAATAAGCTTTGCACCATGGGGAGAATCACATGATGGTTGCTATTATTGTTGGAATTCGACTTTACAATCATGGTAAGAAAAGGAGCACAACATGTGTTAGCCGATTATAATTCCAAATGGGGAACCAGTTGGTGTTGATGATGATCTCCCTGATTCTTGTTTGTTCAAGCTGAAAACATGGTACTCAAATGGAGCGAGGAAATCTCATATTATGTAGCTCATGGTTTTTCGCAGAAGGAAATACCTTTGAACAAAGATAAAATGCGGCACTTATCAAGCTTGTTGCACCTTATCAACTGATTGCGGGAGAACTATATAAGCTAGGAAAAGATAATGTGCTAAGAAGATGCATTAGAGAAGATGAGTTCGTCCACAATATTGGATGAAGCTCATTTAGGGATAGCACGCGGGCATTTCGCTGGAGAGATCACAGCTCGAAAAGTGCTTCAAGCAAGACTATGGTGGCCTATGTTATTCGGAGACGCCATAGAATTTATCAAAAGGTGCGAAGAATGTCAACGTTTCGCTATCCCATAACAAAAGGACAAGATGCCGCTCACCCCTATTATTGTAAGACTACCATTCGAGAAATGGGGAGTAGATTTTGTTGGACCTATTAGTCCAACGCGGCACATCCATCCCAAGCCCAAGCCCGATACGTGATCGTGGCCACGGACTATCTCACAAAATGGGCAGAAGCCAGAGCCTCAAAGAAAGCTGATGCACAAACAAGCAAAATTCTTATACGAGCAAATTATCTCGAGGTTCGCCTACCCATTAGAATTAGTTAGGTGATCGCGGCTCACATTTTATAAATGAGGTGATTGATCATTTACTTGTGGGATTCTTAGTGGTCCATCGAAAATCATCACCTTATTATCCACAGGCCAATGGTTAAGCAGAGAGTTTTAAAAAAAATTATGTACTATCTTGACAAAAACCTTGGAAGCAAGTCGAATAGACTGGGAACATAAGCTCACAGCAGCCCTATGGGCGTATCGAACATCATATAAGGTAGCAATGGGGTACACTCCCTTGCGTCTAACTTATGGTGTTGAAGCAGTGATACCCATGGAATACCTATCCCAAGCTTAAGGATTGCAGTACAAGAACGTTTGACGGAGAATGCATTAGCTAAAAGGATAATTGACTTAGAGAAGCTTGATGAGACCAGACTGATAGCATAACTTGGACTCATGGTCGAAAAACTACATAGGAAACATCGGTTCGACAAAAATCTAAAACAAAAAGAATTGGAAACAGGGGACCTTGTCCTCATGTATGGTGTAGGAGGCACCATGAAAAAGGAACTCAAATACTGAGGCCTAGGACCATTCCGAGTATGAGAGATCACACCTTAGGGGTCTGTTTGAATTGAGACAATTGACGACATACAGATGGAGGGTTACGTCAATGGGAGTAAATAAAAAAAATGGGACCACTGACCCAAGAGATGCTCTTGCAAGAACATCTCTTAAAAGAACAGAAACAGCTCGCAAGGGAAAAAAATCTAGCAAGCTCAAGAAGAAGCTAAGGCCAAGAGGCCAAAGCTAAACAATGACTGTAGAAGAGGCCGATACATGTCAACATGGCTTCCGTGACTCTCTTGGAAGAAGAGGAACTAAACATTGAGCCAACACGACTCAAGGTGGGACATACTACAGCTAAAGGCCATGCAACAAGCTCGAACAAGAAGCACCAGTATATAGGCTAAGGAAACACAAGGCTTTGAGACGGCCACAGCTCACGGCCACAGCTCAAGTACAAGAAACAGAGGCCCCAAATGAAGCAAGAAAAAAACAACGAAGTCCAGAGCCATCCAGTCCAAGCAAGAGAATGTGGTTGGAAGATGAAGTAAGAATACCCCCACTAGCCTCCCTACAAAAAATGGACTATCAACAATTCTTTCAAGATACCATGGAAGGACTAGATGAGCTACTCAACCAACCACAGGCTAGGCTTGAAGAAGAAGCACGCACAAGTGAAATCTGGGAGCAAGAACAAAAGGTTTGGCGGTGCCACCTCCTCACAATGCAAGCACAAGTGAAATCTAGGAGCAAGAACAAAAGGTTTGGCGGTGCCACCTCCTCACATGCTCTACGATCGTAACGCCGCCCTTTGGAAGAAGCAGGTTAACAATGCATGCACACAAGTGCAAACATCAAAAGACCACTTGGTAGCAACTGAAGCTACCCACCACGAGGATGTAATCACTCATGAAGAACTTGAAGGCCATGGAGGAACAAGAGAACATGTATAAAACCCTGGAAATCAATAACATGGTCCTTAGCCAAACGATTGTGCAAAGAATCAAGGAAAATGTGGACCTCAGGGCAAAATTAGAACAAGATAAGGAGCAGCTTCAAAAAAGAGGTCACCCACACCAATGAGATCACTACACTTTATGCCCACCAAATATAGGAGCTCCAAACCAATGCCAGGGCCAAAGAAGAAGACTTGCAAAGCCAAATCCATCAGTTAACCTCACAACTAAAGGCAGCGGCGGAGGAGAGGGCAACTCATTTACAACAAGAGAGGGAACAAACAAACAAGGCCCATGCAAACAAACAAGAGAGGGAACAAACAAACAAGGCCCATGCAGAAAAGATTAGAACACTTAACGACACAATAAGTGCAAGCTAAGTCGAAGTACAAAGGAAAGAGTTGGCCCACCAAGAGGTAATGGCAGATCTTACACAACAACTACACAACATTCAAAGGCTAGCTGCCCAAAGGCTCCAATAAATCACCGAAGTTCAAGAAAGAGAAGCAACGGCCAGGCATGCCCAAGAGGATGCAACCAGAAGATTCGAGGAATTAGATGCTGCAAGGATGGTCCAAGAAATGGTAATTTCAAACCTCCTCAGCAACACTGACCCGATTACAAGAGTTAGAGCGTCGGCTGGGGATCCAAGATAGAAGTTAGCGGCGGCCAGAGCCTAACGATGATCTCCGCCTCCTCCTTGAGCGTGCCTCCGAGTTGGGTCAACTGCTAGTAACTCCTTAGGCCCCTCTACAAACTCTCACCTTGATTTTGTCTACACTAACACTCTCTTTACTTCAGTATGACATAAATCTATCTGAAGAGATAGGCCTAGGAGAACTAACCCTAACTAAACAAAATACTGAAAGAGATGCTGACCCTACCATAATAATGGGAGTTTTGCGGGGAGACTTAGTATTAACTAATCCACAAGACATCTTCTTCTACCCTTTACATCCTATAGTGATGAACCCAACTATTCCTCAAGCTCTATGGAAATGAAATTATCTGTGGCTCCCATGCCAAACAATACTAGAGCATTCTTGTCCCACACTTTCACCGAAGAGAGGCATAACTCTCTAGTCTCAAGTTCTAAAGTGTTACCCAATACATCGAGAATCCCACCAACCATTAGCTTAGACTTTTCCTAGGACTTTACTTGCTCTCTAGGCCCCTTAGGATGATCTAGATATTGGGCCGACATGTGCCCCTCTTTGCCACATCTAAGCATTTCCCTTCCTTACAGTAGACCTCTATTTGCTCATTGGTCAAGTTGTGCTTTCCTTTGTAGGAGTTTTGAATACCCCTCGGCTTCATAGGTTGAAACCTATTCTTGGAGTTCTTACGCTTCTCAGTACATAAGACTTTTGACATCCAATACTTGTATTTTTCTTGGTTTGTCTGCCATGTAGACCTTGGCAGAGCTGAAGCTAAATTCATCAAATCTTGGATGGTATCATTCGAATATACATTCACAAAATCTCGAATGTTGTCATGCAAACCAACCCGGTACTTTCTTAACTTAGACTTCTCAGAAATCTCTTTAAAAGGAGTAATCTTGAGATATGCATCCCAAATTTTCTTATTGTGCAGTGATCAATTGTCTCACTTGTTTCCATCCACAATAAAAGGTGCACATCATCTTCAAACTTCTTAGGTAAAAACTAATCATAAAACTGCCTTCTGAAGTCTTTCCATTTCTTGGGAGATGTTCCCTCAACCATGAGTGCACCCCACCATGCATTGGCTATCTCTGTAAGATGTAAAGTAGCCATGTAAATCTTGATGACTTCGAATAGTTTTCTGAACCAAAATCAATATCAAATTGGCAAATAAAAGTGAGGACTTTGTCTATGTAACCATAAGCTCCATCATATAGTGTAAACTGCACCGTCCTTCCTCCTTTGAACTCCTTGTCTTTGCACTTACCTTTCTTTCCATGCCATGGAGAGGGTGACCTAGAAGGGGAAGAAGAAGATGAGGAGCAGGAGGAGGAAGAGGAAGAGGGAAGGCTTGATGAAAAAGATGGGCTCCTTGACCTTTTCCAGCCATGTCGATTTTTCCCACAATAAGAGTGGGCTGATTTGGAATGGCTCCTCTTCCTTCCACGAGAAGGTGGAGGACTGGGTGATCTCTTTGATGAAGACTTTTGATTTTCAGCCACATCCTCCTTTGTTGGTTGCTCATCCCCTTTTTTCATTCGCTTGATCTTCTTAGATAGTTTCTTAAAAATTCTCATCAAGTCGAGATCTTGGAGAATAGTGTCCAAATTGGTCATAGTTTCTCTGACTGTGTGGGTCTTCTTGGGTTTGCTTTCCACTTTTGGTGGCTTAGTCCTCTTCTTGGTGGTTAGTGCTTTCCATTTCTTGAAGAAAAAGCAAAAGTACCATGTGTAAAGATCATTATTCCTCGTAGGAGAGAGATATAACCTTTGCTCTAATACTATTGAAACAGGCCTTTGTGAGGGCTATGGCACGGGTACTTAGGTTATCTTCAAGAAAACAAATTCTTCACGCGTAAAACCTTGAGAAAATTTAAAAATAAACAAAAGAGAGAGAATACACCACACTAAGGGTCGAACTAGCCTTGCGCCGACCCCCTCCCCCCCTCCAAATTATATTAGATAAAACCCCTTGAAGGAGTCTTGAGTACATGTTCTTAGAGCTAGAGAGCTCTTTTATCCGTTTACAAGTCTCAACAATGAAAGAATAGCTGAATTTATAGTTCTTGTCCAAAAGCAGAAAAGCACTTTAAGACTCACTTATAGTCCAAAAGCATCTTTTTAATAGTAAAAGCTTTTCTTTTTTAAGTATTTAAAAAGCTTTTAATCTTTTTCTTTCAAAAATCTAGTCGCATCATTCCAAGCATGTAAGGTGACCTTGCGTTGGTACTATCCTACCACATATTAGTGCCAACACATCACTTTTTTTTAAAAAAAATCCCAAACTTTTTTTGCACGTTGCATTTTTGCATATCAACAGCCTGTGTTTTGAAGCTTCGGTGGCATCCCCCCAACTTATTAAACAGTTGTCCTCAATTGTTAAGTCTTGCTTCTCTCAGGTTTTTTTTCTTAATGTGGGCTTAGCTCTTCTCCCTCTGGCTCTTGAGACATGGTTCTTCATGCGGAACGATGTCCTCCTATTCTCTTGTGCTTGGCTTTGGGGAGCATCTTACCCTCATCGTTTTCACCCTTCACATAAAGTGACCTTTGGTTTGACCTCTCTGGCAGATACTCCCACCCTTGCACCTGTAGAGTTGCCCTTAGGCAGGAGTTTCCTAGCATAATTCTCTTCCGTTATATGTTAGAAGACACGAACACATGCACACATGCTCGTCCTTGGATTTAACTAGGTGTCCTCGACCCTTGGCACATATACACATATATGCTTACAAGCATAAATCAAATAAACAAATGAATGCACAAACACTTCCTTAGTTTTGACACCAATTTCTTGCTTTTCACACCAGTTCCAAGTGTAGTCCAATTATCCATGTCAATGTTTGACTATGGTAGACACATTATACATATCCATGTACTCAATTTTGATTTCCTTCACTGATAAATAGTCCATGAATTTGCGTTCAATCTCAACGGCCTGGATTGATGACACTCCCTCGCTTCCATGGGATGGCTAGTCCCATGACTCTTGTACAAAAGATTGTAGAATAGTCAATTCCTTGCAGTGGAATATAAACCTTGAGCATTCTAAATTGTTCCTGGTTCCTTGGTGGATGTCAAAATACAAAGGCCAATGATAGCAACCCAAGAAATAAATGGTTGGCAAAAAGAGAAATAAATGATTCCACTTTAAACCTAGTTAGACCATGTCAAGAAATGCTACGTACACCTAGAGCTGGTCATGCTCATCCCACCCATAGCAATGGTAAGTTGGTCAAGTGAAGATCCAAACTTAACAAGGACTTCAACAACATGATGTAAAGCAAACTTGTGATGCAAGAAGTCATTCATAAAAACATCATCACACCAACTGAGATGCGCATCTTCAATTCGCACATGCTAGTTTCTTTTGAGAAGGAACTGATATACTCCATAACAAAAACAAAGTTTCAAAATACTCATGTCCTCATGTTACACAGAGGAAGATTGTTTGCATACCATGCAAACACATATTCATCTTCATAGGGATTATTGACAAAACGCATGTGCTCATGCTTCAAGTAGCCCTCACAACAGTCAAGTTGTACTACGCTTTGTATGGAATTGAGAAAGCAAACTATAGGATACGGCAAATATCACAAAGAATTAGGCTTTTCGAACCACTTCCCATCTTAGGCTATTCACATACTTTGAATGGTGATATGTATTTTGTCTCTTGATATAGGTTTAAGCTAGATGTCAATGTTGGAAACCATGCATCTCATTAGATTTACATCAATCCCATATAACATTACTATACTTCTGTATAATGCTACATATATTAAACAAAACGAATTCAATTATAATTTTCTAATTTGACAAAAAAGAATTTGAATTAATCAATTGACGATTCTTGAATCATTAAAATCCAATAAAATTTTTTGTAACATGAGAACAGATTTTTTTGGACACATTGGCACGCGCACATCCATGCACGTGACAAAGTAGCCTTTACTAGACCAAGCAATATATTACACCCATTCTAAAAAGCAGTATCTTCAAATTAACTAACTCAACAAGGTAGAGCTACTCAGTTTTGATCAGTTTCAAAGTGAAGCCGCTCCATTTTCTTGGGTGTGCTTGCTCGGCATTGGTAATCATTCTTCTTCCAAGAACAATGGTGTACATGGTTTCTTCTACTTTTGGATGAACGCATGAATCTTTTGTATTCTTTACATTGTAGTTAGCCGAGCAAGCCAGCAACGATACTTGTCATTCTAGAATGATAAGGAGTATCTCACCTTTTTTGTTACTTGATTCCGTTGTATCAAGTTGACCGATCATGGCAATAAGAGCCTCTCACCTCATCAATTATTGCTTAATTGTTGTGCTTGTCAAGCCACGCTATTAGCAGCCCAAATAATGCTGAAATACCATCAATAAGGAGAGTAGCTCTTTTTTGAAGTAACACTGTGTAACACCTTCTGAAACTACAGGCAGAAAGGCTGCAGCAACCTGACAAAAAGCTTTTGAAGGGGAAGCCGCTCAAAAAAAGGGTATATGCACTGTCAAAAAGCTGTGACAGAGGAGTCAGCACTACAGGCTCTCAAGGTTATAGACAAGCTAGAGGCACCTCAGGCATCACACCCTTCATGAGGTTGTGGAAAGGTCATTAAAAAACTCAGAATTTCAAACACAAGACTCTTCTACAAGGCACTGCAGAGCTTCTCTAGCAGACTTGAACCTTGTTGTTCCTTAATGACATAAGCATATTCGTTGAGACATAAACCTTAAATATGAAAAGAACAATACAGGCATTCAGGAAAGAAATATCATCTGGCACATTTATAATACAGGCCTGCAACTTGTTGAAGAAGACAAACTGGAAAGCCATTTTCTACCTCCTACCTTGGAGTATAGAAGCACGCATCCTGCCTTGTGAGTTTTTTATTGCACACTCAAGCCCTTGTTAATACATGCACCCTGAATTGTAAACTGGGTGCATTTAGCTTTCTACCATCTCGCCCCAACCTGCCACACATCCAAAGCCCTTACAACTGCAGCCTCCACCCCATCATGTCTCAAGACAGCAATTTCACCTAGTAAGGCCCATTAGAGGCTGCAGTGGCAGAAAGGCTATTACAGTAAAACCATAGGGAGCCAAGGCGGACAATGCAGCAACAACATCAGAGATAGCAGGGGGAAAGAGCACGGGCCTTAGCCACTCTTGACTAGGAATGAGCCAGAGAATCCATCAGGCATGCCCTTTGGCGAGACTTGGAAGTTGGCATTGGTTGGTTGGTAGACAGACAGACAGACGGACAGGAAAAGTAAATTAACGTCTCCAATATGAGATTGAAAGGGTTACAACAAGTCCATATCATGGAAACAAAATAACTATATGAAGGACAGAGTTACAAAGTAGCCATATGGTGACTGATGTGGTGTGGTAACACTACATATCTTACGTACAAGTCCTTGTCTAGAAGGAGGGGGTCATGGTGTAGGGGCTGCAACTATGGCCTTGTACCTGCTCTCTACATCCACTGTTTGTGCGGGTGTCTCTAGAGACTCTTGAATCTGACCTCTGCAACTGCAGTGGCAAGGGTGGATGGCCCTGGGAGCACCGATAACATCAGAGGTGGCAGGCACAGGGTGCAAGGAACATGGGTGTAGACTTTTTAGGAGCAAGAGAGACCATGAGACACTGTTGTTGTGATGTGGCAGTCAGCATTGGCAGGGGTAGGTTTTTCTGCATTTGGTTCCCTTGAAACCTAATGCAGAGCTTACACATAAGAAAGGCTAGATTGATGAGCTATAAGGCGTGAGGTCTTCTTCCCCAAATCCCATCTGTCAGACTCAACCTGCACATTCCCGTGCATTGCAAAACCTCTTTCACTTCCCATGGTTCTCAACTTAAATACTAAACTTATAGAAAATTTTACTTGATAATCAAAACAAAGACCTTCGATCAGGTCACTTGAATCCAGCTATACAGAGCGTGTTGCCTTACATCAAGTTGTATTTCAAAAGGGAGTCACATATCAAGACAGAAAAGACCAACGAAAGCACTCCTTGACAGTAGACATGGCAACACATAAAACACAATATAGTGATGCTAGCTTGATAGATCTGCAGTAGCTTCCCATAAGTTTAACAACATGTACACAAGAAGATGCTCAGCAGCGAGGTTTATCAACCCTCCTGCTTCCAAACACATGGAGACACTTGTAAAAGCAAGAGGATAACACATTGTAAATGAATGAAAGTAGCTATGTGAAACGAAAAGCATATGTCTACATTACTAACAGTGAATCAAAATACTGACTGAGTACCTAAGATAATGCACTTGGCATAAAATGTCTTCCTCATTACTCTCACCTTCTGTGCAACATAGAATAATGAGACAATACCATCACTACGCACCCTGCCTAATACAGCTGCTTAAACTAGACAAAATCCTTACATGAACAAAACAGTCCAATCAATACCTGCAGTCATGTGGCCCCTCTTGCATCCAGTGATGTTACTTGTTAATAAAAGGAGGAGCGAGGTAGAGAAGGGTACCCTGAGGCCTGAGTACCATGCATCGACGTTAAGGAAGGGTGAACACGGGACGCTTGGAGGAAAGAGCTGTGAGAACTAGCAGGGAGGCCATATAAAGAGGCCACAGAGCTGGGGGCATATGCAGAATCAGCCGCCAGCAGCGACGAACCACGGGAGCTCAGAGGATCAAGGCCATGGAGGCCATATGAAGACAGACCAGCTGGTGGGAGAAGGGACTGGCCAAGGCTTTGAGTGCTAGTTTGCATGAAGGAAGGGTTGTATGATGCAATGACCGCTGGGCTTGTGAGGTCGTACCCAAGGGCAGATGAAGTTAGGTTTACCCCCTCATCTTTGCTCTTCTGAGGCTCAGCCATTTTGCAATGCACCTGATGACCATTGATCTTCTTCGAGGGCTCTTCCAAGCACTTCCTGGCAGACTCAGATGACTTGTATATGAAAAGCGCAAAACCCTTGCACTTTCCTGTTTCTCTGTCAAACCCTAAGGGCCCTTCCTCAACTTCCCCATACTGTGAGAAAAACTCCAGCAGGGTGCCTCCCTGCATGGTCTTGGGAACGTTTCCAACATAGATTTTACGGGCGGCGACGCTTTCAGAGCTTACCTGAGGAGGCGGCAAGCCAGCGAAGGTGGTGGCAGGAGCGGCCAGATCCCGGGCAGCACCCGACAGATGGCAGACGGTCATGCGGCCCTCGATCTTCTTGCTGGGCTCCTTGAGGGCGCGGATGGAAGCGTCTTTGTGTTTGAAAGTTACAAATCCAAAGCCCTTGCTCTTGCCGGTGCTCTTGTCGGTAATGACGACAGCTTCCTCGACGGGGCCGTATTTCTCGAATGTGCGCTTCAGAACTTCGCCGCCTGTGGTCCAGCTCAGGCCGCGGACGAAGAGCTTTCGGGCGGCCGGGTCTTCGTCGGCGATCTTCCGGACCTCCAACAGGATGTCGGAGTGCGACAGGGCGGCCAGCCGCACGATGCTGGCGAGCTGCTCTTTGGAGAGAGGCTCCACGAGCTGTGCGATGTCGTCCTCCGACACGACACTGTCGGGAGACGTTCCGTTCTCTTCTTCGACCTTGCGCTTCTTGAGGTGGTCCATGGCTATGGCGAAAACAAGAAGAAACCCGAGACACAGCAAACCCTTACGAACCCCACTTCCTACTTACTAAACGCGATACATATTCTAAACGTTATTATTCACGAGGAGGGGGACCCATGGGACCCTAGGATATCTTGATTGGGAGCCTCATGTCTGTGTGAGAGAGAGAGAGAGAAAGAGAGGACCCCCCCAATTCTTAGGAAATTATCTAACAAAGATAACCTTTTGTCCACATTCCCAAAGCAAAAGATTCATCATTCTACCCATTCCAAAATATGTATATCAAAACCCACCTTAGAAAAAGTAAATTGCCTCTATCATAGGAATCATACAATAATCTGATCAGTATTTCTATTATATCATCTAAAGAGACAAAGCCAAGGTGGACCTATGGATGTGTTACTTCTACACGAGCACAAATTGGATATGTTTCAATGTGGTAAAACTGGTAAGATCCTCTCTAGACACACTTTTTCGTCCAGTGGACAAGGAGCCAAAGGTGGGGTATGCATCTGTGTCAGCATCACTTTGCCTCATGTTATTGGCCATGGTGTTATCATACTTGCTACGGTACAGTGAATTAAGGTTATGAAGGAGGGACTGAAGGTGGGTATCTGGAATATCTATGTGCCTATTGTATGGGGAGAGAGGGTCTGGGGCACCATCACATATCTTCTATCCCCGGTTGATGATTGGATTGCTGGAGGAGACTTCAATATGGTTGAGCAGCCATTGGATAAAAAGGGTGGCTGTCGTGAGGGTAGAACACTCCCCTTGGAGTGAGCCTCCTGGGAGAGATTTATACTTTCCCTCTATGGGCAGGGATTGTTAGACAAAGGATGATTTCCAGAGGAGACCTGATTCCTTTTCTTACTCATGGCATAACCATAGAAGCGGGCATGGATGCATCTTTGCACGGTTGGACAGATTTTATGTGGATGACTAGGGCCTAGATAGAGGAGGCTCTATTGCCATCTTTCCAAGTACTACCGAATCAAATTATTACTCGATTGTCTTGTGCATCAAGGAACTTGGGAGCCAAAAGGGTATACCACGTGCCCGCATCCTAGACTCTCTCTATTAGGATGCAAGACCTCCATGGAGGCTAGAGAGATTTAGAGGCTTTGTGATCATCTTGACCCCCAGGAGAGGCTTGTTTTGGCTGTGGATAGGACTAGCTAGCACTATTATTCTGTTGGTTTGGCCAAGAAAGAAGAGGCTCTAGACAAGGAGCAAATTATCAGACATAGGTTGGTTGCACTTCAAAGGGAACACGAGAAGCATCCTGCATCCTGTTGGATCCCATACCTTTTGTCCACTACTAGAGCTGAGTTACACGTGGCCATGGATAGGTGGGCTGAGTTTGCATTTCATATGCTAATCATGCATTTTGGTCACAGATGGGTGGCAGATGCAACAAACCATTTTTCTCAGCACATGGACCTATGCACAATAGGGATAGTTTGAGATGCTTGCAAGATTCTCAAGGAGAATTTCATACTAATCCAAATAAGGTGAGGAGTATTGCCTTAGATTTTTATCAGACCTTGCAGGCTATGCAAAGGCCCGCTCTTTGGACAGAGGTGCTACACTTTGGGAGAGCATGCCCAAGCTTACAGATGATATGTATGCCCTTTTTAAAGGATGACCTGAGACATGCTTTACATGCCCTCTCGAAAGGCAAATGCCTAGGGGATGACTCTCTCCTTCCTTCTTTTAGTTTTTGGATTACATTGGTGATGATGTTACTACTGCTCTGCAGGAGATGTGGTGTTTTGGTATGATGCCCCCTTTTATGACGAAAGTCTTATCCACCTTGTCCTAAAAGGTGTGGATAAGACCAATATTAGACACTGGAGGCCCATTACTTTGCTTGGTTCTGCTTACAAAATCTTAGCGAAGGAAGTTAGCAGGAGGCTTCAACCTATTCTTCAAAGAGTTATTCATGATACACATAATGGTTTCCTCCAAGGAAGGATATCTTTAAAATAACATCTTTTCATCCTAGGAAGCTGTGGAGTGGGCTAAATCTAGCCAACAGCCCCTTGCCATTCTTTTGGTAAACTTTGAAGAAAAAGCCTATGCCATAGTGGATTGGGACTTCTTGGAAGGCATAATGGCACGGATGGGTTTCTCCCAAGAGTGGATCAAAGGGGTCTCATGTATGTATAGGGAGGCCGACATCATAGCAGGGGGGGCAAGGTGAAGAGCGCTTTCAGATCTCCCACTCTTGAGGTACTACTTTACCTTTTAGCAATGGCTATGAGTAGATTTCTTAGAGTTACCCCAGGGTTCTCAAGCCTCGGGCTGCCTCTTCGCACATAGGAGTTATTGGATTGAGTTAGCAAATGATACTACTATGTTTTTGGAGGCTTCGGAGGCTTGCCTCTATGCTTTCCGCACCGCTTTGGTGGAGATGTTTTGTCTAGTAGCAAGTGCCTCCATTACTTGGCACAAATATGTAGGATTTTGGATTAGTGACTCTCCCTAGACAAATTGGGGTTTGGATGTGGGGTTTGCCTAGATTGAGAGAGGATGCACTCCCAAAACTGAAGGAATAGGCAAGGCTAGTTAGTAAATGAGATGGGGATTTTTGTGAGTGAGAGCTCTTTTTTTTTGCAATCACAAAGTAGGTTTAATTGATTATTTGAAGTTAGGAGTGGTTTTGTAACGCCTCCGCTACGGCTGCGTCTTCCTCAAGCCGCCATAGCCTAGGCGTGGAGAAGAAGAGAGGGTGGAAGTCGGTTCACCTCCCAACCATATAATGACGAGTTAGGGTTTCTCGTTGGGTTTTATACCAAAACCCTGGCCTGTGTCCACACCTCCTAGCCCGGCCGCCCATCTTACTTAAGAGCCGTGCTAACTTAGATGTGTACACACATCGACCAAACCCTAACACCCATTAACCCCTGAACCCCGCTAGCACTAATAATACTCTCGAGACTCCGAAAGCTATTAACTTATGCTAGGGTTCGACTTCCGTAGGACCATAGTCCTGACATTACTCCCCCCTTCGAAAACAGTTTTCGTCCTCGAAAACAAAAGTGGGGAAACATTTCCTCATCACACTAATGTTTTCCCAAGTGGAGCCTTCCTCTGGACGGTCCTTCCACTTGATAAGAGCTTGTTTCCGAACTTGGTGGCGAGTACGTAACATGTGATAATCCAATACTCTTTCTGGTTCATGAGGTAGTATTGGGGGTTCCACATATTCTACCAAGAAAGAATCATCCACCGGCCTTTCATGACCCATAAGGCGTTTCCTCAAACGGCTTACGTGAAAGATGGGATGAACCTTGGAATGTGCTGGTAACTCAAGTTTATAGGCTACTCGGCCCACCTTCTTGAGTATCTTAAACGGTCCACAAAATCGGGGCGACAATTTTGGTACGGGACCCGTTTTTAAACTGGTGGAGTTTTCTGGTACCTTCAGAAACACCCAATCACCTTCTTGAAAGTGAAGTGGCCTACGTTTCTGGTCCGCAAACTTCTTGTAACGATCTTGCGCTTGACGAACATTTAATCGTGCAAGGCGCAACATATCCATATGGTCTTGGATAAAATCCTTAACCTGACTCATTTTCTCATTCGCCAGTCCCACCGACACTGGTGAACGTGGCTGAAAACCATACATCAACATGAAAGGGCTAAAGCCTGTCGAGACATGCTTTGCACTATTGTAAGCAAACTCAAGAATAGGCAAATAAGACTCCCAATCAGATTGTTTTTTGCTGACATATGCCCGAAGCATATCTTCCAGCACTTTTTGATTAACCCGTTCAGTCTGACCATTTGTCTGCGGATGATCAGCTGTACTAAGGTTCAACATAGTACCCAACTTACTGAATACTGCTCGCCAAAAATGGCTGTTAAACTTGCGATCGCGATCACTGATAATATTGGATGGTAAGCCATAAAATCAGTAAACATTCTCCACAAAAAGGCGTCCCAATTCTGGAGTTGTAACTGTTTTCTTAGTAGGCACAAACCGACAAAGCTTGGTTAATTGATCCACGATTACCCAAATGGCATCATGTCCACGATTCGTTGTGGGCAAGCCCGTTATAAAATCCATAGAGATACTTTCCCACTTTTCGTCAGGAATCTCTAATGGATGCGGTAACCCGCCAGCTTTAAGACGTTCTGCTTTGTTCACTTGACACTTCTGACAATGCAGAACATAGTCAGTAACATCCTTGTGAAGTCCAGGCCAATAGAAATGCTTTCTTACGAGAGCATACGTTTTGCGAATGCCCGCATGACCTGCACTTGGACTATCATGACACTCAAAAAGAATTTGGCGCCTAGTGTCTAAGTCCAATGGAACACAAACTCTCCCCTTGTGGAGTAAGTATCCATCATCGATGGAAAAGTTTTTCCATCGCTAGAACCATGTGTGGAAGAACTGGAAACACTACCGTTTGAGTGAGAGGGACCCCTCATTTGAACATGATTCCACACCTTTGAGTATGTTGAATCCTGCTTGCATTTGCCTCGTAAACATTCTAACAATTCGCTTTTCAACTCTGTGAATAGCAGCGAATTAATCTCTGGCATACGACTCAAAGCATCAGCTACAATATTGTAACGTCCTTTGCGATAGTGTAGCTTGCAATCATACTCCTGAAGGATCTCAGCCCATCTGGCCTTTCGACCCTGCAAATTTGTTTGGTTCATAAACCACTTTATGCTTTCGTGATCAAAAACAAGCTCGAATTGCGCACCATATAAGTAATGTCGCCATTTTCGTAAGGCATATATGATGGCAAAGAGCTCACGCTCGTAAGCTGAGTAGTTTTGTTGAGCACGATTGAGCTTCTTGCTCTCATAGGCAACAGGATGACCATCTTGAATGAGAACCGCACCCACTGCCTTAGCACTGGTGGCATCCGTTTCAATCACAAATGGTTTTTGAGGATCCACAATTGCCAAGATGGGAGCTGTAGCCAAAGCAACTTTAAGCTTATCAAAGCTACGTTGTTGCTCCTCACGCCATTGAAAGGTAATTGCCGCACCTTTCAATTGATCAGTCATGGGAGCGGCAATCTTTGCATAACCGTTCACATATTTGCGATAAAATCCTGCCATTCCCAAGAAGATTTGAAGTTCTTCCTTACTTCGAGGTGTTGGCCATCGCATAATAGCATCAACCTTACTAGCATCCATAGCAATTCCGTCTGCAGAAATTACATGACCTAGGTATTGTATGCTATCCTTGAGAAATTCACACTTACTTTCTTTCGCGTAAAGTGCATTCTCGCGTAGTAACTGAAAAACTTTTCGTAAGTGTTCCAAATGCTCTTCTAAAGTCGAACTATAGACCAAAATGTCATCAAGAAAGACAATGACAAATTTGCCTAAGTACGGCCTTAGTACGCTACCCATAAGCGTCATAAACATTGCCGGGGCATTAGTAAGCCCAAACGGCATAACCAAAAACTCATAGTGTCCAAAGCGAGTTTGGAACGCAGTCTTGGTTATATCATCAGCGTTAATACGCACTTGATGATATCCTGAACGTAAATCAATTTTAGAAAAATACTTCGCACCTTTGAGTTGATCAAACAACTCATCTATCTTAGGTAGCGGGTATTTGTTCTTCATGGTTACCGCATTCAAGGAGCGATAATCCACACACATGCGCATGGATCCATCCTTTTTCTTCACCAAAAGAATGGGCGATGCCCATGGTGAAGCACTATGGCGAATGAAGCCCTTACTAAGGTAGTCAGCAAGCTGACGTTCCACCTCAGCTGCTTCAGTCGCACTAAGCCTGTACGATGGCTTACTAATTGGTTTGGTGCCCGGAACATCAATGCGATGAGGCAAAGCTCGTTCGGGTGGCAAACCCTCTGGTAATTCATTAGGAAAAATATCTTTAAATTCTTGTAACAGTTGTTGCAAAGACAAAGCATTAACTGGTTGCTTAAGATTATTTAAAGAGATTTTAGAAGAAGGTAAAGAGAAAGAAGGCATCGCTGAGGAAGATTCATTTGAAGAAGAAACATCATGCACATCAAACCCACTAGTTTGAGACACACAATAACAAAAATAGACTTCTTCTATTTGATTACTATGCTCCAAAAAAGAGAGTTCGGCATTACATATGAGTGGTGTTGGGGGTACATCACGTTCCCCAATAAGTAAAACATGCTTACCATTGGCCTCAAACGTAAACGTATTATGTTCATAACTCCTTTTGAGTGATGACCCTAACCCATACAACCACTCCCGTCCTAAGATGACATTCGCACGAGACATATTCATCACTTGGAAGTCAAGAACCATAGTGTGTTCTTGCACAAACACAGGCACTTGCCGTACTAGAGTATCCCACACATCGTGATCATCCCCCTGAATGGTGGACACCACATAACGATGAGAACTCTTTGTCTCCGGCAACTTTAATTTCTTAACTAATGCATAGTTCAAGAAATTGTGCGTGGCACCATCATCAATGAGAATACGTACTCGATGACCATAAATGGAGCCATGCATACGGACCAAATCATGTGGTCCAACTGTCTCTTGCCACATAGATGCAGTGAGATTACACTCATGCATCTCGGCAGTGTGCGAAACCTCTACCACAGAATACTTAGGATCAGCATCCAAGGGAAGTGTTTGCACCATGTGTACAGCCTTCTCCTTGACCTTCTCCTTATCCTTATTCTTGCGAGGCAACTGTGGACAATTTTTCTTCTCATGATCACTACCTAAGCAATGATAACATAGTTTCTCCTTCTTGGCCGCTTCAAAGTCTTGTGGAGACAACGGACCACTTGACCCTTTAGACTTCTTTGTGTTTTCAGTAGAATTGCTGGCAAGTTTACGCTTATTAGCATTAAATTGCGAGCCATTGAATTTGGCCGGTCTATCCATGCCCTTCTTATCCATGGTGTCATCAAAGATAAGGGCACTTTGGATCGCCGCTTCCAAAGTTTTAGGATATTGGGTTTTAACCTTTGCCTGATATTCTTTATCAAGGCCTCTAACAAACCCACGAACCTTTTGAAAGTCGTCCAAACCGTCTAGCTTGAGAATGACTTCACGGTATTTGGACACATACTGATTAAGTGTAAGACCTTCCATCTTGCACTTGTCCCAGGCTGTCCAACTCCGATCTTTCTCGTTTTGCGGTAAGAACTCCTTTTTAAAAGCTGCCGCAAACTCCTCCCAAGTCTTAGGGCGAGTTTCAATAGGTAGACTCATCCACCACTTGTAGGCTTTACCTTCAAGTGTGAGACTCGTCTCAGTGACCATAACAGCAGCGGGAGTGCGGCGTAAGCGATGCAAGTCCGTCCACTTGTGTAAAAATGTATGGACCGCATCCTTGTTACGATCGCGCTCCTCTCCCTTAAACACAAGCGGCTTCACGTTTTTCAACATAGCCCCTTCCTGCGTTGCAGATGGTGCAATAGATTCTACTATAGGATTTGGAACAAGAGGAGGCATAACTATCGGAATAGGCCCTCCACTTGCCGCCGATCCACTTGCAAAATGTGCCATAAATTCAGTAAAAAGCGTGCTCATGTTTGTGAGATTGGTATTGACATTTGTTATAGTGCGCTCAAGTGCAACTACCCTTGAAGTGAGACGCCCAAACTCTACCGTGTCTACCAAACCATAATCATCTATTGGACTCGCACCCCCTTCGGCATCGGTCATGTTGTCATCCCGATCAGGCGCAACGGCCTGTCGCGAATCACCCACACCACCACCCAAAGGGTGTGCCTCACTAACATCATGCATATCATTCTCAAAATCGAAGTGAACATGAGACGGTTCCGCTGAGGCCATGGTATGCACGTGCTTACAAATAGAGAACGGATTACCTTCAAAAGCGAACTCCAATTGAAGCGTCGTAGAAGAATTCCTCTTGCATGCACGAAAATCGAGAAGAAATCACCACTTGAGTCGTCAATCAACACATGCATGCAAAAAAGTGTGTTGCATGTAGCATGTCGTTGAAGATCCGTCCACCAAAAACTTCCAAACTTGGAGCATAGAAAACTCCTCTCGCAAATTGAAAGAAGGAAAGTTGAAGGTGAAAAGGTCACTTTCCTTGTAGTTTGTGTCACTTTCCTTGTAGTTTGTGTCCTCCCTTGAAAGAATAAGTAGAGTTCTTTTGAAGAGAAGAACAACACAAGTGAAAAGGTGAAGTGGCTAGCACACTTGCCTTGGAGCTTGAGGTGGTGGGTTCAAAACCCCACTCCTTGGATGGTGAAGCCTCCCCCTTGTGCCACTCAAGTAAGGGAGAATTCTCGCGCGCTCGCCAACGATCGCCTTCTAGGACTGCCGGACTGCCTTGGTCGTCGCCTTGGGCGTCCACTGTGCTGGCCGTCTGGTAGGGCCGTACGGACGACGGGTAGGCGGCGGAGACGCTCGCTGTGGGCTGTTCATGCAGGCGCGCATAGGCTGTAGCTACGCTCGTGCAGGTCACCGTACGGGCGGCGGTGGCTGCGCTCGTTTCTTTTGCTTCAGCGTTGAGCTCTTTCTCGTGCAGGTCACGCAGGCCGCCGCTGGCTCTGATACCAGTGTAACGCCTCCGCTCTACGGCTGCGTCTTCCTCAAGCCGCCATAGCCTAGGCGTGGAGAAGAAGAGAGGGTGGAAGTCGGTTCACCTCCCAACCATATAATGACGAGTTAGGGTTTCTCGTTGGGTTTTATACCAAAACCCTGGCCTGTGTCCACACCTCCTAGCCCGGCCGCCCATCTTACTTAAGAGCCGTGCTAACTTAGATGTGTACACACATCGACCAAACCCTAATGCCCATTAACCCCTGAACCCCGCTAGCACTAATAATACTCTCGAGACTCCGAAAGCTATTAACTTATGCTAGGGTTCGACTTCCGTAGGACCATAGTCCTGACAGGTTTTAAGGCTTGTGAGTAATGGAGGAGAAGAGGTGGGGGGGGTCTAGAAGAATGTCGACACAATCATCTAAATGAGAGAGTAAATCTCAGATCCACATTGGATTCATTGAACTAATGCAAATCTAGCTTCTTAGTCGCTTTCCGTGTTGCTATAAGACTTTGTCAAATAATCTTGAAGTGAACTTGTTCATACATTCTTCATTCCATGTGCTTTTTTATTTTTTTTATGTATAAGTATATTTTGTGCTCTTACATGTAGATATAATTAATGAAGTACATTAAAGTGATTCAAGCATACTCTCCTTTTCTCTCCTATTGTCTTCTTCTTTTTTAAATTATTCTTTTAAAAAAATAGTGTATGGAAATGATCTAATGTAAATGATCTACAGGCCTATGTAATGATCTAGAAGGGTTCCCCATGTAATGATATCAAGGGTTCCTTATGTAATGATCTACAAAGGGTTCCCTTTGGCATGAAAAACCAAACTAGTTTTTCATGGATGTGAATCTCTTGGGATACTCACATCGAAATAATGTCATAATCTTGAGACACAAATATGCTAAAATAGGTCAAGGATGTTATAGAAGATGATATCAATGTGCAAAAAACTTCTTGAATAATTTTTTAAATGTGCAAAACCAAACTGGTTTTTTAAGGCATGAATATCTTGAGATATTCACATCAAAAAATTTGACTTGTTTTGATCATTTACATGTATTCTAGAAGTGCGTGCCACTTAAATGAAGAAATGAAGTTAGCATATCACACAATTTTTGAGGTTTTTATGGCATAAAAAACCAGGGTGGTTATTGTAATATGTAGAAGCTTGGTGGATAGAATCAATAACTTCAATGTTCAAAATTCAGCAATCTTTCAAAGATAACGCACAACATAGAGAGAGATGTGCAAAAATAGAGAGAGAGAGAGAGAGAGAGAGAGAGAGAGAGAGAGAGAGAGAGAGAGAGAGAGAGAGAGAGAGAGAGAGAGGGAGGGAGGGAGGGAGGAGTTAGACATAGTATTCGGTCCCAAATACCATCTATAGGGTCCCCAACATGAATGGTGTATTTGCTTCATTAGAATGATGTACAATACTGCACAACTGTAGATTTGATGATATGTTATTGACCTCTGCACTCTTCACCTTGGTTGTAGCACTCCCCTTGCTGTCATGGCCCTTGGAATACAACAACCCTTTTGTGAATTATGCAATGAATGAATGGATTCTATGCTTGGCTATTTATAGCCCCTTCTAGGTTGGTCAATTTTCTCCTACAAGAAGTCAGCCTATTGATAAATCTCCCCCACGACTAGTATTTTAATGCTTTTAGTCAAACACTTTCACACCATGTTGTTGGGTTGCTTGCTCTACTGGTTGTCCAAACTAGCTACCCTGAGGCTAGCCGCCTAGTTGGGCTGGCCTCCAAGGTTGGTTGGCTAGCTCGCCAAGCCCCCATGGGTTGGTTGACGGCCTACCAAGCCCTTCCTTGGGCTGGCCAGCTGGGCCACAGGCCTCTAGTCCTTAGGTGGTGTGGCCACTGGCCACACCAAGAGGCATGTGGCACCACTAGCCATCTTGGGCCCTTGGGGTGGCTTAAGGCCTACCCCTTGCCCATTCCAAGGATTCAACACCCCTTTTCTGGGCTGGTCCTTCTTCTACATGCAACCTACATGCTTCCTATAGAGATGTCTGGTGTCCGATTGCAAATGAGACACTCAGAGCACTTAACATCATTGCATAGGGAGACTCACAGTACGGACTTGTACAGCTTCATGTGTAGGACAATGCACACTTGACAAAGACCAGGTATGGGACTTGTACATTTGACCTTAGAGTGGAACTCTAGCTAACTCATCTTGGACTGGGGCTCACATGGGACAAGTTTCTACTCTAGGTTATGCACCTGCTATTATACAGATATGTCTATGTGGCATCCAAGTGCAAGGGATGCATGTGACATCCCCTTTTACTAAACTTAACGGAAGCTGTATAGCCTCCAAATAGTCTGTCAATAAAGCCAGATAGTCTTCAAAGAATTCTTTGTCAAGACAAACCGCTTCGTGAGTCCCTCGGTCTTCATGCGAGGAATTGTGGAACCATCACTTCAACTTCATCTCAACTATGTCTGGTTCCACCGCATCTTTAATCTCTGAAGGGATTGGACCTACTTATGGTTTTAGCCAATTGACATGGAACACAACATGCACAATCCATCTTGGAGGTAACTTCAACTTCATTCACACCTTGTTAATCTTTCTCTAGATAGGAAAAGGTTTGAAGCTTCTTAACAATAACTTTGGGCATCACTTACCCACCTATTTCATCCATTGCTTCATAATCCAAAGATAAACCAGTCTCCTCTCAAGAAATTCACATCACTTTGATCTTTATTGGCTTGTTGAGTGTAGGCCGTGTGCGCTAAGGTCCTGGTCAATAGCAACTGGAATGGTCTTCTAAAAGTGCGCTAAGGTCCTAGTCAATAGCGACTGGAATGGTCTTCTAAAAGTGCTCCTTCATCATAAGGAGTCCTACCAATATAGCTGAAGAAAATGAATCATTCAAAACTGCTTGAACTAAAGGCAAATATGATTCCCAATTACCTTGTTCATTGTGGACATAACACTTCAACACGTCAAAGGCCATCTAGTTGTAGATTTCTCACTGGCCATCTATGGGTGAAATGCATTAGAAAAGTTCAATTTAATACCAAAATTGTCAAACAACACCCTCCAAAAATGACTAGTAAACTTGGAATCTCAGTCTAACACTATGGTCCTAGGAATCCTGCTAACCCAATGGCGAATGAGCAATTGGGCAACATCTTTGGCGCGTTCACATTGACTGTACATGGAATAAGCATAACAAATTTGCTAAATCTATCAACAATAGTTAAGCACTAAGTATTAGGCTTACCTAGATTGGGAGGTAGATTTGTGACAAAATCCATCGATATATCTTGGAAAGGTCCTTTAGGAATGGGTGAAGGTTATAACAACCCTATCTTCTTCCCATGAGGAGCTTTCACTTTCTAATAAAAACATTATAGTGTTGCACATGAGCGAACACATCTTGCCTCATTCTTGGCCAATAGTATTGCCTTTCTAGCTTCTTCAAAGTTGAATTCATGCCCCTATGACCACCTATGATGGCATCATGGGAAGAGCTACCTTGAACGACTTCATGACACCATCTCGTATCAAAAAGTGGCATGGTCCTATGGCATCCAATGCCCCACTGTGTACCAAATTCCTCAAAATCCGCATACGTGTGCTTCATGTCATCTAGCCCCATACCAACAAGGTCAAGTCTAGTGTTATGAATCAGAGTTATTCTTCCCTTCTTGCTCAAAGCATCGGCCTCATTGGGTTTGCCTTTCTTGGAAGGTGCTCGATCATACCACCGAATTGCTAGAAAATTTGGCTTTAGCAGTGCTGACGTACGTCACTCCACTATGCACTTGGCATTTTCTAAATCCAACACAATGCCTAATGGTGGTAAGTGTGAACCTCAAATTCTTGCCCATAGGGCCTGAATTGCTACAAGGAGTTCCCAATCATGGACCGAGTAATTCTTAACTTACGGGGCATGTAGGCTATTGGATGACTATTCCATCATAACACATCAGCTCCAATCGGATGTTACTCGCATTGGTGATTACTTGGAATACCTCATCCCCCACGAGCCTCTGATAAAGCCACCTTGAGGTTCTTTAATGCCTCCAATGCTTATGGAGTCATTCGGATCTGCTGGGGCTGCCTTCTTCTCTTGACACCCTTAAGAACATTTATAAGATCCGCCGAGAGGTTAGAGAATCTATCGATGTGGGTGGAGTATGCTTGGCATATGCCCACAAAGGATCGGATATCATAAGCTGTATGTGGTATCTCCCAATTGACTATCTCAACCACCTTGGTCGGGGAAGTTGGATGTCCTCGAATAGATAAAAAAACTCTGACTTCTTCTCAGGTATCTAAGGTAGTGAACCTCGAACAAATAAAACTCCGACTCCTTCTCATTGACATAGAGCTCGTTGCTTTCGAGCAACTTCAAAACTTTCTCCACATCAATGTCATGTTGCTAAACCATAGCTGAAAATACCAGTATGTCATCCAAAAATATGAACACACAATTTCCAATCAAGTCCCTGAATGTCCGCATGATCATGTGGTTGAATGTGGCTTGGGCATTCGTCAAGCCAAAAGGCATGACCACAAATTCATAGTGGGCTCATTCCATACAGAAGGCTATCTTAGGGATATCCCCCTCAACAATCCTAACCCGATGGTATACCCACTCTTCAAATCTAGGTTTGAGAACACCTTGGCCCCATTCAGCTTCTCGAGAATGTAATCTATTGCATGATAATCGACACCACATAATCGAGAAGAACCATCCTTTTTCCTGACAAACAGGATCAAGGCTGCAAATGGCAACACACTAGGGTGTATGAAGCTAGATTGCAACAACTCTTGGAGTTGGCAGACCAACTCTGATTCGATTGCTGCTGTAAAGAAAAAATGATACTGTTTGCTAGTTGGTATATTTAGAAGGTGAGGCCATTCCATGTGGACCCAGTGGGCTCATGTCCATACAAGATTAGGTATAGCAGCTTATGTCTAGGACAAGTTTGTCTTAGATCTTAAGCAAGACAGTTTTTCTACTGCCCCATTACCTTAAGCGACCCAAAGGCGAGTTTAAGGGGATGCATCAAAATGTGCAACCAGTCCTATAGTTTGCCGACAAAATTTTGAACCTATGTTTCCAATTAGGTATATCTGATAAAAAGACAAGAAAGGGCCAACCACCTTCGAAGATGCACTCTGGCTTGGGCATTGTGCCGAGATGAAGTATAATGGCAAAAAGCCCAAGACTTCCGAGCTTCCACTCCCACGGGCGGAAAAGGCCAAAACCAGACAAGGTCTTCCCCACAGGACAGAGCACGGGAGCCTCTGGCTCCAAGAACTCAACTAATGCACCCAAGCTTACTCCATACCAAAAAGCTTAGGCAGACAATGTGGTGGGGGAAACTAAGTCTAGAAGAGACATCTCAATACAAAGAGGGTAGGTATTTCTTTTGTCACACAAAAGGACACACTTCTAAGGATTTCCCAAAGAAGACCACCATCGTAGCCTCCACGACTTCCGTGGGTAAGTCTTGCTCCCACACAAACCCTAGTAGTCATTAATAGTTCTTTGGACCCCAGTTCTTCGATTGGTGCACTCATTATCTAGGAGATCAAAGATAAGTAGAAGGGAACCCAAGACCACGAGTATGAGCGCAATGAACTGCTCAAGACTTTTGGCTACATAGGTGGCCAGAGAATCATTGTCTTGTTTGACAGCACAACAGCATAGACGGAACAGGCCGCTCGGCGAGCATCTTGGGAGGATGACTTGAGGAAGAAGCTAATGTCACTCTTGCGTCTCTAATGCCGCAAGAAATCTTTCATGCTCCTCCCATCTTGCATGGTGTCGTCTTATGAAGCAGCACGAAATGCCACCACATGATCTTCAATCAAAAATTGAATCTCGAATGCTTTCATCTACAACTTGAGTGTGTCAAACTTGGCCACGATAGTAAACCTTCTTAGAAGGGTTGTTAGAAAGAGGATCTGCTATTGGGATTTGAGAAAGAGAAGGAGAGAGAGGAGGAGATAGAGAAAAAGGGGCTAGAAAATAGGTTCTTTCTTCCAGGGCCAAGGAGATCAATGCCTTCTACTCTTCCAACTTGGTGCTCTGGTCTGCGAAATTGCTTGCATCATCATCTGGAACATGTCATGCACACTCATGTTTGCGACCCTCAAAGGACTGCCTGGTGCTCCTTGTTTTAAAGTTCTTTTTTCTCTCTCTTTGTCAAAGCTCGCCATAGTGGGAATATGCACTTCCATTCTGGAACACGATAAAACCATCCACTATGCATGTTGGAGACTTTCTGGAGGCTTTTGGAGACTAAAAACCAATTGTCTGGAATCACACCGAAAGGGGTGGTCCTCCAAAAATAAGCCACACAAGCGAAAAAATATATATCTTTTTTTCTAGTTTTTCTAGGTAAATCTTCACACTTGAGAAAGGCTATGATACTAATGTAACATGCGGAAGCTTGGTGGATAGAATTGGTAACTTCAATGTTTAGCATTCAATAATCTTTCAGATAATGCACAACATAGAGAGAGATGTGCAAATATATATATATATATATATATATATATATATATATATATATAGAGAGAGAGAGAGAGAGAGAGAGAGAGAGAGAGAGAGAGAGAGAGGGAGTCAGACACAATATTGGTTCCCGAATACCCTTTGTAGGGCCCCCACCAAAAATGGTGTATTTACTTTATTACAATGCTAAACAACACAACCCTTTGTGAATTATGAGATAAATAAATGGATTCTATGCTTGGCTATTTATAGCCCCTTCTAGGCTGGTTGATTTGCTTCTATAAGTAGTCACCCTATTGATAAATCTGCTTGTTGTTGGCTATCCAAGCTGCATAGCCTTGTCTAGACCACCTTGAGGCTGGCTGCCTAGTTGGGCTGGCCTCCAAAGGTTGGTTGGCTACTACTAGCTGGCCAAGCTCCCATGGGCTACTAGGCCCTTCCTTGTGTTGGGCGGCTAGGCCCTTCCTTGTGTTGGGCGGCTAGGCCACAACCATTCCTTGGCTGGTGGGTTGGTGGCCACTGGTTACCATAGGCCTCTTGGGCCCTTGGGGTGGCGTAAGGCCTACCCCTTGCCCATTCCACGGATTTAACACCCTTTTTTTGGGGTAGCCCTAAGGGCTATCCCTTCTTCTAAATGCAACCTACATGCTTACTATACAGATGCCTAGTGTCTTGCTGCAAAAACCAAACACTCAGAACACCTGGCATCATTCCAGAGGGAGACTCATAGTAGTACGGACTGGTATTAGGACAATGCACACCTAACCAAGACCATGTATGGGACTTGTACACCTAACCTTGTGTGCTTAGAGTGGAACCCTATCTTACTCCTCCTAGAACAGGGCTCACATGGGACCAGTTTCCACTCCAGGTCTTGCACTACTTGTATAGATGTGTCTATGTGGCATCCAAGTGCATGCACGTGATAATTTTTCTCTCACGCTTGACTTTCTGGAGAAAATCATCTCAAGAGAAAATAAGTAGTATGGTGTAAAGTGGTGCTATATGAATCTGCTAAGACTAGAGAAGATGAAAGACATAAGATTTGACCATTTCTTGAGACTTTGACTTGGCATGAAAAACTAGAGATTTTTCATGGTCATGAATATCTTAAGATTCATGTCAAAATTTTGATTCACCAAAATGGATTTGCACCAGACTGGTTTTTCACGGCATGAAAATTAACACTAGTTTTTCACATCAAATGAAGTTTTGAATTTCTTTCTTTTGAGCTGATTTTGTGTTCACCACTGCAAAAGGCCAGGAATGATTTATTCTACTCTTGGAACACCTTTTTTGGATATGAAAAACTCTAGATATACTCACAACCATGGATATCTACTATTTTTTCATGTTAACAAATTTTTTTATTTTCATTCATTTGAGATGAGCGTGTGGTTCATGTGAACAGGTGTGATTTTCACACCTATTGGAACAACGTTTTTTGACATGAAAAACTCAAGATACAACCTTGAGTTTTCACGCCAACCAAACTTTTGAGTATCATGCTTTTGAGCTGATATTTTGATTCCTTTGACCATTGTAGAGTGTCAAGCATGATTTTGACCCCTTTGGAGTAACTTTTTTGGGTGTGAAAGTTTTTTGAGATGTGATTATTTGAGGAAAGCCATGTGAACATTCTCACATGTTTACTCATGATTTGTTCCAGGGCGTAGGCAACTTCTTTTCCTAGTCTTTCCTTAAATCTTTACTTCCCTCTTACTCTTTTTTCTAACTTGCTAGTACCTTTTCCACTCTCTTCCTTGAGGGATATTTCTGGTGAGGGTGCTCTAGCTTTTTTTTTTTAGTGTTGGAGGTTCTTATGTCTATTGATAAGCATCACGGACCTCCTTTAGCCAATGACTACCAAAGTGAGTTGTTAATCATCTTGAGTCATGCCATTAAGCGGTTAGAGGACTCTGTTGTGGTAGTAACAAATGTTGATGCTAAACCTTTGACATGTAGCTCCTCACATGTTGATGCATCTGATGAGGTGACTTGTTGCATATCCTATTTGTTCAAAGTGCAACAAGTAGGTTCTTGTGGGGTTGCTCCATTTTTAGAAGAGGGTTCTTGTGGTCTGCTTGTTGTTGTGCTTTGGTGCTATTCTTTTTTTGATGGATTTGGGTACCCAGATGGTGGAATTACCATCATAATACCCTTGAGAAGTGAGTAGGCATGTAGTAGGCACACATAATAATACATATTAATCATGTTTTACTTTGGGGTAACAAAAATCATCCATATGTTAGGTAGAAATGAGACCTAAATTATTGAGAAAAGCTAGAATAGCTTACTAGTGTCCAAAGGTGAAGGTCCATATATTTTAATTAGTGATATATAATGAGCTATCTTTTAAGGGTTAATTAGTTTGATTAATGGTAGGTTTATGATTATATTAATAAGCTATCTTTTAGGGGTTAATTAATATGATTAAGGGTAAGTTTATGACCAAAAATCATTTTCATCTTGTTTTTTAAAAATTGAGGATGATTTTTATGGGTGAAAATCATGAAAAATGTGCACAATAACCTAGTGTCCACCCTGAATGATAAAATTATACACAAGTCCTCTTATAAATATTGTAAGCCGTGTTTAGGAGCTTGAGTTAATACTTTTTATCATGGTATATGTAGGGACTTAAAGGAGAACCAAGAGATCCTTAATTTAAGGAAGCATTGTTATCCCTAAGAAATGGATGCATCTAAGTAAATGGGAATAGCAAATAAGGTGATCCTAGATGTAAGGAGCACCGCTATTTTCCCTAAGAAATGGATGCATCTGACTAAACGAGAATAGTAAGGAAGGATATTTCCCTTGTCTCATGTGCCTAGAGTTTTCCAAACGAAAACCTTAACTCTTATAGTAGATAATCATTAGCTACCATAAGGTAGTTTGGGCCTATAAAGAGAGAAGGGAAGGGAGAAATGACATTGAGGCAAGGAATAGATTATGGTACCCTGTTTGTGTGGATCTATCCCCTTTTGCATCCCCCTTACATTGCTTAACCACTCTTTACATATAAGATACCTTATATGATCCATTTAGGACACACTTAAGGAAAAAAGGCACAAAGAGCACACTCAAGGAAGAAAGGTAGAAAGAGCACTCCCAAGGAAAAAAGGTAGAAAGGGCACTCTCAAGGAAAAAGGTAGAAAGAGAACACTCAAGGAAGAAAGGTAGAAAGAGCACTCTCAAGGAAAAAAGGCAGAAAGAGCACTCTCAAGGAAAAAAGGCAGAAAGAGCACTCTCAAGGAAAAAAGGCAAAAAGAGCACACTCAAGGAAAAAAGGTAGAAAGAGAACTCTCAAGGAACTCTCAAGGAAAAAAGGTAGAAAGAGAATTATTTATTTTTTATGTCTAATTATTTCAAGGAAAGATCATACAAGGTTCATAGCACTTATTCACAAAGCGTTATTTTAGATCTAAGAAGGAAAATTATTTTTAAGATTAAGTACAAAGGTAAAAACCCTACAGCATCCTGCCGTATAGAAATCTTAATATTTAGTTATGAGTCTCTTATATGGTTAAATCACTCGTCACTCTAATAATGGGAGAAGTATTGGTAGTAAGATCTATCAAGAATTATTTAGGAAATTAGTATGAATTTAAACATCATTGGGTATCGATCCATAATAAAATTGGGAACCCTTGATAGTTCCCTTGATGGCTGTACCATTAGCAATAAGGATAGTATGAATTTAAACATAATTGAGTACTGATCAACAATAAAGTTACAAACCCTTGATAGTTATCTTGATGGTTGTACCATTATAAGGGTAAGATTTATTCCATGAATGTAAGAAGTACTGCCTATAGTTGTCTCTTAGAGGGTGACTTTACTCATCCTTCCTGAAAATAGACCCTTCTAACCAAGGTGAGACCTTATGCTTGAGGAAGAAGAAACTTTCATGACTTTCTCTTAAAGGGTTGGTCATTTTTAAAACAAATTTATGACCTTAGTACGACTTTAAGTATTGACTAATACCAACCTTGGATCCATAGTATTGGCGTTAAGTATTGACTAATATCAAACTTGGACCCATGTAATCTTTTGAAAATTGCTCGTAGATCATTCATGAATGCTTATTGAGTGCTTGTAGAGTGCTTTTAGGGAAACTTTAAGGCCCTAAAATCTAGACCATAGTGTTGAGACTATTGATGATTAGAGTGTTTCAAGTACGTAAAGGTATAAGTAACTAACCTTGGAGATCATTAAATACTATGAACATCTTACCAAGATGCAAATGATAAATCCCATTCTAGTAAGTTGATGTATATCTTATTAGACTTTGATTTGAAAATGAACCCGAGGGTTAGATAGATATGGGGATATAATGAAATGTAAGTGAGATTTTGATCTATTTATATGATGAATGAGAAACTATTTAACAAAAGTATGTATCACGGATGATGGCCTTGAAGCAAGGTAAAGAAACCATCCTTTGGAATGGTAGAGATGTGGTCATGGAGATGGACCATGTGAATCATGGTGTGGAGATTCATCTAAATATACTACGTTGTCTTGTCCGGCTTGCACTTCTTTACTTGCCAAAGTTATTGATAGATGCATTCTACTTGAGCATGAAGTACTATTTTCCAAATTATTTGTAATATGGTGTTGTGTAGAAATAGTATCCTAATGTTGGAGATAGGGGGTTTGGGGATCTCCTCGCCCTTCATACTAATACACAAACCAACCACCTTAATTATCAATGAGTGCATCAATTGTGTGCCATTGATTGTGTGGTCGGGCAGCAGTGGCTAACTCATGGACTAGGTGGGGTTAGGCACAATCTTAACAAATTTGGGTGGTCAAGTGAAGTGAGGAGAACTAGAAATAGAGAAGAAAGAAAAAGGTATCTTAGAGGTTTCCAACTGGAGGTATATAGTTTTCAAGGTGAGAGGTTTCCAAGTTGCCTCAAGGGTTGCCTCGGGGAGATGCTTAGCTACTTTTCAAGTGAATTATAAAAGAGACCCCTAGAAGGATAGAGGAATCACCCGCATTTCTTGATAAGGGATTTTTTTCCAATTGAGCCATGGGGAGCGGCTGGGATAGGCTCTTGTTTGAGACAATGTAAGGGAGGCCCCGAGTGATTGTTTCTACCCCCCTACAATGTTACTTTCCCACTGCTACTCATGTACTAGGATTAAGGTCTAGGATTAGGAGGTAGAGGATCGCACATTTGATATCAAAGTGATTAGGTTAATTCTCTTGGGAAAAAAAGATTTTTTAATTATAAAGGCTAGACCTAATCCATGAGAGAGGTAAAATTACCCCTCTTGGGCACTATAAGGATTATTTTTCAACTCATGGATGACTCCGCAAGGAAGATTAAAGCTTGCTTATCTTGATCTAGATGGGAGAGACTCGATCTTTGCCCTTGAGGCCCTAAGAAGTGAAAAGGAGGATTAGAGAAATCTTTATTGGATAGTAAAAGGACTCTTTTATGGAAAAATCTAAGGATAGTCAAAGTTGTTGATGAGTTAATGGTTTAACCCAAATGATTAGTATGAGGCTGTACTAGACAAAGAATAAGTAATTGTCCTAGCACTTGAAAAGAGTATTAGTGACTAAGCAAGGTACCGATTACTATTCAAGAATTCATGTTGGGCTTGTAGGATTGAGAAACTTCTAGAAGAGTAAGGAATTTAAGAGGTAGAATGCCTTGACCTTGTAGAAGGAAAAGTACTTCCGCTAGGTGGGGGTAGATTCTAGACTCTGTAGAAAGGATATGTTGAGGAGCTTAAACTAGTGCGATCAAACATGAGGAACCTGAAATCGAGTTTTTGCAAGATAGTTTGGATGTACATGCTATATGCTCATAGGGTTACACTTATGAATAGATGCACTCACTAAGGAGAATGTGTTATAGATTTGTCGATAAGTCAATTGAGCTCATCTCATGGACATAAAAGTCAATTGAGCTCGCCACATGGATAGATTAAAAAACCTATGAAATACTAAATATCCCTCCAAGTAGGAAACACATGATGGAAGAATAAATATTGAAGAAGTAACCCAAGATGTAAATATACGAGGCCATGTAAAAAAATTTATGCCATCATTTTATATTCTTTTCTCACTTTTAGCTATGATAAGAGCTATTTTTTAGGCTATGCAATCTTTTTTCTTTCCCGATACTTTTCTTTTTCCCATGCAAAATTTTATTTTGTCCATACGAATAGTCTATTATTCTTTTCTTTTTGCTATCACTAGAGCTACTTTTTTCTTTGCTAATATAAACATTTCTTTTGTCTGATGACTTTAGATAACAAAGTTCAGATTTCATAACCTATGATTTTTTTTTTTAAAATTACAAATTCTTAGTGTATTTAAAAGTCATGGTAGGTTAGGTGTCATGGTTCTATTACAAAATATTATTTCATTTGAAAGTGTACCATAGATCACACATGGTTTGATGACTTTTTTGATTAGAAAGTAAAGAAAATTAAAAATTTGGGAAATACCAAAATAATTAGGATTAATAAATTATCAATTACATCAATCCAAAATCTCTAAGATGTGGGGGACAATACACTATGTGTAGGTTAAGGAATTCTCAAATCTGCTCCTCAACTTCTTACAATCTAACCTAAAATAAAAATTAGTAGGAAAGTCACTCACAACATCAAGGAAATCTCATCTAAGAAAGGCTAATGGATAGTGGCCTTCCATGGTTACTGTAATTATTTCATGCTCTCCCCAAATAATGTTCAATTCCACCATTACAAAATCACCACATGTACCTTGGTCTGTGCTAATCCACTAAAAGTATTCTCATACATTGGCCATATGTTGGCTATTATTACCAATTTACACACACTTAGTTATCATCCTAATGTCTAAGTTTATGGTTCCAACTCAATGCTAGTACCTAGACCTATATGCTACATAATGTCACGTGTCATACATTTGCCATACTTGAGCTTGATATCTCAACATTCTAACTATCACCTAAAAGAAGTAGCATTGGATTCAAATATTCAAAGGGGTGTACTAACATGAGGATGCTACTTATCCTACTATTGCTCAACCCTCATGTTCGCATTGTGGGTGATGGATATGCTTTTGTAAGGCCCCCTATATGAGGAGTAGCCATTGTGGTGAAAACCCAAGCACTAAGTAGTTCCTAGTTTAGACACAACGTGGCTAGATTATTAGGAGATGGCTTACGGAGATGGCTAGATTATTAGAGATGGCTTATGGAGATGGCTAGATTATTAGGAGATGGCTTATGGAGACTTAGCACTTTGCCAAGTAGGATGCATTCTCATGCAAGCTATATGACCGCATTTGTGAGCATGAACAACAAACCAAGGACACCTTATTCTTGAGTTGTGGGGCCCATTTGTTGTCATCATACATCCATGCCAATGTTGCCAGCACTATACATATACTAGTTTGTAGGCTTCATTGATTCATTGATGAAGCCTAAGTGCATTGAGTTCAAGCGCTCTTATACACAAGACATCCTCCATTTAGGCTCTATATCTCCTTACCTCGAGTACACATGTGGGTAGATAGACATTAGTTTATAATCAAAGTCTACAAGCAATAATATTGTTTACTCTCCATTTCTTTTTATAATTTATCAATGTGAAGATATTTCTTCCGTTAATGATACAATCCCAATTCATCATAATGGGTATCAAGCATTGGCTATCCTAGATGGAGGAGTGAGAGTGAGCAGCAGAGAGTGCTCTTCTTCTCTATACACTTATGCTATTGCTTTCTTGCTTGTTGCCTCTTGCATGTTTGAGCTCTTGTGTGCTTTCTTGCATGTGTGTGAGAGTGAGTGAGTGATTGAGTGAGAGAGTGAGTGTGTGATTGAGTGAGAGATGAGGGTCGAGCTTCTATTGAAGTGCGGTGGGTGGCATTGGAGCGGAGCTTGGAGTGTGGTTGTGCGGCAAAACAAGCTCTCCTACAAGAATTCGAGCATAAGTAATCAACGAGGTGAGTAACACATCTTGTTTATGCAATTGTAGGCTATTTTATGGTAGACTTGGTTTGAGCTATTTATGCTCCCTGTCGGGGAATAGCCCTATCGCATAGCCACAATGCATTTTAAATGTGTGTATGTATCTTTGAATTCTATTTTAATTCTGTTTCTGTTTTTGCAAAAAGGGTAGAAATGAAAAGCTGAAAATGTGTCCATTTTATGGCAATGTTTACATTCTAGATGATTTCTACAATTTTTGCATATTGTTCAAATTTTGCTTGTTTTTAATTTATGGATTGTTGCAATTAGTTCATTTACATTAATTCCTCTTTCACATTTTAATCGCCAAGTCCAATTTCTGAATTCTATCTTTTTTTGTTTTTGTATGTTTTTTCAATTTTGAAATAAAAAACAGTCAAATTGAGCATCAAATGGACAAAATTGGGTAAAACAGACCATAGAATTGGTTTCTTAGCATAGGATTTATCCCAATTTTGACTCATGCTGCAGAGAAATTGGGATGATAACATAAATCAGGAGAGGATTTGACACACCTAGAAATTTCTGTGTTTTTTGCATTTTTTGTTATTTTGCATTAGTGTAATTAACACGATTTAATTACACTTAATCCTCTCCCTAATTTGGGGCATCTTGATTGGTTGGTCGCATTTACTGTGTGCAGGCTTACTACGCAAGTAGTACCTGATAGTCTCAATACAAGTAATAACATTGCATCTAGGCATGCAAATCATGGATCAATGTCTTCTCACAAATGATTGGGAGTATGACGCGTCCACAGAGACTCTTGTGGATTTCGCCCACTGGCCAAGCGTATGGTGTTAGTTGGGAAGGGATTGTCCAATCCATATCCAGAGCCACAACAGAGGAGGAACGATTGCAAGGTATCTGCAATTATATATATAGGGTCATTGAACATGAAAGAATCCAAAGACCCATGGTACAAGTTGGGATGTCCAAACCAAAGGAGGCCCACAATGAGTGAAATGGTAACACCTCCTGTGAACCCAGTGTATACTTAGCTAACTTACCTATAGTACCCATGCCCTATCACAGTGAGGAGGCACTCAGACCTTTATCTAGTAGACGGGAGGATGCATATATATATGGAGCACACTTGAGTGAGGGGGAAAGTCAAAATGATGAAGAATCAGAGCATGCTTATGCACTATGGTTATCTAACGATGAGCTTGCTAGATAGTATGATTTACAGGTTATTGAGGTGCAGTCATGTAGATCAGATCCAAAATTACAACATATGCGGGGACGTACAACCTCGATATGGATAGGATTTCCTCATTGCCCAAGTGTATTATAGCTCATCCTCACCTTTTGTTTACCATTTGTGATTCTCCATTTACTTTTTGTTTGAGTGCTTGCATGCATTGCTAGGCATCTGGTCTATCAATTTTCTAGTTATTACTTGGTAGCATTTAGGCTTTGATCCTAGTTCCATTTATCCCAAGATCAACCTTAGAGTATGCTAAAGGATTATGCCAAGTAATCCATCTTCCTTAGTGTACCCTCTTTAGTTAGAATAGAGCCTCCTAGGTGAATGTGACACTGGTTTATTTATATAAAAAAACCAAAAACAAAACAAAAACAAAGCAAAAAAACCCCACAAGAAGATAACCTTTGCCATGTGCAATCTAGGTAGGACTTTTGGCTCTTAATGATGGAGCCTTGAGATTGTAGCCTTGATTTCCATGGGATGGGACCTTGTGGCTAAAAATCTATCAATAAAGTGCCTTAAAAAAACCATCACTGTGGAGGTACTTAGAGGTTCTTAGAAACTATTATATGAGGTCTTTGGACCATTGCTTGGGTCTCTACAGGGTGGTGCCCTACTTTTCTATTTTTCAAATCAAAGAGAAACCTTATAATAATCACTTAGGAGTTTCATTTAGGAGGCTGAATATTAGCTAGAGATGTTTTCACCAAAGGATAGTGTGTGGAGACTAAGGTCATAACCCGAGGCATGCTTCTTTCTCCTTCTTAGCTTAGATCGAATTTTGACCAAGCTTCATAATACCCTTATCTTAGCTAGAAAATTTGACCAGTCATTAAATATCATTCCTCACTGCATAATTGGTGTTTGCATTTTGCTTAAATGCACATTACTTGTGGTTCCATGTTGCCTTCTTGCAGACCTTCTAGCACCTAGACATTTCATACATCTAGCAATAGCCTCCTCGACCAATATTCATCGACATATTCCAAGGACGCAATTTGCATCAAGAAGGGGGGCATGTTAACCCTCATCAGACATCTCTCTAGCGTCATTGTATATTTTACGTGTGCGATTTGCCGCTTATCTATGAAAGGCATGCCATGGGATTAATAATAGAGGTTGTATTCTTAGATTAGGTGTTTGCATAAGCCTAGGCAGCCATGGATAGCCATGGACCTATTTTTTAAGTATGGCCACACAAGGTGTGAAGGCTATGGACCAAGATAACGGTCATTGCATATACTCACCATTCATTCTTTTATGCTAATTCAAGAGAGTGATCTTCTTCTCTATACTCTTATGCTATTGATTTCTTGCTTGCCTCTTACATGTTTGAGTGTACTTGCTTGCATGTGTGTGAGAGAGAGTGAGTGTGTGATTGAGTGAGAGAGGAGGGTCGAGCTTCCATTGGAGTGTGGTGGGCGGTGTTGGAGTGGAGCTTAGAGTGTGGCTACGTGGTAACAAAATCTCCTATGAGAATTTGAGCATAAGAAATCAACAAGGTTAGTGACACATCTTGTTTATGCAATTATAGGCTAGGTTATGGTAGATTAACACTTGGTTTGAGCTATTTATGCTCTCGAGTGCGGTGAGGCAAGGCCCCACGACATTGGCTAGTTCCTGTACTCTTTCTATGGTGCAAGGGCTTCCCATACATCTATTCCCATAAAGAGATATGGTTTGTTTGTGCAGTTTGTTGCAAGGATCATACAAGTATAGAGTGTCCAATCGTTGAGGCCTAGACATCAACAGTATTGTACTCAATGGCCAGAGCCATGGCCAGAGCCAATGGGAACCATCACACATCTCATTTTTGGTACCAAGGAAACATGGCATGGTGGATTTCATCACACGACACATTCTCCCTACACCAAGGTAGACATTTACCTTACCAAGTAGGCACAAGTTCTATTTCCTACATATAAGAACCCTTTATTGATGGGTATATATAGACTACCCCAATTGCCATATCCACCTCTAGTAAAGGTAATCCTTTCAGGATGTGCCGTGAGTGTTGGTTGACCTAACAAATCCCATAGCTCGAGGGTCATGAGATTGTTTTTGCGTGTTGGATAAAGCTGTGCTTGAGCTGTGGTGATTTTATTTGAAATTTCCAATCCAACCAAAATCCTAGGGATCTTTTTAGTAAGATATGTTAGAAGTTCCGGCTCTTGCAAGGTTTCTTCCTCCCGTAATAGTAGTTCCGGCTCTTGCAAGGTTTCTTCCTCCCGTAATAGTAGTTGTACGTTGCCTGCAGGAGTGTTCAAGGTGACTGTTTGCATGGATTCATCTAGTCACTTATCCAAGTTTAGCCAAGGATGACATCATACTCAAGGGAATCTAGGGTAACATGGAATGTAAATTCAATATCGTCATCAATTGTTTGAGTAGTGTTTCTAAAGTAACCTGGAACTTTAATGTTTTGTCCATTGGATCCTCTTGCAATACTATTGCTTGTAGGGATGAGTTTAGGTTGTCCCAATGACACCCAAGTGTCTATTGTCATGATGTTATGACTTGCTTGAGGGCTAATCAAAGCGCGTTTGCACTGAACATCATTGCCTGTAGGGAAATACAATCATACCATGATAGAATCTTCCAAAGGAACCGTGGGTGTTTCGGTATTTTAGCTTCAGATCTTGTGTCTGTTTCATATTCCCATTCACTTTCATCCTTTGTTTGGGTCTCAGCTTTTTCAAGAGTACCCAATGTACACTAGCACACTTGGCACTATGACAATTCTTAATGAGGTCTATTTGGAAACTTGCAAATTCTCACAGTCTTGTTTTATGGAGTTCTTTATGTGCTTGTATAACTCAGGTTGAGCCATTAAAGGTGCAAGTGCTGATGTGATGCTAGCTTTATCAATGACAGAAGAGCATTCCTCCGAATGAGGTTTGGAGAGACTGTTTTAATCTTGTATGGGAATTATCGAATTCCTCACGTGCTTTCTCAAGCCTATAGTTCGTACAATCTATTTCAAATGACTCTTTTGTAGAGAGTATGTCTTCCTCTTGAAAGGGAAAGCGGTACTCCTCTAGGCTTTGTATCTTGGTTGCTGTTTTAGGTTTGGCATTATGAGGCTCAATCACAACCGGTGAGTCTGTAAGACATATAGCCAAGCTAAGCATGCTCTCCTGAGCTTGCTTTTTGCGTTCCACATATGATATGTGATTATTATTATTATCCATTTGGGGTGGTTGGGTGGGTTCTAGTTTCTTGATTAGTCTGTGTGGTGCACTGAGCGAAGAGTAAGAACTTGTTTCATCCTCACTTAGTGATGTACTAGAACTTGTTTCATTCTTTGACTTTCTTTGGTTTGTCATTTTTCATTATGTTTACCCATGTAACGAGATTTTGGGTTTTTGTATCCTGTGTCACACATATGGGTGTTGAGGTTTGTGTTGTGTCTTTTGATGTGAATGCTTCTACATCTTGTATAGATTTTGGCTCTTTTGTGTTTATGTCCCTTTTTGGGTTTTTGATTTCTACAGACTTCTTTTCCTTGTCTTTTAATTCGACCTTGGTTTTGACAATTTTTTGTCCCTTGTCTTTCTCTGGTTTAGAAGGTTTTGTTTTCTCTTTTAGGTTCTATTTTAAAGCATGTTCTTCTACCTATGTTGAGGTGTTTTCTTTTACATTCCTTTTGACTGTTTCTCGTGCCTTGGCTTGTAAGCATGTAAGCACATTCAAGGGTATCGTGGCTAGTTGCCCATTTTGTACACTTAAGATGTTGAGTTATATTTTGTGAGACAAGTTGCATTGAAGCAACTCGTCTGGGCAATCTTGGAACATGTGATCAATGCCACATTGTTCGCACATTGGTCGCAAGGTGTCAGTGACTATGGGCATGGAAGTATTCCAAACTGTGCAGAATGCCACCTTGTGAGGTCCATGATAATAGAAACACTGAAGTGTTTGATTAACTACTTCCTGAGCATTTTCTACCCTTTGGACTGTTTCTGTTTGGTGCACGAGAGCTTTTGAGTCCATTGTAGAGGAAGCGAGACACTTTTTAGTATCATGGTCAAAGGTTTTACAATATTGGTGCACGAGAGCTTTTGAGTCCATTGTAGAGGAAGCGAGACACTTTTTAGTATCATGGTCAAAGGTTTTACAATATATGCAGTATAGAAGAACAAGTGCCTTGTATGCACAATGAGAATTGGGATGGTCGTAGTGATTGCATTCAACACAAGGCATTTGCTCCTCACTTTTAGAGGCATTAAGGATGTCTGGTTTTGAAGGTTTTCATCCTCTCTTAGAGATGTTTGCTGTAAGGTTTTAAGCAAGGTTGCATAGAATTCGGGGAATGTCAACTTTGAGATCGATCTTTCTTTTGCCATTGCTTCACTTGGTTTAGATGAGGAACACCTCGTGGTATGCTCATCTTCTAGCATGTTGTCATGTAAACATATTGCTTCTTTGTAACATTAATCGAATGTTTTCGGATTGGATACAATGATCAAGTTGTGTAAGCTATTATTCTTCAAGCCCATCATGAAACATCTCCTTAATTGAACATCGTTTAATTTTTCCCACAACTTACAATGTGAGTCCAAGAGTTTTATCCTAAGGATAAAATTTCTAATGGATTCATTTGGTTAATGCTCAATTATTGAATACGTTCTGTCACTGCACTCCACCGATCACCTTGTCTGGAAAAGCCATGTATAAAGGCTGATTTCAAGGTTTTGCAGTTGGTCTTAATCGCGAGAAAAATTAATTTTGTTAGATTTTTAAAAAAATATTTTTAATAAATTTTTTTGGGAGTCTAGTGGGAAATACAAATTTCTCTTTTTTGGGGGGGGGGATATTTTTTGAATTTAAAATGAAAGGGATATGGGCATTTTCCCAAAAAGGTAAGTGGGAATAAAAAAAGTGAACCTTTTAATGACACCCCTTACACCCTTCATAAATGACCCCCAAAATGGACAAATTGACAACTCATGAGCATCTACTCATTTAATGCTCATTAGCCTTAATGAGTTATGTAAAAAAGTGATTAAGAATTAATCTAAGATTAATCCTTTCACTAATCTTTCCCTCTTTTACACTAATCAAGGACTCTAATTAATCACTCATTAATCCCTAATTAATTCACACGATTGAGCATGTTATTGGATAGAGCAAGGGAATGCTAATCTTTATCCATCAACAATTGTGTAAATTAATCTAAATTAGGAGATTAATTAGACTCTTAACTATAGTCTCCTCTTTTAAGGCAAAATTAAGCAAAGAGAGTCAAATTTCTCCAATTGATCAAAAAATTGATGTGATTAGGTGTTTTGATGCATCTAGATGCTCTCAAAACACTAAGAAACCCAAATTTCGACTACTCATATGATCAATTCAGACCCCAATTAACACATTTTCTAAATTTTTGGCCTCTTGAATAAGATTAATCACCCTTAATGACAAAAACCAGTCCATTAAGAGAAATTAGTCAAATTCAAGGGTCTATTGAGGGTTTTAAGAAATTTTTTGAAGGATTAAGCAACTCCTAATGCTTGCTAACACTCTAATCCAAACAATTTCAACAAAAAACACACAATTAAGCTAAAATTAATTATCTTAGCTCAATGTTTAAACTAAAAAGAGCTAACATTCCCTAAGAAATGCATTCTCTTGCATTGTTGATGCAATGGATGCAAACTAAGCCTAATACAAACTATGTGCAAGCCCTAAAAACATGAAAAATCCTAAAAACAACAACAAAATCAATAAATTAATCTAAAAATTAAGCAAAAAGCATTCTTTTCAAAAACAAAAAAGAGAGCTATTCTACACCAAATCTCACACAAACACCATTAAATCCATATTTTTCATGGAAAACCATTAATCAAGATAATGGGCAATGGGTTATGCATAGATTAGAGGCAAAACGACGATGGAAAAAGCCAAGGGGTGGCTCCCCGACAGCGATGCTAAAAATGTTATGGCTCACCCTAACCCTCCTTGAAACACATCCAAAAAGAGATTACCTGGTGAACTACAACTGTCGTGAGGAGCTTTTCAATGGCCGAGCTCGTAACCCTTGAGGTCTCCAAGCTCTACAACACCTTCAGAAGCAATTCCATTGCGTCTCCCGTGAGCGTTGTCACACCGCTACGTTGCACTACGGGTCCTTGTCCCTCCTCTCACCTCACTTCACTCACACACTCTCACTAGCATGCATTAGGGAGAGAGATTAGCAAGAGGATTAGAAAGAGTAAGACTCAATTGCACAATGGGAGAGTATGTTGTATTATGATAGAAATTCACTTATATACATGGCCATAAGTGTTCACACTCACTTAAACTTCAAAACTATGGCAGAAAAGAACATGTCAGAAGTAGAGCTTAGTGTGGTATATGCATGCTGACGGTTCCGCCATTATCTTCTACCTCGGCCATTTGTTTTCCTGACAAGCTACACATTTTTACCATAGCTTATTAATGGCAACAACATGTCAAAGGCAGTGATGAAATGGGTTGTGGAATTGCAGGAATTCACTTTTTCATTCCTTGTTGAGGAAAGTACTAGGGCCACCTTGGCAGATCTTTTAACTTACAAGGAGACTCCTCTCCTTATCAAAGAAGAGGCTGTGAAGAAAACTGTTGAAAATGTGGTAGAGATTGGGAATGCACATCTTTTGTTTTTTGATGACTCTTATAGGAAAAATCATGATGCTGCTTCAGGAGGTCTTGTATTATAGGAAAAATCATGATGCTGCTTCAGGAGGTCTTGTATTATATGATCCACAGGGCAAGCTCCTTTGTAAGAAAGGCATAAAGGTGGATGCACATAGCAATAATGAGGCTGAGTATTCTACATATGTTTAAGGTATGGTGTATGCTGACTTTGTATTAAAGGTGATGCTCTTCTTGTTATTAAACAGGTACTTGGAATATGGAAGAGCAAGAATACTTCACTTAAAGAAATGTGAAATGTGTTTCAGAATTAGAGTCTTGCTTAAGAGGTTTGAATCATGGAGCATTTGCCATATAGATCGTAGCCAAAATGAAGAAGCACATAAGGCTGCTCTCAGAGTACGATCAATGAGGTATTTGTGCTCAAAGCTAATGTACCTCTGTATCGTAAAAGGGAATGTATGGAGAAAGAAGAGAAGTTTTTGTTGACTGGCAAGATACCTGAGGAGATTGAGAAGTCTAAAAAGTATGGTTTTGTAAGGAAAGCTAGCAGGTACACACTTATTGATGATGTAATGTATATGCGGGGAGCAGATTTGATTTTAAGACGTGTACCATGGAAGGAAGAGTTGTATAAGATCCTTGAGGAAAATCATGAAGGATCTTGTGGTGGAAATTTTGCATTCAAAATTACTTTGCATAAAAATTTTGCAGGAAGGATATGTATGGCCGAGTGTTCAAAAGGATGTACACCACTGGTGCAAATCATGCAGACAATGTCAGTCATTTGGAAACAGGATACTTAAACCCGAGCTTTGGAAAACCATAATAGCTTATAATGTATTTGAAAAATAGGGAATTGATGCTGTGGGTCCATTACCTATTTGAAAAATGGGGAATTGATGCTGTGGGTCCATTACCTCTATTACTAGTCGGGGAAAAAGCTATGTATTAACTGCAGTGGATTATCTTTCTAGGTGGGCAGAAGCTAAAGCAGTCAAGCAGATAGGTGCTAAAGATGTTGCAAAATTTGTGTATGAGGACATGTGTTACAAATTTGGAGTACCTCTTGATTTGCTTTCTGATCAAGGGCCTAGTTTCAGAGCAGAGTTGATAGGTTACTTATGTGCCAAAATGAAGATTAGGCATAACTACACCACTCCATACTATCCACAGTGTAATATGGACTCAATGAAAGATTCAATGGCATGTTGCAATTGGATTTAGAGAAAGCATATGATAGGATTCACTGGTCATTTGTAGCAAGAGTGATGGAAAAACTGGGTTTTGGGACCAAAATGGCAACATGCATTTACACTTTATCCTGGGGAGGATACTCTAAAGTGTTGCTAAATGGAAGAGTGGTAGGGGGGTTTGAGATTAATAGATCAGTCAGACAAGGTTGTCCACTAGCACCCTTGCTATTTGCTATTGCCTCTCATCCTCTAATAATTTCTCTAGAATCAGCATTGAAGGGAATATTATTGGGCTAAAGCTCAAGTATAGTGAACAATTAGTCATACAATGTTTTGCTTATGATTCTTTATTGTTTCTAATGGCTGAGAACAATAATGTGAGATTGGCCTTAGAGATAGTGCAGGAGTTTGCCAATGCCTCTGGCTCTAAATGCAACATTTTGAAATCCAAAATTATAAGCATGACTGAGGATAATGATTTTGACATTCAAAGGTGGGGCTATGAGGTGGTGTAGAAAGGCCAGATTGCCAAACTGCTTAGTATACCTTTTGGTGTTGGGATTACTATAATAAACAACTAGTAATGTGGGCTTTAAATAGGTTTTTGGACAAATTGAAAAAGTGGGAGGGCATCAAAGTCCCCTTTCATAGCAGGGTTGATATTTGCAATACAGTACTGAATGCCTATGTCATGTTTTTGTGCCCTATGTTGAATGTTGGGAAGTGTCACTGGAAGAAAACCATAGGCCCTATTAACACCATATTAGATAATTTGGAAAAAATCCCATTCCCATTTGAAAAATGAGATCATGGTGAACTTATCCAAAATTTTGTCAAAACCCCTTTATGTGACATATCATTGGAAAGATCTTGAAGAGTAGAATCTGAATCTACAATCTCCGACAAGTTTGGAGTTGACATGTTTAAGATGTATCCAAAATTAAATGGAGTGATTGATTCCCAAAATATGAGATTCTTCCCAAATTATCTAATATTGACTTTATTAGAGATTTTCTTTGGAGAAATGGTAATGGGAAAAAAAAGTCTTTGACTGACAAACTGTCAGTTCCTAAAAGGGAAGGGGGCAGTGGTATTATTCATATGCCTACTCACTGTATTGCAAGAAATGCTCTAATGCTCCCTATCCAGATTAGTCCCAGCTTCCTCTAAATGAATCACACTCACGACCTTGGTCTTCCCTTTCTCCTCAGCAATAGTGAGGCCACTAGGCTCTAGATCTCCCCTGATCTCAATTGCATAATCATGTGCTCAACTTGGTATATGTGAGGGTAAAGGGAACATATCACCACCCATTCTCCTTGGTTTATCACATTGAGGACTTTTGTGACCCCATTATTCACAATTGTAACATTGAAACATCTCCCCTCTTCCATTCATACCCCTACCTCTAACAACTACTGCTGTCCCAGAATTGCCATAGCCATAACCATAACCGTAACCTTGGCCTCTTCCACCACCCATCATGTTTATGCTAAGATTTTTCATCAACCCCATCATCTCTTGCATTTCTTTATGAAGATCATCAGCCCCTTGAAACTGTACTACATGCTCCTTGTTTGAGAAACCTGTTCACCATGTCCTGGCAATGTCTCTCTGGTAAGCAATCTTGGTTTCTCCATCACCTTCATTTCCATTTTGGGTTCCATAGCTATCCCAAGCCAATTTAAACGCTGCATCTTCCACTCTTTATTCTTTTCCACCTTTAACTGGCTTTTCAAAAATTCTTGGTTTCTTCAACTCCACCTTCCAACGTAGACTACTTTTCAAGCTACCAAGAAACATGTCCTTCTTTAACATGGAAGGGGGATTTTCAGCCCCTAAAGCCACACACCACTTCTCCCATGACTCATTGAATTGCTTCAAAAATGCATCTACACTTTGGTCTTCACCCTACACAAGACCCTGTATAGCATGCCATACCATTCATGGATCCTCCACCTGTGAATCTCTTCAAAATGCTTTCTTTGCCCCATCATATGTAACAACTTGAGGAGGTTGAGCAACCTTCAACCAACTGGGCTTCATACTCCCTCAACCAATTCCTTGCATCTCCTTTCAAACAATAATAGAAGATCCTCAACACCATTGTGGGATCCTGCTTATCTACACAAGCAAACAAGCAAACTCCATCTTCCCCCCAAAATCCTCAACATCCTCAGTTGTGTGACCATAAAACTCTGGAAACTTTGCTGCCATCTCTTCCACTTGTCAACAACTGAAGGTAACTTGAGGTTGCTCCTCTCAATAGGGGCACCAAAATAATGTTAGGAATAAACTGGGCGCATAAAATGATAACCCTTCCCCTTTTGTAATAACATGGCACCAATCACATCATCTCCAACAGATGGATTTACATAGAAAACCTATTCCAAATTAGGAGCTTGCATGGTTGGCATAGCCCCCAAAACTTCCTTGACATTTTGAAAAACTTTTTCACATTAAATAGTCCAATTCAATGGATCATGCTTAGCTGCTCGTTCGCAAAGGATAAAGCAATTGTGAAGAAAGAGAAATTAACCTGGTCATATACTTCACCTTTTGGATGAATAAGGCAAGTTGTTTGGTATCTCTAGGTGAAGGAAGAAGGATGAGAGACTTCACTTTATCTGAATCAACTTTGATGCCATTTTCTGAAACCACATGCCCTAAGAGCTTTACTCTTGGTTGTGCAAGGAAGCATTTCTTGGGATTGAGCTGTCCACCACACTCATCATAACGCTCAAAAGCTAGAGCCAACTTTTCACAAATGATCTTGCATGGAGCTATATATACAAAAATCATCAATGAAGTCTCTAACAAACTTACCAACAAGGAAAGGAGATAGTACCCAATTAGCTCTCCTTTGGTAATGAGCAGGACCATAAGTGAGTCCCAAAGGAAGAACTTTTAGCAGAAGCAACCCCAGGGTGTAATGAAAGTGGTTTTCTTTTGATCTTCAGGGGCTATCTTCAATTGAGAGTAACCAGAAAAAACATCACAGACACTATACCCTTCAAAACCAACTACTATGTTGAGAATCTCGTCAAGGAAGGGTAGTGGATAAGGATCTTTCTTGGTAGCCGCATTCAAGGGTTTAAAATCCACACAAACCCTCCATTTCCCATCCTTCTTTGGAGTTACTACTATTGGGCTTACCCAATCAGCGGTGTCAAATGAGGTAATGAAACCTGCTCTAAGAAGCTTGTCCACCTCTTCATTCAAAACCTGCATCTGTTCACGTCCCATCCTTCTAAGCTTTTGCCTTATAGGTTTTGCACCCTCCTTAAAATCTATCTTTAATTCCTCACCTTTGAATCCCCTTATTTCATCGTATATGAGGTGATAAAAAGATTAGGGAACTTAGACAATAATTCCAAATACCTGTTTTTCTCCATGGAGGATAGATCTGGACTCAATGTCGTTATCAAAAGTTCTTGTTTCTGGCTTGGTTCCACCTTTGGCTGCATAAGCTCTTCTATCACCTCATAGGGTCCAAGGGTGTCTTCTTCTTCCACATGAACCTGTGGCACAATTTCATTTTCATCCTTTTCTTTATCTACTAAAAGGAAAGCAACATCCACCTCCCCTTCACTGGTAGAAGAGCTACTAGTTTCTAAATCTGAAGAGCTAGTAGACTCCTCATCACTAGAATCCTGCTCACCTGCATCATCTTCCAAAAACTTTCTACTATGCATATCAAACAGCTTCCTTTTACATTTTTTGTTGTAGAGACATATAGTACCATGTCTCCAATCTTGCACTGCTCCCACTGCTCGCACAACCAAGTTCTTCCAAGAATGATTGGATAGGCTCCTAACCCTGCTGGCATAACATGAAAATCCATAACTATTTTAACATCATAGACCTCCCGTGTGTTGTTGTGATTCGTGGGACTGTGTTGTTGTGATTCGTGGGACTGTGTTGTTGCTGACCATAATTTTGATTACCTATTCGGCCACACCACCTTAGCCACGTCCATGACCTTTACCTCATCCTCTACCTGAACTTGTGTAGAAGGCTTGCTACTCTGAATTGTTTTTGTTTTATGAAGACTATTGATCTTCACCCGAATTCTTCTTCAATGATCAGCATCGACACCAAATTTGTAAAGTTAGGAATGTTTTCTCGAGTTTGCATAGACGTCTTAAATGCCTTGTATTGTGGCCCGAGACCATGTAGACATACTTCCACCTTATCATCATCATCAATAGAAACACCAATAGATGCAAGGGATTCCATAATACCCTTGATCTTCAAGGCATAATCATTCATAGACATGTTTTTCTTCTCCATAGTATGAAGCTCATTCGTCAACTGAATCTTTTGTGCCTTAGTGTTAGTTTCATACAACTTCACCAAGGTGTCCCATTCCTCCTTGGGCGACTTAGCATCCTCCTGTATATGCCCAATCATAGTGTCTTGTATGCTAATAGAAAGCCAATACATGACTTTCCTTGCTCCTTGATTCCAATCCTTGTATTCTTTTACATCTGTAGCAGTTGGATTAATCTTTGATATCTCTGGTACCTCCTCATGTTCACCTTCAATGTAGTCCCAATTGCCTTTTCCCATCAGGAAATTTATTAATCCTTGTTTTTTTTAACGTCTACAGCAGTTGGATTAATCTCCAGTATCTCTGGTGCCTCCTCATGTTCACCTTCAATGTAGTTCCAATAGCCTTTTTCTATGAGGAAATTTGTTAATCTAAACCTCCAAGCATGGAAGTTGTTCTTGTCAAGTTTTTTTACAACAATCTGGTTAATTCCATCATTCGACATTGTTATATGCACATTATGTGTGCATATACTAGGAGGCTAACCCACATTAGGCTTGTGAGCATGGAAGCATGGGAACAAGCTCTAGTGGAGCATGGGTTAGGACTAAAATTAAGGGTTAATGTTAGGGTCAGGCATCCAAGGGTCACACGGGAAATGGAGAGTCAAGCGTCACTTGAGGGCCCTCCTATATAATAGGGACATGGGGCACACTCAAGAGAGGCTAAGGCTATGTTATCTTGAGGCTAGGTTATGATATGATGTTCTCTTGTATAGAGAATTATATATACTCACCTAGCATTTCACACTATAGCTACATGCTACTGGATTGGAGTTATACCTCTTGATGGTATGGGACATCAAGGTGAAGGTATGATGTACTTCATTATAATTCATGTGTGCATCCCTTGGGCTTGGGGGTGATCGTGTGGATGAGTTTATGCCTAATTTATGCATGTTTATGCATAACAATTATCTAGAGAGATCTTAGGGTTTTAACAGTGGTATCAAAGCAATCTCTAGTTAATTGTTGTTATTTTTTCTTTCTTATTGTAATTTTTGGCATTTTTTGAAGTAAATTTTAATATTTATTAAATAAACATATTATTTTATTGATTTATGTTGATGATTTACACGCAGATCATCGATATGGTGGTTGGAACACGTGTTTCTTCTATTTAATGGGCGAATCGACATTGCGGGGGAATTTCGTGAGTATTTTTTCTTATTTTTTATGGTTTAAAATAAGCATTAATGGAAAATTTTACCAAAATACCTCATATTTTAGTGTAGATATTTTTGGTAGAATGAATTCCCTGAATTTCTATAGTTTCTAGAAAATTTTTTTATTTTAAAAGAAATTTTCAGAGCATTTTTATGGGTAAAAATATATTTTTAATGCATTTTTGCGGGTTTTTCGCGGCCGCGGATATGCAATCAATTTTATGTCAAAATTCTATTGAAATGCAGAATGGGGCAATCAATTGATGCATTGGGTTCTCTCCCATGCGCGTAAATTTCATTTCTTCCCTTAAATTCTGGATATTCTTCCTATTTCACTCTCCACCCGTTTGTGAACACCTCTTAGATGGCACTATTTGCTTAAAATTTTGCTTAAAATTTAATCATAATTAAATTTTGATTATGATTAAGTTTTTTTAAAAATCAAATATTAATTCTCTGATTAATAGAGAAGAGAGGAGGAATTGTGGAGTGGTAAACTTGTTGAGGATTGGAGAGTAGAATAGGAGAAGAAATGAGAGAGGAGGAGCTCCTCCTCCTCTCTAACTCTATCATCGCGCAGGGGGAGGCTGCGTTGCAGCCCCGCCGAGTGAAAATCGCCCCCCATGAAATATATATTTTTTCAAAAGGATTGAATTAAAGCTTAATAAAGCTTTAATGAAAATTTTGTTTTTTTAATAAAAAATAGTTTTTTTGTTAAAAAAAGCTTTTGAAATCTTTCAAAAAAGCTGTAAAAAAGAGGACAAAATACGAAATTTGGGAAAAAAATTCTCTAGATATTTTTGAAAATTATTTTCTTGAAAACTCTTGGCTTTCCGCATTCTCGGGAAACCTTTTGGCTTTTCGAATTTTGAAAAATCTTTTGACCTTTCAGATTCCGAAAACTTTTGACCTTTCACATTTCGATTTTTTTTGTCTTTTCATTTTTCCGAAACTGTTGGCTTTTCGTATTCCGAGAAGACCATTGGAATTCCGAATTTTTTTGACCGTTCATATTCTAATGCGTTCGGGGTAAATTAAAAATTTCTAAAAAATTCTTGAAAATAAGTGGAAAATTAGACAAAGGTTATTTTAAATTTCTAGAAAACGTGGGGTTAGTGTTTGGCATGTGGTGTGTCCATTCGGGCGCCCATGACCATTTAAATTCCTTTAAAAATATATTTTTGACCCAAAAATTTAAAAAATCCATTAAAATTATAAATTTTCATTGGATTTGAGAATTGTCAGGTGGAATTGGAAATTTCATGAACGATGGGATTCTCAAGAAAAATTAGGAATTTTCTAGAAATTATTTTTAAAAATCCTAAAAATTGGTATTTTTAAAATATCAATGGTATTTTGGCAAATATAATTGCTAAAATTTTTTTGGAAAAATATAGGTTTGGAATGCCATAAGATAGGTTTGATGGAATTTGAAATTTTGAGGCCCTATTAAATTAGGGAGAATTAGGAAAAAATCATGATAATTCTTTTTCTCGAGAATTTAATATTTTTGAGAGTTATTCAATGTTGAAGTATGTTTTCTCGTACTGACATTAGATAGATGCGGGTTATTCACATATTATTAATACGATTATACCTCGTATTAGTAGGTATTTTTGTTTAGATTAATTTTGAACAATATTTTCATGATTTTTTTTTACCATTGTTTAGTCATTCTTTTTGGACATGTTCCTTACTTTCTTCAATGATGGCTAGAATTTGTGTTTAAAGTGTGTCTCACGTTTGACACTTTTCCATGATAATTTATTTTGCACTTGTTTAAGTGTGGTCTATGCTTAATTTTTTAAGCCTAAGATGAATTCTATCATGGGTTAGTTGATCTGTTTGTTTTGGTGGATTTTATTGGATGTTTTCCAAGTTTTATTAGACTCATCAGGTTCTGCCTAGATCACTTGTGTCTAGGGGTTTTTTAATGAGTGCTACACACATGTGTTTCACTTGCTTACTTTGGAGTTTTGCTTGAACGACACCATGTTCATATACTCCAGATAGATGAGTTCGCCACCAATTTTAATGCTTCTTTTGGCATGATTAATGACCATTAGATGGCATGCATTGATTGTTATGATCAACTATTATTTTTATGGATTTGAGGAGCTTCTATGCTTTTATCCATGGTTTTATAAGGATCTTTTGATCTTTTGGATAATATCATGTGCTTTGAAGGTAGCATTTGCCTTCGTTTTTTGCATTTAATTTTGGAGTATATTGCTTGTACTTTTGTACATATTCCAACTTGGATATCTAGTTGCTTATGTATCTAGGTGAGTTATTTTTCTACCCTAGCTTTAGTGTATTTATTGGGTAGTTATCATTAGAAAGGCGCCAATAATTCAAAATTCTTTTCTAATGATGTACTCGGAAAGAGTTATTCCTTGATGTGGTCTCAGGAATATAGAGACAGGTTTTAGTATGTGAAAGTCTAGGATAAGGCCATCTTATTCCTTTTATATAGGATTTTATTCATATTTCCTAGACGGCATACTAGGGAGTTTCAAATTGATAAGGTATGTATGGGTGGTATCATGGTGGTGTGGGATGCTAGAGATCCCTTGCATATATTATCTTTATGGGATAATTTGGGCTCAAGATTGTTGCTTACATCACTTAGTATGTTGACCTCATTTTCTGAATTCATTTAAAGTTGTTGTGTGGGCATTCTCTAGATAAACTTCTTTTATCTATAGCCTGCATATATTGATGAGTGTAATCGCGTCGGCATTTTCACTTGTTGAAATCTCTTTCTTTAGAGTTCAACAAGTTTATCGTGTTGTGTTCAGATTAAGGAAATTTGGATTTTTCCTTTGTTGGCATTTCTTTCTCTAGTTCCATACTTTAGGTGATTTATACAGTCAATCTGATGGTTTACGGATGGACATACGTGACTCATCAAGACGTTGATGACTCTCTATGTTAATATGGGTAACTCGGGACACCGATAATTTCATTAGTAGATGTGGGTACATCGGGCCGTGTGATGGATACCTGGTTCCTGCTGTTATAATGCCATGTCTTCCTACTTTATTCTCCGAATGGTTTACAACAATGAGGAAACTACTTTGAATATGAATTCCTTTGATCATCCATAGTTTAATAGAGCGTATGAATCAGATTGTAGAGGATATGCTTCGTGCATATGTCTCTGGAAAAGCATCAAATTAGAAAACATATCTTCCAATGATGGAATTTGCCTATAATAGTTCTAAACATAAGGCTATTGGTTTTAGTCTGTTCATGCTTATGTATGGGTATCAACCCAGGATACCTATTGATGTCGGTCTTAAGGACATCGAGCATGATGCATCGAGGGATTTCTTACGTGATATGCAGGAAATGCTGATCGAAGCTCGGGATTCTATCAGGAGTGCTCAGGATAGGGCATAGCTCTATGCTGATAGAGGGCACTCAACTTGGTCTTTTGAACTAGGAGCATTGGTTTATTTTAATGTTCCTAAAGATTCTCAAACTTTATCAATAGGAAAATGCTCAAATTTATCTCCTAGATATTGTCGGATTAGCACGGTTGCGTATGAACTAAAACTACCTCCGATTGTTTTCATCCAATCTTTCATATCGATAGATTGAAAGGGAAACTGGGAGGTGAGGATAACACAGTTACTCCTCAAGAACTCATTGAAGTCGAAGATTTATCCTATGTTCCACATGAACTTGATAAGGTACTTGAATTCAGGGAAAGGAAACTTTGTAGTTGACTAATCCCTGAGGTTAAAATTAGGTGGAAAGATAGGGAAATAGAGGATTCGACTTGGGAGTCGGTTGATATTGTTCAGTGCAGTTCTCCTTCTTTTCATTGTAAGAGTGTAATGTTTTGAGAGAGAGGAAGTATGTTATATGCACATTATGTGTGAATATACTAGGAGGCTAACTCACATTAGGCTTATGAGCATAGGAGCATGGGAACAAGCTCTAGTGGAGCATGGGTTAGGACTAACCTTAAGGGTTAAGGTTAGGGTCAGGCATCCAAGGGTCACACATGGGAAATGGAGAGTCGTCACTTGAGGGCTCTCCAATATAATAGGGGCATGGGGCACGCTCAAGGGAGGCTAAGGCTATGTTATCTTGAGGCTAGGTTATGATATGATGTTCTCTTGTATAGAGGATTATATCTAATCACCTACCATTTCACACTATAGCTACATGCTATTGGATTGGAGTTATACCTTTTGATGGTATGGGACATCAAGGTAAAGGTATGATGTACTTCATTATAATTCATGTGTGCATCTCTTGGGCTCGGGGGTGGTTGTGTGAATGAGTTTATGCCTGATTTATGCATGTTTATGCATAACAATTATCTAGAGAGATCTTAGGGTTTAAACAACAGACATCTTGTCTATAACATAAACTCACCAAAAACAGCACTCTTGTTTGACCTGCACAAACTATTGTATTCTCTGCAGCGGTACTATACTGCACCCTAACTATCACAACCGGTGACCTCAATTTGCGTACATACACCCAATGGCAATTGTAAGACCTCTTTGCAGTACACACAGTGTCTGCCCAACCAATCATCCTTCCTGCAGTATAAAAAATAGAATTCTGAGAAGAGAATCAAAACTTACCCACAGTGCCCGCCGTGAACGCCTGCGAATTGTAAAACAGAGGCCTAGATGTGCCCAAAATGCATTTTCGGCCCAAACAGAATAGTTGTCCTTAAGCTCCATTCCCACGAAGAAAGCTCCTTAATTGGAGTTCTTTTGCCGGTGCCTCCCAAAGAGCTCCCGACAACGGTGTAGTAGCCAACACAAAGGAGGAAGAGTAGATGAAGCTCTTACCCTCGTATCGCTTCATGTGCTCCTCTTTCTTTGCCACTCAGCTCTTAGCATGAACAAGGCTCTGATACCATGAAAAGATGCAGGGGAGAAGGGAGATTGAGCTCTTGTAAGCACACACACCACACTCATAAACCCTAGAAGAGAACACACAAGGTGAGAGGCTACAAAATTGTCGTTCTTCTTCTTCAACAAAAGGGGTCACACAAAGAGATAAAGTGACTAACACACATACTAAAGTATATACAAGTGGTCCATAATGTGAACACGCTAAAGTGGAGTGGGTAGTTGTGGACTCAATGTAGTCCAGTGGTAGAATCTGTGGTGAAGATATGTCGGTGGTGCCAGCTACCAAACCCCGCCAGTGATGTAAATGTCGAATGGTCATGCAGGCGCCTCATGAGTGTCAGCTCATGTTGAGCTTGATATTTCAACATTAATGTTGAGCTTGACATCTCAACATTAATGTTGATCTTATCGAACGGTCATGTCAGGCGCCTCATGAGTGTCAGCTCATGTTGAGCTTGACATCTCAACATTAATAGCCGGGCTATGGTGGCCAAGCAACTGAGTATGTCAAGCGGTGTGACGAGTGCCAATGTGCGGCAATTCCCTGCTTTAAGGACAGTATTCCCCTAAATCCTGTAGTGTCCTTGCAACCATTTGAAAAATGGGGCATCGATTTCATTGGACCCATTAGTCCAGCAGCCAGATACACCCAAGAAAGATATATAATTGCTACTACCACGGACTATTGCACTAAGTGGGTGAAAGCTCGGGCTACCCAAAAAGCTAATGCACCATCGATTGCCAAATTCCTTTATGAATCAATCTCATCACACACTTCGGTTGCCTCCTTGAGCTCGTCAGCCACAATGGGACACATTTCATTAATGAGGTAATCCAATTCCTCTTGCAAGAGTTCCTTCTCACTCACAAAAAGTCCTCCCCCAATTACCCACAAACGAATGGCCAAGCGAAAAGCACGAACAAAATCTTGTGTACCATTGTGACCAAAATTGTGGAGGCCAGCTGCAATGATTGGGAACAAAAGTTGCCGATCGCACTTTGGGCTTATAGAACTTCCTACAAGGCAGCAACAAATGCCACCCCCTTCAGTTTAACCTATGGTACTGAAGCGGTCATGCTAATGGAGTTCTTGGTTCCGAGCTTACTCATCACTATACAAGAGAAGCTCACCAGAAATGTCTTAGGTTGTTGCCTTTTGGAGCTTGAAAATCTTGATGAAACATGTCTTTTAGCAGTATACAACATGATCGTTGAGAAGCTAAGGCACAAATAATGGTTTGATGACTAGCTTAAAGACAAGAAAATGAACAAAGGCGACATGGTCCTATTATTCAGTACAAAGACACATAAAAAGAAGCTCAAGCTCAGAGGCTTAGGACCCTTCCTGGTCACTGAGATTACCCCTCAAGGTGCTGTGCACATCAAGACACTTGATTGTGTCTAAATGGTTGGTTATTTCAACGGTAGCAAACTAAAATGCTACTATGGCCCTCTCACCAAGGCCACCTTAAGAGCCATCCACAATAAAAAAATAACACAAAAAAAGAATCATGAGTGTTAACCCATTCCTAGAGTTAACAAGAGCTACCACCATTATTTTACATCAAGAAGTCAAGGTAGATACACCAAAGGGTCATACATTCAAGGTATAAAGCAATGGTGTCCAAAGCTATAGCTTGGACGGGTGCCCGTAATGGTGTGACGAAGTATTTATGGCAATTCCCACTTCAAGAGCATGTGGTAGCAAGTTAGGATGAAGTCCCAAGTGATGTACCGCATGGATATATTATGAGAGTAGTCATTGTAATAGCATTAGGCCTCTTATGAGCCTAAATTGCCGACCGGCCACAGTTTAAGTGAGTGTGAACACTTATGGCCATGAATATAAGTGAATTTCTCTCATAATACAACATACTCTCCCATTGTGCAATAGAGTCTTGCTCTTGCTAATCTCTCTCCCTAATGCATGCTAGTGAGTGTGTGTGAGTGAAGGGTGAGAGGAGGGACGAGTACCTGTTAATCCCATTTGGATTAACAACATGATCTTCAATTGAGGACATTAATAAGTGTCATGCAAAGGCACTATAAAGGTTGTACTATTAATGTCCTCAATTGAGGACATTAATAAGTGTCATGCAAAGGCACTATAAAGGTTGTACATTATGAGATATTGGCCACCCAAGGCCTAGTTAGTAAGTTTTGGGCGCCCAAGTGTGAATAAGGACCAATTGTATATAAGGTATTTTCTCATAATGAAAAGGACATGATCCCCTTTGTGCTATGGAGAGCTCTTCCCTTATGCTTTGTGAGAGAGTGAGAGCATTCTAGCATTGTCCCTCTTTCATGCTTGTGTGTTTATGCTTGTGTGAGAGAGTGAGAGAGAGTGTGATTGGTCTATGTGATGGTGTGAGCGACTTCACGGTGACAGTGTGGAGGTGGAGCTTGGAGTTTGGAGCTTTACAAGCGAGCTTGGAGCTTTACAAGTGAGCTTGGAGGCCTCAAGGGACTCGAGATCGAAGCATTGGTAAGTATCCCATGACGGTTGTGTTCTATTGCTCATCCATTAGGTGAATGTTTAGAGTTCCCTCTTGGAGGTAAGGTAGCCCATAACATTTTTGGCGTCGCTGCCACGAGGAAACACCTTTGTTTCTTCTATACTCTTTGAGTTTCAGCTCCCATTGCATAGTATTCATTATTGCCTTTGCATTCTGGTAGTGCATTGTGTGTAAATGAAAGGATAAGGTGTGTGTAAATGAAAGGATAAGGTGTGTGTGGTGTTGAGAAAAAAATTATAGTTTTGATGCTGTGAATGTTGTGGAGAGTAGTTTAGGAAAGGATTCATTGGTTACTCTTGATAAGTTTGATGTTAGCATCACAAAAAACACCAACATCATGAAGAAGTAGGTTGGGTGTTGTTTTCTTCTTTTTTTAAAAAAATCAAAAAATTCAAAAAAATAAAAAAAAATCAAAAACATAAGGGACCATTGATTGAGCCAAGAACTTGCATTTCATTCCTTTGCATTGGCACAATCTAATTTTCATCATTTGAGTATTATGCACCCAAGACCATAAATTACTGATGTGGAAAACTCCATGTGAAAGTGCAGGAAAGTTGTTCACGACGTGAACCATTTCCCTGCAGTTTCACGCCGCAAATCACTCACGAAATCAGTGCCGAGATTTTTGCCAAAAATCACGAGATTACATTCCAAAAATAGAAACCCTTATCCTGACACTTCCTACACGGTGCAACCCGCCAAAAATTGGATCACGTGAAAGTGCAGTAGACCTTCACGGCGTGAACCATTTTTGAAGCAGTTTACGATGTGAAACACGTTCTATTTCACGACGTGAAAGAAATCCTACAGGTTCACGTGAAGGCCAAAATTGACGGATTGACAAAACTAAGGCTGTGAGGGTCGGCTAAAGAAAGGAAATTTGACTAAAAGAAGGAATTTAACCCTAAGGAGGAAAATTGTTGAGCACGTGAAAATTGTTGAGCACGTAAAAGTGCAGGAAAACCATTCACGACGTGAACCATTTTCTTACAGTTTCATGACGTGAACCGAGTCCTGTCGTTTCACGACGTGAAACATTCTCTGCTAATTCACGCCTCCTGAACAGAGTGATAGAATCAGAAATTAAATCAAATTGGGTTGATTAATAGCTTATCAAATCATACATACATGCACTTAAGATCTGGAAAACTCTTCGGAGACGATCTTACGCCTGACGATAGTGCATCAAATCATCCAGGGACTTCCTACCAAAGAAGTGTGGGATCAGGACATTCCGCAAGCACACACTTGAGTGTTTTGAGAAACCTAACCACCGCGGAAACTAGTAGTGAAGAATCCATGGAAGAAGGGCTGAGATACGCTGTGTTTGGGGAAGGAGATAAACTACACTCCCCAACTAAGTCCAGTGGGATCATTGATATCGTCCGGGGTTTTTTTGGTCTCCAAACTAGTAATGATGAAGAAGCGCAATCTGTGGGCATGGGTCCATCAACTAGCGCTGGACTCAGTCCAAGACAAGAAGTGCCATTCCAAGTGTTGAATTCTAGGCTGTCAAATACTGGCACCCCTCGAATTAGACGAGATATGGAAAGTGCAGGTTAGGAGGGGTCAAATATTCTTTCCCACCACCGAGGAAATAGAATTGGACCTCCAACAAAGTGAGGTAGAACGACAACTCCGAGAATTGAGCTTAAGGAAACAAGAGCTTGATACTCGTAGTAGGAGGGCAAGAGCTGAGAGAAAGGAGTCAGGAAGTGTTAACTCACTCCAATCACGAGGAAAAGAACCTGAAACTGCTACAAGTAGAAGTGATGGAGAAATTCTGAACTTGGAACCTATCAACGAGGAATCCAAAATGGAGGAAGGGTTTACAACCGAAGAAGAAGAGGGTAACAAAGCTAACTTGGCTGTAGAAGTAGAGGACCGACTCTATACCAAGAAGGATATTGAGTTAATGATCAATCACCCTACATTCTAACAAAACATGGAGCTCTTAATTACACAAAGACACACAGAGGCTACTATTGGGGAATCCCACCAGCAGCAGGGTACCACAACTGGACTAATCCATGAACCCGAGATACTTAAAAGAGCCAATATAGGTAGGGGACGAGGTCTAGGAAGGGGGGAGAAATTCCCTAGAGACCTAGAAATGATCCAGCCATGGACCTTAATGTGGCCACAAGGGCAGACTTGTTAAATATGGCAATAGAGATGGGTAGAGGGATGGTCAGGGAACTAGGCTCTACTCTAGAACCCGACCTTCCCAGATGAAACCCCATATCATTTCAAAACTTGTCCAAAAGTTCTTTGGGGGGATGGGATCCTATCCAACATATAGAGATTTTTGAATCTACTTGTGAAACCTGCAGACTGGTCAGTGACGTGATCGTGATACATGCCTTCTCGATCACTGACCTTAGAAGAAAAGCTCATTAGTGGTTCAGAACCCTTAAGCTTGAGGACAAGGTTAATTTTACAAGATTAAATCATGTTTTTGTGCCCAGCTTTGCACGCAGTGGTGACAGATGGAGCCCTGTGGCACATAACATCAAACAAAAGGAAGATGAGTCGATGAGAGACTATGTCTCTCGCCTGAAGCACAGATGCAAACTTCGGGAAAGGTTGACAGATGATCAATTATTACCTTGTTTCAGGAGAGGGGTTAGAGACCATAAAATGCATGATTACCTGGCCAGGTACTCTTGATGCATGCTGCAAATTGGCAATCGAATATGAAGATAACATGTTAGAATTGCCACAACCTGAAGATGTTAAAACATTTGTAGCAACCATGACTTTGCGTGTCTCCAGTCACCAAGATATTGGAACTCGAAGTAAGCAAGTCGCGAACATATGACCGTGGATGAACTCAGCAATGCCATATTAGAAAAATTAAAAGTCAGGGAAAGAAGAGAGATGTCGAGGCAGGGGCATAGTCACCTTCACCCCTGTAGGGAATTGGTGTGGTGCTCCATGTGTCAACTAAATCATACCACCACCGAATGTCCACAGTTAAGGGTAAGACCATTACTCTATTGTGTGCACTGTGTAAAATTGGGAAATTATGACACGTCAATGTGTAGATTTCCAAGGTTTGAAAATGTGGCACAACTACCAGCAAATAGAGCCTCATTGGCTTTGCCAGCAAACTTATGTAGATCTTGGCCATTGCTGTGGACAACCCAACTCTTCCTACTTACCTAAGGGGATGTTCCGGGTGGTACAAGACACTTCACACTTGCCACCACCAGTTCTACTGCCACAACCACCACAGGCTAAGATCAATCAAGTAGTGATTGAAGAGGCATTAGAAGATGTTGAGCTGGTGCGAGAATTAGAACTTAGTGGGGAATACTACGAGGATATGGGTGAGGTCACGCCAAAATATTATGTCCTACAGAATAATACACGAGTACCTATGTTTCAAACCACAATACAGTGGAAGGGTAAGGAAATAAACTCAAATCTGAGAAGAGGATCTTTACAATGCTATGACTGCAGTGGGCCACATCAAGTAGCCGAGTGCCCAAACAAGAATATGAATCATACACACCAACCACAACAAGTGGCGACCACGCCCAATGACATGCCAGTGCTCACCTCTAAATGTGGAATTGATCATTTGATCAAAGATTGTCCCTACCGAGCAAGTGGTTCTGCTTCTACTGCTAATCAGGCCACCATCCGTACCATTAGTGTACAATCTGGGAAGATCACACCGCAATGTCCTAACACACACAAGCTAAGGCTCAGTTATTAGGAGACAAGGGAAGGAACCGGGCACGGATGCGACTATTTCCAGAACTGGCAGCAAGAGAATAGTGAAGAAATTAGGAAAGGGGGACACATGGGTTACAATCCAAGACGGATCCAAAGAAGAAGATACAATTGATAACCAAATCCACACAATCAAAGGAAGAAGGGAATCAAGGGATCAATGTGGTGGGAGGGTTAAACCTGGGAAAGCAAGGAGAACAACCAGCAACTCCAAAGGGGGTTGGTGAGTATCCCGATGTCGACGAAGAAATAAGGAAGCTAGAAGATGCCAAAGCCTTAGTCAAAGAGTACCAAACAACAACTTCATGAAACTAAGCCAAGGGCTAGTCGAGTAAGGGATACCATCTCTATCCACGATATGAACTACCTCGGAATAGGGTCTTGAACATGCCAACCCCGATTCTGGTGGAGGAAACTGAAGAGGACTCCCAAACAAACACAATGACTAGAATGTTTGAGGAAAATGAGTTGGGGGGATCTATTCATTCCTTCCCCTTGGAAGAATACGAGACACCTCAACGGGAAGAGCACTCTATATCCAAGGAACCCAAGGAAATAGGAAGCCTCGCAGGGTTGTAGTATCCACACCTGCCCAAATGCCCTTGGGGCAACTGTTACGCAACTCACCCACCTTATGGATAGATGTAAAAGAATGGGTCAAGGAAGGTCTAAGGCCAGCCAATAATATTGATGATACTCTACCACCCTTGGTAGAAAGACCCTTGAAGCATACCATGGAAACACGAGTTGTTAAGATATCAGTTAACCAACTGGGACACTACTATGAAAGTGATGACACGAACGCTACCATCCCGATTCATCATAATGGATACTAGGCATTGGCTATCCTGGATGGTGGGGTAGGTGTCAGCATCATTACCAAACGTTGCTGGGAAAACTGGGGGAAGCCTGAACTAAAAAGAGCAGATCTAATAGTTAAGATGGATAATGGAACATCTTCGAGACCCATTGGGCTTTTGGAAAATGTTAAATTCAGACTTTTTACATTTCACTATCATCATACATTCGTGGTCATGGACTTCATACGCCAACCTGATACATATGACATAATATTGGGATGACCCTTCATGAGGGAATCCAAATTGGTGCATGATTGGGCCTTGGATCATGTATATGTACGTAGGGACTCACAAATCTTGAAGATTGATCTAAGAGCATGGAAAGCACACCCCATGGAAGGGCAATTGTTTGGTAATGACTCGGTCACAATGCAGCGAACTACATTCCTTCAGATATGCCAACCTACAAAGGGGGAGACCAAGGATGAGAAGGAAATGAGAATGTATGCATCACTCCCTCCTCCGGACTTCAGTGAAAATTGGATGCATGTGTTGGCTACCATTGATGTAATGAAATCCAAGGGAGCCCAGTATTTGGAATCTGAAAACATCCCCACAATTTCTATCTGCATGGTTAATTGGCAAACCATGCATGAGGAATCAGAAGGGGAGACATCAAGTACAAAAGGTACTGTGACATGAAGCCGTACCAGTGTTCAACATCTCAGACAATGGCGAAGACAGAAATGGTACCTAGCCCGACTAAACGCCCTGCTATGAAGCAGACCTACGGATGCCCAATGGTTGAGATACCTTGAGGCTACAAAGGTACATGATGAATTCTCAAAGTATTGGGGCAAGGAGTTGAGCAAAATATCATTGGAAGGGAGGCACCAAGAGAAAATCACCCTTCAAGAAATCGATACACCCAAGCTTACAAAAGCGGGACGTCAAAAACACAATAAAGCCTTAGCTGATGCAGAGCATGAGGCCAAGAAGATCATGGCAAAAGCCAAAAAGGACAATGAGGATAAAACAGAGATGTGCTTTCAGTTCGTGACCATTTCAAGAACTATACAATAGATGATCGGAGAGTGCTCCGGCTAACAGCCACTAGGGTAAAAGAGGAAGGGCTGTCAGCATCATACGATGGTCCCCCGACAGAAGTCAAGGAGGTTGATATTGCAGGACCAGGGGAAGAAGCACGGCCCGTATACATTGCTAAGGATTTGACTTCTGTAGAGGAAGAAGAACTCATTGCTCTCCTCAACGAATATAAGGATTATTTCACCTAGAATTACAAGGAAATGAAAGGGGTACCACCGGAGGTGGTACAACATATGATTCCAATCATGGAAGGCTCAAGACCCAACCAGGAAAAAACCATACCAGATGAATCCAAAGTATGCAACAATTGTAAAGGAGGAAATTGATAAGCTCATTGCTGCAGACTTTATCTATGAGATCGAACATACGGATTGGTTGTCACCTATTGTGATAGTGCCTAAAAATAATGGGAAATTGAGAGTATGTGTAGATCTCAAAAAAGTAAATGCAGCCACTCGGAAGGACCATTATACTGAACATGTCTTGGAAAGAGTGGCCGGGAGGGAAGCATACAACTTCTTGGATGGGTTTTTCGAGTAGAATCATGTGTCCATAGCACTAGAAGACCAACATAAGACAGCCTTGAATACAATGTGGGGGACATTTGCTTACAAAGTCATGCCGTTCGGTCTCACAAATACCTTGGCAACCTTTCAACGATTGATGTGCACAGCTTTTAAGGACTACTCGCGCAAAAGTGGTTGGAAGTGTTTATTGATGATCTATGTGCACATTCTCGATGGGAAGATCATTTGAACTGCTTGAGGAAAGTGTTTGAACGTTGCCAATTATATCGGATATCATTAAACCCCTTAAAGTGCCAATTTTGGGTTAAGCATGATGTGATACTGGGACACATAGTCTCAAAAAATGGTATATCCACTGATGATAGCAAGGTCAAACTGATCTTGGAGCTACCACCACCTACCAACTACAAAGGAGTGCAAAGGTTTATGGGTCATGTGGGGTATTATCAACGCTTCATCATATTTTATGCTGAGATAGCCCAACCCTTGTACAAACTTCTCATTGTCTTTGATTGGACTGAGGAGTGTCAAGAGGCTTATGATCGTCTGAAGCAAGCCTTGGCAAGCACACCTATTTTGCGACCCCCCAATTAGGATCTCATATTTCACGTACACATCGATGCATCGAATTTTGCATTGGTTGCGTGCTAGCTGTTGGCTGTTAGTGTTGCTGTTGGAATTTGACTTTACTGTCATGGTTAGGAAGGGAACATAGCATGTGTTGGCTGACCACATATCCAGAATTTCAAATGGAGAACTAGCAATTGGTGTTGATGATGACCTTCCTGATGCTTGTTTATTCAAGTTGGATATGGTACCTAAATGGAGTGAAGAGATCTCAGAGTATCTAGCTTATGGTTTTTTTGCAGGACATGCCTTTGAAAAAGGATAAGATGCAACGGCTTATCAAGCTTGCGGCACCATATCAATTGATTGCCGAAGAACTGTATAGGCTAGGCAAAGACAATGTGCTCAGACAGTGTGTAAGAGAGGATGAATTCATGACCATACTAGAAGAATCTCATTCAGGGATAGTAGGCGGGCATTTTGCTGGAGAACTTACAGCTCGAAAAGTGCCTCAAGTTGGACTCTAGTGGCCCACGTTATTCGGGGATGCCATAGAGTTTGTCAAAAGATGCAAGGAATGCCAACGTTTTGTTGTTCCTCAACAAAGAGACAAGATGCCACTAACCCCATCATCGTAAGGCAACAATTTGAGAAATGGGAGATAGATTTTATGGGGCCGATTAGTCCAACGGCCCATCCATCCCAAGCCCGCTACATAATCGTAGCCACGAACTATTTCATGAAGTGGGCAGTGATGCACGAACAACTGCAAAATTTGTATATGAGAAAATCATATCAAGATTCGGCTGCCCCTTAGAATTAGTGAGTGATCGCGGCTCACATTTCATCAATGAGGTGATTAATCATTTTCTTGTAGGATTCTTAGTAATCCATTGAAAATCATCACCTTACTACCCACAGGCCAATAGTCAAGCAGAAGTACTAATAAGATTTTGTGTACCATCTTGACAAAAACATTGGAAACAAATCGAACAGATTGGTAGCATAAGCTGACAGTAGCTCTTTGGCCTATTGCACATCATAGCAAGCGCAAGACGATGCTAAGGCTTGGCAAGAAAAAGCTAAAATGCAGAAAGGATTGATTCATGTCAACATGGCGTCCGTAACTCTTGTGGATGAAGGGGACCTAAACATTGAGCCAGCACAACTCAAGTTGGGACACAATAGCTAAGGGCATTGCAACAAGTGTTGCATTAATAGATACATGATCCAGTCACAACTTAATCTCATATGATACTTGGATACCCTTAGGGAGACCACACCTTGAACACACAGATGCGCAAGTTCGTAGTGTGCACCTAACAACCACAAAGGCCGAGGGGTATTTAAATATGTTAATATTTCCATCAGTAATAATCCTTTGGTCGGAAAGGTGCTTGTGATGCCTGTAGGTACAATGGAAGAAGAGATGATCTTAGGACAATACTTGATCTGTGCTAACAAGTGCAATATCCAATGGGAAGAAAGAACAACATCACTGAGCATCGGTGAGAAGGTCATGTCCATACCATTATGGACCTTAGCAAATCAAGGAAAACAAATCACTGCGAGAGGCAACACCTCAAAAAATAGAATATGCACCCACTGTGTTGAAATTGCCTACACAATACCCAACATACAAGGGCACACATAAATGGGTGCCCAAGAATCAACTCGAGGATCAACCAGAGAAAAAGGAGACAATGAGTGAGTAATAAATGTATTTAGGGGAAAGCCCAGTTCAAAAGTTGGCCATTGCTAGCATCTACTAAGTGGTAGAACTTCAAGCACTTGCAAAGATCTCATGACTATCGTTAGCAATGGGTCCGAAAAGACCTACTGCGAGCACAAGGCTACTATCAAGGCAATACAGCAATATGGTTACCCAAACCAAAGTCCATGGGGCTAAAACCACAACAGGTTCTATTACAAAGAAATGTGAGGGCTTGCAGCATCATCTCCCCGAGAGAGCCAACACCACACCTGCACTTGTGTGGAGGATAAAGAAAATTCAACCAACTGAGTGGAGAATGACCCAGGCAATAACAATACCTACTCTGAATACAGAATGGAACAAGATATGTGAAGGTACAAGCAAAGATGTTCCAAATGGAAGCAATACACAAGCAAACACAGCAACAAAAATATTCAGTTGGGTGGAAGGAACAATAAGAAACTCCCAAATAGAATTAAAAAAATTACATCAGAAAATGCCAAAAAGTGCCAAAGAGAACCCTTGGTTTTCATGGTAAAATTAAAGGGACAAGGTAAGCAATGCATCATCATGTGCATGTGTGAGTGTTTGAGCATGAAAGATAAAAATTCGATCTTATAACTTCCACGTGAAACTGCAGGAAAATGGTTCACACCGTGAACCACCCTACAGTCGTTCATGATGTGAACCATTTTGTGGTGTTTCACGTCGTGAAAGAATGCGAAGAAGTTCACGCCATGAAATGGTAAGAACTACGGCAGCAGCCAATTATAAAATGATGCATGGTTCCTTCATTAAACGTAGCCGCCCTGTTCGACGGCTACGCTATAAAATCGAATTTCCGTCTTATCTTCATCACTTTGCTTCTATGATTTCGTGTTTTTCTTCTTCGATCGCCTTCATACAATCATGTGCTGGTCTCCTCCAACCGCCTACAAATGGGAGCTTAACTTTTGCTTTTTCTTTTTCTTTTTCTTTTTCTTTACTTTCATTGTTTCTATCTTTTGTTATGTCAATGGATCATGAAAGTCTCAAATATCTTTTCTGCGTTCGAATCTGTTCATTGAATGATTAATTCTTGCCACTGCATATAAAATCCATTGAATGAATTTTCATAAATGACATGTTTCAAATAAAATGAAAAGACTCCATCCTTAAATATGCATGCACTGATTAAAATCCAAGACTGCAGATTCACGTCTGTAGTCTCACGTCTGAGGCATTCACGTCTCCTAATTCACATCTATAGTCTCACGTCTATAGTCTCACGTCTGAGACATTCACATCTGCAGTCTCACATCTGAGACATTCACATCTACAGTCTCACGTCTGAGACATTCACATCTGCAATCTCACGTCTGAGACATTCACGTCTTAAACATTCATGTTGTTAGGTTTTTTTTTAGTATGTTTTTCTGGCATATGTACATATAGATGCATGCTCATATAGTATTGGAATGCCCAAAACCTCACCCACTGAGGATGACAAGAACCATTTTTTGTACATAGAAGGTACAGTGGAAAATGAGGTTTCCAAAGTGTTGAGCAAATTTTAGTGACATATAGTGCATGGTTTGAGCTTGTGGCAATGGTGCAGAGGGTACATACAAAATATTAAAGTTCTGAGATAAAATTTTCATCAATAATTACCAAACCACCAGGGGGTGGATATGTGCCAAACCAACGAAGAAATCATGGAGAGGAATTGCTAGAACAAAAATGTTGAGGATCAAGGAGGCAATGAAGCCTTTTTAGCATGTGATGATGTGTTGATGTAGATATCTTGGTTGGAAACGGTGCAAGACTATAAGCATTGTAAGGATACATCAATGGTATGATGTTTGAAACACATTGTGGAACACCACCAGGGTATGAGTTGTGTTGGGGTTGCAATCTTGTGAGCATATGTGAAGGCTTTAGTACCTAAGGCCTTAATACATAAGGGCAATAATGCAATGTAATTTTCTTTTCTTTTTTTAAAAAGGGGTGGCGGAATTAAAATAACAAGCAAAAAAAGGTTCAAACAGAAGGTGGTGGGTGGAAGATGGCGGGAGTGATGGATGCCAAATGAGGCGCACAATTTCAAAATTTGCCCGATTCTACCGAGAGTATAAAAGACGTCAGCTGGGGCTGGTGGTGACAAAGGGGTTTTTTTTCTTGGTTGGGTTGCCGCCTCAAAATACAGAAGTTAGAGAGTGGGTGTGTAGCTGTGTTTGGGTTTGGCACACAGAGAGGGAGAATGTGTCATGTTGCACTTACTGCCGCAGCAGAGAGTGATGTTTCTTTGTTGAGAGTGCCGCCTCTAAGCACAGAGCTCGTGTGTGTTGTTTTTTTCCTTTTGGTTGGTAGCAGGTGTGAGCACAGAAAGTGATCTTCTGAACAATCTTGGGGGAAGAGGGCTAGCCAGCAGATACTGTAATGTTGTCCTCATGAATATGGGCAAATACTAATAAGAGTTTGGAGGGATATATATATATATATATATATATATTCAAGTGGTGAATCCAAGCTTAGAAGTGGATACACAAAAACAGAGAAAGCACAGGCTAAGGATTGAGCCCAAAAGAATGCTTTTGAAGGTCCTGAAGGTATCTTTGCCTCAAATGATGGGGTAACACCAAGCACCAACAAAGTAATCCATTTTGATATTAGTATATAAAGATGAGCCTATGTCTAGTTCACAGTTCAACACCTACATCTGATGGCAATGTGAATGATCCTTGTCTTTCCATTGAGATGATGATGTCAAGATCATACCAGAGCTGTGAAAGGTTGTCAGCATCATGTATTGAAGACATATATCCCTTATTTTTGTTTTCCTTTATGCAAGTCTGATGAATATTGTCTCTTGGGTGTATATCGCATCATCCTATCATTTTGTAAAGATATATAGCAGGGGCATGAGGGTATTGTGTGAAGCTAGTTTAGAGGCAAGGAAAAGTCAAAAAGGTCGTGGTAATTGGCAAAGGTAGCATAATGATACACAAGGCTATTTTTACTATGGTAAGCCTAGACATATGCAGGAAGATTGCTATAAGAAGTAGAATGACATGCAAAATGGAAAAGTGCAGCAAAATAACTATGCGTCCTCTAGCAGAAATAATGAGGATAATGAGAGGTTGTTTGTTATGCAACATGTAGTTAATGCTGTGTCTGGAAATGATGTATCAGCATGTAAGAATGATGTATGTTATGTTGATTCAGGTGCTTCAAACCATATGACAAGTCATGGTGAGTGGTTAAAATGAAGAGTCTTTAAAGACTAGGTTTTGTTGAAATAGGGGATGACACTGCTCATTCAATTGCCCAATGTTGGAGATGTTCCATTTGTCTATGCAGGATGGTAAGGTGAAGTACCTTGCAGATGTACTTCATGTTTCGAACATTACACAAAGAATCTGGTTTCTGTTGGCCAAATGATTGAGCAGGGTTTATTGGTACGGTTTAGCCCCGATGGTTGTTATGTACAAGACTTCAAAGATAAGTGCAGGTTGGTTGCAAAAGAGAACAGAGTGGGTAGAATGTTTACACTAAATGTAAATATGCATGAAGTGAGTGCTGCAATGTTTGAAAATGGTTTAGGAGTTGTTGCAGATATATAGACATTTGCATAAGAGAATTGAGCATGTAAATGTGCAAAGAATGAAGTCTATGCATACCAAAGAAATTGTGACAGGGCTGCCTAAGTTAAGGTTGAAGGTATGCAAAAACTATATGAAGCATGTAAATTTGGAAAGTAAACAAAGCATGTATTTCCACATGACAAAAATGTGAGCAGGAATGTACTAGATGTTGTCCCTCAAGTCACACTTTGGTATAAGTAGGCTCCAAAATCGCATCTTTAGAATAAAATCCAGTCAAGAAAGGGAAGCAATGTGCCATTCGATTATTGGGTAGAAAAAAGCTAACAATGTTGTTTGTGATAGCAATCGGCGGGTAATCGCTAACGAGGTTGATTGATAGCAATCACAATCGCACACACTATGTAACATTCATTGATGACCACATGAGGAAAGTGTGGGTGAATTTCATGAAGAAGAAGAGTGAAGTTTTCACTCATTTTTAGAATTTCAGAGTGATGGAAAAGCAGACATGACAAAATGTGAAGTGCCTAAGGTCATATGGAGGGGGAGAATACTCCTCTAATGAGTTCTCTGATTTCTTGTGAAAGAATGGCATTCAGAGATAGTTCATGTAGATACAATCTACAGCAAAATGGAGTTGCTAAGTAGAAAAACAGGCACATTGCAAAGATAGCACGAGCATTGATGGCAAAGAAGAATATGCCGCATAGCTATTGATTTGAGACTATATCTATAACAGTTTATATCATGAATAGGACTCCTACTACAACCATACATGATGTAATGCTAGAGGAGTTTACTGACAAGAAACCTAATGTGTCTTACTTGAAAGTTTTTGGATGTATTGCATATGTACATATGCCAGATGAGTTGCATACTAAGCTGGATCCAACGGCTGAAAAATGTGTGTTTATGGGTATTCCCTTGGGAAAAAGGGATGTAGATGTTATAATCCTGCTACACATGAATTGAGGGTAAAAAGGGATGTTGTATTTGATGAGATGAGTAGCTAGTATGCTGCTAAAAAAGATACTATTGTGCTGATGTAATTGGAAATGTGGTTGCACAAAATGCAAGTCAGTAATCACAGTCATTGAGTGGACCAGGAGAGTCCTCATGCAACGGTTCTGTTGATAGACCATGGAGTGGCAGCCTGCGTCATAATAATAGTCCTGGAAATGTAGTTGGTACATCACATAAAGAAAAACCATTGGATTAAGGCTTACCTTTGATTTTGGCTTGATTCTTTAAAGAAAGAAGTGAAGCCCACAAAGCAAGATTTGGCCACCAAGTTGGGGAGGGTAATCTCCAAGAGAGGATGGAGAATTGTGAAGCTCCAAAGCTTCCAAAAGTAAAGGCAAAATAGAGGGATAATAGAACTACACTAAAATGAAGATAATACTGGCATGTAATTACTCAAAGATGAAAATACAAAGGAATGAGGGTATATTTATAGGTGAGAGAGGCCACTAACCAAGTCCCCAACTGGGATCTTCCAGCTTCAGTTTGATCCATTTTGGAGGACAAGTTTTGCACCAATTTCGCTCAATTTTTGATCCAGTTTGCAGGAGAGGAGAGATAAAAATATCTCATTTTTTTCAATTAAAAATGCAAGGTAATGATAAAAAAAATGTGCCTCCTTCATGAGCCATTTCCCTCCTTACTCAGGTGTCAAAAATTGATTTTTTTACTAATAAACCTTAATTTTTAACTAATAAACCCAATACTTGGTCAACTCTTCATCTTATGTGAGCATTTACTCATTTTTGGGGTATTTTCTTTTATTCTTTATATTTTTGTCATCCCAACACTTGGATTAATCCTATTGGCTCTTTAGAACTTTATTTGGACCTTAGTTAAAAATTTCTGAAAATGTGGACCCTTAGGCTAAGGTCACATATTTAGTTAATTTCTAATGCACATTGGAAAACTCTTTTTGAACTTTTGTTTTAGGGGAATTCATCTTAGATATTAGGAGAAACTTTGTATCCAAAAATATCTCAATTTTGTATTTTCTCTCTCTAGAATATTTTCTCTCTCTAGGCTAAAACAAGGAAAAATAATGTTTTCTTGTATTCTGAATTAGGGGATGATTACAGAAACTGAAGGGAGGTTCTTACAGCTTTACATCACAAAATTTAGAGGGAGGAATCTTACAACAAAGGTGGTTTTTAGAGAAGAAGAGTGGTTTTCTAGCCCTTCATCAAGATCTTGATCTAATGGTCCACAAAATTCACATAACCGTACCTTCTTTTGCCCAAAGGTTTTCCATACCTTCTCTTCTTTACCTCTTGGATTTTTGGATGAATTGTGTCCTTGTCCAAAGCCTCATACTCTTGCTGCAGATTCTACTGTTCCCTTGCAAATATTTTTGAATTTGTTGAAAAGCCTTCAAATTGCTCCAAGCCAATAGCCTTTAAGGAAAAATCAATTTCTTGATTTTTCTTCAATTCTCCATGACCCAAATTCAAATCTTGAATTTGTCGTGCTCTAATACCACTGTTACAGGACCATGATACATGGAGATTAGATTATTCCACAAATTAAATAATAAAAGAAATTAACCATAACATCATAGCATAAATCAAGAGCATAAATCAAAGAAGATTATGTAATCAAAGTGGACCAATATTGCAAGCAAAAGAACGTCATGAAATTGTATCAAGAACAAAAACTTATACAAGACTATGTCTTATGGTTTCTTGTGTACATATAAAACCTCACTTACATGGTAATCAAAACCATAGGTAAGCTCTTCCTCCTCGTCGCTTATACCACGCCACTCTGTTTTGTGTGGTATATGGTTTGCTGAAGCCATCTACTAGAAGGAAATTCTAGAACAAGAAAGAGTTGGCATGGTGTGGGTCTCTGTCGCTATCGGCAGAGGTTGACCAGCATTAGCTACATTTTTCAGAGGACACTCCACTACTCTACAATGGAAACACTGTATGGGTCCCCTTCTCATTGTCGAGTTTATGTCTTTTCCCTTCCACTGTACCGTGGTTTGAAACACTAGTACTGGCATCCTATTTTGTAGGACATAATACTATAGTGTGATCTCAGGTGGTTTCTCGTAGTAGTCATTATTCACTTTTACTTTGCACATAGCTTCCCCATCTTCCAAGGGTTCTTCAATCAACACCTCGTTGATCTTGGCCTGTGGTGGTTGTGGTTGTAGAACACGTGGCGGCGGGTAATGGCATCATATCCTGCATCCTAAACATTCCTCCCAGTAATAAATAGGATGCATTTGTCTGCCCTGGCCCTACATTGGGTTGCATTGGTGGTTCTAGTAAAGCTAATGGTATTCTAGTGTTGGAAATTATGCTAAGGGTTGGATCCTCGGGTATTTGCACATGGCAGTATCGTGGTTCCCTAGTCTTTGACAATGAGCATAATAGAGCAACTGTCTCGGTATTAGGTGAGGACATTCAGTGATCGTATGATTTTGTCTACAGATTGAGCAGCAAATTAACTCTCTCCGAGAGTACATATGGGAATTTCCCGATGCTTCCCTCCCATCTCTGGTTTTTAGCTTCTCCAAGATGGCAATACTGAGTTCTTCAATTGTCATGTTGCTAGCTCGCTTGTTTCTAGGTCATGCATGTTGTTGAATCAAGACTCATGATGTTGCTACCACCGAAGCTACCATGGCATCTTCTGGTTGTGGTAGCTCAAGCATGTTATCTTCATACTTGATAGCCAACTAACAACAAGTATCTAGAGTAGTCGGTCGGGGGCTAACACCAAATAATCATGCATCTTATGATCTTGTACTCCTCTTCGGAAATAGGGAAATAACTACTAATTGTCAGTTAGCCTTTCCCTCAATTTGCATCTTGAGTTTAGGTGCTTGAGTCGAGAAACATAATCCCTCATGGATTCATTTTCTTTCTTCTTGATCTTATGGAGCTAAGCCACAGGACTCCATCTATTACCACTTCGAGCGAAGATTGGTATGAACACATTCTAAAGCCGAGTGAAATTTGATTGTATCATATAATCTTGTGAAGTACACTTTTGTGAATTGCAATCAAGTATAACATTTGGGTGTAGGTGGTGCAACTAAAACAAGCAGGAGTAGTTCGATCTATTTCTTCACATAGTGACGACACGTGGAAAGTAAAATTTATAATCGTTCGTGTTTCACTAATTGCTCGACAGAGCAATCGTTCAATAGAGTGATTGCTTGATTGAGCAAACGACAGTTTATCCAATTGTTTATAAGTTTATAATCATGATGATTGTCTGGTTTTTCTAATCATCCGATTCCTATTTATTATGATCACCCAATTTCAAAGTCCAATTGGTTTATGCTACTTTTCTAATTGGTGAATGTACTTTTTCAATCATCCAATTTCACTTTTTCTAATCAGCAATTGTACGTTTTCAATTGTCAAGATCAATCGCCTGCTTGTATTTTTTGATCATGCGATTCCTATTTTCCAATCGTTCGATCCATGACCTTTAACTATCTAATCTATAATAAAGCAACACCTTTAGTTTAGGTTTAGAATCTTGGTCATGGGCTCAAGTATAAAAGAGGGAGGGGGCTCATGGGGACTATCATGGAACTTTTTACATTTCTACCTTTTGACATCTTGGCTCCTTTCTTGGAGATGGTCTTTTATGGTCTAGGGCTCATAGCAAGCTTGATAACCATCCTCTTGGTGGGAGGTTAACTCACGTAAGCATCATGGCCATTGTATGAGATTATCCTCCTTAATCGTATATTAATCCATGATGTGGGTTATCCTCCTTAATCGTATATTAATCCATGATGTGGGTTATCCTCCTAGCATATGCACATATAATGTGCACATAACAATGAAAATACAAAAAAAATTCAAAATGTGAAAGGTCAAAAGTTTTCGGAATTCGAAAGGTCAAAAGATTTCCGGAATTCGGAAAATCAATAGGTTTCCCGAGAGAGAAAGCCAAAAGGCTCCAAAAGAAAATATTTCAGAGAATTTTTTTTTCTCAGATCTCAAATTTTTGCCTTTTTCTCAAAATTATTTTAGGAGGGAGCGATTTTCGCCCGGCAGGCGACAACGCAGCCCCCCGTCCCCCCGCCCCCGCCCCCCCTGCATTGAGATTTATGAGATAGAGAGAAAGATTCCTCTCTCCTCCCCTTCTTCACCATTTCATCTTTCCTTCTCTCTCCACCCCCTCCTTCTCTGTTAAACTGAGAACTACTCAAGGTCTTGTAGGCATACGAGCCTTCACAATGCGAAGATTGCAACAACCCACACCACGATGTTCGGCTCAGCCTTGCCTTGAGGCATCCCAGCCGAGATCACAGCATTTTGAGAGGCATACAAAAGTGCTTCAGGACTTCCCCACGATGTGAGCGCTTGATGGGGGCCAGCAGCCATCTACAGCTTGCTCCAATCCACAGCCTTTGAACGTGCATTGAAGCTCTGTACAGTTTAAGACTCAAGCAGAAGCTTCATCGCCATTTGAGGCTCAGCTAAGCACAAAAGTTCTTCTATAAATGTTTGGATTTGGCAACCATTTAAGTACTTAATAGTGCCCAAATTCAAGCAGATGCTCATTGAGTGCATGACTCAAGCATTCAAGCTAAACACAAGTAGGAGCAGCCACAACAAAAGTGTAAAGTACTGCAGCACTTCATCGCATGCAAGCTCAGGCGTTTGTTCACAGGGGTAACTACTTGTGCTTGAAATGATGAGCAGCATTGCCAGAAAGCTCAAGAAGCCGACAGCAAGGTAGGCAGCAAAGCAATGTTTCAGCACTGAATTTCTTTCAATGAGGGCTTTGGGCATTTTCACATGTATTCGGGGCTTGTTCATATGCTTTGAGCTTCATCGAGGTGGTTGTGTGCCGCGTGGTTGATTTGTTGTATTTTTTTGGGCGTTCACACACATTTTTTGCCATTTGGGTATATTTGTGTTTTTTTTCCACATGCGGTGTGGCATTCTTGAGCACATTTGGGAGTGTTTCCACACTTTCGGGCATTGGCGAGACGACATGGGGATCCATTACTACCTCTACCTTACCTATGATCACCGTGCTACCCACCATCATCGTTGTTGACTTCACTACGACTCCATCCTAGACATTGATGCTCTATGCCCATCATCTTGATTTACCATTTCAGGTGAGGAGATGCATATCATTTGTCGAGTTCAAACATACATTTGGCACATCGCGGCTTTGACCTCTAAATCCTTCTTCGTTGACATCATGCTATGGTGACACATCATATGCATGTCACATATGGATGTTTAAGCTTCAGATGTTATTGCCTAGCTAGTTTAGACACTTATTTGATGAGGAGGATGTCTGTGCCATATGGTCCAGACATTCTACACATGGTGATTTTGTTGAGGATCTATGTGGTTATCTTTACATGGATGGTTCGGCATTGCTTTCATGGGATGATGTAAGCGAGGACTTGATCGTGTGCCCTACACTCGTGAGAGCAGAGATGACTATATACCTGAGGATGGGTATCATTATGACATGCATTCAGTGGATGATGATGTGGATACTGATGATGATATTGATGTTGACACATGTACACATGGTGATGGTCATATATACACATGTGATGACATTGATGTATCACACCCACATACCTATGATGATGTATCATGCACACACACACATGATGATATTGATGTATCGCACACACATACACATGATGATAGTGATACACGTGCACATGATGCCACTGATACATATGCACATGATGATGATGTATGTGATAGTGAGAGTGAGAGTGATGTGTGTGAGTCAGATCATGTGGGCATGATCTTGATGGGAGGGATGGCAGTAAGCATTTCGAGCATTGTGATTGTTGATACACCTATGTATACCTACCTTCCAGCGGATCATAGTGATGCATTAGACTATCATGGAGATGATACTTCACATGTTGAGATGAGCACATCATAGACCATGAGAAGCATTGACCTGAGGTTTTAGTATTATGTGTGTTGGGCTACTCCTCTAGAGTTGTTACATGTGGAGAGATTTCGAATACGACCACTACTCCTAGTTTTCATAGCATTCTTGGCAGCATTCATGTGGGTCGAGTTGTTGTGATTGAGCAGTCAGGGATAGTGCATGAGAGTAGTGATGAGTTTGTGGAGGTGAGACATCGTAGAAGTATGCATATCGATCATATTTTTAGCATATCCTATGACATTAACCTCAAGAGCTTTACATTTAATCTAGGTATTTTCTTAGATCCACTGTTATTGGAGATTGATTTATCATGGGATTTAGGTCATATAGGGACACCAGTAGAGTTTGTATATACCTTTGGGGATGACCTTAGTGGCCTTGGAGATTCCATTGATAGTGAGTTAGTTGATACCACTTATCTCTCTTGTGTAGACACTTTGTCAGTACTTAGTGATGATGATCTTTATGATGATCCAACTTTTATAGGGACACCAGTAGAGTTTGTATATACCTTTGGGGATGACCTTAGTGGCCTTGGAGATTCCATTGATAGTGAGTTGGTTGATACCACTTATCTCTCTTGTGTAGACACTTTGTCAGTACTTAGTGATGATGATCTTTATGATGATCCAACTTTTATCTTAGAGAGGGACACACACATATAGAGTGTCTTGCACATGGAGATATTGTGCATGGGTTGGATCATACTCATACATACATTGATATGGTGGATCATGCCTTCAACTTTTCGAGTGGTGCTACATGTGACGGTAGCATGAGTTCACATTTGACTCTACATGAGGCCGACCTTGAGATATGTTCTTTTGGCTCCTACAAATGTCGACACGATCTTGTTTTCTTTGGGGCCAGGACATTTACTTTTGGATGTAGTATATGTTATTTGGGATGTATGGTATCGTATTATATGGTGCATTATGTGTATTTACACATGCATCACATCCAGATTATCACCTGAGCAGTTATTTGGACCATGGATTTACACATGCATCACATCCAAATTATCACCTGAGCAGTTATTTGGACCATGGATTTGATGATATTTTTGGTGGTCATTCCACTTTGGAGGACGAGGAGCTTGGATACTTCCTTTTTGATCAAGGTGATCACACATTTATTCCATGATTAGATGGTCTACACTTTGGATATCCATTTACCCCAGGTGGAGTTATAGCGAGCTACGTCATCGACATGGGTGTCTATCCATTTGATCCAAGAGGATTGGTCGACCACGACACTGACATTGGCTCTCTACAGTGTCCATTCGATCCAAATGGTTCGAGAGTTATTGCTTTGTAGCCTATATGTTTTGGATTTACATTCCATATATGTGGTCACACGTGTGGATTACCTCATCTTCGGGGCGATACTAGTATCTTTTCAATTTGATCCTGGAGGATACTCAGATAGCTTCATCATCGATAGTGGTTTCTTATCGTTTCCACTTGCACCAGATTATCGAGGAACCATTGCCTTGGATTTTGCATGCCTTGAATTTCCTTTCGATCTAGGCGGTTGCATAGATAGCCTCATCATCGACGAGAGCCCTTCATCCTTTCCATTTGACCCTGGGAGTCATATGATTCATGTATGGGTCTTTTGCTACATCGACATTCTGCCATGGATGTGATTTTTGGCTTTTGTACATAGCCACTTGTATATGTCTTTTCTTTGGGCATGACCACCCTTTGATTTTGAGGACGAAATCATTATATGAGGGGATGGTTTGTAATGAAGCAACACCTTTAGTTTAGGTTTAGAACCTTGGTCATGGGCTCAAGTATAAAAGGGGGGGGACTCATGGACTATCATGGAATTTTTTACATTTCTACCTTTTGAAACCTTTTGACATCTTGGCTCCTTTCTTGGAGATAGCCTTTCATGGTCTAGGGCTCATGGCAAGCTTGATAGCCATCCTCTTGGTGAGAGGTTAACTCACTTAGGCATCATGGCTATTGTATTGTATTATCCTTAATCTTATACTAATCCATGATGATTTGTCCCTAATCCAAGCTTTATGATTCACTCCATTCCATAATCAGTGTTTCCAATCAACTGATCATACTTCTCCGATCATCTATTTCTGTAATTTTTTTTATCGTACCTCTCCAACAATCATCCATTTATGTGATCGTTTAATCATTCCTCTCCACGATCGATGATCCAAGAGTTCAATTAGAGATTTCTCTCATAGCAAACGTTCATCTCTAATCATCCAATCGAAGCTCCTACCAATCGTCCGATCGAAGACTCCAATTGTCTAATTAAATCAGAGATTCCGATTGTTAGTAATCTGACTCATAATTTCTAGTAGCTTGGCAGAGTGTTCAACATAAGTTCAAGCATTCTTTTCACATCTTTCCTTCTCAAATTCTCAAGCAGCCACCAGGTATGGCCAACAACTTGTCAAATGATTTGTTTTGTATTATTTACAAAGAGGGTAAATTACTCCCTATGGATTTTTATGATAAAAAATGTCCTTGTTACAAAGGGCTCCTCCTGCTTCTCCTCAAAGGGGTCAGGGCCAACAGATTTAGTATCAAGCTCCTCAAAGGGGTCAGGGCCAACAGATTTAGTATCAAGCTCCTCAAATTGCCGTTGGCCAAAGAAGATGGGATTATGCTCAAGATTTGGCATTGGTTGCCCTATTAGTTAAAAGGTATATTGTTTCGCATATTTGCTCTTGTAAGACATCCATGCTTGCTTAGAACATTCTAGAAATTATGTATCATGCTAAAAATGATGAAAGGATTGCCTATCTTTAGAAGGTAACTTGATAATGACAATATGCAAGAAAAGGGATCCATGAATGAACATTTAACAAAATTACAGGACTTGAGAGAGAAATTTCTCAATATTGATGAAGTCTTTACTAAAAAGGACATGATTAACTTCACCTTTAACTCTTTACCTAAATTTTATCTAGGTTTCAATACTTCCCTCCGTCTTTCTTTGAGAGGCAATGCAACCCCTCTTACCTATCATGAGCTTGTTAACTTACTGTTACAGTCTAGAAAGAATGCCTCTGAGAGTTCTAACAATGATCATGCTCTAGTAGCCAAGGCTAAGGGCAAGAAATTTCAACAAAAGATGAATTCAAACAATACTTCTGAGGTCAAACATATGGAGAATGCACAAAGTGGTCATACTGTTACTACATGTGCCAAGAATTCAAAATAATTTACTTTTTGTGCCCACTCTAGCAAGGGGGGTCTTAATAGATGAGAAATGCATTGTTCACCATGACAGAGATTCGAACAAACAGATTTGTGCTTATTGGATCTTTAACCACTAGTGGTTTATACAAATTGGATATGTATAATAAGTGTGATATTTCTTGTCTAATACAATGAAAGATGTACGATAAGTGTGGTATTGCTTATCTAATGCAATGAAAGATGCCCAGTTGTGGCATGCTAGGTATGGCCACACTTCTAGTGGTGGTTTGATGCTTTTCTAGAAACATGGAATGTTAGAGGATCTTCCTCAACTTGATCAACCAACAAGATATGTTTTTGAAGGATTCATCCTTGGCAAACTTTCTCACCAACATTTCATGAAGAATGCAGCAGATAAAGTTGATCACCACAAATTGCAGCTCATATATAATGATATATGGGGTCCAATGCAAATTTGGAGAAAACTTATACTTTATTACATTAATTAATGATTACAATAGATATGCTTAGTCTTACCCTATGAAAGATACATCAAAGGTATTTTCTCATTTTCAACACTGTTGCTATAGTTGAAAATGAAACTGGCTTAAAAATTCAAACTCTCCATTCAGATAGAGGGGGGGAATATATGTCCAATGCATTTAAAGATTTTTTGGCACAAAAGGCATTAAGCATCAGTATACAACTCCTTATACACCATAGAAAAATGATGTTGAATGACAAGGCAGTGAAATGCACTCGAAATGCATTTTTATTGATTATAATACTGAAAGCAAAGGTTATCATCTCTACAATCCTCTCACACACTATAAGAAGATTATTATCAGTAGGAATAATGTTTTTGTAGAGAATTTTGTCTATCCAATGATGGAATTCAATAAGCGTGCATATGCCAATACTCTGATAATGTCTGCTGGGTTTTTACCTGTGCCAGTTTATGTTTATTCTTAACAAATTTTTCCTATTGATCCTTGTTTGTGGTAAGGGGGGGATTTCTCAAGGAATCGATGCACCGACTTTAGATAAGCTTCAGATAAGTTTAGTCACCATCGGGCCTCATTCAGCGGGGCGATGATGAGCGAGGGGCTGCATGCCTACTTTTTAACCACATTGGGCCAAGTGTAGGGGGGCTAGGTGAGCCCCCTCCAAATTAGGCCTCGGTTATTTCTCACGATACAAATAAGTGGCAACCAAACTTTGCATGACACATGCCTCCCATGCCCATGCAAAGTTTGGTCCATCGGGCCTTGTTCATTCGGGTGGTGAGTCTCCTCCAAATTAGGCATCGGGTATTTCTTATTTGACAACATCCTGATGGTAATAACCAAACTTTGCAAGAGTGTTGGGACACATACCTCCCACACCCATGCAAAGTTTCGTCACCATTGGGCCTCATTTGAGTAGTGAGCGGGGACTATATGCCTACTTTTTAACCATGTGGGGCTAGATGAGCCCCACCAAATTAGTCCTTGTGTATTTCTTGATGAACAAAATGAGTCTCGATGGTAACCAAACTTTTGAGGGGTGGTGGGAAACATACCTCCCACACCTATATAAAATTTGGTCACATCAAGCCTCATTTAGGTTGTCAACCAATAGCCTAATTTGGATAGGCTTGTGCCTAGCCCCAATGTGGTAAATAAGTAGGCATGCAGTCCCAATCACCTCCTGAACAAGGCCCAATGGTGCAAAGTTTGGTCCCCATTGGGACTCATTTAACACACGGAAAAAATAATGACATCTACCTACAAACATATATATCTGTGTCCAAAATGTGAAATCCGTACGAACCCTATCTCCCACCCTACTCATGGTAGCTCCTTAGTAATCATAATGGTTGCACCTACTCTGCTCGAGTACATAATCCATCATTTGTGTCCCATTGGTCAATCTCGGCAATATCTTTGTAGCTAGATTATAGTGCAATGGCCTAGCAGGTCCTCTCAACAAGTAGAAGAGGTTGGCCTACCAGTGCTAGGATCAATCTCAGTTGTACTCCAGAGAGATTATTCATGTCCAAATACTGGATAAGTGGCTAAGTCAACATTGTATCTGCTGCAAACTCACCCATTATACCAACTAATGTTGCAATGTATATGGAAAGAAGTGACTATATCCAAGAAAATGAAAGCATGTCACATCAAGGCTCATCTAGCAAATGACACATACACACTCACACACAAAATCTAGAGCATGTGATGTAAATGTAAATGGTTATCCTCCCAAAATCTTGGAAGCCAGTCATGGATACAAGGCAAGGTATGCCTATATCTATATGCCACCATGGCAAGATATCTATTAACTTTGCTCAACTCTATGCTCTATGATCTTTCGCCTTGTCACCTCTTCATGTTACCTCATCATGCTTTGCTGATACTGCTAGTGACTCTACATGATTAGTTGAGGATGATGCCTACATAGACGGTAAAACATGTCAAAAATTATAGATCTAGGGTGGCTCTAGCAAGTGATTGAAGGCATGATTAAGAAGACTAATGAGATAATTAAGAAAGTAAACAAGATGCTAACAACAAATTGGTATTCTCACAAAATGTCACATAATCTCATTGCGATAATCAAGTTCCATACACCCATATTTATAGTCTTTGGAAGGACTCCAATCCATGCCCTAGTTCCAACCATGTGTTCATTAATGCTTACACTATATATGTCACCTTGTGCTTTCCATGTGTCACCTTTTGACCATTGACTTCACCTTTTACAAGTGACCATACAAATCAACCTTTGATATTAGACCCTTAGTCTATTCCTTTTTCTAATGTGCATGCTTCTTCTCTTGGTCAAGTGACTCACTCCCTACCTCTTCCTTGTGCTCTTTGGCACCACATACCTCAACACCTCCCCTTTGGTGCCAAATCTTTGGGCTACTCAAGGTGGTTGGATGTAAGGTTTACAAATTTCATTTCCCCTCCCTTAATTCTAACATGGCTGGGTGACTTAGAGGCTCTTGTTTGGCTTGGACACTCTCTAGCTAAGAGGTTACTTGGAGGTGGTTTGTTTTTCACTCCCCTTGGGTGCATCTTTGGCTACTCTCAAGTGGTCGAGTGTTACAACATTTCAAATGATTTTTGGCCTACTCATTTGGTGGCCTTTACAATGTTGGCTTAGGTAGTGAGGGAATTTTTGCGCGCTCATTTGGCCGCGCTGATCACAAACATTTTCAACTCGTAGTTGGTTTTAAAAGATTTGGTAGAATTTGGTGAAGTTTTTGTTGATGGCGCTACTATGGAAGCCCATGATGATCCGTGTGATGCCCAAATTAAAATGGTCATGGCTATTTTCATGATTTTGCATACGAACACCTCTAGTGTAAGGCTTTTTACACCATTCATTTTTAAAAAAATTAAAGGTTATTGAAAAACCTTATCACAAAGAAGAATTCGTGCGCCACATAATCTGCCTTCGTGGAGACTGTGTGCCGCTTCGTTATCGCTTCTCTGATCAGCTTCCTCACAAAAGAGGTTCTCTTCCCGAGCTTCTGTTTGCTAGAGGAAGGTTGAGCAACAGCTTGCGTTTGGTTATGATATGCCTTTGTTCAGGCCTACAGGCCTCTCTTCAAAGTTGGGATACATTTGTTGCACGCTAGTGGTTTCACCACCACTGTTATGCTGCCTCAAGAGCTGCTTGAGTTGTGGAATTTTTCTCTGTAATCTCTGCTGCGCCCACGGTCGGAGATGCTAGAATCTTTTGAACTCTTGAGTGAGAACCAATATCCTTGGATCTGCACACTAGGTTAGCTTAACATAGATCTTGCAGTCGCTCTGTGCGCTTGAGCTTCTTCATGCACTCCTTGATAATATTGGGCTTCACCAGAGCGTGCTACGTGTGCTGCTTCTATGTGTGAACAGTAGCCAATCTCCTTGCGTTTGACTAGATGTGCTCTTGATGCTTGTTGCTCTACCACACAATTAATTTGAACAGATTTACAAGGCTCTTTCCCTTCTCTCTCAAGATGAAATCTCTCTATTCAGTTAAGTAAACCACTAAGGAGAAACCAACTGCTAATTAACCTAATGAGTAACCAAGGATTAATTAAGATACTAATCGAAGAGAAATGAAACTTGCAAATCTCCGACTCAAAGCTTCTAATCTCTTACTATTAGCTAGCTCAACCAAGCTCTGATACCATGTTAAAAAGCATAGATCTAGGGCGGCTCATAGCAAGTGATTGAAGGCATGATTAAGAATACTAATAGGGTAATCAAGAAAGTAAACAAGATGCTAACAACAAATTGGTATTCTCACAAAATGTCACATAATCTCATTGCGATAATCAAGTTCCATACACCCATATTTATAGACTTGGTGGGAAGGACTCCAATCTATGCTTTTGGTGCACCCTAGTGCCAACCATGTCTTCATTAATACTCACACTACATGTGTAACCTTGTGCTTTCCATGTGTCACCTTTTGACCATTGACTTCACCTTTTATAAGTGACCATACAAATCAACATTTGATATTAGATCCTTAGTCTATTCCTTTTTCTAAAGTGCATGCTTCTTCTCTTGTTCATGTGACTCACTCCCTACCTCTTCCTTGTGCTCTTTAGCACCACATATCTCAACAAAACACAAGTAAGATATATCAAAAATACACATGTGATTAATATGAATTTTACTAAGAACATAAGATACGAACAAATCACGGTCACTCGATCCCTAGAATGTGTAAAGAGATGCACCATATGGTAGGTGCAGCTTCTTGCACATCTATCCCAACTTGGGTACCTAGTGCCTTAGCACTAGAGAGAGGGATAAACACAGGGTCTATATGAGCTTTGGGATCTCACCCACCATGCTCCTACAATAACCAATCCTTCACCATTGCCAATTCAGTGGCTATTGTAAAATCCATTTGCAATCCCATGATAACTCTGTGTATAATTGTTTTGTAAAGTGAAGCGGAATCGATGGTGAGGTGCCGATGACATATTAGCTGTGCGTGTGTGCGTGCATGCGTGTGTGTGTGTGTGTGTGTGTGTGTGTGTGTGTGTGTGTGTGTGCAGCCATCACTAGGTGGGAACACCTAGATATTGAAAGGGGACGTCTACCATGACAATCTAAAAACAAGTCAAGGATAGCCTCTCTAGTCCCAATAGGAGCCAATCTACATCAGGATATAATAGGCCATAGGAAATGCTACACATGCTGACTCCCTATCCACTCATCTAAGAAATCTCAAGTAAAAAACCAAAGCATAAGTGTGAAAGGTGGAGTGGACAAATCTTTGGCCTAAGCAAGACCACCCTAATGGTGATGAAGACCTTATTGGTAAATCAAGACACTAATGATGCTTAAGCAAGACAAAGACAATGTAAGCAATGATGGAAAATAAGAAGAAAATGAGTATTTAGAGAAACTCAAATGAGTTCTAGGGTAAGGGTTTTAGCCTTAACCAACCATGAGCTAGCCACATGGTGGGTCTACAATGCATTGGCACTTTATGTAACTCGATCAAGTCACTAAAAACTATATATATTTTTAGTAACTCTATCAAGTTACTAAAAAATTTATATATTTTCCTTCTTGCATGTCAAACATGTGAATTTAAATTGTGTAACTTACTAAAAAATCTAATATTTTTCTTGATCCATATCTAATGGCCATGGGCTCATGCATATGTAACTTGATCAAGCTATTTAAAAAAATTATTTTTCGATTTATCACATGGCTTCATGCATGGCTTGCCAGACATGCAATCTATATCTTGATCAAGTTACCTTGTGGTTGTCCACGCGCCACCACATGACTTGTATTGAGGTATCTTACTAGTGTCGTGGGTTAATCATACATGGAACTCGATCAAGTTACGTAAGGGACGTCCATGGTATCGAGCTTTGAGAAGTACATGTTAGCAACTTGAAACTCGATGAAGATATACACACACCCCACAACACCACACCACACCACACCCCTCCCCCCACCCCCAATCACCCGACCTCGCCCCACGCCCAATCACCCAACCTCGCCCCACGCCCAACCACCCACCGCCCCCACCACGTGTGGAGCTTACACACATTGCCATTTAGTGGGAGGTCTTTAGAGATGATGTAACTCGATCGAGTTACTCCAAACTGCTATTTGGCCCATACATGGTTGGTGTATGAGGCGTGATCCGTATTTGCAAAGGTCGCTAGGCTTGCCATCTCCACATTGGGTGAAGCAGTGGCTTGCATGCTCAAAGGTAAGATATATTTGTCTAGCTATTGCAGTTGTACATTAGCTCCTGTAGTCTTCTAAAGATGATCATAAGGTTTTTCTTGATGCCAAATACAACAAGGGACACACGACATGAGTTGGGTTTGACACACAGCACGAGTTAGGGTTTAACAGAGGTTTCCCGCTCAAAATCTTATGTCTTCTTCGTGGAACTCAATCAAATCTATAAGACGATATTTTTCATGATTCATAGGCACAAAATGCATTATTAAAGTCTTAACAAGAAAATTTGACTTTAAAAAAAGTAATTTCCTCTTATAAACTTAGCATAATCTTTTTTTCCTTTATATAGTTATTTATATATAATTTAATATGCTAAGGTAAGACTCCACTATTTTTTGTCATTGGATTAGGACATTATTTTCCATTTTAGAGAAATGACAATGGAATAATATTATTGAAGCTCTAGTCATCACCTCTCTCTCTCTCTCTCTCTCTCTCTCTCTCTCTCTATATATATATATATATATATATATATATATATATATATAGATATATATATATATATATACAGACACAAACGCACGCGCGCGCGCACACACACACACATATATATAATTTTTATGTGAGTGTGTGTGTGGAGAATATTTGTATGTTGTGAGTGTAGAGTAGGTAATACAAGGCTCTCCAACTATAGTTGTTCTTTGACGCTTTTTTTTTAGCATTTTGGTCGTAAAATACTTTTAAATTTTTAAAATACTCGTAAAAAATGACACTAAAATACAAAAAACTTGCTATATTTCACCAAACCCGTCGATTTTCAAGGGCAAGGGTGTCTGTCAAAAATAAAGCATGTCTCCAACTATTATGAAGAACATTTCATTATCTCATTTAAGTCATCAATCTAATATAGATTATAGTTGAGACGAACTTACTATAGATTATAGTTGAGACGAACTTACTATATATGCTAACATCATGATGGAAACATTCTATAGCTACTATAGTAAGGGACTAGGTAGGTATGGACAACTTGAAATGCAAATCATTCATTTTGTAGCTACATTGAAATTGCTTGTAATACAAATGCAAATCCAGTTTCCAAGGACAAGGACCTTTATTTAATTTAATAGATATCCCATGTGGGCTTTGAACCATGTGTAATGAGGGCACGAGAAGAGTGTAGGCCACTACATAACAAGCATGTGAGATACTACCTACTTAGGAGAACTTAAATGATTTTGTTTAAGAGCACAGTTCAAGCCTGAGTGCAATGTGAGTGTGTGTGTGTGTGTGTGTGTGTGTGTGTGTGTGACTTGAACGCACTTTTTGACTGAATTCTTTGTTTTTTTAAATAAAATACTTGCAACTTATACTTTAATAAAAATATTATTACACCCTAATTACATGTGTATATATATCACATACATGTGTATATATATCACATACATGTGATATACATGTATGTGTGTCACATACATGTATGTGTGCGTTTCATGCACACATAAATACTCCAGCATTTTGTTATAAGTGCATCCTAAATAGGTACCCTAAATGATTTTTTATGCTTCTAATTAATTGACGCAAACCTTAGGAAAAGAATTTTTTATATTTTTCTAAGGTTCAAGACCTTAGTGAGTTCTTACTCGATTTTTTGCTGGAAAGTTCTTGAAGGTTTGTGATGCAGGGTCTGGCTGCGTGACTGCAATCATTTGTACGAGGCAGAGGAAAAGGGGGGTTTCTTGTTGGTGGAGAAAACGGACTTTGAAGTTTGAGGTTGTGGTGTGTTGCTTTTTAGAGAGAGAGAGAGAGAGAGAGAGAGAACCTAGAGAGAGAGAGAGTATGTGTCGACTGTTTTCTTGACTAGGTAGCCTAATGCGTGACCCTTACACTTTGGGAACGTTAACGTCGACGCCGAAAACAAAGGAGAGGACCGCCCAATGCGCCACGTGGACAGCGCCACTATCCCACAACCGCCAGCCATGACGTGCGCAGCGAGCTGACGTAAGCAAAGGGGCAAACGGCGGCACGGGACGCCTGCCTCAGGCAGCAGGCCATAACGAGAATCCACATAAGCTTCCATGCCATATGTTAGGGCCTTTTCCCACGCGGTCGGGTGACATTTCCTAACATCTAGTGCAAATTGACATTTACTAACATTTAGTGCAAAAGATTTTCTCCTCCATCCTGCAACCCCTGAAAGGAAATTATTGAGAGAATATAGATTGTGCAAAAGCTATATAAGTGCTCTCATTTTTGGCCATGGGAAAGCTCTTTAAGTGCTCTCATTTTAGGCCGCCCTACACACAAACCATGGGTCCATGGGGTTTCTTATTTTTTATACATCTTCAAGGTACCCAACGGTCCACCCCCCCTCGGGCGGACCATAATATCATTATTGCTCCGGTTTGATTGGATAATCGCCTAACAGGACTAGATAAGCTCGCCCACTTTTAGCTCTGCTACTAGTGAAGTTGTGCAGATGACTAACGAATCAAAAAACAACATTAAATGCCATGGAGACTTGTTAAGGCTCACGTGGGATGCAACTCTTACTATAAGCGTGACCATTGTTGTGGGGGGTGGGGGGTTGGGGATTGGTTTTGGGAGGTTTATTATAAAAAAATAGGTTTCAGTGTCATTATGAAAACCCCTTCCTTCGAGCAACATTGTTCATGCCTAGCTTCAAGATATAGAGGTTTTCTCAATGCCGATGGGAAAAGCTCGTTCTTTGTTTGGCATTAAACATTGTGCATTGAATGCACCATAATAATTTACTCGTCGATTGAATGTGGCTTATACTTGTTTACCTGTGATTCCTCCATTTCAAAACTAGCATCATTCAAGAACAAACATAACATTACAATCATGAACTTCAAAGAAGATAGCCCATTGCTAGGACTGGATCATGGTAGATCCTTTGAGAAAGTAAATAGCATATTGCTAGGACTTGGTCATGTTAGATCCTCTAAACCATTTGGTCGTGCTAGATCCTCTAAACCATTTCGATGTTATTTACGTTTAAAATGACTCCAAAGTTGATCTTGTTATCTTATTTCATTGTCCACATAAAGGTGCTTAGGTGAAAAGGAAAGAGAGACATGACTTATCTTGGCTCATGTAGAACGGGAGGCCTATTCATGCATACCAAGATTATGTGTCTTACTACCATTTCAGCTAACGTTAGTTTTGGGTTCAATAAAAAGATAGGCTTTCAATTACACTCTGTCATTTGGCATGAAGTCCTCCCCAAACTTTTCAACATAATGAAAATTGCTTTATGAACAAAATAAGTTTAACTCTGAAAACCTTCTCACTCACCTCCCTTCCTTCATGCAGCCTTGCTAATGAATGGTTTGAGCTAGAGGTTTTCCTAAGGAAAGATCCCTGTCTCCAACGTGCAACGAATTCGGGATGTGCTAGCAGCGGAAGTAGCACTTCTTGCGCGGGGCAGGGTCCCTCACTCGGGGCCTCGCCCACCACGGATATCCGAACAAGAGACTAATCCATTGGTTCTTCCAAAACCGAACTCGGAAAAACTTCCCTCGCCCGGAAAACACGAGTGATTCCTCCAGGATAATTTTTCTCTAATGTAGTCAAAAGCCCTTAACTAACTGAACTGATCTGACCAAACCCGTAAGTCCCATAGTCAGATCAAGGAAAAGATTGCACTTGGATCATAGAGACCAATGCTTTTTTCCTCATTCAGAGGCATGGCCATTGATTCTTTTCCATAGAACAATTTTTGTTTGAGATTTACTTCATCTATCATACCATAATAGAATTGAGTCTCAATTTAGGGATCCATCAATCCAGCCTAACTCCATCTAGTCCCATGGGTTAGCCAACCACCCATCTATCATACCATAACAGAATTGAGTCTCAATTTAGGGATCCATCAATCCAGCCTAACCCCATCTAGTCCCATGGGTTAGCAACCACTGTAGTGATGGGATCCAATTAGGAATTTGGTTAGGTTTTGTCCCGGGTACCAGGAAAAAGAGTTCCCACGTCCCCTAGCCGGATATTCATGCAAGCTTAAAACTAGTCACACCACTTACGCACCCAATATGAAATTGCCTTTTTCACATATTCAGTTGTCTTTAAAACAATCATTTAATGAAATCATAGTGTCAGTGATCATAATCCTCAAAATCTCCAGTTGAATCCTTAATTCCAATCATTCCTTCATCGGTGTACCTATGGCATCATTGGCAACCACAACGCTCACCACCTGTCCACTCACAGGGGCCTTTTCGATGGTTCCTAGCTCATAGTACTTGGCAATATATTCACATATCAAAATGGAATTTCTGTTAGATCAGCAAGATCAACCAACGGATCCATATAAAAGAGCCATGGACTCATCCGTTGAGGAGGACCAGCAAGGTCAATCAACCAGATCCATGCCCGAATTCAGAAAACAACTCTTACTCCTTGTTCCATTATCTTCCTCGATGCACGCGTGGGTATCGTCGCGCTGACCCAAAGACCGAGCACCGTATGGTCAGCACCCTCTAAGATCCTTCGTAAGTGACCTAGCGCTTCACTCATAGGCAGCTTCCTTAGTCCCTCATCCACCATACCAGAAGCTCGCCATTTTAATCGAACTGAGGCTGGTCAAGACCTCAGCCGACCTTGCTACGCGAGACGTCCTCCAATAACTCTCCGTCAGCTGTTGCAACTTTAACAGATTAGGTCTCCCACGACCTCATTCACAAGAAGGTCAAAATGCTTCCCCAGCATTCTTGACATAAAACAGTCATTTAAAAAGATGTCATAAATACAGTTTCTATAACGAACTCTCATCTTTCCATATTATTCCACATCAATCCTCATTTATTTCATATGTATTCCCATTCTCATCGCATCATTTTCCATCTCATCTTTTCTCATTTATCCGCACCAGATCTCATCCACCCGCATCTACCCATATCCACATCTCATCACATCATATTCGTTCACATCACACATCACATCACATTCATTCATATCCATCACATTCATTCGCTCATATCCACCACATACATTCTCATAACCATCCCATCAAATACATTCTATCCACATTATCTCATATCACTTCTATCCACATTATATCTCATTCATACACATCTCATCTCATTCATCCATATCCATCTAATCGTTCACAGGTACGACTTCTCACATCTATCTATACATTCATATCTATCACATATATTCATGACACATCACATCACATTCTTCCACATACACATCTATATCCATTCTTTCACATACATCCACATCCATTCTTTCACATACTCATTCACATCCATTCTTCACATACACATTCACATCATATTCTTTCACATACACATCCACATCCATTCTTCACTTATACATTCACATCCATTCTTCACATACATATCCACATCCATTCTTCCACATACACATCCACATCCATTCTTTCACATCCATTCTTTCACATACACATCCACATCCATTCTTTCACATACTCATTCACATCCATTCTTTCACATACATCCACATCCATTCTTCACATATACATTCACATCCATTCATTCACATACATATCCACATCCATTCTTTCACATACACATTCACATCCATTCTTTCACATACATCCACATCCATCCATCATTTCATTCACACCTATCTGATTCTCATCACATCTCATTACATCTATTCACCTCACATCTCATCATCTCTGTTCACATCACATCCATCCATCCATTCATTCACATCTAATCTGATTTACATCACATCCATCCATCATTTTATTCACACCTATCTGATTCTCATCACATTTCATTACATCTATTCACCTCACATCTCATCACCTCTATTCTCATCACCTCTATTCACATCACATCCATCCATCATTTCATTCACACCTATCTGATAGAATTTAAACATAGAATTTAAGAGAATTCTAATTTTGATATAAAGATTCTTTACGCATCTATTTATGCATAAAAATCAACTTTAGTGGGAATAACACTTTTATAAAAATTCTTTTTATGCATCTATTTATGCATAAATTCAAATTTAAGGAAAATAACACTTTTGAAATAAAAATAAATCCTTTATGCATCTTTCTATGGATAAAATCAATTTTAATGAGAACAACACTTTTGAAATAAAAATAAATCCTTTATGCATCTTTCTATGCATAAAATCAATTTTAATGAGAACAACACTTTTGAAATAAAAATAAATCCTTTATGCATCTTTCTATGCATAAAATTAAATTCAATGAAAACAACACTTTAATAAAAATTTTCATTATGCATCTTTCTATGCATAGAAATGAAATTCAATGAAAACAACACTTTTATAATAAAAATTTTCATTATGCATCTTTCTATGCATAGGAATTAATTTTAATAATTAATATCAATGATATCCATGCATATTCATAGGTGAATATGTACATGGAGTAAATTAGAATATTTCTTTTAGAATGCACAAATGGTGGGAATTACTCTTTTGGAATAATATAAAAATGAACTTTCTTTTCCATAAAATTTTAGAAAATTTTGCCATAACCTCCTTTGTATGGCTGACCATTTCTCATTTTTAACATTCTATTTTCAATTTAAATTAACTCCAATTAGATGTAAAGGACTCTAATCTAAATAATTTTTAATTTCCAAGAGAGTAAACAATAAGAAAAGTTTAAATAATCTTTTTGTTAAACATTCTAGGATAAAGAAAGGCTGAATTGTAAAGAAGAGAAGGGGGAGCCTTTTCATCAAGGCATAGCATCAGAATTTACTTTAATCAACTAAAACAAACAAGAAAATCACGAAAACCATAGATTTAAAATTAAAAGTAAGAAGAATTTAGCTTACATGGAGTTTGTAAGCTTTCCTTTGGCTTGAGGGATTGAGGGTTCTACTCTTGTTTGGATCAAGAGTGGCCACCAATTAATTTAGAGAGGATTAAGTCAAAAACAATTGAATTATCAAGAAAATTCAATGTAATTGGCTCTAAGTAGGAGTAAAGTAACAGTGCATAAACACTATTAACCTTTTACAAAGGTTAAGAAAATTCAATGTAATTGGCTCTAGGTAGGAGTAGAGTAACAGTGCATAAACACTATTAACCTTTTACAAAGGGGGAGGCTTCTATTTATAGGAAAAAGTGAGCCTCTAACCAAGCAAACTGATTCTAGAATTTTCCAGATCAGTTTGGTCAGTTTTTGACCATTTTTAGGCCAGTTTAGCTTACTTTTTGGATCTAGTTGATACAGGAGAGAGGAGAGATAAAAATATCTCATTATTTTTTAGTTTAAAACTCCTCCACACATGTGAAATAGGCGCCTCCTTCATGAGGGGAGATCCCCACATTGAGGTGTCAAAATGCATCATTTCCTCTAAATATCCCTTCTTTTTTAACTAATAAACCTTGTCCTTAGTCAACTCTTCATCTTATGTGAGCATTTACTCATTTTGGGGGGTTTTTCTTTTATTCTTCAATTTATCTCCTCCCTACATTTGGATTAATCTTATTGGTCCATAGGAACCTTACTTGGACCATAATCTAATTTTTTTTGAAAATCTGGACCCTTAGGCTAAGGTCCTTTTTATCTATTTTCAATTAATTCCAATTTCACATTGGAAAGTTCTTTTTGAATTTCTGTTTCAGGGGAAACCATTTTAGACACTAGGAGGATTTTTATATCCAAAAATATCTCAATTTTGAATTACCTCCCTCTAGACATTTTCTCTCTCCATGCCAAAACAGGGTGAAACAGGATCTTTATTTTATTTCAGAGAGGGGAATAATTATAAGATCAGAAGGGGAGGTTCTTACACCTACACACCTCAAACGCTCGAGGGAGGAATCTTATCCCTAATGTCAATTCTTTGGCCTTGAACATTGCACATCATAATTACATCTATCGAATGCATGTGACCTAAATTTTCTTTATTTAGTCTTGAAAGCACTTATGGATGGTCTCTCCCTCAACCTCCATGTTAAAAATTAAAGTAGTTATATTAAATGCATAGAAAATAGCCTATTGCTACGACTAGATCATTAGATCCTTTAAAGCAGACAACTATTGTTTATGTTAGATGAGTCCAAATTGATCTTGGCATCTTATTTGGTTGTCCCACTACCCTTTGAGCTACAGGAAATGATCTCCACATTGCTAAGATTATGTGGTATCATTTTAATCATAGTGAAAAAATATAGACATGAGGATGCAATTTAATGGCCTATTATGGTTGGGCTTCAAGGATTCACGATTTGTGAACTTAGCTTCATATTTTTTCATGATTGGTTTCATTTTTATAGCACCACTCCTTGCTTGCCTTGTCAATATGGTGGTGGCTATTTGCAAGTAGCATTGCCTAGCATAGTGGTGATAGGATTAGAGTCTCTAACAAGAGGTCTCAAGTTTAATCCTTGCTCAATACAACCAAGTGACACACCACAAGGGGGTGGGGGAGAGAGCCCTCTTATTATTAGTAAGTGAGCATGGGTATGTAAATATCTCTTTAAAAAAAGTAGTGCACGGGCACAAATTTAGCAAATGGCGTACTTCTTAACTTACAGGTGTGTGCCTTCTTCAATGCCTTGACAAGAATGTTATGCTAGTTGTTATAAACTTCTCACGTAAACCAACAGAGACATGCATAGATCATCCTACACCTTGAAGAAGGAAATGAATCCTCTTTGTTTCTATCAATTGTAGACGAGTCCAAATTGGTCTTGGCATCTTGTTTGTTGATTGTGCAACACATAGAGGTGTTTAAATGAGAAGGAAAGACACATGAACTATTTAGCTGACCTAGAGTAAGAGACCTAAATCATGCATACTACCCTTTGAAATGTGAGAAGTGACTTTTGATTGACAATTGCTAAGATTATGTAGCACATTTTTCCTAAAGAATATATAGCCATGATCATCCATTGTTCAAAATTTATGGATCAATGTAGCTAGGTTCCAAGGATTCAAGATTGTGAGTCAATGTACAGCTTAGCTTTTTTTTTTCTTTCCAATATAGTGGTTACAATTTACAAGTTGTGTATGGACATGAATTTAATAAGTTGCAATCATCCTACTTCTTAACTTATATAGATATATGCTAGTTCTTATGAACTTCTCTCGTAAACCGAAAGAGACATGTTAGAGACCGTTCATCTATCATTCTACATCTAAAAGGATGAGATGATTCCTCTTTGTTTCCATCAAAATCATAATCTTTACATCCAACACAAAATCCCCTTACTTTATATAACTTATTATCCAAATGATATGCAATCATTTTGTGTCTAGAGTATGTGTTTCCAGAACCAAAGGCACATGCAAATACATAGGGTTTGGAAGTTGATCATTGAAGATATGGCTTTTTATTGATGGTAAGTAGGTAGACACTTATGCTAATTCTATTAGTCAAACACCTTGTATGGCAACACAACCCCTAGCACACTATGAGGGATAAACAATTCAACTCCATAACCCAATTTTGGGGCCTAAACTCTTCCGTACGTTGGAAATACCATTTGTTTTCTTGGAACCCTTTCCCATTCAAAACAATGAAAGACGTCTTTGGAACCATTATGTAATGTTTCTACCAAAGGTTTGATTTCACATGTGCTTAAGGCAACAAAGCAAGAAGTGTGATTAGTTATTTCTAGAATATAAGGTAGACTTAAATGGACCGATTGTGCTAGTGGTAATTGTGCATGCATGCCTCAATTCTTGATTATCGTAACCACTTTTTGAGCATTTTAGCCATAAAAAACTCGCATAACTGTTATGGAATCATCAAAAAATTACATGTAACTTGTAGAAAATGGCTAGTTTTCCCCTTGCATCATGAATTATGAGAATGCATGTCAAATGGTAGCCATGATGCAAGGGATACCCCCTTGCGTAAATGGTGAAGGACAATAATGTGCTTCAAAAGACGATCTTGATGCAAGGGATGCCCTATAAGTCAATGACTACCGTCTTTGAGATGACCCAAGTCATCGACTCGGAGGAAGAAGGGTGGGAAGTGAAGCTAACTAGACATTAGCTAGGCGTGACCGCAATAGACCGATAACACGAGAATCTATCAGCAATGTGGGGTGCTTGTGTGATTGACAATGTGTATGCATCGTGACATTATATGTACTGTGCAACAATAACTTTCAAGTAGTAGTGATTTTTGAAAGATCTAATCAAAGAGAAATGTTGAATTTAGACTTAAGGAGAAAAAATGTGCATGCGAGATTTTTTTAATAAAAGAAACATCGTATGGGATGACACACGAGACATATCTCGTGGAGCATCCATGCTGGCAAGGACCATTTGGATGGCGCCACGTTTGAAGCGGTGGCTGGTTTTACTCTTGGAGGCGGGACCCGCTAAAAGGGCCCCGCCCCGCTTTGATATTCGAGGGACCACCGCCCCTTTTCGATCCCCAGCCCACTTATATCTACTCACAAGGACTTTACTGTCTCGTCGTCTTGTGTGCTCCGTTTTCCCAACTCTCCCAACAACTCTCAACCTCTCGGAAGCATGCTTCTGTGGATGTGTATGGTGTCTTCCCTTGCACGCTTTGCAACATACATGCCGCCTCATTGACGCAGCAGCTTCTTTAGTCTTACCAAATTCCCCCGAATTCTTGCCTCCACGTTTGCCCTTCCATAGCATGTATATTCAGCACCATGTCGTAGCTCGCAGGCTCTTGCAGGAGACTGCAGCCCTTTACTACTCCTCTGCTATGAGGATCACATTGGCTTCCCACGCCAATTCTTCGTCATCGCCGCCGCCGTCGTCTCCGTCGGATCAAAGCCAATCCGACCCCGATTCCTTCGATACCAATAACCAGTTCAGCCCTTCCATGGCCATTATCCTGGTGGTTCTGCTCAGCGCCTTCTTTTTCATGGGATTTTTCTCTATCTATGTCAGGCGGTGCACCGGAGATGATGAATTCAATAACACCAACAACGGCGGCGGCGGCGGCGGCGGCGCCCGCCGGCCCGACAACCAGCAGCAGCAGCAGGGTGTTGACGCCGCTGTCCTCCAGAGCCTCCCGCTTGTGGCCTACTCTTCCTCCAAGAAGAAGGGCTCCAACGTCGAGTGTGTCGTCTGCTTGACGGACTTCGCAGAGAATGAACCCCTCCGGCAGTTGCCCAACTGCAAGCACGTTTTCCACCAAGACTGCATCGACATGTGGCTGTTCTCTCATACAACGTGCCCTCTCTGCCGCCGGAGCCTCATCTCCGACGGGTCCAGGTCCTTCCGGTGGGGGGGCTCCAGCAGTCTCCGGCTTTCGCTCTTGGGCGGCGGCAGCGGGCGGCGGTCAGCGGCAGAGCCCTCAACGCCGACGGGAATTGAAACCAGCAGCCATCGAAATCGTGCGGGGGTGACGATGGTGGAGGTAGGCGACGCCACCATGGACGGAAATGTCAACGGCAGAGATCATTCCGTCCACAGCAGGGAACAGCGGCTGCTAGCGTTGAAGAGATCCCATTCGACGGGGCACTCTTTGCTGAAGAGGGCGCTGAGCCGAACGAATTTCCGTCAGCCTGCCGGAACTCCCATGTCGAGTTTCGTCGACGGCAATGCGGAAGAACCACCATCCGGCGCCCGATGCTTCTCACTGACGCCTTCCCTCTTGCAGCGTTCCAGGAGCGTGGCGGCGCTGCCGGATGAAGAGGCGCCTGCAGAATCGAGTAATTCTAGCTGGACGAGAGGGCCGGGCAGCTGGAGCGTCTCTCTCAAGCGTGCCTTGAGCCTCAACAAGCTCAAGCTCAGCCCCCTTCAACGCGAGGCGTTCTCTACCCCCGTTGGCCAGGCCGCCGCCTCCACTTCCGTTCGCTCTACCTTCGAGAGACTCACGGCCGTGTAATCAAACTACAAGACCATTAGCAGTAATAACAATATATTTTATATTTTTGGCGAAAAGTAATAATTTCCAAAAAGAGATTGTTTATTTGACCTTGTACTGAACTTTTAATGTCCATGCGTGTTACTGCTTATGCTCGCTGCCATGATAAAGAAATAATTTCCAAAAAGAGATTGTTTATTTGACCTTGTACGGCTCTTCACTTTGAATGTCCATGCGTGTTACTACTTATGCTCAGTCTGTAGGTGGATGTCCAATGTGTGCTTATCCCAATTAAGTAATGGGAAATGCATGGATTGAACATTAATCTTGACATAGTTGGTCATAAAAAGTCCACAAATGCTTTTTCATGGCAAGTGTATGGTGAATAATAATACAAATTGTAAGCCAAGAACTAGGTTATGCTAACTCATTGAATGCCACTGACCACATCAACAATTAAACCCTCATCAAGACAATTATCCAATGAATAGCTAGGAGGTCTCATCTCTATATTATCTTAAGAGTTTCACAAAGCTGCCACGTGGCAAGAATTTGGAGGTTCGGGAAGAGGAGGAGGAGGTTTGGGTAGAATTTGATTTTGGAAGCCTCAAAAGACGTGCGAAGCATGGGTTCCCAACTAGTATATACAAATATGGGATGGCATATTCTTGATCTTGTCAGGATCCCTATGTGCTAACCACCCTTTTTTTTGTACATAATCACAAAGTATAAATTGGGATGCACAAGAATGTGGTCATTCATGTATTTTTGCTCAAATGGTGTTAATTGAGTAAAGAAATTGGAGAATAGACTAAGGTGTGAGTGAGCTCTCGATTAGGAAATCGTGTGGAGTGAGCTCTCGATTAGGAAATCGTGTGGAGTGCCCTTAGCTTATCATTTTATATAGCAATAAATTTCTCTACCTTCTAAGGTGTGAGTGAGCTCTCGACTAGGAAATTGTGCAAAGTGGCCTTAGCTTCTCATTTTATATAGCAATCAAATTCTCTACATTCTAATGGACTTTTCACATGCTTCAACTTGAGAGCTCATCTCCCTCTCAACCTCTTGTTCTTCATTCTTGCAACTCTGTATTAGATATGCTATTATTGATTTATAGTTCCCATGGTTCTTGGGGGGGTCTCTAGCTTTTGTGGGAGGGTGGAGTATTTCCATCAGCTCACAAAGCACCCTTGTGAGCTTTGTGGGAGGGTGGAGTATTCCCATCAACTCAATGGTATCGAACCCGAGTCCTCTCAATGGGACCCAACAGTTCTACCAACTTGCCAACGTGCCCGTAGGCTGGGGGGGTCTCTCCAGCTTTCATTTGAGCTCTTGCATATGGGTTATGTGAGGGATTTCTTACTTTATATTGGGATTGAATAATCAAGGAAATTAAGGATTCAAGGACATTTTTATGGGGAGCGTGATGATGGTGAGGACCATCTCTCGCCCCAAGTATCTCCCTATCTATCCTTAGTGGTCTTGGTCATGCTTTGACGGAGCCCTTGTCTTACGTGAATCCAAAGATTAGTGCAATCTTGTGCCCCAATGGGGGCATATATATTAAGAAGGTGAATGCGAACAGTGACCACCTCGAGCTATAGAATAGTCACTCTATGAGCCTAGCTAGACACTATAGTCTATCACCTAGTAGAGAAATTGGCTACTCACTTAGAGATGCAAACATCCCCTTGATTATTCAAGGGGTCTATGTCTGGCAACTTATGTAATATGCATGTTCTTCCTTTCTCTAACCCCAGTTTGCTGTGGGGTGTACCTCTGCTGGGGTGTACACATGTCAATCACCTCATTATCCCATTCCCTCTTAGATAATCACTGAGTTCATTGGAGAAATAAGAGGACGGCTCCTAGATGGCATCCACACAGGCTGATGTAAAAAATGTGACTACAGTGAAAATGAAGAGTAGCAACATGTTCTTAGCGAGGAGAGTCTTCTAGCAATGGGTTTATTATCATACCTTGGTTAGGAAGGTTGAGGTGGAAATATTTATTAATAAAAATGTTCATGAGAAGCAAAGAAGATTAGTGGGAAAAAGAGAAGGGGAAAGGTTAGTTGAAAGCATGGAAGGGAAAGAAGGTTAGTGGGAAAAAGAGGAGGAGGGAAGGTTCGTTGAAAGTGGTTTGGAAAGTGTCAATGATGAGGCTTGGGTCTTCAAAAAGAGAGGAGCTCTACCAATGTTGAGGCCGCATTTATGGATTTGTGCTGTCGATTTAGGGATATTTTCAAAAAGAGGGATTGTCAATGATGACAAAGTTATGTTAATAAAAACCTTTTTCGTGGTGTACGTACCTTCTTTGAAGGAGCTAAAGGTTAGTAGCCTTCTTAGAATTTTCATATGAGGAAGCATTGGGTTTGGACATGTGTCAATGATGAGGCCCTGGGTCTTTAAAAAGAGGGGATCTTCCAATGGTGAGGCCACATTTATGGATTTAACTTTATCACTTACCAAGATGACCTTCAGTGTTGTCGACGACTTAGGGATATTTTCAAGAGGGGTTGTCATCAATGATGATAACGTTATGTTAATAAAAACCTTTTTCTCCTTTGTTGGTGAGGTTGGTTAAATAAGGGCTCTTGGAATAGAGTCTTTAGCATGGGGAGTACTCCTAACATAGAGGATAGGTATTAATCATTAGTAATAGTAGTTGTTAGAGAAGCTATGCTCTTAAACAAAGGATAAAGGATATATTAATGTCAAGGTTGGTTATGTGTGGGGTTACCCTTAGTGAAGTAATATTTGACCCTTTCATAGGCATCTTTTGGGAGTTTTTTGTCGACAAAGAGTTTGCAGAATTAAATAAGGAAGAATGTTCCTTTAATCGAGAGAATGGAGAGGAAAGAGTAGAGGCTTTGATCATAGAGGAGTATATCTTCAATAAGGGGAGTTTTCGAGGGTGAATCTAGTAGTCTTTTTTACGGTGAGTATCATAGAGATCATTTAATATATGATCCTCAAATGGTACACCATCTCTATGTTGTAATTTTTTAGGGTTTGTTGATGGAGATGTTAAGCAAATTATCTCTTGGTGATTGGGCAAAGAAAATGTCCTATGGAGGCTCAATTTTGAGAAGATTCTTTTGAATCTTCCATAGCAAGATATGTATATATGGACTCAAAAAATAGAGCATTTCATATAATTCACAATGTGAACTAGTTCAAGTCCATGTCCAAGAAACCAAATGTATTCAAAATGGATAAGGTCAATTTGGGATTCTATTTTTATCGAGATGTTTGGGGAAATAAGTGCATTCCTTGTTGTGATGGCCCAAAGCTGAGCAACTTGTAAAAGAGCTTAGGTATGGGGAGAAGGAGCCTTCTCTTATTCCTCATCTTGAGCTGCATCCATCGGTCTTTGGCTCAACATCTATGGATGCTAATGCAAGGATAGGAGAAGAAGAAGTGTTCTCAAAAGGAGTTTGGGAGATTGGAGCATCTAGTGGGTTCGTTTAATTTACTTTACTTTGGCTCAACATCTATGGATGCTAATGCGAGGATAGGAGAAGAAGAAGTGTTCTCAAAAGGAGTTTGGGAGATTGGAGCATCTAGTGGGTTCCTTTAATTTACTTTAGCTTAACATCTATGGATGCTAATGCGAGGATAGGATTAGAAGAAGTGTTCTCAAAAGGAGTTTGGGAGATTGGAGCATCTATGGGGTTCCTTTACTTTCTATATTATCCCAATGAATCATTAGGAAAAATTTGGACTCACTTTTGGGCCTTTTAAGCTCTTTGAGATTCTAGGGAATATTCCATAAGGACCAATGAGGGTGAGGCTTCCGCCGTTGTTGTGGAACTTTTGAGGTTATCTTTTGGTGGGGAGGCCATAACTTGAGCATAATAACTCCAAATTTGTCAAAAGTTGGTGCATTAGAATCCTCTCATCAAGATCTTTCCAATGATATGTTAGATGATATAGTTTTGAGGTACTATGGATAAAGTTATCGACGATCCTCCTTTTCGTAATAGAATGATGACTTGGCATTTCTTAGAGGGCCCAAAAATGAGTCCACATTTTCCCTAATGGGGACAATTCCAAATACTCCTCCTCCTCATGATTTTGTAGTGGCATTGAGTCTCTTCGTCATATGCCATACACTTATGTAAATACAATTGTTCCACCTATTACTCTAGGGGAATATTCTATGCTCTTTCTTTAGCGAGAAGTACGCTTGCATTGTTGACAATGGTTACAACTTTTATGGGGCCAATGTAAGCTATCATAAGTTATGAATTATTGGCAAGGTTACATCACCTAGGTCCTACTTATACACCTCCAAGAGTGCATGTAGTTCCAACAGGAGGAGGCGTGTCTATTTGAGTTTTAGCTCCTATTCCCTTAGAAAGACCCATTCCAATAGAACCACTAGTTCATCCAGCACCATGTGTGGGGGAATGGTGTTAGCTGCTTTGCTGATGATGCCATAAGAATGGTAGACGCTATCGCAAGTCTAGCAATTGCGGCCAGAGAACCTCCAATTGTTATTAAGCAACAACACCATATGCACCTAGTGAAAGAGGACATGATAGACGAAACTTTAGAGCCCTAAGTGTATCAAAAACTATGTAGAAACTTAGTGGGGCAGAAGATGCCCACCACCATTTAGAAACCTTTGATCCCACAAGGGGATCGGAGTATTTGGATTCACCCTAGAGAACAAGGCTACCAAATGGTTCATAACCTTGGAACCTCAAGGCAAAACAACTCATGGATATTTGAACCAATCCTTTTTTATTTCTTATGAAAATATTGGTGCCAAGTGGAGCTTGGTTAATTAGCTCAATACTCTTAAGAGCAAAAAGATAAAGAGACTATTAGAGAATACATCAATAGAGCCAAGTATCTCTATAGCAGGTGCAAACCCAAAGCATCTCTATAGCAGGTGCAAACCCAAAGAAAAACCTAGCCAAACATGATTAATTCCACTATTCTTGAAGGCTTATAGAATGAAAGGTTATATGTTATGCTTAGTATGCTCAAAGGCACATGATCTTTAATGAGTGTGCATTGGATGCTTTTGGTTATAATGAAAACTTCATGGGACCTCCCATGGAAATTCATGGTACCTTTCAAAACTAGATCTAGAAGTGATAATGGACACACAAACGAAGAGAAGAAAAAAGATCATGAGCTTACTGGTAAACTATTAAAATAGTTGAAAGATGAGTTTAAGATCATTCCAAAAGAGGCCAAAAATCCCCACCTCTATCCAAAAAGAGATATGGTGTGTATGTAAATCCAATCATACAACAATAGCCAAGGAAAAATCTATGATGTGGCTATGGGAAAACATGACACTAGTCATGGTTGCTATAGGTTTAACCCAGCACTTCAGGCTAATCAAGCAACAGGAGACTTAGATTTTCCTAACCCTCAAAGGCATGGTGGAGGCATGGTGTTGACTGGCCTTACCAGCGCCACCTATTCGAATGCAAATCCCAATAGGATGATCACCTAGATTAGTTGACATGCCTCCACATGTTTTGCCTTTGTAGCTAGCTCCACCTAGAGTAACACATGGGAGCTAAAGAAGAAAGTATTCCATAGACTTTGGTACCGAAATTTATCAATAAATTGCCTAAGTATGGATACTACTAAGTATTTTGTTATTGATCTAGGCTATAACATGGTGTCTTCCAATGATTACATATCTTTGATGATGAACATAGTGGCATTAGCACACGAAAAGGACATAAATTCCACGAGAAGAGCTCCACTCTCTTGTTATGCATGCGGGGGATCCCACATAAAATCGGAGTGTCCAAATCAAGTTTACAAAGGATGCACCAATGGCAGCTAACCCTATCACATTGGAAAGATGGTGTAGTGGATGCAATATAGATCACTTGCTCAAAGATAGTTTAGTGGATGCAATATAGAGCGCTTGCTCAAAGATTACCCTTATCGTACCACTCATCGTTCAAGTAGTGGACCCATATCGTGTTGTAGTGGTCATTCTTGTTCCATGTCTATTTTTGCCATATCTCCTCATTTCGGCATCGGAATACAGTGATCCAAGAGTCATTCTTAGGGTTTTGAGGCATGCTGAACGCATTTGTGATGTCAAAAAAGCCAAATTTCAATCACAAAAACTATTGGAGAAACATCATATAGTCTTAGAGTCTCTTGTACTCTATCTTGAATGCAATATTATATTTTTGGAGTAGTTCTTTAATTATTAATTGAGATTTCAATGCGTTCAAGAATTAAAATGACTAAAATGAGGTTATTCTAAATTGGCCATAATAACACGATATGAGATATTAGATCCCATGGATGTCCCATATCTAATTGTTGTGGTCATTTTATATAGCACTAATTATCATAAGATAAATGGTTAAAAGGTGGTTTCTTAAATGTAAATGGTTTTTTTAAAGAGTGGTGTATATTCCAGTCAAATGATTGTACTTCAACTGTGCTACAAAATTGATTGAAAACTCTCATCTCTTCCATTGGTTGAAAGTTGGGGCTAATTTCTTTTCTTCAAAGGTGAATATTCTTCTTCAAGATCAATATGCATATGATATGGCTTCCTCTTCTCTCCCATATCAACGTGATGCAACTAAGTTACAATGTAGCACAGTGATGAGCTTACAATAGCCTAAGTTCACGAGAAATGCACTTGAATGTCTAAAATGGGAGGGAAAAGTCACTAGAAGGGAAATTCTTTGCCAAAGAGAAAACAAACACACTCAAAAAGTCTCCAAAAAAAGTGCATTAATGAGAGCTCGTTTACCTATAGTATTGCACCTTTATTCCTTCGATATTTATTATGCACTCATAGGACGATGGTATATTCTCTTGAGCATTTAAGAAGGTCTGGACCACTGTGTTGATTATCTCTCTCTATAAAAATACACAAAAGGGTCGAAAATCCTTCCTTTTTCAATTTTTGGGCCACAAAAAATAGGGTGACATGGATTATCTTGCAAGGCCCCAAAATGAGTCTCGATTTCCCCTATGGTAAGTTGTTCACCAAATAGCACTCTATGAAAGTGCAATTTTGACTATATACGCCCAATTTTTGGTTCGGTGCAAAGTTACGGCATAAATTTGGTTTACAAGATAGTATGTGAAAAGAATCTAATTGTTACAAGTGTTGGTGGATGTATGTTTACGTGATTGGTTCACATCTAGTTTCAGTATAACACATTTAAATACCACTATATTGGAGATTGTAGGTTTGCTAAGTGCAAAAGTTTTTGAAAAGCACCAATTAGTATGTTGCTACAAGTAATCATGTTTGGCAGTCTATCCCAAATTTTGAGCAGGAAGTTGGATAAGATAACTTCCAAGTGTGGAAGTTCAAGATGTCCAATTTCCTTATGAGAAAAGGATATTGGGAGTTCATCACAAAAGTGATGAGAAGGAGCCAGAGATTGGTAAAAAAAATCCCACCCCTCAACAAGTGAAAGCATATAAAGCATGGCATGAAAGAGCCAAAAATGTGTTATATTGGTTGTCTATTAGTGTGAAAAATTCTATGATTATGCATATACAGGATGCACAAACACCTAAGGAGACTTGGGACACCTTGGTGAAGATGTACAACACAAACATTGAAGCTTGGAAGATACAGCTAAAGTAGGAGCTACACAAAGTGAGCAGAGGAAAGTTGAGTATAAATGAATACTCTATGAAGGTTAAAGGCTTGCAATCCTTGCTTTTATTAGATCACCAGAGTAGATGATGGTGATATGGTGTCGATGTCTTTATTGGAAAGGAATACAACTAGTTACAGACCTCCATTGAGTTCAAGAGAACTTTCTTGATTTTTAGGAATTGATTTCTCTCCTCATCCAAGGAGATGAATACTAGGGAGATCTATCCTTTATAAATTTACATGAGTAGGCATTCTACTCAGATATAGGTGTAGAGATAGCAATAGATCATTATCTAGAGGCCACAACATGGGCTGCTTTAGAAATTAAAACCAGTGGTTGTTGGCAGCAACAAACAACAGGAATCAAACGTACAAATAGGTGGAAGGGGCCACTCTAGAGGCAGGGGAAGCTAGAGGGGCCGAGGTGGTAGGTAAAGAAATCATAGTGCAAAAATTGCATGGAGTTATATTATTGTGGCAAACTAATGCACATGGCAAAGGACTACTATAAAGTATAATGATATCAAAAGTGAAAAGTTACAACAAGGTAACTATGCATCATCATCAAGTAAACATGATGATGGTAGAAGTGAGAAGTTGTTTATGATACAGTACATGCTTGGTTCCATGATAGGAGATGTGTCATGAATGAGGAGGTATTTGGTATATGGATTATGGCACCTCTAACCACGTGACCAATCATGGTGAGTGATTTAGAGATATGTAGAAAGTAAAAAAACTAGGCTATGTAGAAATATGTGATGATACTATGCACCCTATTGCGCATGTTGGTAAAGTTTCATTGTCCATATAGGATAGCAAAATGAAGTACTTGGTTGATATACTTCATGTTCTAGATATTATGCTATGTTGAACAGATGATTGAGCAGGGTCGGTAAAGTGAGGTTCAATCCTCAAGAGTGTTTTGTGGAAGACTTCAAAAATCAACATCACTTGGTTACAAAGGATAATAAAAATGGCAGGATGTTTACTTTAGAATGGTTAACATGCATAAGGTGAAAGTATCCATGTTTGTGCATGGGACAAGTGTTATTGTAGATATTGACCTATAGCACAAGTGCATTAGTCATGTGAATATACAACCTGAAGTCTATGGAGGCCCAAAATATTGTTGTAGATTTCTCAAAGTTTAAGGATGGTATGCACAAAGTATATGAAGCAACCATCTTGGTAAGCAAGCCAAACATGCTTTCTCACATGAAAAACATGTTAGTGCAAGGATATTAGACATTATACATTTGGATGTATGGGAGCCAATCAAGACTGTAACCATTACCACAACAACACAAAGCAACTATAGACGTGCTTGATAGATGCGTAAAATAACGGGCGCGTCTATAGGCGTTGCTTGAATAGAGAAATTACGGGTGCGTCTAACAGTGCATCTAATAGCGCGTGTATTGACGCGTCTATTAGGGCATCTACAGTGAGAATCTAACACTGCGTCTAAGACCACGTCTATTTACGTGTGTATTAGGGCATCTATTAGTGTGTCTACACTGAGAATTAGACGCAAAACAGAGAGTACAAAAAGTGAGATTTTGGTGTAGGCTGGTAAATGTACATCACTGCTTTCCAAAAATTGCCCATGATTACCAAAGCACATAATTTTAACAAAAACGTCAATGCTTTTTTGCAAACCCACATATACAAAAAATAAGTGAGGTGAGGAGTTTAGCCAATATCAATGATGGGCTACGGTTCAATCTCATTCTCAATGAGATCAACCCTTGCTAAACTATCTACTTCAAAATCCAAACAAGTGTTTAGATCTACAAATACATTCAACCCACTACTACTTGTGCTACTCATGTGCTCATCAAAATCAGCATCACCAATGGTAGGCTCATCCTCACACGGGTAATGGCCTCAATATCTGTATCTCCTGTCTCATGATCATCCTCCTCTCTCGTATCACGGTCATCATCACCTCCATGGCCATGATCATCCTCCATACGCTCCATATTCGTAAATGTACTATACATCACTTTGGAACGTGGCATAATAGGTATGACATGCCACCATCTGTTATTATCCACCATTGGTTGATAGACAACCTAATTCAAACACAAATACAATCATGTTATTTGGGCCTTGCATCGAAGGTATCAAATATTTAAAAGTGAGTACTTTTATATGTGTGTACAGTACCTGTTCACATTGTTGCGGTAGTACTAGTGTGTCCTTACTTTGCCAAAACTTTGTGGAGTCAATAGTTACAAAGCCACTTGCATGGCGTCAATAGTTACAAAGCCACTTGCATGGCGTTTGATTGTTGCATTAGGGCCTCTTTCCACCACGTCCTTAAACCACTTTACATCCAAAACATACACAAAGAAGCGTCGAAAGTCAAGCTTAATAATATCTTGGATTATGCCACAATAATCATCCATGGCTCCATTGGCTCCCTCAAAGCTAGCAATGACACCACAATCTTGTGTGTTTCTCTTATCATCAATCCGTTGTGTTCGAAAATGCTTGCCTTGACACCATATAGCATTTAACATAGTGCACTACACCAAGACAAAATCAATTAAATAAGCAATCTAAATTATTAAAAGCTCCTAACTTATGCATAACATTCTATATACTGACCTTGCTCATGCATCCCCTAGCATACTCCCATTCTTCCATTGTGATATGCATCCCCTCGTCTTTCTCTGCTTTCTCCATTTCGTCAAGTAGCCAATCCACATGAATATCCTTTGGAAGTGCTCTTAGACTGAGGGTATGGCACACGAGATCCATGGTGTGTACAAAAGAGGGCCCTTTCTTCTTGTCTTCTTGCCTTTGCATCCTCGTATCTTGTCACCCATCTTTTCATCACATCACTATTAAGCACGCAATAGAGATTGATATTATTAAGCAACTCCGTGTCTATTACTTTGTTGCGTCCTTTACCTTGAGGCACAATCGAGGTCATCCTTAGGTCTTCATCATCTCTCCATAGTCGTGGGAGAGAGCTATCCACATCAACAAGAAACTCAGAAATATATACAAGTGACTCTTGTATCAACCAACCCTCAGCCATGCTACCTTCGGGTCTTGCATTTTGTCTCACGAAACCCTTCAAGGTCTTCATGAAGCGCTCGAGGAAGAACAACCATCGTGCATGTATAGTACCGCATATAGAAATCTCATCGTGCATGTATAATACCGCATATAGCAATCTCATCCACCAAATGCACTATGAGATGTAGTTGGCTTGTGAGAATAGAACGTGGAAATGTCTCCTTCACTAAACAAACCACCTCCACTGACATAACTCGAGCATTCTCAAGCGTGGTGGGATCTATTTCCTTTGAGCTCACATATCTAGAAATGAAAAAGTACACCATATTAACAATATGAACACCTTGCATGGAGCATTGATACGCATCACATTTTGTATCATGTAAAGTACCTCACAAGCTCACCCATCTTGTAAATACAATCTTTCACATCCTTCGATGCACTACGACAAATGCTAGTAGGTAGTATGAACTAAACACACGAGGAATGGTTGATTAGTTGCTTCTAATTCACTCACAAATTTGAAAGGAAAAAGATATTATGCACATAAAATACTTACTTGGAGCATCTTGTGCCAATCATGAGATTTCAAGCCATATAATTGCTCTACACCTCTTTTCTTGCTCTTTGTAAAGGCCCCCTTCAAACACCTCATGCATCCAGTGGGAGTATGAATTGTAGTAATAGCACGCTTCACCGTGACCATCTCTAGCTTTGATAACCTCCACGGTGCACGAGGTAAAAAAACACACCCATTTGGTCTCTCTTGTGGCCAAGCTTCCCGCATCCTCCCTGTGGTACGTAGATCCTCCCTTATGCCTACGAAATCTTGTGTCCCATTCAAATGTTCCCAAATGGTAGATGCCACATTCTTGAAGATATGCATGGGATCAAGCAGGTGATTGATCTTGATTTTTTGCTCCAACCACATTTCGCGATGGTGGATACGGAGGGATTCATCCTCACTGGAGCTACTTGTTGAAGATGAAGACATCCTACAAATAAACAACCCAAAAAAATTGCTCTTGTATCAAATATTTAATCTTAAAACTCTGTGGCACGTCTAAAACCGCGTCTGTTCTGTGTGGTACGCATCTATAGGCACGTCTATTACATGCGGTTTTAGACGCGATAATAGACGTGACATTAGACGCTCCTGTAGACACGATTTTCATTTTGAAACCTACTTTTAGCGCGTTTACTTTTCTTCACATACTTTAACAGGCTTGCTTTGCTATTAACAGATCCATAGCCTAGCATCCACACTTATCTTCAAGCACCCACACTTATCTACAGGCTTACACAATCATCTCCAAGCACACAAGAGAAGAGGGTCAACAAGGAAGAGAAGAAAGAGAAGCAGCTTTGAAGAAGGACAAGAAGCTTCCATACCTCTATCCAAGGTAAGTCTCTTTAGGGTTGATCTTCTTTGAAAGTTTCTCTCGTTTGATTTGTCCTTTGCTCTCTTTGAAATGAATGTTTTTGGTACAACAACTGTGTTTTTATGTCGGGCACATGTCCTTTTTGTCTTTTTAGAATAGTATGTCTGTCAGAGCGCGTCTATAGACGCATTTGAGAATGCGTCTAAAAGCGCGTCTATAGACGCGTCTACTCTATGATGGAAACAAGTAGCCGCGTCTATAGACACATCTACTCTGTGCTGGAAACAAGTAGGCGCGTCTGTAGACGCGCTGTTAAACGCGTAGATAGACGCTGTGTTTTCTCTTGTCCTTTCTCCTCTCTTTTCCTGTCCTTTCTTCTCTCTTTTATCCCCACTTTTTCTACTCTCCTTTCTCCTCTCTTTTCCTCTCCTTTCTCCTCTCTTTTATCCCCACTTTTTCTCTCTTTTTCTCCTCTCTTTTCCTTTCCTTTCATGGAAATAAGTGATTGCATGAATGAAGAAAGGGATTGCATGAATGATGGAAAGGGATTGCATGATTGAAGAAGGGGATTGCATTAATGATGGAAAGGGAAAGCATGATTGAAAAAATAGATTGCACTCTATATTTTCCTCTCTTTTTCCTTCTCTCTTTTATCCTCTCTTTCCTTCTCTTTTCGTCTCTCTTTTTCTCTCTTATCTCCTCTCTTTTTATCTCTTTTTTTCTCCTCTTTTCCTCTATTCTCCTCTCTTTTTCTCTCTTTTTTTCTCCTCTCTTTTCCTCTATTCTCCTCTCTTTTTCTCTCTTTTATCCCCTCTTTTTCTCCTCTCTTTTCCTCTCCTGTCTCCTCTCTTTTATCCCCACTGTGCATGTCTTTTCTACTCTCTTTCCTTCTCTCTTTTTCTCTCTTTTTCTTTTCTTTTTCTCTTCTCAGTTCATCAGTAATCTTCTTTTTTTCTTTTTTCCAGTTCATCATGTGGCCAGGAAGCGCTTCAGGCTCACCTGATCCTCGGGAATCCATCTTTCGGGACTTATATAACCTTTTGGGGCACCCTCCTAGTCCTGTGGAGTTATACGGCTATATGACAGGTACTCTAAACACCCCCCAGGAGTCAGCACTATAGACTCCAAACCACCCCAACACCACACCTTTTGAGATTACCCCAGTGGAGTCAACACAGCCCAGCCGGCTACATAGCCGAGACCCTTCCCCCATGCCGTCCTATGTCCCTTCCCCCATGCCGTCAGGAGGCCCTTCTGCCTCGCAGAGTCATCGGTGTACTCCCGTGCAGCCGAGACTTGGTTCTCTAGCAGCTTCAGGTGGCCAGCGTACTAGCTCAACACGACACAGTAGCAGGCGTAGTAGTAGGGAGAGCAGTGGGGGATGCATGGCACAGTGCTTTGGGAGGAGTGGTGGTGGGGACGAGAATGATTCAGATGATTTAGACGTGCCTCCTGGTGATGGTACGATCTACTATGACATCACTCAGACAGGAGGCATCTTGACGGATGCACGGGGGAAGGACATCATGGCCTTCATGCGCTTTGTGATTGCTTTATTCACTACAAGATCAACCAAAGAGGTTAGTTGATGAGACCCTCGCTGCTGTTCGCTCTAGGTATCCTAACCCCCCAATGTTTAGTTCACAGATAAATGGGCCAAGTCAAAGATTGTTTCGATACTTAGCAATAAAAGATCTTCGCTTAGAGGCATGCACTAGCAGAGCTTGCCAGGCTCCAGGGAGGTCAACCACCAAGGGGCCCGCCCCACACCGCTCACAAGCATGAGTGAAAGAAAGCAATGAAGTCTGCGAAGGAGGAACCCAGTCTAAATCACGTGGAGGCACAAAGGATCCAAATGGAGCAATATGGAAGTGTGCATTTTGGAGCAGGGGGTGTTGAATCATGGGAGGCCTAGTTTGTATCGATCTCAAATTATATTGTTTATGTAGTTTATTAGGAGGTTGTTTCTTTGTACTAACCCCTCCGCAAATTGTGTCATTTTGCAGCTTGATATTGTGGGCAGGTACCCTACTCCTGTCGAGACAGCCTACCACCGCCACCATCGCGTAGAGGAGATACATGGAGGCACTTCTATAATGACGGGTTGATTACTCAGGAGCAGTATATCGAGGCTATTAGAGAGTCCCCCGAGGTATTTGAAGTAATTAAATAATGTCAATATTATAAATAAAGATTTGATTTTTCATACATTGATATATGTTGTCCCTTGTTTACAGAACCCTGCACAAGAAGATGAGGAAGAAGACGAGGAAGAAGGAGGCGGAGAAGGGAGCACAGAAGGGAGCGAGGAGTAGTGCTAGCTACTCTTTTTTGTACTTAGCCACTGGCTTGGCTTCGTGTCTCTTGTATATACACTCTTGTATATACACTCCTCTTATTTTTGGTACTTGAAGCCACAGGACGTGGCTTAGCTTCGTGCTATATGTACATACAAGCACTTTTTGAGCTATCAATTAATGCCTTATAACTAAACGTTTCGGAGTTGTAATGTTTTATTTGGATTTATAATTAATGTTGGCTATAGACGTGCTTGCAAGAGTGCTAATTAAAATGCGATTGGCTGTAAGAATTGAATTACACAATGTGGAAATGGGATTCTTGTTACTACATTACATACACAACATACACAACATTCTGTTAAAGCACACAAAATTTAAAAAATATTCTGTGGCGCGTCTATAAACGCGTTTGTCTGTTCAAGAAGCGTCTATTTGAGCGTCTATAAACGTGTCTATGCATGCGTCTGTCTGTTTGCGTGTATAAACACGTCTATATACATGCGTCTTTCTTTTTTTAAATTTCTCCCTGATCGTCTATTTGTGCATCTATATGCGCGTCTATCTTTTTTTAAATTTCTCCCCGATCGTCTATTTGTGCATCTATATGTGCGTCTATGTGCGTGTCTACAGGCGCGTCTACTATAAGCGCGTCTGTTTGCTACCTTTTAAACGCGCCTTTAGACGTGGGTCTGTAGACATGCTAATAGACATGCAAATAGACGGGCTCGTAAGTTTTTTTTTTAGTTGAGTAAACGCGTCTGTGTGCGCGTCTGTAGGTGCTTTGTCTTGTTGTGTACAGCAGGTTACATGTATTATGTTACACGATCACACTAGGAAAGTGTGGGTTTATTTCATGAAGGAGAAAAGTGAGGTGTTTGCTCACTTTTAGAGATTTAAAGCCTTGTTCAAGAAGGAAAAAGGTATGTAAATAAAATTTCTAAGAGAAGAGAGTATTTTTCCAATGATTTCAGTGATTTCTTGAGAAAGCAGGGAATCAAGAGACAATTTACATGTAGATACACTCCGCTCGATAGAATAGTGTTACACAAAGGAAAAATAGGCACATTGTAGAAGTGGAACGTGCCTTAATGTTTGAAAAGAATATGCCAGATTATTTTTGGGTTGAAGCAATAGAAACTATTGTTTTCATAATGAATAGGACCCCACTGCAGTTACATGTATAGTCCAAACATAATGGTGTTACAAAAAGAAAAAATAGGCTCATTCCAAAAGGGCCATATGCCTTGACATTTGAATATACTAGATTATTTTTGGGCTGAAGTAGTAGCAACTCTTGTTTTCATAATGAACAGGACCCCCACTACAACTGTGCATGGCATGATGCCTAAACAAAATTTTATAGGCATAAAACCAAATGTGTCTCACTTGAAAGTGTTTGGATATATTGCATATGTGCATGTTCCCACCAATGAAGAAAAAATAAAGTTGGATCCAAAGGCAGAGAAATACATCTTCATTGGTTATAATTTGGAGTAGAAAGGTTATAAATGTTAAAACCCCACCACTTGTGAGATGCAGGCAAGCAAAGATTTTGTCTTTGATGAGATGAATAGCTGGTATGCACTAGTGAAGGCAACAAAAGATGCATATGTAATGATGTTACCCCCACATGTAGAGGCAATTATAGGTGCTTAGTGGACCTAGAGAATCCTCTAAGAGTGGATGTAGTGTTAGTCCATGGTCACGTAGGTTGAGGATAGATGTAGGTACATCATACAAAGGATATATCAACCTTTTGTGCCTAACCTATCAGCAGGTCACTCATATATGGATGGTGACTCCAGTGGCTTTGAGTAGAGCCTTGATGAGAAGCTTGGCATTTCATCAATGGTTACTCCTAGTGCAAGGAGAACTGAGACTATTTTGAGGACACCTAGCAGTAACCTAGGTGTACACAGGTTTACGAGAGTTAGATATGATGGATATACATCCCCATCATTATGCTTACATGTTTAAGCAATACAAGAGCTGGAGGCCACTTGTTTTGAGAAGAAACTTAGAAATAAAAAATGGTAAGATGCCATGGATGAGGAGGTGACAGCATTGGATGCAAATGCAACATGGGAGTTAGTGCCATTTCCTAAGGAAAAGAAGGAAATTAGATGCAAGTGGGCGTATAAGGTCAAACATAACTTGGATGGATCAGTGAATAGGTATAAGGAAAACTTGGTTGCCAAAGATTATGCGTAGACCTATAGCATTGACTATGAGGAGACATTCATCTTGGTTGCAAGAATGGCAACCATGTGAGAGTTTTCATTTCTAAGGCTACTACGAATGGTTGGTGTTTATGTGAGACCCCTACCCCCTACTAAAAGAGAAAATCATAGTGGAAGACTGAACTAAGGGTAGAGCGAACTCACTTGGGGACTCCATACACATCAATATCCTGCCACTCGGTAATCCAATAGCTTTCTCAACATAGCTATATTGAAATAGACCTTACGGTAGAAATTGAGTCAAATTTCTCCAAGTAAAAATATCATCTTCATAATTCTCAAAAATAAGAGGCATCGACAACTTCCTTGGGCGGCTCAACACGTCTAAGTTTCTTCTACCTTATTTCTCTGAAGATTCTACAATCTTAATATTTTTTCCCATTTTCTTGTTTGAAAATCACTCTTGGTCTCGATGTTTGGAAAGTACTTGTATTTTTGGGTCCACCCTGCCACCCACTTTCTAGTGTTTAATTTTGTCAACTCCTACCAAATTCGTTGGCCAAGCCTAATCCCATCCAACCCAGTTAGCCACCACCCATGGCACTGGTCCTTAGATTTAGTGATGCATACACCCGTAATTTACAAAAAGATATAATAACTTATAAAAATAGACCTTTATAAAAAGATATAATCATCATCCATGAAGTACTCATAGGTCCCAATCTCCACGACACATGAGAGTATAAGCCAGGCTCAGATTGGACCAAGAATCAATGACACCCGGGAGATCTACTCAATCCCGTCATCCCCACTATGGAGGATCTACTCGTGCCACTATACAATGCCAATGGGAGATCTACTCAATCCCGTCATCCCCACTGTGGAGGATCTACTCGTGTCACTATACAATACCAATGGGAGATCTACTCAATCCGGCTACTATCAAAAAATGAAGGAATCTCCTCAATCCAGCTACTATCACCACAAGTAGTAAGGGATCCACTCACCTCGCCAATGTATAAAGGGCCACATGCCTCATTGATTTATACATTGGAATGCTCTACGTTCAGTCCAAGATGGATTAGGGTCTCAGAATAGTGCCTTTATGTGAAGTCCCTAGTGGGCGAGACCATACAGCATTACACCAACCTATGAGGTACCCTCACATGCCACAAAGAAAATAGAACTTTTACAAACAATATGCACCATCAACAAAACAAGTCACTATGGTATGTAAACCTTGTTGGAAATATGTGATCCAACATCCATATTATCCTTTGTGGTAGTATTATCCTTAGTGGTAGAAGATAATATTAAATCTTAGCCTAAGGTCCTAAAGGTCACAAGGATAAACCATGGTTACTTGGTGTAACATGGGTTAGAGGCCTAGCTTTTTGACATCATCCATTAGGTCATAGGAGGGCCTTTGGGAGATCTATATAAGAAGCTCACCTTTCCTCTTTTGTGTAAGTGTGAGAGTGTGAGCATTGTTATTGTAGCCTACTTTGTGTTAATCTAAGTGAGTTTTTGTATCACCAATTTCTTGCTCTTGCTCTTGCTTCATTTTTCATCATTATGTTCATTATGGTGTTTATCTTCATTAGCTTTGTGTTAGTGTTTTGATTATCTTGGTGATTATGTGTGCAAGGATTAGCATTCCCATTGCTTAATCTCTTGGAGGGATTAATCTTAGTGATCAAGCGCTCTGTGAGATAGCCAATCCATTCCCTTGAGAAGCAACAAAGCATCCTAGGAAGGGCGATGGCAACCTTCTTGGCGATGGAGTTTGGTGGTGCAGTCCAATTCTTCTGTGAGAGAAAGGTGGCCACTTCAACATCTTGGAGGCTGATTAAGCTCAATGGGCATTGAAGATTGTGTGATCTGTAGAGGGGGACTCCTAACGGCGTGCTGCGCCCCATGACAGTGGAAGAGTTGGCTATGAGGGGCGGAGGGTGACAGTGGAGAAGGCGGCTTCGAACAGTGTACAACAGGCAGCCGAGAGCTTCAGCTCCATGCGAGCAATACCTAGCGGGGGAGGCGTCTCTGTAAAGGACGCGCAAGGCTGGGATGGTTGAGAACTCAGGCGATCTCCGACACGCATCTCCGACACGCATCTCCTACACGCATGTCAAACCTGCAATCTCTTTACATGTGATAATAATACAAACCCAGTTGGTTTTTTTTTGGTTGGTTCACTATTTTTATTAAACCAAAAAAATAAAAAATCCCTTTGTCTTGCCCCTAGATTATACAAAGGCTTCCCTCACTCTTATAACTTGGTGGATCCTGAGCTCTTTTTTAAGGTCCTCAAGTTATAAAGGACACTCCTATGTGGTAACACGACACTTGAGTAAATATCGAAATCCGGAAACTCAGCAGAGTCATCTAATCAAAAATATAAAATGTATAAATCCAGCAGAGCAAAAAATACATCGATGGACCAGCTTTGGTAGACCTCGACTTGGACATTTGGCATGTACATTGTGGATTTGATAATTATCGGCTAACTAGTCTAGTATTGAAGGTTATGCATTTGCTCTATGACTTATCATCAATGCCTTTGTGGGATTTATAAATTTATTTGTACCTGTATTTGTTTTTAATGTATCAGACGACTGACTACTTTGTGAGAGACTAGGCACATTAACTTAACCTGCCTTTTGGCTTTGTTAGACAGTCTAATAACTAATTAGACATAGATTTATTTTGGTCTCACAGTGTACATTTTCATACAAGGATGTGATCGACATTTATCTTGACTAGCATATCCAACTATAGATATTTTTCATAAATCAACATGATAAACTCTCGCGAGGTTCACATAAAAATATGTAAGTATACCACATGAGTTCAAATGAAAGAGTTTTTAAACTTTTAAAGAAATTTTATAGAAATACATTCATAGAAGGGGGTTTTTTAATCAATTTAAAAAAAATCCCGTAAATCCATAAAGAAAAAGGGGTCATTTTATTTATGAAAAATTGACAGGTAAGGGGTTTTTTTAATACTCCTTAAACACATGTGATGCATAGGGTTTCTTAGAAGTACACCCACCGAGGATAAACTTTAAAGGCATTTAAATCAAGTATTGTTACTTTTTTATTCTTTAGATTTTCTATCGATACACATGTGTAATTGTTCAAAAAACTATTGCTTATAACAACACTATTCTTAAAATAAGAATCAAAGGGAAATACACGTTCCCAAATTTTAACAAGTTAAAGAAAGTGCCACTCTTCTCTCATCACTCGTAGGCATTGTTGTACATGGATTCACAACCTCTTGCAATGCCTCTTGCAATGGGATCATGGTGCAATGACTATCTTATCTTCCATATGTTGAAATTTTATTCGACACTCTCTATACTCACATTTGCATTAATTATGATTTTTTTAATTGTTATGTACATACTTCACATAATAATGTACATACTCACAATTGCATTAATTATGAATTTTTGGTTATTATGAGCATATTTCACATAATGTACATATTTGACATTCTTGTTACGCACATGCTTCACATTATGATTTTTTTGTTCTTATATGCAAATAATTCACATAATGAAAAGCCCTATTGGCAGAGGTTGAGAGAAAAACGAATGATGTACACAAAGATGTGCTAAGTCAAAGTTAAGATCTCCATGCAAAGAGTTTGAATGAAATATAAAATCCTTCACAGTAAAACTTCCTTTCCTTTTTATTTTTAAATATAAAATTTGATAGTTTTTGGTTGATTTTCAAAAAAAGTGTGCATATTGTGTAGGGCCCTACCTAAAAATGAGTGCAAAACTTTCATTTAACTGGAAAAAAATATTTCAATTCAAAACATTGGAAACATTCAAGGCCTTTAATATCTTTAAAAAGTAGGCAGCAAAAATGTCCTTTTATATCTTTAAAGTAGGCAGCAAAAACGTCATTTTATAAATAATGCTTGTTTAAGGATTCTTGCAACTTAATAAAAAAATCCTAAAAGAAAACAAAACATCATTTTTAACTTTGATACTAATTGGTGGACCTCACACGTTTCTATAAGGTAATTATCATGATGTCGTCCTTAAGCTCACATGTTTCTACAAATAAGGTAATTATCACGATGTCGTCCTTAAGCTCTATCATAGAGATTGCTTCTGCTAGGAAAAAGTAAGCATCTAAAATTTACATGTCTCTTTGTGTCTAGATGATCCTTTGTTTAGCATGGGGATGTAATATGCAACAATTTGTGATCCTTTGTTTAGCATGGAGATGTGATATGCAACAATGTTGGTGCCCAAACAACAAAAAGTCCAAAAGCTTGAGGTATTATGACAAGACAAACATCTTGTAGTCATTTTTGTCACATGATTATTTGTAGTGGGTCTGAATCACGAGTGTAACATGATTATTTGTAGTGGGTTTGAATCACGAGTGTAACATGATTATTTGTAGTGGGTCTGAATCACGAGTGTAACATGAATGTGTTGATTTCACAAAATGAGATTATGTCATGAACATTGTTAGCAAAAAAATCAAATTTATATGAGAAAACCACTTGATTGGGTGAGTATATCAATTTTGCCCAACACAGGGTAAGTAAGTTTTAAAGAATGGGAATAAATAAACACACACACACATACACAACTGGACTTCTATTTGTGTGAAAAATAGTACCAACATGAAAAATTAATTTCACATTTTGGTATCAAATCTACAAAATCAAAAGTGAGCCCAAGAACTCAACAATAAGAAAAGAATGGCTTACATTTTTTTGTTGATTGCATTATTTCGACTTGAGGTGGTATTTGTTACACTAAGGTAAGCAACTATAACGCACGTTAATAATGGAGTGTATATAAGGTGTAAAATTCTTGAAAAATATTTGGAAATTGTGAGAAAATGATATGATATTTTTGAGGCAGCCGCCAGGATACGAACGTGGGCGGGCGGCTGCATGGTCAGCTTTAGGTGTTGTGCCCGGACGCGAGGATCGGAGATCCATCACTCACGATACCTCATAGCCTTTTTGAAGTACTCATATAATAATTGCAATTTGCATATTGATGACTAGAATGCGCTCATTTATCAAGAAATATAAAAATCTCTCTCTCTCTCTCTCTCTCTCTCTCTCTCTCCACATACATATGTGTGTGTGTGTGTGTATGAGTATATATATATATATATATATATATATATATATATATATACATATATGTATATGTATATGTGTGTGTACATATATACATCTCTCTCTCTCTCTCTCTCTCTCTCTCTCTCTCTCTCTCTCTCTCTCTCTCTATCTATCTATCTATATATATATATATATATATATATATATATAGACAGCGGGGCAGTTGTTACCTGTAAGTCTCGCTAAACCTTTTGGTTTAACTTGGACTTTCTCTTTACCTGGGCCTCCTTCTTGGTTCCGAAAAAATGAGCCATAGTGGTAAGCCTGGGTGCTCCACACACACACACACACACACACACACACACACACAAAGAGAGGCTTTCTAACGATTATACATTCGGAGAGGAAGAGAGAGAGGTTTCCTAAAGATTGCAAATTTGTAAAATCATGCAGAACTTGTAGTCATTAAACAAAAGAAAAAGTTGAGTGCTACTATTTTTACAACAACATAGTGCCATTAGTATCACTCGTAAGAAATAAAGGGAGCACCTTGATCTATTTTATTGTAATTATAGATAGAGAGAGAGGTTTTCCAAAGATTAAAAACTCGTCCGAATGAAGTCATTAAACAAAGGTCATTTCAGGAAAACATTAAGTACTATGATTTTTACAACAAAGTATAAGTGCCATTAGTATCATTAGTAAAAGAAATAGAAGGATCTCTCAAAACCTCTATTTTATTTATCAAGTTTCATATAGAGCTTTTAGTTTAAGATGAGGATAGCCTTAGCATTTATGTGACATATTATTTTAAAATATAAAAACACTTCTTTCAATGCATGCATAGCTTTGATAGATTTGTGAAGGTTTATTTTAAAATAATGCGTGCAGTACACACACACACAGCTTAAAAAGGGAGCATATCTAGTCTTTGAAAGATGTGTAGCCTTTGCAGATGCATCCTTCAATGAGAGAGAGAGAGAGATTAATAAGAGGACACAGTGGGAGCATATCTAGTTTTTATATTATCTAGTGTGGCAAACCTTATGTACATGATCATGGGTGGTTTATGGTATAGACTTTAGTAGTTTAATTGACACTAACATTTCACAACCCAAGAAACTTGTTGAAGTTAATTTAGTATAATGTTGACATGACCTCATTTGTGTGTATGTTATGGATAGGGTAGAATTGGCCAAGATAGTTTGGCATTGAGATGACACTAGGCATAAACTTACGTAGTCTTTGTTCCTTTTCAAAAAAGATGTGTATATTGTGTTACCCCTTTTTTTAATGACCTAAAAAATAAACTTTCACTTACCTAAATAATGGTAGCTCAATTCAAACATTTAGAAAAATTCAAAGCCTTGTATATCATTAAAGTAGTAAGCAAAAACATCATTTCATAAATAATGTTTATTTTAGGGTACTTGCTACGTAATACAAAACATGTGGTAGACCTCACACCTTTTACACTTTATTATTTCTACAAGTTATTCATGACCTCTTCCTTGAGCTCTATCATAGCGCTTTCTTTTTCTAGACAAAATAAATAAATAAAGCATCTAAAGTTTGCGTGTCTCATTTTGTCTATGAATCTTCTTCATTTCAACATGAAGATGTGATATGCAACAATTTTTAGGTGACCAAACTTTTAAAAATGTGTAAAAGCTTGAAGTATCATGACAAGACAAACATCATGTCATCATTTATATCACATGAGTATTTGTAGTGGGTGCGGATTATAAATGTAATGTGAATGCATTGATTTCATGCTATAAGAATCAGTTCATGAATTTGAAAAAAGTCAAGTTTACACAAAAAAAAAAACCACTCGATTGGGTGCTCAAACTTTAATAAAGTAGAAAAAATCAATCAATTTTGTCCAAATATAGAGTAAGTTTTAAAGGTTGGGAATATAAAAGGTTAAGACGTCTGATTTTACATGAAAATAGCTTTTTTAAAATGGCTTATTTAATGCATTTTTTAACTAAATGAATGGCATTTTTGGCACTAATTTCAAACCTAAGTTAAGAATATAGTGCATATATATCAAACCTGTCAAGTTATAACTACAAGTTCAAAAAGTAATTGCTAGAACATCAAAATTCTTGAAAAATATCTGAAAATAGTGAGAAATGGGACCCTTATCTCAAAAGGTGTGGAAAGAGGAAGTTTTTATGAAGAGGTGATCTGGGCTAGTATGTGTTTTTTTAAATGCAAAGAAAGATAGATTTATTTATATGTAATAAGATACAAAATTTTGATGTGTCACATGAGGTTATTTAACCCATATTAGAGCACGATATCTACTTTTGCTAGAAGAGCTTGTTAACCCATTTGGGTTAACTCAGTATCTCTTCTTCACATGAGAGATAGCTTATAAAATAAGTTTCCTGAATGGCACTGTAAAATGTTGTATTAGCTGTTCAATGACCAAGTGTAAATAAGGGTCAAATGTACATTTAAGTAACTTTTTCTCATAATCAAGGAGTGCCTTTTGGGTCTTGCTTATCTACTTACTTTCTTGTGCACTAGTCTTGTGTGTGAGAGAGAGTTGAGAGTAGTATGTATGATTCTTGGTGCATGTGCCTCTTGTTCGTTATGTGGGAGTGAGCAAGAGTGAGAGGACTAAGAGCCCTTATGGGTGTATGTGGAGCTCTTTGAGGTGACACCAAGGAGATGGATTTGGATGAGAAGAAGCTAGCACCAACTAGTGTAGCTTGGAGTCTTCAAGAGATACGAGCTCGGGAATCCGTAAGTCCCCATGACAAGTTAAGGTAAGCATAACTCATTGTTTCAACATTCTTGCCAAGGGGTTATGCGAGCATTACCGTACCAAGGAAGCAACCAATTCTCTTTCTGCTCCTTTTTAAGTCCCCACTATCCACTCTTCAATGCTTTTCCCAAAATATAGCTTCTTGAAGCAATGTGTGTGGTAGAGAAGTGGATAAGGTTAGAGAGTAAAGGAGAAAAACAAGGGAGGATCAATGTTTTTTGTACTTTTGGTTAATGTTTTTTATTTTTAGGCATTAAATAAGCAAAGAAAATTTGTAAAAACTATCATTTGCATTCATCTTCGCATTGTTGAACCTATGAAAACATGTTGTGATTATGCAGTCTCTACCTCATATTCTGTATTTCCAAAAAAAATAGAAAAATAGGAGCCATTGGATCCCATTACATCATTCCTCATAGAATTTAATGTGTGCAAGGATCTATTATCGAACATCTGACTGAGAAACACTCAGATCTACACCCCCAAACCACAAGTTGAAAATCAAAACCTACATAGTCATGACCGTGAATATTTTATTATAAAATCACACCCATGACCATAATTTTTCCTAAAAAATCACGGTGTGTCAAAATTCCGGATCACAACCAAATTTTTTCTTAAAAAATCATGGTGTGTTAGAGTGACTCAAGGATTGCACTTGGATTTTCTAACACAAATAACCAATCAAGTGATTGTGTTGTCTTATCTTATCTAAAGCACACCATGATCAGGAGACATGATCACGTTCCGTAATCACAATCATGATTATATCATGTGATTAGACGTCGTGATCATGTTCCATGATCACAATCGTGAGGTGATTGCCAATTATGCTTATCAGAAAATAGTTGAGTGAATAATAACAATTAAGTGGGTAATAATGGAGATTAATAGCATCGCGATTATCAAAAATTAGTTGAGTGGGTAATAATAGAGGTCATGCTTGTCAAAAATTAGCTGAGTGGGTAATAATAGAGGTCATGCTTATCAAAAATTAGTTGAGTGGGTAATAATAGAGGTCATGCTTATCAAAAATTAGTTGAGTGGGTAATAATAGAGGTCATGCTTGTCAAAAATTAGCTGAGTGGGTAATAATAGACATCAATAGCATCATGATTGTCATTTTTGAGTACTCAAACATTATTATCAATTAAAAATGACCAATCATGATTATTACAATCATGGTCAGGATTAATTCTCTACATAATCATGTTGGTTATAGACATTAAAAAAGGGTAGTTTTGAGCCTTCAATTGGGGTGGTACTTTCTTCCAGATTGTTGTTAGTCCAAACACCTCAAGGTGTGGAGAGCCCATAACTTTGATAGAAATCCATCTATATGCAATGTGAGTCTTTGCCTACTATATAATTACATGCATTTGAGATTAGAGTGAGTGGTTGGTGATAACATCTCCCAGATGATAGTGTATCCAATTATTGAGGATCCTGTGTACCATTTGAGGAGATAGGAGTCCATTGAAACATCTAGTAGCAAGGACTCCATGGATCCCCCCCACAACAAGGAGGTATTAGGAGAAAGGGGAACCTCATCTCTAAGTAGATCTGGAAACTTCTTTGAAATAACAAGAAGTATGCTTGAGTGCCCAACAAAATCACATGAATGCCAGTTCAGCTAACTTAGGTCAACAATGGGCATTGAAACAAGGGAGATACCCTATAGATCAAGAGGCAAGTAGATCTAGCAACTTCTTTGAAATAGAAAGAGGTATGCTTTGGTGCCCAACTTCTTTGAAATAGAAAGAGGTATGCTTTGGTGCCCAACTTCTTTGAAATAGCAAGAGGTATGCTTGGGTGCCCAATGAAATTACACATGGATGTCAGTTCAGCTGACTTAGATCAAGTAATGGGTAAGAAAGGAGACACCTGCACAGCAGGGGTTAATGTTCAACTAGAACCTCAAAGCACAATAACATTACAACAGGTTGGAGGCTTGACACATCGAGCTCCCAACTCACACCTAGGATTTGGAGGTTGGAGGCTTAACATCCACCATCTCCCAAATCACACCTAGGATTTGGAGGTCGGAGGCATGATATTTAGCTCCCAACTCACATGTAGGATTTAGAGGTTGGATGCTTGACATCCAACTCCCAACTCACACCTAGGATTTGGAGGTTGGAGGCTTGACATCCACAAGCTCCCAGCTCACATGTAGGATTTGGAGGTTGGAGGCATGACATTCAACTCTCCCAACTCTCACGCCTAGGATCTAGAGAGATCTAAATTCTCAGAAGATAGGAAGGATGTTCTTTCCTACCTTCGAAGAAATGAACCTAGAAAATAGGTTGTGAGAGGCCCAACTACAGCTATATAAGCCCTTGATCAAGAGAGGTTGTTGCTAGATCTCAAGAGAATTAGCTGAGAGAGACAAGCTGGATTGATTCAGTGGGATAACATAGGAAGAATGAAACCCAATTTAGGTAGGTATCAAATGGCTTGGCTTAATGCGAAAGCATTGGCTTAGGCCATAGAGAAAGAGATGCCACCTTTGGAACCCATTCTTGAATAAGGGTGTGGACAAGGTTTTTTCCTATATAGCTATAGTCTAGGGGGTGAAAACTCAAATGAACCCTATAAACAAGTCTACACCACCAGGGTCAAAGTTGAGACTATGCTTATAGACTGGTTGTTGTGGACTAAGTAAGAAATGTAGTCTTACCTGACTATGATGTAGCAAAGCTTGCTATTATTGATAATAGGGGAGGTGGTGTGACCATACCCCCATTGTTGTCATAACTTGATGCCATTAACTGTTATGAAGCACCCTATGGTGGACTTGGAAGAGGAAGAGGTGTGACCACTCTAAGAAGAGTGGTGGGGTTGGCAAGAGGTCTTCCTAGGCGGAATCGTAAGGGCACCCCTAGATTTGGTAGTCATCACAACACCTAATGATCTATTAAGGATGGCTAAAGGAGGTGGTAATCAGGTACAACTCTTCCACCTCTGAGAGTTTCACAACCTAAACCACAAAATGTGGCAAAGCTTATAAGTGATGGAGATGCCATATAACATCTCAAAATTTTTAAATCAGTGTGTGAAACATGTGGACCCCTAAGGGACCAAACAAAAATACATGCCTTTTACTTTATTTTTGATGGAAAATCTTACCAATGGTATATATCTCTTAAGTTTAAGAATAAAGTTAGCTTCACAAGGCTATAGAATGTGTATACCAAGTTTTGCACAAAGCGGTGACAAATGGAGCCTAGTAGCTCAGCTATACAACATAAAATAGGAAGAACATGAATCCATGAGAGATTATGTCTCAATTCAAGAATCTCAACTCTATGTGTAAATTTAGAGAAATATTAATGGGGATGAGTAGTTATTACCTACCTTTAAAAGAGGGTTATGAGATTCTAAGATGCATGATTACCTATTGCTAAGTCGATATTGCTCGATGAATGTTGTAAACTATCCATTGGTTTTAAGGATAACATGTTGGAATTACCCCAACCAGATGATACCTTTTATGTAATCTTAGTTTCTTCTCTTTGAAGGCACATTAAGCTGGCATAAGAACTCAAAAAAGGTGGGAAAACTTATTAAGAATCTGACTCTCACAATAAGCTCACCACACCGCATTGTTAGATAAATTAAGGCTAAAATCAGACCAAGGAAGGTCTGATGAACCAGCACCTCTATCCAAGGAGAGTGCTGATATAAAATGTCCACATCTAAGGCCTCAACCTTTGGTGCATTGTATGAATTGCATGCAATTGGGAAACCATAATAGTAGTATGAATTGTATGTGGTTAGGAAACCATGATACTTGTATATGCAGATATCCGCAACCATAATAATCTTTGCAATTTCCACAATTGCCTGAAAACAAGACCACCCTTAGCATTATTATACTAACACCCCATGTCCATGGGAATGTTCAGGGAACTTATGTATCAAACATGAAAAACCAATCTAGGAGAATGTATAGGATACTTGATGTGCCTATAACTACTAGTATTGCCATCACAACCACCAACACCTAAACAGATGCCAATCAAGGTGGTTATTGAGGATTTGTCAGATTACAAATACTACTCCAAGTATTACCCTAATGAGGCTCTAGAGATTAGTCTTGAATATTACATCATGCAAGGAGAAACACCAGTGCTTGTGTTTCAAACCATGGCACAATGGAAAGGAAGGGACATGCTGTGTCAAGGACTAGAGCCCCATTGTAGTGCTACCACTACCAAGGTCCTCATCATGTGGCCAAATGTCCCTACAAGTTGGCCTTAATGAGACAATATCCTACACCAAACACTTCTAACCCTAGTGTTGCAAGCTATGTAAATTGTGGAATAGATCACCTCTTTAAGGATTATCCTTATAAAACAAATAATAATGTATCCACTCCTTTCAACCCTACCATAAGACTCAGAATAATGAGTGTGCAATCCGAATTGGTAACTATACTTCTCAAGGTCCTAACATGAGCTCAAACAAGAATACTACAAAGGGATCAATTTGTGAATCCCACTTTGAACTCATCACCACTAAAGGCCAAGAAGAAAGAAAAGAATTGGGAAGGTAGGAGAGGTGAATCCTCAGTGGCTATATAGGATGGGTCTGATAAGGGGACTATCGAAACCATATCCACACAATCCAGCCAAGAGGAACCAAAATTACAAGAAAAGAAGGGTGAAATCGACATGGAGAATAGAGTTGAAACAATGCCAGATACTCCAAAGGGGGAATTCGAGAATACCCTAATGTGTAGTTAGAAATTAAAAAATTAAAGGCCACAAGACCTTAGTCGAGAGAGTTAGGAGAAAATTGACAAGAGATTAAGGGCCAGTCGGGCTATAAAGACAAGTTATCCAAGTGCAAAATGGACAAGGAAACCCAAGACAACTTCAATCCCCTTGCTGGAACAAATTATAGGGGCATCTGAATCTGAGTTGGAGATGAAGGAAGACCTATTCAATCGACTGTTTACTGAAGGGGGAGAGCTCTCTCTCACGGAATCAACCGCTCCTAAACATAGATGTCTAGAATTTGATAATTACTCAAACCATTCACCCATGAGATGTAGCAGGTCTTACGTCCTTCCTTTTCTCAAAAATCAAGATGTCGATAGGTGCTTATGGAGGGATCTAAAGGAATGGATAGAGGGAAGACTCTGATCTAGACCACGGTCTAATGAAAATATACCAGCACCCATCGAGGAGGAAATTGACACTTATGGAGGGATATAAAGAAATGGGTAGGGAAGACTCCGATCTAGACCACGGTCTGATGACAATCTACCAAAACCCACCGAGGAGGATTTGAGTATAGTTGGAGAAGCATAATTGCTACCACAACTTGCATAGATTCTTGTAAATTTGAGATATTATTATGAGAGTGATGACACAAATGCAACACTACCAATATTGTATAAGGGTTATTAAGCTACAAGTATCCTTGATGGAGGAGCATGAGTAAGTATCATTACCAACAAACAATGCTAGGGAAAAGTGGAGTAAATCAACCCTAGAGAAAATAAACCTAATTGTAAAAATGGTAGGTGGAATGATAGAAAAATCCATGGGGGTTTTATAGAACCTGAGGATTAAGCTCTTCTCATTTTGATTTTGCCATACCTTTATGGTTATGAACTTTTTTAGGCAACTCAACTCGTATGACATCGTCCTTGGTAGACCTTTTATGAGGGAGGCTAGGTTGGTTCATGATTGGGCCACATACCACATATATTTACAAAAGGATTTCTAAATTCTCAAGGTTAATTTACTCTCATGGAAAATGCTTCCTATGGATGCTGGTTTGTTTGGAAATGTGATACCACAAAGGGAGCTACAATAGTGCAGCTCTTCGAGGCACTAGACAAAGCAGAGCAAGGAAAGGAGGAAGAACTGTTATATGCCCCTCTTCCTTTAAATGATTTTTCTGAAAACTGGATGCATATATTGGTAACAACAAATGTGATTGGAAAGGTAGGAGCAAAATATGTTACGAAAGATCTCAAAAGAGTAAGTGAGATCACCAATTTAAGAATGATGATATTGAGAGAGGAACATGTAGATCTAAGATTGAACGAGTCACACATAGGTCTTATCCACCCCTACCTTAACAGAGTAGTTGCTCATGCAACTACTGATTTCAAACCTAAGAAAGACTTGTGTGCCCCTGACAACAATTGAGTTGACAAACTTTTGGCACATTACCAGGGAGATTTTCCCATTGTAGCTTATGCTTATGTACAAAATTTTCTACATATCAAGGATTCATTCTATCAAGACCCTAATTAGAATTCAAGTGATGTGTGAAAGTGAGGTCCTATATGTGATTCTTAGAGATTTGGAGAATGTAGAAGTCAACTTGAATCCACTAGCACTGCACACCTCATAGGGTGAAAGAGAACTTCAAAGCCAACTAAGATCACCTTTACAATCCAATAGATTCTTCCTCTCCCTGAGGATCCTAAACACGGAGGTCATAAGTTCCAATTTCCCCTCAACAATCCTTATTCCTAAATCTCTAGATTCTAACTCAAGTTGAACCTTAGCCACTGAACCTTAGCCACACCTTAATTGGTTAGTTACTGATTTAGGAGACTTTCTCTTTTTAGTATTGAACTCTATTTATAGCACTAGGTGCTATTTTTGTGTCGGTCCTTAGGGTAGCGATTATTTCTAGCATATGACACTACATTTAGCATAGAGTGCTAATTTTTATGCCTTATGCATGTGAATAACCTCTAACTATGCACATAACTTTAAAAAGCTAAATTTAGAAGTAGAGAGCTAAAATAATCATAGAAATCTTATTTTTAGCATATGGTAGACAACTAGTTTTTGCATAGGAATAACACCTAATAAAATACACTAGAGAAAATTCACAAATATAAACCATAACCAAGGAAAAATTATAAATCAAGAATAAGTTTTTCCTAGCCTAAGATTTCACAAATATAAGGAATAAGTCTCCAAATAGCTAATAAATTAATTTAAATAGACATTACATTCTAAGGTTAGAGATAGATTAGGGGTGGTTTTGGGCAAGGGATTTATCCAAAAATCCTTTCTAAGGGTAAAAAGAATAAACTATGCATCCTTGTCTTTCAAAGGTTAAAAGAAGGCAAATTTATTAAATGGAAGACCAATAATTAATTCTAAGGCTATGGATTTGATTAATCATATTTATTGTTATTACATATTTAAATAAATAGATAAATAGAAGTCAATCATGAGTAAAAATTCAAATTTGGATTTGCATGAAGGACACAAGTATAGACTGTACCTAAGAAGGATTTATGCAATTTTTCTATGGGGGAATATGCACACCAATCTTTAAAAAACTATAGTACTTGCTAAGAAAAGACCACTACACTTGACTGAGTACTCTCGGTACTTCACAGAGAACACAAGGATTATGATGATGATTACAAATCGCTCTCACGCTCTCCAAGAAGTAGGCATGGGAAAAAATAAGGAGGAGGGGCATAATTATAAGTCCAAGGCCCCCCTTTGTTTTCCCTAAAGCATGGGACATGCATGCATATTTAGCATCCTTTTATGGCAAATATAACCCTTACATCTTTCATCTATATTTACCTTGTTTTTTCCCTTTTCCATCCTTATTCTATTTATTTTAGCCTTGATCCCTATATTTTTGGCATATATAGGGCCAAATATGTGTGCACGAATCCCTATACACTCCAATTTGGGAGTCTCTTTCTTAATAGAACCTTATCCTTTTAGCCCTTAGCCTTACCCTTTGATCTAAACCCTTTTAATTTAATGAAGCTTAGCCCTTAGTCCTTCATATTAATTTAATTTATGCACTATGTGCATATCCCAAGGCTCTAATTTAATTATTTATGAGCCCATTTATTTCTACCTTAATCCCTGATCTTGTACACATTTATTTATGAGCCCATTTATTTCTACCTTAATCCCTGATCTTGTACACAATTTGGGGCCTTAGATTTGATTTTCATGTGACTAAAATTACTAATTCCCTTGTGCACCACCTTAAACCTTAGTCTAAAATAATTTAATATGCAATGTGCACCAAATGTGCACATGTGCAGGGCTTATTTGACTAAAAATTTCCACAAAGGGTTTTACACTTAGCTAGGGATTAAAATTATTAGTTCACATATAAAAATAATATTCCTCGACTTTGGGACCTTTTCTCTCTCTCTATAGATTCATGTTGTAAGTTAGGCTACCCCTAGGCTCATTATTGTGCATAATCTTAAATTCTACGAGTCATGCCACACATATAGCCAAGGTTGGTGAAAAGTACAACATGCACCCTTGGCTACAGGAATCAATCATTTCTACAAGTATCTTACACTTTTTTTTGGATCTTTGTGCTCGTGTGCATGTGTGCTTTTTTATGCTGCCATCACAACCAGCAGGTTTTGAACCCAACACCTCATGCATGGGACTTCAACACCTTACCACTAGGCTATGTCTCCATTGGAAGGTATCTTACTTTTTATATTAAATGGATGTAAAGAATTCTTTCTTACATGTTGATTTGTAAAGAACAAGTATACATGATGTAGTCACTGGGTTATGAGAGTGATGCACATCCAGATTTTATGTGTAAAGCCTTTATGGCTTGAACCAAGCACCTAGAGCATGGTTGGAAAGCCCTTGCACCATAGAAGGAGTGTAGGATCAAACCAATGTCATAGGGCTTTGTCAAACCACACTCGAGAGCATAAAACAACTCAACCAAGAAGCCAATATCCCATGACCTAGCTCACAATTGCATGGGAAAGTTGTGCCACTCACCTCACGAATACTAGTGATCGAGATTCTCATAGGAGATGATGTTGCCACACAGCCACACTCCAAAGCTCCACTCTGCCGCCGCTGCCGCCCACACTCCAAAGGAAGCTCGCCCCTCCTCACAGCTTACTCTTTCACACTCACTCTCTCACATGCAAGCATGCAAGCACACATAAGAGCTCACACAAGTAAGCAAACAAGCAAGTAATAGCATAAGATAGTAGACAGAGAAGAAGAGCACTCTATTGAATTAGCATAACACAATGAGTCATGAGAGTTACATTTTAGGTTTTGTAGGTGACCTCTAGGGTTCACACTATTGGGCGACCAAAGTTAAAAGACTAATTCTTGGGCTCATTTGGCCACTCTAGCTAGTGTAAACACCTTTTCTAAAGCTAGCACTGACCACCTAAAATCTTGTTGTGCACCTTTAATATACAAGTGATAAGCACACACGTAAAATATATAAAACATGGTTTTCAAGTGAATTCCACACATTCTAATGTTTTTGGCCCAAAGGTGGTGAAAATGTGTGGTGGCCAGCATCGACACCATAGAGGTTTCCGGCAAGGGTTAACATACCCCCCTTCCTGATGTAGATTCCATCCTTGGAATATATTGATGAATATGCGTGAGGTTGATGCTGGGTGCATGTTGGTGTTGGAATTATCGGAGGTCTTGGAAGGTCTACAAGGCAATATGGTACAACAAGTAAGATTCTCTTGTGAAAAATAATTAAAGTTTAAACATAATGCAAACACCTAATCAAGCAGTGAAGAAAGATTTTTGTGACTAGTCAAATTTCTCTCGTTAAGATTCTCTTGTGAAAAATAATTAAACATAATGCAAACACCTAATCGAGCAGTGAAGAAAGATTTTTGTGACTAGTCAAATTTCTCTAGTTAAGACAAGGGTAATATTAAGGGTGGTCCAAATTCAATCTAAACTAAGATGGAGCAAAAAGCATGCCTTGGGTTATGACCTTAGTCTTTACACACTGTCATTTTGGTGAAACTATCTCTAGCTATTATCTAGCCTCATAAATGAAACTGCTAAGTGATTATTACATGTGTTCGATTTGATTCTTTTATTCCTGTGAGACCCAAGAAATGGCCTAGATACCTCATACAAGAGTATCTAAGAACCGCTAAGTACCTCTACGACAATGGTTTTTTTTAAAGCCCTTTATTAATAGGTTTTTAGCCATGAGGTCCCATCCCATAGAGATCAAGGCTATGATCCCAAGGCTCCATCACTAAGAGCCAACAGTTCTCTATAGCGATGGTTTTTTTAAATCCCTTTATTGATAGGTTTTTAGCCACAAGGTCCCATCCCATAGAGATTAAGGCTATGATCCCAAAGCTCCATCACTAAGAGCCAAAATTTCTACCTAGATTGCACATGGGAATGGTTATCTTCGTGTGGGATTTTTTTTTTGTTTAAATTAGTGTCACTTTCACAATTCACCTAGAAGGCTCTATTCTAACTAAAGAGTGCACACTAAGAAAGGTCGATTACTTGGCATACTTTAAGGTCGATCTCAAGAAGGATTGAACCAGGACCAAATCCTAAATGGTTATCCAAGTAATAACTAGAAAAGTAATAGACCAGTCACATAAAAATACAAGCAAGCACTCAAATAAACACTAAATGGAGAATCATAAAAAAGATTGAAATTGAAAATAATAGAAATAGTTGAGGTTGGGTTTAGAATACACCTGGGCAAGTGTGAAAATCTGGTCCATATCAAGGTTGCATATCCACTAAAGTTGTAAATCTGGATCTAGTCTTCAAGACTTCACCTCAATAACATGTATTTCAAACTCATCTAGCAACCTCATCATCATCAGATAGCCATAGCTCGTAATAAGCATGCTATAATTTGATATCACTATGTTGATTTTCCCCCTCACTTGGGATTGCTTCTAATATATATGTCTCCTCTAGTATACTAGGCAACAGTCTAAGTGCATCCTCAAAGTGATATGGCATGGGTACTATAGGTAAGTGAGCTAAGTAGCTATCGAGAGAGCTAAGCTATCTAGGAAATCACCCACCATGCAGAAGGGACAAGGATTCGGTAACATTACTTCATAGAATGATGGTGTAAGTCCATAAGTTCTTGCCCTCCTCTCCTACTCTACAAGAATGATGGTGTAAGTCCATAAGTTCTTGCCCTCCTCTCCTACTCTACAAGCTCTTCCTGTGCATTTCTTACTTGATAGGGTCCTCCCATTGGGAAAAGTACACTCATGTCATCATGTTGTTTTAGTGTCTCTCCTACCATGGACTACAATAGTCATGTCCCATAGTGCCTGAAATAGGTTCTTCAGTGCCAACATAAGTAGGATGTTGCATACAACATGCGACGCTCATTGGTAAAACATGGTGCAAGGGGATGAAACTAGACGTAGAACAAGTTGACAGGTGGCTCCACAACATCGCTCCCCTAGTGGTGCATAAAAATAGTGTGAGTGGGTTTGGAAAGGAGGAATACTTAGCTGCCCTTGATAGTACCATTCCTAGCAATCCGGGTCTAGGATAGGGTCATTCGTATCGATCCAGGAAAAGTCCATTCTCACAGCCTGTAGTCAGAAGAGTCGTACTTCATTCTCTTATTTGACATGTGCTATTTCTCATCATCATTTATTTATTTATTTTATTTTATGGTTAGTCAAATTTTTAGTATGTGTATAGTTGCTATATTACTATACATTGTTGGTGCAAGTTATATTATCATGGGTTAGCATTTTCCAATAGGCTCCCTCTTGATATGGACATGAACTTTATCAAGGGAAAAAACATGGAGGGTAAAAGTAATAATATTAGCATAAGTTCCCTCTTCATGCTTTCTATGTCACACCTTGACCTTGCAGAAGGTATTATAGGTTTTTTGTAACCATCCCTTCCAACTATGCTCTATGAGTGTTTGTTGGCTAGGAGCGCCCTTTGTTACTTGTCATGGCATGTAAATTTCTAACTTTAATGGTGGTAAAGGGCTCTCATAAGATTGGATGAAGCTTGTGGGTTCTCCCTTATAGATGAGAAATGGAGTTAACACTTGTGGCAAGGCGATTTGCACTTGCGTAGTGGGTCGTTCTTCTAGGGAAATCAATGGGGTTAGGACTCGGATAGCCAACAATGGTTTTGTAACATTTTGTGATGTAGAAGCTTTACCATCAATCACCATGTCTTGTGTGATAGGGTTTCTCTTCAGGATCCAATCTTGTTTGGGCATTATTGGTGAAGATTCTTTGATAATAATTTTCCCTATGTTGGCATTTGTGCTATTGAAACCTTTATCCATCACTGACGAGGAGATTTGGAAATTTGTAAGTGGCAACAGTGAGACTAGTGGAATACATTTATGTTTTGGAATCCAAATACAATGTTTACCCTCGTAGTAGCCTTGAGCTTTCAATAAGCGTTTGGGTATCCATTTTGGAGTAACTTATAATTTGGACTTCCTACACCGATTATTGTGTTAAGGCTCTCTTTGCTTTGTTGGTTGAAGTGGTACGGATGGAGAAATTTTGGGAATCCATTTAGGTTGCCACTTTTTTGTAACTCATCATATTTGGTCGTCCTTTTAACATGCAGGTGTTTGCCTTGTGGGGGTAAAAGAATTGGGAGTTCCTTGAATAGTGGACACCAAAGTGGAGGGGGTTTCTTTAGATTTTGTGGATGTTTTAAAGCTTCCTTCTCGTCTCATGACTCTCGATAATAGTGAGAGGTTCTAGGGGCTTATGAGTAGAATTTTCAGCCATGTCTTTACCCACAGAGACACATCCTATCAACTAATCAATCATACATCCAACAGCCTTCATCCATGTATGACCAAGTATTACTGATTTAGGTAATGTTCTAGCAAGAATAACTAGGAAGTCTTCCACCACACTAGGTGCTTGTTGCCATCATAGTATGTCTCTATTTGTAGTAGCCCAAGAACCTTGGTATTTCTACCATGGATACCTTTCACTTTTAAAGAGGTATCTACTACAAGTTGAGGTTTTCCCAACTAGTTCCATGCATTGAAGGAAATTAGATTGTGACTAGTCCCCATATCAAGTAATGCATTATAAAGCACTTTACCATAAGGCTAGGTAATTGAATGGATGTTCGTAGAGGTGCTATGTGCTCGTATCAAGTAATGCATTATAAGCACTTTACCATAAGGGCTAGGTAATTGAATGAATGTTTGTAGAGGTGTTATGTGCTCCTCTGTGTCTCCTTTAACTTCTCCCATGAATGATTGTGCGGAACCCAGAATAGCTTCTCGTCATTGCTGTTATCGAATTTTCCTTTCTTTAGTCTTGTCAAGCTTGAGCTTTCTTTAGTTCCACTTTCTCCTTAGCTGCCTCCTTACCATGTGTGACCCATAAGGCTTCCTTGATAAGAGGACCATAATACTTTTTGAATTTACTACCATTAAGAAAACTGACAGTTTCAACTCTATCAACAGTCTCAACACGTAGAGTACCTTGTGTAGTAACTTTGCAAACCCTAAATGGTCCTTTCCTTGATCTCCTTGTCCTTGACATTTTGGTGAAACCACTTCTTTCTTCGGTCCTTTTCTATCACCATGTTCTACACTACAATTTGTCTTTCCCAGTATATTTGAGCTTTTTCTTTTCACTACCAACCCCATACATGAGTACAAGATCTCCTACCTTGATCTCCTTGTCCTTGACATTTTGGTGAAACCACTTCTTTCTTCGGTCCTTTTCTATCACCATATTTTACACTACAATTTGTCTTTCCTTCGTAAGTTGTTCTAAAACAAATAACTAGTTAGCCAATTCATTATCATTAAGCTTTTCACTTACAGCTACCCCCTTAAGGTTTTCACTTACAGCTACCCTTAAGCTCGGGATCATGAACACCCAAGGCTTTACTACCTCAAGTTGAGCTCAAGTCCATACACCATCTTAAATGGTGTACAACCAACAACTTTATATGATGTGCTATAGGCTCATAAAAAAGCTCTTGTGCGTAGACTCCCAGTTAGTGCGTCGAGCCTCAATAATCTTTGTCATCAATATCAAAATAAGAATCTTGTTGGTGCTCTCTACTTGGCCGTTTGCCTGTGGGTAATATGGCGTTGACTTACGGCGTGCAATCATGAATATGTTAGTGAGATATTTTATTACATCATTGATGAAGTTCTAACCTTGATCACTCACTAGCTCCACCAATGGACATCCAAAGCGGATAATGATGTTCTCATAGAAATACTTAGCAGCCACCATGGCATCCTCTTTTCATGAAGCTCTTGCTTTAGTCCATTTGGTTACATAATCTATTCTCATATAGAGAAAGTTAGCAACCCCTCCATGGCATCCTCTTTTCGTGAAGCTCTTTCTTTATTCCATTTGGTTACATAATATGTGGCAACAATGATGAAACAAGCATGTGTGCCACGTGCAACAGGACTAATAGGGGGCTAATAAAATCTAAGGATGGCTCATTTCCCTTTCCTTTGTCAATTGCTTTAGCCTTAGCCTCTCATTCCTTCTATGCGAGTTCACAATTTTGTTTCTTTCTGGCTAAGCGACTAAATTTTGGTTCATCAAAGACTTCTACCTTAGCTATATCAATTGGGGATGACCTACAATACTTGAACTTTTGTAGCTCCTCTCCCCAATCGTCTATAAACTTTTGATGTAAGTCTATTACGCCCATGTACTAGAGCCATTGGGTGGTAGTTGTTCTTTCTTGTAGACTTTTATGATGATGATTCATTGCATAGAATTCACATCTCCGCCATCTTCGGAGATGCTCCTTGGTGTTTGAAGAGCTTCATCTCTTTCTTCAAATTGGATATTTGTATCAAATTTGGAGCTACTCCCTATAGTTTCTTTTGATGTTGTCAGCTCTATTTTTCTTATGGTAACTGAGGTGCTTGTGTCGCTTTCAGTCTCTGCCTCAAACTCCTCACCACTATTGGTGCTCGAGCTTGAGTCATCCCATGTGAACTCAAGTTCACTATAACCATTCCCCTCGACATCAGAAGGTAGAGCACCAATCATCTATAGGGGCACAACCTTACGGAGCTCCTCACCATCAGGTGTAACCCATGTAGATCCTCTGGCTCCCCAGCTATCAATTATGGCCATCATATGTATCCAATTTAGATCATCCACATGCTCAATAGCCTATTTGTTAGCATCCTTGTGGGTTGGATCCTTCCCTGCATCATTGTCTTCTCTACAAGTATAGCAGTATTACAATGGGGTTGAATAAGTGGTGGTGTTTGAAAAGTCATCCACTACCCTTAGGATGTATGTGGCTAATCACAAGATCAACCCTGATGATGGAATCATCAAATTAGAGGTAGACATGGTTCTTAGGCCAGTCATATACCATATTTTCCTCTCTCATGAACGGACATCCTAAGATCCTTTCATATGATTCGGTCTGTTTAGAAAAGTCCATAACAATGAAGGTATGTTTAACCCAATGTTTGTAAACCTTGATCTTTAAATCTCGTAGCATCCCAGTAGGCTTGGCAACAGTTTTGTCAAAGAGCCATCTTGACAATGATGTCTGAGACTCCTACGCGTGGGCTTGGCAATCTTCTCCTAGCATTTCTTAGTGATAATGCTCACTCCCGCACCACCATCTAGGACTCCCATTACTGTGATGCCCTTGGTGGAAGTGATTGATATAGACTCATCACCTTCAAAGTATTGTCCCACTTTGTTAAGTGGAATTTTAACCATAGATTTGGTATTTTCTTCTTTCACTGGGACTATTCATTAGGGTACAACTCGAGGTATCTCCATTGTATATTGGGGATGTGCCTTATGTATGTCAGCAAATGGTGGTAATCTAACATTAAGTTCTCCATTAAAAGGGAGAGCTCTCAACACCTCAAAAGGATCTCCACTCAATCGGGCGGTTATAGTTGTACTGGTTTGGGAGGCCATAAAGTCTAACAATTTGGGGTTATTTACTGGCGCATTCATCACGTACTTTCCATAATTAGGTGTGGGTGAGACTAGAAAATCCATCTCCGAGATGGGCTCAGGGTTTCCATATGGTTGTCCCTTGAACCAATCAAGGATCAAACTATGAGAGGTGGAGGCCTCGATCTCTTCCATGATGACACTCGGCACATCTAGAGTTTTGTGAATCTCAGTAGTAGATGATATGGTACTAGGGTGTATACTATCTGAGACTCTCACTTGATTGGGTTTTGGTTCAAACTCCTCTTGTGTTTTTGTTACTACATCACTAAATTCTTGGAGTTGCTCAATCTCCTTCTAAGGAGGTCAGGAGATAAGAACCAGGTTTTATCATGTGTGATCTAGTTTCAGGAATTGTAGGTTCCCGTGGGGTCTCCTTCCCCGTGCTCTTGGTTTTGGAGGGTATTGTCCTACCCTGTTCAGAATCAGCCCTTGTGTCCAAGGAGTCCAAGTCCTCATCTAGGTCCCTAATCGAGATTGGCCCTTGAGCCATCCCAAGATTTATCTTTTTGGTTTCCTTCATTTTCCCATTCTTAACCAATTTTTTTCTCTAGTTTTCCTTCTTCTTCTTAGATTCTGCTACTATCAAGGCCACAGATCGTTGCTCGAGAACATGTTGGTTTTGGGCTTATAGCTGGGTGATAGCATTCAAAGATGTGTGTTCTAGATTTTTTAGGATTTGCCTTTGAGTTTGCTTACTTACCCCAATCATGTTTAGGAGTGTGATGATGGGTCTCATCTGTAGACTTGTCACCACAGTAGTTCTTAATCCAATGAGCTATGCCATAGTGGGGTTACAAGTAGCCAGTGGCATGTTTAAGGGTATCGGTTGGTTGAGTTGAGGAAACTTCAAAGGGCATTCTAAAACTCAATGGGGACCTTGACAGTGGTAACATTGAAGAGACATTCTTCTAGATGTGATATTAATGTTTTGGCCCCTAGCTCTCTCCTTGGGTACATGTGTGCATTGTTCGAAGCCTTGATAGCCTTCATTTCCTCTTGGAGGTATTTTGAGAAGTCAATCCAAGTCATTTCCACTAAAGTATTACCTTTAGCTACTATAGGTTTTGCATTGGCGGTGCTATGACCGTTGACAGTGGCAACTGTGAAGCCACACTCCACAATACTCCCTCATGCACAAACTACTTTAGGAATAACCTTCAAAGCCTAGTCAACTCTCAAAGTTCGATACCAATCACCAGCCTTGCCATCTAGTGTAAGGATAAATGTGTTGGTCTTTGCAAGCTCATTCCTCTCACCTAAGGCATCGCAAACTTGATCAAAGACCTCGAGGTGTCTTCTAGGATCGCACATTGAACTTGTGTGTAATCTTCACGATCTATTCAGCCTTTCTAGAGCTACTCCATCCGTTATCTCTCATGACTGGTCCTATACTTTCAGCCACCATAGCTCTCCCCAATGCTTGCACGAAGGCTATTGGATTAGTTGGAAGGGTTTCTTGCTCAAGGTATGGTACATCAAGGGCAACATGTGGTATGAAGGATGCTACCTATGGGCATAATGGCAACATGTGGTATGAAGGATGCTACCTATGGGCATAATGGCATGAATCCCGAAGGAGTAACATGAGTCTGATAGGTGGGGGCTCGTACACACAAGAGTTTCCATAGGTACCGATGGCATATCAACCAAGGGCGCACCACTGATCTAGTCATTTGTGAGGAAGTCCCCCTTGCTCTAGGGTGCATGTGGAAAGTAGAGGAAGATGGAAGGAATCGAGTATCTTGGGTGAAGGTTCCTCCTTTTGCATCCCTAGCCGATGAGGTGGATGTGTTAACTAGGCCTATAGCCATTGTTATAGGGACTGTTTGCAACAAGTGTGGTTGTCATATTTGTAATCAAGGGCATAAAACTAATAGGAAATCTTGCATGGTTGGTCATAGGTGGTGTCATCTCAATGAGTGGTATAGAAGCCATTACCCATAGAATCTAAAATTGTGCTAACAGCATCTTGGGTTGGGATCTCTCTAGTACATTCTCAGAATATGAAATTATGCTAACAGCATCTTAGTTTGGTACCTCTCTGCTACTACAGTCTCGGAATGTGAAGTCTCTGCTTGTAGATTCTTGGAGTCCTATGTGTAACCTAGAGGAACAATAGTAGCAATCCCATCATGTAGCCGGTGATACTACAAAAGTAGGATCCACTGGCTCACAGAAGGTGTTACCATTTTGCTCACATGGGCATTCTTGCCTTGGATGTCCTGACTTGTGGCATAGGTCTTTGGATCCTTTCATGTTCAATAATCCTATATATGCAATCATAGATACCCTATAATTGTTCTCTCTCTATTGTGGCCCCAGATATTGATTGGACAATCCCTTCCTAACTAACACTATAAGCTTAACCTGTGGAGAAATCCACAAGAGTCTCTGTTGATGTGTCATACTCCCAATCATTTATGAGAAGACGTTGATTGAAGATTTTCAAGCCTAGATCTTTCCTCGAGGTAGATGCAATGTTATTATCTATATTGACGCTACTGGGCAGTACTTGTGTAGTCCTATGTCTTGGGACTCATTTTGGGTGTACTGAGCTGTTTGGGTTGCTAATCGTTGTTGTGCCACTTGCAAAGTCTCTTCTTCCTTTACTCTAGCAATGTGGATTAGTGCCTCTAATACCTGCACTTGTCCTACCATCAAGCATAAGCACTTATGCAAGGTGTGGTTTAATAGTCCACAGTTCCCACAACAGGCTAAACACAAGCTATATGGACAAGGATATCAACATGAATGCTCCTTGCTTATAAACGATGAGAGTACACCAAGTGTCTCTTTGGAGTTTGCCTCAACTCCTTCATCATATGGTCCGTATGTAGTAAGATTTGGTTTAGAGGTAGCGATTGAGGCCAAACCTCTCAGGTAGCTAGCCACGCGGTCAAAAAGACTGATAGCTTACTTGACTAGTGAGGCCTGGTTAGGGTTCTCACTTCTTAGGACTGGGGATCCTTCCATTGACTCAAAATCTTACAATGTATCATTGGCCTCTAGTGCAAGTCCTTGTACAATGCTAAATTGGGTTCCGACCGAAGCTCCTAAACCTTGTGTAGGTTGGTATGCACGTAGCTCGATAGATGCACTATCATTTAAATAGGCCTCTACTACATGCCCAAATCATAGATGCATGTGAATATGGAGTGTTTGAAGGTCCCATACATACCTTGGGTGGACAAGTAAGAATTTTTGAAGAAAAAAAGTCAAAAAAAATTTAGATTGTCCAAAGTTTTTTCGAAACACATTTTTGGTGTTTCTTAACCCGTCTGGCACCAAAAATAGTGTACTTTTTTGGGTCAACCAAGTGTTGTAGGCACTGGCTCCCATAGTTAAGCTCCTTAACTATGTAAAAATATAATTTTTTGGCGTGTTACTATTAACCCATTCCACAAGGGCTACTGCCATTATCTTACATCAAGGAGTCAAGGTAGATACACCAAAAGGTCATACATTCAAGATATGAAGCAATGGTGTCCAAATCTACAACTTGGACAGGCGCCCGTAATGGTCCGATGGAATACTTTAGACAATTCCTGCTTCAAGAGTGTGTGGTAGCAAGTTAGGATGAAGTCCCAAGTGATGTACTTCATCGATATATTATGAGAGTAGTCATTGTAATAGCATTAGGCCTCTTATGAGCCTAAAGTGCCCGACCGGCCATAATTTAAGTGAGTGTGAACACTTATGGTCATGTATATAAGCGAATTTCTCTCATAATACAAGGATACTCTCCCATTGTGCAATAGAGTCTTGCTCTTGCTAATCCTCTTGTCTTCGACAGACCCCCTTTCCCTTTGTATCTCCTAAACGGTGAATCTCTAGTGCTCATCGAAAAGCCGATATCGAGCTCTTTGAAATTGGTCTTGAGGGTTTGAGGAGGGCAAAATCCATTGTTTTGGCCTCCGACTAGCAGCCTCAAAATTTGACCCAGAAATCGAGGCAAAAACGGCCCTAAAAGCACCAAAAATTACCTAAAACAATGCAAAAATGATTTTGCAAACCATATTCGGGCTACTTTTTGAGGGTCTAAACAACAAAATCACAAAAAACTCAGAGAGAAAGTTGTAGTACTCCAAAAATACTACAGCTCTCTCATACATAGTTTTTCCAAAATCCTTTTGGAACACCTTCAAAAACGGGCTACGAAATAGGAAAAATCTTCCTGAAATTTTTTTCGTCTTCAGACAGTGATGGAAAATAGGTTTTGAGGCCTCCTCTTCCACCTAGGATGCTACCATCATGCACTTTTTTCGAAAAAAGGTCGTTCACGACGAGCATGTAGCGTCTAAAAGCTAATTTAGACAAACAAACACTCGTTTGACCCAACAAAGGGTACGCCAGGCCTCCTAAGCTATAACAGTCTATAACAGGCTATCATAAATCCTAAAAAGATTTTATAAAAACAAAAGAGTGTGCTTGCTCATTAAGGAGCAATTGGTAGTGTCAGACATGGCAACGATAGAACTACGTGGGCCAACACCCTCACTGAACCCAATGGCTAAAATTCAAGCCATTGAGATAAATGCCCCAAATGCACCTCCCAATACAATTGGCCATGTCGACAACAACAAGTGTGTCATTGGGTTTTATACCCCCTATCACTTCAATACCACCGAGCTTTGGTCCTTTACCTACCATTCCCACAAATCCTATAGGTGCCAACCCTTTGCAACCCCTAGATGCCCACACCTTGGGTATATTGACTAATCTAGGAAGGGGGATTACCCAAGGACTAAGTGAGTCCCTACCCACAAGAGCACTCACACACGGCCTTAGTGACATACAAAAACACGGCCATACAGATTTCAAAAACACGGCCATACAGATTTCAAAAATCATGGCCAAATATGATGGAACAACTGATCCTGTTCAATTCATTCAAATGTTTGAATAGAGATGTGAAGCCTTTGGAAATCCAAATTACCCCACCAAGGTAAAAGTGTTGAACCTATGCTTAGTGGGAAAGGCTAGTCGATGGTTCATCACATTGATGTCGGCACGCGATCAAGACAAACTTCATGACCTTAAAAAAGCCTTTATCCATGGCTTTTCAAGACAAGGTGATCGATGAAGTGCAACGACAGAACTCTATTCAATTAAGCGGAAACATTTTGAAACCATTCGGGATTTTATCCTTTGGATAAAACTCTTGGACTCACGATGTGAGCACTGGGAGAAACTAATGATGCTCAATTAAAGAGATTTCATGATGGGCTTAAAGAATAACAGCCTAGATAACTTGATCATTGTATCCAACCCAGAAACATTCGATCAATGTTGTAAAGAAGCAATACGGTTAGATGACAACATGATGAAAGATAATCGTGATACGAGATGTTCCTCATCTAAACCAAGTGAAGCAATGGCTAACAAAAAATTGATCTCGAAGTTTTCGTTCCTTGAATTCTATGCAGCCTTGCTTAAAAGCTTACAACTGACATCTCTAATAGAGGATGAGATCCTTCAAAACCAAACATCCTTAATGCCTCTTCAAGTGATGAGCAAAATGCCTTGTGTTCAGTGCAATCACTATGACCATCCCAATCCCCATTATGCATACAAGGCACCTGTTTTTCTGTACTACATATATTGCAAAAGCTTTGGTCATGGCACAACCCTATGTCCCAACTCATCAACAATTAACTCAAAACCTCTATCTCCCGTGCACCAAACAGAAACAATCCAAAGAGTAGAAACTGCTCAAGAAGCAGTTAAGCAAACACTTCAGTGTTTCTATTGTTGTGGACCTCACAAAGTGGTAGACTACACAATTTGGAATACTTCCATGCGCATAGTCACTCTGACACTTTGCAAGAGGAGAATTGGTTGATGATATGGAGCTATGTGTGCAAGAGGATATGGAACCACATGCACAAGAGGACTTTGTGGGAGAGCTAATCAAAGTATTGTTTAAAGGAAATACACAAGATAGAGAAGACACGATGTCCAAGGAAATACACGAGATGCGGAAGACGCGATGTCCAAGGAAGCACATCTTTGAACTCCTAGGTCAACACTGTTGTTTAATGGAGTAAAAACGTTAAAGTTACAAGCTTGTCTGTTATTAATCATTTTGAAATTGATTTTTACACAGTTTTCAGTGGACGAAACATTGAAGTTCTAGGTTACTTTAGCTATGCTACTCAAACAATCGATGGAGATGTGGAATTTAGATTCCATGTTAACCGAATCCCCTTAAGTATGATGTCATCCTTGGTGGAACTTGGATACGTCACTCATTGTATTCACTTGATGAATCCATGCAAACAATCACCTTAAACACTCCTGCTATGCAGGCATTGTGTAATTGCCCTTATGGGAGGAAGAGACCTTGGAGGAGCTGGAACTTCCAACATATCTTACTGAGAATATCCCAAGAATTATGGTTGGATTAGAACTTTCCAAATAAAATCACCACAATTCAAGCACATCTTTATCCAACACGAGAGTAGAATCTCATGACCCTTGAGTTATGGAATTTGTTAGGTCAATTAACACCCACGGCTCATCCTAAAAGAGTTCCATTTACACAAGACATGAACATGCCATGTCTGGGGGTACTTTGAACATACAATGTATATTAAAACTAACCCCCTTACTTGCAAGTTTTTTATGGTTGAGTATGTATTAGAAGTAGATTTGATCTTGGGGCATAAATGGACTATTGCTTCCCAACAAGCACCACTGTGCTTTGCTAGAGATAGGGTCATTATGATGGTCAACGACATAGAGTTGTAACAATACCATACTGCACGGAAGAGGATCCAACCCTAATGGATTTCTATGATACTTAACATAAAAAGTTACAAGTCTCTTCCAACAGAAGCCCCTCTACACAATAACCTACCATCTGCATTAATGATGACCAACTCGGACAAAGCATCTACCCCTTCCACTCCATCCTCACCAACAAAGTTTAATGCCAAAACCGTGCAATCAACCGCTATTCCTAAAGAAGATTCCCAACCGAAACCATCTATCTCAAAGAAGAAACTCAAGGAAAAAGCCTTGAAGCAAACCCCTCTTCATCAACCAACCTCGCCAAAAGAGAGGGTTGCATGCTCAAAAGCCTCCACGTTAGCAACCACAACTCTGCAAGAGACTCAAACCTCATCGTCAACAACACCCATGAGTCTCAAACCTATAGCCTCAGCGTGCCAACCAATGTGAAGAAGGACCCAAAACCTTCCACTTCCACCAAAAAGAAAAATCCACCAAGACAACACAAATCAAGGTATCTTCATGGTGTCAAAATATGGGTGGAGAGGCAGCTAATAGTAGCTCAAGGCTACCACGAAGATGCCAATCTAATTTGGGCGCTTCGACAGTCAAAGCCTCTTCCTCCTCAACGTAACACTCAAAGGCCAAAGAAAAATAAAAGTACTCCACAACACCATAAACAAAAGCCTATGCGAGTTCCTCAATGGACTCCAACAACTCAACAAGTGTGGGTACCAAAACAATTACTGCAAGCACAAGGGTACTACCAAGGAAATACCAAAGCTTAGATTCCCAAGTGCATCAAAAAGTCCCTTAAGTCTACAAAAAGAAAGAAACCTGAGCACCAAAAAGCATCAGCCCCACCAATTTATAATGTTCATCACATATGGGTGCCTATGCACGTGCTTCAAGAACAAGGATATTATGATGATAATACCTTCATATGGTTGCCAAAATCAAACAAAGTGAAGAAAGCCTCACCACCGACTTCAACCCCAATAGTTTCACCTAAAGTTTGACAAGAATGGAAACTCAAGCAACACCAAACAAGCCACTCAAGAAATACACAAGAGCTTGCGTGTTCATTCAAACCCAACCAGAAGCTATACCTACTGCCTCAACAAAACTTGCACCAAAAATTCAATATTCCATTCCCATGTCAATGGAGACTTATGAGCGCATCAAAGACAAACTCACAATGCTCTTTTCACCCCTTTGGATGTGAAGCATAAGTGCAGAAGCTATGTAGCAGACATAAGCACCTATTCTCAAAAATAGGGAATAGACACAAGAACCGTTGATCGCAAGGTGGTAGAAAAGAGAGAGAGAGAGAGAGAGAGAGAGAGAGAGAGAGAGAGAGAGAGAGAGAGAAGAGAAACATTGGGGATTCAGAGATATGGTCTACCTAAAAAAGTTAGAATATCATAAGCAACACAGCCAATACAATTTTGTTAAGCTTATAGCTTACTATTCTTTTGGCTAAGTTAATATAGCAGCAATTGCTCCATGAGTACATATCCATGCACTGGAGTATATTTGTACCAAACCCTCACCCCATCGATAACTTCCAAGTACATCTTTGGATGGGGGGACCATGGTGGGCAAGAGCCTGGTCAATGGTATAACCCATCGCCTAGAACTTTCTCTCAAATTGCAAACCTCTCCAAACACAAGTCTTCACAACGAATGGGTCTCAAATCCTTAGTGAAGAAATCTTAGCCTCGTAAGTTGACGTAATTTTTTCATGCCTCACCTACAAGTGGCCACATTAACAAGCAACAGCTCCATAAGAGTCTATGTGACTCAGTTCTTATATTTCATGTATATCTACTTTATTAGAGCACTTACATATACATAAAAGCAGAAGTAGCACATGGGAAGAAGCATGCAGGAATAGGTCCTACTCAACAACATTTAACAAGAATCCTATCTCAAAAGGGGACTTCATTGAAGGCATATTCAAATGATGAATGTCGCTTCAATGAATCAAATGAGGAACTAAGAAACACAATCTCGTTGTAATGATTATGTATATGTTTCTCTCGATGCTTCCTTCTATTCTCCCCCATTATTAACATATCTTAGCTTCCCCACTAACACAAATCACATATAACCTTGCTTATGATTGCCAAAAACAAAGCGAGCCAAAAAAAAATGCTCACTAAAATTTAAAAATGCAATTATTCGCAAAAAACCCCACCCCGTTAGGAATTCCCAATAAACTACTGACCTTTTCATTCGCTTACTTGTCTTTCTTATTCTTTCTAGAGGAACAACAACCATTGAACGTCACTCAACATCAAAGCCATCTACAAGCTTGTCAATTCTCCCTACATAAAGATCTTCAACGTGATCACAAGGACGCGATCGGCATCAGGAAGGGGGGACTATTACCCCATCCCTAGGGTTAACCAGAGCTACCGCCATTATCTTGCATCAGGAAGGGGGGACTATTACCCTATTCCTAGGGTTAACAAGAGCCACCGCCATTATCTTACATCAAGGAGTCAAGGTAGATACACCAAAAGGTCAAGGTAGATACACCAAAAGGTCATACATTCAAGATATGAAGCAATGGTGTCCAAATCTATAACTTGGACGGGCACCAATCGAATATTTAATGTGATTCCCACTTCAAGAGCATGTGGTAGTAAGTTAGAATGAAGTCCCAAGTGATGTACTTCATTGATATATTATGAGAGTAGTCATTGTAATAGCATTAGGCCTCTCATAAGTTCCAAGTGATGTACTTCATTGATATATTATGAGAGTAGTCATTGTAATAGCATTAGGCCTCTTATAAGCCTAAAGTTCCCGGTTGGCCACAGTTTAAGTGAGTGTGAACACTTATGGCCACAATTTAAGTGAGTGTGAACACTTATGGCCATGTATATGAGTGAATTTCTCTCATAATACAAGGATACTCTCCCATTGTGCAATAGAGTTTTGCTCTTGCTAATCTCTCTCTCTAATGCATGCTAGTGAGTGTGCGTGAGTGATGTGAGCTGAGAGGAGGGACGAGTACACGTAGTGTAACGCGACGGTGTAACAACGCTCACGGAGATGCAAAGGAATTTCTTCTCAAGGAATTGTAGAGCAGCTTGGAGACCTTGAGGGTTACGAGCGTGGCCATTGGAAAGATCCTCATGACAATTGCGGTTCACCAGGTAATCTCTTGTTGAATGTGTTTCAAGGAGGGTTATGGTGAGCCATAACAGTTACACAAGTTATTGCATCAACAGGATCGCGCGACAAGCTAAAACATATATTAGGCAAACTTGTGCATGTGCTTTTCAAAAAAAATCTATAATTTTTTTTAAATCCCTGGATCTTTTACCTTTCCCCTTTTCCCTTTTTCTTTTTTTAAATTTTGAATTTTATTTTTTATTTTTGCTTTTTACGTTTTCGATTTACGATTTACATTTTCCATTTACCCACCACTGGAAAAGAGAATTCCCAGAATCTTTCACTTGGGCGTGCACGCATTAAATGTGTCTAGCCACTCAAAACTTAGCCGAAAATGGATATTGACAGAATTAGAACTTTTTGGGCTAGTGGCCTAAAAGCTTGCACACATTAAATGTGGATAGCTAGTCAAGGTGCCCCATATTAGAGAGAGGATTCAACTTAATTAACTTGTATTAATTACACTAATGCAAAAATGCAGAATGTGCAAAAAACATAAAAATTTCAGTGTGTTGCAAATCCTTCCCTAATTTCTATTTTTATCCCGATTTCTCCATGTAAGGAGTAAAAATTGGAATAAATACTATGCTAGGAAACTGATTTTATCATCTATTTAACCCGATTCTTTCAATTCATGTTCAATTGACTGTTTTTTCTTTTCAAATTTAAAAATATAAAAAAATAAAAAATACAGGAAACAAAAAATTAAACTTATAAATGATAAATTGGAGTAGAGTTAACCTAAATGCACAAATTTTAGAACTCACTGAAAATGCCAAAATTATAGAAATTGAAAAACATGTAAATTTTACAAAACATGTAGAAATTGCAGAAATTGAATATAAATTTCACAAGATTTCAACAAAAATGTAATAATTTTTAGAATTTCATTTCTATTGTTCTTGAAAAAAAACAGAAAACGAAAATCAATCATATGCACACACACATTCAAAATGCATTATGGCTATGCGGTGGGGCTATTCCTCAACAGCAGCGGCCCACTTTATGGAAAGCCCTCGCACCATAGAAAGAGTGCAGGAATAAACTAATGTCATGGGGCTTTGCCCAACCACACTTGGGAGCATAAAACAGCTCAACCGAGAAGCCAATATCCCATGACCTAGCTTACAATTGCATGGGCAAGGTGTGTCACTCACCTCGTGAATACTTGTGCTCGAGATTCTCATAGGGTGACAATGTTGTCGCGTAGCCGCACTCCAAAGCTCCACTCCGCCACCGCCACCACTGTCAGTCGTAGTCGAAACCCTCCTCATCACAACTAACTCTCACACTAACAAGAGAGTAAGTTGTGAGGAGGGTCGCTTCCTTTGGACTACGACCGCCATCGCCGCGTCCACAACTTACTCTCACATGTAATAAGGCAAGCACACATAAGAGCTCACACAAGCAAGCAAACAAGCAAATAATAGCATAAGAGAGTAGATAGAGAAGAAGAGCACTCTATTTAATTACCATAAAATACTGAGTCATGAAAATTACATTTTAGGTTTTGTGGTGGGTGACCTCTAGGGTTCACACCCTTGGGTGGCCAAAGTTAAAATTATGGTCCTCAGGCTCATTTGGCCACTTTAGCTAGTGTAAACACCTATTCTAAATCTAGCACTCCACCTAAAATCTTGTGGTGCGCCTTTAATATACAAGCAACAAGCACACATGTAAAATATAGAAAACATGGTTTTCAAGTGAATTTCACACATTCTGGTGCCTGTGGCCCAAAGGTGGTGAAAATGATGTGATGATCGACATCGATGCCATGGAGGTCTATGAAAAGGGTTAACAATGGTTAAACAAGGTCAATGGAGTATCTTATAACCAATGGATTTTAGATATCCAATGTCAATTTTTCACTTTATGTGAAAAAGATAGATAGAGGGATCATGCTATTAGCCATTTATGTGGATGACTTCATTACCACTGGTGATAGTGATGTTGACATACATGATGTCAGGATATCTTTGAAATAGAAGTTTAAGATAAAGGATTTTGGTGAGTTGCTATATTTCTTGGGTATAGAGGTGGTGAGATCACCTCATGACATTTTGTTGTTATAGAGGTAGTATGTCTTTGACATGTTATCCAAGTATGGTATGATAGGCTATAAGCCTATTTCTGTGCCATTAGAGCATAACACAATGTTTTCTATAGATACATGTGAGCTTTTAGAGAACCCCACTATGTACAAGCACATAGTGGGTAGCTTGATCTACATGACCATTACTAGGCGAGACTTGAGCTATGTGTTAAGGAAACCCTACCCTTACGTGTCATGGGAAGTTGCCTATCCACTGAGCTTGAGAGTGGTTCAAGAGCTCCACTACTGTAGCCGCTCGTCACCGTCGTCCTCCCACACTCGTTGTCACACCAAGGCGGTTGCTCTAATCCAACGGGTGATGTAAGCTCTCGTGTGGGATCTTCGCAAAAGAGGATCGTGTTGGTTAGCCTAATCACTCAAGAAAGAGAGGGAGAGAGGAAGCAAGAGGGAAGTAAGAGGGAACAAGTGATCACTTCCTAACCCTAAGCACACCACACATGCTAGATTAGAGTTGCAAGAGAGAGGGGGAGAGACAAACACTCCACTTCTATTGCGCAAATGGGAGAATGGGTTACAAAAAGAGAAAATGGCTTTTATAGTTCCAAGCCTTTTTCCACTAGGCCGGCCACTCGGGAATAAGTGACTAGGGGCGCCCAAAACATAGTTACAAGAAGGCTTTTCTCTATGGTTTGGCCAACTGACCAACATCCTCTTGTCTGTCCTTTGAAGCTCAAAACTTGGGAGCATCTTTAGGGCATTTCCCTCATCAAATGATGGGATTTACAATATATATTGTCGGTGCCCATTCCATAAGTGTGCTGACATAGTTGTCATAGGAATGTGTTAAACCAATATGTGGTTAACATACTCCCCTTCCTAAAGTTGATCATGTCCTCATGATCAGTAAGAGATTGGTGAGACACACAGGGAAGGTCGCACTTGGTTGGTTCTCCTGTCACTCCAGAAATGAGAGGAGGTGGGGGAGTTAGTAAGATGGAAAGAAGTTAGTGGAGTACTGGCAATTAAGTATCCAGCTAGTTTGATGGGCTCTTATAAGTTTGCTTTCTTGTATGTACCCAGTAGTACTCTTTATTTTGTTTTTGGTGTTTTTTTCACCTTTGCAGTGGGACATCCTTATTAGAGGAGTTAGAGTACTTGAATAAGTAGACTGTAGTACGGAATACTTAATGACCAGTATCCAAGTGGGAGGTGGTATTATTAAGGAGGGGTTAGTAAAACAATGGGATTAGTAAGCAAGTGGCAAGGGGGGAATTCTGAAGGGACAAGAAGGCAACACACATGGAGACTGCTTGTGCTCCGAGATGTTGTATGTCGATGTGGCGATGTACATGAGGCTCTAGCATCTTTGTCAAGACACTGTGATGGGTATCTTGGCTCCCATGGATGTATCAGTTTGGGGTGTTCTCTCTTTTTCTTTTGGTGTGTTGTCTTCTTATGTCATTGGAGCTCTGGGATCTTGTGTTTCATAGGAGTGGTAGATGATGGCGAAGATCTAGACATGTGGAGGCAAAGAAGAAGTTAAGAGGAGGATTGATTAGGCATGAAGCATAGTTATTTGAGTGAAGCAGGGTGGTTGCAAGATGAGGTTATCTAGTTTCATGGCGTGGGCGCCCTTGGCTTTAGCTGAAAAACAGGCATTTTTTCAAGAAGAATAGCCAATCTCTCATAGTTAGCCAAGGAGTTTCACTTCAAGGTCTTCTAATGAAACATCATATGCAAAGTTGGGCACCTAAAACTATAATCTGATCGAATATCCAATAATTGCAAATCCCCTTTTCTTTGGGAACCAAGTTTGTATACAGGCCCTGTCCTAGGTTTAGACAGGTATAGTGAATGTGAGTAAATTGCCTATAACTTTTACATTATTACTCATACGATGTTCCCACTTTGCATTTCACAAATACAAATAACATAGAGCTTAACTTGATTTATCGAGTAATTTTTGATGTGTTCTACTATTTTCTATATTATTTAAAAGATATTAGAATTGTTAAAAAACATACTATTTTATCCTCCCACCACATCTACCATTTAAAATGCTCAAATTGTATGGATCTAGTGATGATTAGATTGGGAAAGATTAGTATAATGTGGGTATAAGATAAAATTACAAATCTAACGGTTTGATTTTTGTAGATTTACTTTGGAAAATTTATTATGACTGTCAGAGGCCCATTAAATCAATAGTAATTTAATTCTAGAAAATTAAATATTGAATCTTTCAATCTAAAAACTCATGGGATCAATACTCTTGTTGCCATGAATTTATCAAAAAAAATTTGGCTTGATTTGAGTATGGGAAGGTCCATTTTCAATCCTCCCAAGTGAAAATTCCCATATTGTGTCCACTCTCCCCTTTTCAAGTCTAAAACCAATCCTAGTTAGGTTTGGAAATCTAGGCTTGGTAAACTTCACAGCTTAGGTTTCATTCCATGTGTGAGGCTTGGGTAGGCCCAAACCTTATACATGCATGCCACTTTATGTCCACGTGAGCATCGAGAGGATCCACATAAGCAGCTTGCCACCTCAGCTTGCCACCTCCACCTTCCATGTCAACATGGTCAACCTAGTTGACTCCCCACCTCATCATCCTAGTCATCATTAATGCCACATCATCTTGCCACCTTTGCATGCCACCTCGCACATGGTGACATGGCATGCCACATCATGGAATTGCCACATCAACCATAATAGTGCCACATGTCAAGAGAATGCCACGTGTCATGCACGCTTGTGACACGTGGCATCTCCTTCCCACCTCCCCTCTTTTTTCAAAAACATATTTTTGGAAAAGTTAATTTAGTAATTTAGAGAAATAGAATATAGAAATTTAAATAATAAAATATATGTAACTTATTAAATAAAAGAATTTAAAATCACTAATTTAAAAGGATTATATTTTGGGATTAGATCAATAAAAATATTATTAAAGATCATATTATTAATTTTAAAAAAATAAATTTTTTATTTTTATATTTCTTGAAAATTTTTTATGTAGAATAAACCTTTGAATAAAATATGAAAAAAATACTTTATTTAAAAAAAGCAGTTATATAATTATAAAATAAAAGATTTCTTTAAAGATATATTTATATATATTTATATATATTTATATATCTGGTAATGATAAATATTTAGACTTGTTAATAAATATTATAAATAATATTAATTTTTAAGTGGATAATAGTTTATCTTTAAATATCTTTATGTTTATCTTAGTTATCCAATCAATCTTAGATAGGAAATCCAGTGAGATTTGAAGTGGATAACCTATTTTTCCTATATAATCACACATCTCTAGTACTATCCCACACTTATCTGTAGTACTATCCCATCATTGAGCCCTTATAATATTTTCTCTCTTAGCTTCCTTGAGAATGGGTTCTCAAAGCCGTAGGAGTCGGAAACGTGATAGGACTAGACTCCCCCCCATCCACCAAGTTCAAGAGGAGGAGAGGAGAAGGGTAGCTCGTGAGAGAAAGAGAGAGTGGAGAGCACGTCAACGAGCAACACCTTCCGTTGGCGATGATCCAAGCCTTGCTCCTCCTCTTCCACTTCCTCTCCCTTCGCCCTCTTCCCCCCCACTACCCCTTAGTTTAGATAATCCACATGAACCCGCCCTTCTTGAGTCCTCTCTTCTACAAGAACCCACCCCCCCTCCTTTGGGCGCCCTTCGTGTGGATAGGAAAGAACTATCAAAGTCAGGGGCACATCGTCGTGCCCATGCAATCTTCCAATCCTATTTCAAAGACCTCACATCTTCATCACAGGCATGTGTGCTTGATGCTTTGATTGATCTGCCCAACATGGCCAACTGCAGGGCGCTTTCCGACATTGGAGGTCGAAGAGAGAGGAGAGCTGGCATGGCGGTGCTACAAAGTGTTCGTCATTCCTATATAGTTAACAAGAAGAGGAACTCTGCGGACGCTTTGGCTGCTCGACGGGCTATTGTGGCAGCCATAAGTAGCTCCCAAATGAAGGGTAAGGTTAGTGCCACATCTCGCATCCTTTCCATAGCACCACACGCACTTAGAGTTGGGTCTATTAGGCGACAAAGTTTAGATACCAATGAGGTTGGTGCTATGTGGGCGAGTAGTGGTCGTGTAGCTAGGCATGATCGCCTACTAGATGAAACCACTAGAACCTTGATAGAAAGTTTTTGGGAGGAGAATTGTCGTGCATCGCCAGTTTTCAAGAAAGCTTTGCGTAAGAGAGTGACAAGAGGAGTGTTCATTGAGCACGGTGCTTGCTTTCTTGAAATGTCCCAAACTGAGTTGTATTCTCAGTTTGTAGCTTCGTATCCAGAGCTTAAAATTGGGCAAAGGTCATTTGAGGGGTGTAAGCCTTGGTTTGTGAGGTACTCACGTCAGCGTGACACATGTTGTTGTCGCTACCATGTTGAGTTCAATCTTTTTTATGATGTGTTCCGTTCTCTTAGTGGGCATAGAGAGTTGCCTCGTAGTCCACGTGATTTCATCCACTCTCTTTTGTGTGCACTCTCGGAGGATGCCCAGTTCCATAGGATGCCTTGTGTGGAGAGCAATTGCACATCATGTGGTTCACTTGCACATCTACAGATGGTAGATCTTGATGCAAGTGACCAAGAGATAGTGGCATGGCAACGTTATGAGTATGTGACACACCAGCTCCAGAGTGGTGGACAGTCCAGGAAGTTGCAGCTCGTGGACAAACATACACCACGTTGTCACTTCACAGCCACATTTAGGGAGCAGATCTACCCCTACATACGGCACAGTCATTGTGCCAAGTGGCAGGATCGTCAATTCCGAGCATGCCTAGCAGAGTTTCCTATTGGTGTGGTCGTCTCTGTGATTGATTTTGCAGAGAACTACACTTTCACACCTTTTCAGGAGATACAATCTGAGTATTACTTCTCAGAGCAGGTAATGGTTATATTTTGTACTATTTGTTTTATGTTTGAGCTTCATTACTTAATTGATTTTTTGTGTCCTAAACGTATGTATTGCTTCCCTCACCAGGTTGCTATTTTGGTCCACATTAGCTATCGACATGCAGAGGCTCATGTAGATGGGATAGCGAGTACCCCCGAGACCCGTGTCATTATTCGAGAGTATCATTTCTATATCAGTGATGATCGTTCACATGATGCACATTTTGTGCAACACTGCTTTCGTCTCCATGACGATTTTTTAGGAGATTGTGGGATCAGACATGTCCAACGATGGGTTTGGTCGGATGGTTGTGGCGCACAGTTCAAGTCATCACGTCAATTCTATTGGCTCTACAGGTTGTACTTATGGCTTTCTTACATTTTCAATTAAACTAAATTCACTAGAACATCTTAAAGAAAACAATAACTAAGACTATCTTTTATGGATTTATAGGTGGCATGTGCAGTCTAGTATCCCAATGATTTGGTCATTCTTTGAGACTGGTCACGGGAAGGGTGAGCATGATGGTGCAGGCGCGTGTGTGAAACGTGCCTTGAGGCGTCATCAGCTGCGACAGGATGCTCAGCGGTTCAGAGATGCGGGCCACGTAGTCGAGTGGTGCTCCCAACATTTGTGTGGGAGTGCAGCATCATCGTACCCCAGACGTGATGCTCGGATTGTCAGGAGATTTTTTTGGCATGTGGATGGTGGCACGATTGACCGCAGAGCCTCCCATGATTGTGACACAGTACCTGGCACCTTGGGCTTACATTCCATCAGGAGCACGTGCATGGCGGCCCCCACGATTTACACACGACGGTTTGCATGCTTCTGTGGAGCATGTATGGATGGCGATTGGTCACATTGTGCCTCGAGAGGATGGGCAGATGCATGGATACAGACATTCCTCTCCCCCGAGCATCCTTCACATCCAGTGGTGTCTGTTGAGCACACAGGTCCTGCGTTCATGGTCAGTTATGATGACCTGACAGATTTGCTACAGGAGGGTGATGTATTTGCTGTTATTGCCAGTGAGGGAAACAGCGAGGGAGTAGACTACTATCTGATGAGTTGCACTAGGCCAAAGTGCATGCTTGACCAGGATACAGTGGATGATCATGGGTTTTCTTATGACGCCCATAGCATGATTGTGGCAGGCCGGTTCTACCAGCAGATTCGACTTCATCGGGGGAGTCTTGAGTTCCAGCAGTGGAAGTGGGAGTTAGAGGCATTTCAGTTCTCTCATCTAGTGGTTGCTACCAGGCTCACTCTTGTTCGAGTACAGAGCCGAAAACACAGTTCTCACCCTCGTTTTCGGCTTCGAGTGGATGACCATGAGAGCATTCTAGAGCAGTTGAGAGCTAGAGAGGGTGCTGCTGACTAGATCTCTATCTTGATAGTGACTAAACTCAGACTAGCTGGGTTAGCTCACTTACATTGTACTTAGATTTTTGGGCAGTGACTAACCTCAGACTAGCTGGGGTAGCTCATTTTCATTCTGATGTACTTATTTGATGTTTATATCATTATGAGTTTTCTCATTATTGAGTATCATTACATTTTAGTTGATGTTCTTGATTTTATTATATTTTTTAACACTTTGGCTATCATATTGTTTGTTGAAAATCTCCATGCCATCGTACCCAAACATGCTCCGATGGGGACCAAACTTTGCAAGCATGTGGGGGTGGGCCCCCCCCACATGCTTGCAAAGTTTGGTCCCCATCGGAGCATGTTTGGGTTGGCAATGGGCGCCCAGTGCGGTTTTTTCAAGTCTCTTGGTGCTTAAGAGGCCATGGAAAATCCGGGCCTTCCCCATACCATCGTACCCAAACATGCTCCGATGGGGACCAAACTTTGCAAGCGTGTGGGGGTGGGCCCCCCCCAAATGCTTGCAAAGTTTGGTCCCCATCGGAGCATGTTTGGGTTGGCAATCGGCGCCCTGTGCGGTTTTTTCAAGTCTCTTGGTGCTTAAGAGGCCATGGAAAATCCGGGCCTTCCCCATACCATCGTACCCAAACATGCTCCGATGGGGACCAAACTTTGCAAGCGTGTGGGGGTGGGCCCCCCCCACATGCTTGCAAAGTTTGGTCCCCATCGGAGCATGTTTGGGTTGGCAATGGGCGCCCAGTGCGGGTTTTTCTAGTCTCTTGGTGCTTAAGAGGCCATGGAAAATCCGGGCCTTCCCCATACCATCGTACCCAAAGATGCTCCGATGGAGACCAAACTTTGCAAGCATGTGGAGGTGGGCCCCCCCCACATGTTTGCAAAGTTTGGTCGCAATCAGAGCATGTTTGGGTTGGCAATCGGCGCCCAGTGCGGTTTTTTCAAGTCTCTTGGTGCTTAAGAGGCCATGGAAAATCCGGGCCTTCCCCATACCATCGTACCCAAACATGCTCCGATGGGGACCAAACTTTGCAAGCATGTGGGGGTGGGCCCCCCCCACATGCTTGCAAAGTTTGGTCCCCATCGGAGCATGTTTGGATTGGCAATCAGCGCCCAGTGCGGGTTTTTCAAGTCTCTTGGTGCTTAAGAGGCCATGGAAAATCCAGGCCTTCCCCATACCATCGTACCCAAACATGCTCCGATGGGGACCAAACTTTGCAAGCGTGTGGGGGTGGGCCCCCCCCACATGCTTGCAAAGTTTGGTCCCCATCGGAGCATGTTTGGGTTGGCAATGGGCGCCCAGTGCGGTTTTTTCAAGTCTCTTGGTGCTTAAGAGGCCATGGAAAATCCGGGCCTTCCCCATACCATCGTACCCAAACATGCTCCGATGGGGACCAAACTTTGCAAGCGTGTGGGGGTGGGCCCCCCCCACATGCTTGCAAAGTTTGGTCCCCATCGGAGCATGTTTGGGTACGATGGTATGGGGAAGGCCCGGATTTTCCATGGCCTCTTAAGCACCAAGAGACTTGAAAAACCCGCACTGGGCGCCGATTGCCAATCCAAACATGCTCCGATGGGGACCAAACTTTGCAAGCATGTGGGGGGGGCCTACCCCCACATGCTTGCAAAGTTTGGTCCCCATCGGAGCATGTTTGGGTACGATGGTATGGGGAAGGCCCGGATTTTCCATGGCCTCTTAAGCACCAAGAGACTTGAAAAACCCGCACTGGGCGCCCATTGCCAACCCAAACATACTCTGATTGTGACCAAACTTTGCAAGCATGTGGGGGTGGGCCCCCCCCACATCCTTGCAAAGTTTGGTCCCCATCGGAGAATGTTTGGGTACGATGGTATGGGGAAGGCCCGGATTTTCCATGGCCTCTTAAGCACCAAGAGACTTGAAAAACCCGCACTGGGCGCCCATTGCCAACCCAAACATGCTCTGATTGTGACCAAACTTTGCAAGCATGTGGGGGTGGGCCCCCCCCACATCCTTGCAAAGTTTGGTCCCCATCGGAGAATGTTTGGGTACGATGGTATGGGGAAGGCCCGGATTTTCCATGGCCTCTTAAGCACCAAGAGACTTGAAAAACCCGCACTGGGCGCCCATTGCCAACCCAAACATGCTCTGATTGTGACCAAACTTTGCAAGCATGTGGGGGTGGGCCCCCCCCACATCCTTGCAAAGTTTGGTCCCCATCGGAGAATGTTTGGGTACGATGGTATGGGGAAGGCCCGGATTTTCCATGGCCTCTTAGGCACCAAGAGACTTGAAAAACCCGCACTGGGCGCCGATTGCCAACCCAAACATGCTCTGATTGTGACCAAACTTTGCAAGCATGTGGGGGTGGGCCACCCCCACATGCTTGCAAAGTTTGGTCCCCATCGGAGCATGTTTGGGTACGATGGTATGGGGAAGGCCCGGATTTTCCATGGCCTCTTAAGCACCAAGAGACTTGAAAAACCCGCACTGGGCGCCGATTGCCAACCCAAACATGCTTTGATTGTGACCAAACTTTGCAAGCATGTGGGGGGGGCCCACCCCCACACGCTTGCAAAGTTTGGTCCCCATCGGAGCATGTTTGGGTACGATGGTATGGGGAAGGCCCGGATTTTCCATGGCCTCTTAAGCACCAAGAGACTTGAAAAAACCACACTGGGCGCCCATTGCCAACCTAAACATGCTCCGATGGGGACCAAACTTTGCAAGCATGTGGGGGGGGGGCCACCCCCACATGCTTGCAAAGTTTGGTCCCCATCGGAGCATGTTTGGGTACGATGGCATGGAGATTTTCAACAAACAATATGATAGCAAAAGTGTTAAGAAATATAATAAAATCAAGAACATCAACTAAAATGTAATGATACTCAAAAATGAGAAAACTCATAATGATATAAACATCAAATAAGTACATCAGAATGAAAATGAGCTACCCCAGCTAGCCTGAGGTTAGTCACTGCCCAAAAATCTAAGTACAATGTAAGTGAGCTAACCCAGCTAGTCTGAGTTTAGTCACTATCAACAGCAACCCAATCAAAATCGTCATCTCTAACTGCCGGTCGACGTGCGCGTCGAGGCTGCTGTGCACGTCGAGGAGGCTGTGCCGGCTGCGGGGGTCGTCGAATGTCTGCGGGGAGGTCTGCCTCAAAGGAAGGATCGTGAGCTGGTGCCGGTATACTCGGGAGCTCACGAGTCCCAAAAGCTGCTATGGCCCTCTCTCTCTCTCTGCGTCGTGCTAATGCAAGACGCCTCTGTCTGTACACCCAAAATCTATAATCTGCAATGGTGCGTGTCTGCCACTCTGCTCGTGTAAGCTCCTCTGCTGTAAGGACACGCTGCTCATGAGAAGCAGCACTGCTGCTAGCACCATCACCCGCTGTGCCACTAGGGCCAGCACCACCCACGCGCTCAAATGCTGTCACCTGGCTCTCATGTAGCACTCTCTGGTAAGCGTCGAACTCATGTGAGCTCCACTCTATCTCAGGAGGCACCTCAGGCTCCTGGGCTCTATCGTCGAAGGCGTCGAGTCCCAAGTCCATAGCTGATGTAAAGTCGATAGGCCTCCCAGTCCTGGCATCTACTCGTACAAGGCCTGGGTGAAGATCATCGATGCCCAATACCCTGTACGTCGCTAAGTCGACGCGTGCACGGCAGGATGGGCATGCTGAGAACCGGACGAGCTCCTGGGTGATGCAAGACAAGTGGAAAATATGTCCACATCCTAGGGCATATCCTCCTGTACTATCAATGTCCTCGATACATAAACAGCAGCACGCATCCCGTAGGAAGGGAGGTGCATCCTGAGGGAGAGGTCGTCGAAAAACCTCTGTGATAGGCCGTGGATATAACGGTAGGTAAGGCACTGTCACATCGGATGATCTACGATACTCTCGAACATGCAGCATCAGCTGCTCTGCCCTGTGCTGGGCAATCTGCTCCATGATCTGATGATGCTGTGCCTCAGCTCTGGAGCTCTCTACCTCGGTCCGAGCCTACGCAAAAAAGTAAAGCATTAAAATATTTGATTAGTCTCTCATTAGGTATTACTTAAAGAAATTTGTAACTTAAACGTGCAAGAGAAACCTACCTGCTGGATGTCGGACTCTCTCAGATGCTGTGCCTCTGCAGTAGCTGCCTCTGCCATCTGTAAATGCAGCTCGGAGGCGGTCTATCTCCGCTCTCGCCTCTACCAACTCCTGAGTGAGCCTCTGAGTGGCAGGTGTGGGAACCTGCGTGACACAATCAACCATGCTGCTCATGTAAAAATATAGAAAAGTACATATAAACATGAAGATAAATGACCAAAAAAACTTAAGACGTAATATATATGTAAATACCTCCACATCTGTCGTCGGTATAGCTCGTGAGAATAGGCGCACCACGTGCTGGATGCTCTCCGTGGTACTCCGTACGTCAATGCCGACCTGCGTGCCAAGAGCCTCTACTGTCGACAATGGCACAAATGAAGGATCTGTGGCGGCAGGTGCTACACGAAGTGCTGGTGGAGGCCGCCTACCCTGGTCCTGGAGACGGCCTCGGCCAGCACCACCACCCGGACGATGGCTGGTGTAATCGACCTCCTCCCCTAAGACAAACTCCGCATATAACTGCTTTGCGAAGTATATGGGGATCTGGCGGTTGTTCGGCATCCTCCCATATGCGGCAACATATCGACTATAGATATGTGCCGCCATACGAGGATGCGAACACCGCGAAATAGTGAGGGGCTTCCCCGCCCCGGGCCTCATCCCACGACTATCGAGGAAAAGATCTAGGAAAGCCCCATCCCTAATAGGAGCAAGATCACAGACCTGACGATATGTCAGGCCATGTGACACCGGAGCAGCGCGATGGTGGGCTATCCACTCATCTACATAAACAATATCGTGAAGGCTACGAAGGGACGCAAGCATCGCCTCCAAGTCTGCCACGATATGTAATGTAGACGGAGTGTCTCTAGCACTCCTACGGATAGCCGCTAGCTCACGGTCTATCTCCGCGATGAGGTCCGCAATAGATGAGCGGCCCTCCTCGTGGCCCTCCTCGTGGCCCTCCATGCTAAAACCTAAGCCCAATGTGAAGGGTCCAATGTGAAGGGTCTAATGTGAAAGGTCTAATGCTTAGTGCTAAGTAGCACTAATGAAGCTAAAAACAAAGCTAATGGGCTCACTAACACTAATCCAAATCAAGAGAGAGCAAGGGAGTGAAAACGACTTGTGAAAATGAGCCAAAAAAAAAAGTTTTCCGGTTTTATAACCTCGATCGAGGTTCGGTAACATCATGCAATTTAGGGTTTGCAAGATTAACGCTCTGGATATTAGGGTTAGTGCAACATACGGCCAAGATACACACCTAATTCTAGGGTTGGGGAAGGATCGACGGCTGAGATTTGATATTAATATCTCGATCGAGGTAATTGGACGGCCACGATTTAGAGGCATTACCACGAAAAGGTATCTCGACGGTCAAGATTCATTATATACCTCGATCGAGATATTTAAACGGCCGAGATCGCATCTTCCAGCGTACGTGAATGGACGGTATAGATTGCGTTTCCTTATCTCGATCGAGATAATTGGACGGTGGATATTGCATCTACGTATCTCGATCGAGATATTCGGACGGTGCAGATTGAATCTCTATATCACGATCGAGATATTTGGACGGCTGAGATTTGAACTCAGTATCTCGATCGAGATATGGGGACGGTGGAGATTGTATCCGATTACCTCGAACAATGAATGGTCGCGATTGGATGTATATTTCTCGTTCGAGATACGTGGACGATGGAGATGTGCTAGTCAAATATGCCTACGGGGATACAGCGTGGCCCTGATGTGGATCCGAGTGGCATAGATATCTCGATCGAGATATTGTGGTGGCGGTGACATGTATTGGTGACATGGATGACGCCTGGAAAGCCGGACCTGCTAGCGTGGCATTAGATGGTATCTCGATCGAGATATGTCGATTTAGGCTCGGGAGCCACGTGTCGTCTTTTGATTCGCGGCACTATCACGATCGAGGTACTCCGCCCGAGATGGATGGATGTCCCAATTTTGGAGAGAGTGAACGAAAGTGAGTACCCTCATCTTGCAACCACCCAGCAGGGGTGATTAAGAAGATCTAGGTGATGGATCGTACCATTGGCCAGGCGCAAGATCGTACCATTGACCAGGCTTGTGCCCACCATGGTCCCCCTATCCCCAGAGATATACTTGGATGGTTGTCGAGGATAAAACTTTGTGTTGTGCACATAGGACAAAGCCCAGTGAGATTTGCAGGTGTTGTGCATGAACGAAGGCAAAAGGTGTGCCCGTGGTCCTAATCACCTAGGGAATTTTTTTTATGTGTTTATCGATCAGCACCCCTAAAGAGGGTTTTATACTGAGTGGACCATTTAGCGAGATGTGTGAGCTTACCTTTGAGTTTATCTTTGAGTGGTTGGATAAGCTCAGCCATTTGTAGCACTGCTGCCCCTTAGCTCGGTGGCGAAGTTGAGGGGAGTTGAGGGGAGGGGTGGAGCTTCATGGGCAAGGCTTTGTGGGTTGAAAGGGTTAGGTGAACTGAGATTTCGAGTGCCCATGGGTTGGGTGTGGGCAAGTCCGTAGGATTTTGTCGAGGAGGAAGGGACTTGCCTACCCGTTGGTCACCAAACCATCTTTGTCAATTGGACACGTACTGCATGGTGGGTGTGGTTTGGGCAAACTAGCGAGGGATATGCCTTGGGAGCCAAATGATAGAATTGCCATCATGGAAGCCATTGGAGTTTTAGCTCACTTTTGCCTTACGTGTGAACATACCCTTAAGGTTAAAAGTGGTCTTTTGAGGCGTTTTATGCATGTAAAAATGACCCTAGTGAGTCGGGGAGGTAGACCAAAAGCAGCTCTAAAGATTTGGATTTTTTAAAAAAAAATTAAAATTTTTTAAAAATAAATTTGGGAATGGTACTACAGTCGTACGCTTAGGTTGGTACAATCGTACACTCAAGATGGTACACCTGTGGTTTTTTTTATATATATAAAAAATGAGAATGGTGCGGCTTGGTACAACCGTATACTTAGGATGGTACGCCCGCGATAATTTTTTTCAAAAAAAATCTGAGAATGGTACTACCGTACACTTAGGATGGTACGACTATGGCTAAGGTTGGTACAGGCATACACTTAGGATGGTACACCTGTGGCCAATTTTTTTTTCTTATTTTTTTAGGTTTCTCACAGCCGTACGCTTAGAAGTGTACGCCCGTGGCCTTAGGTGTGAACGACCGTGGCAAGTTAAAATTTGAATTTGAATTTCAAATTTGGAGGGAAGTGAGTGGAAGACAACCAAGAACCCCTCATTAATGCTAAGTAGGTGGGAAAGGGCTAAAGTTAGAGGCTACCTATAAATTAGTGGATTTGTACTAATTTAGAGGTACTTTAACTTAACTAATGATTAATCTTCTTAATTCCACTGTTAATCACTCCGTAACCCTCTTCTTTGCCCTCTAATTACTCTAATTGGTAAGGAGTTTAAGTATGGGGATTTGATAGGTGGATTAGCAATGTTTAGGCTAAAGATGTGATTATCCCTAAATAATCTCACTAATTAGGTCTCTAATTAACCCACACAAAATAGAAGAAATTAAACAAAAGAGTCCAAATTAGTGCTAATTCTTGCTAATTAATTGGAGTGGACTAAACATCGATTTGGGTCAAGGAAAGTATTTAAAGCACTAATGTCACTCCAATTAGTCTAATTACAAGCAATGAGGCGTAATTTTTTGGTTTTTTGCTCTCTTTAAGTTTGCTAACCACTAACCAGTAGATTTGCGATAATTAGTGAAAATTAAGAGATAGTTTATGGTTTTTTTGGGTTTTTGAGGGATTAGTGTTCTATCTAACAATGCTAACCTACCTATGCAAAGGAATTAAACAAAAGAAACAAGATTAAGCTAAAATTTTTAAAAATGGTCTAGGTTTAAGCAAAACCCCCTCTTGATTAGGCTCTCTAATCACCCAAATCTCAAGTTTTTTCACTTAAACAAGTAGTAATCCTACTCTAGACACAAAGCTATACATGAATCACAACAAAAAAAATCAACAAAAATCATGCAAAACATCAAAAAAATCAAAAACCCACATGCCAAAGAGCTTACTTGACTCCGGGCTATGGAGGCTCCGTCGGATTCGAATCAAAGATAGACAAGTAGCGGAATGGTGCTCCCTTTGGTAGCAATGCCAAAGATGTTAAGGATACCCTACCCTAACGTGTCATGGGAAGTTGCCTATCCGCCAAGCTCGAGCATGGATCAAGAGCTCCACCGTAGCCGCTCGTCTCACCACCGTCCTCCCGCACTCATTGTCACACCGAGAGCAGTTGCTCTAATCCAACTGGTGATGCAAGTTCTCTCGCGAAGATCGTGTGGAATCTCTGCAAAAGAGGATCGCGTTGGTTAGCCTAATCACTGAAGAAAGAGAGGGAGAGAGGAAGCAAGAGGGAAGTAAGAGGGAATAAGTGATTAGCACTAATCACTCCCAAACCCTAACCCTACGCACACCACACATGCTAGATTAGAGTTGCAAGAGAGAGGGAGAGAGAGAACACTCCACGTCTATTGTACAAATGGGAGAATGAGTTACAAATAAGAGAAAATGGCTTTTATAGTTCCAAGTTTTTTCCCACTAGGCCGCCTGAGAGTAAGTGACCTGGGGCGCCCAAACATAGTTACAAGGCTTTTCTCTATGATTTGGCCAACTGACCAAGATCCTCTTGTCTCTCCTTTGAAGCTCAATACTTGGGAGCGTCTTTAGGGTGTTTCCCTCATCAAATGACAGGATTTACAATATATAGGGCTGGCGCCATACATAAGTGTGTGGACATAGTTATCATAGGAATGTGTTAACCAATATGTGGTTAACACTATGCTATTGGACTTGAAAGTCAATTTATGGAGGCCCCCCAGGAAGCCACACTTGGATATGGCTAGATGGATTCTTTAGGTACATAAAGCCCATAGTTGATTAAGGACTTTTTATGAAGCTGGCACAGAAATATAGCTTTATGGGTACATAGATGCTAATTGGGCTCTAGTGTTGCAAAAAAGAGATCTAATAGCAACTTTATGTTTACTTTTGGGAGTGGTGCTGTGAGTAAGAGCAACCAAAAATAGCCGTTGGTTGCTTTTCAAGTACAGAGACAATATACAGGGGTGTTGCTATGGCAACTTGTGAGGTAGCTTGGTTTCATAAGCTACTTGGTGATATGGGTGAGCCATAGGGGTGTCATTTACTATAACAACATGAGTAGCATACAGATGGCCAGTAACCTAGTATACCATGCTAGGCTAAAGAACATTTAGATGCATTATCACTTTGTGAGGGAGAAGTTTCTAACAACAGGTGTGTTATGGATCTAGTTTATGTCAACACAAAGGATAAGGTGGTTGACATCTTCACAAAGGCATTGGGTATAAAGAAGGAGCTTACTTGGAATACAGTGTGTAGAGTTGAGCTCGACTCAGAGGAGTGTTAAGATATTCAGCTCAACTAGTGTTGTGGACATTGATGACATGCTTGGGTGATAGCTTTTATGCTTATGCCACTAGCACGATTAGTGAGATTATGGTTGATATGCCACCAGTTGATATGCCACCAGTTGAATGACACTAGTAGATGATAGGCTATGTGTGACAACCCTGTTCGAATTACTAGAGTATGGCATAGTTATAGCATATAGTCGGGTTCATACTATGGATCAACAAATATATATGCCACCAATTGAATGACACTAGTAGATGATAGGCTATGTGTGACAACCCTGTTTGAATTACTAGAGTATGGCATAGTTATACTATAGTCGGGTTCATACTATGGATCAACAATTATATATGCCACCAGTTGAATGACACTAGTAGATGATAGGCTATGTGTGACAACCTTGTTTGAATTACTAAAGTATGGCATAGTTATAGCATATAGTCAGGTTCATACTATGGATCAACAATTATATGTTATAGTAGGAGAGTACTTTCCCTTATAGTATGTACTCTTATCTCTTTAGTTTATGGTTGCAGAGAAGAGAAGAAGATAGAAGAAAATTCAACCATACATCTCTCTCTCTCTCTCTCTCTCTCTCTCTCTCTCTCTCTCTCTCTCTCGTGTGTGTGTGTGTGTGTGTGTTTGTAGAGAAGATAGAAGATAGAAGAAAATTCAACCATACATCTCTCTCTCTCTCTCTCTCTCTCTCTCTCTCTCTCTCTCTCTCTCTCGTGTGTGTGTGTGTGTGTGTGTGTTTGCAGAAACTCAAGCTCTCCCACCCTCGTATCATTAGGAATTTTTTGAGGTCATTTTTGGGCCTTGTAAGGAAGTTTGACCGGAATATTCCCTCCAAAAAAGGGGCACCGGATAAAATTTTTGCAAATGAACTCCAAATTTGTTGGACCTCACATATTTAGATTCTACTCTTAAAAAGCTATCCATTGATATATAACACGATAGGGTTCGGAGAAGGGACAAGATAGATACCTAGAAGATTCCTTTTTGCCTGGGAAAGATTCACGTAACACAAGATAGATACCTAGAAGATTCCTTTTTGCCTGGGAAAGATTCACGCAAGAATCTTCCCTAGGCAAAAAGGAATCTTCTAGGTATCTATCTTGTCCCTTCTCCGAACCCTATCGTGTTATATATCAATGGATAGCTTTTGAAGAGTAGAATCTAAATATGTGAGGTCCGACAAATTTGTAGTTCATTTGCAAAAAATTTATCCGGATGCCCCTTTTTGGAGGGAATATTCCAGTCAAACTTCCTTAACAAGGCCCAAAAATGACCTCAAAAAATTCCTAATGATTCCCTTTATTGGTGAGGCAGCATGAAAGGTATAGGCAATGTAGAAGTTCTTATGTGAGTCCTCCTATTGTTGTTGTTGAGCATGGCTTATGCCCTTTAAATTCAAGTAGTTGTTTGATAGAGGTGGCCCACACCCTGTGATTTGCGAGAATGAGTGCAAGGACCACCATGGAATGATTTGTATGGGTAGATAGTAGTTTAAATCATCTTTGCATCATGACATGATACTATGCCCACCAACCTCACAAGGTGATGCTTAGAGATTTAACTTATTTGTGGCAAATAAGTGAGGTTGTTTAGTGTTAAATTGGATTCAAAGAAAAGGTTACATGCTTTAAAGTTATTTGGAACCAAATGTTAAAGCCAAGAGCTTAATGTGTCATTGGGCCTTGCGACAACATAGCGTTAGACTATAACTAGTTTGCAAAGGCTTGCAAGGCTGACGCAGACCACTCCCAAGATGATCTCCTCAACGAGGAGAAGTATGGAGATGATGATCTTTGTATGGACATGGATGTAGATGACTCCGAGATGGAAATCTTGCATGAGTCCATTGTTCAACTGTTTACTAGGACCCGGGATTTAGAGAAAAACCAAAATAAAATTTTGGTCATGCTTAGGAGCATTCATGCTCGCTTGGATGCCACCTCAACCACTCCCATAGGGACTAAGTTGCGTAGAGATCCACACAGAGGAGGGTACAATTTTCCTTTTGAGAGGACGTAGGGCCTCATGCGGGTAAGCAAGCTACAGTGCTTGCCAAGCGTTTTGTAGGAGGAAATTAACGTTTGCTAATTTCCTCGAAGACCTCAAGGCATCGTCCTTTGGGGGGGGGAGAAAAAAGAATGTTGAATATTTTCCTACAGAAGTGGTCGGATGTGCATAACCTCAGGTAGTTGCATGATGAGGTAAGGCCCGTAGAGGCCATCTTGTCATTGAGGCAAGGAGGCATACAAGTGGTGGATGAGCTTGGCCGACAAACAGTACCATGCACCCTCATACTTGGTGGATGAGCTTGGCCGACAAACAGTACCATGCACCCTCATACTTGGGCAAAGTTCAAAACGTTATTTTGAAAGGAATTCTGTCAGTAAACGAGTTGTAGAGGTCTTGGAATGAGTGGGATAAATGCTTGATATAGGGTATATCACTCATCCAATACATCTCTAACTACCATAAGATTAAAGGAAATTGATGAATTCCAAACTCTACGAGAGTTCACGAGGGGCTTGCTCTCCCTGATTTACAAGGCTTATGTTGACCCTAAGCAGTCCAAAGATTTCAAAAGCAATTAAATATGCCAAGATTTATGATGACATATTACGTCGATCCAAATCTAGTCTTAGTAAGACAATTGACAAGAAAGGTGGGAATTTTAAAAGAAAGTCGTTTCAGAGTGATAAAGGGTAGGGAAGATAGGGTAATCAAAGGGGACAGGGTGGGCGTTGGTCGAAGAAACCATGCAATACTAGAGAGAAAAACCAAGCAAAGATCCAAAAGTAATAGCATTACAAAAAAGCCATGAAAAAATATGTGCTTTAACTTCTTTAATATGCGGGACATAGCAAGGCAACATGTCCTAAGCTGGGGCACTGAGGGAGTTCCAGTGATGCCAAAAAGGATGGGAAATCCTTTAGGCAGGTTCAGACTATCCAGCGATTACCTCTTAGTTCTGTAGAATTCAGATAGGTCATGGTTTATCAATCAGTAGTGCCCATGCTTGCTACATGACATTGTCTATGTGGCAACCATCATTTAGACCACATGATTTGGTTCAATTACATGGCAGGATAGGTGGCCATAGAGTCTCGTCATGATTGATGATGGTGCCACACATAACTTCCTTAACTACACATTAGTTAAGAAGTTATGACTACTCTGAGACTAACAGTGACCATATGTATGTAGTCCCGTTGGCTAATGGTCGTGATAGTACCATTTGGGACACGGTGGTTTTAGGGGTGTCATAGCTATGCAGGACTATGAGACTTCATTAGACTTTTAGGCTATGCATTTGGCTAGAGCCGATATCTACCTAGACAGGTAGTGGTTACATAACATGGGCCCTACCTTGCATTGTAGCCACTAGGATAATACCCTAGAGTTCATCCATGAGGGCAAATTAGTGATGCTACAAGGTGAGCTTGAGGTACCAGCTGTACCCCTTATTTCGTCCCTTGAGTTGTTTCATGCCATCGATGCCGACGATATTCATGATGTATATCTTTGTACCCTCTTACATAATTTTGTTTCCATAGATGAAAGATATGTTGATAATGTTGTTTCTGTAGATGAAAGAAGTGTTAAAGTTAATTTTTTCTATAGTTGAAACTAGTTTAAGTAATGAAAACTTACACGGCCTTAGAAGAGACCCATGTTTGTTTAACATTACCATTATTTTGTCGTCTTGTGAACAAAACCAAAAATCCAAGGTAAAAATCGAGACAATAAAGGCTAACAAGCATGCAGTTACGTTGAGTTCTTTATTTGCGAGAGTTCAAACACATCTTTATTGATGATTTGTCGGATGGTGTTCCCCCACCATCTAAGGATATTGACCATAACATTGAGGCACTCCCTGGTTTGAAACCTATAACCAAGCCTGCTTATAGAATTAGTGACTTCAAAGCGCAGGAAATGGAACAGTAGTTAGCCGAGTACGTGAAGAAAGGTTTCATAAGAACAAGCTCTTCACCATGGGCATCATCCATTCTTTTGGTAAAAAAGAAAGATGGGTCTATGTGGATGTGCATAGACTACTATGCCCTTAATCAAATTACAATTAAGAAAAAATACCCAATGACATGCATTGACTAGTTGTTTGACCAACTTAATGGTGCATGATACTTTTCTAAGATTGATCTTAAACCAAGGTATCACCAAGCTAAGATAAGACAACAGAATATTCCCAATACCACATTTAGGAATCATTTTGGACATTACGAGTTCCTAGTCGTGCCGTTTGGCGTGACAAATGTGCTAGTGACATTTTTGAAAGCTGATGAATAATGTGTTACGTCCATCCTTTAGGAAAATTCGTGGTAGTTTTCCTAGATGACATACTAGTTTATAGTAAGTCAAAAGGAACACTTACAATATTTATGTTTGGTGTTTGAATTACTTACGAAAAATAAGTTATTTGTGAAGGAAAGCAAATGCACATTTTTCGCTAAGAAAATTCAATATTTGGGTCATATTATATCCACAAAGGGAATGCGGATAGACCTTGAGAAAGTGGAATCCATTCTTAAATGACCGGAGCCAAAGAACCTAAAAGAATTGTAATTTTTTCTATGCTTGTCAAGGTTTTACCCATAGTATGTCAAGGACTACACGAAGATCGCAATCCCCTTAACGGATCAGTTAAGGACAAAGGACAAAATTATTTGCTGGGAGGATCCTCAACAAAGGAGTTTTGAAAAACTCAAGGTGGCCATAGTCACGGTACCTGTTTTAAATATTTTGGATCCCAATGAACTATTTGTATAAGAGAGAAACGCAAGTGGGCAGGCCATAAGGGCAGTTTTAATGCAAAGGGGATGCCCTATTACATTTGAAAGCAAAAAGCTTGTCTGCGCCCCACCGTTATGAGCAAGAGTTACTAGCTATTTATTCACGATCTAAAAACGTGGTGACATTATTTGTGTAGTGCTACTTTTGAGGTTCGAATGAACCATAAAAGTATGAAATGGCTTTCTGTTTCAAAATGAAGCTCAGTGGTGGTGTGCGAAGATCCTACAAGAGTTTAACCTACAGGTCCCTTTACCAGAGAGGTAAATTTAATGTAGTAGTGGATGCGCTGAGTCACATGGTGAACAAGTGGATTTTCACCACAATCAAGAGTAAATTCTTGGATTCACTACGTGGTATGTGCAAACATGATCCAGTCTTTTCAGAGGTATTGCTTGCTATACACGCCACACTTGTTAGCATTCTACACCTTCCTTGTTGGAAAGGAGTGCTAATATGGAGTGATTAGCCAAGGTTTCATCACGAGACAAGAAGAGTGGGCATTAGTCTAGAGCGACTAGGCGAGTCTCTTGGGTTATGTACCGAGACAGAGAGCTCGAGGGTGGACCCTTCACAACTACTTGACATTGGTTCACTTGCGGTTATGTATCGAGATGGAGAGCTCAGGGGTGGACCCTTCACAACCACTTGACATTGGTTCACTTGGGGGTGATAAAGTTCATTGTGGGAAAAGTATAGACACTATTCCATTAATGATGAGTACCTACTCTACAAGGGTAGAGTTTGTGAACCAACTATTGGTGACTTTTGGTGCCAAATTCTTATTGAAAGTCATGATAGCCCGAGTGTTGGTCATCTCAGTTGAAATGTAAAAAGTGTCAGGTTAACAACATGAGCGCCTCAAGAATGGAGGTTTTCTACAACCATTGGATATTCCCAAAGGGAAATGGGAGAGTATTTACATGAATGATTCGGTTTGGGTAGTGACTGACAAAGATTGACCAAGATGGTCAAATTTATTCCTACTAAAGAGGAGGTGAAGACTCTAGAATTAGCTAGGTTGTTCATCGAACACCTCTACTACAAGCTATATGGCCTGCCCCCACCGGGGCAGATATAGTTTTTGATAGAGATAGAAAGTTTGATACTCACTTTTGGAGGGAAGTCTTTAAAAATTTGGACGCTACTCTGAGTATGAGTACGGTTGATCATCCATAGTCTAATGGTCAAACTGAGAGAGTCAACCAAGTGTTAGAGGACATGCTTCGAGCATATGTCAGTAAAAAGCAATCCAAATGGGAGGAGTACCTATAACATTTGGAGTTTGTTTATAATAGTTCAAAATATTTAGTGGCTCGATTTAGTCCATTCATGTTAATGTATGGTTTCTAGCCGAGATCTCGTGTGGCCATAGGGCTACAAAAGAAGAAGATTCAACCTGTCAAGGATTTCATTAAAGACATGCAAGATATGCTAAGAGCAGCAAGAGATAGCATTCATAGTGCACAAGGCTGTGCAAAAACATATGCGGATGACAAGAGCCACAGAGAAGTGACCTTGAAGAGGGTGACTTGGTTTTCTTGAAAGTCCCTGCGAAGTCGGATACTCTCAAGACGAGAAAGTGTCAAAAGCTTTCTCCTAAATATTATGGTCCACTTAAAATCCTTAAGAAGATTGGTAGCATAGCATACAAACTTGAGTTGCCAAAGAGCTCTTGAGTACATCCTATTTTTCATGTTAGCACACTCTGAAAAACTGTTGACCATAAGGAGAATATAGTTACTCCTAATGTTCTGGTAGAACTTCTTGAACCACCATCTATTCCACATGAACCTGAAAGATTATAGAATTCAGGGATCGGAACACGCGGCATACTATGTACCAAGAGGCACTTGTTAAATGGAAAGACGAGGAACAAGAAGCATCTACATGGGAACGTTGAAGTACGCTAACCAAGAACTATCCAAAGTTTGTTTTTTGCAAATGAAAACTCTTCTTAAAAGGGAGGTAATTTCATGTAGTGCGTAATGCATGTAAGGCTTGATCACACACATCCAAGTGCAAGTGGCCGAGTAGGTTTGGGGTTCAGGGGCGAGTCGTCTAGGTTGGAGTACCATGGGTGGCCAAGCTAGTAAGGTAGGCATGCCACTACATATAACCAGACAAGAGGTGCATACTCATTCGGCTCTATGGCTAGGAGGTGTGATCTTTCTCTTCCTCCGCATAGCTAGTGTACCCACATTGTTGGGAGTGTATCACACTATTACTTCATGAACTTCAATGTCATAATCATGTACTTTTTCCACATTCCTGCAGCCCTTAACTCATGCTTCAGTGTGTATGCTTAGAAGTTCCACCAGCTTCTCTATGGGAAGTATTTTTGGAGTGGTTTTTTCTATAGTTAGGCACACCAAGCAGGTTTAGGAAATGGTTCATGGTTATATTGAGCCTCATTTTGCTGCTCAAGTATTCCTATAGCTCATACCCAACTCTAGTTCACTACTTTTTCACTCAGATAAGGACTTCCTTGGCCTTATTCCACGTTTCTTTTTGTGTGCCCACGGATTTCATTTGTCTCCATACACAGGTTTGTCTCCATACATAGGTTTTCCTCCAAGGAGGCTTTGTCCACCTGGGTTGCTTTGGGCTCACTCAAGCACTCTTACACCCTTTCATGATGCCTTGTGGCTTCTTGCCTATAAAATTTCTTCTCTTTTCTCAACTAGAGCAGTCTTGTCTTAGATTTCTATATTTTGCCCTTGTAGGAATGGGTTCTCCTATATTATAGTAGGCATGGGTTCTCCTATGTTTAGATCACTTCTTGTGCATTCTTCACAAGATTAGTGACTTGTTCATGAACCCTCTTCTTCCCCACCCATTGTTCTGGCTTTGGCTATTTTTATGTATCATATCTCTTCTCCATTTCCTTCACTCATCCTTGTGACCTTGTTATTGCCAACACTCCTCGAGGATTACAATCTCCTAATTGTAGCAGCCACTTTTATCACGTTCATAGTCAGATCGGTCCTCTTGGAACTGCATTTCATAGTTCTCTCTTGACACCTATTGATGTTGGTTCAAACAGGATAGTCTATCCATCTATGACTAGGCATGTTACAATAATAGCAGGCCAATTTTGGTTATCTTTTATTGAACCTTTCACCCCCTCCTCCATAAAGGCAATTATTTTGGGGTGCAGTGGATATCTTGTGGTGGTTGTGCTGACGTTGCTACCTTTCTACTACTCTAGGATTCTTATTCCTAGGGTTATACTAGCAGTTGTCAATGGTGTGGTTTGTCTTAATGCCTATAGCACACATTGGAATTAAAGGGAGATGGCACTCCTCCTTAGTGTGACCCTAATTTTTCTACATCTTATACACACTAGAGACATCATCCAGTCTGAGTCTCGATCTATTTTTCCCTACATGTCCTCCAGTAAAGCTTGGCTAGGATGGCCTTCAGTTCTTCCTAAACATCCATTGCCTTGCCTTTCTTTTTCCAAGGCTTTCATTCTTCTTTGGGGTATCTATCTAAATATAAACTGGAGGCTAAGTCACAAGTGTCCTCTTCAAAATTATGATATTGTCCTCTTCTTTCTCTTTTCCTTTCTCAAATTTCTTCTTCTTAGGTTCATTCTTGCTTTCCTCATCAAGATCTTCTCTACTATCATTGCTCCTGCTACTACTTGCTCAAGTGTGAGAGTTTTCAGGTCAGATGTCCCTTTATGGAATCACAATAATAGTCGATAATAATCAGGCAACCTCTCTAGAATTTTGCAATGTGAGTTCAAATGTTTTAATCAAGAGACATAATCTCTTTATTATCATGCTTATATTACTTTATTATCAAATTTATTCCTACTAAAGAGGAGGTGAAGACTCTAGAATTAGCTAGGTTGTTCATTGAACAACTCTGTAAGCTATATGGCCTACCCCTGCAGATGTAGTTTCTGATAGAGATAGAAAGTTTGATACTCACTTTTGGAGGGAAGTCTTTAAAAATTCAGAAACTACTATGAGTATGAGCACGGCTGATCATCCATAGTCTAATGGTCAAACTGAGAGAGTCAACCAAGTGTTAGAGGACATGCTTCGAGCATATGTCAGTAAAAAGCAATCCAATTGGGAGGAGTACCTACAACATTTGGAGTTTGTTTATAATAGTTCAAAACATTTAGTGACTCAAATTAGTCCATTCATGTTAATGTATGGTTTCCAGCCGAGATCTCGTGTGGCTATAGGGCTACAAAAGAAGAAGATCCAACCTATCAAGGATTTCATTAAAGACATGCAAGATATGCTAAGAGCAGCAACAAGAGATGGTATTCATAGTGCACAAGGCTGTGCAAAAACGTATGCTGACAAGAGCCACAGAGAAGTGACCTTGAAGAGGGTGACTTGGTTTTCTTGAAAGTCCCTGCAAAGTTGGATACTCTCAAGACGAGAAAGTTGGATACTCTCAAGACGAGAAAGTGTCAAAAGCTTTTTCCTAAATATTGTGGTCCACTTAAAATCCTTAAGAAGATTGGTAGCATAGCATACAAACTTGAGTTACCAAAGAGCTCTTGAGTACATCCTATTTTTCATGTTAGTAGACTATGAAAAACTGTTGACCATATGGAGAATATAGTTACTCCTAATGTTCTGGTAGAACTTCTTGAACCACCATCTGTTCCACATGAACCTAAAAAGATTATAAAATTCAGGGATCGGGAACACGAGGCATACTGTGTATCGAGAGGCACTTGTTAAATGGAAAGACAAGGAACAAGAAGCATCTACATGGGAACATTTAAGTACCCTAACCAAGAACTATCCAAAGTTTGTTTCCGCATATGAAAACTCTTCTTCAAAGGGAGATAATGTCATGTAGTGTGTAATGCATGTAAGGCTCGACCAAGCTTCGATCACACACATCCAAGTGCAAGTGGCCAAACAGGTCTGCGGTTTAGGGGTGAGTCGTCCGGGTTAGAGTACCGTGGACGGCCGGGCTAGTAAGGTAGGCAGGCCACTACATTTAACCAGACAAGATGGGTGCATACTCATTTAGATCTATGGCTAGGAGGTGAAATCAAGCCAATCCTTCTCTTCCTCCACGTAGCTAGAGTGTACCCACATTTGTCAGGAGTGTATCACACTATTACTTCATGAACTTCAATGTCATAATCATGTACTTTTTCCACATGTCTGCAGCCCTTAACTCATGCTTCAGTGTGTATGCTTAGAAGTTCCACCAGCTTCTCTATGGGAACTATTTTTGGAGTGGTTATTTATGTAGTTAGGCACACCAAGTAGGTTTAGGAATTGGTTCACGGTTATCTTGAGCCTCATGTTGCTCAAGTATTCCTATAGCTCATACCCAACTCTAGTTCACTACTTTTTCACTCAGATAAGAACTTACTTGGCCTTATTCCACATTTCTTTTTGTGTGCCCATAGATTTCGTTTGTCTCCATACACAGGTTTGTCTCCATACATAAGTTTTCCTCCAAGGAGGCTTTGTCAAGCTGGGTTGCTTTGGGCTCACTCTGGCACTCTTACGCCCTTTCATGATGCCTTGTGGCTTCTCGCCTATAAAATTTCTTCTCTTTTCAACTAGAGCAATCTTGTCTCATATTTCTACATTTTTTCCCTTGTAGGAATGGGTTCTCCTATATTATAGTAGGCATGGGTTCTCCTATGTTTAGATCACTCCTTGTGCATTCTTCACAAGATTAGTGACTTGTTCATGAACCCTCTTCTTCCCCACCCATTATTCTGGCTTTGGCTATTTTTATGGATCATATCTCTTCTCCATTTCCTTCACTCATCCTTGTGACCTTATTACCGCCAACACTCCTCGAGGAGTACAATCTCCTAATTGTAGCATCCACTTTTATCATGTTCACAATCAGATCGGTCCTCTTGGAACTACATTTCATAGTTCTCTCATGTCTTGCAACACCTATTGATGTTGGCTCAAACAGGATAGTCTATCCATCTATGACTAGGCATGCTGCAATAATAGCAGGCCAATTCTAGTTATTTTTTATTGAACCTTTCACCCCCTCTTCCATAAGGGCAATTATTTTGGGGTGCAATGGATATCTTGTGGTTTGTGCTGACGTTGCTACCTTTCTACTACCCTAGGATTCTTATTCCTAGGGTTATAGTAGTAGTTGTCAATGCTGTGGTTTGTCTTGATGCAGATAGCACACATTGGAATTAAAGGGAGATGGCACTCCTCCTTAGTGTGACCCTGATTTTTCTACATCTTATACACACCAAACATCATCCAGTCTCAGTCTCGATCTATTTTTCCCTTCGTGTCCTCCAGTAAGCTTGGCTAGGGTGGCCTTCAGTTCTTCCTAAACATCCATTGCCTTGCCTTTCTTTTTCAAGGGCTTTCGCTCTTCTTTGGGGTATCTGAATATAAAGTGGAGGCTAAGTCACAAGTGTCCTCTTCAAAATTATGATATTGTCCTCTTATTTATCTTTTCCTTTCTCAAAGTTCTTATTTTCTTCTTCTTAGGTTCATTCTTGCTTTCCTCATCAAGATCTTCTCTGCTACTATCATTGCTCCTGCTACTACTTGCTCAAGTGTGAGTTTTCAAGTCAGATGTCCCTTTATGGAATCACGATAATAGTCGATAATCAGGCAACCTCTCCAGAATTTTGCAATGTGAGTTCAAATGTTTTAATCAAGAGACATAATCTCTTTATTATCATGCTTATATTACTTAATGTTATGGAGTGGTGCCATTGAACTCTATTCCAAACTCTGTTTATCACCACTCCATGCAAAACATGGAACAAATACATTTTTAAGCCTAGTGAAATAGCTTCAATGTTATATGTACCATTAGTGAGCTTTCCTATCTAATATTATGAAAAAAGAATAGATTTCCATTATGTCATTTAGAGGCCCACAAGTCTCACAAAGTGACTCAAAAACTAACTCAAAAATCTCTAGATGCTAGATAGGATCTCCATGACCCATCAAACTTTGCATAAGTTCAACAATGTTAAAAGGCTTCATAAGTGATGTTCTTGGTCTCTGTTAAATCATTCCAAAATCCCTAGAAACTCCCCTACCTATTTCTTTGCACGTCCTTAATAAAACAACTAGGCTACAAAGCTAGTCTTTGGTGATGACCAATGGAATTTGGTCTATGTAATGGTCTTATCAATGATTATACACCTCTTCCTCTTCCTCAAAGCTTTTACATCTCTTCTCTCAACATTAGCTCATCTCAAATCCAAGATTTTCTTCTTATGCTTAAGCAATTGCATTTGTAGTTATAGTTAAGCCCCTCATAGAACATGTGACCATGTTTCATTATTGTATCTAGCTCATATTGAAAGCTCTTGCACATATCTTGCTAAGGTGCTTAAACAATATAAAAACATAATATATGAAGTATGACATCTTATTATCTATTATGGAAAGATTTTTGCACATATCTTGCTAAGGTGCTTAAACAATATAAAAACATATATGAAGTATGACATCTTATTATGGAAAGATTTTTGCACATATCTTGCTAAGGTGCTTAAACAATATAAAAACATATATGAAGTATGACATCTTATTATCTATTATAGCAAGATTGTTGCATGGACTAATAAAATCACCATAATTATGAGCTTTGCAGTATCGTTTAAAAAAGATCTCCTCTCATTTCTTGCCTCGCCTATGAAGTCTCCTTAATAAGCAAAAATTATGACTTCATGATTAATAAAGAGCATGTATTTTATAAGTAACTTTATAAGTAATACACAAGAGGATCAAACTTGGATTCCCTAGTGTGATTAGGTGGTGTTTAGGAGGTGGAAGAGGGCTTTCTTGGGGTACTTACAAAAGTGCCTCTGATGTGCATGATAAGCTCACATTAAGGCTTGGTTCCTTTGGGCAATGAGAACATAGGTAGTTGCCTAGGAGAGGCATGCCCTTAATTCACTCTTCTTAAAGCTGCTCAGTGAGCCAAAGCTTCTTGCTCTTGGTTTTGCATCACGAACCCCCTTCAAATGATCATTAGATGTTGAAGAAGCTTCATGCAAGGCATGGGTTTCCATGGCGTCATCATTCTTTAATGCCATAAAGCTTCCATTTGGGACACCAACCACATTATCATCCATATCTGAAATGCCAATATATTTTGTGTGGTTGCATATTCTGGCATCCCAATCTACTGAGAAGGATTTTCGTAGAAGAAGATTAGGGTAATTCCTGTAATCGGTGCCTTCATTAGTCTTGAGATAATCCTTACTGATGAGGCTTGCTTCATGGTGATCGATAGGCGGAGTTGGCATGGATAAATGTGCATTTGGCATTAGTATGCTATTATCAAAACCTTGGAGATGGTTAAGGTAGTGGTGGGGACAATTTTGTGCATCAAGAGCATTAATATTAATGCTTACACTACTGTTTTGATTAAACGATGTGCTCATGGCGATGTTGGTGCACATGATGGCCATGTCCTCGCGGCAAATGGGGCAGTTGGCGTGGGAGTCGAACCACCTATCAATGCATGGCACGTGGAATGCATGCTTGCACTGAGGCAACATTCGGATAGAGTCGTCGGCCTGAAAGGAGCTCAAGCAGACGGTACACTCATGCGTTCTCACCTGTCCGGCCTTCCGCGAGAACTTGGCCACCTTGATCTTGTTGAGCAGGGACTTTTCCAGGCCCGGGGAACCTTTGGCGGAAGGATCCATCTGCTGAGCCTCGTCATCAGAGCGCTGATTACGCAGTGCATTAATCCCGCTTAGCCTCATAATCCTCCTCAGAAACAGGCACCCTAGTGCCACTGACAATGCGATCACGAAGCCAAATGCTACTGCAGCAGGAGTTGGGCCTCCACGATCAGGATAAGGGGGGCTAGGCAAGGGCGATAATGTGCCCATCGCTGGGATGATTAGAGTGCTTAATCCTCCCTGAACAGACTACCTGATCATGCTATTTAGAGTGCATAATCTTGCTGTTTAGACAAGCTGATGAAACCAATATTCAGCTCATGGGGCTCTCTCTAGCAAAGGAAAGGATAAATGCAGAGAAATGCATATTGACTAATGTATCCCAAGTGCTTTGGGGAAGACGCTCCATTGCCGTCTCCACTCACCCTCACGCGGGAACGTAAGGAGAACACGAGGGGTATTGGCATGGGCCCCTACCCCTCGTGTGCATCGCCATATGAACAAGCGCTAGAAATAAGAAATAACTTCAACGGGTGAGATTTCTTATTTCTTATTTTTTATTTTTTATTTGATTTGTAGATTTTATTTTTTTTAGGAAACCTTACTAAAGAAACTCCTGATTTTTTATAGGAAAACTTTTTATATAAGAAAGCTTGCTAAAGCCAAGGCATCTCCTTATTTTGACTTGTTGGGAAAAATGTTTTTCTCTAATGCTGCCAACCATAAACCACTTTCATATAATTTCCCCCATGGTCCCATATACTTTCCAAGTTCCCATACATATAAAAATACATCATTTAGTGTATACATAAGTCCGACATTTCATTGTCCTTAAGGAATCAAAATGAAGATTTAAATGAGGCATCCACTCTTTGATGTTGGAAATGCTATCACGTCTTGTGGCTCTAGCTATGTTTCTATGGGGTGCTCAATTTTGTTTGCAAGCTTGATGGATGAATGGAGGAAGGAACAAAAGCAAATGGAGCCACAAGCCATTTTCTTCAACAACATTTTTAATCAACATTCATTGTCTTATGAACGATTGAGAGTAGGACGATGGCAATAATGATTAGATCAAACACATTATAATAGTCCTCTTCCAATTAATTACCTAAAGTTGACCCAACTAGATGGCAGTGATGAGATCGAGGGGGTAGGACGATGGCAGTGATCAGATCAAACACATTACAATAGTCCTCCTCCAATTAATTACCTAGAGTTGTCCCAACTAGATGTGCGAAAGGGAACTAAGAGCTCCTTAACTTAGAAACCAAGGTTTTCCACCATGACCTTCTACACAAGTAATAGGGCCCCAAAAACATTTTTTAGGGTAGTATTAATTAATTGGTGTTTGTTTCCCAAGGAGTTTGCAAGGTTATGTAGCAAATTTTTAAATATGTGTTTTTAGCAAGAGAATAATTTCCCTAATTTTTTTGCAACGTGTCTTACATGCTACCACTCCCTTTATAGGATGATTTTGTGGTCGTCTTTAGTCTGCAAACCAGAAAATGACGACTCCTTCACCATCTCCATGCCTCTAATCCTCCACCCCTTTTCTCTCCTCCCTGATCTCATTGTGTAATGGGTGAGGTCTTGAAGGTCGGCAACTGGGATAGAGATTAAAGAGAGAGAAAGAGAGCGTGACCATAGCTCAGCGAGAGGAAAGCTACAGAGGGTGCATGAGATAGAGAGGGAACGGAGCAAGTGATACTACATTAGATAATGACGATGGGACGATTGAGGCAGAGAGAGAAAGTGATGTAAGGTTCTCCTTTGCTACGACTCCTCTGAGAGAATGTTCAAGGGGAGGAGATGGGGGGCAACGTGGGGGCCTGGAGTAACTAGGCAAGGGGAGGAGACGGGAGACGAAGAGGCGGGGTAGGTAGGCTTAGGTTATAGTGTTGTATTAATTAAATGCCACGTTAGTGGCATTTAATTTTAATACAACACAGATAAAACTTGTGAATATACAACACAGATAAAACTTGTGAGGACGATTAATATATGAGTTGAGAATTGATGCCATACAAAAGAGTTAGGAAAAGAAGGTACCCTCCTTCTTCATCTTCTACATCTTCTTCCTTTTCCTTTTCTTTTCTTTCTTCCTCCTCCTCTTTTTTTTCTTCTTATTCTTGTTCTTCTTACTAGGATGCACGGATAGCCGGGGTGCGTTTTTGCCTCTCTATTCAAGTAGATGGCAATGGAAGATAAGCAAAATTAAGAGTACAACGATTGTCAAGCTATGTTTGCTTGATATATTGTACTTAGTCCAATGATTGTCAGGCTATGTTATTTCATAGTTCTGGCTAGGTATTAATTCAAAGCAATATCCACGTAGGAAATAATCACACGCTTTGATTATACAATGACCAACATTACTATTGATGTACGATTGCATTTAAAAACACGATATATATACAATGACCAACATTACTATTGATGTACGATTGCATTTAAAAACAAGATATATATATATATATATATATATATATATATATAATATTATCAAATAGGATCACATATTTTACGAACATAAAAAAGTTTTAAGCAATTCTAATGTGTGTGTGTGGTGGGAGGGATGGAGGGGGGTAAAAAAAGACCATGCATATGGAGAGAAGGCACAAATCTCCCCTTCAATTCATAAATATAGGGGAACATAAAAATATATTTTTTGTGTTAAAAGTGCATTAAATGTTTTTTCAGCATTGCTTAATGTAGAATTTTGTACTTATATCGTGCTTTGCTTAAATGAGCTAGTTATTATATCTTGTTACTTTTGATTACTTTTTATTTTTGAAATAGTAGTGTTGACCTTATTGTTCATAGCCTTATTATCATGCTATGTTATTATTTTGCACGTTTACAAACACCTATCAAAGGTGAGTTAGCCCTTAGCTATATAAAAATCTATACATACAATGATGCAAGCACAATAATGTTAATTTTTCATGAGGTATCATTGATGAATAAAGAGGGTCATATTACCTACATTCCCTAAGCAAATTGATGAATTATTTATTTATGATGAGGTATCATTAATGAATGAAGAGAGTCATATTGCCTACACTCCTAAGAAAATTAGGTATTTAAAGGTAAAATTTGGTCCATGCCTTAAGTCTAAATGCAACCGGAATCTTATTCTAGGATAGATTGTGGAAGAGTAGAGAATTCACAAGAATTGATTCAACCATAAAAACCAATGCTTTGAAAGCTTCAACTAAATCAAATCAATTGAAATTCAAACACTTAACAAAATTAAAATACTTAGCTCAATAGACCATGTTGGGTGCAATCTTCCCCCCTCTTGTGCGTGGCCTCTCCCCACACAAGAGTATTTCTTTATTAGCTTTCTTTCCACCAAAATTAGGCCATAGCCCCAAAATATACAAAATGTGCTTTTTAGAGAGCACAGCACTCTTCTTTTACAAAAATAGAGTGTCAAATATTGGGACTAGGGTAAAGCCATAGGCTTTAATAAATTCCACATGATAAATGTATCTTTCCTAAAGTTCAAAATGGAAAAATCATTTGCTAAGGTTGCAAGCTACTATGCTTGCCAAAAATGAAATGTGATGAACCAAGACATTTCTTCCAAAGTAAACTCTTCAATTCCCATAGTCTTCATCACCTGAAAATATAAGCCCAATTAATAATTAAATTAATCCCACAAATATTAAACAGGCACAAATCATAACCAACTCTGACGACCAGGCGTAAGTACCCCAGGAATCACCCTGCCATACAAACCTAACTGAAATAATCATAGATGGCCTCAAACATACGTCATATATCGCACGTATTAATATTTATAGTGGTATCACCCACGATATTAACCTAGCCGGCATGATGCAAGAGTAACCTAAGCGTCCCCAAATAGGGGATAAATAATATTTTTCTAGAGGACTTAAAATATATTCTCTGACATCCCTCTTGCTTGAGTTTGCAATTGTCCTCAATTGCGGATTTGCTGGGTTTGAAAAGAATGAAGAATTTCAGGGTAAACTTGAAAAAATTTCTCAGGCATCCATTTAGCATCTTCTTGAGGATGATTCTTGAAAGTCAAAAGATACTTGAAGTATTAATTACCTGTTCTTGTTGTTGTTATCTCTTGGTCAATGATAGCATCAGGAACTAGTACTTCTTCCTCTCCTTCAATAAGAGGTGGTTCCTCATATGTTGGGTGAGTAGGAAGTGTTCCTCGAAAAGGTTTCAAGAGATGGATATGAAAACAATTGTGGATATTCCAATTAGATGGAAGCTCTAGTCTATAGGCCACATCATTAATCTTTTGAAGGATTTTAAATGGCCCATAATATCTAGGCGCTAGCTTCACTGCAGGGAATTTTTCCTCACTCTTTAATCGCCATTTTTCAATTCTCAAAAGTACATAATCACCTTCTTGAAATGAGAAATCTTTACGCTTCCTATTTTCTTGAGATGTATACTTCTCTTGAGCTCTTGCAATACAATCACGCACTTCAGATAAAATGCGATCAAAGTCTCTAACATATTGGTCAGCAGCTTCAATCTTATGAGAGAGTCTAGTAGCCGGAATAGGCAAAGCTCTACCATAGATAATCTCAAATGGTGCTCGACCAGTACCAGTAGCAGTATGAGGAGTATTATTATAAGCAAATTGGAGTAGGTGTATGTACTTATCCCATGCACTAGTAGGTTGCTGGGAAACATAGGCTCTAAGCATATCTAAGATAGTGCTATTTGTGACTTCGGTTTGTCCATTCGATTCCGGAAAGCCATGGAAAAATCTAACTTGGTGCCTAAGTTTAAGAAAAGAGCAACCCAAAAGTGACTACAAAATTTAGAATCTCTATCAGAAACTATCACTTTAGGTAGTCCATGATGAACAAAGATTTGCTTGACGAATATGTTTGCGGCTTGCTGCTGAGAAGTTAGTGTCTTTTTACATGGAATGAAATAGGCTTGCTTACTAAACCTATCCACTATTGTCCAAATCATGTCATGATGACTGGAAGTAGTAGGAAAGCCAGTAATGAAGTCCATAGACACTTGTTCCCATGGTCTATCAGGAATGGGTAGAGGCATAAGCAATCCTAAAGCTTTGCCTTTGTAGCTTTTAATTGCTTTGCCTTTGTAGCTTTTAATTGCTTGGCAAATGCTACATTCAGCTACAAATTGCTTGGCAAATGCTACATTCAGCTACAAATTTAGCTACATTCAGCTACAAATTTAGCTACATTCAGCTACAAATTTAGCTACATTCAGCTACAAATTTAGCTACATTCAGCTACAAATTCAGCTACATTCAGCTACATTCAGCTACAAATTCAGCTACATTCAGCTACAAATTTAGCTACATCATTCTTCAAATGAGGCCAAAAGAATTCGCGAGAAACTACTTGAAGTGTTGCGGAAACTCCTCTATGTCCCACAAATGGTGGTTGGTGCATCTCTTCTAAGACAAGTTGTCTACACAATCATTTCTCAAAGAAAAGATAGCCATCATTATGAGAATAACTTCCTTGAGGTGTCCAATTGTTTTCATGCAATTTGATCCATATTTCAAAAAAATCTGGATCAACTTCATAAGTTTCTTTCATAAGTACAAATGGTTCACTTTCAATAATGGAAATGTTGTTGATATTTGGTCTCAAAGCATCGGCAACAACATTTTCTTTTCCAGGTTGGTATTGAATCATAGGTTGGAAACTTTGAATGAAAGATGCCCATTTGATGTGCCTATCTGAAATAAGGGGTTGCGAAAGCAAATGCCTAATGCTTTGTTGATCCATCTTGATAAGAAATTCAGAACCCATTAGGTAATGCTTCCAGATTTTCAAAGCATGCACTACTGCGGCTAATTCCTTGTCATATGTGCTATAATTTTGCTCTGCAGGCTTAAGCTTTCTACTTTGATAAGCAATAGGATGGTTGTCTTGCATAAGAACAGCTCCAAATCCTTTGCCACTAGCATCAGTCACTATACTATAAAGAATGGTCTTTGAAAATCAGGTAGTGTTAGAACTGGTGCTTGTGTTAAAGCATTCTTGAGTGTTGCAAAAGATTTATCTTGCTTTTCAGTCCAATTGAAATTTGTAGCTTTCTTAAGGAGTTCAATCAAAGGATGAGCAATATAAGCAAAATTCTTGACGAACTTCCTATAATAACTATATAGGCCAAGAAAAAATCTAAGGTCATGTATGTTTCTAGGCATAGGCCAAGAAGCTATACACTCAATTTTCTTAGGATCTACACGAATCCCTTCAGCCGACACTATATGACCTAAGTATTCAATCTCTTCTTGAAAGAAAGAACTCTTTTCAGGATTGACATACAATTCATTTTCTCTCAAAAGGTTGTTCATGCTCTTGTCGATCCTTGCTGAAAACAAGAATGTCATCAAAGAACACTATAACAAAACTTTGAAACTTAAGGAATATGCGATTCATCATACGGTTGAAAGTAGCTGGAGCATTGGTCAAACCAAATGGCATAACCAAAAACTCATAGTGACCAGTTTGGGTTCTAAAAGCTGTCTTGAATATGTCAGATTCAGTCATACGAACTTCATGATACCCAGACTTTAGGTCAATCTTGCTAAAGACCTTTGATCCTCTAAGCTTGTCAAGAAGATCATCTACCCTAGGAATAGGATATCTGTTCTTGACAGTAATCTTATTCAATGCACGATAGTCTACACACATTCGGTAAGTTCCGTTCTTCTTCTTAACAAGAAGTACTGGAGCTCCAAAAGGTGAACTACTAGGTCGAATAAGGCCTCTCTCTAGCAAGTCTTCGATTTGGTTTTGGATTTCTTTTTGCTCTAAATTGTTGAGTCTATAGGGAGCTTTACAAGGCGGAGAATTTCTAGGCAATAAATCAATACTATGATCCTCAGGCCTAGACTTAGATAATCTTGGAAGTAGATCTTCCATGAAACAGTCACTAAATTTGGAGATAAAAAGATCAAACTTTGGACTTTTGGATGTGTCAGACTCAGCATCAAGCTGGTTAACCCATACCATATAAGTCTTGTCTCTTTTTCTTAGAGCTCTCTTTGCTTGAGTGTGACTCAACAAAGGACTCATTTCTTAGAGCTCTCTTTGCTTGAGTGTGACTCAACAAAGGACTCATTTCTCCTTTGACTAGACACTAGAGGATAATATTTTCATTGTCCTTCCTTAGAGAAATGCTATGAGTGTCATAGTCTATAATAGGGTTGTACATGTGTCTCCAAGGCATACCCAAAATTATATCTACCCCTTGTAAAGGTGCAACTAAGAAATCCCTCTTTTCTGTTAAAGGCTTGATGCATAAATCCAAACCTTTCACCTCTTGCATGCAATTATACTTTGTTCCAGTAAATGCTGTTTTGACTTTATAGTGCGTAGGTGAAGAATGAAGATTTAATGCTCTAAGTGCCTTTTCAGAAATGAAATCATGTGTACTACCATCATCATGTAAAGTAAGAACTTCATGTCCATTTATTGTTCCTTTTATTTTAAGCAAAGAATGAACATGAGGTTTACCTTCTTGTTCTGAGTAGTCTGGATCGGAATTACCCTCTTGCTTGAATGATTCTTCTTCATTGTCGTCTTCTTCAATCATATTGACTCGAGCTGCTGTGTTGAATTCTTGCTTGAATGATTCTTTTTCATTGTCGTCTTCTTCAATCATATTGACTCGAGCTGCTGTGTTGAATTCTTGGTACGCTTCGGACAATTTGGGGCTATATGTCCTTCTTTGTGGCACTTAAAACAATTGATAGAAGGTACCTTTGGTTTTCCACCATTAACTTTCTTGCTAGTACTCATGTTGCCTTTAACCTCATCCTTGCCTTTGTCATAACCTAGTTTATACATCTTCTTTAAAGCATAAAAAGATTTAGTAAATAGTTTAGAAGAAGTACCCTCATGTGCTTTAATCTCTTTAGGAAAACCATTTTAACGTTCGGAATTAGTTGCCAAAGATATTGCAGTAGATAGTGAATGAGGTCGAAACATATTCACATCGGCCCTAATGGTAGATCTAAGGCCCAAATGAATTTCCTCTTTTGGTCCTTCTCGCTGACTCTATCCACAACCTGCACTTGTAATAAAGTATTCCATAACTTTTCTACATACTGTGACATAGTTTCCTTTTCAAGTTGATGCAAAGTGTCCCATTGGTGCCTAACTTTAGACTTGAATTGTGACATAGTTTCCTTTTCAAGTTGATGCAAAGTGTCCCATTGGTGCCTAACTTTAGACTTGAATTGTGAGGGTAAAAAGTGCTTTTTAACCAGTCGTCGTTGAAATCTTTTCCAAGAATCTGGCTTGTCACGACCTTGCTTTATTACACTCCACCATAAAGCTGCGCTGTCTACCAAATGATTGACTGCACATTTAATCTTATCACTCTCTGAAAATTTTTCTCCTGAAAAATAGTCATCTAGTTGACTAAGCCAAGCTAGAATGACCCTAGCATCCTTCTTTCCGTCATAATGTTGAAATGTGAAAGCTTTCTGACTAATCTTGGACTCTTTTTGTGACCTTTGTGCTTGTAATGTAGCATTTATAGCCCTTTGGATAGTGTCATCTTCGTCATCAAAAGATAGCGAAGAGTCACGCTTGCGTCTACAACTCGTGAGTTGTCTCTCCAATTCAATACGCTTCTCTCTCTCTCTTCTACAATTTGATGTTGTAAAGAAAGGAGTTGCTCTTGAATTGATGGCGAGATAGGAAAATCTGCCATAGTGCTTGTGCAAATGATGTAGATAAATAAAATTTTATTTTATTTGATGTAAATAAATAAAGCAAATGTACGTACTTATCTTGTTTTTCTCCCGCAATTTGATCTTGGTTGAAGCTGAACAAAGACGCGGTTCAATGGCTGAATTGAATTCTCGTCGCTTCAAACAAATCCCGAACGATTCCGCGTGATTCACGAGACTTGGGCTAGTCGAATTGTTGATGAAACAATTTTCTACACTTTGAAACCTGCTGAAACAGTCCTATAAACCTTGCCCAATCTCTGTAATATTTTCTAAAATTATTTTGGAATTTTCTTGTCTTTTCTAGGCAATTTTTAAGCCTTCTAAAACTTATAAATCACTTTTTTGCACCCAAAAATTTCAGAATTGGAAAACCTTTTTGAATTTCTCTTCAAATTCGAAAATAGGAGGAGTAAAGGCTCAAAAAGGTGATGTGACTTGCATGGGGTTTGGGAAAAGTAGGATTAGATTAAGAGTTGATTAGCTTATGGAGTATTAAGCTTATGGATTAAGCATGTTGGGGATTTTTTTAATCAACTCCATGCGCCATTTTACGCCGGTAGGCTGCCCGCGTTGCGCCTCCTTCCTCATGGTTTTTGTGATTTTTTTTATGGCTTTTCCATAGATTTACATGCTCCGTCCATTATAGATTTGCTAGTGCTTGAAGCTTTCTGATTTCTGAGAAAATACTGTGAGGTTTTTGGCTATGAGGATTTCATCCATGCGGTCAGATTTTGATTTCTCTGAGTATTTAGAAAAACCACTTTTTGATAGAGAGGGATGGTTTTGCAGGGTGGTGAGTGGGTTTGAGAGTAGATCTAGTTTTGAATCTTTGACCTTTGGGTAAAGACCTACAAAGCACCCTTCTATCCACTAGATAATTTCCTGCACTTTCTTGATTTTTGAGAAGTTGAAGCCCTTTCCTACCTTCTCCACAAATCTCCTAGCCCAAGCTCTGATACCACTGCAACCGGAATCTTATTCTAGGATAGATTGTGGAAGAGTAGAGAATTCACAAGGATTGATTCAACCATAAAAACCAATGCTTTGAAAGCTTCAACTAAATCAAATCAATTGAAATTCAAACACTTAACAAAATTAAAATACTTAGCTCAATAGACCATGTTAGGTGCAATCTTCCCCCCTCTTGTGCGTGGCCTCTCCCCACACAAGAGTATTTCTTTATTAGCTTTCTTTCCACCAAAATTAGGCCATAGCCCCAAAATATACAAAATGTGCTTTTTAGAGAGCACGGCACTCTTCTTTTACAAAAATAGAGTGTCAAATATTGGGACTAGAGTAAAGCCATAGGCTTTAATAAATTCCACATGATAAATGTATCTTTCCTAAAGTTCAAAATGGAAAAATCATTTGCTAAGGTTGCAAGCTACTATGCTTGCCAAAAATGAAATGTGATGAACCAAGACATTTCTTCCAAAGTAAACTCTTCAATTCCCATAGTCTTCATCACCTGAAAATTTAAGCCCAATTAATAATTAAATTAATCCCACAAATATTAAACAGGCACAAATCATAACCAACTCATGACTACCAGGCGTAAGTACCCTAGGAATCACCCTGCCATACAAACCTAACTGAAATAATCATAGATGGCCTCAAACATACGTCATATACCGCACGTATTAATATTTATAGTGGTATCACCCACGATATTAACCTAGCCGGCATGACGCAAGAGTAACCTAGGCGTCCCCAAATTACTCAAGAGGGGATAAATAATATTTTTCTAGAGGACTTAAAATATATTCTCATGACACTAAATCCTAAGTACTTAACATTTCTAAGAGAATCAGTGAATTTTTCTTGCCACATAGTGGTCAAGCACATCTCGATACTAAGGGCTACCATTCTCTGAGTCAAAACCACACAATGGATATCAATACCAAGGACTACCATTCTTCGAGTGAAAACCCTCAAGCTGAGCTTAGTGAAGTTGTTAGGGCTCTAAAAATGGCATTTCTTTCTTCAAAGAAACTATTACAAAGTCCACCCTTTATCTAAGAAATTTTTCTTGGCAAAATTGTTAAGCTTTAAATGACACTTTTTACATTAAAAAGTATTTGAAACAAATAAAATTTTAATATTAATACTATCATAAACACAAGGACATCTCAAAAATGCTTTTTTGGTTCAAAGCAAGATTATTATTCATAAGCCTAGGGTTTGGCATGACAATAAACATATCCCTTTCTTGCAATTTATTTTGCAATTATAGAAATTCTGTAAAAAATATTTCAATCATATGGTTGGATAGAGGATGAAAAACATATCAATTTTCTTTAACTCATTAAAATTTGAGCTATAGGTTGAGAGTTATGCTCTTTTTTTTAATCATCATGTCTCCAAGGACCTTTTTGCTAGCTAAAGGGTCATACAAGAAATTAAAAAAAATTTAAAGTTTTTTTTTTGCCATCATCATGTTGATTCTACATGTTTTGACAATCATCATGATGATTCTACAAGTTTTGACCATCATCATGTTTTGACAATCATCATGATGATTCTACAAGTTTTGACCATCATCATGTTGTCTCCAAGGACCCTTTTTCCAATGAAAGGGTCCTTCAAGGCATGATGATGAACATAACCATGTAGAATCAACCTCGAGGACATAACCATGTAGAATCAACCTCGAGGACATAACCATGTAGAATCAACAAGATGATGGTCAAACAACTAGAGATAACTCTCAAATTATACCTTGGATTGATAAGCTATATTTTTGTGCTCTATCTAGCCATGTAGCAATAAAAATATAATTTTGACTTCCTATAAGAATCCTTTCTCTAGTAAAAGTGTAAGATTCCTCCCTCTAGCTTTTGAGGTGTACAGGTGTAAGAACCTCCCCTTGTGTTCTTGTAATTATTCCCCTCTTTGAAATAAAAGAAAGATTCTATTTTAGCTTAGAGAGAGAAAATGTCTAGAGAGAGGTAATCCAAAATTGAGATATTTTTTGATATAAAAATCCTCCTAGTGTCTTAAATGGTTTCCCCTGAAATAGAAATTCAAAAAGAACTTTCCAATGTGCAATTGGAATTAATTGAAAAGAAGTATAAAGGACCTTAGCCTAAGGATCTAGATTTTTAGAAATTTTTAGATTATGGTCCAATTAAGGTTCCTATGGGCCAATAGGATCAATCCAAGTGTGGGGAGGAGATCAACACAATTTATAAAAGAAAAACCCCCAAAAATGAGTAAATGCTCACATAAGATGAAGAGTTGACTAAGAACAAGGTTTATTTAGTAAAAAACTATGAGTATTACTAAAAAAATGAGATATTTTGGGTATAATGATTTAATTTTGACACCTTGGTAAGGAGAAGGGAGCTCTTCAAGGAGGCACCTATTTCACTTGTGTGGTGGAGTTTTAAACTCAAAAATATTGTGATATTTTTATCTGTCCTCTCTCCTAGATCAAACCAAATCAAAAGGGAGCCAAACTAGGTCCAAATTTTGTCCAAATTCAGCCAAACTGAACCTGGAAAATTCTAAAAACTAGTTGGACTTGGTTAGAGGCCTCCCTCACTTATAAATAGATCCTTAGCCCTTTGTAAAAAAAAATATGAGAACTATACCATGCCAGTATTATACTGAAATAATGATATTCTCTATTATCCTCTACAAATTGAAGAGATTGGAGCTCTTCTCTCTCTTCAATCTTCCTTGGTGACTCCAACAACATACCAAACCAATTGATTGGTTGGGGGCCTCTACTGTGATCAAAGAATCAAGTAATTTAGGAGGTAAAGTGTGGATTATTATCTTCTTTTTCTTAAATCTCCAAATGTTTCTCTTCTCAACCCCTCTCAAGCTTGAGAAGCATTAATTTGAATGGATTTTGAATACTATTGAAGTTCTTTAATGTATTGTAATGAAGAAATACATAAATTTCCATTTATGCTTAATTTATAATGGTTTTTAAGCATTTCTCTCTCTCCCCCAAAGAATGGTCATTCCTATGACTATTCTTAATTCAAATAAAGCTTCTCATGAAGCATTTCTCTAATCTAAAAGTAATTTCTATGCTTGTCCAATTGGAGGCCAAAATAATGGCTTTTAATACTTTTATGCTATTTAATTTATGGTAAAATTAAGAATCAATCCATAATTGGATAATGATCCAATTCGTGGTTATTCTAGTCACATGAATAACACTAAACTTTATTCTTTCAAATTTATTGAGAATTATCAGTAATAGCAGCGAAGCTATGGTAAAAATTTTAAAAAATAAACACATAAATCATTTTCATTTATATTATGAAAAGAGAACTTCCTACCATAATCTAGGATTAATCATCTTACATTAATTGATAATCATGAAAAATTTGATTTTTATGTTTATGCATAAATAGTAGCAAAAGAGGAATTTCTAGTAATTCATTTTTTAATGTTAAAAGAGGAATTCCTATGACATTTGGAATTCCATCATTGAGATGGGAAAAGAGAAATTCCTAGCATATTGGAATTAATGAGTATTTTAATTAAATTCAAAGATGAAATTTAGATAAATTTATTTTATCTATAAGAAATATTTGAATGTTAAAAGAGGAATTCCTATGACATTTGGAATTCCATCATTGAGATGGGAAAAGAGAAATTCCTAGCATAAGTATTTTAATTAAATTCAAAGAGAAAATTTAGATAAATTTATTTTATCTATAAGAAATATTTAAATGTTAAAAGAGGAATTCCTATGACATTTGGAATTCCATCATTGAGATGGGAAAAGAGAAGCCAAAGATACCCACACATGCGTCGGGGAAGATATTGGAACAAGGAGTAAGAGTTGCTAGTCCTCAACGGATGAGTCCATGTCTCTTTTATATGGAGCTGTTGGTTGATCTTGCTGATCTTCAACGAAGATTCCATCTTGATTTTTATAAGTGATTATATTGTCGGGTACTATGAGCTAGGAACTATCGAAAAGGCCCCTGAGGGACAAGTGGTAAGCGTTCTGGTTGCCAATGACGCCATAGGTACACCGATGAAGGAATGATTGAAAATTAGGATTCAACCGGATATTTTGGAGGATTATGATCAGTGACACTATGGTTTCATTAAATGATTGTTTTAAAGATAAATGAATCTGTGAAAAAGGCAATTTCATATTGGGTGTGTAAGTGGTGTGACTGGCATTAAATTTGCATGAATATCCGGCTAGGGGGCCTGGGAACGCTTTCCCCTGGTACCCAAGACAAAACCTAACCAAATTCTTAATTGGATCCCATCACTACAGTGGTTGGGCAGTTGGCTAACCCATGGGACTGGCTGGGGTAGGCTGGACTGATGGATTTGTAAAATGAGACTCAATTCTGTTATAGTACGATAGATGAAGTAAATCCCAGATAGTAATTGTTCTATAGAAAAAGAATCAACGGCTGTGCCTCTCGATGGGAAAAAAAGCATTAGTTTCTATGATCCAGGTGTAAGTTTCTTCCTTGATCTGACCAAGTGACTCACAGGTTTGGTCGGATCAGTTTGGTCAATAATGACCCTGACTACGTTAGAGTAAAAATATCCTGGAAGAATCGCCCGTGCTTTCTGGGCGAGGGAAGTTTTTCCAGGTTCGCGATTTTGGAAGAACCGAGGGATTAGTCTCTTGTCCGGATATCCGTGGTGGGTGAGGCCCTGAGTGAGGGATCCTGCCCCGCGCAAGAAGTGCTACTTCCACTGCTAGCACCTGAATCCGAAGGGATCTTTCAGCTGTATCAGAGCGAATTGACTAAAGTGGATCAACCAAGAAGCCAAAAATGTCAAAAATTTATGAAGCAACAGTAAAAGGTTGGAATTGTATGATGATTCACCTTATAATTCCAAGGACCGTGACTACCCGTATATACACCGAGGGTATAACTGCAGCTCTTTACTGATAGTATATACGAATAAATCTAAGACCTTGAAATTATAAGCAAAAGTGCTATCCAGATGATGAATTTGAATGTGGTTGATATGATTTTAAAACTCTCGTTGAGAACTGAAGAGTTGATTTGGATTCTGATTGAAAAATGATTATTCCTGAATTTTGGTTGAAAAGCGATAAGTTTAGCAAAGCCACAATGAGGATGAATGGGACGAGTCCCTGTGATGATGTTCGTAACTGGAATGATGATAATGACTTCAGCAAATCACTATGAGATTAGTGGATTGTGCTGTCAGATTGCTACTGTTAACACTTGACCCGGTGGATCAAGTTAATGGATGACAAATTAAGAACTTGCTTAACTGAAACTTCCATCGAGGAATGTTCAGATGGAATTTTTGGTCTGATGAACCATTGTTGTGTTGAGAATATGAATGATATGTTCTAAATGAATTGTTATCTGATATAATGAGTTCTATATAAGGGATCTTTATCCCATGATTCTGTGGAGAGCTGACCAATCTAAAGAACCCCAGAATCAGCTGGATCTAAAGTCAGATTTGAATTGTGAATAAAAGGACTTAACAAGAGTTTTCGTATTGATTGGATCATGGATCGAGGTCGTCGTGGTAGGAATGATAACCCCCAGTTGCCAATGATGCCATAGGTACACCGATGAAGGAATGATTGGAAATTAGGATTCAACCGGATATTTTGGAGGATTATGATCAGTGACACTATGGTTTCATTAAATGATTGTTTTAAAGATAAATGAATCTATGAAAAAGGCAATTTCATATTGGGTGTGTAAGTGGTGTGACTGGCATTAAATTTACATGAATATCTGGCTAGGGAGCCTGGGAACGCTTTTCCCTAGTATCCAGGACAAAACCTAACCAATTTCTTAATTGGATCCCATCACTATAGTGGTTGGCCGGTTGACTAACCCATGGGACTGGATGGGGTAGTAGGCTAGACTGATGGATCCGTAAAATGAGACTCAATTCTGTTATAGTACGATAGATGAAGTAAATCCCAGATAGTAATTGTTCTATGGAAAAAGAATCAACGGCTGTGCCTCTCGATGGGGAAAAAAACGTTGGTTTCTATGATCCAGGTGCAAGTTTCTTCCTTGATCTGACCAAGTGACTCACACGTTCGGTCGGATCAGTTTGGTCAATAATGACCCTGACTACGTTACTCTGACTACGTTAGAGTAAAAATATCCTGGAAGAATCGCCCGTGCTTTCTGGGCGAGGGAAGTTTTTCCGGGTTCGCGGTTTTGGAAGAACCGAGGGATTAGTCTCTTGTCCGGATATCCGTGGGTGAGGCCCCGAGTGAGGGATCCTGCCCCGCGCAAGAAGTGCTACTTCCGCTGCTGGCACCCCTGAATCCGCCGTTGCGCGAAGGGGGAAGGGGTCTTTCAGCTGGGTATCAGAGCGAATTGACTAAAGTGGATCAACCAAGAAGCCAAAAATGTCAAAAATTTATGAAGCAACAGTAAAAGGTTGGAATTGTGTGATGAAATTCATACAAATTAATATTCAGACTGAAATTCGTAAATTGGTAAAAGGGGTCTTCATGTTACCATATTATAGTAGTGATGTGTGTGAACACACTTAGGACCGCCGGGGCACTTTTTCCCTCACTAGGAGGTTTTTTCCCCCGTGCATTGTATATACGCCCATTATCTTCTAGGGCTTGTTATCTTTCATTTTTGGCACTCATAATACACTACTGTGTTGTGCTCAAGCTTCCTCATCTTCTTGAAGTTGTGTGTGCATTCCTGCAACCCTAATTCCAACAATTGGTATCAGAGCAGGCTTCCTCCTCCCGGGCAGCATCACCGGCACCTGCCGCTTCATCTCCTCCGATTGCGACGAGGTTTCACGAGCGTCTGCAGGTTAGTATATGCCGTGGGTGAGCCCATAGGGCTCGGTCGTTTCAGAATTTTGATCTGAAGTCATTTCGCCCTCCGTTTTTGCATTCCAAGTACTGCGCAGGCAAAATCGTCCTACTGTGCAGATTTTCTGTCAAGATTAAAATCTGCAGGACAGGTGCCCATTCGTCTGTTTTGGGCTGTGCTACATAGCACAGGTCGATTTTATACAGGTTTTCCTCTTACAGACAGCATTTACATCTAGTAGTACAGTCATTGGCCATGGCTGACAACAATGATGTATTCCGCATGTTGGCTGCTGAGGATAAGTTGGATGGCACCAACTATCCATTGTGGGCATATATGATGCGACATGTATTGGTAGCAAAGGGGTTATGGAACATTGTGCAGGGTATTGATGCACGTCCTATTGTGGCTGGGAATGCTGCAAACACATCAGAAACACGTACTGTTGATGATGGTGCAGGCACAAGTACTGTAGCAGCTGTTCGAGAACCACCACTTTCAGCAGAGCAGATTCGTTGGGATGGTAGAGATGCGCAGGCTCATGCCTTGATTGCGCTGTCTGTCAAACGTACCATTATCCCACATATTCGCTCCTGCAGGACTTCTAAGGATGCTTGGGATGTACTTGCCACATTGTATCAGGCAAGAAATGAGGCTCGTGTTGCTTACCTCCGAAAACAGTTGGAGAGTGAGCATATGAACGAAGGTGATTCTATGGATAACTTTTTGACAAAGATCAAGGATTTCAAAGAGCAGCTCATTTCTGCAGATGAAATCCTGTCAGACAGTTCACTTGTGCAGACTGTTTTGAATGGTCTACCAGATTCTTATCAGGGTTTTGCTTCCACTCTTCGCTTGATGATGAAAGGCAATCCCAATGCCTTATCATTTGAGGAGTTAGTTTCTGTTTTGCTGCAAGAAGACCAGTCAAGGCAAAACAGGAATATTATGCGTGTCGCAGATCAAGCTTTCGTTGCTAGTCAGAGAAGCGGGAAAGGTAAAGCTGGCTTTTCTTCTAGTAAGCAGAAATCTGCAAATGCTGCGCAACCAAAGAAGGAAGACAAAGATGAGAAGAAGGGTGACAAACAGAAGACATTTTGCAAGTAGTGTAAGGGAAATGATCATGTCATCAAAGCGTGTCCTAAGCTGGCTGCGAAAGAGGCTAAGAAGAAAGAGGCTGGTATGGCTGTTGCAGATGCCTCTCCTTCTAACAATGAATCTGCTAATGTTGTTCAAGATACAGAATGGGCATTCAATGCGCAGTGCAGTTATGACCCATCTTTGCATGACACATGTATGTCTGCAGTAGATTCAGATGTATGGTACTTTGACAGTGGTGCCACTAAGCATATCACCTCGCAGCGCAGTTTATTCACTTTCCTTGAGTCTGCTCCCACAGGGAATACTGTCACTTGTGCCAATAACTCCTCTTATCCCGTTAAAGGAGTTGGACAGATTGTGCTGAATGTTGCAAATTGCAACACCTTTACACTTTTTGATGCATTGTATGTGCCAGGGATCAAAAAGAATCTGCTGTCAGTCTCCGCATTTGCCAAAACAGGTTTGGTTGTAAAATTTGTGGATGACAGATGTACTGTTCATGATCTCTCTTGTGGTGACATCATTGTAGCATCTGGTTCACTATGTCGAGGGCTGTATAAGCTCAATATGGATGGCAAATGTGTAGAGGATTCAGCATGTGCTATTATGGATACGCAGGCTATTTCAAATGCAAAACTGTGGCATGCACGTTTTGGTCATCTGAATTTTGCAAGTTTGCTGCGCCTGCAGAAATCTGAAATGGTGTCTTCTTTGCCTAAGCTTGAGGCACCTGTCAAGCATGTTTGTGAGGGCTGCATATTGGGTAAAATGCAGCGTGCTTCCTTTCCCAAAGATGGATCAGTGAGAGCTGAACGCAGATTGCAGCTTGTTCACAGTGATGTTTGTGGTCCCATGCAAACTCCATCATTTGGAAACTACCTTTACTTCGTGACTTTCATTGATGATTTTACCAGGCATGCATGGGTATATCCTTTGAAGGCAAAGTCCGAAGTGTTTTTGTGCTTCAAACAGTTTTTGGTTATGGCTGAAAATGTGTCAGAAAGTAAGATGGGCACCCTCCGTTCAGATCGAGGGGGGGAGTATATGTCTTCAGAATTTAATGCATTTCTGGCTGAGCGTAGGATAAAACACCAATGTACAGTGCCGTATACACCACAGCAAAATGGTGTGGCTGAGAGAAAAAACAGGTCTCTCATGGAAATGGCAAGATGTATGGTTAAGAGTCAAAGTCTACCACATGGTTTTTGGCTTGAGGCTGTCATGTGTGCCACTTATGTACTAAACAGGTGTCCCACCAAAGCATTACAGGTTGTCACTCCATATGAGGCTTGGCATAGCCGCAAGCCATCTGTTGGCCATTTACGTGTTTTTGGTTGCCTGGCATATGCATTAGTGCCTGTGCAACATCGCAGAAAATTGGATGACAAAGCTGTCAAATGTATTTTTGTTGGATATAGTGCTGAGAGCAAAGGCTATCGTTTGTATCATCCACAGACAAAGCGCATTTTGGTTAGCCGTGATGTTGTATTTGTGGAAGATGCAGTTCAGCCCTTGGTTTCATGTACTAAGGAGACAGATATCAGCTCACGTGATGTCTATGATACATTGTTGCCTCTTTTCAGTGGTGCACAGTCAAGTGCAATACCTCATGAGGCAGTTTTTCAGCCTATGCAGGTTTTAAATGATGGCACAGATCAGCCTATATCTGATGCAGATGTGCATGATGCACTTGAGGATGAGAGACAAGAGATTGAGGGCTCTAGGAATATGCCTAGATGGCTGGTGCAGACTTTGCGTGACAGCAAGTTGGATGCCCCTTTGTCTAGTCGCACTCGTTCTGGCTCTCATGGTGCCTCTTATGCGTCAGATTGTTATGCATTGGCTGTTTCTAGTATGTGCGATGAAAGTGAGCCTGTTTCATTTGATGAGGCACAAAGTTCAGAAAATTGGATGGCTGCTATGCAAGCAGAATACGATGCTATTATGAAGAATAGTACATGGTCTTTATGTGACTTGCCCCCTGGCAAGAAGGCCATTGGCACTAAGTGGGTATACAAATTGAAGCGTAAGCCTGATGGCACAGTGGATCGCCATAAGGCTAGGCTTGTTGCAAAAGGTTATGCTCAAGAGAAGGGCATTGATTTTGATGAGACTTTTGCTCCCACATGTCGTATGACCACTGTTCGTAGCATCTGTGCATTAGCAGCTCATAATGGTTGGAATGTACATCAGCTGGACATAAAGACTGCGTTCTTAAATGGAGATTTGCATGAGGAGGTGTATGTATCGCAGCCTCGTGGTTTTGTTCAAAGAGGGCAGGAAAACAAAGTGTGCAGGTTAAAAAAGGCTTTATATGGTTTAAAGCAAGCTCCACGAGCTTGGTATGAAAAAATACATGCATATTTGACTGCACATGGGTTTCAGAATAGTCCAACAGAAAGCACTTTGTATGTTAAACGTGTGGATGGTGTACATCTAATCATTGCTCTCTATGTCGATGACATGCTGCTCACAGGACCAAATGAGAGTCATATTGCTGATTTTAAGGCTGATTTGAATGCCTCTTTTGAGATGTCAGATTTGGGGCATTTGCATCATTATTTGGGGATACAATTTAAGCAGTGTGATGGAGGTATTGCTTTGTGTCAGACAAAGTATATTGAAACATTGTTGCGGAGATTTGGCCTTGAAGACTGCAAGCCTATTGCTACTCCAATGGAGACAGGTTTGAAGTTGAGTCTTCATGATGCTGGAGATCACTTTGATGTCACACTCTATCAGACAGCTGTTGGTTGCCTCATTTATGTATGCATTACGAGGCCAGACATTCAGTTTGCAGTCTCACAGGTGAGCAGATTTATGCATAGCCCAGGCATTAAGCATTGGCAGGCAGTGAAGCGTATCTTTCGCTATTTGAGTGGTACTCGGCATCTTGGGTTGTTTTATCCCAAGGGGGGATCATTGCCGCCAGATTTACATGTTTTTTCAGATTCTGACTGGGCTGGTTGTTATGACACACGCGTGTCCACGAGTGGTTTTTGCTTCATGCTTGGAAGCTCATGCATATCATGGTTGAGCAAGAAGCAGCCTACTGTGGCCACTTCTAGTTGTGAAGCTGAGTACAGGGCAGCTTTCACAGCTACGGTTGAGTGTGTGTGGCTCAGACGCCTTATGGCTGATTTGGGTGTTGGGCAGCCATCTGCCACCACCATCTTCACTGACAGTCAGAGCGCATTGGCAGTTGCGCGGAACCCAGTGTTCCATGCTCGTACGAAGCACATTGAGGTGCACTACCATTATGTCAGGGAGAGACTCTCTGCAGGAGAGATCAGTTTGGCTTATGTGCCAACACAGGATAACCTTGCAGACCTTTTCACAAAGGCTCTGCCTCGTGAGAAGTTCGAAGCTTTTCGCAAAGCTTTGGGCTTACTCCCTTTTGTGGATTCGTCCACATAGCTAGACACTTCCCTATACATGAGTGCTAGCTCTTGTTCACCGCATCACTCCAGGGGGGATTTGTTACCATATTATAGTAGTGATGTGTGTGAACACACTTAGGACCGCCGGGGCACTTTTTCCCTCACTAGGAGGTTTTTTCCCCCGTGCATTGTATATACGCCCATTATCTTCTAGGGCTTGTTATCTTTCATTTTTGGCACTCATAATACACTACTGTGTTGTGCTCAAGCTTCCTCATCTTCTTGAAGTTGTGTGTGCATTCCTGCAACCCTAATTCCAACACTTCAGATGGAAGTACTACAATTGTATGGAATCCCTGACTTGCTTGAGGCCTAGACATGATGTATTTACCTTATAACTCCAAGGACCGTGACTACCCGTATATACCGAGGGTATAACTACAGCTCTTTACTGGCAGTATATACGAATAAATCTAAGACCTTGAAATTATAAGCAAAAGTGCTATCCAGATGATGAATTTGAATGTGGTTGATATGATTTTAAAACTCTGGTTGAGAACTGATGAGTTGATTTGGATTCTGATTGAAAAATGATTATTCCTGAATTTTGGTTGAAAAGCGATAAGTTGAGCAAAGCCACAATGAGGATGAATGGGACGAGTCCCTGTGATGATGTTCGTAAATTGGAATGATGATAATGACTTCAGCAAATCACTATGAGATTAGTGGATTGTGCTGTCAAATTGCTACTGTTAACACTTGACTCGGTGGATCAAGTTAATGGATGACAAATTTACCCTAAGCAAGTTATAAAATTGTATATGTTAATATCTTAAGTTGTAAAATTTTATACATTAATGTCTTAAGTTATGAAGTGGAGATATACCAAAGTATTTAAAATACCTTTTCTCACTTTGTTTATCTCCCTTTCCTTTGCACATGAAAAATTCAACCACCAAGGGAACATTCTGAACACTTCAGGGTCCCAAAAATCCCTGGCCTACAACTTCATGTACATTGTCTCCTTGGAGTTCACATAATAGCTTTAAGGGCCCCTCCTACTTCTTGTAACATACTATGAATCTACAACCAACAATGGCATTACCTCTAGTTCATTTCTCTCCATGCATGAAAGCAACCATGTATTGAGAAATAATTACCACCTTCAGTGCATTAAAAGTCATTTAAAATAAACTATTAGTGTTTGTTACCCACACCTATAAACGCAATGCTTTGCTACTTACCTTGCACACCAAGTTGTTTATCCAAAGGAAAGGTAGACTTGGCCCTTTCAAGTACTCCTTGAAGTATTTTCGTTTGACTTCAAGAGTCACAATTGAAAACATTCCTGCTGCTGTAGGCAGTCTCAATTTGTAAGTTTTCTCCAAGAACTTGATCAGTGTGGTATCATGCTCGATAGCATGACATCATAGTACCTCCTTCAAAATTTTTTGAAGTATTATGTATTTGTGTTTCACTAAGTTAGAAAAAGTAGAATCAGACTTAACCTATTGTTGTGAGTCTCACTTGCATCTAGGCTACCTTACCATTATGAATATTTTATCCTTTTTTTGTCTCAATGTCTTCTTCTTTGAGCAAAAAAGCAAGTTACTCTTTTCATTATGTGGTAGGAATGAGCATGTAATAGAATAAACTATATTCTTTATCGGGCCCTTCGGTCTCTCATCCAAATTTATTTGCACTAGTTGGCTGCTTGTGCAAGAATATACATAACAGGGAGTGTTATGCCACAATATGTGTTATATATCTATTTCTTAAAAACTATACAACATTATATTGTACTTACATGAAAAACTCCTTACAATTCTCTAGATCAACCATTGTTGCTGCTAGCCACCGTATTGCTTTTTGACAACCCCATAAAAGGTTGTTTGCCATTTTCCTTAAAAGTATTTGGGTCTATCTTATCCTTCTATGCTAGGATTTCATGCTTCTTGGCTTGGTATTCACCCTAAAAACATCGTATCTTCCTTATATTCATTCCTTTTATTACTACAATGCATTCAACAAAATTGATACCTAGAAGATAATCTATGAGAGTACTAGTAGTACACATTAATACCTAGGACATTGTCCTCCCCTGGCTTCTTTAACTAGGTGCTTGGCCATCCACTTTCTATCTTCCTTTAATGCATGGCGTAATAAAGTCTCTTTTTGAGTGCACCCCAATGTGTGAAAATCATGCAAATGTTGTCTATGACATAAAATGCAATGTATACATGTTTGTTGATGCTTCACACAAACAAGGCAAAGATTTATGGTTATTAACAACACAAGTATGCTTTTAGAACAATCAAGGTGATGATTGTAGTTTATAATTGTACCTGTTAAGTCTTGTTACCATCGATATTAGCTCTCTTCGTTCTTCGCCAAACACATCGAGAAGAGATACCTCAACACATGGGTGGCATTTCACCTCATGAGAAAAAGCTTGCAGGAGTAAACTTGCTTTAAAGATTGCTCTCCAGCTAGCAATATAATTATATATCTCCAAATTCTTTGAAGACATACCTCATTTGATCTCCTCCATCCAAGCTCGAACACAGTGGTTGCCATCCCACATATAAAAAATCTTGCTAAGATGTGTATGGGATGCGATGGGATGTGAATGAATGTGATAAGATAGATGAAAATAGAATGTGATAAGATGAAAATAGGATGTGATAAGATGAAAATAGGATGTGATAAGATGTGATGATGTAATGAAATGGAAGTGGATGTGTATATGGATGTATGGATGTGGATGTATATGTGGAAGAATGGATGTGGATGTACATGTGGAAGAATGGATGTGGATGTATGGATGTGGATGTGTATGTGTATGTGGAAGAATGGATGTGGATGTGTATGTGTATGTGGAAGAATGGATGTGGATGTATGGATGTGGATGTGTATGTGCAAGAATGGATGTGGATGTGTATGTGGAAGAATGGATGTGGATGTGGATGTGGATGTATGGATGTGGATGTGGATGTGTATGTGAAAGAATGGATGTGGATGTATGGATGTGGATGTATATGCAGAAGAATGGATGTGATGTGGATGTGGAAGAATGGATGTGGATGTGGATGTGGATGTATGAATGTGGATGTGTATGTGGAAGAATGGATGTGGATGTATGGATGTGGATGTGTATGTGAAAGAATGGATGTGGATGTGCATGTGAGAGAATGTGATGTCGATGTGAGTAAATAGATGAGATGTAATGTGATGTGAATCGAGATAGATGTGTATGAGTGAATAAGATGTGAATGAATGTGATGTGATGAGATGTGAATATGGGTAGATGCGAGTTGATGAGATCTGATGAGGATAAATGAAGAAATTTACGATGAGATCTGATGAGGATAAATGAGGAAATTTACGATGAGATGAAAAATGATGTGATTCGATAAGAATGGGAATACATATGAAATGGATGTGGATTAAGTAATGTGGATTAATGTGGAACAATGTGGAAAGACGAGAGTTCGTTATAGAAACTATATTTATGACCTATTTTTAAATGATTGTTTTATGTCAAGAATGCTAGGGAAGCATTTTGACCATCTTGTGATTAGGGTCGTGGAGACCTAACTGATAAAGTTGCAACGGCTGATGAAGAGTCAACGTAGGACGTCTCGCGTAGCAAGGTCGACCGAGGTCTTGACCATTCGATTTAAATGGTGAGCTTTCGATACGGTGGATGAGGGACCAAGGAAGCGGCCTATGAGTGAAGCGCTAGGTGACCTGCAAGGATCCTACAGGGTGCTGACCATACAGTGCTCGGGCTCTGGGTCACCGAAGATACCCACACGTGCGTCGGGGAAGATATTGGAACAAGGAGTAAGAGTTGTTGTCTGAAATCGGGCATGGATCTGGTTGATTGACCTTGCTAGTCCTCAACGAATGAGTCCATGTCTCTTTTATATGGAGATGTTGGTTGATCTTGCTGATCTTCAACGGAGATTCCATCTTGATTTTTATAAGTGATTATATTGCCGGGTACTATGAGCTAGGAACTATTGAAAAGGCCCCTAAGGGACAGGTGGTGAGCGTTCTGGTTGCCAATGATGCCATAGGTACACCGATAAAGGAATGATTGGAAATTAGGATTCAACCGGATATTTTGGAGGATTATGATCAGTGACACTATGGTTTCATTAAATGATTGTTTTAAAGATAAATGAATCTATGAAAAAGGCAATTTCATATTGGGTGTGTAAGTGGTGTGACTGGCATTAAATTTACATGAATATCTGGCTAGGGAGCCTGGGAACGCTTTTCCCTAGTATCCAGGACAAAACCTAACCAATTTCTTAATTGGATCCCATCACTATAGTGGTTGGCCGGTTGACTAACCCATGGGACTGGATGGGGTAGTAGGCTAGACTGATGGATCCGTAAAATGAGACTCAATTCTGTTATAGTACGATAGATGAAGTAAATCCCAGATAGTAATTGTTCTATGGAAAAAGAATCAACGGCTGTGCCTCTCGATGGGGAAAAAAACGTTGGTTTCTATGATCCAGGTGCAAGTTTCTTCCTTGATCTGACCAAGTGACTCACACGTTCGGTCGGATCAGTTTGGTCAATAATGACCCTGACTACGTTACTCTGACTACGTTAGAGTAAAAATATCCTGGAAGAATCGCCCGTGCTTTCTGGGCGAGGGAAGTTTTTCCGGGTTCGCGGTTTTGGAAGAACCGAGGGATTAGTCTCTTGTCCGGATATCCGTGGGTGAGGCCCCGAGTGAGGGATCCTGCCCCGCGCAAGAAGTGCTACTTCCGCTGCTGGCACCCCTGAATCCGCCGTTGCGCGAAGGGGGAAGGGGTCTTTCAGCTGGGTATCAGAGCGAATTGACTAAAGTGGATCAACCAAGAAGCCAAAAATGTCAAAAATTTATGAAGCAACAGTAAAAGGTTGGAATTGTGTGATGAAATTCATACAAATTAATATTCAGACTGAAATTCATAAATTGGTAAAAGGGGTCTTCAGATGGAAGTACTACAATTGTATGGAATCCCTGACTTGCTTGAGGCCTAGACATGATGTATTTACCTTATAATTCCAAGGACCGTGACTACCCGTATATACCGAGGGTATAACTGCAGCTCTTTACTGGCAGTATATACGAATAAATCTAAGACCTTGAAATTATAAGCAAAAGTGCTATCCAGATGATGAATTTGAATGTGGTTGATATGATTTTAAAACTCTGGTTGAGAACTGATGAGTTGATTTGGATTCTGATTGAAAAATGATTATTCCTGAATTTTGGTTGAAAAGCGATAAGTTGAGCAAAGCCACAATGAGGATGAATGGGACGAGTCCCTGTGAGGATGAATGGGACGAGTCCCTGTGATGATGTTCGTAAATTGGAATGATAATAATGACTTCAGCAAATCACTATAAGATTAGTGGATTGTGCTGTCAAATTGCTACTGTTAACACTTGACTCGGTGGATCAAGTTAATGGATGACAAATTTACCCTAAGCAAGTTATAAAATTGTATATGTTAATATCTTAAGTTGTAAAATTTTATACATTAATGTCTTAAGTTATGAAGTGGAGATATACCAAAGTATTTAAAATACCTTTTCTCACTTTGTTTATCTCCCTTTCCTTTGCACATGGAAAATTCAACCACCAAGGGAACATTCTGAACACTTCAGGGTCCCAAAAATCCCTGGCCTACAACTTCATGTACATTGTCTCCTTGGAGTTCACATAATAGCTTTAAGGGCTAGCACACGGCCTTTCCTTGGCACAACAAGGGCCTCTCCTACTTCTTGTAACATACTATGAATCTACAACCAACAATGGCATTACCTCTAGTTCATTTCTCTCCATGCATGAGAGCAACCATGTATCGAGAAATAATTACCACCTTCAGTGCATTAAATGTCATTTAAAATAAACTATTAGTGTTTGTTACCCACACCTATAAATGCAATGCTTTGCTACTTACCTTGCACACCAAGTTGTTTATCCAAAGGAAAGGTAGACTTGGCCCTTTCAAGTACTCCTTGAAGTATTTTCGTGTCACAATTGAAAACATTCCTGTAAGTTTTCTCCAAGAACTTGATCAGTGTGGTATCATGCTCGATAGCATGACATCATAGTACCTCCTTCTTCAAGAATTTTTTGAAGTATTATGTATTTGTGTTTCACTAAGAGCAAATGTTTAGAAAAAGTAGAATCAGACTTAACCTATTGTGAGTCTCACTTGCATCTAGGCTACCTTACCATTATGAATATTTTATCCTTTTTTTGTCTCAATGTCTTCTTCTTTGAGCAAAAAAGCAAGTTACTCTTTTCATTATGTGGTAGGAATGAGCATGTAATAGAATAAACTATATTCTTTATCGGGCCCTTCGGTCTCTCATCCAAATTTATTTGCACTAGTTGGCTGCTTGTGCAAGAATATACATAACAGGGAGTGTTATGCCACAATATGTGTTATATATCTATTTCTTAAAAACTATACAACATTATATTGTACTTACATGAAAAACTCCTTACAATTCTCTAGATCAACCATTGTTGTTGCTAGCCACCGTATTGCTTTTTGACACCTACAATCAACCCCATAAAAGGTTGTTTGCCATTTTCCTTAAAAGTATTTGGGTCTATCTTATCCTTCTATGCTAGGATTTCATGCTTCTTGGCTTGGTATTCACCCTAAAAACATCGTATCTTCCTTATATTCATTCCTTTTATTTGCTGCAATGCATTCAACAAAATTGATACCTAGAAGATAATCTATGAGAGTACTAGTAGTACACATTAATACCTAGGACATTGTCCTCCCCTGGCTTCTTTAACTAGGTGCTTGGCCATCCACTTTCTATCTTCCTTTAATGCATGGCATAATAAAGTCTCTTTTTGAGCGCACCCCAATGTGTGAAAATCATGCAAATGTTGTCTATGACATAAGATGCAATGTATACATGTTTGTTGATGCTTCACACAAACAAGGCAAAGATTTATGGTTATTAACAACACAAGTATGCTTTTAGAACAATCAAGGTGATGATTGTAGTTTATAATTGTACCTGTTAAGTCTTGTTACCATTGATATTAGCTCTCTTCGTTCTTCGCCAAACACATCGAGAAGAGATACCTCAACACATGGGTGGCATTTCACCTCATGAGAAAAAGCTAGCAAGAGTAAACTTGCTTTAAAGATTGCTCTCCAGCTAGCAATATAATTATATATCTCCAAATTCTTTGAAGACATACCTCATTTGATCTCCTCCATCCAAGCTCGAACACAGTGGTTGCCATCCCACATATAAAAAATCTTGCTAAGTAACTCTCATTCCATGTTGTGTATGGCTTGCCCGAATTTCTCATTCCATGTTGTGTATCGCTTGCCCAAATTTCTCATTCTTCTACATCCATATGTCATCCCATAAGAGTTTGTTATGCCATTAAGATGTCATGATGCCAACAAGGAAGGCATGCTCGAGGAGAAAATGAAGTGCCCCCTTATCTTGTACGTAATCGTGGTTAAATAACTCAATGCAAAGTTTTTTGTAACGTTCATTGACCCTTCTAATATAAGGATTGGAGATAAGGCGACGGAGTGGAATCAAACCTGAAAATACAATTTAATCTAATTTTGCACATGTCTTGAGAGTTCCGTTACAAATATACATTGTGATCAGTCTGTTTACCATGAGTCGATCTAAGACCTCATGTATCACATCCATGTCTTGAGAGTTCCATTACAAATATACATTGTGATCAGTCTGTTTACCATGAGTCGATCTAAGACCTCATGTATCACGTCCATGTGAAATTTACTACCATAGTTTACCATGAGTCGATATAAGACCTCATGTATCACATCCATGTGAAATTTACTACCATAGTTTACCATGAGTCGATCTAAGACCTCATGTACCACATCCATGTGAAATTCACTATGCCATAGTTTATCACAAATATGTCTTGTTTGTAAGCCTCGTCCTCCTCTTCAATGGGGTAGCCTCGTGTGGAGTCATCTTTGACTTGTTTTTTCTTTTGTTGGATTTCCTCTTTCCCCTTCTTTCATTTTTAATCTCTGCCTCATTATCTTCATCACTTTCACTTTGAATGACAATATTTCTTCTCTTCCTCGAAGCTGGGGGATTTAAAGACGTCATCTTTGATATGCAAGAGCTCTTCCCTTAAGGAGTAGGCAAAACGTATCTCCCTTTGCCTTAAATATTTTCCACTTGAACATTTCACAACCAAGTTTTAAAAAGAGGTAAACTATCATGTATAATATTAATATTATAAAATAACTTACCAACTTGACTTGGCAAAAATTCCAAACGATTTTAGAACATCTTCAAGCATGTTCATATTAGCATGTAGAAATAGATCGGGTAGAGGAGTACTTTTTTCCAAACATTTCTCAACCATAACTCTGGTATATCCTTCTGGCAAGGGCATGCTATGTGATGTTTTACTTATGGAAGTCTGCATAACTTTTCCCTCTCTAACTTTGCGACCCTAGTGAAAGATACTTAAACATCCCCACATAAAAACTCTTGCAAATATAAACTCTCATTAACATGATCCCCTTGCAACCTACCACAATTAAAGGGCATTGCCTTTACCTCTTCTTGTGGCCCATCATCTCACATCCATCTTTGGTGGCTAAAAGAGGTTGACATGATCAACTCTTGTAGGGTATTGCAAAATTCAAATAAATTAATAGGTTTCCTCCAAAATTAGACAAAACCTATATAGTGGTGGCTTTATTATCCAACGTTAGTGGCGAGTTTGAGTGGCCCTTTACCTTAATAGAAGGTGATTTTGTTACTCTGTATAGGAGGATATGATCACTATATGACCACGCATTATCGCCATGTATCATCACATTGATACTTTTGCATAGTTGATCCTTTTGTATGGTCATAAATCAAGATGGACATTTGATATGCAAGCTGCTACTAGAATGCTCTATGCATGCGCTCTCCCTCTTTGGTTCATTTGGTATCTTAGTAGAAGTGACCCTTTATCCCACATCAATGGCGAGTTCGGGTGGCCCTTCCCTTAACAAAAGGTGATTTTATTACTCTATAAGAGGATAGTATCACTATATGACCACACATTATTGTTGGGATTTAGAATCTCTTGTGGTGAACACTGGGGGTGAATGCTCCTATGAGTGTTAAAAAGTGTGAACACTACCTATGAGTGATTTAGATAATGTTTAGATATTATACCTACATAAGCAATGATGTCATCCACAAGAGCCTCTAAGGCTATAAAAGCATTGTACGTTGTGAACTTTAAAACATCTAGATATAATACCTACATAAGCAATGACATCATCCACAAGAGCCTCTAAGGCTCTAAAAGCATTGTACTTTGTGAACTTTAAAACATCTAGATATAATACCTACATAAGCAATGACTTCATCCACAAGAGCCTCTAAAGCTATAAAAGCATTGTACTTTGTGAACTTTAAAACATCTAGATATAATACCTACATAAGCAATGATGTCATCCACAAGAGCCTCTAAGGCTGTAAAAGCATTGTACTTTTGTGAACTTTAAAATATCAATCTAATAAAAAAAAGCCATTATCCTCTAAGGTAGTACCTAAAAAAGCTTTCACTGCCACATTCTCTAATCTCTCTCTTTAAGGTATGGGGTTTTCAAAGAACCTTTATGTTTGAGTCAAGGGTCCTTTGGCCAGGATGTCCTCCAAAATCTAAATTAAATAAATAGGTGTGTATGTTTTATAGGTTTATAATGCCTTATTTTATAAAAGGCTCCATTCATATGTTATCCCTATTTTGAATTAGGGGGATTGGGGGGGAGAGGGGTAGTTCTGGAAGCTAAAGAATCTTATGTGTGGTCAAGCTCCATTTCCAAGCTTGATTATGATCTATTGTATCATATCAGGTATGGCCAGTGTGATCTTTTACATCATGTGGTGTTAGTGAGCCCAAATCGCCTTAAGTATGAAGGCTATTCCCCATACACCACCCTAACTTTGAAGGGGGATTGTTGGGATTCAAAGTCTCTTGTGTGGACGCCCCCTATTCGGAGTCTCGTATGTGTGAACACTCTCTATGAGTGATTTAGATAATATCTAGGTATTATACATGCTTAACATAATCAGTGATGTCATCCGAGAGAGAGAGAGAGACACACACACACACACACAGAGAGAAGTGAGTTGAAGTTTATACCCAAAAATAAATAAACAAAACTTTTCTAAAATTTTCCCCAAATTTATTCTTCTTCTCTGAGAGAGAGAGAGAGAGAGAGAGAGAGAGAGAGAGAGAGAGAGAGAGAGAGCAAAGAATAAATTACCCCCACCTCCCTCATCCCAACAAGTGGCGAGTTAGAGAGAGAAAGAGAGAGAGAGAGAGAGAGAGAGAACAGAAGAAGTTTGAAAAAAAAAACCCTACGCTCCCCCATTCCAAGTGGCAAGTTTGCAACTTGGGATGGGGGAGGTAGGTTTTTTTTTTCTAATTTTGTCTCTTCTCTCTCTCTCTCTCTCTCTCTCTCTCTCTCTCTCTCTCTCTCTCTCTCTCTCTCCACATAAAAGAGGGGAAGAGCATGTAGAAGGAAGAGAGAGGGAGGGAGGCGGGCACCTGGGAGGGAGGGAGAGGACAACATGAGAGCATGCGGGGAATAGAGCCTCTCCATATAAGAGAGGGAGAGAGCATGTGACAGAAAGAGAGAGGGAGGGAGGTGGTGGGTACATGGGTGGGAGGGAGAGGGAAACATGCCGAGAAGAGAGAGGGAGGGAGGTGGTGGGTACATGAGAGCATGCCGAGAAGAGAGAGGGAGGGAGGTGGTGGGTACATGGGTGGGAGGGAGAGGGAAACATGAGAGCGTGCCGAGAAGAGAGAGGGAGGGAGGTGGTGTGGGTACATGGGTGGGAGGGAGAGGGAAACATGAGAGCATGCCGAGAAGAGAGGAAAATGAGAGAGAGAGAGAGAGAGAGAGAGAGAGAGAGAGAGAGAGAGAGATGTAAAAAGAAACCTCACCTCCCCCATCCCAAATGGTGAGCTCACCACTTGGAAAGGGGGAGGTGGGGCATTTCTTCCAAAAAAATTTCCCCAATTTTGTTTCTCTTCTCTCTCTATATATGTGTGTGTGTGTGACTCTCTCTCTCTCTCTCTCTCTCTCTCTCTCTCTAAAGAGACAGAGAGAGACACATACATGTATATATATATATACATATATATATATATATACACACATATACATATACATATATATATATATATAGTACATATCTCTCTCTCTCTCTCTCTCTCTCTCTCTCTCTCTCTCTCTCTCTCTCTATATATATATATATATATATATATATATATGTAGAGAGAGAGAGAGAGAGAAAGATATGCACGATATACATATATATACATATATATATATATATATATAGAGAGAGAGAGAGAGAGAGATGTACGATATATATATATGTATATATACATATATATATATATATCGTACATATCTTTCTCTGTCTCTATATGTATATATATATATATATATATATATATATATATATATATATATATATATACATTGCTACAAGCACAAGGGTACTACCAAAGAAATACCAAAGCTTGGGTCCCCAAGCGCATCACAAAGTCCCCTAAGCTTGCACAAAGAAGAAAGCCTCAACACCAAGCACATCGGCAACCAAATTACAGTGTTCATCAAAGATGGGTGCCTGTGCATGTACTTCAACAAGGATACTATGATGGTGATTCCATCATATGGTTGCCAAATCCGGACAATGTGAAGAAAACGTCACCACCGACTTCAACCCCACAACAACTTCACCTATAGTTCGACAAGAATGAATCCCAAGCAACAACAAGCAAATCCTTTCACCACTCTCGTGCATTCAGCACCAACATAAGAGCTTGTCTGTTCAAGAAAACAATCAACAGTCTTTCCTACTGCCTCGACATTTTTTTGCAACAAATTTAAGATCAAATACGGAGACTTAGGAGCACATCAAGAACAAAATAACAATGCTCTTGTCACCTCTCTGGTAGTGAGAAATGAGCGCACAAGAAGCTGTTGCTTGCAAGTCATGACCTAGATGATCCATAAAATAGTAATAATATATTTTTTAAAAAAACCTCGAAGTCAAAACCTACAAATTCACGGAATTCCATCTCACGGAATTACAATTCACGGAGCTCCATCTCATGGCTTAAGAACCTGCACTTTCACATTTAAGCCTCATCATGGATTAAGCCATATCACACAATAGCCACTATATATTGGTTAAGCTTATTGCTTATTGTTTACTATTATTTTGGCTAAATTAATGTAGCAGCTGCTCCATGAGTACATATCCATACTCGTTCACTGGAGAACATTTACACCAAAGCCTCACCATCGACAACTTCCAGATACATCTTTGGATGGGGGGGCCATGGTGAGCGAAAGCCTAATCAATGGTACAATCCATCGCCTGGAATTTTCCTTCAAATTACAAACCTCTCTAAATGACGCCACAATCTTCACAACTCAATGATTTTCAATCTCTAGTGAAGATCTCTATATTAGCCTCGCAAGTCGACATAATTCTTTCAATCCTCACCAACAAGTGGCTACTTCACACAAAGCAGTTCAATAAGAATCTATATGACTCGATTCTTGTACTTCATGAAAATCTACTTCTAAGAACACTTAAATATGCATAAAAACATAAAAAGCACATGGGCAGAAGAAGACAGGATCATGTCCTACTCTACAAAATTTGACAAGAATCTTGCCACACACAAAGGGACATCATCACAAGCAAATTACTTCAAATGATGAATGCCGCTTCAATGAATCAAATGAGGAACTGAGAATCACCATCTCGTTCTAATGATTAAGTCTACGTTCCTCTAGATCCTTCTCTCTCTTCTCTCCCATTATTAACATCTCTTAGTGTCCCAACTAACAAAAATCACATGTAACCTTGCCGATGATTGCCAAAAACAAAGTGAGCCAAAAAAGAAAACAAAACAAAAGGAGCTCACACAAATATAAAAATGAAATCATTCGCAAAAACCCCCACCCCGTTAGGAATTCCCAATACACCACTAACCTCTTCATTCATTTACTAGCTTTTCTTATTCCTTTCGGAGGAACAAAGACCATTGAACGTCATTCAACATCAAAGCCATCGACAAAGCTTGTTCATTCTCCCCACCCAAAGGTCTTCAACGCGATCGTCATCAGGAAGGGGAGAATGTTAATCTAATTCTAGGATTAACAAGAGCTACCACCATTATCTGACATCAAGGAGTCATGGTAGATACACCAAAGGGTCATACATTCAAGATATAAAGCAATATGGTCTAAAGCTATAACTTGGACGACGCCCGTAATGGTGTGACGGAGTATTTATGGCGATTCCTGCTTCAAGAGCGTGTGGTAGCAAGGTAAGATGAAGTCCTAAGTGATTCCTGCTTCAAGAGCGTGTGGTAGCAAGGTAAGATGAAGTCCTAAGTGATGTACTTCATAGATATATTATGAGAGTAGTCATTGTAATAGCATTAGGCCTCTTATGAGCCTAAAGTTCCCGATCGGGCATAGTTTAAGTGAGTGTGAACACTTATGGCCATGTATATAAGTGAACTTCTTTCATAATACAACATACTCTCCCATTGTGCAATTGAGTCTTGCTCTTGCTAATCTCTCTCTCTAATGCATGCTAATGAGTGTGTGTGAGTAAAATGAGGTGAGAGGAGGGACGAGGACCCGTAGTGCAATGCGGCTGCTGACAACGCTCGCGCAGGAGACATGGTGGAATTGCTTCTCAAGGAGTTGTAGAGCTTGGAGACCTCAAGGGTTACGAGCTCGACCATTGGAAAGATCCTCACTACAGTTGCGGTTCACCAGGTAATCTCTTTTTGGATGTGTTTCAAGGAGGGTTAGTTGTAGAGCTTGGAGACCTCAAGGGTTACGAGCTCGGCCATTGGAAAGATCCTCACTACAGTTGCGGTTCACCAGGTAATCTCTTTTTGGATGTGTTTCAAGGAGGGTTAGGGTGAGCCATAACAATTGCCATGAATTAGAATTTGAAAGCAAAGTTGTTGTTGTGGGATAAAATGAATAGAGAAGGTCTATTTCAAGAATTTATCAATGGAATTTGAAATTGAGTACTGCAACAATAGGGACTTGGCATGCATATGGCTACATGAAGAAAATCTCTTTCGAGATAGGAGCTTGGAAAAAAGGTAGAAGAAAAAAAAGAGTAGAAGGATAGTGCTAGGTGTACTACTATTCTATTGAAATTAAAGTAAACAAGACATCTTACTCCCTTGATTTTAAAAAATTGAAGATTTAATGAAATTTGAGTGTGTCAGTGGAAGAGATAAACATTTGTGTAATACCCATCATCAGTGTGTGTATCAAAGTGGGAGCTAGAGGAGTTCATCTTCAGGCATATATGCCAGGCTATACAGGAGATTGGCCCATACAACATTGTGCAGGTGATAACAGACAATGGATCGAATTGTGTTTCCATGGGAAGGATGCTTGAAGAAGAGTTCCCCAAGATTGTATGGACACCTTGTGCTACACATAGCCTTGATTTGATGATAGAAGATGATGTAGGAATGGGTGAGAAACATTTTTTCTGTAGCATCTAGTATGGTGAACTTTGTCACCAAGAGGCCGAAAGTGCTAAGCATGTTAGAGCCAATTCTGATATTGAGCTCTTGAAGCCATCCAAAACCTGCTTTGTCTACATGTTCATTGTGGTGGATGATAAACACTATATTTTTACACATGATTAAAGGTGTTTTTATCTTATAAACTACTATTTCTCACAATTAGTGTGCTCAACTTCATTTATAAATGCATGAGAAATGATCCTGAGTGGCTGGGGGAGCAGTGCCAGAACAGTGCAAATTTTGAGCCTGCACCGCCGCTGCAAAGCCTTAATTCGCACTGTTCTAACATAGCTTCCCCAGTCCTCGAGGAGAAATTCTGATGCATTGGATAACAAACAATGTAACTTTACACATGATTAAAGTTGTTTTTATCTTATAAACTATTGTTTCTCACAATTAGTATACTTAACTTCATTATAAATGCATCAAAAATGATCCTGAGTGGCTGGGGGAGAGCAGTGCCAGAACAGTGCGAATTTTGAGCCTACAGCACCGTCGCTGCAGAGCGTAAATTCATACTATTCTGGCATAGCTTCCCCAATCCTCCAAGAGCAATTCTGATGTATTACATGATAAACACTATATTTTTACACATGATTAAAGGTGTTTTTATCTTATAAACTAATGTTTCTCATAATTAATGTGCTCAACCTCATTATAAATGCATCAGAAATGATCCTGAGTGATTGGGGGAGCAGTGCCAGAACAGTGCAAATTTCGAGCCTGCACCGCCGTTGCAGAGCACTGTTCTAGCATAGCTTCCCCAGTCCTCCAGGAGCAATTCTCGTGCATTGGATGACAAAACAATGTAATTTTACACATGATTAAAGCTGTTTTTATCTTATAAACTATTGTTTCTCATAAGTGTACTCAACTTCATAATGCATCAGAAATAATCTTGAGTGGCTAGGAGAGAAGTGCTAGAACAGTGCAAATTTTGAGCTTGCACCACCGCTTGCAGAGCCTAAATTCGCACTGTTCTATTTAGTATGGTGTGTGTGTGTGTGTGTGTGTGTGTGTGTGTGTGAGAGAGAGAGAGAGAGAGAGAGAGAGAGAGAGAGAGAGAGAGAGAGAGAGAGAGAGAAATGAAATGAAATGATATATTAACGTCTCTAAGAGGCCATAGTGGCCTATGAGACCAAAACTAAGAGTACATCTGAAGTTGGTGTCTCATCAAAGAGAACAACTAAATGAGACTAAAAAGTACAATAAACTGATTATCCTACAATTATAAGAACAGAACTGTAAGACTCCGAGATGATACTGAGTAGAAAATACTAGAAAATACTAGAAAATGTATATCAGGTAGATCCATGTATGTTGATCAGTTGAGGTGTTGCCCTCTCCTTAGATCAAGTATCTCCACCATGGGGCTATCTAGAATGGAGAGGTCGTAGAAGTGAGGTAGGCACCTCCGATGCCGAGCAATAATGGCTAGAAAATACTAGAAAATACTAGAAAATACTAGAAAATGTATATCAGGTAGATCCATGTATGTTGATCAGTTGAGGTGTTGCCCTCTCCTTAGATCAAGTATCTCCACCATGGGGCTATCTAGAATGGAGAGGTCGTAGAAGTGAGGTAGGCACCTCCGATGCCGAGCAATAATGGCTCTGATCTGGCGATGGTGAGGATGCCGTGGTCGGGATCCTAGTGGGCATGGCCGACGAGCACGACATAAGATAACTGCTCTATCAGTGGTGACTCCCTGGGAGCATGGTCGCGGTGCCTTGATGGCCCAATGGAGGAGGTATCAGGAGGTGTGTGGGCTGGGTTGTTTTTGGTGCTAGTGCCAAAGAAATCTGTCACAGGGTCCTGTGTCTAGGTACATCATGGCTCGGCCTCTTATCTGCCAAGAGGGTCTCTCTGTGTCTCCTGAGCTCAAGTAAACAATCCCAGGCATCTCTAATCCTCAAACTCCATGACCCTGCGTAATGGCCCAAAACCCTCTTGGAAGAGGCAGTGATATCTCCTCGGATCTCATAATAGACTGTACATCGGCAAATGTAGTGTTCCTCTGTCTCTACCTCCTGGTAGCATAGCTGAAAAATGCGATCATCCAAGATCTAATGCATATATCGCCCTGTCTCAATCCGTAGCTGGTGCGATGAGGTCCGGATCGGTCCAATGATGGCACAACGTATCCCATGTGATAGGTGTACATCCATGTATGGTGGGCGGGTGAGGTGTAGAAAATGGCTCTTGTAATGAGCCATTTTCTTGCCCAAGGGCTCAAGGGGGCTAGTCCATGTCCTCTCTATGTCCACTCTGATGATATCCATCCTGATCACGCGGTTTTGCTCTAAGTGGGTGAGATCCAAAAATGGACAATCCAAAATGTACTGAAAGGGTGGTAGTGCCTCTATCTGCAAACCATGTAGGTCAAACCATGATCTCATCTGAGCGTACCAACAATGAGTATCTCCATCCTCTGCCAACTATATGGATGAGGTCAATGCAATCGGGAGTACCTCTGCTGAGGGAGCTCCCATAGCCACTGTAAAAAGGTAACTGCTTGGAATAGGGCCTCGGTTAGTACTAGTGGGGCACCCAGCTCAGAACGAGAACAATCTCACGTGGTACTGATGATTTGCTCCGAATCATGCGCGCAATCGGGAGTACCTCTGCTGAGGGAGCTCCCATAGCCACTGTAAAAAGGTAACTGCTTGGAATAGGGCCTCGGTTAGTACTAGTGGGGCACCCAGCTCAGAACGAGAACAATCTCACGTGGTACTGATGATTTGCTCCGAATCATGCGCGCAATCATCATAATCAGTGGTCTCTCCATTTGCCTCCATCCCTCATCTGTCCTCTCTGTGATGTATAGTGGGCCCCCAAATTGGAGCTCTGTACAAGAGGGTCGGTGTGACAAGCATATCAAATAGCCACAATTTGGTGCGTGGCTCCTGAAACTGTATGTGTGCACACTGCCTCTCTCAAGTGCCCCCAAGGCTGCATGCCCTCAAGCTAATCTAGCTGTTGTTGCCTCCTTTAGGGAGAAACGCGGTCTTGTGAAAGTAACTCCCAAGTAGACATATGACCTAATGTACTCTATCGGCTCCCCTCGGAAAGTGAATTGAGGCTCTGATCTCGTCACTCATGCCTGTGTGGTGTTAAACACCATAACCTTGATTTTCCCAAGGTTCACTATCAGATCTCTATCCGCACAGAAATCCTGTAATGCATCCAGGTGTCTCTGTAATCCCTCCGAAGAGTCTGAGATTAGAACAATATCATCAACATATAACAAGATGGGTATCAACACCCATGCCAGGCATGCCCCTGGGCCTCCCAATCTGTCTACATAATCAGAGACTGCATCAATGTATAGTCCAAAGAGGGTGGGCGATAGCGGGCATCCCTGCTTCACCCCTATCGTGCTGGTCACCCTATCAGATAGTCCGCATGGAGCTCTTGCCTGGAGCTCGGACTCTGCCATACAAAGCATATATCCCCCGCCGCTGCATATCCCGGAATGTCATGCAATCTGTGCATAAGCCTTGCACGTGGTACGGTATCGAAGGCTTTGCAGAAGTCCACAAAGCAGCAATATATCCTTCTCTTCTGTGTCCTGCCCTCTTCAATAAGTGCCCGAAGTGTCAGTATGTGATCCAAGGTAATAAATCCTCTCCTGAAGCCAGCATGTCCATGTGCTCGATGACCATGCCTCTCCGCCCATCGGCTCAGCTTCGACTCCAATATAGAGCCATATAATTTAGCCAAGTAATGACCAATCATGATCGTCTTGTAGTTGCCTGGTACCATGGGGTCCCCCCTCTTAGAGAGAGAGAGAGAGAGAGAGAAGAAGAAGAAGAAGAAGAAGAAGAAGAAGAAGAAGAAGAAGAAGAAGAAGAAGAAGAAGAAGGAGGAGGAGGAGGAGGAGGAGGAGGAGGAGGAGAGAGAGATGGATGGAGAGGGGAGAGAGAGAGAGAAAGAGTAGAGAGATGAATGACGAGAGAGAGTCGTTGAAGAGGGTTGAGAGAGAGAGAAATAGGAGAAAGAGGATATAGAGTGAGACAGTGGGGTTGAAGAGGAGAGAGAGAGAGAGAGAGAGAGAGAGAGAGGTAGGAAGGGAGGGAGGGAGGGAGAGAGAGAGAGAGAGAGAGAGAGAGAGAGTGAGTGAGTGAAGTGGGAGGAATAGAGAAAAAGAGTGGAGAGAGGAATGAGGAGAGAGAGCGAGAGAGAGAGTCATTGAAGAGTGGAGAGAGGAATGAGGAGAGAGAGAGAGAGAGAGAGAGAGAGAGAGAGAGAGAGAGAGAGAGAAGAGAGAGAGAGAGAGAGGTCTAAGAGAGAGAGAGAGAGAGAGAGAGAGAGAGAGAGAGAGAGAGAGAGAGAGAGAGAGAGAGGTTGAAGAGAGAGAGAGAGGAGAGAGGAGAGAGGAGAGGTAAGAAGTAGAGGGGAGAGAGAGAGAGAGAGAGAGGAGGGAGAAGCACAAAAGACACAAGGTGAGGAAACATAGGTGGACGGTAGCAAATTCGTAATGTGGAAGGATTCTTGGTGGATGGTTAGCTTGTGCCATGAATGAGGTGGCCTTAATGAAGAATTCCACAAGCCACAAAAGCAGGGAATAGATTTATAGACAAAGATAGCAAATAAGTTGGCTTCCACCCTACAACAACTTTGACAAAGAAAGTGAAGCTTACCATACAATCAGATTCTATCTTTAGAAACAATGCTAAAAAAACATGCATGATCGAGCTCATTCCAGGGTGTAGTGGATGAGTACATGCATGATGTAGTGGATGAGTACATGCATGATGTAGTGGATGAGTACATGCATGATGTAGTGGTATGATATCTTGGAAAATAATGGTATGATGTAGTAGATGAGTACATGCACGATCAAGCTCGTATAAGGGTGTAGTAGATGAGTACATGCACGATCAAGCTCGTATAAGGGTGTATAGTCATGCCTAAACCTTTCCTAATTGATGAAACTCCATTGGCACATGGCACACAAAATTAAGATAAGGAACCTATCATCCCTTATACACTTGAGACTAGGTGCACAGAATGAAAATAAGGAGGCCGCCATTCCCCCTCAAACTCATGCATGTGATAATATGGAGAGATTCTTCTTTAGCTCATACTCAAATGTAATGTTCAAAAGACTCATGTATATCAACAAGTAACCGTTTAAATTCATACATAGGAAGGTTTCTCCACATATGAAGCACGAGAATACATGTGCGCACGTAGCTATACTATTGGAGGAGTGTGTTTTATCTTGGGTTACATAGACTACCTACGTGTTCAAATCTAGAACTTCTTGGGGATCTATATGTGAGCAAGTAAACATTTAAATTCATACATAGGAAGGTTGCTCCACATATGAAGCATGAGAATACACATGTGCAGGTAGCTATACTATTGGAGAAGTGTGTTTTAGCTTGGGTTACATAGACTAGCTACATGTTCAAATCTAGAACTTCTTGGGCATTTGTACGGCTATAAAACTAGTACTACATGTGGCATTATTATGCAATTTTGTGGGTTTGATTTTTTTGGGATCTATTACCCTTTTCCTCTCTCCTTATCCTCCCTCCTCCCAGCCTAGCCCATCCTAGATTAGCCCTCTCTCTCTCTCTCTCTCTCTCTCTCTCTCTCTCTCTCTCTCTTCAACCTTTCCCGTTGTGCTATCCTTCTTTGGAGGTGGCTTGGAAGGACCCCCATCAGCATGACTAAGTGCATCACCTAGCTTTCCCCCCTTGTTGGAATTCTTTTATGTTGCATCTACTAGAGTGGCTTACTCTTGGGTTGCCTCCACACATTAGCTAGGCTTGGCTGAGGTCAAGAACCTATGAATGGCCATGTCTACCCACTTTGGAAGGAGGCTCGAAGTGATAGCGACGATGATGCTGAGAAGGCGTAGTAGGCAATCGAAAGAACATTAGTGAGGATGAAGGAAACACAAGGGAAAAGTTATGAGCATTGAAGACAGGTGATTGGGATGTATACAAGCACCTAGCTCTCGGGCAAATAATTCTCACCAAGATCTTCATCTATATGATGGGCATTGCTAATAAGAAGGCATTGCATGGCCATTTTCATAATCACACCTATATAGTTTTTTTTTTTAAATATGGCGTTACATTGATTCTTTGTGTGTGTGCGCGTGCACACATGCACAAGCCATAAAATTTAGCCCTTTCATTTTAAAATATGGCTTTATAATGACCGTGTGTGTGCACATGCACGTGCACAAGTCATAAAAAATCAGCCCATTCATTTTTAGCATAAGCATTACAAAAGCTACTTGGTGGTTCTACCATGCCCTCAAAGAAGCCATTAGAGCTTGCAGTCCATACATCAGATGGGCAACATGGGGAAACCCAGCTTAGGAGGGCAGAAAAAGTATAGAGGCACTTAAGAGGAAGGATGATGATATTAATCACTTGGGCCAACACACATCTAAGCTAGAAAATTGGAATTCTATGTTAAGGAGGATGGGTGAGAAGCTAAATACGGAAGATATATCAAATGGCAATTTCTTCATGGTGATTTGGTGTTAACTAGTGCCCCATGCTTAACCATTCACTATGTAACCTGGGGGATTCACTCACAATAAAGGGGGACGTCACTTGCGTGCATGAACCTCAAGAAAACCCCCTATATATGATGCTCATAAGATGATAACACCCCCCCTCCCCTATTTAAGTTTATAAGGATACCTTGAAAAATGACTGTCATCCCCCTTCCTTATATCTATGTTTTTTCTCTAGCACTTACACATCCCCTCTCCTTAAATTAAAGTATGTTACTTTGAACCTTATTGAGCGAACATAAGTTCTTCATGCATGCTACTAAGAAATAGATGTTAAGTACCAGGAAATCATCAAAGTAAATCACAACAACCTCCTTGAATCGTTATTGAAGCATGTTGTGATCATTTCTTGATATCATTAGATCATTACCATATATGCACCATGAAAGTAAGTACTACTGAGTCACCTCCCCCTAACTTAAATTTAAGATTTAGTATTTACCTAAATACATGGCCTTACCCCTACCTTATAAGCTTATGTCTCCTTAAAAAAAAAAACCTCTTGTACACTCACGTGATATCATAAGTTTTTTAAGAGTGAATCTCTCTGTCATAGGGGTGAGAAACAATCTAGTTTTATATGATATCATAAGTTTTTTAAGAGTGAATCTCTCTGTCATAGGGGTGAGAAACAATCTAGTTTTATATGATATCATAAGTTTTCTAAGAGTGAATCCCCGAGGCTATGTAATAGGGGTGAGAAACAATCAAGTTTTATCTGATATCAACACCAAGAACAAGCGTATGCAACAATAGTACAAGCAATAACAACAACACAAGCATAAACCTTATAAAAGGGTAATGTTCAAGAAAAAAATCAATGGAATATTGCCCATAGTGAGAGAGGGAGAGGGGATTTGTACTGCATGCAGAAGGGCAAGAGGCATCATAACTTTTCTAAGAGTGAATCCCCGAGGCTATGTAATAGGGTGAGAAACAATCAAGTTTTATCTGATATCAACACCAAGAACAAGCGTATGCAACAATAGCACAAGCAATAACAACAACACAAGCATAAACCTTATAAAAGGGTAATGTTCAAGAAAAAAATCAATGGAATATTGCCCATAGTGAGAGAGGGAGAGGGGATTTGTACTGCATACAGAAGGGCAAGAGGCATGCCTACAACCAAAGAACGTCTAAGAGAGAGAAGCATTTGCTACATGTGTTGTTTCCACTTTAGGAAGATGCACTAGATGTCTTACCAAATAAGATTGGGTCGAACTAATGTTTAAAAACATTTGCTGCATGTGTTGTTTCCACTTTAGGAAGATTCAATAGAGTTTTTACCAAATAATATTGAGTCAAATTAATGTTTAAAAACTTCAAAAACAACACACAAAACTTAGATCCAAAAATAGATGGATCTCATTGATTAATTAATTAATGTAAGAAAGCATTTGGTGGCTTACCACCTCTCAAAACTTTCCAAATACACTTAAAAAAACCTTCAAAACATTACTTATTGGTTGAGACCTTAAGATTGGATGCGTATATAACTAATGAACCACAAAAACAGTATTTGGGTGCCCTCTTTATATTCACCAATTTTGTTTCGAGTATTATATTCATAAATTGGGGGCTGACGCCCCCGAGTTATTAACCTTTACTAAGGCTCGGTCTTGGCATACATGCATGTGGCGCCCTCCTCTCCTCCTCCTCCTCCTCGCGCTCCTCCTCCTATCACTCCTCTCTTGCTTGTTGCTCCACCTCTCCCTCTGCTTCCTCGCCTCCCCTCTTCCTCTTCTCTCCCATGCATAATGATGTAGAAGACAAAGCTCCTTCCTCCCAATCGTCCTTCTTCTGGCTAGCAACTTCGGTTCTTAACAGTCATTACAGTCCTCCATCCTTGTCCTGCACCAGCGATTTGAGAGAGAGAGAGAGAGAGAAAGAAAGAAAGAAAGCTGTATTAACGTCTACGAGAGGCCGAACTCGACCTGTGTGTGTGTGTGTGTGTTAGAGAGAGAGAGAGAGAGAGAGAGAGAGAGAGAGAGAGAGAGAGAGAGAGAGAGAACCCCGTAGAGATAGTGACGTGTCAGAGAGAAGGGGCAATGACTTGTTGTCCATTCACACTCCTTCTTTATATAGAAAAGATCTCTAGAGATGTCCTCCAATTTTTTCACTAAAGTTCATAGAGGAAAATCTTTAAGGTTTCTACATCAAATCTGAAGTATTTAATGGAAAAAGTTGTTGGTGGCCTAGGCACTGACAGTTTTTACTTCGTCTATCCCCATATTAAAATAGGAAAAAATTATCGTGTGAATCAGCTTATAAATGATTGTACGATGTACATAGGCGGATGTACATAGGCGGGCTGCATGAGCAGGAGAAGGTTTGACGATCGCTGATCACAGAAAACAAAGCAGGTGAGCTTACGCTCCGGTTTCTTCATGTACTGTGGTTTTATGAAGAGTCTCTGTATATCCTTCTAGCGAAAGGTGAGGCTTGCAGGTCCCAGGCAAGGCAGGTCCAACCAGAGAATATTTTAATAAAGTAAAAAGCAATATTCTGGAAATACATCTACCTAGAGCACAGCAGACGAAGCACCCAAAACCTCTATAGACAATGTACCCACAAACCTCACCAAAAAAGACAGTGAAGAAAGCCACAGTACCAACAAGACTAATCTTATCACCGCACAGAGGTGGGTAGCCAAAAAGTGCCTTGGCAATCTTCTGGTCACCAAGGACTGGTTTCCTAAGTCATTATCATAACCTTAACACCAGCAGAGTCAAAAGACTCCACAGCTGGGTTCAGCAAGGTCAACTACATTCGAGCCACAAGAGCCCCGCTGGATCTCCAAGAGACCTCTACAGACACAAGGACTTTATGAAAGTAGTCCATGGATATTAGTTCCCAAGCTTGGTGCTAAGTTTGCCAGGTAGGATTCTGCACGGAATGGGGAGGCATTGGTCTGTTTTAATTCTCTGGTCAAATGTCCGTGATGAAATCAACCATGTTGGAGCAAAGGTACTGCCTTTGAATGCCGACGTAGTTAATATGATAATTTTCCTCGCTTCTGGCCAGCTTCATGGCCTCCTCTCATCACTTGTATGCATTCAATCATTGAGCACATTGTAATGCCCAGTTGTTGACTGTCACGTGGTTGAGGAAACACCGAAGACCAATGATTGCTTTCCAATTGAAGAGAACTCCTAGTCAGTGTATCTCTTTTTTTTTTCCGGGAAAAAGAACCTTCTTTTAGTTACTAAAAGAACAACCATGAAGGGCTAGATACAAACTCGCCTCATGTATAGGGCGGAATCAAGTAGTCAAAGGAGGGGAAAGAGACGCATCTACATTGGCTGGCTGCTCTCTAAGGAGAAGGCTATCTCATACAGGCAAGTGGTCTGTAATACCAAGTGGGGTCACCACCTCTATCAGTGAGAAAAGGGCCAGGCCGCCAGAGCCTCAAGAAAGATTCCTGCCGCTTTTGCATGCGGTTAGATCCACCCTGCAACTTTCCCCATTGGCTGTGGAGGGTATGTATGATATTGAGCCAAATGCTCTTGATAGACTTAGTTGACGGAGTTCGGGTACCCTTAATGGCTTCATTGCATCTAGCTCACCATATGTGCTAGGCTGCAATGCTACTGCAAATCTCCCATCTCTGGCATGAGCCTGGTCGCCAGTGATCAATAGGTGGGGCTGTGAGACGGTGGTGAGAGACTTGAAGGGCTAGCCCTCCCCATCCTCCTTGTAAGCCCTGACCACCTCAGCCTCTATGGCCCAAGTGATAGTGCCCCATGTAATGATCCGGGTCGATGCCCTGTCCATAGTGAAGATGCGGAGAATCCGCCGCCAAATCTGCTCAGCCTTTGGTAAATTCCAAAGACAATGTCGTTGAGACTCCTGGGGGTGGTTGCATCTCGGGCAAGCTACTGGCCTACCTCCAACTGCCAACCAAGTGCTGACCGCCAAGCTCCTCTGTGCCATTAGCCAAAGAAAGAGGGTAATCTTTCTAGGCCGAAAACTGTCCCAAAGCCTCTTCCAAAAATCTGAGAGGAAACGTTGTGAGAGGCCTTGTGATTGCCAGTGTGTTGCTACTACCGGGGTGCCGTCAATCTTTGGCATCTGGATCCCGCGGCCTAGCTGCGCTGTATATGCTAAGAAGGGGGCTTCCAGAGTCTCCTCCCGATCAGTGGGATGATGCCAAGTCCACTTGCCCGGGTCGCACTGAAGGCGTGTGAGAGGTTGACACTCCCATATCCATAGCCGCCTGAATCTCTCCCTAGCCACCTTGACTGGTGGTGGGTCTATGTGCCACTCCTGAGTTTGAAATCCAATCACCCTCGCCCTCTCTAAGGTGCAGCCACTGAAATCCTCTAAGTGGAGCTCAGATCTCTCTAATTTGCCATGGAATCCAATAGAAAAGGTGAGCGGACCACTACCCTCATCCGCTTCATCGACTGCCACAAGAATATCGTGCCTGGTAAACATGCCTAGCCACATAGGGGGAGTCGGGTCTGGGATAAGAGTCAGCCACTCTTGAGGAATAGCTGAGTCGATGTCGATGCGGAGCCCATCTTTACCCCGGATCCTTGTCAGGTCTCTCTCCTGCACCTTCGGGGTTAACTGTTAGTGTGTGATCCAGCCTCCAAGGGACCTCGCAGGTCCTATGCTCAATGCTCCCCATGATACATGAGGTCGGGCCCCCAACATGTGGCCACTCGGCAAATGGATCAGGGGTTCCAGACCAATGGCTGCCGAAGCCGCTCCTTTGAGGCTACCGGAGCTATCTGCCCAAGGGCCAGCTTAAGGTGATCCCAAGCTAGAATTAAACTGGCTGCAAATCTGTCCTCAAAAGTTGGACTAAAACCGTGGGCCCGCATCTCTGTGAAGATCCATCTGGTACTCTGCGGCCAAGGGCTCCCTAGACTCGAGGTGCGGGCTGAAATTCGGGCCACGAGGAAGACCTTCCAAGGCTCACCACCGGGAAGGAGTCCTCGAACAATCAGCTTGCCTAGTAGGGCATGTCTTTGAATAGCAGGGTCAATGAGGCCTAGCCCCCCTCTACGTCATGGCTGAATGATCACTTTGCATGCCACCTTGGCCTTGGCAGGCCTCCCGTCACTGCCGGCCCTCCTCTCCTCAATGAATCTAATCTCCGTGCGGGCGGTGGCAAGCTGACTCTCAATCCATGGGCTATATTTGGGGACCTCTCCTGAAGCCGCTGTAAAGAGGCCGGATCCCTCCTCAGACTCCTCTCCTACTCCCGAAATCCCTCCAATCTGCTCTGGGTTGTCTCTTGCAAGAAACCGTTGATCTCCCCTAGGCCCACATCCACAATGTGCACCCAATAGAGCTTGAGATAAAATCCAGTCCCACCCATATCTATTGTATCCTACTGCAGATCTCGGGGTCCTGAACGAGGTTGTCCGGAATCCTAGAGTTCATATGCCTGTCATGCTGCCAAGGGTCCTTTAGGGATAGAATAACCGCGGCGTGATCTGAAAAAGTAGTGCCTTTCGAGATACCAATCATGCCCCATGGCTGCAAGCCCACTCATCAACATAAAACTTGTCAAGTCTAGAGAGGTTGGGGCCGGTGCTCCTCCTATCCGATCGCGAGAAGCTATGGCTCCGGGGGCTGCGCCCAAACTCTGGAAGATGCCAAGGGTCCTGTCCCCTAAGTACCAATATCATCTCCTCCCAGGCAGAGTATTGTGCTCCTGAGATTGTGGCTGTGCCTCCTCCAAGTCTATCTATCATGTTGAAGTCACCACCCATGCACCAAAAGTCAGCCTGGGGAAGGGTTGCCAGACTGTGCTCCAAAAAAGGGCTCTACCTATAGCGGCGTTCGGGGCATAAACATTGAGGAAGCCAACGCTATCCTCTCCAATTGAAATGGTAACCCATTGTGCTTGCCCCGGAACTATCTGAGCCTGTCAAACTGCCCGCAAAAGCTGCTCACTGACAAAAATACAAACTCCTCCCTGCGTCCCTGAAGGGCCGGAGGATGGAGACCAGAAAGTGTGACTCCTTCGTGGTAAAATCTCCCGCATTGGTGGGTGCGCCCCTCAGAAAGGTGATGCTCTTGGAGGAAAAGAATGTCGATAGGTTCCCCAATTGCGGCTCTCTGAAGCTCTCCTTTGAGGACACCTCGTCTTTGAAAGCACTGAAGGCCCCCTAAACCCTGTATGTTCCATGAGACTATCTGCATATCAATCTCTATGTGAGGCAGAACTAGTGGAACTTCCCTCCACTCGAAGAGTCTTGGGTGAGGGTTTAGACGGGGAATAATCACAATCCGTCCTAGGACGAAGGCACGCCAAGTGGGCGTGGATCTTGTCCTCCATGTGATGCCACTCTGTCCGAGAGCGAGAGAGTGCATATTCCAGACTCCATCGATCTCAATGGAGGTACGTGTAAGAAGGGGGAAGAGGTACTGCGACAGAAGTATGCATGAACACAAAAAGCAGCACTTCGAGGCTGGAGGCCACCATCTCCCCGTCCTGGTCTCTGTGACCAGAGCCTCCAAGCTCCATCCTAGCCAATGGCCATAGATGGGTGAGTACGTCGGTGATGCGAAGATCATGGAGATGATGGGAGCTCAACTGCCTATCCCTGCATGGCGGCAGCCCACCGACTCTAAGTCCCAGTCCACCTAGGGTTGCACTCAAAGGGAAAGAGAAGATCATCACGCTATTCTCTAGCGTAGAGGGTCTGGAGTGGTGAAAAACCACACATATTCTCTAGCGTAGAGGGTCTAGAGTGGTGAAAAACCACACATATCCGAATAGGGGCTACTGTCTCCTCAAACATATCTGTCCCTTTTGCTAGAAGACATCGGAAGAAACTATGATCCACAGGCTACCCCAAGATCCTGGGAGAGCCCTCACCGGAGAGGCAGCAATGGTCATCTCAACTGGCTCAGAGAAACAGTGAATCAAGCGGCGAACGGAACTCGATGGCTGCCTCCGCTCTGGGTCGGGGGTTGCTGGGGTCGACAGGAGTGCTTTGGAGAGGCGGAAGGGGGGGGAGGGCAGGCTTTGATGAAGACAGGGCATGAGGGACTGCTGCGGGTAGAGTCGGGGGCGAGGATGGAGGAGGCGGAGAGGCCGGAGAGGGGCACTGCTGGGAGAGATCCATCGGAGAGGAAGGCTGCTGGGAGAGGCTAGCCGTGGGCTCAGTAGGGTCTACGGACCTCATTGGGCAAGAATCTCGACGGGGAATGGGCCACCAAACCGGAGGGGCTGAAGGGGCCCGCTCCGTGACTGGAGGGGGCCCATCGCCAACAGGTAGGTGCTGTGATAAATGCTCAAAACGGTTCTGTGACAAAACCGAAACCTCCTGTACCCTGCTAGCTTGGTGCACGTGGTGACGGTGCTCAGCTTTGGTGGTCGGCTGACGGCCAGGCACGGGCCAACCGTCCGCCACTCTCCGGCAGCTGGGTCGTCCGCGGTCGCGGGACCTGATGCTCCGCTGCCTGAGAATCTGCCTCTCTCTCTACCCCCTGGTGAGGATAGGAACGGGGAATTGGGGGGGGGGTGGGGACCACCGGCGGCAGTCTCCTCTGGAGACTGCCTCCGAGGGCAAGCTCTGGCTAGATCTCCCATCTGCCTGCAAATGAAGCATGGACCTGGAAGGCCTAAATACTCCAGGCGTTGCATGATGGGGTTGCCCAGAGGCAAGGAATAGATATAACACGAGGCACTGAATCCGGCGAGGCAACACAGATGCAGAGGGATGAAATCCCGGTTGCCTGTACGAGGGCCAAGGCAGCAGTAGGGGGGGATTCCATCACTCTCTCGGTGGCACCACCAATCACCGAGAGAAGGGAAGGTATTTCTTCCTAAGGCATGGGAAGCCTGACATGCTAGCTAGAGGGTCAGAGGCAGGGTCGAAGCCATGCTACCACCTCACAAAGAAGGCCTGCACCGTACGCAATGCAAGGAGGCTCAGTTGCATGACTCGGTATGACGCCGCTGGCGAGTCGAACTCCACTTGGTAGTAGCCATGCCGTAGAGGGTGAATGTCTGTGATCTTTGCAGGCTCACCAATGAGGCTCGCCTATAAAAAATCTTTGAGTTGTCCGCGCGCAGGGTGGCTACCAACAATTTTGCAAATTAGGGTGGAGGCGTCTAATGTTGCAACAGTCGTGACGACGAGGACCTGAAGGTCCGCTTAAGCAAGCAACGACGGCCTCGGTCGGGGTTGACGGAGCGGCTGCCATGGAGTCCTCTTGAGGGTGAAGACGAGAAAGTGCCGAGACTTGTTGAGATGGAAATGCCTTGAAGAACCTGAAAATTCTACCTATGGGAAGAGGGAGAGGACGGAGAAATAGGGAGAAAACACGGAGGAGGGAAGGCGGGGAACCGGGAAGAAGGGGGGGGGAGGGGGGTGGCACTGAAAGCGGGAGAGCAGAGAGAAAAGGCATAGAACGCCAATGGCTGGGAAGAAACGCGGAGGAGGGGGTGGAAAGGGGGGGTGGGGGGGGTGGAGGGGAGAAGTGCAAAGAGGGGCAGAAAAGAGGTACAAATACTACAAAACCACTACCACATTAACTTGAGGAGCCTTTAGCTGTACTAGCTTGGGAGCTTCTCACTCATGCTCATTCGGCTTTAGTGCAGGAGACTTTGAAAGTTTGAGGTTGAAACTACAAGAATATTTGGATCAGGAGAGAAGTAGTAGAGTGTCATGCTTGCTCTTTGGCATAAGTAGTCTTGGTGGAATCATAGAGTTGGCATGAGAGTAGCTAGAGAGCAAGAAGAGCATTAGACTTCCCACCATCACTCTTTGGTAGAGAATGATAATTTTGCAGCAATGTGATGAGCTATGGTCGATCAAATGTAAGGATAAACATGATCAGTAGTAATTAGAAGGTGATTAAGGTGAGATTAGTACACAATTAATCTAATAGCTTAATGTAGGCATGGATACCAAAAAATCAGCAAGTTCTCATTAGGCCAATGTCCCAATTTATAGATTTTACATCCACAAGATGCCAAGCATCTAGTCCCACTGATTTCTCCTTGATTTGTGCCACCTCCTCTCTACATGTGGGGGCACCTTTTCCTAGAATCTTTCCACGTCCCTATATTCACTCATGCTGCCCTTGATTCTCTCATGCAATATATTCTTCTCACCTTTTCACTACTACCCACTCAATTACAGACTCCGTTTTGTAGTCTCTAGCTAAGAGCTTGTTCCCGCACACACCCATTCACTTGCATATTTCAACACCTCCCCTCAAGTGAATAATTCTAGCACACCTCAACCCTATACCAAGTTTCCCTCTTTTACCAGTGCCTCAAGTCCCTAACTCATAGTCCTTGACACTCTCTCTCTATGTGTCCAAGGCTACTACAAGTGCTCGTAACTTTGACTAAAGTGCTCACACATACATCTACCACATGGCCTACATCATCAGTGGCATAGAGGTGGTTTTACTCTATTGGGACAGGTTACATTGGGTTGTGGGGTTTCTCTCTCTTTCTCTCTCAGAAAAGATGTCCTGACTCCTCTACCTTCTTAGGAGTCTCCATGAAGTTTGTCGATGCCAATCCTTCTTCATTTGGTTTGGTGTAGCAGCCTCTAGCCATGTGTCTTGGCTTCCCACAGTTGTGGCAAGTGAAGGTCCTTCCTCCTCCCCTGCCTCTTCCCTTAAGTACGTACCTTATGATAAGGTACATTTTAGTGTATAGTAAGGCACTGTACCGTACGGTACGGATCCGTATGTGGCAGTAAAAAAAAAAAAGATCCTCCCGCAGTTACCAATTTTTCACGGCCCATAGGTGCCCATTGTAGTCGTTTATTTATCCACCCATAGGCGATGCAATGAAGTGGATTGATCATTGAGCACTCTACACTGTGCAGAGAAAGTGACACTAGTGACTAGAACTATTATTTTTTGGCTTCTCTAGATAGTAACCTGTCTTTTAACTTTTAAATTTTGATTGATTGCTTATAGTATGTAACCCGTGGCATTTGAGTCATGGGTACTGAACGTTTGAGTGATTACATTTCATGAAACCTATTTATGCTTTTGTTTACTGATAGCTCTCATTTTGGTAATTGTGTTGTTGTTCAGAAATGAATTGTTTTTCAAATTTAAAGTTTGTAGTTTTTCATTCATTTTTTTGTATATATATACACTATATAGTGTATTTTTTATGTTTTTATGTACCTTACGTATTTAACGTACCTTAAAATCTCAACCCGTACTTGATGCGTATCTTACGTGCCTAATTCGTATCGTACCTTACATACCTTTCCACCTTGGAAGGGGGAGCGGCACAAAGAAGAGAGGGGAACGGGGACAGCAAGCGGACAGGGGAGGGGGGGGGTGGGGTAGACGTAGAGAAAGGGGGGGAAGCAGGGTAGGGTGTCACCATTTGGTCCCTCCACCAGTCTTGATTAGCATTTCAGACGCTGGGTGGAACCAAGGTGTGAACGAGGATTTTCCACAGAAGAAAGCTAGAGCACTTTACTGGCATGGTTTGGCCTGAAAGATGGCCATACAGCATGAGCACCATGAGATTTTATCATTAAAATGACTTATTATATTTGTAAGTCATTGTTTTCACATGAAGGGCTGGTCATATTATTATTTTGGGCATGGACAGGTGGACAAAAGAAGGTACCTAGATGAAACTTGGGCACCAAGCCAGGAAAAGCATAAAAGTTGATATTTTTGGGCCAAAACTTGGGAGTACAAGCCAAGGAAAGCATAAAGTTGATATTTTCGGCAAAGTCCAGCTATTTTGGGAAAAAGGGGAAAAGTAAGGCAAATTTGGCCCATTGGTTTTATTAAAAGGGGCTGGCTCTCTCTCTTTTGCCATGCACATCCTTTTGGAGGCTTCTCTCAGCCGGCCGACTACAGTTCACCCTCTCTCTTCTCTCTTGCGCTGGCCGTACAGCATATCTGGGACTGTTTCACCTCGTCGACTTGCTCTATGACTTCTACTAGGCTAGTCGACTTCTTCCAGGCCTCCCATAGTGCTGGTTGACTTCTTCCAGGGCAGCCACATGGCTGGTCACATTCTCTGGGAGCTTGACATGGCTGGTCCAATCTTTTCTGGGCTGTTTTGGGACTGTTTCGGGCTGATTTGAGAGCTCTTTTGGTGCTGATTTTATGGCTCTGTTTTGGGACTGATTTGGCACAAAATTCAGGGCTGTTATGGGCTCCGTACCGGCTTGTTTTATGGACAGTTTATGAGCTGATTATGGGACTGTTTTGGGACAGTTTATCAAATGGACTTTGGTGCTGTGTTTGTATCTTGGCACGAGATAGATGAGCTGATTATGGGACTGTTTTGGGACAGTTTATCAAATGGACTTTGGTGCTGTGTTTGTATCTTGGCACGAGATAGTTTACGTGTGCAAGATTTGTGCTGAGGCTTTGTGGAAAATCCAGTGTTGTGTGCACCCGCACCTTGGTATCTTGTAAAAGCTTCTCTATCTGTAAAGAAGTTCCTACGGGGGGCCGGCCGTTCCGGCTTAGTGCAGTGTTATTGTATTGTTTATGGTTCTTCCGCTGTGTTATCATGCTCTGTGTTTGGTATTTGGAAGTGTTGGTCTATTATTATTGTCGTACCGGGTTCTTGCTATTTGTGACATAGGGCTGCACAGAAGTGAAGGGGGGGAGGGGGGAAGCGGGCTGGGTGGGCGGGGAGGGGGGGGGGAGAGAGAGAGAGAGAGAGAGAGAGAAAGAAAGAAAGAAAGAAAGTTGTATTAACGTCTACTAGAGGCCGAACTCGACCTATGAGACAAATCAATGTACAACTGTCAATGTCTTCTGGATGTCCAGAAAAAAAAAGAGGACAAAATGAACATGAAATAAACTATGAAAGTACTGAGCTAGTGGGGGGGTGTGATGGATGGAGCACTACTGCTAGAGGCTTAGTATGCAACCTATTTGCGTAGGGTATACAAGAATGCAATGCAGATCTGTCTAGCTCCAACCAGTACCATAATGGGGGTGTAATATGTGATACATAGGCGATGGCGAGGCAAAAATACCTCGGAGCATGATCTCCGGGTGTGAGTGTAAGTGAGCTAGCCGCTTCTGGATATGGTGCTGATGTGGAGCCCGTATCTCTGTGATCTCCCTCTGATGTAGTCTGGGATTCTGGTAGCCTGGTGCTCTCGGTCTTCGTTTGGGGAGGGGCATAGACCAGTGAAGGGGGGGAGGGGGGAAGCGGGCAGGGCAAGGCGGTCAAAGGGGGGCAGAAAAGATGGAGGGGGGGGGCAGATTAGTGTGAAAGGGGGGCGTAGGACGTAAGTTGAAAGGGGGGGGAAGATCAGAGAGTGCACAACTTTTCCAGTCAATGCATCTCTACCATGCCACTGAATAGAAGACAAGGCTAATTTCCAATCACGAAGATGGGAAGATGCATAAGGGCATCTCGGAATTTTTCCTTCAAATTTACTAAGGAGTGCTTCCCAGTGAGAAATGTGCCAATTGCCATAAGCTCTAGTCTTGATAGAAGAACATATGTTTGCAAGCATTATGGCCCATGGCTGCCGAAGTTGTAAAAAAGCGGGAATCATGGTGGCCTTTCTTGCCAAGAGATGATAGTGCAAATCGAGTATATTTAGTCCACCATGCATTTTAGGTGTGAAGAGTCCAGACCAAAGATCGTCTTAGAAGACGTAGCGCTGTCATAAGGTGCTTCGTTTTCCACAACAACTCCAAGGCATCAGACATAAAAGTGTCAATATTAGTTTTACATCAAATCAACAATGGCAAGTAAAATTGCACATAGGCTATAATGATCAATTGAACAATCGTGAGAAGGCCATGTAGAAAGCTTCCAATATGCTAGCTTGGCCTTCAATTTGTTCAATACCCAATGAATGGCATCTTGCGTAGACATATACCATGCCCTTGGATATCCCAAATGTCTAACCAAGTGATTTGGTGAAATAATTTGTCTTGGCCATAACAGTGCATGGTAGTCACAAGAAGTCAACGGAAGTAGTTTAGACTTAGAAAAGTTGATATTAAGTCCAATTGCTTTACCAAATAATTCCAAAGTTCTGCACTTGAGATCATTTGGGCATGAACAAAGAATCGTCTGCAGAGGCTTGCGCCACACAAATGTGAACCATTGGGTGACTTCAGGCCATGTAATTGCCCCTATGGATTCGAGACATCCATATACATCTAAAGTGGATGTGTGGCAATCGCATACAATAATGCACTAAGAGGGCATTCTTGACGCACATACTTTTGCAATGTCCACTTGGATGAGAGATCACGGCCCAAAACACATTGGGCAGTACTATCTTGATATAACCAAAAAATAGCTTGTTGCATTTTGCGACCAAAGCCATTGTAGCCATGACCTTAGCTATGTAGTCCTATTGAATTGTATCGAAGGCTTTTGCTACACCCACTTGCATAACAAGGTCGTCCTGATAAGTACATTTGACATATTCCATTGCTAGATATACATTAGCAATATTATCCATAATTTGTCTTCCGGGGACAAAACGATATTGTTGTGGATGCAAATCATGAAAAAGTAGTCCGAACCACACACACACACCAACACAACACCAACACCAACACCAGATCTAGAATCAACTACCACTACTAGCTTCAACATTAAAAAAAATTGTGGTTCAGACGCTCGATTATTTGAACTTATTTTTTGAGTGGATGTGAGAAGCTCTGTATCTACTCAGCTCTTGCAAGTCGATCAGTCATCTTGCTTTGCTAAGCTGTACTTAGTCGTGCTTGTTAGTTTTGAAATTCTGTATATGGTGTGCGATATGGGGCATTCACAAAATTAAGGGGTGAAACTGGTAGCTTTAACTGAACAAATGTTCAGCTTGGCCTTAGGCTTATACTCAAATGGTTTTTGGCCAAATGGCTTGGCCAAATGGCTTGTATTACATTTTAGTTTTTTGGGTTGAGTGGAAGGGTCCTTTGAGCCGGGTCCATTACGATTTGATTTGTATTTTTCCATTTTGCAGGGGAAATCAAAAGAGCACCATTATGTCCATTCCATTAAGTTTTTCACAGTGGGGATTTTGTAAGGGCCCTCAATAGCCTGCAATGTTGATGACCAGGTGGTTGTCAGGCTCGGAGAGCCGTCAAGATTCGAGGCGTGTGTTTGAAGACACTTCTGTTAGCAATGATCAGTAAGGAAGTGAATCCTTTGCAGCTGTCACGTTGAGTGAATGATAAACCAATCTGCATGCTGTTATGATGATTTTAAGTTGCTTTTTGATGCATCTATTCTAGGCTGCTATGGTTTTAAGTTTTTTTTTTCTTCTTGAGAAGTAGGATGCTGGTGTGCAAGTTACTCATATCATGTCTGGCCATGCGCAGGTTCACTGATACAACTTTAGAGCTTCCATTGCTAGGCCGAAGACAAAAAGCAACTTCAATTGGAGCAGCCTTGTATGTTGTTCTTCTGGTAAGCTTTGCTAGGAGCTGTTGTGTATGTTGTTCTTCCGGTAAGGTCTTCCAGGGCAATGTTTTTGATGGACTATAACACTTTGCTTTGTGTGCTTTTCTGTCCATTTTATGTTGTTCCTGTGCATCCTTCATGAAGATTTTCAGTGTTTATATCAAAAAATGTGTTGACATGCAAGAAAGTATGTGTTGCAGGTGCTGTATGCTGCTGTCTTGATTGCGGCTCCCTGGATATTCGCACGAATTACCCAGTACTATCCTGCCATTTTGTGTAGCTGCAATGTACTACTGCTTGTATTAACAGGTTTGTTCACTCTGCAATATAAATGTTTTCCACCTGTTCATTCTGCAATATAAATGTTTTCCACCTGTTTCTTGAAGTCAGCACACTGGAGTTGCTGTAGGATTCTACTTCAAAAAATTATCTCAGATGTATGAACTAGAACCTTGTTTTTTTTTTTTTTTTTTGGGGAAAAGAGACTTCTATTAAGTATGAAAAAATATCTCCCTTGTTCGGTTTGAAATCTCCCTTTTGTATACTAGAACCTTGTTTTCTGTACGCTTTCTTTTTCGACACGTGAGTTAAGGGTACAATCATCTTGTCTCATACAACCCTGAATTCTCTCCATATTTTAATTAATGGTGGGTTGCTTATGAAGAAAACAGTAGGTAGGTAGGGAGGGAGGGGGAGAGGGGGGGGGGGGGGTGGAGCAGTGTGCTTCGAAAAGCATGCAAGTTTCCCCTTGGTATTTTTCCTAGTCTTGAAGCTCTTAGCTGCACACTTTTAGGGGATTCGTTGTGTAGCAGGCCTCAAAGATTTAAAAGAGGGTGGTGCGAGTACAACATTTTACATGTGATTTGGGTATGCCTTTGATTGTTTGTTACTCCTAGACTTAATTATGCTCAGTTTGTTTACATAGCGGGCCTCCAATAGTTCATAACTGGTTTAGAAAATGTCTTTAATTGTTTGCAGGTCCTTGTCTTAGTCCTTTAGTCTAGATGTTTACCCATGAATAGTAATTATATATATATATATATATATATATATATATATATATATATATAGATATATATATATATATATAGATATATATATATATATATAGATATATATATATATATATAGATATATATATATATATATATATATATATATATAGATATATATATATATATTTTGAGAGAAGTAGTTTTATATATTGAAAGAAGAGCCAGGTTCAGGAGTTGATGTTTTTATGTTTCGATTAGTGCTGTTTAAGTCGCCAGAAAAACATGAGATTTTCAAGCACTTACCTCTGAGACTGGTTTGCAGGGTTGCTACAGAAGCATCTATCAAAGCAAGTCAAGAAGGAAAGGAGACAGGTAATTGCTTGAACTGTGTAAACTGTCATGTAAAAGATGCAGGCAGTCTTCTCGGTTTCTTTTTGGACTTGTTCTACAAGTGGTGGAATTAGAATATTGCTCCAATGTATAGGAAGCATCAAATCGCTGTATGTATCTACCATAAAAGGGTTAGGGATCAATTTTTTAACGCTAATGTGAGAGTACCATATGTCAACAAGAGGAGTTCTGGGTGACTAAACTAACCTCATGAAATACAGAGACCCTTGAAGGGGTGGTATCCATTTAGAGAATATGTGATGATGAACTGACGCTTGGGTGCTAGAACTAAGCCTCAGAGCATTGCTTTCCCAATAGAGTGTGTAGGGCTCAAGCTTTCTCCAATGATAGCATCTTCTATGCTTGGGTCAGGAGCGGCCAAAACTATGCTTGAAAGATGAATCCAAAGTTTGGGAGCTCTTGTAGATATTTGATTTGCCATCCACGAGTTGCTTTGATGTGCTTGTAGGTTCAAACCTACAGCCGCCAAGTTTTCATTCTCCCACTTTATTATGGTCAAGAACAGTCTCAAGGACTTTTACTTCTTCTCCAAGTTCTCCAAGTCTTGGAGTCATCAAGGAGCCTTGGTGGTTTATCTGCCTGCTTTTAAGAGCAAACACACAATTTATGCACAAGCAATCAATTGGTCATGTTACATGTCCTGTATTGGTGGGATCCCCTTATCGATGGGTGCATATTTAGGGAGTCTAGAGGGCTAAACCAGCAATTGAGGTGGCCACTGTGAAGAAAGGCCTAGGGGATGCGGCATGCCTAAAGGCATTACTTGAATGCTTAGGTGAAAGGCCCAAATGGGTTTAAGCCTTAGAAAGTTTATTGGCTACATACATGGCAAGTGCTGTGGGTAACGGGGTTGTGGCCTAGCCTTTATTTGTGGAAATGCTCAACTGGGGGCTTCAAGAGAAAGAGTTGTGCAAAACTACCATTGGCAGTGCCCCAAGATTTACAAAAAACCTCTCACAGAATTCAAGTATTCACAAAATAACACATGCAATAGTGTAGATAATATGAATGCAATGCACAGGCCAAGCTTGGGCTGTATACTTTCTTTATTTTTTGCAACAACTGCACTAGGTAGGGATATTGCACTATTACCAAGTCGTGACACAGATTTAACACTAGCAGAAATTGGTTGTCGGAGTTGAGGATGTGGAACTTGTTCACAAAAAGACACATCTATAACCATGTACAGCCAGCCCTGTTGAGTTGTGTCTTGTTCTAGGTTTCCTAGACTTTATAAAGACAACCTGCGGGCTAGGGTTTTTGTACAGAAGACGAAGAACAAGAAGATCTCAAAAAAATCTGCAAAACGTAGAACAACTTTAGTAGTATGAAAGTTTGAAACCCTTGTGTGGGTCGAACTAGTTGCCTGACTCAGCCCAAAAATCTATGCACGTGTTTCTTTTCCTGTCCTCTTGTGTACAAGAATACAATCGTTCATAACATGCGTGTATTGTTTTTTCAAGGACTTGTGCTGGCTTGGGTGTTGTGTGATCTGCTAAAAGCTAATTCTTTAAAGTAGCCAAGAAGGGTCTTTCTTTTACAAATGTTGGCTGCCTTGCAAAAAGAAAAGTTTACCTTCCTTGCTTTTACCATATTGGTATGGATTTTGCGTGATATCTGACTATTTGCATTGAGTCTGGAATTAGGCAAGAGCCCTCGTCTGATCCATGCAAAGCACTGTAAAAGGCTAATGATACAAGATACCTTTTTGGGGGGGACTTTTCTCTCCTCAGTTCCTAGTTCAGTGTACAGAATACCTACAAGCCTGGAATTAGGCACATGCAAAGCACTGTAAAAGGCTAATGATACAAGATACCTTTTCTCTCTTCGGTCCCTAGTGCAGTGTACAGAACACTCACAAGCACAGCATGATGGGCTAGGTTGCCTTACACATCTAAGTACGTGCCTAAAACAGGTGGAAGCTATGCATCAACAGTTATTGCTGAAATTTTTATGGTAGGGCAGGATTTCTGCAAAGCAAAAAAATGGGCTGTTTTTTTACTGAATTGATTTGAGGTCTTTTTAAGTGCTTTTAGTAAGATGTTGACACTTGAGGATATGTGCAGGGTTTCCTCAAGTTCTCAGAGCATTTAAAACCACTTATTCACATTCCATTCATTGTTCTATCATACGGCAAGTTCTCTTGACCTGCAAACTGTGAAACATGTTCTTGTTAACATACATTTTGGACTGTGTAGGGCTACGCAGAAAGCCTATCTTGTCAATGGAAGCTTGCAACTGTGTTTAGTTGGATGTAAAATTAGTGCTAGTGTTGGGGTGCCATTTGTGCATATCTGCCATGATCAATCATGATGTGCCCAGCTTGTACCTTGTGGGTAGCTGTCTAATCTATGGAAAGAATGCTGGCTCATATATTAGAAGGCTTGCGTGATCTCAGCCAGTCATTGTACCAACAATTCAACCTTTATATCCCCTCTTCCACGATATTGTATGGATGTGTAATTTGTCAGTTTGTTGGTGGTGTCCCCATTCTCCTTGAAAGCTAATGACTCCCTGTGTATGATTGAGATCAAAAGGTCATGAACTTGATCATACCAAGGTTGTCTCTTAGGTCCTTGCCTTAAAATATTAAACATAATGTCCACTTTCCTGGAAAGACAATGAATTCTTTTGTAGTTCCTTATGGTTAGGATTGAAGTAATCACAATCTTGGCTTAATATGTACACCATAGCTGCAATGAGTCATTCGCGCTAGGTTACTAAAGTCTATGCTGATGAATGTGGTCTATACTAACACAATCCATCCTTATTTTTTTCTTCAGGAACTTCAGGGGTATTGCTGATCATAGTATGGTCAACTCAGCTGAGGGAAGTTCAAGTGCCGGTGGTGCTGCTTTTACGGTGAACACCCCCCTCCCGCGCTTCTTTTTCCCTTTTGGGCTTACAAACATGTGCATGGTGCATGCTCACATACAAGTTTTGATACTGCTAGGAATGAAATATAATTTTGATGAAATTGTTGCAGTGCATACGTATATGGGGCACAAACCCTTCTCTACTTTGTTTAGTTGATTTTCTATTTATCACTGCAACGTTTACACAATGAAATATTAAACAGCTTAGAGAAGTTACGTGAGCTCTCCCTCTTAGGCAAGAGTAAGTGGTAGAAAAGAAGAGCCTACAATGCTAGTTGTGGCTGATCATGGAAAAGCACAGGAGAGAAAGAGAGTATTTGCTTTGATTGCTGCAAGTGAATGAGTACAACCTGATTTGGGGAATTCCCATAGAGAAATTTCCCTCTGCAGGTTGACGAATTGGCTGCTCGGGCTGAGAACAACTCCTGCACATAGACAGCCTGTAGAGGAGACGATGACCTGTGTTTTCCTCATCTGACAGAGGGCTGAAAAACACGACTGCCTCCTGGTCCTCTTGCTTGCATTAATGTTCCTCCTTGCCTGGGGCTGAAGCACATGCACTTGGCTTGAGGGATTGCAGATGGAAAATGATGGGATGCAAGGCACACATTTATACTGTCTCCATGAGCAAGCTGGCCAGTAGCAAACAGGCCAACTGGGCAAATTGGACAAAATATTCAGTGATTTGCTTTCCCCCCGCTCTTACTTGGGCCCATAAAGCATCCATGGCCAACCGTTCAAGGCTTTCACGTAGCTACTCCAAAAATCCTAAATGATGTGACTTGTATTCCGGACACTCGACCATGGTTCTAATAAGTGCTTGGAACCCTGTACATCATTACAGCTTGCAAGTGGGTTACATGTGACTGTGGGACTCGCATATGACTTGACCGGACCCTAGACCTAGATGGCGCCTGGTGACATGTCCCTAGACAAGGGCACACAACATGCACAATGCAGGTCCTGCTTATCTTCTGGATGGGGCTATTGTTGCTTCTGAACAAGCTGCCAACAATGTTGGATCTTTCTAGTAAAACTTCTCGTCATTTCTTGGAGGGTTCTCTGCATTGGGATTTGGAACTGTTGCCTTCTTGACTTGACTTGCAGGCAATGATCTCCTTGTCTTTGATATTCATCGATAGATGACATAATCCTTCTTCTTTGGCATCCATCGGTAGACGGCGGACGACGACTCCTTCATCCGACTTGGTGGTGGACAAAGCTGTCTCAAAGTATCCAACCTAGGCTTCCCAATGTTGCTTATGTTCATGCTCGTGTCTAGCTCGTCTTTGTGCTTTATTCCTCTTGCTTGTGACAGACTTCAAGAAGTCCCGAGAACACTCATTCTCATGGCTAGCAACACGGTTAGCTAAAGGAAAATGAGAACTAGCACTAATAATCACAGTGTTGGTACTGGGAACAAACTGTGATTGGAATGGAGTGTAAAATTAAGCATACGAGACCCTAGGTGCAGAATCACTTGTGGAGTTCTGATCCAGGGTCAATTGAGGTTGAGTCCCCTTGGGTTTGGAACCATTGGCTCCATTGGTCTGAGACGTTGTCTGGGAAGACCCCTGGGAATTTGGCTTAATGTAGAACACTTGTGCCTATGGTGCAGAGGATGATGATGTTGATGCCGGATGAACTTATTTGATGATGGTTGCTATCTGTGTTGACTTGATGATGGTCCTCGGCTGCTTGTTGACGAGCGTCCCATGCATGGAAACACTCCTCTTCAAGCATCCTCTTTTCTTCACATTCTCGACGTCGTTCTTGATGTTCTAGACACCTTTCTTCAAGTTGAAGACGAAGGTCTTCAATTTCCAGTGCTCTTTGGTGCTTGTCTTCTTCCAACTCCCCACGGGATAGCAACAGTTGTTGCAGAAGAGCCTTATTTGTGTTGTTTTGTTGTTGAAGAGCTTGGAGGATTGCCGTGAGAGGATTGGCGGTAGGAGTACTCGGTGTAGATGTACCGTTGGGATTGCACCATATGTCCCTATCCTTCATGTGTTGAATAGGTCACCATGTCTAAGGTTAAAAGCTTTGTAAAATCAGCTCTTAGTTCATATCTGTTAGGCTCCAAAAGCAAGTGGATTGTAGGAGATTTTTTAGCCTAGAAATTAGCCTACATAGTTGGGATATTGCACCATATGTCCCTAGCCTTCATGTGTTGAATGGGTCACCATGTCTAAGGTTAAAAGCTTTGTAAAATCAGCTCTTAGTTCATATCTTTTAGGCTCCAAAAGCAAGTGGATTGTAGGAGATTCTTCAGCCTTGAAATTAGCCTACATAGTTGATTAGTGCCCTACATCAATGGAGGAATATGTCGGAGATGGATGATCTCATCAAATGTAATGTACTTTGTACTCTCAGCCTATATATGAGGCTCTCCATGAATGAATCAAATAAGTCGTGTTGTCTCTTCTCTTGCTCTTATTACCATGTGATTAAGCTCTAATTACACTAATTAACTTGCTTATGTCTATGTTAACCTAATGGTGATCATATGCTTTAATCCACCCAGCCCAAGCTCACTAATCCTCAAGCATTGCCTCATTAGCAAAAATTGGTATCAGAGCCATGTTACCTTAGCTTAGATTCATTCCCTTAAGCATCTATTAGTTAGCATTAATCACCGTTATTAGCAATAATGCTTCTCTCATGTTTCTGAAACATGCCGCCTGCTTATTTTTCTCCTTTCTTTCTCATTAAGCCTTCATTGCGAAAATTCTCGCTTGAGCTACCTAGAGGACTCTAAGGCGTAGCCCGCCTTGGCTCCTTACTGGTGGATTTGCTGAGAAAATCGGCTGTGCTCACACTATCCACAATCACCTCTGTTTTTGGGACAAAACATCACAACAGTCTCTGCATGACAAACCAGTGCAATTCCACTTAGGTGTGGGGGTTTTGGCACATGCTCTACACGCATGTAGCCGCCATTCGTGCAGTAATCAACTCCAACATGTGGTTCTGAGTCAAGGGTATATTCTGGTAAAACAGAGATTAGTCACAAGTTTGTGGTGTTTTAAGTGAAGTCAAGTCATTGCTATAGCTTGCTCAAACTTCATTTTGAGTAAATTCCTGTCATTGTCAAGGATTGAATGACTGCCATGTGGCAGTGCCACATGTCACTTGCGATGTCTGACTCTGCCCTGCATACTTGTAGGTGTGTCACATGTGGGATGCTGCTACTACAGATTCTAGCCCGGAGCAAAGTAAGCCATCCAATAAAAAATTTGCACCCCCTCCTAAGCTCTAATACCACTGTTACATGTGGCATAATGGAAGGCTTTTTAATCGTGGTTAGGTGAGCGTTAATTGCTGATTATGTAAAAGCGGATAGGAGAGAGATCGAGAGAGAGAGAGGAGGAGAAATGAAATGATATATTAACATCTCTAAGAGGCCATAGAGGCCTATGAGACCAAAACTGAGAGTACATCTGAAGTTGGTGTCTCATCAAAGAGAACAACGCTGCTCTATCAGTGGTGACTCCCTGGGAGCGTGGTCGGTGTCTTGATGGCCCAATGGAGGAGGTATCAGGAGGGGTGTGGGCTGGGTTGCTGGTGCTGGTGCCGAAGAAATCTGTCAGGGTCCTCTGTCTAGGTACATCATGGCTCGGCCTCGTGTTTGCTAAGAGGGTCTCTCTGTGTCTCGTGAGCTCAAGTAGAAACAATCCCAGGCATCTCTGATCCTCAAACTCCATGACCTTGCGTAACGGCCCAAAACCCTCTCGGAAGAGGCAGTGATATCTCCCTCGGATCTCATAATAGACTGTACACCGGCAAATGTAGTGTTCCTCTGTCTCTACCTCCTTGTAGCGTAGTTGACAAATGTGGTCATCCAAGATCTGGTGCACATATCGCCCTTTCTCAATCTGCAGCTTGTGTGATGAGGTCCGGATCTGTTCAATGGCACAACGTATCCCATGTGATAGGTGTACATCCATGTACATCGGGCGGGTGATAAAATCATCCGGTGAGAGTAGTAGAAAATGGCTCTCGTAATGAGCCATTTTTGTGCCCAAGGGCTCAAGGGGGCTAGTCCATGTCCTCTTTGTGTCCACTCTGATGATATCCATCCTGATCACGCGGTTTTGCTCTGAGCGGGTGAGATCCAAAAATGGACAATCCAGACTATTTGAAAGGGTGGTAGTGCCTCTATCCGCAAACCATGTAGGTCAAACCATGATCTCATCTGAGCGTACCAACAATGAGTATCTCCATCCTCTGCCAACTGTATGGATGAGGTCAATGCCAATCGGGAGTACCTCTGCTGAGGGAGCTCCCATAGCCGTTGTAAAAAGGTAACTGCTTGGAATAGGGCGTAGGTTACTACTGGTGGGGCACTCAGCTCAGCCCGAACAATCTCATGTGGTACTGATGATTTGCTCCGAATCATGCGGGCAATCATCATAATCAGTGGTCTCTCCATTTGCCTCCATCCCTCATCTGTTCCTCTCTGAGATCTGTGATGTATACTGGGCCCCCAAATTGGAGCTCCGTACAGGAGGGTCGGTGTGACAAGTGTATCAAATAGCCACAATTTGGTGCGTGGCTCTTGAAACTGTATGTGTGCACATTGCCTCTCAAGTGCCCCCAAGGTTGCATGCCCTCCAGCTAATCTAGCTGCTGCTGCCTCCTTCAGGGAGAAACGTGGTCTTGTGAAAGTAACTCCCAAGTAGACATATGACCTGACGTACTCTACCGGCTCCCCTCGGAAAGTGAACTGAGGCTCTGATCTCGTCACCCATGCCTGCGTGCTGTTAAACACCATAACCTTGGTTTTCCCAAGGTTCACTGTCAGATCTCTATCCGCACAGAAAGCATCCAGGTGTCTCTGTAATCCCTCCGGAGAGTCTGAGATTAGAACAATATCATTAGCATATAACAGGACGGGTATCAACACCCCTGCCAGGCATGCCCTTGGGCCTCCCAATCTGTCTACATAAACAGAGATCGCATCAATGTACAGTCCAAAGAGGGTGGGCGATAGCGGGCATCCCTGCTTCACCCCTATCGTGGAGGTCACCCCATCAGATAGTCCGCATGGAGCTCGGACTCTGCCTGTCATCACAGACTCATACAAAGCATATATCCCCCACTGCATATCCTCGGGTACCTCAATGTCATGCAATCTGTGCATAAGCCTGGCATGTGGTACGGTATCGAAGGCTTTGCGGAAGTCCACAAAGTAGCAGTATATCCTTCTCTTCTGTGTCGTGCCCTCTTCAATAAGTGCCCGAAGTGTCAGTATGTGATCCAAGGTAGGAAATCCTCTCCTAAAGCCAGCCTGTCCATGTGCTCGATGATCATGCCTCTCTGCCCATCGGTTCAGCTCCGACTCCAATATAGAGCCATATAATTTTGCCAAGTAATGACCAATCATGATCGTCCTGTAGTTGCCTGGTACCATGGGGTCTCCACTCTTAAAGAGTGGTACAATCATATGCTCTGTCCAGCTTGTCGGGAAACCCTCACAAATGGCACAATTAAACACATGTACGATGAGCGCAGCCAAAGTGTCTCGTGCATATGAGAAGTGCTCTCGAACTAGCCCATCATGATCCTGTGCCTTTCCATTTTGTAACCTGTCTATCGCATCTAGCACCATCCGCATAGTAAAAAAGGTGCTGCTAGCCGGTCTAGCTCCCAGTGGAGGGGTGGTGGGGGGCTGTCCTGGTGCATCATATAGCTCTCTAGCATAAGTATGCCATGCCTCAGGTGTAGTAATCGGAGTACCAGGCTGTCTCTCCTGAAACATCTTTCATGCCCTCTTGTTGTCCTTCCCTAGGAAGAGTTGGTAGATCTCCTCCTCTAGCTTAGCGAGATAGGCTCATTTCTTCCTTCGCACAAGGCGCCAAAAGATTATCCTAGCCTGTCTATGCGTGTGAGACCTAATGGCAATCTCATGCTGTAGCTGTGCTCGTGTCTCACGACACTCATCATCATACCAACTGTTCTGTGGGGCAGTGCTGCGGGGGTGGGTGGAAGGGATAATAGTGCAAGGAAACGCATATGAGGCGGATGCATGTAGTACACCTGCCAATCCTCTCGTGATCTCGTCCAGAGGGCTATGCGGGTCTAAAGCGAACAAGCCATCAGATACTGCATCTCGATAAACCCCAACTGTCTCATGTGTAAACTGATATCTCGGGTACCTAGGTAGATGAGTGGCTGGCCCATCTCTTGGGGATCTACCTACTAGTGTGAAACTCAGGTATGCATGATCGGCTGCTATGCCAATGGGCCTATTGGAAATCGTGAAACCCCGCACATCAGGTATCAATGAAGGAGATCCCATCAAGTAGTCGACTGTGCTCCGCACATCAGGTATCCAATGAAGGAGAGTACACAGTACCCCTGTTGGAGTCCCAACCACCTAGGTAAAGCCCCCCCCAACCCCCTCCCCCCCCCCTTCTGAAGAGAGTATTTGCTTTGATTGTTGTTGCAAGAGAATGAGTACAAATAAAAGGCTAAATGCTGTCCCAACCGAGACTGACCTGATTTGGGGAATCCCCACAGAGGGCTTTTCCCCCCCCCTAGAAATAGATCCTTATATTAGTTACTGATCTGGGACCCACCTCTCCCCTCTGATGAGGAGCTGAGTTGGGAAAGGGGGGGTGGGGGGAGAACTAGGGGCACCCTCTTGGACTAATGACGTGGACAAGCTCTAGCAAGATGTCCCATTTGCTAGCAAATGAAGCATTGACCGGGGAGGCTAGAGTACTCCACTCTTTGTGGAATAGGATCTCCACGGAGACAAAGAAGCATTATGACATGAGGAACTGACTTCAAAGAGGCAATGTAAATACAAAGAGAGGGCATCCCTGCCCTCTGGGCTAGAACTGAAGTGGTGGTGGGAGGGGATTCCATCACTCTCCTGATAACACCACCTATTTCCTTCCTGAGACCAGGAAAGCAGACTATCACATGGGAAAGCCTGAGATGCTGGCTAGAGGGTCGGACGTTGGGTGGAAGCCGTGCTGCCACCTTGCAAAGAAGGTGTGGGCCGTGCGCAGTGCGACGGGGCTCAATTGCACGACTTTGTCCGATGCTGCAGGTACCATCAAAAGGATGTTATAGAAGCTCCATAGGCAGAGTACTGTAAGCCCAGTACCTCGGGTGTGCTATAGAACAGCACCTAGCAACTTCTCTAGTATCCACATCCCAAAGGATGAATATCAATGATCTTTCTAGGCTCACCAATAAGGCTTGCTTGCAAAAGTTCCCTGAGCTGTCCGTGTGCTAGGCGGCTACACAATCTCGCAGACCAAGGCGGAGGCCTCTAGGGAGGTGACTGTCAAAGCAAGGAGCTGGAGGTCCGCTTCTAAGAAGGAAAGGCAAGGGACGGCAGCCTCGGTTGGGGATGATGGAGAGGCTGCTATGGAGTCCTCCTCGAAGAGAGAGGAGACCAAATGACGCTGAAACTTGCCACAAAAAATTGCCTGAAGCCTGTGCACACTTGATGAAGGAGAGGCTAAAGAGGATAGGGTGACAGGGGGGACCTGAAAACGGGGGCAGAAAGGTGAAGAGGCAAGGAGGGTGGGGCTGGCGAAGGCGAGCTGGCTGGGTGCAGAGGGAGGCCGTGCTGGGTGGAGGACTGGCAGGCAGTTGGGACAAACAGGAGGGGGGCGAGATGGAAATGGCGAAGTCGATGGCAAGCAGGCTGGGCGCAGAGGGGAGGATGCGCTGGGCGGGAGGACGGGCTGACGGGCAGGGCTAACAGGAGGGGGGTGAGATGAAGATGACGCTGGTGAGAACACAGGCAGAAGGGGGGTGGTGGGGGATGCATGCTTCCCATAGAGAATTACCCTCTTCTAGATGACTAATTGGCTGCCCAGGCTGAGTACTACTCCTGCACATAGGCAGCCTGTAGAGATGATGGTGACTTGCATTTTCCTCTTCTCAGAGGGGGCTGCAAAATGCAACTGCGTGCTGGTCCTTGTGCTTGGGTTGAAACTCCCTGCTTGGAGCTGAAGCACATGCAGTTGGCTTGAGGGATTCCAGGTGGAAAATGATAAGATGCAAGGCACGTATATATACTGCCTCCATGAACAAGTCAGCCCGTAGCAAATAGTCCGATTGGAAAAATTGGACAAAATATTCAAATAAAATGGTGTCCTAAGTGTACTGGCTACGTAGAACGCCCACGTGGCAGCACCCTAGTACAACAGTGTGCATGGTGACATCGACTTTAGACACCTAACCTTCATGCAATTGTGGAAGATGAGTTTGCATGGCCACATGTTTTTCTACAAAAGAAGGCGATTTTTCTTCAGCTAGGGTTATAAGGAGGAGGCACCCCACACCCTGTCTCATGGCCGGCTTGTGCTCCCCCAAAAGCGCTGCCCTGCCCAGCCATAGCAGTGCTCTCTTTTAAGCTCTGATACCAATGTTACATGAGTGGTATCGGAGGCACTTTAATGATGATTAAGGCATGTGTTAATGTTAACCACTTCGACATGGTTTCACTTGTCGGATCTACCGTGAAGTGTTTTGCCATCTTACTCGCTCGAACGGGCACTTATCCTTTGTAAGACAACATTGGAACATATAGACCAACCTTATCTTGTGCCTAAAGCTTCGTCAGCAATGTTTGGTTCCGCTTCATCTTTAATCTTTGAGAAGGGATTGGACCTGCATATGGCTTGAGCCAACTGACATGGAACAGATTGTGCATGGTGCAGCTCGAAGGTAACTTCAACTTCATCGACACCTCGTTGATCTTTCTCTAGATAGGAAATGGTTTGAAGCTTCTGAAAGAAAACTTTGGGCATCGCTTGCCCACTTGTTTCAGCCGTTGCTTCATTATCCGAAGATATACCCAATCTCCTGTTGGTCATGACTACTCCCGGTTAGTTCAGGTGTGAACACAGCTTACTCATGGACATTTTTTCCCTGTGGCTGGACATAGGGTTTTTCCCCGTGTGAACACACTTATGTGTGTTGGGCACTTTACCCTAGGCTATATTTTGTAGTCATTGTACTTTTGTACTATCATTATCATTAGAGTACTTTTCTAGCAGCTAGCTCTCTCACGTGTGTTGTTCAAGCTTACTGTGTGTGTGGTGGTGTACAAGCAAGCTCTCCCCAATACCCTAACATTGGTATCAGAGCTATTTAGGGTTAGGGTTTTGCCTACCTACAGTGTGCATTAGGGATTCGTGCTGCCTAGCTTCGAGATTAGTGCCGCCTTGCATATCAGCTAAGCTCTGCGCCTGCCCAACGCTGCCCTACCTTCACCGCCTGTCCGACGCCCTGCAACGCCCAACAGTGCCCTGTCTGCGCCTATCCACTGCCCTACAACGCCCAACGCCGACCTTCAGAGCCCTACATGCGCCGTCTGCGATTGCTGCCTTCGCCGCCTGTAGGCTGTACCTACTGCAGTTCGCTGTTGTACAGATCCGGATCTCTGTCTTCCACGACTGCAGTCGACTTCTTGAAATCAGTGCCACCAGCAAAAACCAATAATTTTTTGCTATTATTTCTAATTTCTATCAAACATTACAGAAAGTGTTGAAAAATTAGCAAATTGACAGCATTAACTTTGGGGCTTTTCATCATTGAGCGTGAAATTGCGACATTGGCATACATTGGCATTGATTTCCTCAGATTTGGTGCATAATTGTACTAGAAATTTGGAGATTTTGCAGAAATTAACACTATTTGTGTCACCATTTGGCCACCCGTGCTTTCACATCATGTATGTACATTGGACTGGTGTCCATGGCAGTTGTATATGCCGGGGATTAATGCCACTCATGTGATACTGTGGACTTGGCTTTCCATTGGGACTTGTGTCTTTGTGTACATGCCCAGAAATGCCTGGTGGATTGGTGTTCCATTGAGTCTGGTACCTCGTGTACTTGCCTGGAGCACATCTATTTTGGTATAGTTTCATGAACGGGGATTGTCCATACCAATGTTGCATTGCATAGCATCTTTATGTGCTTGCTTGCAATTGAAATTGCATGCTGTTTTCATGCTTGCTTGACCAATGTGTAGTTCTGGGTAAGGGGACGCCCACTCGCGAACCGTGCATGTGAAACTGTCTGCTGACATGGTTATGTGGCATGTGACAGGTGGTAAGTATTGGTCATAAACCTAGCCTTAGGAGTTAGCACTAATTTATAAGTGAGTGTGCACACACTTCATTAAGTTTTGGGCGACCAAAACTCACTTATAAATTATGACCAGCCCGGTGTTCACACACACACACTGATGTCCTGAGGTGGACAAAACTCAATGTCCACCGCCCAGACCTTATCCCCTTTGTAACAAGGGAGTAACCAGCCATGTGTCCACTCTAGCTTGCTCCACAAAGCACCTGCCTGCCATCTACACTGGACAACTCACCACCTCACTCCTCTCTCTAGAGATTGGCGTGTCCTTCATGAAGGCATTTGGGCTATATTTTTTGCACTTTCTCCTTCCCAACTCCATATCCAAGCTTGCTAAGGTGTTTCTCTAGCTTCCAAGGGTGTTTCCGGGTAGTAATCACTCTCTTACACACTCCCAATGATTGAAATTTAGCAAAACAGCTCTCTTTATTGCTGTAATTTCTAGTCTTTTTGCTGAAAACCGTAATTTCAGCCCTCCTTTCTCAAGTTGAACCATAGGGGAAGCTTTCCCAGTGTTCCCTTCATCCTCTTGAAGACTTTTGTCGCGAAGAAATGCGACAAATTGAAGATCTCATCACTCCAAGGACTTCCATTGTGAAGACTATTGGGTGTTGGACTCACACACTCACACACAAACCTGCACATTAGGGTTAGGTGCAGGATAGAGAAGCTCACACAGAAATGAGAGAGAGAGCCAAAAGTGTGGTATCCACAAAATGCAAGTCAACCCTTGCATGTGTGCCACATCCATATAATATAGAAGTACAAAATATTATATGTTAGTGTCCTTTCACATTTGATGTCCAAGGGGAAAAACCACATGGGAAAAAGTGCCCTTGGTTAAATCCTGTTCACACACAGCACTACCATAAGTGAGCATATGCCTACAAATCCCCCCTGTAGTGGAAGTGTGAACCTGTACAAGGTAGCAGATCACTCTCTGTATGAGAGTAAGCCCAAAGCTTTGCGGAAAGCTTCAAACTTTTCTCGAGGTAAAGCCTTTGTGAATAGATCTGCAACATTATCCTGTGTAGGGCAGTAAGATAAACTGATCTCCCCTGCATGTACCTCTCTCTGACATAGTGATAATGAATCTCAATGTGCTTGGTACGTGCATGAAATACTGGATTTCGTGCCACAGCCATAGCACTCTGGCTATCAGTGAGAATGGTGGTGGGTGTCTGCTGACACTCACGAAGATCAGCCAATAGTCTCCTCAACCATACACAATCTACGATAGCTGTAAAGACTGCCCTGTACTCAGCCTCACAAGTAGATGTAGCAACAGTGGGTTGCTTTTTACTCAACCAAGATATGCATGAACTGCCAAGAAAAAAAACAATTCCCACTGGTGGATTGCCTGGTATCATAATCACCAGCCCAATCTGAATCACTGTATGCATAAAGCTGCAAGCTGCCCCCCCTGGGATAGAACAAACCAAGATCTAGGGTCCCCCCTATGGATGGTGTCCGCATTGGACCACATACATCACTATGTATGAGCTGTAATTTACTTTCAGCTCTAACAGCTCCATCTTTGGGGAATGGTTTTCGTTGCATCTTTCCCAAAATACACCCCTCACATACATGTCTTGGTAGAGACTCAAGAGGCGGCATATTATCAACCATATGATGCTTCTGCAAAAGCATCAAACTCTGAAAATTTACATGCCCAAAACGAGCATGCCATAGCTCTGCATCATGCATAGCAGGAGTGTGGGCAGCCACTGTATTTGCATCATAAGTGCGCTTGTCATAGCTGTCCAGCTTATACAAGCCTTTGTATCGTGTTCCAGAAGTGACTATTTCATAACCCTTTGATGGGTCTTTTACCAAACACTTCCCATCTTCAAATTCAACCTTTAAACCTTGGTCGTTTATGGCTGAGACGGAGAGCAGATTTTTCTTTATCCCTTGAATATACAAGACATTTTTCATACATATATTGGCACCATTGGCTGCAATAAGTATGACATTGCCAATTCCCTTTACTGGATATGTGGTATGATCTGCACATGATACAGTGCGGCCATTTGAAGCATAAACCAAGTGCTGAAATACATCTTTGCATGAAGTGATGTGGCTCGAAGCACCACTATCAAAATACCATGATGCATTCTATTTGTCAGATGCAATGCAAGACATATCAGTGTTTGAAGCACTTGGGTGTGCCACTAGTGCATGTGACCAAAAAAGTGTACTCTTCTTGGATTACATTAGCTGATTGCTGTGCTTTGTCATCATAAGAGTCTGCTACTGCATTGCCTGCTTCTTTCCTTTTCTCTTTTGCAATCCGCTTCCTACATTCACTGATGCAGTGTCCAGGCTTATGGCAGTAGTGACATTTTCCCTTCTTTTTGGGCTTGTTTGCATCCCCTTTGTCAGACTTTTCACCACCAAAAGAGGGCTGTCCATGACCAGCCTTGCTAGACTATTGTCCCCCATGCCTAAAGCTCTTTGCTTAACCCTTATCCTTGGCTGTAAATGCCTTGTCTCCACCACGGTTGCTCGATAAGTTTGCTCTTGTTTGCTCTTCCTGCAAGAGTAAACCTACGAGCTCTTCAAAAGTGATGGGATCACCACCTCCTCTCATTGAGAGGTTGAGAGAGGTGTGAAAGGCCAAGTAGGAAGGCGGTAAAGAATGAAGAGTGTTGGTGACCATCTGTCTGACTGGGATAACCTCATCAATGTTGAGCAATTGTTCCTGCAAATCTTTCACTTTGGTGAGATGATCTGCCATAGAGTCACCCTCATCCATAGAAAGAAGATCCAATTGCCTCTTCAAGTAGGCAACTCTTGCCTCGTTGCGTACCTGATACATTGCTTCCAATGTGTCCCATGCAAGCTTCGATGTCTTGCAAGAACGAATGTGCGGAATAATAGTCCTTTTCACTGAAAGGGCTATCAATGACATGGCCTGTGCATCTCTAGAGTCCCATCTCTTCTGCTCTTGTGTGGGAGCAGGTTCTACATCAGGAGCTCTTTGAGCACCTCCCCTTTGAGGCGTGTCTGGCTGTATGGTAAGTGGGCGTGTGTCATCACCACACATGATGCCCCAAAGCCCTTTGGCTACCAGCAAATTACGGATCATGAAACTCCAGAGGGAGTAGTTAGATCCATCCAGCTTATCCTCCTGGGTGAGCACACTAAATACATTTGTAGCATTCTGTGCCATGTCAACAAAATATACCTGCAAGCAAACCAAGCACCAATGTGCACTGCCAGGCAACCAAATGTCCTGTGCAAATGTATGCCTGCAAACCAAAGCAAGTGTAAACCTGCACGAAATTGTCCAATTACACACAATGTGTATACATACGCGACAAATCACAGCTGTAATGCCCAATTACATGCTCCAATTAGAAAATCCCCAATTTTTATGCACTCCAATCGCTTCAATGTGCATCTAATTGGCCAATTTTCACAAAAGCCCCAAATTTCTGTAACTAAAAGAGGTTCAATTTGCTGATTTTGACCTCAATTTTGGAAAACCCCCAAATGCAAGCAAAGCAACATGTCCAATTTTTCAAATTGGCCTCAAATCGAGAAATCCCCCAATTTGCCTGAATCCTGTACCACCTGCAAGCTTTCAAATCTTCCTGGCAAACCCCTAAAATTTGTCGAATCTGGAGCGGAGTGCCTGCAAAGCTTATTTTGTTTACTTTGTTTAATTTTTCTGTTTGCTGAAACAAAGGTACCTGCACGTGTGGGCAGTACTGATGCACAGTCGGGAGAGGCCTGGGCGTTGAGCTTCGGTGGACGGAGGCGGTGGCCTCTGGGCGACGAAGGGTTGTCGGCAGGTGTCGGGCCTGTTAGAGGCGCTGGGCGCAGGGTAGGGTACGGAAGCGGTACGAGCACGGCACTGGAGTCGGGGGCCGTAGGCAAGTCGAACGGACGGGAGCCGGTAATGGCAGGTGCTGGAGTCGCTGGCGGCGAACAAAGGTGATGAGGCATGCGGGATAGCCGTGGGCTAGCACGGAGGGCGCAGGGGTGGCCTGGAACGGGCTGGCCGTGTGCAGAGGTCGGAGCAGGACGTGCCGGCCGGAATGGAGCAGGACGGCGCGGGTACTACGTGCGGAGGTCGGAATAGGACAGACGGACGTCGTGGGAACGAAACAGCAATGAGCGACGGCGGCCGCGACGGAGCAGTGACGGCGACGCCGACCCGAACAGGATGGCAGTCGTGAGCCGACGGCGAGTGCAACGGAGCGGAGGGGTGACGGCCGGAAGGGAGGGGCGGAGTGGTGCTGGGCGGTGGCGGGGCTATGGGCACTAACGCCGCCCACGAGCTGGGCGGTGGTGGTGGGCTCCCCACTAGCGCCACCCGTTTCTGGTGGCCGGACGGTGGAGCAGCGAGACGGAACCGACGGACGGAAGCAGGCAGTTCGGCGACGGAAATCCACAGTCTGGCGACGGAAATCCGCAGGCTCTCTTCCAGCGGCAGAATTTCAGGGCCAGCTCCCAGCTCTCATACCAAATGTTGGGTGTTGGACTCACACACTCACACACACAAACCTGCACATTAGGGTTAGGTGCAGGATAGAGAAGCTCACACAGAAATGAGAGAGAGAGAGAGAGAGCCAAAAGTGTGGTATCCACAAAATGCAAGTCAACCCTTGCATGTGTGCCACATCCATATAATATAGAAGTACAAAATATTATATGAGTGTCCTTTCACACTTGATGTCCAAGGGGAAAAACCACATGGGAAAAAGTGCCCTTGGTTAAGCCTTGTTCACACATAGCACTACCATAAGTGAGCATATGCCTACAAAGACTTCCGCTGTCATCGACTCTACTTGCAATTGGTAAGCTTTTATGCTTAAATATGGAAGCAAGTAGCAGGAGAAAGGAACCGGAGTACAAGATCACATACCCTGTGTAGTGTTCTCTTGTCTTACATGCTCTCTTGCATATTGTTGCTACCATGTTTTGGTGGAACAATAGAGAGCAGATGGTAGGGAACATTGGCACTTGAGAGGGTAGTGTGAGTTGCAAGTTTACATCGACAACCACTTGTTTGCAATACTGTATTCATATGCATTGGTATGGAAATGTGGTCAGAAATGCCCATGACACTATGTACTTGATTCTCCCAAGATCAATATACTTTATTTGAGGGAGGGACCGGCCGTTCCGGCTCATTGTGTGTCTCTTGTCAATTCAGCAAATTACTTCTTGTATTGAGCATGTGTCCATCAAATCTTAGCGTATTTAAGTGTATTGATTAGCATTGTGTTTAACCAAGTCACATTGGTATCAGAGCATACGGTTCTCGTTCACTTCTATCATGAGAGACGATCACCGTGAACACTAGCTATCTCTACACTAATAACATTATGGATAGCCATATAGTGAATGTTGGAGATGGTAACACAAGAGACAGGGACAATGAAATGCATGCCTCCAATGCTTTACATGATGAGCAAACTCATGTGGTGCACAATAGGGAACATGAATATGTGGGACAGCCGTCCCGTGGCAAAGAGAAGATGTAAGAAGAAGAGTCTATAGTCTTGAGGGCTGAACTTACTCGTATGCAGGCTCTTCTCCATGCACAACAAGAAGAATTGAATCTCGCTGCGAGGATCCATTGGTACATGACCGTTTGAAGGCCAAGAAAGCTGAATCTTATATGGATCATCTAATGGCAATGATTGCTCAAGAGTTGCACATGCAACCGAGGGATGCAGCACATGCATACTTGACCCGTACCGAGGATGCCTATGCAGAAAAGGCAACCATCCCACATGTCTTGGAATCCCCACAAGTGCCCGAACAAGAACTTATGTCTAAGAGGAGCAATCTCCATGCTATGGGAGAGGAATAATCGGTGACTTCATGCCATGCAGGAATACCTTATGTAGCCCGTGAAGCACACAATGTTTATGGTAGTGGTCAAAATGTATGTCAAATGCCATTGCTGGCTGATAATGTGCATGCACAACACATGCAACATGGGCTGCAATTTTCTGTTGGTGCAGGTATCCCGCGTATCTCTCATGCCACTCATGCCTTCGAGTGTGCTCGTGAGGGAGAAGCTATGGCTGAAAATGCAGCAATGCATGTTCAGGGACCAGCCATGCCTCATGCTTACAGGGCACATGTATCTATGCCTTATGCATCACCTTTTGGTCCTAAAATGATGCCAGTCTCACAGGGGCTGTCCTAATGGACAAACATGGGGGAAAACATGTTTAGATGCAGGCACATGCATCAAAGTCTCGTGACTTCAAAGCCGTAGACAAATCCGTGAAGTCTAACGCATATCATGGGGAATATGATGCATCAAAGGCACTTGCTTTTATTGCCCAATTTTATATTGCTTTCAGTGAACGAGGATTTCACTCAGAAATCCATGATCCGGCATGTAAGCATGTTTATGAAAGGCATGTAAGCATGTTTATGAAAGGCACTGCTGCCCATTGGTGGCTCACGGCGAGAAGCTCTCACCGAATCCTGTTAGATCATGGGAAGAGTTCAAGGAGAGGTTCTATGCTCAATTCTTGCCTCCCAATGCATTGAATGAGATAACAATGAAGTGGGATTGGGTGAAGCAAAATGAGGTGAATGCATATGTATAAAAGTTTTGGAAAGTGCTTTTGGAGGTGTCTCCATTTATGCATGTCACCGAAGCGGAAAGGAAGAGAAGGATTCAATCGGGATTGCAACCCGTGTACAAGGCGGGACTACAAATGTATCTTGGTCACACCTTACACCAATTAATCGCAACTGTCACTGCCTGTAGGCATATGCTCACTCATGGTAGTGCTATGTGTGAACAGGACTTAACCAAGGGCACTTTTTCCCATGTGGTTTTTTCCCTTGGATATCAAGTGTGAAAGGACACTCTATCCATATAATATTTTGTACTTCTATACTATATGGATGTGACACACATGCAAGGGTTGACTTGCATTTTGTGGCTACCACACATTTGGTTGTACTTGCTCGTCTGACATCTCCTCGTGCTCGCCCATACCTATAGTCCCGTACCTTCTGTACCTGCTCGCCCGTACCTGCAGCCACGTCCCGCCGCCGCCGTTTTGAGAACCGTCGCCTGTGCTCACTCCACCTGCGCCCACGTCCAGCTCCGGCCGATCGCCGTGTCCATGCCGTCTCTGGTCACACAAAACTCCGCAGTTGGTTGCGTCGGCTCGAGCGCGTAGCTCCACCCATGCGACAGCACCGTCTCCATGCCCACCTTTCCAGTCTCCTACATAAAGCTCTGTCTAGGCGTTCAGCTCCGTCAAGGCATTCCGCTCCCTGTAGTCAGGAGTTCAGTTCCGTACAGTGTGCAGCCTGCGCGCTGTCTGTAGCACCATTTGTACCTGCTCGTCTGACAGCTCCTCGTGCTCGCCCGTACCTACAATCCCGTACCTTCTGTACTTGCTCGACCATACTTGCAGTCACGTCCCGCCTATACCTGCTCGACTGGCCATCTCAAGCCTTGCAGGTATTTTAAATTCTAATATTGAAAAGAAAATAAATTTGCAGACATTACCCTGCAGGTTCAATGAATTTGCAGACATTACACTGCAGGTTTAATGAATTTGGGGGGTTGGCAAAATTTCCCCTCGCATGGAAAATTACAAGAGACAAAATTGCATTGAAATTATTTGCTGCAGAATTGCCCATGCTGTTTTGGTTGGATTTTGGGGGTTTTTCAAATTAAGCTCAAAATCAGCCAATTAAGCCTCCCCTGGTTGCAGAAAGTTGGGGCTTTTGTGAAAATTGGGCAATTGACTACACATTGAAGCAATTGCACTGCATAAAAATTGGGGCTTTTCAGATTGGAGCATGTAATTGGAGATTACAGTAGTGATTTGTGGCATATGTATACACATTGTGTGTAATTGGACAATTTGGTGCAGGTTTATACTTGCTTCAGGTTGCACGCAAAAATTTGCACAGGACATTTGGTTGCTTGGCAGTGCACATTGGTGCTTGGTTTGCTTGCAGGTGTATTTTGTCGACATGGCTCAAAATGTGTGCGCTCTTGCCGCACGTGTCGGAGCTAGGGACTTGCCAAGCACCGTGTGCGAGCCACGAATGGCTGCAAGCGCACAACCAAGAAACCAGCAAGCTCAAAACAGGGAGCAATGGTGTGTCACTCACCGCTCAGACAGCCGTTGTGAAGGATTCTCGCGCCGCGCTACCGCCTCGCCGCTGCCGTGCCGCCACGCAATGCTCGATCGCTACACACTCTCTCTCTCTCTCTCTCTCACACACACACACACACACACACACACACACACACGCCGGGGGAAGGAGATGGAGAAGATGAAGCAAGAGCACTCCTTGTATTCAACACTCCGAGGGTGAGAGGTTTTAGATTACATTTGACTTTTATATGTGACCTGGCCGTTCACACATGGGCGCCCACACATGGCCGGCCGATCTTAACCCTTATCCTGATGAAATTTGAGGTGCGGCTCTCATCAGCGATCACCCAATCCCCTTACCTTTACATGTGGTGCCGACAAGCCTAGCCCACGACTCAGAATACGTAAAATAATTATATGACGTAAAAAGTAATACGTCTCAATGTCTGCCATAGGTTAACATGCCCCCCTTTCTGATGTAGATTCTGTCCTCGGAAGCTATGGTATGGTAAGCTCGACAGGGTTTGTTGTGGTAGACTGTATCTGCAAAGTCTTATGTACTAGACGGCCATCTATTGGGCCGGAAGATGTGTTTGATACTTTGTTGCCTTTATTCAATTCCAATGTGGATAATGTAGAGCCCGTTTCAGCTCATTTACAGTCACCTATGCCTGCTGAAAATCAGCAGCTGAACTTGCCCCAAATTGATCCTGAAATGCCTCAAATTGATCAAGATTACTTGGGTGATGCATTGGCAGAGGAAGATGCAGATACTAGGAAGTCAAACATTGTTCCTAGATGGCTGGTTGAGACTTTGCGTGACAGCAAACAGTCTACATTTATGCCAAGTCGTACAGGTGCTGCTTCTCGCCATGCATCTTCACATTATCTGGATTCAGCTCTTGTTGCCACCACTTGTAATCAGGAACCTATTTCTCATGTTGATACATTGGAGGATGACAATTGGGTGGCAGCCATGTGTTCGGAGTTGGACACCATTGACAAAAAATGGTACTTGGGAGTTATGTGACTTGCCTCGTGGCAAGCATGCTATTGGCATTTCAAGCTAAAGCGTAAGCCTAATGGTTCAATTGATTGCCATAAGGCTCGCTTGGTTGCCAAAGGGTATGCCCAACGTGAGGGCATTGACTATGAGGAGACCTTTGCTCCCACTTCACGTATGACTACCATGCGTACTGTTATTGCATTGCCTGCACACAAACAACGGCATGTACATCAATTGGATGTCAAAACTGTCTTTTTGAATGGTGATTTGCAAGAGAAAGTTTATGTATCTCAGCCTCTTGGCTTTGTGCAAAAAGGTGCAGAAAGTAAAGTATGCTGTTTACATAAAGTACTGTATGGTCTTGAAGAGGCTCCTCATGCTTGGAACCACAAAATTCATGCATACTTGGCTGCCAAAGGGTTTCAGAATAGTTTAGCTGAGAGTACATTTTATGTTCGCCACATTGGGAACAATGTTCTCATCCTTTTTCTTTATGTGGATGACATGCTCGTCACTGGCTCTGGAGAGGGTGATATTTCAGCTTTTAAAGCTGATTTGCAGCATGCATTGATGTCCCAGACATGGGGCATTTACATTACTAATGGATCCTATCACTACAGTAGTTGGGCGGTTGGCTAACCCATGGGATTGGATGGGGTTAGGATGGACTGATGGATCCCTAAAACGAGACTCAATTCTGTTAAGTTACGATAATTGAAGTAAATCCTGGATAACCCTTGTTGTATGGAAAAGAATCAACGACTGTGCCTCTTGATGAGGAAAAAAGCGTTGGACTCTATGATCCAAGTGCAAGTCTTTTCCTTGATCTGACCATGTGACTTACGGGTTTGGTTGGATCAGTTTGGTTGGTTAAGGCTCTTGACTACGTTAGAATAAAAATATCATGGAGGAATTGCCTGTCTGCTGGGCGAGGGAAGTTTTTCCGGGTTCGGTTTTGGAAGAATCGAGGGATTAGTCTCTTGTCTGGAACAGTTTATACCTTTTGCTATTGAGCAGCTCCTTGAGCGTTTTCACATGACAGATTGTAAACTTGTTTCTACTCCTATGGAACCAGGTCTAAAACTTTCACTTGAGCATGCTGGTAAGCCTTTTGATGTTGCCACCTATCAGCAGGCTGTGGGATTCCTTATCTATTTATGCTCTACTCGTTTGGACATATAGTATGCTGTTTCTCAGTTGAGCAGATTTATGCATTGTTCGAGCACTATGCATTGGCAAGCATGTAAGTGTGTCTTTTGCTATCTTAAAGGCACCGCAAACTTTGCCTTGTTTTATGGCAGTTCTTCTACACTATGCTTGCTTGCATTTACAGATAGTGATTGGGCAGGTTGCTATGACACGCGAGTGTCAACCAGTGGTAATTGTTTTCTTCTTGGTGACTCGTGCATCTCATGGCTCAGTAAGAAGCAGCCTACAGTGGCCACTTCTAGCTGTGAAGCTGAATATAGGGCAGCCTTTATAGCTACTGTGGAATGTGTTTGGCTACAACGCCTTTTAGCCGATCTTCATGTTGGACAACAGTCCCCTACCACCATTTACACTGACAGTCAGAGTGCTTTGGTAGTTGCATGAAACCCAGTATTTCATGCCCGCACAAAGCATATTGAGATTCACTATCATTATGTCAGGGAAAGGCTCCATGCAGGAGAGACTGACTTGGCTTATGTGTCTACACATGCCAATATAGGAGATGGGTTTACGAAGCCTCTTTCGAGGGAAAAGTTTGAAGCTTTCTGCAAAGCTTTGAGCTTATAGTCTCTACCACGGTAGTCTGCTACACCATGTCTCCATTCACACCATTCACTTGAGGAGGGTTTGTTGGTCATGACTACTCCCGGTTAGTTTAGGTGTGAACACAACTTACTCACGGGCATTTTTTCCCTGTGGCTGGACACAGGTTTTTTCCTTCTGTGAACACACTTATATGTGTTGGGCACTTTGCCCTAGGTTATATTTTGTACTCATTGTACTTTTGTACTATCATTATCATTAGAGTACTTTTCCAGCTAGCTCTCTCACATGTGTTGTTCAAGCTTACTATGTGTGTGGTGGTGTACAGGCAAGCTCTCCCCAATACCCCAACATCTCCTTCCGAGAACTTCACAGTGCACATCCCTTCTATCTTTATTGGCCTGTCGAGTGTAGGCCTCTTGCGTTTAGCCAGCTTGTCTATGACTGATTCCAATATTTCGTGGTAAGTCTCCGTCAATCTATTCGCTTTAGGGATTGAAGAGAGGTCCAGTTTTTTTTCCCCTCTAATCAATCCCCTTTTCAGAATAATAAAAGATCTTGTTTCTAAAGGCAAATGAGATTACCTTGTTGATCATGGACATAACATTTCAACACGCCAAAGGCCAACTGGTTGTACATTTCTGTTTGGCTGTTTGTGTGTGGGTGAAACGCATTGGAAAAGTTCAATTTAGTACCAAAGTTTTCAAACAATGCTCTCCAAAAATGGCTCGTAAACTTGGCATCACGGTTTGACACTATGGTCATGGGAATCCCACCAATTAGGTACCAATGCCAAATGAACAAGTGGGTTGTAGCCACCAAGGGTGCCCACATGGTGGACCATCCACCACAACGTGACTGTGGCAGTGAGTCAATGGAGGCCCCAAGCATTGGATCATCAAGTGGAGACGCACCACCACAATGGACACAAGGAGTTACATTGAAGGCTCCAACGGCACCGATTGACACTCCACCGCATCTCCAGAGATACGAGATTCCTCCAAAGGCTACGTTGCCATCCAGGGCATCCACCAAGGATAGGAGATGCGACCGAATCGACCTCAGGCATATATGGCCCTCGTCCCCACCTTAGAGGACATCCTTATCCTCACTTGGAGGACATCCTTATGCTCATCCTTCATACCACCTTATACCCTTGTTCTATCATCAGCTTGAGCTGTTTTGTCCTCTCCACTGTGACCTCTGCTGAGTATGCACGGTACAGTGAAGGACATGTATCGATGTTCTCTAAGTAGTGCAAGTGTTTTCGTTCCTTCCACAGTCTCGTCTCTCCTTGTGTTGTGTTCCGCTGCATAGTGTCTTCTATGTTGTGCCATGAGCATCGAGAAATCCGGACATGCTGTCCAGAGAGGAGCCACCACGTAGTGTGTCGGCAGCCAGCCCTGCTACATGGGCAACGTCCTCAGCGGCCACTTTGGCCCTATATGGAATAAGCATAACAAATTTGCTAAAACAATCAACAATCATCAAACACTGAGTATTACGCTTACCTAAACTGGGAGGCAGGTTCGTCACAAAATCCATTGAAATGTCTTGAAAAGGTCGTTCAGGAATGGATAAAGGTTATAGCAATCCTACCTTCTTCCCATGAGGAGCTTACTTTCTGACAAACCTCACAATGTTGCACATGAGTAAACATGTCTCCATCTTTGGCCAATATTATTGCCTTTCTACCTTTTCCAAAGTCAAATTCATGCCCTTGTGACCACCGATGATGGCATCATGGGCGTCATGGAGAAGAGTTTCCCTGAACGACTTCATGACACAAAGGCGGCCTTTGTAGAAAAGCCAATCATCCCATATCAAAAAGTGGCATGGTCTTGTGGCGTCCAATGCCTGTTCCCACTGTGTACCAAATTCCTCGGAATCCGCATACATGTGCTTCATATCATCTAGTCCTGTACCAACAAGATCTAGTCTAGTGGTCTGAATCTTAGTCACTGTCCCCTTCCTGCTCAAAGAATCGGCCACTAGATTGGCCTTACCTAGAAGGTACTCGATCATGTCACCAAATTGTTGGAAAATTTGGCTCCAGCGGTGCTGACACTTGGCATTGTTTGAATCCAACGCAATGCACTGATGGTCAGTGCGAACCTCAAAGTCTCGCCCATAAAGGAAATGCTTCCAATTTTTTAGGGCTTGAATCACTGAGGAGTTCCTAACTTCCTGATCATAGACCGAGTAATTCTTTTCCACGGGCATAATTGCAATGAAACGTGTTTCATTCAGTTTGAATGAAACGAAACGTTCGATAAACATTTCATACGAATGAAACACGTTTCATTCGTGTCCATCTGGAAACTATATGATTTAAGCGTTTTTTACACAGATTCTTTAGTTTTAACTTGTAAACATGTTTCATTTGTGTCCACCTGGGAACTATATGATTTAAGCGTTTTTACCCAGATTCTTTAGTTTTAAATTGTTTTAATGTGTAAATGATGCATGTTTAATATTGTTTTGCAAGGAAGGCAACATATTTTTAGAGAACTTGCTTTTTATTGTCAACTTATTGAGTGCACGATAATCCACACACAATTGGGAAGAACCATCCTTTTTCCTGACAAACAGGATCAGGGTGGCAAATGGTGGCACACGAGAGCGTATGAAGCCAGCTTACAATAGCTCTTGGAGTTGGCGGTCCAACTTCGTTTCCATTGCCTTGGATAGACGGTATGGAAACTTGCTCGGGGGATCCGAGCGTGGGGGGAGATCAATCTTGTGGTCCTCCAATCTAGATGGAGGGAGATTGTCCCGAAGAAAAATCTTTCGGAACTTGTCATGGAGAGCTTGGTACTTCTTGGAAGCATTGGTCACCGTCAAGGCAGTCTGGGTATAAATCATTACACATTGTGCACCTTTCCATATTTCTCGTTTAGCCTGCATGTGGCTTATGAGAGGAAAGTTTTGGATCCCTGGCTCAGGCTTACTGATTACTGGGGGATGGGATGGCCTCGCCCTCTAAATACCAACTAGCCAAGATCACTCTGTCAGCATCGTTCTTCTTAACAACATCAAAATAAGCTTCGAATTGATGCAGCCAAGAATAAAGGGTCGGGTCGAGTTCATCGTTATACTTACTGAAGTGCATCCTCTTGGGAGGATGATTGGAGGAAGAAGCGGGTGTCGCTCTTGCGTCTAAGGCTGCAAGAAATCTTTCATGCTCCACGCGTCATCTGACGTCTTCTTGTATGGCAGCGCGAGATGCTACATCACGGTCTTCCATCAATTGAATCTCCAATGCTCGTATCTGCAACTCGAGTGGCAAACTAGGCTGCAGTAGTAATCCTCCAAGAGGGTTATCCGGAAGAGGATTTGCTATCGGGTTTTGGGAAAGAGAGGGAGAGAGAGGAGGAGACATAGAAAAAGGGGTTGGAATACGGGTTCCTTCTTCCAGGGCAAAGATCTGTGCCTTATGTTGTTCCAACTTGGTGTTCTGGTTTGCAAGTGCTCGCATCATAGTGTGGAACATCTCGTGCACACTCATGTTTGCCGTCCCCAAAGGACTCCATGGTGCTCCTTGTTTTGGATTTCTTTGTTCTCTCTCTTTGTCGAAGTTCGCCATAGTGGTAATAGTCACGTCTATTCCAGACTGCAACAAAACCATCCATTATGAGTGTGGAAGACTTTCCGGAGGCTAAAAACCAACCGTCCTTCAAGGAATAGAAGTCACACCGAAAGGGGTGGTCCTCCGGAGTCTAGAAACCAACCACACAAGCGGAAAAAAAATTCTGGTTTTCTGGCTGAATCTTCACACTTGAAGAAGGCTCATATACCAATGTAACATGCGGAAGCTTGATGAATAGAATTGGTTCTTCAATGGACAGAATTCAGCAATCGTTCATGACGAAGTTAACGCACAAGATAGAGAGATATGTGCAGAAAAAGAGAGAGAGAGAGAGAGAGAGAGAGAGAGAGAGAGAGAGAGAGAGAGAGAGGGACACAGTATTGGGTAGTGAATACCCTTTGTAGGGCCCCCACCACGGATGGTGTATTTGCTGCCTTGCAGTTTGGCTGCTGCACAGTGTCCAGGCTGCGCATTTTTCTGTCGAGGCCGCCTTTGAGACTGGCCAGCTGCTGGGCTGGCCGACAGGCTCCCCTGGCCGACCAAGGCCTAGCCCCTTCTTGGGCTGTTGGGCATTGACATGGGCCTCTTGGCCCCTAAGAATGGCCCACAAGGGATACACCCTTGATAGACAAGGGTTACAAACCCTTTTCTGGGGTAGCCTAAAGGGCTGCCCCTTTCTTCTACATGCAACTACACATATGCGTGGTATCTAGCTACGAACCAAACACTTGGAACACCTGTCATCATTCTAGAGGGTGGCTCACAGTACGGACTAGCACTGCTTCATGTGCGGGACTTGCACACCTGACCAAGACCATGTACGGGACTTGTACACTTGACCTTGGATGCTTAGAGTGGAACCCTGGCTGATTCGTCCCGGACTAGGGCTCACAAGGGACCGGTTTCCACTCCAGGTCTTGCACTTGTTGTACAGATGTCCGCGTTGCATGATGCATCCAAGTGCGGGATGCACGTGACAGTTTCTCATATACGTGAGAGAACCCTCCATCTAGACTCTACAGCCCTAGAGGTGTCACATCCTTAACTGGGCTTAGCACATCCCTCTAACCCCGGGTCATCCTAACCCCCTGGTAACATTGGTCTAGACTGTTTCTCATATAAGTGAGAGAACCCTCCATCTAGACTTTGCAGCCCTAGAGGTGTCACATCCCTAACTGGGGTTAGCACATCCCTTTAACCCCGGGTCATCCTAACCCCATGGTTAACACTGGTCCTAAGCCGTAGTCACTAGCCAAATTCTATTGTGGTCATCTTCTCGGATTTGTCATGTGCATCTTCAACCCCTATTAGGGTTCCATGTATGAGTGTCTTTCTTTAAGCCCTAACCCTAACCCCAGGTTAGCACATCCCTTTATCCTAATCCCCAGTTAACACTGATCCTAAGCTTAGTTAGGGATGTAACAATAGGTTCCTTGAATTTTATTCAAAATAGAGGCTAAATCACAGGCAATATCTGACTATATCATTGAAAAGGACTAAATGTAGAAAGTGTGTGCGCCCTCAATGCCCTCTTGTCATGAAGTCAGAATCCCAATAATTTGCCAATCAGTGTTCTCTGTTCAATGATGCGGTCCAAATGGTGATTATGGAATTGGATCAAGGTGTACTTAACCTCTATTTGCATTGATGGCATGATCCATAAAAATCAAGGACAAGCGGCCTAGGCTCCATAAACAAAGGTATTGTGGCTCAAAGGGATATCAAATGAGTCTCTCCTGATTTGAGACAGGAGCCATGCAATCCTCCACCTTCCCCTCTGGGCCTCTGTGCATCCCCAAATGCAAAGCGGAATAAATTTATGGGGGAACCACATCTTGGCACTGAAGGGAAGCATGAGCGAAAATTTCTGGTAGTGCATTGTGAGCTTCTAGTTAAAAAGGCAAGGTGATCTTCTGGATTCTGCCACAGTTTCAAAGTTTCCTCTTTAAATTAGAGGACGCTTTTCTTTCTATTGACACCAGCAATTGCATTTCCAATGTGCAGGTTGGTTATCTTGTTGGAGATTTTGTTGACTGGAGCAGTCATTGGCCTTTACCTTTGTAAGTAAAAAACATTACAATCTTTAGATTTTGATTTAGAATAAAAACACAATTGCATCTTAATTGTTGTCAATAACACTTCTCCTCTAGATTTTGATTTAGGATTACAATGTTGTTTGTCAATATGACCAACCTTATAGATACCAGATTATGCTTTTTGTGGCATTCTCAGCCATGGTGGTGGGTGCATTGCTGCCAAGTAAAGCACTTATCAGGCTTATATCAGCTCTAGGGTTTCATCTTTATGATGAATCTGGAGTGACCTCTAATCTGTGTATAAAAAAAACTGCATTTTACCAATCCTTTAAAAGACTTGAACATGAAACATGAAACATGATTTCTAGTTCAAAGGCATGCAACTAGCTGACTTGTTGATTATACCTCTTTGTAATATAAGATGCCCTGGGATTCAGATAGACCTCCTGGTGCTCAAGGAGCATGATATAGATACCATGCAGTTGTTGGGGGTGAAATTCTCGCAAGGTTGGAGGGGGTGTGGATGCATTACTGGAGGGTGCCTCGGATTGTCCCATAAGCGGAAACATGGATAGGTCAAGAGTCATATATAGGCTAGAGTGGCACTTTGTCATAGTCACTTCCCCCAGGCCCATACTTTTGGGGGGGACGGAGGCTGGGAGTGGGGACCCCAGCCGGTGGCTCCGTCCAGTGCCCTTGCTTGTAGGTTGTGCGCTGAGATTTGGGTTGGCCGTGCTAGTGGTGTGCAGACTGGCAACGATTTAAAATTCCATCACGGTATCAGAGCTCGGTGGTGATCTTGGACTGGCCCTCGTTCAAATGGAGGGGGGTGTTGGGGGTGCAATTCTCGCATGGTTGGAGGGGGATATGGATGCATGGCTGGAGGGTGCCTTGTATTGTCCCATAAGTGGAAACATGGGAAGGTTGAGTCATGTATAGGCTAGAGTGGCACCTTGTCATAGTCACTTCCCCCGGGCCTATACTTTGGGGGGAATGGAGGCTGGGATTGGGGACCCTAGTCGGCGGCTCCGTCCAGTGCCCTTGCTTTTGGGTTGTGGGCCTCTTGGGAGCTGGGCTGGCCATGCTAGTGGTGTGCAGATTGGCAAAGATTCAGATTCCATCAGCAGTATGCTAGGAATAGTAAACATTTCTCCAGTCATGCAGTCTGAGGTAGAGAGACAAGATGTTTTGCAATAGAAGAGGACTATTAGACTCAAGCTGGCTGCACTTTAGAGGGGGGACAAAAAACGCCATTGGTCACAGCTTAAGTCATTGACTTAAATAGCTTTATTCAAAACTCACATAGAGGTGGTAGTAAATTTAAGTTCAACTTTTCAAGCTTAAAGAATATGCTGCTGCTTTAAAGATCTCTTAAGTATGCAGCACGTAATTTCTCATTGATGGAAATGGTGGTGATCGCAGGGCAGGTACGTTGGCATAATTTATCACATCTGCAGCCGGATGTCATATACTCTCTCCACTCCGCTATTCAGCCACCCACGTTTTTGGGTGACTTAAGGTCTGTAAAGATCTTCAACCTGCTTTCCATCACAGCTGTATAGTTAATGTAGGCTCATGCATTTGGTCTACTCATCTGGTGTGCTGACATCATTTATGAAGAGAAGGAAAATCTGCCGGGCAGCCGGCAGCTCATGAGCAGCGCACATGTGTTACATTCTTCCCCACTAGAATGGCAGTTGTCCTCGAATGTGTAGGCTGTTGATAGACAAAACTCATCTCTTACCCAAGGTAGTAGGCACCATGGGATATCCACTGAAGCATTGACTCCCTCTCTGAAGCTTACATGCTGCCTTCATCTTGTCAACACAAAAACTTGCAGTTGTATCCTCTGATGATTGTATGAGTGCACCTATGGCAAAACATCTTGCTTAGATTTTTTTTTTTTGTGCGTGAACTCTCATGATGGAATCCACTTCTTTATTCATTTAAGTACACCCATCCACTAGTAAAGCTGCTCTGGGTGTCCCCAAAACTCTGTCTGTCCAGCAAAATTCTGTGTAGAAAGCTGAAAGCACTCCTGACGCAGAAATGATGATGTAGAGGCTGCTCACAATTTTGACTATAAGCAGCATCTACCTGTGGCAATTTGATCTGCATGTTTAGATCACCAACATCTACCAACTCCATGCAATGCATAGGTCCTCCTTCTGGACATAAGCTTGTGGAATATGCATATCTTTCTTACTATATACAGAAGAAAAAATTGCAGCCATTCCCTCAAAAGCATCTGCAGGTGATTCTGCTTATGATTGTGGTAAAGGCACATCAGCTGACATGTTCGTGTTGTGACTCAGCTCTCTAAGGGACTAGTGACGACCCTCACAGACTCTACTCCCAATACATCTGATGGCATTGAAGATACTTTGTCACATGCCTGATGGAGAACCATGTTGTTCTGAGACAGCTCACTCGGGAAATTCTCCTCCAGCGTATGCCTAAATTGGCGGTCTGAATCAGGGTTCATTCTTGGACCTATTATCAGATTCCTTGCATTGCACAGCAAAGCATCCCATGAACACATGCTGGTTGCATGGTACAATCCTGCAACCTTGATGTGCAACTGACGTAGATGTGAAAGAGCCGAGGCAGTTGCCCACACATCTCCTCTTTTGGTTTAGAAGTAGCCTCCTTCCAGGAATGTGCCCTGTCTTTGTTGACAATCTCTAGCAGTTTGCTTGGTGGAGTCACACTTGAAACATTGTCCTACCAGCTGCTTTTGCTTGAAACTCTTCTGGAGAGAGGGATAAGTTTGACACTTGTCCATTAGAACTGTTCATATTCTCTATGGCCGTAATAATTTCCTATTTGAAATTATGCTTCTTTTCTGCTTTTGCTTGAAACTCTTCTGGAGAGAGGGATAAGTTTGACACTTGTCCATTAGAACTGTTCATATTCTCTATGGCCGTAATAATTTCCTATTTGAAATTATGCTTTTTTTCTGCTGCTGGGTCTGTTTGTGGTTTCCCCTCTTGTCCCTCAAAGGGTTTTGGCCAAATGGACAGCTCTCTTTGCCTTGTGAAGCATCAACACTGGTCAACTCTTATCAGAGTGGTCAAGGTTGGTCAATTCAGGTCAGAACTGCTCAAAACTGGTCTGAACTAGTTCAAAATGGTCAGTGCTCAATCTTCTAAAAGTCCTCTGCCTGCTCAAGATCCTCTGAAACGTGACCCTGGCATGATTTATATAAAGCGGCTGCTTTTTTGTAATCTTGCTTTTTCCATTCTTCTGCATTTGCTCTCCTCTTTATGTTTTTGTGTTGCTTTTTTGGTAGACTCAAAATGGTGACAAGTTCTTTGATTTTACTGCAATATCTCCATTGACTTACCAGGTTCACTGTTCAATAAGTTGCTGGAGTCATGGCAGGTGACATAAAGTATTTAATTTTGAATTATGAATGAGCAACTTTACCCTCACATATTTTGTTAAATGTTTCAGATATCTTGATGGAGGGAGGTTGGCTGAACAGCAAGCACTTCTTTTACGCTACCAGCAAGACAACCTCCTATATCTACATGAGGAGGTAAGGTGTCCCAAATTTAAATATTGCCACAATTATGTTTATGTAGGCTCTTTGAGTAAAGTTTTGGTATACTCTGACCAGTCACTTTGGCAGAACAGATTTTGCGACTGCAAGAAAGTCTAAACAACTATGAACGTTCAGAAGACGGTGCTCCTCAGGTTAGGATTTTTTAAGTTTATTTTACAAGGAGATTTAATTAGTAGTAAAGTGATTGTCAAGCACGTTGGTATCCTCAATATTTATGCCCCCAAGCATAGAGGGGAGAGGACTTCCTTCTGGAAGCTTCTCACGAATGATGGCTTCCGCATGTAGATCATTGGATCATTGGGGGAGACTTTAATATGGTTGAGCAGCCAACAAATAAAAGATGTGGACATGAAGGGGTGATACACCCTGTGGAGATGCTACTTAGGAGAGATTTATACTCTCTATACATGGCAGGGACTGTTGAATTGAGGACAACAATCTTAGGAAGCCCTCTTCCCTCCTCTACATACAGTTGGTCGAATAGACGAAGAGACGCAGGATGTATCTATGCCTGCCTAGACGGCTTCTATGTTGATGCTTGCGTTCTTGAGAGGGGAGGATGTATATGCATTGTAGCTGGGACTATGAAGTCCGACCGCTTTGAGTATCAAAGAACTTGGGCAACATGGCTCTACGTCCCGTGTGTGCATCTCGAGCACCACGGCTGATGAGCTCTCCTACCAGGTAGCTGACATCTGGAGCTCCCAAGACTTCTCTAATGGCCCACAAGGCATTGCAGATGATTAGTGTTTTACCACAAGGTGGCCTTACAGAGGAGATAGGATATTATTAATCATGAGAGGGCTATCAGGCACAGGTTGGCAGCGTTGCAGAGGGAGCATGGAAAACATCTTGATGCCCTTTGGATTTTTCAGATACTCTTTGCACTGTCAGGACTGAGTTGTAGCATGCCATGGAGCAGAAGGCAGAGTATCGATACCATGCCTAGGAATCATTTTGGGTCAGTGAGGCAGATTGCATTTGGTTTTTATCGTCAGCTACTTTCTGTCTGCTGAGCCTCATTCTCCTATGAGAGAGAGTACAGTAGAAGGTGTGGGCCACCATACCATAGCTAATCACGGAAAATATGAGGATATCCCTTGATATTCCATTTTCGGCTCATGAGGTGACGCAAGCATCCTTGCACTGCCCTGTGGTAATTGTCCAGGAGAAGATGGTTTATTGCCCTCCTTTTTCTTGGCTTTTTGGGATGACTTTGGGGAACAAATCACTATGGCCTTCCAGGATATGTGGAACACAGGAAATGTGCACTCTTCTCACGAAGGGTCTATTCATCTCATCCCAAAGGGAGGGGATAATACAGACATAAGCCAATGGCAGCCGATTACATTGGTGTGTCATGCTTGTATAGTGATGTTCATGCGCTTCCAGAGATCTCATGATCTGTTCGTCAGGGATGCCCCCTGGCCCCCTTGCTATGTCTCATTGTGGCTAAGGCTTTGAGCATATATCTCCAATCCATGGCCGGGGTATCTGGCTTGAGTCTACCCTTACGCAGAGAGGTCTAGATTCTGAGCTTGCAAATGACACTGCTATGTATCTCGAGGGTGCCCACATCTGACTTTGATTGCCTTAAAGGATTTTTGTTTAGTCGCAGAAGCTCTTATCAACTGACAGGCAGCATTGCGAGATACTTGGATGTCAGGTCGGGAATGATGTATCCCCTACACAGTAGTTTTTGCACCAGTTCTCATGAGTATAAGGAAAAAGCTGCTTCATTGGAGCTCTAGGAAACTGGACTTAGCCTTGGTGATTAAGTCTGCTTGCCTCGGCCTGGTATATCTTCTCCTGTTGGTGCTTTTCACGAGGACACATTGGTCAAATGCGGAAATTGGACAGATTCAGAGGAGTTCTACCCTCGGGCCACACTGGGAAAGCTTTGGGATTACTCTATTGAACCATTTGGGGAGAGATTATTCATACCCTATGGCCACGTGGGCCCATATACTTCAGGCTTCTAGGTCAGCACAAGCGAAGCACGTTTCCTTTGTGTGGGATCTTCTTCTTCTGGACTCCCACTGGTCTTTGACTGGCTGCGATTACCTTACACTCTGTGATGAGGAAGCCATGATTTTGTATTGATTTTTTTCATACTTTACAGAAGTCTTTTTCTTGAAAAAAAAAGGATTTTTATCAAGTTAATTCAATTAGTAGAATGAACGCAGGAAGATGCATGATGCCAGAGTACTCTGAAATACCTTGAGGGAGGGAATGCCCTTAAAAATTGGAAGCATCTCAGCATGTTTGTCATGCTGTGGTTTGCTGTCTGATTGTAATGTGTTAAGTCATTAGGTTGCTATGCCCTTGATGCTGAGCAATGAGTGACACTCATATTTGACCCCTGCCATGCCGTGACAATGCTTTATGCGAGAGTTTGTGCTACATATTGTGATTATGTTATGTCTAGTCTAAGGGAGGGTTGAAACCTTGGAAGTGGTTCCTTATTAGGATTGAAAATAGATATGCTTGAATCCCGGAAACGCTCTCTATTGACTTATGACCTTGCAGGAAAATTCTTCAAGGCAGAAGTAACTCCTTTTGGTCCCATGCTTTTGGCCCCTCCGGGATCTAGGGCGGGGCTATTTTTGTCAAATTGGGGCTTTTCTTTTGCCATTAAATGTTAATTGGGCATCCAATGTTGGGAATTTTGGAGAATTAAAGCCATTTGTGAAAAATTTGGGGCTTTTCTCATTTTTGGGGGTTTTATGATCAGATTTTGGGCATCTTGTGAACACTGATTCAGCCAATTGAATCTCTTGAACTATGCTTCATTAATTGGGGACTTCTAGCCATTAGGGTTTCTGTAAAATTTGGGGGTTTTTCTGTTTTCTATGGGGTTATGATGTCCAATCAGGAATTTCTGTTTGTATTTGGGGCTTTTATGTTTTTGCTTGTGTTTATGCTACATCTAAAGGGGTTTCCTTTTAATGCCATCTACACTTCTAGTTTTTGTTTCCCATTTATGTATCTGTGATGGAGCAATCAGTCATTTACACTTGGTTTTAGACACATTTTGGGTCTCCATCCCTCACTTCTCGCCTTCGAGATTCAGTTCAAGGGAGGGTTCCGCTCCTTCATCCTCAACTCGGCTTCGAGGATTCCGTTGAAGACCATCCTATTGGTGTTTGTTCGTGTGGCATGACATCCTAGAGTTGCCATCATTTCCATCATCACGCATGATATTCTGCTGGGCCCATGCATGCCTTTTTTTAGCTCATGACTCCTTTCCATTGAGGGAGGGTTTGTTGGGAAAATTCAATGTAAAGAAGTGTGTATGAGTAGGGGCATGTGAATCACCCCTTGTATGGATTATGTAAGCAGGGATGTCATCCAGTGTGACTAGTCATCCTTGTCCTATCACGTACTTTGGGATATATAATAGCCACCCCTATGTGTATATGAATATCACATTGGGCAAGATGTAGCCCTTGTGGATCTAGTGTTTTAGCTTAGGGTTTATTCTTTTAATTAATCTTTCTTATGATTAATCTTGTCTCGTGCCCCATCCTTCTCCCTATGCAACCCTAAATCCCCCCAACCCTAATCCTACAGTTCTTATCCCTTAAATGCAAGGCGCTTCTCTCTCTCTCTCTCTCTCTCTCTCTCTCTCTCTTAGATAATGTGCTATATAGGGCAGGAAAGGACAGGATCATCAAAAGAGCCATCACTAAGAAGCATGGTAGGGTCATCATACAAAAGTGCCATGAAGGTATTTATGGAGGACATTTTGGAGCTGATTACACAACCAAGAAGGTCTTGAATGCAGGGTATTATTGGCCAAATATGCATAAGAATGTGCTAGTGCATTGCAAGTTTTGTGAGGCCTTGGCAAGAAGGATCTCAAGGAAAATCTTTTGCACCCTACTTTTCTCCTCATGGATTTTCAGAGATGGGGAATAGACTTTGTAGGTCCAGTGCCAATCACTGCTGGAAGGAAAAGCTACATCTTGGTGGCCAGAGACTACTTCACCAAATAGGCCGAAGTCTTGGCTACTTCAAAGTGCAATGTTGTTACAGTAGCAGAGTTTATCACTAGCAACATATGTGCCAGACTTGGTGCCCCTTAGTAGTGTCCAATCAGGATACACATTTCACGAGAGCAAGAGAGGTGGTGACAGAAACTCTCAGTGAAACACAGGAGAAGCAGTCCTTACTATCCCAAGACTAACGGACAAACCAAGAAGACCAATGGCATTCTTTGTGACATTTTGGGAAAAATGTCATCATTGGAACTTTGGGCTTATAAGGTAACCACCAAATACACACCCTTTGAGTTAGAGTATGGAACTGAAGCCATCATGCCCTTAGAATATGAACTCCCTACCCTGAAGGTGTTGATGCAGCATATAATTGAAGATACAGACGAGATGGAACTCAAGATTCTCCAGCTAGGAAAGTTGGAAGAAACTTGCCGGTTAGCAAGACAAAATACGGAATAAATGCAGGTCAAGAGAAAGATTGCATTTCCTTGATGAAATCAAAGAAGAAACCTAGAACCTACAAAAAAGGGGATTGGTGTTGATGTTTGATGCTTGGCAAGAAAGACTTTTGGCAAGAAGTTCTTACCCGGTTGGAATGGACCATATGAGGTAATTGAAATGCTAGACCGTGGAGCGCTGGTACTAAACAGGTTACAAGGCAACTCACAAAGGTATATAACTCCCTATATCTAAAGCTTTCGTGACCCGAGCAACAATGAGCTTTAAGGAAGATGGCACCCTCACCAAGTTCCTTCAACTTCAAGTCAATTGTATTTACTTCAAGTTGAGGGGGGAATTGTCACAAGCCAAAAAAAAATCCATGTACATATATATAACAATAAGGAGCATGTGGCCAACCTCTAGCTAAGAGGTTGCTTATATTGGTGCATATTATTAGATTAAGGTTAATAACATCTTTGACTATTAAAGTGGGATTTGAAAAGAAGATAATTTTAATATTGTGGTGTGTCTTCTTGTAATAAAGAGGTGTGGGGTGGCTATTGGCTTGGGAGTTTTCCCATTCACACTCAACCCCACTTCTATCCACCACATGTATGGATTAGCTTGATCCACTTCACCTTGTCCTCCATGTGTGCATAGAGTGCCATGGCATGTACCCATGGGCTCTGTCTCCATTTGCTATATAAGGTGGGTCATTTCTTGTATTGATCATCCAAACCTTTCTTAGTGAAGCTCTTTTTCTTGGAGTCCTCATCTAGTCTAAATGATCAAGTGTAGTGGTGTACAATCATCTCTCCTGGAGGTAAGTCTTAGCTTGTACATACTTTAGCAATCATCATGAGTGTGATAGTTATAATTGTGTTTGTGTATGGGATTACAAGTGCATATCTTGCAAGATAGAGTGGCTGGGAGGCGTTGAGAGATTGAGAGTGATTTCTTATTCCATCCCTAGAGGGATTTTGGATCCACTCCCTCAACATCATCACGTCCATTCAGCATACCATGATTTGCTATGGCATCGTTAAGTAAAGATACATATACATATGTTATAAGTGATGCTGTAGGTGTATGTAAGTAAAGATACATATACATATGTTATACATTTGTGTGTGTGTGTGTGTGTTTGTGTACATACATACATATGATAGATAGGTATGTACATACATACATACATACATATGTATGTACAAATGACGCACATGCACATGTGTGCACGTGTATGTAGGTAGGTGGGTAGGTACATACATATATTTGAAATATGCAGTTTTTGGGCTGAATATTTCATGTGCTACTAGGGTCTCATCTTACCATAGAAACAAGCTACCTCTTCTCATTCCTTTTTATAAATATCGCGAGGCTGGAAAAAACAGAGCATTGTTCTTTTTCTCAGTTTAGTGTGGTCATTGCGTTGATCCTAAAGCCAATTAATTTGAATGCACAGGTAGATGTGGTCCACATTCTCGCGGCCCGCGAGCAGGAACTGAGAGCAATGACAGCTGAGGTAAATTTTTCTATTTACAAGTCTCTTTCAAGAGTGTGAAGCTTACAAATGAACATGCAGGAGGTAAAGTTTAAGGATGTATAGTTGCTAATGGAGAGATTGGTAATTGTCAAATAAAAAGCGCTGATGCGGCGGATACACACTGAATGCATGCAGAGGGACCAGCTTCAATCTGAACTTCGCCTTGCAAGAGGCCTGATTGCTGAGCGGGACTCTAATGTGATTCAAATACAGGCAACCAATGACAGGGTGAGTTCACTTACATTTTGTAAAGCTATCTTATATGGTGAGCTGGGATGCGTATGGCACAAACTTTCATGGGTGAATTAAGCTTCTTGGGAACATCAAGTTCTCAATGAAAGTTTGTATGTGTAGTATGTGGAAGAGAATGAGAGGCTTCGGTCGATGCTAGGCGAATGGAGTGCTCGTACAGCCAAAGTAAGCTCGCTTGTGTTTTAACATCTTATTGTGTTTTATATGATCTTCCCTGTGTTCAGTTCAAGGCTGGTTACACAATGACAGCCACCCATAAGGGGTGACCTAATCATGGGCATGGATGGGCAATCTTGCCGGTTTGTGAAACTCCATGCCTGACCCATGGGCAAGGAGATGTTTGGTAAGGCCGTAAGGTTGATTGCACAATAGCAACCGTCTGTGACTTGGGCCCAATCATGTTGGCCTGTTAGCCATGCATCGGCAATCTTGTCCATCCAACTCCCTGGCTGTCCCAGGGGTGTGTCCCATGGACAGGGAGATATCTGTAGTGGCCCAAAGAATATGTTGCTTCAAATGAATAAAATCGTGAACAAAATACCAACAAGGATTCTTATTCCATTGTTAAGTGGCAGTTCTTTTTGCTTTCATGTATCTGTTTAAAGGCAAATCTATATTTGACAAAATGCTGTTTGTTTTCTATGTAGCTTGAGTTGGCACTTGAAGCAGAGAGGGTATCCAATGCAGAGCTAAATAAAAGGCTGGCCATCCTCCGGCATGCAAATACAGAGTCGACTGGAGACTAAGGTTTTGAGGACAAGTAAATGAAAACAAAATGCTGCTCAACATGGTGAGAATCCATGGTTTTAGTTCAAACATGAAAACTGCAAAAGAGGATCAATGAGGTGGAAGAAGTGGTTAAGCCACGGTATTACATGGGCTTGTTGCTCTTATGGGGTAAAGCATGTTCTCACTTCTGGTTGAGGAATCTTTCTGGACCACACTGAGGGTTATATGACCCAGTACCATGAGGAAAATAACTAACATTGGCTCTGCTGTGTACCGTGGGAGGGCACCATCTTTAATTTTTTCAGGCGGGGCGCCAAGGCCATTGGCCCCTATACTCCAAAGTGGAATGATCAGTACTTAGGCTTTGCAGGGCCATTAGTGACTCTACTCTTTGAACCAATACACCATCATGACCACTGTATATGTATTGTGTTTATTTTCCTGCTACCTCTTGTGCTTTATAGGAATGAAGTCGTCCCCATGTGATTATAGAGCTATTACAGCAACAAAGACAACCCAATGAAATCAAAGGGAGTAGGATTAAACCAGGATGCTAATTTAACAATTACTTAAAGCATGTCATGAGTCACTTGAAAAATGTCATCCTTGTGAGAACCTGCTTCAATAAACAGATGCATCAAACCTGCATGTGACTGTGCGTGCAGGTGTGAGTGTTACATGCATGTGAAGAACTTACATAGTAGACTAATGGGCAACTTGCGTGCTGCTTGGGGATAGTGTGGTGTACTAATTAATTTTGTTAATAGTGAGATTATAAATAGTTTACCTTGTCCAATTAGTTTGGGTATATTTTAACTTTTCTAATTGAAGTCATGTATAGTTAATATTAGTAATGGCTTTACAATACTGCAAAAAACATAGCATCTGAGCGATTACAGCTTAGACAAAACTATCACTATGCTTTTCTAAAATTTTGTTAGAAAATTTGCTATGGAGAAATTTTTTCAAAAATTAATTTCTTCGTACGAGAAAAAGAAATAAAGAAAGATATATTAAACGGCTACTAAAGACCTAATGGGCGTATGAAGAGATACAATAATGTCCATGGCATATCTCATCATGGAATGGAAAATCAAATAGAAACAAAACAAAACTTATCTCACTGGGAGTGATACAAAAGTGTCCATGGAAATCTCATCATGGAATACTAGGTAGGGGGGTGTTGAATGTCGGAACTATTTAATAAATGTAGTTAGAAAATTAAACTATGTAAAAAGTTAGTTATTTATTTATTTTGGGTGTGAGATTCAGTATTGAAATAAGATGCTCTACGGTAGATTCGAACCCATTACCTCCACAAAAGTTAGTTATTTATTTTGGATAAGAGATTCAGTATTGAAATAAGATGCTCAACGGTAGATTCGAACCTAGTGCCTCCACATTAAGAGGCATGTTAGAAGATAAGTTACTTTCCATTCTTTATTAAAAGTTGTCATAGTGTGTCAACAAGTTGGTTGTCACTTTGCACCACTGGACTGGTTGTAACTTTGGGCCGCCAAACTGGTTGTGACACCGAGCTAGTTGTCACTTCCGGCCTATGTGCTATTGGCAACCAGTTCACAAATCCTTACTTAGATCTTTCAACCAAGAGTCTCTTCCTTCCAATCTAATGGTCTCCCCCATCATCTCAACCTCAGGTTGCCACTACTATTCCAGTTGTCTTGACCATTCATGACCCTCTAGTATACCTTTGCTCAAACTTAACAAAAAAATGCAACTACAAATATAATCTCGAGGTAGCAACCTCCAACCTCTTCACCCTCTCTTCAATACCGTTGATGTTCACCTCAAGGGTCTTCCTAGGCTCTTCTCTTTTGAACCAAGCCTATTCCAAGAGGATTGCAAAAGAAAGTGGAGGAGGATGCACCTCGTCAACCTCTCTCCAAAGAATGAGTAGTATTTATCATCAATTATTAAGGAGGATGACCATGGAAGAGGTTCTTAATGCACCAACCTTGTAGAATAATCCAACTACTCGCAACAAAGTGAAGATGAAATTTATAAAGGTAGCTCATTGTCCCACCTCCTCTCTTTACTAAATCACCATATACAAACACACATATCTGATGTGGTTATTAGACAAATCCATAGTTTCAAACCCCTCTTTGAAACAATCATTTTTTCAGATATACCAAAGCTCGAAAATTAGGGTGTGGATTTTTATGGCTAGCCAAAGGTTAATTGTGAATTAACTATTACCTTATTGTTAACCACTCCATTGGTTAACATGGTTTTGCCTGTCCGATCTATCGTAAGGTACTTTGCCATGTAAATAGACACTTAACTTTTGTAAAACGGTGTTGAAACATGTAAAGTAACCTTACAATGCACTTAATGTCAAATAGTAAAGTGTACAAACTTACGGTACATAGTTGCTTAAGACTAGCAATAGAGGCTATACCATTTTTAAGTTTGGTTGGTCTAGTGTGAAATCTAGTCACTTGTATATAAGTGATTTTTGACAATAAGCAAGACACAATAATTTGCTCGTAATAGTTTACTTGTGAGCTCTACCATTTTCTTACTTGCTTGTATGCCATTGAATCTTACTTACTTGATGGATGCATGCTAGAGAGGTTTGATTGTAGGTTTTCTTCTTGCATTAGCTTCTTCTTCTTCCCTTGCCTTTTGCGAAGATGAATCTCTTGTTGCCTCTTTTTTAAGACAGAGAGAATTCTCCCGTCACTCCTTTGGCAAGGGGCATACGGGTATGACAACTGAGTGAGAATGCACGACGGATGAGCTAGTGCACCCACATGGAAAGTTGCACAAAACCCAATGACATGCTTCGGTAAGTCTAAGATAAGATTTTGACTTGAATATATTCGGCACCATTGCTGGGAAGTAGCCTTGGACTTAGCTCCATTTTTTCGTCCATTCCAAGTTATAGGGATCGCCCAATATTACCCAATGTTGATTAGGTCACACTCCAAGAAATGTACGGTTTTAGAGCATTGGATGTGTTTGTTTGTTGTGTTTGATTTTAATTTGAGTTTGTAGATTGCAATAAGGCAAAACCCAGTGACATATGCTTCAACAAGACTAAGATAAGCTTTTGACTTGAACATATTTGGTGCCATTGTTGCTGGAGACTAGGCTACTAGAGCTTAGCTTCATTTTTCAATCCATTCCAATTATTGGAATCACCCAATATTACTCAGTGTTAATTAGGAGGTCATACTCTGAAAAACATACAATTTAGGAGCATTGGATGTGTTTGTTTGTTATGTTTGATTTTGATTTTGAGTTTTATTTGCATTAGGATATTCTATTTTTATTAGTAGAGCAAAACTCTAGTTCTTTGGTGATTTGTATGAAATTATACTCCAAGAAGAGGCTTAAATTTCATTACTTTGATCCAAGGTTTAGCTTAGCAATTGTGATTAGAAGTGGAATCCACTTTGAAAACATGAGCATTGAGCTCCATTAGGTTAAATTAGAGTGATTATCAATTTGGATTTATGCATTTCATATCTTTCCATTTTATTCGTGCATTGTTGGAATTGGTAAATTAGAAGCATGAAAATCCATCAAAGAATAATTAAATAAATATTTAATAGTTACATAGTAACAACTGAAATCAGGACCACTAATCACACCTCATCCAGTCTAAAGATCTCAAAAAGTACCAAAAATCAGATCAATTCACGGGTAAAGAACGTGAGCTCACAGTCTTGAGCAAAAAGACGCGAGTCTAGACACATGAGCCGTGAGTTTGGACACATGAATCATGCATCTAGACATGTGAGCCATGAATCTAGACACATGAGCTTACAGACGTGAGTTTGGAGATAGGTATATCTTATATAATACGAACGAATTATTACTACCATAGCGACTCATTCAGTCACATCTCCCTATGTCCTTGGAAGATTTTCTTGTCATAGCTACAAATTCTAAGAAAATTTCTTGTCTTTCATAATTATTGAAAAATTAAGTATACTTATTACCCAGTAATAACACACCAACCCTACCATAGGTCTAGTTCTTAGATTTTTGTTCCAAGGTGAGCTACCCCAATGGCAAGGGGGGTGGGCCTCCACGTGCTGGATCGGGCGAGGGGCACACTTATTTCATACAAGGAAAGCATGTAAGCCAAGTTTATACAAAAACGATGTCAGTGGAGACGTGAAACTACAAATGTGAGTCAAAAGGTGTGAACCTAGAAGTCCCAAAAAAAACCTTCAAAAATCAACTTTACAATAAAATAAAATAAAAACTTATATGAAACCATTTTCAAACCTGCACCCTAAATACCAAGAGCCTTTGTGAACCCAATCTACACTAACTATTAGAAACGACTATACAGTCAATTGTAGCACATTAAATCACACTTCCTCAAACCCCACCAAGTCTTTGATCCTAGCAAACGACTAGTACTTAGGAGAGTGCTCCCCTGTTAAGAAAGTTAAACTCCTTTGAATCCGCCTCAAGCGAGGAGGAAGTGAGCGAACAAAACACATATGTGAGTGAAGGAACAATGGAACCCCTGAAAATAGGCACCATGGGCATCCTCACCACAACTAGCTCTGTGAAAACATCACCTTATGGAACTGGAGATCTCATTCAGTACCTAGAGAAACTCAATCAAATTTGTGAGGGCGATGGAACATATTAATGGTCCCATGAAGATCTGCTCATTCGGACTTTACTTTGAAGACAAAGCAACAAGCCAATGGTTTAGATCACTAAAACTACTTAAATAAGGCCACGAGGTCTTGAGTGCGAAGAATATAGGGGAGAGGATAAGCTTGAACTCCTTATAAGCAAACACACACACACACACACACACACACACACACACACACGAGTAGACAAGCACATAAGAGAGATGGATGGCTATTTTTTTATTATTCTCTTATCTTTTCAATAATCATAATATAAAGAGATAGAGTACCTACTATAAGAAAAAGTCTCTTAATATAAGGGAAAGTGCTCTTCTACACTACTATAACATACTATAAGAGTAAGTACTCTCCTACTATAACATACTATATGGGAAAGTACTCTCCTATTATAACATGCAAAGGTCGGTCTATAGTGTGAACTCAACTACACGAGCTAACGCTATAACTATGCCATAATTCTAGTACACTAAAGTGACTCTCACACAGACATTTCTCGAGGGCCCGTCTTTCCATTTCAGTGGTATCAGAGCCCAAGGTACACTCTGTCAAAAAGGGGTGGTGTTTTTTTGGGACACACAGACGACCTGGGACAAGGGGTCTTGTTGTGCATGAAGTTAGAGTAGGCCGGAAGCCCAAGAGAGCCGAGGTGTGGGAGCCGACGCCAAAGTACACCACCCGTGCGTTAGCGCAGTGAATACAGGCTCAACAAGCCTCCCATCAAAGTGCCAGAGGGGAAGCATCCAACTATAGTGAACCGGTTGTGTATCACCCCGCACCAACCAAGGCGACAGTGGCGGCAACAACCAGTTAACTATCGGGAATAACACCCGCCGATAGGAACACCAGCCCACGAATCGCCACCAACAACATGCCGACATCCAGCAAGAGCAACGCGCATACTCAAGCGGGGATGCTTTTGGTACACGCTTGGGGAGGCAGTTGGGACCCAATCTGGTATTCTCTCTCATTTCTGTATTTTTTGGTCGCACATTTCCTGATGTCCCGTTTTTCCATTTCATTCATGCCATGCTTTCTGGCTCTTTCATGTTGTGCTTTATATGTCTGCACATGCTATGGAGTGTGATTTCAGTCAATAATATCTAGTTCCTTTTCATCACCTGTGTGATTTCAGTCAATAATATCTAGTTCCTTTTCATCACCTGTGTGATGAACTCTCGATATCCTTTTCCCATAAGGGAATTGATCATCCTTAATTTCTAAGCCTAGAAATTATTCTTGTTCAACTTTTCGCTCACAATTTGTGGCAAGGTGTTAGTACGTCTGCAACAACAACAACTTAAGAAACAATGCTTGTAAAAACTCTTCTTCACTTACAATAGACGTGCAATCTTGTTAACCTATGGACATTGAGACGTATTACTTTTTACGTCATATAATTATTTTACATATTCTGAGTCATGGGCCGGGCTTGTCGGGACCACATGTAAAGGGTAAGGGGATTTGGTGATCGTCGATGAGAGGCGCACCTTAAATTTCATCAGGATAAGGGTTAGGATCGGCCGACCATGTGTGGGCGCCCATGTGTGAACGGCCAGGTCACATATAAAAGTCAAATGTAACCTAAAACCTCTCATTCTCTAAGTGTTGAATACAAGGAGTGCTCTTGCTTCATCTTCTCCATCTCCTTCTCCAGCGTGTGTAGCAATAGAGCATTGCGTGGCGGCACGGCGGTGGCGGCTCCTTCTTCATCGTCTCGCGCACGAGAATCCTTCACGACGGCAGTTTGAGTGGTGAGTGACACACCATTGCTCCCTATTTTGAGCTTGCTGGTTTCCTGGTTGTGTGCTTGCAACCATTTGTGGCTCGCACACGGTGTTTGGCAAGTCCCTAGCTCCGACACGTGCGGCAAAAGCGCACATTTTTGGCGCCGCTGTCAGGGAATTGCCCTGCACCAATCTCCAGATGTATCTCGGGCTGCTGTTTGAAGTCTATTTTATCCTGCAGGAAAGGCAAAGAGAGGCGTGTTTGTGTGTTTGCTGCTGTTCTTCAGTCTTTTTCTATTCTGTTGTTCTCATTTTTCTATTATGTTGTCCTCATTTTCTGCACAGTTCAGTCTTTTTCTATTCTGTTGTCGTCATTTTCTGCACAATTCAATTCTGTGTGTTAGCTGTTAGAGTAGTAAGTTAGTGAGTTAGTTTAGGGCTATTTTTCTCTAAAAACATTTTTTAAGTTAAAAATAAATAAATAAATAAATAAATAAATAATAAAAAAAGTTAAAAAAATAAAAAAATAAAAAAAATTAAATCAACCCAACCCGCGTGGAAAGAAATTTTTTATTGAAAAAAAAATGAAAAAGAAAAAACCCCCATTGACCCCGACCCCGGTCTTTTGATATATATATATAGGAGAGTGAGCCTCCATAGCTTTCTCTCAAGTGAAAGCTTAAGGGGAGTGAAGCTCTCTATATAGTCTACCCCCCAAGGAGTGGAGTGGGTATGTGGGACAAAGCCTTCACCTTTCCCCCCACAGGCACAAATAGAGTATTCTGAGGGCCACGGGAGCTCCGGATAGGCGAACACTGTGCTGTAAAGCACGCTAGGACCCCTTGAACTATACGCTCGTCTTGAGCTATCACACGCCTTAGTCCAGTTTTGACCATAAGTAAGGGAGTAAAAACAGGTTGAAAACAAGACAAAAACAAGTAAAAACGAGGTGCGAAACACTTGAGAAACCACTTGTGTGGGCTTCAAGGGTAGTTACCAACGCCCGTAGGATACCCACGTCACATGCATCTACGATCTGGTTGGGTACTAGAGTCTGAGCAACTAGAAAGCGTTTCAGTTTACGCAGGCTCACACCATCCCTCCACGTTCGCATCTTGGCCTTCAGTTGGAACCCAAGGAAGTGCAACCCAAGCTCCACGAATAGCGGCTAGTGACTCGTCCTCTGACTCTGAAGTCATGGAAGAGCATCCTACCCAAAACTCTGAGGAAGCAAGCCAAAACGTGCCAGTTTGGGCCCCACAACCCGGATCTAGCATGTTTAGTCGTCTAATAGAGACTTTTAGTAGAGCTACACACTCTGAACCTACGACAAGTGAAGTAAACGAAGGAGGTGGGGAAGTAGATTCGCCATTCACATCTCATGTAGACCCTGCCCTCCCAAAACAAAGAGTGTCCATGTGGATATTCTACCCACTTCATTTAATGAAGGCCCTTCTGAGCTACCACCTTCTGACGCTCTTCCTAAAGTAGAGGCCCCTAGAAGTCAAACCACAAGAAGTGACATTGCGTCCACTTTGAGAGAACCTTTTGGCACGCCAAGTTTGGATGGGATATTTCTCAATGAAAATTGGGAATATGACCTACACACGGAGACTCTGACTGACCTATACACGAGTTACACATACCATGTAGGTTGGTTAGAAGTCACACGATCTACATCTAGTGCCACCAATCTAGATGAACAACAACAAATGATATGTGAAGTTATCCATAGAATTATCCAATTCGAGAGGCAGAATAGGGGAGTGAACCTAGTTTCAACTAGCCCTATGAGATTTTTGGATACAGGCAAGGCTAAACAACCAACCCTGTTGCAATTGGAGACTCCCTCGGTGAGTCTCGTAGATCCTTCGTATGTTGTTTCGCCTGGAGTCTCAATGCAAGTTGAGCCCACGAGCAGTAACTTTAGCTTTCCAACTTTGGCTCAACTTTCCATTAGGGAATCCAGAATGCCTACTCCGATGATGAGCATAACGAAAAGTGCATCCAACCACTGTAGTTAGTACAACACCGCTACCTAGTGGTACAGTACCTACAACAGTGTGTACCAGTGCCTATCGACCATATGTACCTATCGCTACTCATGCTCATGTAGCTCCTATGCCTCATGTTATGCCAATGGCGTATGATCCACGAATGCCTTATCAGAACCCTTATCCAAGAGGAGCTATGCCTAGTCACATATCATATCCTGCGTCTGCATACATACCAAGACCAATGCTTGCCAACTCATGTCAACCAAGCCATCCCAGAAGTGCCTCCACCAGCTATGCCTACTCACTTAGGTGATCTAGCAGCGTTTGCTCAAACGATCGGACGATCTATTGCGGAAAACATGCGTGGCATACCTGAGAGAGAGCCTAGAAAGCAAGGTGGTACAAGTTGCCAAGCTTACTTAGAACTTTAGTGGTAACGAAGATATTAGGAAGCACATTGAAGTTTTTGAACACGTGTGTGATTCCTTGGAAGAGCACAATGAGCTACATAAGTGTAAAGCCTTAGGCTTAACCTTGAGTGGAAAAGCCGGAGATTGGTATCAAACTTTAAGGGTTGAAGAGCGTACTCACTATCCCACTCTCAAGAGATTGAGGGTGTGCTTTGGGGCGTAGCATCTCAACTCCAAAAAGCTGAACACGAGGAAGGAGAGTCAGTGAGAGACTTTATTAGTCGACTAAAGCATCTAAATTCTCGCTGTATTTTCGATGAGCGCTTCAATTAACAACCAACTTCTTGATAGATTCATTCGAGGATTGCGCCACGAGGACATATACAATGGCCTAGTCATTAGAGGTCTTATGACGACGTGGGAAGCAGTCAACAATCCAGTTATTAGAAGACAACTTGATGATTGCAGGTAAAAAGGTGTCTTCGAAGACAAAGTCTGTTAGTTTGCAAGTATCTGGGCATGAGTCAATGATTGTAAAACCTATTGCCAAGAAGCCCAAGATATCCGAAATGTCTATAGCTGACCTTACTAAGGCTCTCCAAGAATACTTTAGGGGTAATAGAGCTCCTCAAAATAGCCATATGTACCCAAGAAGAGAGCAACAATGGTGCTCGGTTTGCTTAGGACCACATAGCACAAGTGAATGTCCCACATTCAGAGTTAAATTCAATGGGACTTGCAATACATATGGTAAGTATGGCCATCAATCTAAGGATTGCCTAGTACTTAAGCGTATGTTAGCAAATCAGGCACCACTAGCCTGGTCAAACACACCTCAAGTACCCCGCATTGATGCCTGCACCACCTGTCGAGCAACTGTCACAACACATAGTTCCAAGGAACCCAAATTTAGTCCAGTCTGTGCCGTTACCACCGCCAGTGCTAGGATCACAACCTCCACATCCGAGGGTTACCCCTATAAACCAGATGGGTTGTGAGTCACATAGTGCATGTGGGGATTATGAAACCTAGAGGAACAATAGCAGCAGTCAGGGGCTTGGTCCATCATGTAGCCGGTGATACTACAAAAGTAGGATCCACTCGGCTCACAGAGCAGGTGTTACCATTTCGCTCACATGGGCATTCTTGCCTTGGATGTCCCGACTTGTGGCATAGGTCTTTGGATCATTTCATGTTCAATAATCCTATATATGCAATCATAGATACCCTATAATTGTTCTTCCTCTATTGTGGCCCCATATATTGATTGGACAATCCCTTCCTAACTAACACTATAAGCTTGACCTGTGGAGAAATCCACAAGAGTCTCTGTTGATGTGTATACTCCCAATCATTTATGAGAAGACGTTGATTGAAGATTTTCAAGCCTAGATCTTTCCCCGAGGTAGATGCAATGTTATCTAGATTGAGGCTACCGGGTAGCACTTGTGTAGTCCTGTCTTGGGACTCATTTTGGGTGTACTGAGCTGTTTGGGCTGTAATCGTTGTTGTGCCACTTGCAAAGTCTCTTTTTCCTTTGCTCTGGCAATTTGGATTAGTGCCTCTAATACTTGCACTTCTTCTAATGTCCTACCATCAAGCATAAGCACTTATGCAAGGTGTGGTTTAATAGTCTCACAGTTGTGCCAGCAAGCTGAACACAAGCTATATGGACAAGGATATCAATGTGAACGCTCCTTGCTTATAAACGATGAGAGTACACCAAGTATCTCTCTGGAGTTTACCTCAACTCCTTCATCATGTGGTCTGTATGTAGTAAGATTTGGTTTAGAGGTAGCGATTAAGGCCAAACCTCTCAGGTAGCTAGCCACGCGGTCAAAAAGACTGATAGCTTGCTTGACTAGTGAGGCGGCCTGGTTAGGGTTCTCACTTCTTAGGAGACTGGGGATCCTTCCATTGACTCAAAATCTTACAATGTATCATTGGCCTCTAGTGCAAGTCCTTGTACAATGCCAAATTGGGTTTCGACTGAAGCGTTCCGACTGAAGCTCCTGAACCTTGTGTAGGTTGGTATGCACGTAGTTCGATAGATGCACTATCGTTTAAATGGGCCTCTACTACATGCCCAGATCATAGATGCATGTGAATATGGAGTGTTTGAAGGTCCCATAGATACCTTGGGCAAGTAAGAATTTTTGAAGAAAAAAAGTCAAAAAAATTTTGGATTGTCCAAAGTTTTTTCGAAACACATTTTTGGTGTTTCTTAACCCGTCTGGCACCAAAAATAGTGTACTTTTTTGGGTCAACCAAGCGTTGTAGGCACTGGCTCCCATAGTTAAGCTCCTTAACTATGTAAAAATGTAATTTTTTAGCATGTTACTATTAACCCATTCCACAAGGGCTACTGCCATTATCTTATATCAAGGAGTCAAGGTAGATACACCAAAAGGTCATACATTCAAGATATGAAGCAATGGTGTCCAAATCTATAACTTGGACGGGCGCTCGTAATGGTCTGATGGAATACTTCAGACAATTCCTGCTTCAAGAGTGTGTGGTAGCAAGTTAGGATGAAGTCCCAAGTGATGTACATTGATATATTATGAGAGTAGTCATTGTAATAGCATTAGGCCTCTTATGAGCCTAAAGTGCCCGGCCGGCCACAATTTAAGTGAGTGTGAACACTTATGGTCATGTATATAAGTGAATTTCTCTCATAATACAAGGATACTCTCCCATTGTGCAATAGAGTCTTGCTCTTGCTAATCCTCTTGTCGACAGACCCCCTTTCCCTTTGTATCTCCTAATAAACGGTGAATCTCTACTGCTCATTGGAAAGCCGGTATATCGAGCTCTTTGAAATTGGTCTTGAGGGTTTGAGGGCAAAATCCATTGTTTTGGCCTCCGACTAGCAGCCTCAAAATTCAACCTAGAAATCGAGGCAAAAACGGCCCTAAAAGCACTAAAAATTACCCAAAACAACGCGAAAACGATTTTGCGAATTCGGGCTACTTTTTTAGGGTCTAAAAACGACAAAATCACAAAAAACTCAGAGAGACAAAGTTGTAGTACTCCAAAAATACTACAGCTCTCTCATACATAGTTTTTCCAAAATCCTTTTGGAATACCTTCAAAAACAGGCTACGAAATAGGAAAAATCTTCCTGAATTTTTTTTCGTCCTCAGACAGTGATGGAAAATAGGTTTTGAGGCCTCCTCTTCCACCTAGGATGCTACCATCATACACTTTTTTTCGAAAAAAGGTCGTTCACGTGCATGTAGCATCTAAAAGCTAATTTGGACAAACGGACACTCGTTTGACCCAACAAAGGGTACGCCAGGCCTCCTAAGGCTATAACAGTCTATAACAGGCTGTCATAAATCCTAAAAAGCAGAAAAAAAGGAGTGTGCTTACTCATTAATAAGGAGCAATTGGTAGCGTCAGATATTAAAACGATAGAAGGACTACACGTGGGCCAACACCCTCACTGAACCCAATGGCTGAAATTCAAGCCATTGAGATAAATGCCCCAAATGCACCTCCCAATACAATTGGCCATGCTGCCGACAACAAGTGTGTCATTGGGTTTTATACCCCCTATCACTTCAATACCACAACCGAGCTTTGGTCCTTTACCTAACATTCCCACAAATCCTATAGGTGCCAACCCTTTGCAACCCCTAGATGCCCACACCTTGGATATATTGACTAATAGGAAGGGGGGTTACCCAAGGACTAAGTGAGTCCCTACCCACAAGAGCACTCACACACGGCCTTAGTGACTTATACAAAAACACGGCCATACAGATTTTAAAAATCATGGGCAAATATGACGGAACAACTGATCCTGTTCAATTCATTCAAATGTTTGAATAGAGATGTGAAGCCTTTGGAAATCCAAACTGCCCCACCAAGGTAAAAGTGTTGAACCTATGCTTAGTGGGAAAGGCTAGTCGATGGTTCATCACATTGATGTCGGCGAGACAAACTTCATGACCTTAAAAAAAGCCTTTATCCATGGCTTTTCAAGACAAGGTGATCGATGGAGTGCAACAACAGAACTCTATTCAATTGAGCGAAAACATTTTGAAACCATTCAGGATTTTATTCTTTGGATAAAACTCTTGGACTCACGATGTGAGCCATGGGAGAAACTAAATGATGCTCAATTAAAGAGGTTTCATGATGGGCTTAAAGAATAACAGCTTAGACAACTTGATCATTGTATCCAACCCAAAAACATTCGATCAATGTTGTAAAGAAGCAATACGGTTAGATGACAACATGATGAAAGATAATCGTGATATGAGATGTTCCTCATCTAAACCAAGTGAAGCAATGGCTAACAAAAAATTGATCTCGGAGTTGTCATTCCTTGAATTCTATGCAGCCTTGCTTCAAAGCTTACAAACTGACATCTCTAACAAAGGATGAGATCCTTCAAAACCAAACATCCTTAATGCCTCTTCAAGTGATGAGCAAAAGGCCTTGTGTTCAGTGCAATCACTATATGACCATCCCAATCCCCATTATGCATACAAGGCACCTGTTTTTCTGTACTACACATATTGCAAAACCTTTGGTCATGACACAACCCTATGTCCCAGCTCAATAATTAACTTAAAACCTCTATCTCCCGTGCACCAAACAAAAACAGTCCAAAGAGTAGAAACCGCTCAAGAAGCAGTTAAGCAAACACTTCAGTGTTTCTATTGTTGTGGACCTCATAAAGTGGTAGACCACACAGTTTGGAATACTTCCATGCGCGTAGTCACTGACACTTTGCAACCCATGTGTGAACGATGTGACATTGATCACATGTTCCAAGATTACCTAAGGCGAGTTGCTTCAATGCAACGTGTCTCAAAAAATACAACTCTTAACATCTTAAGTGTACAAAACCATGCGCATAGTCACTGACACTTTGCAACCCATGTGTGAACAATGTGACATTGATCACATGTTCCAAGATTACCTAAGGCAAGTTGCTTCAATGCAACGTGTCTCACAAAATACAACTCTTAACATCTTAAGTGTACAAATGGGCAATTGTCCATGGTACCCTTGAATGTGCTTACATGCTTACAAGCCAAGGCATGAGAGACAATAAAAAATAATACAAAAGTAAATACTTCAAAATGGGTACAAGAACATGCTTTAAAGAGGAACCAAAAGAAAAAGCAAAAACCTTCTAAACCCAAGAAGGACAAGGGGCAACAAACTATCAAAACCAAAGCTGAAATAAAGGACACGGAAAAAGAGCCTGTGGAGGACATAACCCCAAAAGAGCTAAAAGCTACATATGATGTAGAAGCATCCACCTCAAAGACTACCACACAAACCACAACACCCATATGTGTGACACAGAATACAAAAGCCCGAAAGAAAATTTATTCTCGTCGCCATAAATAAACATAATGAAAACCTAATGATCCAAAGAAAGAAGATGAAATAAGTTCTAGTACATCACTAAGTGAGGATGAAACAAGTTCTGATTCGGCACTAGGTGCACCACTTCACAGACCAATCAAGAAACTAGAACCCACCCAACTACCCCAAATTGAAAATGATGATCACATGACATATGCAGAACGTTAAAAGCAAGCTCAGGAGAGCATGCTTAGCATGGTTGAGTGTCATACATGATCACTGGTTGTGATTGAACATCAAAATGCCAATCCTAAAGAAGCAACCAAAATACAAGAACCTGAGGAGTATCGCTTTCCCTTTCAAGAGGAAGACATACTCTCCATAGAAGAGTCAATAGAGGCAGATTGTAGGAATTATGTGGTTGAAAAAGGATGTGAGGAATTCGATGAATCCCTTACGAAATTAAGGCAGTCTCTCAAATCCTCATTTGGAGTGCTCTTCTCTCACGATGAAGCCAGTATAGCATTAGCACTTGCACCTTTAATGGCTAAACATGAGTTATACAAAGACATCAAGAGCTACATACAACAGGATTGTATGGATTCGGCAAATTTTCAAACAGACCTCAGTTAGAATTGTTAGAGGAACGAGTGTACCATTGTACACATTGGGTACTATTGAAAAAGTCGAGAGCCACAAAGAGGATGAGAGTGAATGGGAATATGAAACCAAAATGGGATCTGAAGCTAAAACAAAATCTAAAACATCCATGGTTCCTCTTAAAGATTCTATCTTGGTATGGTTAGATTTCCCTACAAGAAATGATGTTAAGCACAAATGCGCGTTGATTAGCCCTCGAGCTAGTCATAACATCCTGTCAATAGACACTTGGGTGTCATTGTGGCAACCTAAAATAATCCCTAACAATGGTCTTGCAAGAGGAGTCATGTGTGAAACATACTCACAGTGCATAAAAGCATGTGAACAATGCCCAAAAAATCCAAAAACATGTGAACAAGATCCAAAACCACAAATATACTACACAACCAAGCCACCCGCTACGTGTATGTGTATATACACCCCACGTCACTAAGGTGTAAAAAATAAATTGAAAATTTTGAGTAAGGTGTAAAAAATAAATAAAGGGTAGCCAAGGATAGGAAATGTGGCCCAAAATGTGGAAGATTACAATGGATAATATGCATGGGCTATGGGCAATGGATAATATGCATGGGCTATGGGCAATGGATAATATGCATGGGCAATGGAGAGAATGGGAATGACCAATTAATTGGACAGTGTGGAGGTCACAATGTAAAAAGGGTTCCAAACCCTAATCTAGTTGAGGTTTAAATGAAAGAAAGGAATAACACCCAAAAAAAATGTGTCTTCCCTTCTTCTGTGGTGGCCTATTTTTTTTCCTCTCCTTCTCCTTCCTTCACACCCTAATATTGGGAGCTTCACCTGCCAATGAGCTAAAGGCAATGATGCTTGTTCTCAAAGCATGAGACTAATGAAGTGTATGTATATATATATAGGTTGTCTGGGTGAAGATCGTGCAGTGGGCTGAACATGTTAGCGATGATGAGCTTAAAGCTTCAAATGCTTGCTTGACGAGGAGAATTGGTTGATGATATGGAGCTATGTGTGCAAGAGGATATGGAGCCACATGCACAAGAGGACTTTGTGGGAGAGCTAATCAAAGCATTGTTTAAAGGAAATACACAAGATGGAGAAGACACGATGTCCAAGCAAGGAAGCACATCTTTGAACTCCTAGGTCAACACTATTGTTTAATGGAGTAAAAACGTTAAAGTTACAAGCTTGTCTGTTATTAATCATTTTGAAATTGATTTATACACAGTTTTCAGATCCAGTGGTGGTTGGACAAAACATTGAAGTTCTAGGTTACTTTAGCTATGCTACTCAAACAGTCGATGGAGATGTGGAATTTAGATTCCATGTTACCCTAGTCCCCTTAAGTATGATGTCATCCTTGGTGGAACTTGGATACGTCACTCATTGTATTCACTTGATGCAAACAATCACCTTGAACACTCCTGCTACCAGGCATTGTGTAATTGCCCTTACGGGAGGAAGAGACCTTGGAGGAGTTGGAACTTCCAACATATCTTACTGAGAATATCCCAAGAATTATGGTTGGAAGAATCTCATGACCCTCGAGTTATGGAATTTGTTAGGTCAACTAACACTTACGGCTCATCCTCCTGAACGAGTTCCATTTACACAAGACTTGAACATGCCATGTCTGGGGTACTTTGAACATACAATGTATATTGAAACTAACCCCCTTACTTGCAAGGTTTTTTATGGTTGAGTATGTATTAGAAGTAGATTTGATCTTAGGGCATAAATGGACTATTGCTTCCCAAGCACTACTGTGCTTTCCTAGAGATAGAGTCATTATGATGGTCAACGACACAGAGTTGACAATACCATACTGCACGGAAGAGGATCCAACACTAATGGATTTCTATGATACTGAACATAAAAAGTTACAAGTCTCTTCCAACAGAAGCCCCTCTACACAATAACCTACCATCTGCATTAATGACCAACTCGGACAAAGCATCTACCCCTTCCACTCCATCCTCACCCAGCAAAGTTTAATGCCAAAGCCGCGCAATCAACCGCTATTCCTAAAGAAGATTCCCAACCAAAACCATCTATCTCAAAGAAGAAACTCAAGGAAAAATCCTTGAAGCAAACACCCACCATGAGTCTCAGACCTATAGCCTTAGCGCCAACCAATGTGAAGAAGGACCCAAAACCTTCCACTTCCACCAAAAAGAAAAATCCACCAAGACAACACAAATCAAGGTATCTTCATAGTGTCAAAATATGGGTGGAGAGGTAGCTACTTGTAGCTCAAGGCTACCACGAAGATGCCAATCTAATTTGGGTGCCTCAACAGTCAAAGCCTCTTCCTCAACAACGTAACACTCAGAGGCCAAAGAAAAATAAAAGTACTCCACAACACCATAAACAAAAGCCTATGCGAGTTCCTCAATGAACTCCAACAACTCAACAAGTGTGGGTACCAAAACAATTACTGCAAGCACAAGGGTACTACCAAGGAAATACCAAAGCTTAGATTCCCAAGCACATCAAAAAGTCCCCTAAGTCTACAAAAAGAAAGAAACCTCAGCACCAAAAGCATCAACCCCGCCAATTTATAATGTTCATCACATATGGGTGCCTATGCACGTGCTTCAGGAACAAGGATATTATGATGGTAATACCTTCATATGGTTGCCAAAATCGAACAAAGTGAAGAAAGCCTCACCATCGACTTCAACCCCAATAGTTTCACCTAAAGTTCGACAAGAATGGAAACTCAAGCAACACCAAACAAGCCACTCAAGAAATACACAAGAGCTTGCGTGTTCATTCAAACCCAATGGCAACCAACTAGAAGCTATACCTACTGCCTCGACCAAACTTGCACCAAAAATTCAATATTCCATTCCCATGTCTGCAACGGAGACTTATGAGTGCATCAAAGACAAACTCACAATTCTTTTTTCACCCCTTTGGATGTGAAGCATAAGTGCATAAGCTACGCGGGCGGCAGACATAAGCACCTATTCTCAAAAATAGGGAATAGACACAAGAACCGTTGATTGCAAGGTGGTAGAAAAGAGAGAGAGAGAGAGAGAGAGAGAGAGAGAGAGAGAGAGAGAGAGAGAGAGAAGACAAACACTAGGGATTCAGAGATATGGCCTACCTAAAAAAGGTAGAATATCATAAGCAACACCCAACAATCTTCAATAGCCAATACAATTTTGTTAAGCTTATAGCTTACTATTCTTTTGACTAAGTTAATGTAGCAGCAATTGCTCCATGAGTACATATCCATACTCATGCGCGGAGGACATTTGTACCAAAGCCTCACCATCGACAACTTGCAGGTACATCTTTGGATAGGGGGACCATGGTGGGCAAGAGCCTGGTCAATGGTATAACCCATCGCCTGGAACTTTCTTTCAAATTGCAAACCTCTCCAAACACAAGTCTTCACAACGAATGGGTCTCAAATCCTTAGTGAAGAAAGCCTTGCAAGTTGACGTAATTCTTTCATGCCTCACCCAACAAGTGGCCACATCAACAAGCAACAGCTCCATAAGAGTCTATGTGACTCAATTCTTGTACTTCATGTATATCTGCTTTATTAGAGCGCTTACATATACATAAAAGCAGAAGTAGCACATAGGAAGAAGCATGTAGGAACAGGTCCTACTCAACAACATTTGACAAGAATCTTGTCTCAAAAGGGGACTTCATCGAAGGCATATTCAAATGATGAATGTCGCTTCAATGAATCAAATGAGGAACTAAGAAACACAATCATATGTTCCTCTGGATGCTTCCTTCTATTCTCCCCCATTATTAACATATCTTAGCTTCCCCACTAACACAAATCACATATAACCTTGCTTATGATTGCCAAAAACAAAGTGAGCCAAAAAAATGCTCACTAAAATTTAAAAATGCAATTATTCGCAAAAAACCCCACCCCGTTAGGAATTTCCAATAAACTACTGACCTTTTCATTTACTAACTCGTCTTTCTTATTCCTTCTGGAGGAACAACGACCATTGAACATCACTCAACATCAAAGCCATCTACAAGCTTGTCAATTCTCCCTACCCAAAGGTCTTCAGCGCGATCACAAGGATGCGATCGGCATCAGGAAGGGGGGACTATTATCCCATTCCTAGGGTTGACAAGAGCTACCGCCATTATCTTACATCAAGGAGTCAAGGTAGATACACCAAAAGGTCATACATTCAAGATATGAAGCAATGGTGTCCAAATCTACAACTTGGATGGGCGCCCATAATGGTCTGATGGAATATTTAAGGTGATTCCCACTTGAAGAGCATGTGGTAGCAAGTTAGGATGAAGTCCCAAGTGATGTACTTCATTGATATATTATGAGAGTAGTCATTGTAATAGCATTAGGCCTCTTATAAGCCTAAAGTTTCCGGTCGGCCACAATTTAAGTGAGTGTGAACACTTATGGCCATGTATATAAGTGAATTTCTCTCATAATACAAGGATACTCTCCCATTGTGCAATAGAGTCTTGCTCTTGCTAATCTCTCTCTCTCTAATGCATGCTAGTGAGTATGCGTGAGTGATGTGAGGTGAAAGGAGGAATGAGTACACGTAGTGTAACACGATGGTGTAACAACGCTCGCGGCGGAGACGCAGTGGAATTTCTTCTCACAAGGAATTGTAGAGCTTGGAGACCTTGAGGGTTACAAGCTTGGCCATTAGAAAGATCCTCACGACAATTGCGGTTCATTAGGTAATCTCTTGTTGAATGTGTTTCAAGGAGGGTTATGGTGAGCCATAACAGTTACAAAAGTTGCGTCAACAAAACAGGATCGCGCGACAGGCTAAAACATATATTAGGCAAACTTGTGCATGTGCTTTTCAAAAAAATTCTATAAAATTTTTTTAACCCCTGGATCTTTTACCTTTCCCCTTTTCTCTTTTTCTTTTTTTAAATTTTTTATTTTATTTTTTATTTTTGCTTTTTACTTTTTACTTTTTTTGCTTTTTACGTTTTCGATTTACGGTTTACATTTTCCATTTACCCAGTGGAAAAGAGAATTCCCAGAATCTTTCACTTGGGCCTGCATGCATTAAATGTGTCTAGCCACTCAAAACTTAGCCGAAAATGGATATTGACAGAATTAGAACTTTTTGGGCTAGTGGCCTAAAAGCCTGCACAATTTAAATGTGGATAGCTAGTCAAGGTGCCCCATATATTAGAGAGAGGATTCAACGTAATTAACTTGTATTAATTACACTAATGCAAAAATACAAAATGTGCAAAAAACACAAAAATTTTAGTGTGTTGCAAATCCTCCCCTAATTTCTATTTTTATCCTGATTTCTCCACGTAAGGAGTAAAATTGGAATAAATACTATGCTAGGAAACTGATTTTATCATCTATTTAACTCGATTCTTTCAATTCATGTTCAATTGACTATTTTTTCTTTTCAAATTTAAAAATATAAAAAAAATAAAAAATACAGGAAACAAAAAATTAAACTTATAAATGATAAATTGGAGTAGAGTTAAGCTAAATGATAAATTGGAGTAGAGTTAAACTTATAAATGATAAATTGGAGTAGAGTTAAGCTAAATGCACAAATTTCAAAACTCACTGAAAATGCCAAAATTATAGAAATTAAAAAACATACAAATTTTACAAAACATGTAGAAATTACAGAAATTGAATATAAATTTCTCAAGATTTCAACAAAAATGTAATAATTTTTAGAATTTCGTTTCTACTGTTCTTGAAAAAAAAAACAGAAAATGAAAATCAATCATATGCACACACACATTCAAAATGCATTGTGGCTATATGCGGTGGGGCTATTCCTCAACAGCAGCGGCCCACTTTATGGAAAGCCCTCGCACCATAGAAAGAGTGCATGAATAAACTAATGTCATGGGGGTTTGCCCAACCACACTCGTCGGGAGCATAAAACAGCTCAACCGAGAAGCCAATATCCCATGACCTAGCTTACAATTACATGGGCAAGGTGTGTCACTCATCTCGTGACCTAGCTTACAATTACATGGGCAAGGTGTGTCACTCATCTCGTGAATACTTGTGCTCGAGATTCTCATAGGGCGGCAATGTTGTCACGTAGTCGCACTCCAAAGCTTCACTCCGCCACCGCCACTGTAAGTCGCAGTCGAAAGGAAGCTCGACCCTCCTCACAACTAACTCTCTCACACTAACAAGAGAGTAAGTTGTGAGGAGGGTGGATTGCGACCGCCATCGCTGTCCGTAGTAGTCCAAAGGAAGCTCGACCCTCCTCACAACTCTCTCTCTCACACTAACTATCTCCTCACAACTTACTATCTCACATGTAATCAGGCAAGCAAACATAAGAGCTCACACAAGCAAGCAAACAAGCAAATAATAGCATAAGAGAGTAGATAGAGAAGAAGAGCACTCTATTTAATTAGCATAAAATACTGAGTCATGAAAGTTACATTTTTGGTTTTGTGGGTGACCTCTAGGGTTCACACTCTTGGGTGGCCAAAGTTAAAATTATGGTTCTCGGGCTCATTTGGCCACTTTAGCTAGAGTAAACACCTATTCTAAATCTAGCACTCTACCTGAAATCTTGTGGTGCACCTTTAATATACAAGAAGCAAGCATACACGTAGAATATACAAAACATGGTTTTCAATTGAATTTCGCACATTCTGGAGCATGTGGCCCAAAGGTGGTGAAAATGATGTGATGGTCAACATCGACACCATGGAGGTCTACGGCAAGGGTTAACAATGGTCAATGGAGTATCTTATTACCAATGGATTTTAGATACTCCATTGACCTTGTTTAACAATGGTTAATAAACAAGGTCAATGGAGTATCTTATTACCAATGGATTTTAGATATCTAGTGTTGATTTTTCACTTTATGTGAAAAAGATAGATAGAGGGATCATGCTATTAGCCATTTATGTAGATGACTTCATTACCACTGGTGATAGTGATGTTGACATACATGATGTCAGGATATCTTTGAAATAGAAGTTTAAGATAAAGGATTTTGGTGAGTTACTATATTTTTTGGGTATAGAGGTGGTGAGATCACCTCATGACATTTTGTTGTTATAGACGTAGTATGTCTTGGACATGTTATCTAAGTATGGTATGATAGGCTATAAGCCTATTTCTGTGCCATTAGAGTATAACACAATGTTTTCTATAGATACATGTGAGCTTTTAGAGAACCCCACTATGTACAAGCACATAGTGGGTAGCTTGATCTACATGACCATTACTAGGCAAGACTTGAGCTATGTGTTAAGGAAACCATGCCCTAATGTGTCATGGGAAGTTGCCTATCCACTGAGCTTGAGAATTGTTCAAGAGCTCCATTATAGCCGCTCGTCTCACCGCCGTCCTCCCACTCGTTGTCACACCGAGACGGTTGCTCTAATCCAACGGGTGATGCAAGCTCTCGTGTGGGATCTTCGCAAAAGAGGATCGTGTTGGTTAGTCTAATCACTCAAGAAAGAGAGGGAGAGAGGAAGCAAGAGGGAAGTAAGAGGGAGCAAGTGATCACTTCCTAACCCTAAGCACACCACACATGCTAGATTAGAGTTGCAAGAGAGAGGGGGAGAGACAAACACTCCACTTCTATTGCGCAAATGGGAGAATGAGTTACAAAAAGAGAAAATGGCTTTTATAGTTCCAAGCCTTTTTCCACTAGGCCGCCCGGCAATAAGTGACAAGGGGCGCCCAAAACATAGTTACAAGAATTCTTTTTCCACTAGGCCGCCTGGCAATAAGTGACCAGGGGCGCCCAAAACATAGTTACAAGAATTCTTTTCTCTATTGGCCAACTAACCAACATCCTCTTGTCTGCCCTTTGAAGCTCAATACTTAGAAGCATCTTTAGGGCATTTCCCTCATCAAATGATGGGATTTACAGTATATATTTTTGTCGCCCATTACATAAGTGTGCTGACATAGTTGTCATAGGAATGTGTTAAACCAATATGTGCTTAACATACTCCCCTTCCTAAAGTTGATCACGTCCTCATGATCGGTTAGAGATTGGTGAGGCACACGGGGAAGGTCGCACTTGGTTGGTTCTCCTGTCACTCCAAAAATGAGAGGAGGTGGGGGAGTTAGTAAGATGGAAAGAAGTTAGTGGAGTACTGGCGACGATTAAGTATCCAGCTAGTTTGATGGGCTCTTATAAGTTTGCTCTCTTGTATGTACCCAGTAGTACTCTTTATTTTGTTTTTGGTGTTTTTTTTCACCTTTGCGGTGGGACATCCTCATTAGAGGAGTTAGAGTACTTGAATGAGTAGACTATAGTATGGAATACTTAATGACCAATATCCAAGTGGGAGGTGGTATTATTAAGGAGGGGTTAATAAAATAATGGGGTTAGTAAGCAAGTGGCAAGGGGGGAATTCTGAAGAGGGACAAGAAGGCAACACACATGGAGACTGCTTGTGCTCCGAGATGTTGTATGTCGATGTGGCGATGTACATGAGGCTCTAGCATCTTTGTTAAGACACCATGATGGGTATCTTTGCTCCCATGGAGGTATCAGTTTGCGGTGTTCTCTATTTTTCTTTTGCTGTGTTGGGTTCTTATGTCATTGGAGCTCTGGGATCCTGTGTTTCACAGGAGAGGTAGATGATGGCGAAGATCTAGACATGTGGAGGCGAAGAAGAAGTTAAGAGGAGGATTGATTAGGCATGAAGCACAGTTATTCGAGTGAAGCAGGGGTGATTAAGAAGATCTAGGTGATGGATCGTACCATTGAGCAGGCTTACGCCCACCATGGTCCCCCTATCCCCACAGATGTACCTGGATGGCTATCGAGGATAAAGCTTTGTGTTGTGCACATAGGACAAAGCCCAGTGAGATTTGCAGGTGTTGTGCATGAACGAGGGCAAAAGGTGTGCACGTGGTCCTAATCACCTAGGGAATTTTTTTTATGTGTTTATCGATCAACACCCCTAAAGAGGGTTTTGTACTGAGTGGACCATTTGGCGAGATGTGTGACCTTACCTTTGAGTTTATCTTTGAGTAGTTGGATAAGCTCAACCATTTGTAGCACTGCCCCTTGGCTCGGTGGCGAAGTTGAGGGGAGGGGTGGAGCTTCATGGGCAAGGCTTTGTGGGTTGAAAGGGTTGGGTGAACTAAGCTTTCGAGTGCCCATGGGTTGGGTGTGGGCAAGTCCGTAGGATTTTGTCGAGGAGGAAGGGACTTGCCTGCCCGTTGGTCGCCAAACCATCTTTGTCAATTGGACACATACTGCGTGGTGGGTGTGGTTTGGGCAAACTACTGAGGGATATGCCTTGGGAGCCAAATGATAGAATTGCCATCATGGAAGCCTTGGGCTTCTAAGAGACATTTGGGCACCCATGCTGCCGTGATGAAGGTATGTGGTTGTTGAGGCTTCTAGCTTTTTTGTCTCGACAAGGCTTTGATCTATGATTTGCTTAATCGACACGAAGGATAGGCTTTTGATTGTGGGTTTGGGAGCCACATGTGTGTGTTGCCTTCATGGAAGCCTTGAGCTTTGAGCACGTTGGTAGGCACCCAGTGTTGTTAGCTACGCTACGCTTGGGGTTGCCTAACACGTGGTTGTGGGACCTTTTATCGCAGCTTCTCGGGGAGTTGTGGTGGATGAGCACGTGGCATGTTTGGGTAGCCAGAGGCGAGTGTTGCCTTCATATAGTAGCCTTGTGCTTGTATAGCAGGCAGTTATCACGGCTTCTAGGGGAGTTGTTGTGGTGGATGAGCACAGGTGGCATGCTTGGGTAGCCAGAGGCGAGTGTTGCCTTCATATAGTAGCCTTGTGCTTGTAGAGCAGGCAGTCAAGGATGAGCCAACGTTGAAGCTTTGGATTAGGGTTGGTTTTTGTTGTCTTAGTTGGCCTTTTGTGCTTGGGTTTTAGAGATGGCCATTTGGGAATCTGGAGTTCATGTAGGCAGCATAGAAGCCCTGAGCTGCATGAAGATTCTTGGGAACCCACCATTAATTTTCATGATAAAGATATGAGGTTGAGGTGCTTGTAGTGTGGGTGGTCGAGGTTGTAGAGTTAAGGGGAAATGTCGACAACAAGGCTTGATTGTCATTGGTGGATGGTGTCGGTATTGGCCGATCGACTAGCTTTGGTGAGGCATGGGGTGGCACAGGGGAGACCGCCAATGATGAGGATGGGACGTGAGGGGGAAGGGCAGTCGGGGGCGAGGGTATGTGTATGATTTTCTCTTGGGGACACAAGAGGACTGTGGCCTTTTTGCCATTGATGTCTATGGTGGCAAGTTCTTCACGCCAATTGATTTGGCAACATTGAGTGCATCAATCCACTCTTTTCTAATAATAATATGCCCTTGGAGTGCCCCTGCATCAATGACATGAAATCTACACTCCAACTGGTTATTTCCTATAGAAATCTTAGGAATGAAATACCCACCATTAGATGCATTTCGTGTGATATTTAAATGTAAATGTCTTCTTTTATTAGTGTGGGTTTTCCAAGTGTTTTCCACACCTCCAAGAATATGAGATTGATGTGGACCAGAGGATATATGTGGGTTTGCCACCATTGTAGACCATTTGCGGGCGGTTGGAGTCCAATCCATATTCTTGGGGGGTTGAGTTCTGGTGATAGTTCAGGGGCAGTGAAAGACTTACCAATTATTATGAGGGGTGTGAGAATACCCTTTATGGAAGTAGTTGGTGGGGGCAGAGGATCAGAGTCAATGCACTCCCCTGTCCCAAAGGATTATTGTTACCTTGCCCTAGGGAAGCTTGAGGGTGGCTGTGTTGTTAGCGAAGTTGATTGTACTTGCAACGTTTTGGACCCATCTTCCTCTGAGGATAACTTCTTCCTTTATCTCACTTGTGGGAACCACATAGAACTTACCAATTATTATGAGGGGTGTGAGAATACCCTTTATGGAAGTAGTTGGTGGGGGCAGAGGATCAGAGTCAATGCACCCCCCCGTCCCAAAGGATTATTGTTACCTTGCCCTAGGAGGGAAGCTTGAGGGTGGCTGTGTTGTTAGTGAAGTTGATTGTACTTGCAACGTTTTGTACCCCCCAGCTTCCTCTGAGGATGACTTCTTCCTTTATCTCACTTGTGGGAACCACCTAGCACTAGCTAGGTGGGAACCACCTAGCACTAGCTAGATTCCTAGTCAAAGACATGAGCATGGACGAGTTAGCAAAAAATTTGCTAAACCATTTAGGCCAAGAATGGCACAGGACAACACCAAGGTCAACCTCAACTTGCACCTCAAGCACAACACCCACATCTATTCCCACGAAGAGAGAAGGTTTGGTGTGCAATTTGATGTTGGAACCTTACAAGTATGGAATGTTCAATGTTGAGGCCTAGAAATAGTATTGTGCCCCCAATGCCATGGGAACCATAATACAACCCATTATTAGTACCAGGTAAAAACCTAGCATCCAAACCTATGCTCTCGGTGCCAAAGTAAAACCACTAGCCCTACTTCCCATACCAAATGTTGCTCAACCGACGCGTAATCTAGAGTCTACATATCAAAAATTTATAAACCACCATAATGCCATATCCACCTTTGGTATTACCACCCCAACCAGTTCCTCCTAGAACCACACTAGTGCAATAGTACTCGATGACTTGGCCAGCTGAATCTAAGAGTCCAGAATAGGAGAGCTATGAGTCATATAATATAATATGATGATTCATATGGGTATCAAAAGAAACCTCTAGCCCATAGACTACACCCAGGCCATGGTGCAACAAAGAGTGAGACACCTTAACAATATGGCACGCACGCCACGGATGTAATGGTTCCATTGTAAATTCTTACAATATATTGCTAAGTGTCCTCGTAGAACCATCACCCTTAGTGCCCTAACTCCATCCCCAAATCTTATGCCAAACCCAAATGCCATTCCATATACAGAGGCACATGTTATAAGTGTGGATTCAAACATGCCTTCAAGGATTATCCGAACAGAGTTACAATCACCCCAGTGTGGCAGAAGCATCAGTGACTTCAACAAGCCTTAATTTGTTAATTGTACAAGGTGAGCTTATTCATACAATCCCCCCTTAATGCCACCACAAGGCTCCAAACCAAGTTGAGGGAAGTTTGCTAAGGAAACACCCACCAAGAAGCAGAAAGCTCAAGTTTCGACCTCGAAGTCAACAGCCCCATAGCCCGAGGTGCAAAGCCATAAAGGCTAATGAACCAAACCAGAGGTCCAGAAGAATAAGACCTCGAAGAGCATGTAAAAACGTAACGCACGACTAGTTATCAAGGCTAACGATGTCATGACCATTGAAAGCGGTTCAGATAATAGCTCCCTCCCTAATGGAGAGAACAAGTGATCTCCCATTCAAACCATCTCTTCTTTAAAAAAAAAAGAAACCCATTGACTATGAAAACCTTCCAAAGAAACTCAAAGAGTACCCCAACCCCATGATAGAGAAAGAGCAAATGAAACAATCCCAAGAGCTTGTAAGGAAGGTGCAGGCTGAATTAGAGCTAGTACCTAAGCAAGTGGTCAAGTATGGACCATTAATCTTACCCAATCTAATCCTTGGCCCCATCCCAAGGCCAATCATAGAACCATTAATCTTACCTAATCTAATCCCTGGCCCCATCCCAAAGCCAATCATAGAACCAATGAAAGAACCTCAGCGCCTGCCAAAGACCTTGACCAAAACCATAAACCATCTTTAAGAGGCCACAAAAAGAGCCAGTTTCGGAGCCTTTGCCTCTGAAACCAATCAGACCAATATCACATTACTAGTTGCAATGAAGGAGGACTCAATGTGAGGTGAAAGTTGGTGTCCATGGGTTGTCATAGTCACCATAATATTTTCTATGATGTGATAGGTGATAATTTCATTTCGAGCCCATCAGAGGCACCGCCTCCTAGGGATCAGCATATCCCCTACACATTGGCAGCACCTCCGAGTGAGTACAAGCTAAGTGATGAGCAGCATGAATATCTCATGAGAGGCATAGCAGGCCTTGAAAATCTGAGTCCCGATAAGTTCTCCTTTACAACAAAATTTACAACTTTGGAGAGACTTAATGAGAATTTAAGAGCCTCTACCATGCTGAACCAAAACCTGAAGAGAAGGAGAATGAGTCATGCCACAGTGAGCACCTCCTTACATACCCAAGATAAAATGATAGCTATAAAAGTATCCATGAATAAGCTGGGATACGCCATGGGATGAACCTTGCGTTACCTATCATTTATAAAGAAACAACGATCTCCGCAATATTGGATAGTGGTGTTGATGTTAGCATAATCAAGCGTGGGGAAGCCCACCACTCATAGGCACAAGCCTCATGGTCAAGCTTGCTGACAAAAACATTGCTAAATCTTTGGGCATGTCCTTTAGGATGCAAAGATTAAGACTTTCGGCCTAACCTTTCATGGTAATAGATTTCTAGAGAAGAGGGCAATACACAATGATCCTCAAAAGGCCTTCTTACATGAGAGTCTTACATGAGAGCCGCAAGGCTTTCACGATTGGGAAGCCAATCAATTCTAGCAACCATGGACACTCTTCCATTGACGCTTGGGACAAGGTTTGCAAGATTAGAAGGTGTCAAAACCACATACATGTTTATGCTTGACACATTTGAAACATATTCAACACTGGAGAGCTCAAATTCCCCTAGAAAGACCACCTAGCTGCATGGCCCGCCTTGGTTGACATCGAGGTGTTATCTTCGGAAACATGGACCTCATTAAGCCACCTAGATATCGCACTATCCACACCAACCATTACCATGATAAATAATTTCCAATCTATGATCTTTGAAGTAGAGTTTCTAATTAGATCTAAACCTGCATTATACAGGTCTTATGTGACCCCCGTAGGTACATTGAAAGAGAGCATCATCGGGATGGATCGTGGCCATGGACTGCATCGTAGAGCCAACTGGCAAAGAAGGACCATGATGCTTAAGCTCCCCTTTGGAATGGTTTATCATACCCTTGGTGGATGAGGATACACTAAACCTATCAAGCCTCATCCTCCACTTACAAACCACCACTTAAGGTAACCTCTAATACTAAACAACACTCTCGTCTCAGCACATCATCAGCCACCCCCTCAATTCATTATGGAGCTCCTAAACCTCACCTCGATGAAGACGAGGACCACCCCCCAAGCATCAACCTCAACAAGTACTAGGGGAGCCAAGAAATAATGAGTACATGGCTAGCGAGGGAAAGTAAAATGCCCATGCAAAAACCTAGGTGCCACCATTTGGCCCAACCCCAAATATCTGCCAAAGCATGATCCGCATGTTGTAGTGTTCTACTCAAACCCATGCCCCATTGAATCCTCGTCAAGCCTAAAGGCTTCTATGAAGGGAACCCATCCATCTGGGTCCCTGCAAGAGACTAGGGTTGGCCACTCAAAGCATGGACTGACAACATGGATGTGGGTCACCATCCTAGGGCAATAGCCAAGAAAGGCCATGAAAGCTTGGGGAAGATCACCAAGAAGACATGAATGTCTATAGAGTGAATATAATCAAAAAGGGTACAATTTCCATGAGCCCTATGCCTAATATAGCCTAAGGCCCCTAAAAGTACACATGTAAATGTCCCTAAGCCCAAGTGCCTAGGTCCCATTCCCCATGTGCATGTGCACCCAAACCTACTTCATTACAAACCATCCCTCCTACAATGATTTCATCCTCGAAATCGAAGGGTGATCATGCCCAAAGAAAATACATATACAAGTGGCTATGTACAAAAGCCCAAAAAAAAACACATCCATGACTGAATATAGCGGAAGACCCATACATGAATCATATGACTCCCTGGATCAAATGGAAAGGATAAAGGGCTCCTGTCGATGATGAGGCTATCTACACAACCTCCTAGATCAAAAGGAAATCCGAGGCATGAAAAATCCAAGGCAATGGTCCCATGATAATCTGGTGCAAGTAAAGAGGATAAGGAACCACTGTCAATGACAAAGCTAGTCGAGTATCCTCCAGGATCAAAGGGATATTTATGGTATACACCCCGAACCATCGAAGCTGAAAGGGTAGTAGCTCCTGGATCAAAAGGAAAGCTCGACTCCAAAGAGATAGTAGTCCCAACAGGGTCGAAAGGAAAACTCATAAGCCCAACCTCACGACCACAGTGTGAATCTGGCGCACGAAAGGAATCCGATGAAGAAGCTCGAAACTCCTGGCGCCAAAATGTCAAATGGTCTTGGCACAAAAGAATCATCGTGTAGGCCAAGATTGGAATATGTCATAGATGCATCTGAATGTTGAGCCACATATCCAAAAACTATGCTCCTAAAATGGCAAAGAATGCATCCAAAGAAAAATGTCCTGGCTCCCAAGAACATAGGCTCGTTGTCGACATCTATAGGATCCAAAAGAACATATCTCAAGGTCAGCCTCATGTAGAGTCAGATGTGAACTCATGCCACCGTCACATATAGCACCACTCGAAAAGTTGAAGACATAATCCACCATATCAATATATGTATAAGTATGATCCGACCCATGCATAATATCTCCATGTGCAAGACACTCTATATATGTGTGTCCCTCTAAAATAAAAGTTGGATCATCATCACTAAGCACCGACAAAGTGTCTACACAAGAGAGATAGGTGGTATCAAACAACTCACTATCAAATAGAATCTCCAAGGCCACTAAGGTCATCCACAAAAGTATAGACAATCTCCATCAATAGTGTTCCTACATGACCTAAATCCCATGATAAATCAATCTCCAATAACACTGGATCTAAGAAAATACTTGGATCAAATGTAAATCTCTTAATATTAATCCTTTAAGCTCTTAATTCTTCAAGAACAAACCCTAGATTCCCAGATCTTGAGTTCTTGGAAGAAACATTGCAAGAAGCAGGTTGTTGTGCAAAAAATCAAGGTTGCTGTGTAGATTTTTTATATTGTTGTGCAGAATATTCATATTGTTGTGCAGAGTACTCAGATTATTGTGCAAAAAATCAAGGTTGCTGTGTAGATTTTTTATATTGTTGTGCAGAATATTCATATTGTTGTGCAGAGTACTCAGATTATTGTGCACAGAATTCAAATTGCTGTGCATAGTTCTCAGATTTTTGTAGTAGAACTGTAGAGTGCGCTGCTGAGTGCAAATTCATTACAGTTTTGAACAGCTTTTTAAAATCTTGATGCAGATTTCAAGATTATATACAATTGATATAGATTTTCAAAGATTGAAGTAGATGTACAATACAGAACATAGCAATATACAAATTATGCAAAGTTTAATGTATTGAAATTAAATCTTGACACACAAACATAACAGTAAGTAATTCTTGATCGAATCTTTCTGATCTTGATACTTTCTTGCAAAGAAGATAAAGAGATTACAAATTTGTTGGAGTAGCACAATCTACACAGATTAGTATAAATCTTGATGTATTAGAAATATAGGAAGCAAGAAAAATGTTTAGAAAAATATTGTTTACAAGCACATACCCTAGTTTACAACATTTTAGTACATTGCCATCAAGAAGATGTATAGCATGTTATTCTATTACATATCTGAGCATTAATATTATGCAAAGAGCATGTTCATAACTGGTTGATACAAAATTGTAATACCTTTACAATTTCGAGTGTAGAAATTCAAAAAGATTGTTGATTAACATTGTGTTTGCAAGTATGGCCTTGCTGGGAATTGAACCCAGTCCACTGGTGTGAGCCAGTGTGGCCTATACACCACAAGGTTCTCCTAACTTGCATACAAGGTTTCCTTAAGTGTGAAGATTTCTAAAAAATAGTGCAGAGTTTGATTGAGAAAGCAAACAGTTTGGAGTTTGGAGTTTGGCATCATTAAGCCTTAAGTTTCCAATTCCTTCAAGGATTTGCAACAACAAGCTCACACAGTTTCTTCATTGAGCTGTAGAGCAGCTCTCAAACATAGTGCAGAGTACTATTGAATGTAATAGGAAAAAAAAGTTAAAAACTAGAAAGTTCAATGTAAAGCTTTATAATCGTTCAAGACTCAACCTAACAAGTTCATGTCATCAAAGCTTTTGCAGATTTGCAAATGGAGAAAGTTTCTACATGCACATGATGTTCTAAAGACGAAGGCAATCTCCAAGATACTAAGGCATACAAGAAGCCAATTTTAAACATTAAAACTGTAAGACGCAACTACTTAGAGGATGCTATAGGCACAAGACATAATGAGCATCACTTGAGGGTCATCATCGAGCTCCATAAGCTCTCAGCACCAGATTTGGAGTAGGCTTAAAGGGAGCACTGGCTTTGTGGCAGAACTTGGTCAGGGTAGCTGTTGGAGTAGATGGGTTATGGCAGGTTTGCTGCTGCAAACCTTGAGTAGGGGGGGTGTAGGATATGCTGCAGAACTTGTGGTAGGGGTGTGTTGATTTACCTCTTGCTTCGTGATAGTCATATTGGAGGATATGTTGTGGCATCTGATGTGAATGTGAATGTCAGCGCCGAGATTTACTTGGATTATGTAACAGGATATCTAAATTTTGGATGCTGATATTTCAACTACAAGGGGATTGCTAGTCCTGACAGTTGAGTGAATGTGTTGTAGCTGTGTAGGCTTTGGTGCCGTCAATGGTTTGAAAGCGAGCCAGCCACAGTTGCATCGTTATAATGCTTACAAAGCGCAGCATAGAGCATGGGGTCTTGTGATTGTAAAGCTGCATTGTTGCATTGAAAATCGGCTGTTTTAGTTGTGAAAGTTACCTTGATACACTGTCTGCAAAGCGCAGCTGCTGCCAGAAGTGGACGCAACATCAGCAACACAACAACGTAGTATCTTAGCGCATCATTTACAGCACGCAGTATCTTAGCGCATCATTTACAGCACGCAGCAAGCTGAGGTCAACACGCAGTAAGTTCAGGCCAGCACGCAGCAAAGTGCAGCTTCACCAAACACATCACGTGTAAGCGTGACATTAGTCGAGGCAGAGCAGCACACAAGTTGCTCAGGCCAACACGCAGCAAGTTCAGGCCAGCACGCAGCAAAGTGCAACTACTCCAAACAAGAGATAAAGCAAGCCTGAGAGTAGCGTAACTTCACCAAACAAGAGAGGAAGAAAACCTGAGGAAAACGTGGCTTCACCAAACAAGACAGATAAGTAATTGGCGGGCATCTCAGCATTTGCAGCATACAGAGACATTACCTACAGTGCTTACATTGCGCATCAAAGCACCTGGGCGACAGACTCTAGGCCTTTGTGAAAAATCAGCAAGCACTTACGCCATCAGCCTTGATCAGGCCACGTAGAGGAGATTTGTGAGAGATTAGCAGGCACCAGGGCTTCTACACTCTTCTTGCACAAATGGCAAGAGAGTTAACATTTCAACCCCTGACCATCACTGAGCTTAGACAGCTCTAGGTATCATTGGGAGAGGGCAATGGAGCAGGTGAAAGTGCAGAGTGGAGAAGATGGCCGTCAACAGAGTTGAAGAGAAGCAATAGAAAAAATCAACGTTGAAGGGAGCCTTAAGAGTTCTTTTGAAAGTTCCTTTTCCCATTTTGACCTTTCACATTAACTTTTGTCCAGCCCACATTCTAGTGTTTTTTTTGACCACTTATCTTTGCCCATATTCCATACTCTTCCTCACCTTTGAGCTTTTTAAGATTTTTTATACATTGTGAGAGATTTTTGGTGTATGCTGGATAATTTTTGGGTGTTCTTGAGTGTGTTAGTTGGTCGCTTGCATGGTGTTCACATGCTTTGGGCCTTTAGGAGACGTGTTCACACGTGCATATTGGCCTTTGTTTAGTGTATTTTTGGTTGTTTTTCACACCTCACCCCTAGTCATTGGGCGTTCACATGCACACTTTTAGTCATTTGGTTTATTTTTGGGCGTTCACACGCATATTTTCAGCCATTTGAGCATATTGACGTTTTTTTCACACATGGTGTGGCATTCTTGAGCACATTTGGGGGTGTTTCCACACTTTCGGGCATTGGCGGGATGACATGGGGATCCATTACTACCTCTACTCCGCCTACGATCGTCGTGCTAGTAGCCACCATCATCGTTCATCGACATCACTATGCCTCCATTCCTCCAGATGTATGCTGATTGTGTGGCATCTGCTCATACCCTATTACTATGGCTTTATGCTCATCATCTTGATTTGCCATTTTATATGAGGAGATACATATCATTTGCCGAGTTCATGCATACATTTGGCACATCGCAGCTTCGACCTCTAGATCTTTCTTCACCGACATCATGCTATGATGACACATCATATTCATGTCACTTATGGATGTTTGAGCTTGAGAAGTTGTTGCCTAGCCAGTTTAGACACTTATTTGATGAGGGGGATGTCCGTGCCAGGCAGATGGTCCAGTCATTCTACATATGGTGATTTTTTGTTAAAGATCTATGTGGTTATCTTTACAGGGATGGTTCGGCATTGCTTGCATGGGGGATGACGTATGTGGGGACTTGATTGAGTTCCCTACATTTGTGAGCAGAGATGACTATATACCTGAGGATGGGTATCATTATGACATGCATTCACGGGATGTGGATAGTGATGATGATGTTCATGCTATGACTACAGATGATTATATGGGTGGTGATGATTGTAGTGATCATTCATGGGATACATTTTTTGAGTTATGGCATGACAGGTTTGGATCCTTGTAGGACATGGATCGAGCACTCTCTAAGCAAGATAATGCAAGAAAATCCTTCAATATTAGTTACTAAAATCTCTGTAAACCCTAATTCAACAATCAAAATCAAGAAGTTCAAGAAAACAAACAGTAAAGTGGATTAGGGTTTTGAAAATAGTGTTTATACAAATTCAAAAATGATTAAAAGAAATTTCTTTGTTAATCTTGTCGAACAAGAAATTAGCGAATCAAAAAACTGTGTAAAAATTGATTTCAAAAATGATTGACATTAATCAAGATTGAAAAAATGCATTTTAAAAAATTGAATTAATAGAGTAATCCAAAAATTATTATCATTAATCAAGATCAAGAAAAAATATATTGAGAATTGAATTAAGCATAATTCAAAAAATAATTCACTAATCAATCCCTAAGCAAAGATCTTAGGGATCTAAGCCAAGAGCTCTAATACCAATACAAGAGACTAGGATTGGCCACTCAAAGCATGGAGTGACAACATGGGTGTGGGTCACTATCCTAGGACAATAGCCAAGAAAGGCCATGAAAGGTTGGGCAAGAGTACCAAGAAGACATGAATGTCTATAGAGTGAATATGATCAAAAAGGGTACAATGTCCATGAGCCCTATGCCTAATATAGCCCAAGGCTCCCAAAAGTACACATGTAAATGTCCCTAAGCCCAAGTGCCTAGGCCCCATTCCCCATGTGCATGTGCACCCAAACCTACTTCATTACAGTCCCCAAAACCTCGCCATCCGCTTAACCTGAAAAGCCAAAAAGATCCAAATGATGGCCTCAATACCTAGTATCACCTCAGAAGTTAACGCTCAGCTGGATCGCGATAAAATGGCTAGAAGCATAAGGATTCTACAAAAGGAAACCCCCACATCTAGGTGCCAAGATCACCAACTCCCAAGCTTCAGCAAGAATCCAGAATAATAGCTTCCAACTCGACTCATGTACCAACACCACCTTCAAAAAAGTCTCCAAGCAACAAGATACAACACCTTGTCCACCTTACCTGACCCTATTCCCATTGAAGAATAGCTACCCATGGTGCCAAATCCCAAAGAGAACTATGCACACACTTCTCTAGAACCACCAAGCAACCCCAAGGCTCAAAAACATGACCACGATCCAACACGTGTGCACCATGCCATAAAAGCAACTTGTAAGTTGGAACTAGAAAGACACAGCTCCACCAATCACACCAACAAAGCTGACAAGTAGCATCCAAGCTTTCATTGTGGATGGGCAAATGGTTCTTTGTCCTTGCCCGCTATCACCTGCCTCGCTAAACGCATGCATGATAAGCGTGAATCCCAAGCCCATGTGTACATATCTAACATAGCCCCATCCCCCTCCCTTCTCAATTGTACAATTACTATCTCCACTAGGAATGATAAAAATAAAATAAAAACTTGAAAACATAACAGAAAATGCCAAAAAAAACATCTAAAAATATGTAACGTAGCCCCTCCACCCCCCTCCCTCTCTCAATTGTACAATTACTACCTCCATAGGGAATGATAAAAATTAAAATTAAAACCTGAAAACATAACCAAAAAAATGTCCAAAAAACATCCAAAAACACACGTTTACCCGTATTTGTACACATGGCAAGTGAGGGAAAGTATAATGCCCATGCAAAAACCTAGGTGCCACCATTTGGCACAACAACAAATATCTGCCAAGCACGATCCCCATGCCGTAGTGTTCTACTCAAACCCATGCCCCGTTGAATCCTCCTCAAGCCTAAGGCGAAGGGAACCCATCCATCTGGGTCCCTAGAACCTCGCCATCCGCATAACCCCAAAAGCCAAAAAGATCCATATGATGGTCTCAATACCTAGTATCACCTCAAAGGTTAACGCTTAGTTGGATTGCGACAAAATGGCTAGAAGCATAAGGATTCTATAAAAGGAAACCTCCTTATGTAGGTGCCAAGATCGCCAACTCCCAAGCTTAAGCAAGAATTGAGAGCAATGGCTTCCAACTCAACTCAGGTACCAACACCACCTTCAAAAAAGTCTCATGGACTCCAAGCAACAAGATAGAACACCTTGCCCACCTTACCTAACCCTATTCCCATTGAAGAAGAACCACCCATGGTGCCAAATCCGAAACAAAACTATGCACACGCTTATGTGGAACCACCAAGCAACCCCAAGGCTCAAAAACATGACCACGACCCAGCATATGCATGCACCATGCCATAAAACCAACTTGTAAGTTGGAACTGGAAAGACACGGCTCCACCAATTGCACCAACAAAGCTGACAAGAGGCATCCAAGCTTTCGTTGAATGGGCATCCAAGCTTTCGTTGAATGGGCAAATGGTTCTTTGCCCTTGCCCGCCTCCACCCACCGCACGAAGCACATGCACGATAAGCTCGAACCCCAAGTTCATGTGTATATAAGTAACGTAGCCCCCTCCCCCTCCCTTGTCAATTGTACAATTACTACCTCCACCAAGAATGATAAAAATAAAATAAAAACCTAAAAACATTACAAAAAATGCCAAAAAACAAAGTCTAAAAATATGTAATGTAGCCCCCTTCCCTCCCTCTCTCAATTGTACAATTACTACCTCCACCGGGAATGATAAAAATAAAATAAAAACCTGAAAACATAACAAAAAATGCCAAAAAATATCTAAAAACATACATGTGTACCCACATTCGTACACATTCATATACACACCCCACACACTCATATGTGCACCCACATACTCCCATTTGCACACTCACATGCACGTGTATGCACATTTTTACATGCCCGTGCACACCTATGCACCTACATGTGCACAAATCACATTCCCAGGTGCCTTTGCACCCAATTAAGTCATCTCAAGATATATATGATCATAAAATAGTACAAAGCATGACCACCAAATATATAATCTAGAGACTCTCGGAATCAATGCCCCTAGTCAACCACGTGTATTCGACTACCACATCATCAATGCCAAATCATCATTACCTCTACATGCTAGGCCAAATCATCAATGCCAAATCACTCGGACGACGACCGGGGTGAGGAGAGAATGGTCAGAATTCAAGTGGCATACATGGGAGGCGAACACATCAGCTTGCAAAATTCAAGTGGCATTCATCGGTCGTCGTGCAGGATTCGATGACGGAGTCGGTCTCAGCGTCCACAAACTTGCAAAGAACACCGCTAAGCTTCATAATATCAAGAGGAGCCATAAATTCTTCTCATCTATGAGAAATTCGGAATACAGCAGAGTAACAAACGGCTTGCGCATACAATCACAAATGATTATGGAAGTATTATTGCCAGAAAGACCACACTAGTGTAACAGAAGGCTTTGTCAGATCCTTTTTTTGTTCCAAACGACTGATCCCCGAAACAACAGACTCAAAACTCCTGGCATTAAAAATGTGTGGCCAAACCCCAATGGAGTTCTTATGACTATATACATGAGGAAAGCAAACATCTTGTTTGCACAAAATAATACCAATTAAATGCAAGCAATGCTGCGTTGGAGCTGCTGAAGCATTCCAAAGAACAAGATCCTCATGGTGCTTACATGCAAGAAGGCTCTTTGCAGCTGGTGGGAGCAGAAGCATCAAGAGACTGAAGGCCTGCAAATGCATATCCAGTATTTCACTTCACATGCACTTCATCATATGGACACTACCTGACTGTACATGGGCGATCTCGATCTCGCATCGCAGTACCTGCAGGGCTCTAAAAGGCATTTCTGTTTGAACAACCAACAAGCTTCGGTGTCTTCTCACACTGCCCCCTTATGACTTTTCTCTCTCACCCTTAATAGGAGGAAACACCAGCTATCAATGTGTATATGGTATGGTTCATGTTTTCCTATGCTCTGTGCTTCGGATTTGTCCCAGTAAGAACAAGTATCGGAAGCGGAAATCAAAGGGTATGACAGCAAAATGTTTTGAGTTGAGAAATTTGTGCTGCCGATGGCTTGAGCAATTCCTTATCAGACTAGACTGTTGGCAAGGTAGGAACTGGCATACCCAGTCCAGGATTTCGCCTTCTTCGACCATGTCACATGCAAAATCAAACAACAACTTCGGTATCAGCAGCTTCCCCCTGGCACTCACGCCCACTGATGCGCGAGCATAATCTTGCAGTGAGGATTGCAACTCCTCATGCACATTCTCTGCCGTGTACACCCGAACCTGCAAACAAGACATTGTGGATTTGTACCCCTTTCTTTGTTCATGTATCACAGGCAAGCACTCTTGCAACAGAAAAGAAGAGCCTGCACAAAATATAATTACCGCAGGAGAAGAACTGGCTCCAAAGCTTAGACTGAATGTCACCAACGGCTCCACACGATCGATTGCAAACATGCTGACCTCTTCTCTTAGCTTCAGTTTCTGATGTGCCAATAGTAATGCCTGCATTTACCCACATTATTATTGTCAAGGTGTAGCAGAGCTAAGGTGAAAGTGGCCATTTTAACCTATAAATGGTGCAATGTTTCTACCAGACAATCTCAAGAGAATTTGATAGGGGTTTGCTTAGCAACTCACAATTTGAGGTCTATACCATTGAGCTTTGGCCTTCAGCAAAAGGTGCTCAATGACAACCGCATTGAATGAGTGCCCTCCAACCGTGTAAGCCGCCTGCACAATATTGAGAAATCTAGCCAGATGACATAATGGCAAGCTCTTTTCCACCAGCCCTTTCTTGCAAGCAAAACAGTTGTTTTATAAACAAACCTTTTGCATCAGTGAAAAGAACTTGAAATCGTTTTTCGGAACTCCGTAAGCAAGGTACGCCTAAACACGGTGTACAGAAAAGTGAGATTATATAGATGGAGGATTATACAGAAAAGAGGTTTGAGTGGAAATTGTTCTCCAGCCCTCACACACACATCCTCTCCCTGAGTTTTTCTAAACAAAACATATGCAACACATGAAGAAAAAAGGGTCATAAGCAACTAACATGCATCATCAAAGCATTGTAGACATTGATCCAAAAAGCCAATTTCTCCTCATGTTTCATGGTGCTTGGATCAACTCGAGATAATTGTTCCACCAGAGATCTTTTAATGAAAGTTTCAACACAGATGACATGGTTAGCTCAATGCATGAGTTGGCTTTGAAATTCCAAGTGCCTGAGCTCGTAACCTAGAGTTTTCTATCAAACACACACGTATATGAAGTTCATATCCAGTGTTTCTCTGCAAGCTGATTGTAAGCTCACCTGAACATCCGAAGGGCCTCAGCAGCGTAGTCCAGTTGCTCTTTTCCAACCAACATCTCAGAAACTTCAATGGCTGTGCTATAACTGCCAATATCTGTCCAAGGGAGCTTCTCTGGTGTTTTATAAGGATCAAAGGACCTGTCAGTTCCTATATCCTTGTTTTGCAAGTCAATTGGTGGACTTCGAGTAGTTGACATGAAAGATGACTCAGAAAGAGAGGAAACAGAGGAGGCTGTGATGTTTCCATAGGGTGAAGTTGGGGAAGAAGTCCTTTTGGATGAAGGAAGACTATCTGTAGGATCTGCCAAGTGCCGATAAATACTGACCATACAATTTACCATTTCTTGTGATAACTTATTTGGCTGGTGCCAAAAGTTTTTCACATCCACGACTGTCACCTTGCTTGCCATTTCTCCATATAACGTTGCATTTGAAAGAGCAGAGTGCTTGGATTTCAACTGCAGAAGCAACCAGATTGACTCTCTCTCTCTCTCTCTCTCTCTCTCTCTCTCTCTCTCTCTCTCTCTCTGTTACACTCTTTCTGATCTTAAAGAAGTTTTCTTCACTTTTGACGGCTTCTTTCCACTGATTTTCACACACAAAAAAAGTGTGTGTGTGAGAGAGAGCAAGTTTTAGTAGGATGTGACCACAACACTCATTTCTGGCCTCATAAACCATAAGAATCATCAGCAGCACAACCCTAAATGTGAAAAAAGCTTCTATTCCACCAGAAAAAGCAAGCATGCAATGGGTAGATACCTTTTCAGGAGAAACGAAGCTTGATTGTTGCCAGAAATTTTTGCACCCCAACTTTGCATTTTGAGCCAGGCAGTCAGATTGTGAGCCACTTTCATCTCCAGAATAGTAGTTCTGAAATAAACCTTGCTTGATGGGACTCGTGAAGTTCCCCCCTGAGTTATTACTGAGGCTGCTTTTAGGTGGAGAAGTAAGGTTACAAAGTCTAGGAGATAAAGGATTTGCCAGAGCAGTTGGAGTAGAGCAGCAAGGCTGTTGTGTAGAGCAAAAATCATTTGGAGGCTGGTTGATGCTTGACTCTCTTAGTTGAGCTTCTTGACTTTGGACGTGCATGGGAAGTTTCAACAATGTACCTTCTGCTCTTTGTCGTTCCCTTTGCTCGTAGCCTAGCAGCAAGTGTAAGGAAGCAATCCGCTCCTCGAGGCTTGAGATAGCCACTTCCAGCATGGCAACATCTGTGACAAGTTCTTGTGCCTGCAGGTAGAAAGATAATACCATTTGGATAATCAAAATTTGCAGATACTTAAAGAATCACACTAGCATTTTGATAATCAAAATTTGCAGATACTTAAAGAATCACACTGGCATTTTGACAACCAAAGTTGGCCAGGGACATACATGTACAGGCAGATTGGCGACTGTAGAGAAAGCTCCAGCTTCTTGCCTGAACGCATTTTCTAATGCATAATGCAGGTCAACCTCTTGTTGAAGCTTATTCTGTAGCCCAAAAACCTGCATCCTCCAGACATGAACAAGAAGTTTAATTTACATGTCATGAATTATTTAAGTGTTGTGAAGCATACATAAGTTCTCATTATTAAAGTGCTAAGGGCAATGATAAACAAGAGCTGCAACATAGGCCATTTTTTGTCTTGTAACAACACATGCAAAATAGAAAACAACTGTACACATTTTTGCAAATCAGTTAGTGCTACACAACAACCTAACTCAAACAAAGGGCATGGCATATACATCTTTCTCCAATTGATGGCGTTGTGCTTTGAGGAAGTCAAATCTGTTTTCATGACTTTCATGCTCTCCAACCAAAGCATCCTAATCAAGAATAAGAGGCACAGAAAAGAATCAGAACTCTCTCTCTCTCTCTCTCTCTCTCTACATACATACATATATCTATATATATACACATACATATATGTGCGTGCGTGTGTGTATATGAAATGTGGGAAATTTATAAAAATGTCAGAACAAGAGTAAAGAGGATACATTGCCCTACCTTACATAAGAAACAAGCAGACCTGTGAAAGCTCATGGAGGAGCCTTAAGAAATCAGAAAGGGATGTACTGGAAGCAACAAAAAAAAGCAGCTCAAAAAATGCATGCATAGGCCAAAGAAGCATATGCTTGGAAGAGTTTGTGGGAAACACCAGCCAAGTACTGTTGTGCAGAAAACCTTGGACAAAGAAAGGTGGAGACAAGCTAAAGCACTCAGTTTTATATTCATGGGAACGAAAGATGAAGCAGAAACGTCTCCGCCAGAAGCAATCATGTAGGTGACCATAGGAACAACATGACTGGAGGGAGGAGTCATGCATTGAAAAGGCACAGTGCATGGGTTAAGATACCAATAGAAAGGTACTCATAGTCATCCCTGTTAGTGTTACTCAAGAAGATGCAACATTGGAGGAGACTACAATATAAATGTATGAGGGTCGCACCAATGCAAATTCAGAAATGAGGGTTGAAGCAAATGCAAGCATCAGATGTAGTCTCTCCTGCAGTTGAGCCATAACAAGTGGTGTCAGCCTAAGGAAGACCAATCTTCTGAGCCTAACATGGAGTTAATGGTTGTTGGTGGTCTGGGCATGCAAAGCCAAGGGAGTATAGACAAAGTTTTGAAGTCTTCCACAAACAATCACGTGAAGTGACAATCTCGACACTAGGAGCGTCAGTGGTATTCTGAGCAACATACTTAGGTTTGATGAGAGACGTTAATTTGATGAGTCTCGTCCTCTGCTTCCAGCTTATCAGGAAGGAGGCGAGATGAGAACAACTGCAGTTCCAGTAGGAGAGAATGTGACACCCATCTCTCCTGACAATGTTCAAACAATGCAAATCAGGAGACTGTTTAGCAACTGGACACAAAAACGCAAGGGAAGCCTCCATCAAGGTTGGCTGCTCAAGCACAAAGCATCCAAAGCATGTTCACAACTATGCACCGGTTGGACCAAGTCCCAGGCAAAGTTAATACTTTGCAAGGGGCAGCTTCCGGGAAATCTAGGCAGGCAGTACAGACTGCCAACAAACAGGCAAGCTACAGGGTAGGACATTCAAGTGGGCAACCCAAAATCTGGTCAGGCTGGCCGATCAGAAAAACAGCAGTGAGGGACCCTGTTAAAAAGCCCACCCCACCTGTATTCTTCATCTCAGCATTGTTGCTAGTTTCTGTTCCAGCCCCTTCCTTAGCATGTGAGTGGCCCCATATTAGCCCGAAATCCACAGCAGATCAGTCCCCACTGCCCAACATTCACATTCAGACAGAGGATTCAGGTTGACTTGATTGGACTGAGGGTATTTAGCATTCGTCTCCTTCAGCCACAATCTAATAGGCTTGTACATAGATGCTCTCAGAAGTAAGACGTGTATAATAGTTAAGACGTTTGTGTGTGCTTGTGAATCTTCTGACCAACATGCCCTTTCATGAGACGTCAGCAATCTCTTTCTACATGTTTCCCATTTGCAGAACAGGTTGTGTTGATTGCACATTGCAGAGATGTTAGTCTCAGCATCCAAATGCTTGTCAAATAAAGAAGCATGCCTTTCTAAAGGCCATCAAGTGTGACTTCCAAAATTACACAGACCCAGCACCAGAAAACACTAATTCCCTTCTCACTTGCATACCTACTCCACCCGAAGCCGACAGTTTTGATCCATCCTCCTCGTCCATCTAGCCATCAGGGCCATCCTAAGCCTCAAGTTGTCATGGTCAAGAATTTGAGAAGTTTCAAAGCCTCAAAGAAAGCTGTTCATATATGGCAAGGTCCCACAAAAAGACCATGTACCATTGTTTTCCAAAATCCTGAACCATCAAGTCTATCATCTTCATCCATGCACATCGGATCTCATGGACCGATGGATAGAACTTATGAAGCTGCAAACTTGATATGGACTAGGTATGATTCAGACATAACCACTCCACACTTGCCCAACCCTATTGATTCTCTGGTGCAGTAACCTGTTTTGGCAATAAATCACTTTGAGTGGAACCACACAGAGAGATTTTAATGTTGTGATGCCTCGTCTGTAGTAAACCCTCATAATACCCTAGCCGAGTCTGCTATCTGCTTGAAGCATATACCTGTTGAGTACATCATATGGGACATGGAGACTACTGTTTTTTCTCTGCTGGAGCTCAAGTGTGATAGGTAGGCAGTAAGAATGGGGGAGCACACTATGCTGCTTAGCATTGCACAAGATGTAACAGTATTATCGTTGTCGTGCAGGCAGAAACCTAAACTCCCTGTGCAAATCATTGAGTATAAGGACTGAAGAGCGTGGCACTCTACATGCATAGACCCTCTACATACAAGAACGCTCTTAATCTATTATTCTTTTTGCCTCATTCTAAGAACCTGATGGAGAGTTTACCTTTTGTTGAAAGATTGCAAGAAAAAAATCAAGATTGTGGCAACAAAATGGAAAGCTTTACCTCTTTTTCAGGTGTCTGTGGCTCTAAATACTTGTCCACAAAAACAATCTTTGTTTCAAGATCAAGTGCCTTGTGTTTCCGCGGAGTTTTCTCTGGTGCAGAGCTGCTCAGGAGGAAATAATAAATATAGTAAGTTTAACAGCAAGCTAGTATGAAGTTTTGGCATAATGGAAGCCTTTTTCTCCTACCTTTTTCTCAGTGGATGGACAGTCACAGTTGAATGTGAGGGGTGTTCATATGCTTCATCTCTGTGGCAGAACATCTGCAAGCACATAAAAGTCAGGTCATGCATTCAAAATCCATGTTTGTGCATCCCACATTCTGATAACATAGACCTTGTGAACTAACTAGACATGTGCTACCCCCTGGCTCCACAATGAGGAGAAATGTAAGCATTCACTTTCTTCAGAGCTTAGTGACCCTTTTAGCACTAATTATGACCATAATCGCAACAATCTTAGCACAAATCAGGTTAGAGAAAGCCAATTGAAATGAGGGCTTGGTTGATCTTTGAGTGGAGGTATATAGTTTTACCTCCTCAAGCTGCAAATCTGTTGGGAGCTCTGATGGGTAGACTCTCCACATCACTTCCAAAATGGTGGCTTTGTAAGCATGTCATGGTGGTGCAAGAAAGGTGCTACTGGAGATCTGTTGGGGTGTTTCCATCAATCTCGCTGTGATCCACTTGGGAGATGCTGACAAGTGGAAACGGGAGTGGGGGGAGATCAAGAGAACGGTGTAGATTTCGCTTGTAGAGAGAGAGAGAGAGAGAGAGAGAGAGAGGGATGGGCGATAAAATGGAGAGAAATTGGCAAGCAAAGTGGCCTCGGATTGTGGTTGTGTGTGTAGAAGGAGCCTGGGAAGACTGCACTGCATGTGTTGAAGGGCGCATTACTGGTTTGGTTGACTAAAGCAAGTAGGCCCAGCTTAGGGGGGCCTTTTTTGAGCCGAAGAAGAAGAGAAAGAAGCAAGGTATTTGATGATGAGATGATGATGGTGGTGAGAGTATCCTGGCTGCAGAAGCAAGCAAGGTATATATGAAGAGAAGAAAGAAGCACTGGTTCTGAGGCAGTTCCAGAGCGTCAAAGAAGAGGAGAAGGCCTTGGGAAAGTTGTGTGTGTGTGTGTGTGTGTGTTGGGGGGGCACTGTTGCTGGGAAGTGATGTGTGTAAGGGACACCTTTGCGGGTGAGTGACGCAAAAACCCACTATCAGGAGCGAGGGCCACAGAGAGACAGAGAGAGAGAGAGAGGAGAGAGTTGTTTTTCTTTTGTCTTTGCCTTTGCCCTTGATTTCTGTGTGCGTGTATGTGAGTGTGAGAAAGAGAGAGAGAGAGAGAGAGAGAGAGAGATATGGGGGGTGGTATTTGAGCACACGCTCACACACAGAATCCACAGTGGATGTTTTTAATTATAACGTTCCTTTTCCGCCGCTCTCAGCTTTTCGAACTCGCTTTTGAGCATTGCCTCAAGATGACTCAGCACCCACAATCAACAATTTTTGAATTCTTTACCCATTGAATTATACCAGATTTGGAGGAAAAAATTTCTTTACCCATTGAATTATACCAGATTTGGAGGAAAAAAATTCCCAAGATTTCTTTTATAAAGTGACGTGATTTTTTTTAAGGAAGGCTTGAAATTAACCAGAAATGGATATTTACGCCCGGCTTGTTGTGTTAACAACTCATCTCGGCAATTTGTACAAGGGTGTACATCCACCATAGTCGGCGCGAGAATCAAACCCATGTACTCTGGGATAACACTCATCCTCTTCTACCAACAACTGAGTTAGTGCCGTGGTTGCCAACATCAATTTTTTTGTTCTTCTCGACTTTTTGCTGCTGCTTATTATTCTTCTTTTCTTTGGCTCAAAGAATACTAATGTTTGGCCTTGGTGTAAAGTAGGTCCAATTAGGGTATATTTTTCGATTTGGTGGTAGGTCTAATAGGTTTTCTTTTTCCCTCTTATGAGAACCAACTCTTATTAATTAGTTAAAAAATAGAAGTACTTATTTAATACATTCTCTCTCTTTTCCTTCCTCCTTTCTTTCTCCCTTTTGTTAGATCAGAGACACAGCTCAAGACCAACATAGTCTTTAGGTTATGTATTTGGTCTCATATGTCATTTTTTTAAAGATGTAAATATAATTTTCTCTCTCACACACACACACATGCAAAAACAAGCACCAAACCCTCTCTCTCTCTCTCTCTCTCTCTCTCTCTCTCTCTCTCTCTCTCTCTTGCACACACACACACAAAAAGGCAAAGGTAAGGTCTTATAATAGAAGAAGAGGCAGAAGAATACATGGAAAATTCAAAGGCAAGCTCTTATAAAATATAATTTTTTGTTTATGTTTGAGAAACAAATTCAGCATTCATAAAATCCATTATAATGGAGTTGTTCTTACGAAAGGTAGGAAATGCAATCACTGACCAACAAGTAGTGGTACTATAAACAGCCTTTCCTAGCTTTGGCTCAAATATTACCAATGATGTGTCAAAATCTACCTTCTTCAGCACAAACTATTAAATCTGCAAAGCTTTTCACAATGCTTTTTTTTTCTTTAATTAACTATTTCTTCTACTGGTAGCCAACCACAAAACAATGCAAGCCCAATATCGCTTATCTTTTATTTATGGGATGTGGAGAGCATGTTCTCAAGGAGCATGAGGTGGTGGGGAGCTAGAGGCCGATTGATCATTCGGTTGCCCCTCTAGCCAATTCATGCCTTCGTGCCATCAAACACCAATTAACACTAATTACCTTTGAGGAACACCCGATCCTATTGCTAATTAGAAATCCAGCAAGAGTGTTCCAACTTCTTTGCAGTTGATTCTGCTTAAAATGATCAAATGTAAGCCTCTTATTAGATAATACGACAAGCTACGAAACCTTTTTGAAAAGGTTAAATTTTCTTTTAAAAAATGACAAGAAAGGATGCCATGGCTCCACTTGATTGTTTGTTGAACTTAATACATGCATTTATGAATCAAATAGACTCCATCTCGTTCGACTAGTGTTTGGGAAATGATTTTTAACATCAAATCCTTTCACAATGGATTCAAGAGGAAATTGTAATTCAGAACAAGCATTTTCTTTTTTCTTTTTTCTTTTTTGAAAGGAATCACTCTTGGGCACATTTTGGCCTTTTGCAACCCCACTCTCACTCTTATGTATGCTTTCTGCTCGTTTTGGCATGATTATAAATATAACTAAAGTTTGAGTTTTATGAGTATATTTTCCTTTTCCCAATCAATTTGAGAAGGAATTTCTTTTAAAATTGAACAAGTTCTAGGCTAACCTGAGTATCTTTTCCCAGGCAACGGGCTGGGTTGGTTCTCGAGCGTAGGAACAGCATCCAAAGAGTGAGTTTGGTGGGGGATGGGCAGCTTGGATGTGAAAAGCCTTGAAAACGTAAAGTCTGGAATCCGCAACAAAGCCGTATGCATTTCACACCCGTCACGGACATTTCAACGGGTGGACTTGGACTTGTCTGCAGGTAGTTAAATGATGGCAACTCACTTTTCCAGAAATATATAAATGTCACGGAATATCTTGTCAAATTTTTTTTAAAGGACCCTTCAAAATACCCCCAAAAAATAAATAAATTTGCATTACCTTAATTACTTAGTTAGTTTATCGTAAGGCTCATTGCACCTTCCTAATCATTCTTCCGTCGCATTATTCTGCCAACAATTTCCCTTCATGCAAAAAAAGACATCATAAAATACACTTAATATATATGGCACCAAATTATTTTTTTGCATTTCCATTAAATATATTGTGCGAGAGATTTTCAAGAATAAGAGTATTTTCTAAGGTTTCATATTCGTATTTAATGATTAATGCTTGAAAAAGTCAATGAAATGATGACATTACATACTAAAATGAAACCTTATATTATTGTGCTATCTAGAATTTGGGAAATTAAACACCTACCCTAAGCCAAGCCCTAAATTTTTTTTGGAAATATATATTATATTACATAACAGCTACCATCCTTGCATCTTACCCAGATACATCTGATGATTTCAAAACCAGACAGATTGCACAGTATTCAATCTTCATTCAGCCATTTGCATATTTCTTTAAGCCATTTGCATATTTCCTGTCTTCAAAGACAAAAGAACATTCATCCCATCCCAACTGCTTGCTGGCCTGTAGAATTGGGTCAGTTAAAAACTTTTTCTAAACTGATTAGAGAGTTAATTACTCCCCTTAAGCAAAAACTTTTTCTAAACTGATTAGAGAGTTAATTACTCCCCTTAAGCTTAATCGACTCAGTTAAAAACCTTTTCTAAACTCATTAGAGTTAATTACTCACTTTAAGCTTAATACAAGTAAATTAAACACTAACCTTTATTAAACTCCCTCGCCAAAAAAAAATAATTTGTCTAAACTCAATGTAACCTAATTAGAAAGTTAAACCTCTCTTGCTTCAAGCATGTTTGTGCCCTCGTTAAATCTAAAAGCCGCGCATTTAAAATCAAATATATATAATATGGGTAACGTTTGAGAGATGAAATGATGTAATAGCACTTATATAATATAATATATATTTCCAAAAAAAAGCAGGCCTTTTAAAAACATTAAAAAAGTTAAGTTCGGTTGTCTATATTACATTAACGTTAAGCAAGTCCGTGTGAATGGAGATCCATAAGTAATTAATTTAAATTTTTTCACATTCTCGCAATTCCCGCCAAGATGGATAGGATTATATGATAAATTTTGATTGGGTCCTCAAATGCGTAGCAGGCTAGCACGTTTTGCAACACGAGATGGGCTCACAAGCCAAGGAACCCCCCCTCCCCCCTTTCAAATCATAATCAAATGCTTTTTTTTCCCCAAATCTCTGTAGCACGTTAGAAAACTGCCAATTCCCTTTGCAAACCCCCCCTTCCCTTTTCAGCTTTTTCCAGCTTTAAAGGCAGGTGAGCCTAGGCCAGTGGGACACACACACGCATACACACATACACTCACCCTATCCCCTCAAAGCTGCTGCATCTCCACAAGAGTTCAAACTCCATTGTTTTCGATTCCCTGCTTTTTGACATATAAATTACAATACACACTCTTCAACACCACCACCACCATACCCTTGCTTATTTCCTATAAAAAGCTGCTTATGTAACAAAAAAGAAACAATTCCCCATGTTGTATCCTTTACTTTTCCCTCACATGACATTGGACAATTTGCTAGAGAAATTTCACCTCAAAACTCGAGCACTCCAAGTACTGAGCAAAAATGTAGTGTTCTTGTACCTTAAAGCATTGCACAATGCTTATTTATGTCCCCTGACTACCTATATGGCAGGTACCTCTATCTCTTCTCCTAAGCTCTTGGCTCAACATCGTCAACAAAGCTGATAATCTAGTTGCTAGCATAGAAAGCTCCATCCTGCAAAACAGTACCTCCTTCTCTTGCCATTACCATCTAAAGTACATGAGCTCATATGCATTATCTCATTCTTTCAAAGGTTACCACCACAATGCAAACCATTCCAATTTCCTCCTCCTCTTGATCTTACCATCTATAGTACATGAGCTGCATTTTACCCCTCATTCTTTCACACTTTCTAGCAAAGGTTACCTCTACCACCACAATGTAAACCATACCTCCTCCTCTTGCCCATTACATTTCACACTTTGTAGCAAGGGTTACCTACCACCACAATACAAACCATACCTCCTCCTCTTACCATTACAATCTGTACATGAGCTAGTATGTGTCCAACCCCCTCATTCTCTTACACTTTGTAGTAAAGGTTACCACAACATAGTAAACTCTGGTGAAGGACTATCTAACAACATCATGTCATACTTTTCACTTGTCACTCTTACATTAAGAATTACACAAATAATCACCTTGATTTCTTATCTAGGCTGAGTATAATGTGTACTTCATGTTTACACGATTTTAGTCCACTCAAGTGTAGCAATATAAATACACCCTAATTTTTTCAAGAAGGACACAAGAGAAAATTACAACCGTCGAGGATGCCTAGTCTTGAATCTTATCAGCGTCCTAGGAAAAGGGGCCAAGGTCTTCAATGTCAACCTTGACAAATGGATGGTATTTACCCATTTCCAAGAAGCTGCTGAGACAAGGACGTAAAGAGAGCAAAGATTATTCATTTAGTATGTTATTAATATCAATAAGTCGATTCTTAGAGCTTGACTTTCTCGACATGTCAACAAGTACTAAGAATCGTCCTATCAAGCCAAGTGATTATAAGAGTGGTAAATAGTGGTTCTCCAAAACCTCAATTTTGAATTCCCAATTAAACTATTTTGTTTCCTAAATCTTTATAATATTTTGAAAGAAATCTCTGAAAGGAGGACCTGTAATGGAAATCTACATTTGCATTGTATGTTTGTATTTTAAGCATGAAAAGATGGTAGACAATACCATAATTTTCCTAAAGATATCTTTCAAAAAGGACTTGTAATGAAAATCTATATTTGCATTGTATGTATGTATTTTTTAGCATTAAAAGATGATGGAGAATACCATAATTTTCCTAATACTAATGATATATTTCAAAGAAGTACTTGTAAAGGAGAGACTAGTAATAAAAAATGCACATTTTGCATTGTATGTTTGTTTTTATTTAACATTAGATTATGTTAGAGGTGTAAAAGAATACAATGTGTGGTGTATACAAGAGAACACTCATAAGAAGCAGTATCTTGCATTGCACAAAACTTAAAAAAACTCAAATTACATAATAAAAGACAAAGAGAAGCATATTACACTAATAGACTCATATAGTATTACACAAGAAGATAAGACTACCAACTAATTTCTTGTATAAGGTCTTATCCCCATAAGGTTTGAAGTGGCTTTTGATAGACAACTTGAGATTAACCTCCATGGGGTACTAACTACCTTACAGTCTGCAAGAGAAGGGATCCCATTAGGGCTTGAATGGGCACAAGATATATGAAACTCTACTTTTATATAGCCAAGGTTCCATGGAAGCTTGCATGAGTTCTCTAAGAAATGCATTTAGTGAAATGATTAATACCTTGATTAGTTTAGGATTAGGCCCAATAATTATCTTATATACTTGGCCCTCCATTCGCACTTATTAAACTATGCCCATGCCCACACTTTACAAGCATATAGGCTAATATGTCCATGAGTAAAAGTCTCCTGAAAGTCAAAACCTTTAACATGTGCAAAACCTTTGGTAAACCAATTGTGCCTTTGTACTTTTCCAAAGGACCATCGGATTTGTATTTTACCTTGTAAGCCCACTTAGTGCCAATTACCTTACATCTTGAAGGAAGATCTATAAGGTCCCAAGTGTGTTTTTTTAAGGATGGAGTCATATTCTATGTGCATGGTTCTTGCATCTTAGAGGACGTCCTAAGTGTGTTTTTTCATGATGGAGTCATATTCTACTTGCATGATTGCCATCCACTTCGGATCCCTAGCTTTAGATCCCCTTGTGCTTCAAAAAAGGTGGGAGGCTCCTAAATATTGAGTACCTCTATCATGAAAGAAAAATTCACAAGACTCTCTCGAGTGTGTTTCTCCTGTAGCCTTCTAGATCTGTGAACATCTTAAGTTGCATCCTTGATGGGGACAGATGTTTTACTCTATCTAAAAGTTTCCTATGCCACTTAGGGAATGTCTTACCCTTTTATAGCACATCATGCTCTAGATCTTAATTTTCAAATTCTATCTCCATAGGAAATGTATGGGCTGCCCTCCAATTGAATAATGTAAGGAAGTCTATGTTGCATGTGGAGGTTGCATATGGAGTTTATGTTGCTTTGGTGATTTCCTTATTGCATGATAAAGAGGAAGCTTCTCCTTTGTTCAAAGAATATAATGCATTATTTTTTGGCTGAAGTAGCAACAAATGATGTTTACATTATGAATAGGACCCCCATTAAAGTTGTTCATGTGGCATGACGACGTGTCTCACTTTAAAGTGTTTGGATGTATTACACGTGTGCATGTTCCTCTCGTGAAGGGAGAACCAAGTTAGATCCAAAAGTAGAGAAACACATCTTCATTGAATATGCTTTGGATTACAAAGGTTCTAGATTTTCTAACCCTACCGCTCGTGAGATGCAAGTAAGCAAAGACGCCGCCCTTGATGACATGAGATAAGAATAGATGGCATGCACGAGTGAAGGCAATTGATGCAGGTGTAGGTAGTAATGATGATATGTCCCACATGGAGAGTAATAATAACAAGTGCTTATTGGACCTAGAGAGTCCTCAAGCAATGGATCTAGTAGTAGCCCGTGAGATTACGTAGGTTAAGGACAGATGCAAGGAATGTAGATGCATCGTCTCGTGGTACTATAGGTGCTGAATGTATCACACAAAGGGAAGGATAAGGTACATCAACCTTTTGTGCCTGCTCTTAGTAGGTCACTCTTTATGTGGATGGTGACTCTAGTGGCTCCGTGCAGAGCCTTGATGAAGAGCTTGGCATTCTGCTAGTGATGGTTACTCCTAGTGCACGAAGAACTAAGGCTATTTTGAGGACACTTGGCAGTGATTCAGGTATACGTAGGTCTACTCGAGTTAGATACCCTGATAGGTTGAGATATGATATGAATATATAGTCCATCACTATACTTACATAGTTAAAGCAATATAGGAGATAGAACCCACTTGTTTTGAGTAGACACTTAGAAATAAAAAATGGGAAGATTCCATGGATGAGGAGATGGCAGCATTAGATACAAATGTGCAATATGGGAATTAATGACTTTGCCTAAGGATAAGAAGGCAATTAGATGTAAGTGGGTTTACAAGGTCAAGCATAACTTAGATGGATTTGTGAACAAGTATAAGGCAAGATTGGTTACCAAGGGTTATGCACAGACATACAATACAGACTATGAGGAGACATTTAACATGATTGCAACAATAATGGCACTATGAGAGCTGTCATTGCTGTGGCTATAACTCAGATGGATCTGTGAACAAGTATATGGCAAGATTGGTTGCCAAGGGTTATGCGAGGACATTGAACATAGACTATGAGAAGAGGAGACATTTAGCCCGATTGCGAGAATGGCAATTGTGAGATATGTCATTGCTATGGTTATAGCAAAGGGTTGGTCTTTACATCAAATGCATGTAAAGAATACATTCTTATATGGTGATTTATAAGAACTTTACATGATGCACCTACCAAGTTATGAGAGCAATGCATATCCAGATTTTGTGTGTAGATTCTACAAAGCCTTGTATGGCTTAAAGTAGGAACCTAGAGCATGGTTAAATAAGATTAGGGAGTATCTTGTTGTGCCATTGGATTTTGGAGGAAAAGAAACAAAGAAATATGGACACACTAATGTAGATTTTTTACTTTAAGTGAAAAAGATAGATAGAGAGATCATGCTATTAGTAATTTATGTGGATGACTTAGGGGATAGTGATGCTGACATACATTCATGATGCTTTTGAAGTAGAAGTTTAATATAAAAGATTTGGGTAAACTGTAGTATTTTCTTGGTATAGAGGTGGTGCGCTCACCAGATGGCATTTTGTTGTTTATAGAAGTAGTATGACTTGGCTTGGACATGTTGTCTAATTGTGGTATGATAAAGGTAGTATGGCTTGGACATGTTGTCTCAGTATGGTATGACATGCAATGAGCTTATTTCAGTGGCATTGGAGCATAACACTAATCTTTCTATATATATGTGTGTGTGTGTGTGTGTGTGAGCTTTTGGAGGATCTCACAATGTGCATGTGTATAGTGGGTAGCTTGATCTACATGGCCATTACTAGTCCATATTTGACTTGTAAGTCAACTTATGCAGCCCCCAAGAAGTCACACTTGGATGTAGCTAGATGGATTCTCAGATGCATAAAGTTTACTATTGATTGTGGGCTTTTCTATAAGGTTGGTAGAGAGATATAGCTACATGGGTATACATATGTTGATTGGACTGATAGTGTCTCAGATAGGAGATTTATTAGTGGCTTTATGTTTTCTTCTGGGAGTGATGTGAGTTGGAGAAGCAAGAAACAACCACCTATTTTTTTTGTTGATTTACAGAGGTAGAGTGCAGGGGTGCTACTATGGTAGTGTATGAGGTAGCTTGGTTTCAGAAGCTACTTGGTGATATGGGTGACTCCATGGATAGGGATAGTGTCATTTATTGTGATAAAATTAGTAGCATAGAGCTAGCCTGTAACCCAGTCTATCATGCTAGGACAAAGCATATTAAGGTGCATTATCATTTTGTGAGGGCGAAGGTTATTCAATATATGCAACGCATGCTAGAGAGAGAACTTCTGGGAAAAAAGTGGGGTACGTGGAAAAGAAATTTCAAGTACACAGCTACACAGCTACAATATAAACTTGTTAATAAGCTGATAATATATGAGATTCTTATCGTTAGTATTTTCCTTTAGTGACACAATTCTAAAGACTCTCCTAGAGACACAAAATGTTGCTAAACAATACTTAACATTTGTTTTATAAAGTTTAATTATATAAGTCTTAAAGTGTTGCTAGGAATGTTGATAAGCGATTCCTTGTAACTGTTTTATAAAGTTTAATTATATAAGTCTTAAAGTGTTTCTAGGAATGTTGATAAGCGATTTCTTGTAACTAAACTTAAAAAAGAGAGAGTTGAATGTCGTTTAGCAACACACAAAATGTCACTAAACGACACTTGACTCTTTTAAAAAAACAAAGTGTGGTGCTGTAAGTCTAAAATTATTGCTCGAAGTGACGTTTTAGTGACATTCGTGATTTTTGTCACGAACCCCTATATACCTTGTAGTGATAACACACTCACTCATGTGTACCTTATAGTGATGAACGGGGTTAGTGACGCTAGTAATTTTTATCGCTAACCCCTTGACCCTAGTATACCTTATAGTGACACACACACACACATACACACTCACTCACTCACTCACATGTGAGTACTTGTGAGTTTCATACAACCTAGTGTAAATATTTATACCACCTTGAAAGCTAAGGGTCTTATCTATCACATGCATTGAAATTGTGTTCTACAAATGACATTGAGATACGAGAGAATGGAGATCTTATGCATGCACACATATAGTGATCGTATGTATGCTTGGACAAATGCATTGGAATGTAGACATATTATCTCTCATGCAATAGGGTAATCCATTAACCTATTTATACTATTTTAGGTCTCATAGATTCATTGGGACTTTGAAGCTATTAATATTTCTCTCTCTCTCTCTCTCTCTCTCTCTCTCTCTCTCTCTCTCTCTCTCTCTCTCAAAAGAAGAAAAACTTCAACAAATGGTTTTACTTACACACATCGTGATGCCATCTTTCTCGGTCTACTCACATCACAATCTCCTTCCCAAGCTCGAAAGGTGTGAGAGTAGGTGTCAATATCTCAATGGGTGGCTCTTAGATAGTAACATGGGTGGCTCTTAGATAGAAACATGCGCCTAGCAGATAGAGTTGATTATATCTCGACTATGGTCTATAGTGGCATTGGCCATAGAGGCCATGGCATTCGTTAAAACCTCTCCAATGAATCCTCCATCTATGAGGACCTGCCTAACAAAAATGGTATACTAGAGGACCCATGGGCAAGGGGAAATGAAGGTGTGTGCAATATATGAAATGCACACAAGAGAGAGAACTTATGGGAAAAAAGGTGGGGTGGGTGCAAATGAAATTTGAGGTACACATCTACAATATAAACTTGATAATGAGTTGATAATAGATGAGATTCTTATCATTAGTAGTGTTGTTTAGTGACACAATTCTAATGACTCTCCTAGAGACACAAAATGTTGCTAAACATAAAGTTTAATTATATGTGTCTCAAAATTTGAGGTACACATCTACAATATAAACTTGATAATGAGTTGATAATACATGAGATTCTTATCATTAGTAGTGTTGTTTAGTGACACAATTCTAATGACTCTCCTAGAGACACAAAATGTCGCTAAACATAAAGTTTAATTATATATGTCTCAAAGTGTCGCAAAAGAATGTTGATAAGCGATTCCCCATAACTAAACTTAAAAAAAAGAGAGTCGAATGTTGTTTAGTGACATACAAAATGTCACTAAACGACACTCAGCTCTTTTTTTAAAACGTTTGGTGGTGTAAGTCTAAAAGTGTTGCTAGAAGTGTCGTTAGTGACATTCATAATTTTTGTCGCTAACCCCCATATACCTTATAGTGACAGCACACTCACTCACGTATACCTTATAGTGACGACAAGGGGTTAGCAATGTTCGTAATTTTTATTGCCAGCCCCTTGTCGCGCTAGACCCCTGTATACCTTATAGTTACACACACACACACACTCAAATGTGTGTACTCGTGTGTGTGTGTGTGTGTGTGTGTGTATTCATGTATACATACATACATACATATATGTATGTGTGAAATTTTTATATATGTGCTGAATTTTTACATATATATGTATATACAATGTAAGAGTTATTGATTCATGGGTTGCCGACCTTAATACTTGTGGCATAGATGTAGTATAATCATGTTAAGGGGTGGTTGTGGAGATAGGTTCCATTACCATGTCATTGCAGAGCCTTAAGAATGTTGTAAATTCATGCCAATTAATAATGAGGGCTTATTAATCATGGGGCCAATAGTCACACTCCAAGACTGGTAGCACTTTAGACTCCACCTTGGCTACCTTAAACACAATAACACTGAACAATCTCTCTAAGTATCAGTGGTAGAAAATTATTCCTGAGTCTGTAGCAACTCGGTAGCACTATATACTCTACATGGAATCTCATCCAAAATCAAAGAAGCAGTGAGCAAATTTTCAATGTGCATACCATCAATTCCTTATGTTCCCCATGTCATCCAACTCTCCAAGAGCTAATAGACCAGATATAGTAGATGCAGTCGATAAACATCACAATGATGACCATAATAGAGAAAGTAAGCATATCAATTTTTACAAAAGCAAGAAGGTTAGGGCTAACTGCAACAAGTGAAAGAGCAATCAATGCCTCACAAAAAGTGTATAGCTCCAAGTGTATGCCTCACAAAAAGTGCATGGCTCTAAGTGTAAAGATTTATACCACCTAGTGTAAAGAATCATAGTGTAAAGAATCATACCACCTTGAAAGAGTCATAACACCTAGTGTAAAGAAGCATACCACCATGAAAGACTCATACTTGAGTGTAAGTCCACGTGATGGACAATATTCCTTAGATAGAGGGAAGAAAGTGTGTGATTAATGTGATACTATTATTGGACCCGTGCGTTGTTGTGACAACCAAGGTTCCAGAAAAGAACCGGTTCCCTCTATATAGCCATCTCTCTCTCTCTCTCTCTTTCACTCTCTCTCTTACTCCTAGGCTTGGCCCCATCTCTCTCTCTCTCTCTCCCCCCTTTAGGCATGCTCCCATCTCTCTCTCTCTCTCTCACACACACACACACACACACACACACAAACACACACGCACATGATCCTCTCCCTCTCTCTCTGTCTCACGCACACACACTCTCTCTCAAATGTTTACATGACTCTCCTTTACATGACTTGTAACATGTTTATCATGACCTTCTTAGGGAAGACCATTCTCTCTCGGTCACTCACGAGATGTTTGAGAACTTAGACTCTCTAGACTTGCGTTGCATACATATTGAGGCAAACTCATCAGTAGGCAGAGTACTATGTGCCTCTCATGAAGCTCTAGGAGGCCCTCCTCAAGAACGCATCACTGCAATCTCTCTATATCGATGCCAACCAAGATTTGTGCCCCTACCACCTCTCACGAAGCTCTAGGAGGCCCTCCTCAAGAACGCATCACTGCAATCTCTCTATATCAATGCCAACCAAGATTTGTGCCCCTACCACCGTTTGGCATCAGCCCCCTCAGTCGCTAGAATTGCTCCATCAAAACACTTGGGCTTATAATCACATCAATGCTTTTTGAATACGGTATGCAAAAGATTTGCATTGGTCTTGCTCAGAACACCACCATTTCTTTAACCGGAAGACTTCATTTGGCAAGTAGAATCGAAAAATGCGCAAGTCAGTGAGAGACGTGTTGGTCTGAAGCATCTTGCCACACTACTGTGAAGGCCCGGGCATCTTGGTCAAGTACCTTAGTTCTTGATAGCTTACAGTCAATGGCATTCTTAATGACCTTGATCTCAGAGGGACACCATTGGAAAGGAACTCTGCAATCTTAGCCCAACTTGCTCGGAATTGTGAAAATACAAATCGTGTAAAGGTGCTGAAGTCGAAAGGGATTAACCAAGTACCACCCATAGCGGTCCGACTCTTCCTTTATGGCCTCCCTTATTGAGGAACATGAGGAGTCGAGGAAGATGATGCACCATGTTCTTGTGTTTTGGCTAAAGTATCTCCTAGCATGCCATGCCACGTAGGTGATGTTTTGTTCGTTAAGATAATATGTAATAGATAGATAGATTGTAAGGAAGTCTCGCATATTCAATCAAGAATCAACGAAGGTCCTTTAATTAGGCAAAGGGTTTCGGCGCTTAAAGTTGAACTTGTACTCCCCGTGAGTCTCATCTATCAAGGGATGTGCTCCCTCTTGAGATCTAGCCTCTCTCACTTCACGGCCTCGACGATGTCCGTGACAGTAAGATGTGGAGCAACACGACGCCCAAGCTCCACACGTCCACCTTCTCGTTGTGGGTACCGGTGAGCAGGATCTCTCGCGTGACGTGCCCTCCACATCGAAAGAAGTCGGCGGAGGCCCTGAAGTCCGCCATCTTGAGGTGGCTGTAACTCTGCCCTCGATCAGAGGAGCACGTTCTCTAGCTAGCTAGCTTGAGGTTCCTTATATGTATCATACCTTGGTTGTGGCAGAATGAGACGGCTCTCACGAAGGCCGCGAAGACCTCAGCTGCCTGGGCCTCCAGCAGCCGCCTATTGTTGGTGTTGAGATGCTCCAACAGGTCTCCTCCCTCCCTCGCACATCTCCATCACCACGTGAGCTGCACACTCCTCGTCCTCCTCCAGCTGAGCCACGTTTGGATGACCCTTGAGCTTCTCCATCACCACGTGAACGCACTCCAGCTCATCCTTGAGCCGAACCACGTTGGGATGACCCTTGAGCTTCTCCAGCATCGCGACCTCCGTGCGCACGTGCAGGCGAAGGGCGTCAGCGTCCCTTGATTTCCTCACGGACTTGCAGCCAAGCTTGTGCGCTTGTGCGTGCACATCATCATAATGCAAAGTATTTCTTTGGGTACCCTCGAGTGAAATTAAAAAAAAAATACCTACAGTATATTAACAAAGCTGCACAGACGGCCTTGCTGAGAGCTTGTTACGTTTGTCGTTCTTGCCTAGCCCCGCCTAGCGCAGCAAGTATGTCTTCACCCTGCCATACAGAAGACGGACATACTACTAGTATTGAAAAGCAGCATGGCTCCTTTGAGGTCGCTTCAGGCCAACAAACGTAATTATTCCAGTCTCTCTCTCTCTCTCACTCACTTTCTTCCCTTATACACACTCTCTCCCTCTCCCTCTCCCTCTCCCTCTCACTCTCTCTCTCTCTCTCTCACACACACACACTCTCTCTCTCTCTCTCTCACACACACACACACTCACTCCCTTCCTTTCATCCCTTATATACTGCTCCAAAAAAACTCTCTCTCTCTCTCTCTCTCACACACACACACTCTCTCTCTCTCTCTCTCTCACACACACACACACTCTCTCTCTCACACACACAGACACACACACACACACTCTCTCTCTCTCTCTCTCACACACACACACACACACTCATTCCCTTCCTTTCATCCCTTATATACTGCTCCAAAAAAACTGTTTTCTCAAAAATTGAAAAACTTTCATATATAAAATTAAGAAATTATAATGAAATTTTTTTTAAAAAAATATTTGTACTATATTCCTTCAAATTTTACAAGTATTGGCACCTTCAACCTATAAATTTGCAAGTATTTTTAAAAATTTGAAAGTGACATTACACTAAACTCGGGGGTTTTTTTTCGAGCACTGCCCTTATATATTCACTACAACAAAAAGAGGGGTTAGTGATAGTCGTAGCATGGCTTTAATAAAAAGATCTGGAAAAGTGTCAAGACGTAAGCACGGTGCTATATGTGTCGCTATTTTTTCGACGCCATATCCCACGCTATTTTCGTCGCTCACCGGAGCACTGTCAAAAAAGTGTTGCTGTTTCCGTCGCTTAGCAGCACTGATAAAAACATTAGCGTCACTATTTCCACCACTCAACAATGCTGATAGAAAACTTTAGTATCGCTATTTCTACCATTGAGCGGCACTGTGAATTTTTTTACGGGCAAATTATCCCAAAACCATTCTGTTCCAAAAAAAATTTAATTCAATATATTGAAGACAATTCTAATTTGTACAAACAGAGATATCGACATATGAAAATACATTTGAAACATAGTAACTCCCAAAATCTTAATTGTATTCAATCCCAAACGCCATAAAAGGTGTGTTACATCCAAAATGCCATACATTGAGTATGGAGTTACACAACATTAAACACAATAGGCAGGTCTCTACTCCTCCTACTCCTCCTCCTTGCCTATTGCCTCTTCATCATCTTTCTATATCACATAAGATTAAGTAATCATTTAAAACACAAACTAAGTAAATTTCTAAAAGCTTATAAAACCAAAATAATATAAACTTACGGCCAGCATAGCTTCATAGTTCAAAGCAACACTCTATTGTCGCAACCATTCAAATGTGGCCGAGATCCCATTGTGATAAGCAAAGTCGTTCTCCTCATGAGAAGGAGAAAGACCCACCACATTTTCCTACGTTAAGCACATATTTAAAAAAAGAACAATTTATATAAGATTTAATTCTTTGGAAACCAAAGTTTTGAATGCAAAATGTTAAGAGTTTAAATATTTACAAACTGAGCAAGGAAAGATGGCTTTCCACCCGATCCAAGATGAGAAGCCCCTCTTTTATGCATGCATACTCGGGCTGCTTCTCTTTGTTGCTTGAATAGATTGAGATTTTCCCAGTATGTCTTTTTGGCCTTCTTCTAATCCTTTTCTGATTCTTCTGGTGGTTTGATGTTACCACGCTTGATGGCCTTGGCAATCAATGATTTCATGTGATCACATGACCTCACATACGATCCAACATCTTAAGGTCATTAAATTGTAAGTTGGGGTGGGACACAGGAAACTCTATCTTCAATACACTTGGAATCTATTACTTCTTTGCATTGTCTTGATTTCTGCAGTCAATGCCCCAATGTTTCTGAACTCAAGATTAATTACAAGGTGATGCATGCATGCTATGACATGCTTTCCCTTGACCCATCTATCCTTCTCACATGGCAAAGAAGCGTCACTGGGTCGTAGGCATTTGGATCCACCACGTGCTGTGCCAGCACATCATTCTGCTAATGGGGAATTGGAAGCAGATCTATTACTGCCCCCAAAATAATCCCCGCATCCACCCCCACCAGAACGACGACCCCCACTAGAACGACAAGAAGTCCTATCTAATGAGGTCATGGACTAGGTGCCACAGAAGATAGTGGAGTGGCTTGGTTGCAACCTCCACATGAAGGCCAAGCAGCTAGACATGGACTAGATCCTCCAATGGGAGTGGACACGGGTATAGGAGTGTGTAACCTAGGAGTAGAACCACCCATTGGAGTGCCCTCCATTGGTATAGGGTTAATTATGGAAGCCTAGTGAGGGTGGAGTAAAATGGTTTCACACACTCTCTCTCCCATACCGATGCGACAGACTAGCGAGCCAACTATGAGAGATGCTCCATGTCCGGATCATCAACACGCTCAACGATAATATGTTGGGGTCTGGATCGTCCCCCCACATGTCTACATTAAAAAAACGAGGCATACTAAAACTTAAATAACATAAGAACGCATTAGAACTCTTATACCTTATGTACGCTCAAACTTCGAACTCTTATACCTTATGCATTATGTGTATACCTTATGCATGCTCAAACTTAAATAACACAAGAATGCATTAGAACTCTTATACTACTCATGTGATATTAGAACTTTATTGAGACCTTCTAGAATTCTGCTTATACAAGCAGGGTGGATAGTGCCCCTTTTTGGGATGATAGCTTCTCAGAACTTTCTACATGCTCCCCACTATTAAAGCCAAAGGTAACTTCTCTTTTACAAGAGAAGGATAGTGAAAAGATTGAGGGCTCCCCCTCCATTATAACCACTCCTAACTTGACTTAATGAACATTCTAAAAGGCCTACAATAATGCCCCATATCTCTATGCATTATGCTATAAGCCTAAGGGAATAGAAAAATTGAAACCCCAGCACCCAAGGGCGCAAAGCAAATAAATGAGAAGAATAAGAATATTGGAGAGTACCTCAAGAGATGGAATGATACTCGAGTTGCTCTATGTAGAAGGAGGGCACAACAATGCAAGAATTGAAAAACATAACATGCAAAAAGAAAAGTAACACGTTTATGAGAAAAAAAAGTATTTAGTAACACATCTATGCTTGATCTATACACATACATGCATAGAGCTTATGTATGCTCTAATATGTGAGAGGATCCCACTTCACAATACTTGCACGACCTCCTTACATTAGCATACAATGTCACTTTTCACTAAACTCCAACATAAGGAGGTTTAGCAAGCATTGTGATGAATATGTCTCTACACATGTAAACTCTATGAATAGAGAGAATATCTTATGCATAGAAAAAGAGAGCATTATTAAGATATATATGCTATATGCATAAGAGAGTATAAACATACAAAAATCTTATACTCTCCATTCATGCATAGCACTCTACATCAAAAAACCTTTATAAAAAGATTTAGCATTAAAAAGCTTTAAGCTCTATGCATAGATTAAGCTCTATGCATACATTGCGCTCTATGCATAGAGTTTAATGCAAGGATTAAGCTTAATACATGCATTAAGCTCTATGCATAAAGCTTAATGCATAGATTAAGCTTAATACATAGAAGCTTAATGCATGCATTAAATTTCATGCATATGCATGCATTAAGCTCTATACATAGAGCTTAATCTATGCATTAAGCTTTATGCATAGAGCTTAATGCATAGATTAAGATCTATGCAGTAATTTCCATTTACAGATTAAGCTCTATGCATTAATTTTAGCATAGATTAAGCTCTATACATATAGCTTAATGCATGCATTAAGCTTAATCCATCCATGCATAGACCTTAATCTATGCATTAAGCTCTATGTAGTGATGGGTCACCATTAATTGGAGGTCCAGAGTGGTTGTGAAGAAGAATCCCTTGTTCATGTGCAAGATGCAAGAATGTTTGTGTGCGTGAACGTCTAGTGACATTGGAGTAGATTCGAAAATGGGGATCGTTTGAACCAATGCCAGCTAACTTGATGATGCAAGCCAATTCCTCGGTTAGTGTATAAACGTATGAAATGAAATGTAAACTCATGGTTTTCCAACGTAATGTTGAGTGTCATTTTTAGATATGCTTTATTAGGATGAGGAGGACATGCATGGACATTCGTGCACAAGTACTACATAATATGCCTCATTATTCTGTCATTGGGGGAAACTTGAGGAAGGAGACAAGCGTCGTAAGGAGTACTTAGAAAGTGTTCAGTACATTTGGAAGACCTAGGATTTCCTTCACATGAGATAGAGAAAGAAGATGTCATGGAGGAGATGCACTCACTTTTTTCAAAGTGAGGGTGAGGAAGATACACCTAACTTTGAAACACATGAAAGAGAGGATGTGTTACATAAGTAGGCTAACACACCATTGTATGAGGATGCAAAGTACTCAACTTTATGCTTGGGAATCCTCAACTTGCAAACAACATATGGATGGAGCGATAATAGTGTGAATATCCTACTTCGGTTATTAAAGAAGATGCTCCCAACCTTGAATCTAACTCGCTCGCTAAAGCTCCCGCCTTCACCCTGTTCGTGCTGCTTGCTTGCCCCTCGCCTTCCCTCATTCGCGCCCTATCCCCCCCTGCGCGTAGGCGCCCCCCCTTCTTCACGCCATCGCTTAGGCGCCCCCCCTCTTCACGCCATTGCTTAGGCGCCCCCCCCTCTTCACGCCATCGCCTTCTCACCCTCTCTCACGCTGAAGCGCCCGCCCCCTCCCCTCGTCAGCGCCCCGTCCCCCCTCCTTCGCCAGCCCTCTCTCTCGCCCCCCGCCTCTTCCTTTCGCGCTGCCCCCCCCCCCCCCCCCGCTCCCCCCTCCCCCGGTTTTTTTTTGCTCTTTGCCGCCTTAACCCCCCCCTCCCCTTCTTGCTGGTTTTTTCGCCCCCTGGAGGTTTTTTCTTTTTTATCCTTCCGCCTTCCCTCTCCGCCCCTCGCGTGCAGCTCGGTTCTTGCAGGTATCGCATTCGCTCCGCCTTCGCCACAGCTTCACACTCTAATGGAGGCTCCTCCCCCCACCTCAGAGGGACTCTTCTGCAGCCCCCTCTGAGGATACCCCCATCAGGCTTTCTCTTTCGCCAGAAGAGGAAGCGAGCCTCGCCGCGCAGAGGTGGAATGCCTCCAGGCACACTCCACCATCTGCCGTATAGTCGGCACTTGCCCCAGCAGAGGGGAGATCCGGCATCTTCTTCAGGCTCGCCTTCTTGCAGACGCGGGCAAGATCCTGGACGTACAGCTTCTGGGCCGTGGACACTACCAGATCGAGTTCGAGACTGCCCAGAGCGTAGCCCAGGTCCTTGCCACCATGAGTCCCCTTGACATCAGGGGAGCTCGGGCTTTCTTCAGACCTTGGCAGCATGGCTTTGACCCCGCAGGGGCGGCCGAGTAGGGAGTTTGCTTCCATGGACTCCGCCCTGCGAGTACCTTCCGCTCCTGTCGAGGCTTGGAGCACTGGTGGGCTCGGTGCTCGAGACTGGCCCCACTGCAGCCTCAGTGGTGGCTAGAGCAGCTGGGCTACCTTCGGTCAGAGTCTTGGTTCCAGACATCTCCTCCCTTTCGAAGGTCATTCAGCTACCTAGGATAGGGGGGGATGGATTGATCAGAGAGTGGAGTTCTCCGGGCTCCTGAACCAATGCTTAATTTGCAGACAGGTTGACCACTTGGCCAAGGCCTGCCCTCACAGGAGACCCCGACCAGCACCCCAGCAGCAGCAGGCCACTGAGGGCCTGCCCACAGATGCGGCTCGGCAGGCAACCTCCGGGACACCTGCTCAGCCCATAGAGACCTCGGAGTGGCACCCTGGACATGGGCGCCGTCGAGGGAGACAGCCCCAGCAGCACGCCCAGAGACCGATGCAGCAGCAGCCACAGACTCAGCATCACTGGGTTCCCGTGAGGAACAACGTTGCTCCCCTCCAGGAGGAGACCCCAGCGCGCCGACTGAGGACCAGGAGATGCCAGCACCCCCTCCTTCGCCCCCACCCCCACCCCCCCTCCCCCGTCCCCCCTCTCACCTCGCTTCCTCCTTCGCCTCCTCTCGTCCCCGCTTCGGTTTCGGCAGCGGCTCCTTCCCCACCCCCCTCTTCCCCCCTCCTCTCCCCCACTCGCCTCAGCTCCTCGAGAGGCCCTGGCAGTCCCCTGGCGTTCACCTGCAGTCTGGAGGGCTCTGAGCACCGACCTTGCTCGAGCACCGCAGAGGAGACTTGCCATGCCAATTCGGGCTTCACGGATATCCTCTATCCTTAGTCGGCTGAGCCGTCTCGACACTAGACACCGTTCGGAGGCTTTTGATTACTCCTTCACACGGCTTTTTGGAGCAGAGGGCCCCCATGAGCCAGCACCCATCCGAGTTCATGTAGTGATACCTCCGGCTTGCGGAGGAGGCACTTGATTCAGCGGTGGCCTTCTCATTCCCTCTCTGTGACCCTTGCGACCGGGAGTGGACCCTGGAGCTCGCTCTTAGTACCTTGAAGACTCAGGCAGTTGAGTTTTCTCATCATGTGAGCGATTTGGAGGTGACAGATGTGATAGGCCGACTATGGGAGTTGGCTCATTTTTTCATTGATCCCGAGAGTGTGGACGCCTCAGGGATTCGTCATTTGGTCGTTCGCATTGTGGCAGACTTAGCACACGACCCTGGATATATGTATGTATACACGAGGGTGCTCTGTCTGAGCGGGAGGCAGTCGCCATGGGACACAGCCCACTGGCGCCTGATCCGGGATTCTTGCAGTACACTGGGTGGGCAGATTCGTAGCCGCTCGGATGGGGACTATTCTCCATCCAAGCCGCTTGCGAAGGCCCGCGCCGTATGGCTGAGACAGCATCCACCTCAACAGGTCATCCATGAGGATCATCTCATGGAATGTACAGGGCCTTGGCGACGCACATTATATACGATATCATGGTTGCTTGAGGTAGGAGCTTCAGAGATGCCTGTCGGGGGTAGTATTGATATTTTGTTGATGCAGGAGCACCATTTGGGTGAGAGCAGGATCCGGAGATATGGTTCGGTGATGCCTGGTAGATGGGACACCTTTTGGTCTGCAGGATTTGGCCCTTTGGGTGGGCAGGGAGGCGTATGTATGGTCATTGCGGATGTATGGCGGCAAGCCATTGTGGATCGCAGGATCATTGTGCCTGGTAGAGCACAGTATGTCATTCTGAGGACACATGATGAGCTCTTTGGTGTGCTCAATGTCTATGCGCCCAACCATGCTAGTGCCAGAGCAGAGTTCTGGACCCAGGTTACGGATGCATTGCCAGAGGCCACACATTGGTGTGTCGGGGGAGACTTCAACATGCTTGAGGACCCGGCCGATAGGGTGGAGGCAGTCATGTTACAGTGCATGGTACGGAGCTTGCAGCTTGGGAGCGATTTTGCATGACATTGAGGATCACTGATGCATGGCAGCATGAGGCCTTCTCCCGCTCTCAGGACAGTCTTAGTTTCTCTCGGTCGGATCGCCGGCAAGAAGGGACTAATCTATCACGGATTGATCACTTTTATGTGGGCGACAGGTTAGGGGAGCGAGGGGGCTTTGTTGGCATTCTCGCTGACACCTCTTTTTCAGACCATGCGCTAGTTATTTTGACTCTTGAGGAGAGGACACAGGAGACCAGCATGCAGTTGAGGATCCCAGAGAGAGGGTACTTACAGACCCTAGTCTTGCTGAGGACATTGAGAGGATATGGCATGATAGTCAGAGCTCTGACCAGGATGCAGCAGGCCAGTGTGCCCAAGGACTCATCGAGCTTAGCTCCTTTTTGCACGCTGCAGCCTTGAGAGGCCCGCGAGAGGGAGTGTCGGCGGCTGAGACGTAGCCTTGCTTCGCTTCAGCGCCTTCAGGAGTAGCAGCCTACATGTGAGTGGGTGGCGTCTCAGCTGTGCCAGGCACGCCAGGAGGTTAGAGAGGTAGAGGAGCAGCGACATGAGTTGCCAGGCCTCTCAGTGGATGCAGCTTGGTGATAGAGTGACTGGGGAGTTTTCTGAGATTACTAGGCCCCACCATGCTTGAGCAGGAGTCCGCCAGCTTGGGAGGCTGGACGGATCAGTAGCTACTGAGCTCGAGGAGATCAAAGCCATAGCCACCACTGGGTTCTATAGAGACCTGCTTTCAGCGGAGCCAGCCACCACTGAGGCTCGGGATGCTTGCAGACAACTTGCAGACAGCTTGCAGACTGTGTGGGCCCATGTGCAAAGGAGGGTCACAGATCGTATGTGTACAGTTCTGGGTGAGCCTCTCTCAGAGGTTGAGCTTGCTGAGGCCTTGAGGGTCCTCCCGCGTCATAGTTGCCCAGGGGAGGACGGATTGACGCCTGCCTTTTTTATGCGCTATTGGGACCTTTTGGGGCCAGGCCTCCGCAAGGGCTTTCAGTATGTGTTGGACACTGGGGTGATGCCACAGAGCTTTACAGAGGGCTTGATCTTTCTTATCCCCAAGGGGGAGGGAGTATCAGATGATATTCGGCATTGGAGGCCTATTACGATCCTCAATACTGTTTACAAGGTCTTGGCAAAGGCCTTGAGTTTGAGGATCCAACCCTTCCTGGGGGAGTTGATTCATGCTACCCAGACAGGATTCGTCAAGGAGTGTAGTATCCTTGACAACATTTTCACCTTCTGGGAGGCGACGGCCCGAGCTAGATTTCTTGGTGAGGACTTGGTCGTGATGCTTCTCGATTTTGAGAAGGCATACGATAGAGTCGATTGGGACTTCTTAGAGGGCACTATGCTTCACCTGGGCTTTGAGCCAGGGTGGATTCGAGGGGTGGCGACTCTATATTCCACAGCTCGTAGCCAGGTGCTGATTTGCAGGAGGCAGGGGGCCGAGTTTTGAGTTGACCAGATCAGTCCGTCAGGGGTGTCCTCTTGCCCCATTTCTTTTTCTCTTCTTTGCGGAGGCTATGAGCATGTATCTGACGACAGAGGAGGTTGGTTTGAGAGGACTCCAGCTCCCAGTCGTCGTCAGGGGGGAGGACCTGCTCGATGCTGAGTTTGCTGATGACACGGGTTTATTTTTGCACGGCCAGGAGGCCAATCTTTAGCGGGTAGAGCAGTCGCTCCAGGTTTTTAGTGCAGCTTCGGGAGCATTGATCAATTGGCGTAAGACATTGGCCTTTTGGATCGGCAGCGCTCCCACTCCGGCATGGAGCCCAGACTCGGGTTTTAGATGGATTTCTCCTGGCACAAAAGTGCGATATTTGGGATGCCAGATTGGACTTGATTTGTCACCTGAGCAGCAGATTGCCCCGCTTCTTCTGAGCATCTGGAAGAAGCTTTTGTATTGGAGTACCGCTCGGCTATCCTTAGCTGGGAGGGTGGTGGTGGCAAATCAGGTGCTTTTAGCGACCATGTGGTACATTACGTCTTGCTGGATCTTCTCGAGCTCTTGTATCAGCCAGGTACAGAGGCTGATCAGCAACTTTCTTTGGTCTGGGCGGGATGGACAGCCTGCTAGGGCAAAGGTTGCTTGGGTAGTTATTACACTTCCGTTGGCCCAGGGAGGCTTGGGCATTATAGATCCAGTTGATCAGAGTAGAGCCCTATTGGGGAAGCTTATTGTTCTCCGGGGGCTGCTTCCAGGTGCTGAGCCTTGGAAAGAGTTCCTTTTGCAGCGACTGCAGGCTCGAGCTCCCCCAGTAGGGGGCACTTGGGCACCAGAGATACGATGGATCTTCATAGAGATGAGGAGGACTGGCCTTAGTAGAGGATGGGAGGACAGATTTGCTTTGAGCATCCTGAGAGCTTGGGAGTTGCTGAGACCGGGGCTCTCTCAGAGACCTCCTTCTTGTGATGAGGAGCGGGCCAGACAGCCGCTCATCTGGAGCCCAGCGGTTCGCACAGACTAGGGTCATATGCTGGGTTCTCGGCCTCGTCTAGCCTGGGGACCTTTGGTGACAGGCCCAGCACGCAGTTTTGGAGACTGGCAGGCCTTCGCAGTCTCCCAGAGGAGATCCAGGTGGAGAGGCTGGGTCACTTCACAGGGGGGTTGATTATGAGGGATGACATTCAGGAGGCACTCACAGAGGAGTGGTTCACGCCTTTCGAGCTCGAGGCCCCATGGTGGATGGGAGCCTTTACTCAGTTGGAGATCTTGATTGCTGTCAGAGCTTGCACTGAGGATGGCAGATGCCTCTACTATGAGATACAGGATGAGGGCAGACTTCATAGAGTGGAGGTGGAGTCGCCTTTGGTTGCAGAGTGCATCTTTCAGAGGATACGGGTGGTGGCCGCCGCTTCTCGGAAGTGGCATATTGACCCAGACCCTGCAGATGTGGACTCTGATTGGCGTCGTATATGGGCATATGCAGCGCGCCCCGGACCCTGGCGAACGAGTATGAGTGGCATGATCCTTATGCATCCTCTGAGGCCACAGAGATCACCTTTTTCCAGTATACTTTGGGGTGACATATTTTGACGGCGAGGAGGATGGTCTCTCCAGCTACATCGGGGCACTGGTGGCTTCAGGGACTCTCGCCGGAGTTCTTGGAGGACTTTTGGACCAGGCTCTGGGCTAGTCGACAGACACGCAGGATCTCGACTTTCCACTGTGTGGCTGGTCGCCCCACAGGGGTTCTGCAGTTGGCACCTGGCTTGTCTACAGAGGTCTTCCGACGGCCTGCGTCCGATGCGGCCACCCTATGGAGACACAGAGACATTGCCTATGGGACTGTCCTCAGGCGCAGTAGATTTGGCTGCGGATGCTGCGCATTCTGGCCCCCCTCTCTCCAGAGGGGATGTATACATTCCCTCTCGCCGCTTGGTCGACTTCGTCCGGGCCTGCTATGGGCTATGAGACGGAGCAGGACAGCCAAGCCATCAGATTCATTAGGGGCCAGCCTCGCCTTGTTCCTTCACCGGACTTCTCGTCCGGTGGTGGCCGGCTGGACACAAGAGAGGGATCTACGATGGGAGCTCCTCAGCAGCCTCACCATATGGTTCACCTGGAGGGCCCAGTGTTTCAGGGCCTTTGAGGGGAGATTGGAGCCACCAGCCGAGACTGTTCCTTCACCGGACTTCTCGTCCGGTGGTGGCCGGCTGGACACAAGAGAGGGATCTACGATGGGAGCTCCTCAGCAGCCTCACCATATGGTTCACCTGGAGGGCCCAGTGTTTCAGGGCCTTTGAGGGGAGACTGGAGCCACCAGCCGAGACTGTTCGGGGGATCTGGCAGGAACTCATCCACACCCTGCTCTGCGAGGAACTCATCCACACCCTACTGCTGCGAGGACAGTATGACCGCATCCGCGACTCGGATGAGGCGATCTTGCGGTGCAAGGCCTTTCACACCACTTGGCGCAGCGGCCCCTTCTATACCTTACATGTGGGGTCCCCCCGCCGTTGGCACTACAGGCCACCTGTTTGGCTTTTCCCCCCTCCTATTGTATGATATAGCCTCTCAGTTTCTTGGCACTGATTCTTGTATTTTTCAGCACCTAGGGAGAGTCTCCCAAGCTGCCTTGCTTTGTTCTCTGCTCTGTTTTCTTATGAGCAGAGAGGATCTTTTGTAGCCCTACGGCGTATTTATATAACTAATGAAAGGATCTTTTCTTGGAAAAAAAAAAAGAAGATGCTTCAACAAACAATTTGATGACCACAAGAAGAAGTGATGCTCGAAAAATACTTTCCAAGGTAGGTATGGATTACACTCGAATTCATGCATGTCATAATGATTGTGTACTATTCAGGGGTGCCTTTGCCAATGTCATGAAATGTCCAATTTGTGGAGAGGATCATTACAGGAAGGATTTATAGGGTGTAAAAATTTCACAAAAGGTAGAAGACAAATTTAAGAATTTTGGGAATTATTCGAGTCCCATTTCTTATAGGATTGGTTGGAAACTAAGTATTTTTGTGTAGTTTGAGCTAACATCTATTTGTTGGTACACTCTTTGTGCCATTAGATTATATCTTGACACAACTATTTGGCGTATTTGTTTGTAGTTGTATAGATACATACGTCAATGCAACAATATTGGAAGGACAAGGGAAACATAACACTAAACTTAATTGAGATTATACAACACCTGTTAAATACTATCTCCACTTTGAGACATTGAAGTAAAAACATGGGCTTTATTTAATCTCCCAAAAGAATTCTAAATATCACTTAAAAAGAACCTTAGAAGTGAGAGATCTCTAAAGGGTGTGGTGTTAGAAACAACAAAACAAAAAGTAAATCTCAATGACAGTACAATGTGTTAAGTTTACGATTGATCCACAGATAAAAACCCATCTTAGACACTATATCAAGATTATAAATTATGATATATATGCTCAAATTTGAGGGACATTGAAGTAAAAACATGGGATAATAATGCCAAAGAACACTTGGAAAAGGAATCTTAGAATTGAGGGATCTCCAAAGAGTGTGGTGTTTAAAAACACCAAAAGCAATCAAATTTCAATGAGATTGTTACATTCAAGTTTACATCTTAAGTAAAACACCATTGAGTTCAAGTATCAATACTCTTCTTTGTTTCCTTATTGTATCTGCGCGGGTGGTGAAACTCTTTTGCTTCTAGGTACATGAGTCACCAATGATTGGTGCCACCTTAATAGTAAGTTTTCTGTACACTTGAAATCAAAGCTTTATGCTTCAACATATCCTGTTGAAAACAAAATGTATGGTTAATGGACATTCAAAATTTTAAATAAATATATTATGTGCCAACAACAACATAAATTCATCCATGATATGGATGGTCTTAAACCTTCATGCTATTGTGCTTACATCAAGGACTTTTGTTTTGTCACCCTCCTTTTTATGTTTTGAAGAAGTTGCACCATCATTTCTAGATGCTTCAAGTGCACTGTTCACTATGGCCCTGCCTTTTTTCTCCACAATTTTCCTAACTTGAATGGTTGTTGTCTCCTTTTCAGGTATGGACTTTTTTCGTGAATCCAAAGCCTTCTTTGCATGCCTCACCGCTTTCACCAGGTCCTCCACATTATCCACCCCTGAGTTGTTGTTTCGAGAGCATCCAGAGTAAAGATTGGTGCACCATGTGGTTGCGAGGTAGCGGGCGCTCTGCTAGCTTCCATTCCTGTGAAGCACAAAAAAAGTTTCAAAACCTTAGAAAAAAATGGATTTAAATGCTAAATATCAAATCAAAACCTATCAAACTTAAGAAACTTAATGCATGCTACAATTATTGATGCTTCACTTAGTTTTCTTAAATAGCAGGGGCCTCACTTGCATTTACTTAGCGGGGGCCTCACTTGAATAGCGGGGGCCTCACTTGCATTTACTTAATCCATATAGAAGCTCGACTTAAGCTGGAGCCTAGATCTAAGTTGTGCACTCATATGCTAGGGTTACGCTAGCATAGAGAGGCAAAGCTCAAACTTAAGTTTGAGCCTTAAGGCGAAGTTCCATGTATGGGAGGCTTGAACTTAAGCTGGAGTCTAGATACAAGTTGTGCACTCATATGCCAGGGGTACACTAGTATATTGGAGCCTTAAGGCCAAGTTCCATATAGGGGAAATCGGAACTTAAGCTAGAGCCTAGATCCAAGTTGTGCACTCATATGATAGGGGTACACTAGTATATTGGAGCCTTAAGGCCAAGTTCCATATAGGGGAAATCCGAACTTAAGCTAGAGCCTAGATCCAAGTTGTGCACTCATATGACAGGGGTACACCAGCATATAGAGACAAGGCTCAAGCTCAAGTTCGAGCCTTTAGGCCAAGTTTTATGTAAGAGAGGCTCGAACTTAAGCTGAAGCCTAGATCCAAGTTGTGCACTCATATGCTAGGGATACGCTAGCATAGATAGGCAAGGCTCCAACTCAAGTTGGAGCCTTAAGGCCAAGTTCCATGTAAAGTTAAGCATGGAGAATGAGCCTTAACACACAAGATTCAATTTGAAGTTCGAGCCTTAAGGCTGGTATACACTAGCATCATCGAGAGCAAAGGCTCCAACTCAAGTTCGAGCCTTAAGGTCGGGGTACACTAGCATGGAGAACGAAGGCTCAATCTGAAGTTCGAGCCTTAAGGCCGGGGTGCACTAGCATGGACAGCAAAGGCTGAAACTCAATTTCGAGCCTTAAGACCGGGGTACACTAGCATGGAGAGCAAAGGCTCAAACTCAAGTTCGAGCCTTAAGGCCGAGGTGCACTAGCATGGAGAGCTAAGGCTCAAACTCAAGATCGAGCCTTAAGGCCGGGGTGCACTAGCATAGAGAGTAAAGGAGCAAAGGCTCAAACTCAAGTTCGAGCCTTAAGGCCGAGGTGCACTAGCATGGAGAGCAAAGGTTCAAACTCAAGTTCGAGCCTTAAGGCTGGGGTGCACTAACATGGAGAACAAAGACTCAATCTAGGTCGAGCCTTAAGGCCGGGGTGCACTAACATGGAGAACAAAGACTCAATCTAGGTCGAGCCTTAAGGCCGGGGTACACTAGCATGGAGAACGAAGGCTCAATCTGAAGTTCGAGCCTTAAGACTGGGGTGCACTAGCATGGAGAGCAAAGGCTCAAACTCAATTTTGAGCCTTAAGACCGGGGTGCACTAGCATAGAGAGCAAAGGCTCAAACTCAAGTTCAAGCCTTAAGGCCGGGGTGCACTAGCATGGAGAGCAAAGGCTCAAACTCAAGTTCGAGCCTTAAGGCTAGGGTGCACTAGCATGGAGAACGAAGGCTCAATCTGAAGTTCGAGCCTTAAGGCCGCAGTACACTAGCATGGAGAGCAAAGGAGCAAAGGCTCAAACTCAAGTTCGAGCCTTAACGCCGGGGTGCACTAGCATGGAGAGCAAAGGCTCAAACTCAAGTTCGAGCCTTAAGGCCGGGGTGCACTAACATGGAGAGCAAAGGCTCAAACTCAAGTTCGAGCCTTAAGGCCGAGGTGCACTAACATGGAGAACAAAGACTCAATCTAGGTCGAGCCTTAAGGCCGGGGTACACTAGCATGGATAACGAAGGCTCAATTTGAAGTTCGAGCCTTAAGGTCGGGGTGCACTAGCATGGAGAGCAAAGGCTCAAACTCAAGTTCGAGCCTTAAGGCCGGGGTGCACTAGCATGGAGAACGAAGGCTCAATCTGAAGTTCGAGCGTTAAGGCCGGGGTGCACTAGCATGGAGAGCAAAGGAGCAAAGGCTCAAACTCAAGTTCGAGCCTTAAGGGCGGGGTGCACTAGCATGGAGAGCAAAGGCTCAAACTCAAGTTCGAGCCTTAAGACCGGGGTGCACTAACATGGAGAATAAAGACTCAATCTAGGTCGAGCCTTAAGGTCGGGGTACACTAGCATGGAGAACGAAGGCTCAATCTGAAGTTCGAGCCTTAAGGCCGCCGGGGTGCACTAGCATAGAGAGCAAAGGCGCAAACTCAAGTTCGAGCCTTAAGGCCGGGGTGCACTAGCATGGAGAACGAAGGCTCAATCTGAAGTTCGAGCGTTAAGGCCGGGGTGCACTAGCATGGAGAGCAAAGGAGCAAAGGCTCAAACTCAAGTTCGAGCCTTAAGGCCGGGGTGCACTAGCATGGAGAGCAAAGGCTCAAACTCAAGTTCGAGCCTTAAGGCCGGGGTGCACTAACATGGAGAACAAAGACTCAATCTAGGTCGAGCCTTAAGGCCGGGGTACACTAGCATGGAGAACAAAGGCTCAATCTAAAGTTCGAGCCTTAAGACTGGGGTGCACTAGCATGGAGAGCAAAGGCTCAAACTCAATTTTGAGCCTTAAGACTGGGGTGCACTAGCATGGAGAGCAAAGGCTCAAACTCAAGTTCGAGCCTTAAGGCCGGGGTGCACTAGCATGGAGAGCAAAGGCTCAAACTCAAGTTCGAGCCTTAAGGCCGGGGTGCACTAGCATGGAGAACGAAGGCTCAATTTGAAGTTCGAGCGTTAAGGCCGGGGTGCACTAGCATGGAGAGCAAAGGAGCAAAGGCTCAAACTCAAGTTCGAGCCTTAACGCCGGGGTGCACTAGCATGGAGAGCAAAGGCTCAAACTCAAGTTCGAGCCTTAAGGCCGGGGTGCACTAACATGGAGAACAAAGACTCAATCTAGGTCGAGCCTTAAGGCCGGGGTACACTAGCATGGAGAACGAAGGCTCAATCTGAAGTTCGAGCCTTAAGGCCGGGGTGCACTAGCATGGAGTGCAAACAATCTACGACGAGCAACGATTGACAAATGGCACACTTAGCGTGCACTCAGATATGTGACACATATACCATGTTTATATAGGAAACCCTTGTCATTTAGATTATATAATGTGCACAAAGATTAGTTTTACAAGTTCTCGACATGTGTGAAGATACAAAAGAGAGCAGCAAGAAGTGCAAACAATCTACGACGAGCAATGATTGACAAATGGCACACTTAGCGTGCAATCAAGTAAGCGTTTATATTGATATAGACAATCAATTAAAGAAGGACTTACTTGTTGCGTAAAGTATTCAATTAGATGAGGGAACACACGAAACGCAGATGGGCGCACGAAAGTCTCCGATGTCGCACAGACGTGACGGATGCTTGAAGTCTCCGATGGCGTGTGGACGTGATGGTTTTGTAGGAAACAGAGGTCAGAACCAATGCAGACGTGTCGATTATGGGAGAAAAAGAACCTGTTTGAAACGCAGGGCTCAAATGGAATTTCAAAGTCGGGCGCCGAGCATGTAGTTGGAGGGAAATTCGAAATTGGGGCACGGGCGTCGAGCGGGGGGAATTTAAAATTCAAGTTTGAATTTGAGGGAAATTTGAAATGGAGAAGGAGGAAATTTGAAATTCAAATTTGAATTTGGAAGAAATTTAAAATTCAAATTTCAAATGGATAAGGGGTAATTTGAAATTCAAATTTCAAATGGGGGAGAGAGGGGGAAATTTAAAATTCAAATTTCAGGGCGGGCACTGCAGAGGGAGAGAGGGGGGGCTGGGCGGGCGCTGTGGCGAGAGAGAGAGAGAGGGCTGGGGGCTGGTGCACTGATGCTGCGAGAGGAGAGGAGAGGGGGGGGGTGGGGTGCAAGAGAGAGGAGAGGGGGCTGGCGCTGGCGCTGCGAGAGAGAGGAGAGGAGAGGGGGGCTGGGCTGGCGGCACTGCGAGAGAGAGAGAGGGCTCGAGAGAGAGAGGGGGCTGGCGGGCGCTGCGGCGGCGAGAGAGAGGAGAGGGGACTGGGGCTGGTGCTGGCACTGCGAGAGAGAGGAGAGGAGAGGGGGGCTGGGCTGGCGACACTGCGAGAGAGGGGAGAGGGGCTGGCGCTGCGGGCGAGAGAGAGAGAGAGAGGAGAGGAGAGGGGGGGTGGGGTGCGAGAGAGAGGAGAGGGGGCTGGTGGGGCAGAGTGCGAGGGGGGGCTGGGCTGGCACTGCGGCGAGAGAGAGAGAGAGAGAGGGCTGGCGGGGTGCGAGAGAGAGAGAGGGTTGGCGGGGTGCGAGAGAGAGAGGGCACTGCGGCGAGAGAGAGGAGAGGGGGCTGGGGCTGGCGCTGCGAGAGAGAGGAGAGGAGAGGGGGGCTGGGCTGGCGGCACTGCGAGACAGGGGAGAGGGGCTGGCGCTGCGGGCGAGAGAGAGAGAGAGAGAGGGCTGGCGGGCACTGCCGGCGAGAGAGAGAGAGAGAGGGCTCTGGCGGGCGCTGCGGCGAGAGAGAGAGAGAGAGGAGAGGAGAGAGGGGTGGCGTGGGGTGCGGGGCAGGGTGTGAGGGGGGGTTGGCGGGGCAAGGTGCGAGGGGGGCTGGGCTGGCGCTGCGGGCGAGAGAGAGAGAGAGGGCTGGCGGGCACTGCGGCGAGAGAGAGAGGGCTGGGCGGGGTGCGAGAGAGAGGAGAGGAGAGGGGGGGTGCGAGAGAGAGGAGAGGGGGCTGGAGGGGCGGGGCGGGGCGGGGAGCGAGGGGGCTGGGGCTAGCGCTGCGAGAGAAAGGAGAGGAGGCTGCGAGAGAGAGAAGAGAGGGGCGATTGGCAGGGTGTGAGAGAGAGGAGAGGGGGGGCGGGGCTTTGTCAATTAATAATTAATAATTAATAGAGACAATCAATTGAGGAGAGAGAAGAGAGGGGCGATGGCAGGGTGTGAGAGAGAGGAGAGGGGGGGCGGGGCTTTGTTAATTAATAATTAATAGAGACAATCAATTGAGGGCGGGGTGGTGTCAATAGAGACAATCAATTGATATGGCGGGGCGGTGTCAAAATAATTAATAGAGACAATCAATTGAGGGCGGGGCGGTGTCAATTAATAATTAATAGAGACAATCAATCGATATGGCGGGGTGGTGTCAAAATAATTAATAGAGACAATCAATTGAGGGTGGGGCGGTGTCAATAGAGACAATCAATTGAGGGCGGAGTGGTGTCAATTGATATGGCGAGAGAGGGGGGGCGGTGTCAATTGATATAGAGCGCAGGCGCCGTCATGCAGAAAAAAATTTTGATTTTGATTTCATTCCCCAGGCCCAGGCCCCAGGTCCCATGTCTTTTGATTATAGTTAGTTTCACTTTTGTTTATATACCCTTCTTCACCCACACCCCACTTGTTCTCTGGGATTATTCTAGCTTCCCTCTCTATTCCTACTTGCTTGTGTAATAGACAAGGCTCAAACTCAAGTTTGAGCCTTGAGCTTGAGCTTGAGCTTGAGCTTGAGCTTGAGATTTCTTCTTTTCTTCCCTCTTTCCCCATACACCCAAATATACTTTCTAGCTTCCCTCTCTATTCCTACTTGCTTGTGTAATAGACAAGGCTCAAACTCAAGTTTGAGCCTTGAGCTTGAGCTTGAGATTTCTTCTTTTCTTCCCTCTTTCCCCATACACCCAAATATACTTTCTAGCTTCCCTCTCTATTCCTACTTGCTTGTGTAATAGACAAGGATCAAACTCAAGTTTGAGCCTTGAGCTTGAGCTTGAGATTTCTTCTTTTCTTCGCTCTTTCCCCATACACCCAAATATACTTTCAGCTTCCTACAACTTTATTTTCAGCTTCCTAGAAGCGAACTAGCATCCGCGGGTGAGGCTCAAACTTTTGTTGGAGGAGCCTACCCTTCTAGCTAACATATGCAAACTAATATATTATGCAAGTGAGGGAGGATGATAACTTTAATTGGAGCCTCCTAAACAAACTAACATATGATGGTGAGGCTCATGAAGCCTCCTACTAACAAGCTAGCATTAGATGGATGGAGCCTAGCCTCCTAGCAAACTAGCATTGATAGGTGAGATTCAAACTTTGGTTGGAGCTTAAACTCATGTTGAGATTGAATTACATTTATAGTTCTGTGTACTACCGTAAAAACATCGCTTTAATCTTTCTTATTGAGATCTTGATTTTTTCAGGGATTGGAGGGTCTAAAACAAGGTGCTTCAGTGTTTCTCATTGATGGTTCTGCAAAGGAAGGTATGCGGGGTTATTCATTCCATTGATGCATCTCAAACATGTGGTTTTCAATTCATTGGTGAGACATGTGCAGCAATACATGTTCAACAACGCTTTGATGACACATTTCTCATTCCATTTGCCACAATGGATGCAAGAATAATGTCTCAAGCAGTTGGAAGCATCATCAAATGGCCATTGGTCAACCTTGTTATGGACAAAGACATTACTAATACCAAAGAGGATAATTTTGCGAAACTTCTTGTTGATCAAGAAGATCACTTTATAGATAGGGAGAGCTGGAAAGAGAAAAGTGTCATCCTCTAAGATGACAACAGATCTATAAAACTTGGCAATGGAGTAAGTATTGCTGGTCCACCCATAAAAGGCTATAAATTATAGAGAACTAGGGGAGAGTAGCTTGGGTGTCATTATAGAAGGATCTTTGCATCCAATTGTGGTTCTAAAAATAAGAATCGTTATGTATTTGCCACCCTTTGAGTATGTTAAGGAAAATGAGAAGGTTGTGGAGGGCTTAAAAAACATGTCAACTGGTGGAAAGAGCACTTACAAGAGAAAGGAGACCAAAGTGATTATGCTAAGTGGATCAATCCGGTCCTTGCCTATTGGGAGAATCTTATGCTAAACATGCAGACCCCTAGTGCAAGGGAAGACATTGGATTTCATGACTTTTGGACAAGGAGTGTATGCAAAAAAGCTGAGCCTCTTAACCTTCAAGTGGAGGATGATGTAGATGAAAGGTTTGATGTAAATGAGGACCATTATTGTGGTCCAATGCGCAACAGACCTGCTGAAGAGTTCAACTCGACTCTTGATGTGTCTAAAGGAGATTTTGTGCTTATACAACCTTGTGATGCAAATTACCCAATATGGTTGGGAGTGACAACAAGTGATGTTGATCAAAACAACAACTCGATAAACTACCTACAAGTTCAGATATAATATTGGGCACCAATTTCAAAGAAGAAGAATGCAAGTGATGTGGAGGTTTATAAGGATTGCTGGAACAAGTATTGGCGAGAGAACAGAAATGACCTCAGCGCTAGGAAGACACTAGCTGCATTATTTGGGCATGGAAGCCCAAGGGTGGATGACTTCCAGAGAAAATCAAGATTCCAAAGGCTATAATACTCAAGGCCAAACAGAATCAATTGAATAAGTGAGGCACCATCACACGTCAGTGCAGTTGAGCAAGAATGATTTGTTAGCACATGGGCAACTAGCTTCGTAATCTTTTAGCAATGTTGTATGAAGCTACCAAACTCATAGTTCAATCATTATTCAGATTGTAAGGCTTTCTTAAGCTTTTAAATTTATGGTTCACCCATTGTTCAAGAATTTTGATTCAATACAGATGGTGATCTTTTTAATTCTATCACCTAGTCTTTCTTACAACTTAAAGTTACATTGAATATCCTTTCTTTGTTAAAGTTTCTATGTTTGATGGTCAACTGGAGGCTATGTGATATAAACAAACTTAATTCTTGGTGTGCATGTGTATGTGTGTGTGCAGGCAAATTTACATCCCACCAACATCATATATACTTGTTACAAATGTACAATAGTACATAACTCATATCGCATTATTCAAATGCTTGTTGAGAACATCCAATAATAAATCTTGCATATCGCACAGTAAACATTGTATTGGATCTAGCAAAGAATCGTCCCAAAATTGTGCATATTTCCCAAAATTCCTAAATTTGAGTTTCCTGTTATATCTCGCATTCAACATATTTCCCCGCCGACTCACCGGCTTGGGCTCACATTGAGGATGGATGGCCAGAGTTCAAAGATGAGCCCTATAATTTACGGCTTGGATTGGGTATGGATGGGGTGAACCCATTTGGATTGAGGTCTACATCATGGTCCACATGGCCCATTGTTGTTGTGAATTACAATATTCCTCCATGGATGTCCACCATCAAGAAGGGTCATGTGATGTTTGCGCTTCTTGTGCCCGGGAAGCACAAGGTAAAGAATATGGGTGTATACCTTGAGCCCTTGATTGATGAGCTTGAGCAATTATGGAGAGGCATAAGGGTGCATGATGTTTCTCGTCCAATTCCATGCCGCAATAATGCAATGGTCAAGGGTATCTTGATGTAGAGATTAACACAGACACATGGCATACCCACCCAACCTAAAGGATCTTCCAAAGGATTGCAATATTTAATGGCTTAGAGATGCCCTAGAGCAAGCCGAAAGGATGGGAGAGGAGATTACAAGAGAAGAATGGGAGTATGCAAGGGGATATGACCCTACCATGTAAGTAAATATGTTTTGCTAAGATATATAACATTGAATACTAAATTGCTTACATACAAGCTATATTAAAGATTTTTGATTCGGTTGCAGTATAAATTGCATAATGCAATGTGGTCAGAAGGTCAACATTTTTGCACTCAACGTGTGGACTCCAAGAAAATCACATATGATTATAGTGTGATGGCAAGTTTTGACCGAGAAATTTGAGCTAGTAGAAGAGATAATAATATTATAACAGAGAAACTTGAATATTGTGGAACAATTCAAGACATCTTAGAGATTGGGTTTAGAACTTTCAAAGTGTTTATCTTTGATGTTAAGTGGTTCAAAGTGGTATATAGAGGTACTCAAGCAATTGTGAAGCATCCAAGTGGATTTTTTGCAATTGACTCAACTAAATTATGGCGAGATTCAAGAGACACATACATTCTACCACAACATTGTGAACATGTTTACACTTGATTTTCAATTTTGATGAATCTCAAGATAGAAGAAAGGCATTGTATATTTTCTTGAAATATTTTGTGGTTCTTTCTTTTAGGTTGTGTTTCATTCGGACCAAAGAGATCCTAATTGGTGGTATGTAATACAAGTCGCTCCTCGATCTAAACGTATATTTCAAGATCAAGATGTTAAAGAATGCATGGTGGACAATCAATGGAGGATGTAATTAACAATCAATATGACGATAATGAGGACCATGATGATAATACCTCTACATCTTCTTCAAGTAGTGGAATAGGACTTTGTATTAATATAGGAGCCATCAAAATGATGGATTTAGAGATAGACCAATTGGCATGCATGGATTTATTGCAAGATGGATTTGATAATGGTACAAATTAAATATATATTATCATAACATATGTACACATTGATCGGTTTGTATAATGATTTGATGATTTTGTTCTTTTATTTCAAAAACATTTGGATGTTTGTCAAGCTTTTTGGGTTTTAATTTAGTTTTAGGTTTTATTTCCACTCAATTTCAACATCTTGTTTTTTTTCGAGCGTCGTTTTGTGAGTGGCGTTTTTACACTGCCGTAAGTGGTGTTTAACAAGTGCCACCAAGTGGTGCTAATAACGGCTTTAATAGCGGCACTTATCCAGCACCACTCGATAATCACGGCACTTATAGCGGTGTAACGTTAAACGGCGCTAATAATGCCTTCTCTTGTAGTGATTGTTTGAATCCAAATGTCATGGCATGTTGTGTGATAGTCTTAACTTTCAACAAAAGAAATTTTTTATGTAAGAAGGCTTTGTTTGTCAAGGCCATGCCTCGACCAGCCCTAGAGGAGGAGGAGAAGGAGAGAGAGAGAGAGAGAGAGAGAGAGAGAGAGAGAGAGAGAGAGTCTTATTCTTTAATTCTGACTCACTAACATCGAAGAAATGGTAGTATAGTATCTCCTTACCACAAGAAATAAGGGGAAAAAAAATTTGAGCTATTATTTTTAATTTTTTTGCTTATAAAACCTACATTTAGTGTATATTTTGAGAATAAAAGTAGGTTAAAATGAAGAGTTGTCCTTATTTTGATTGGTTGAAAAGAATATTTTTATCGAGTACTATCATTCTAAATCGTGCATAAACTATATTAATGATTTTAGACCATTAGAAATCCAAAGTCCATAATATATGTGATGTGATAGAGGATATAAACGACATCTCCAAAAGGCTATTAATAGACATTAAAATCCAAATAGAAACCCTAGAATCATGATCTCCTTTGCACACATGCATGTGCGGAGAGAGAGAGAGAGAGATCCAAAAGTGTTATTTTTACCATTTTTATTTCATGCATAGAAGTATGCATAATGGATAAATTTTTATATCAAAAGTGTTATTTTTACCTTTTTTATTTCATGCATAGAAGTATGCATAATGGATAAATTTTTATATCAAAAGTGTTACTTTTATCATTTTTACTTTCATGTATAGAAGTATGCATAATGGATAAAATTTTATATCAAAAGTGTTATTTTTAGGTACTAAAATGCGTGAGAACACACAAAAAATTTGACAAAATGCTATTATAGATATTAAAAAGCAAATAGAAAACCTATAATAGAGAGAGAAAGAGAGAGGCCCCAATCACGCAAGTACATGTTTATAAAATATGGTAAATGAAAAAAAAAACTCTAGGTGTGGATGTTGAATCTTGTGAGTACTTCTCGGTGATGTAATACTTCCTTATGGTAATGGTAATCCCCTTTTGTGAAAGAAATGGATCAATGTCAACACATCCTCAAGGATGTGAGGCTAGCATGCCAAATTATGGCACAAAAATCACAACGCCATTTAATAAAATTAGGTTTCTCAATCTCTAGCATTTCCATGAAGTATGCATACCTTGCATGTCATGTCTCATACATTACATATCTACCATGCCCATTACCCATCCATATACAACTCAAAACCTGAGAGTCTATGGCACCAACTATATTGTTTTAAGATTACTATGGTACTAACCCTATCATGTAGTATAGGGCACTCTATAACCTCCTTTAGAAATAATGAGATTTTGTGTGAGGGATTTTCGTGGAAAGTGTATGGATTGGTGGTATTTGGATTCATTTTGCATTTACCATATAGTCCAATGCCGAGAAATGGCAAACTAGGGGGAAGGGGGGAAGATCAAGTCTATGTTGGAGGGATTAGGAAGGAGGTGTGTCCATCCTAACTTCAAGAACTTTCTTTCTTTACGGGTAGCTTAAAGGTAGCAAATTTTCTTTTTAGGCAATTTTCACTTAGGCTACATGTTAGAGCTTGATTTTGTGTTTGAGTAACCTTTACTAGGAGTGCATGTTGGAGCTTGATTATGTACCTCAATAACTAATCTATGTAGTCCAAAGAAATGGATAGCTCTATGAATTTCAGGAGGCACTTTTATATTTCAAGGACTTGCCTTTATAGTCTAAGGATGCAAAGAGAGAGAGAGAGAGAGAGAGAGAGAGAGAGAGAGAGAGAGAGAGAGAAGTTATACACGTGAACATTTTGGGGATTCAAAAATAAATAAAGTTGAAACTTAGCGAGAAAAAGGGGAAATTGGTTATTTTTAAGAATGTAATTTATAACAACGAAAAATACAAATGTAGCCCTTAATTGCATGCTAGTAAAAATGGCTATATGCCATATGTCATATTGTAATAACTATTTGGTTACTTCATCATCCTCGCCACTTAATGAGATACTATTATACTCCAAGTCTTGTTTGATTCCATTCCTTCATTTACATGGGATTTCATGATTCTACTATCCCTAATATTTATTTGTGTCTTCAATGTTTGCTCTCATCTCTAAGCTCTCCTCCATAATGGCCTCTAAGAAATACCCATTGCGTCTCTAAAAAGTCAACAAGTGAAGGCACATCACTATTCCACTCATCAAACAAATCACTCTTTCACTCATCCAACAATAGCATATGTTGACAATTACCCCTCTCCTTACCACCCAGAGATAAATGATGTATCATTTAAGACTTCTTTAATTTAGTACCTCTCTTGCTATCATATTTAGTTATAACCCTATAAATTATGTATGACACGACTTGATCGATAATTACGTAGTATTGTTTTTTATTCTATACTTCTCACTCTCTTATTCTTTAGTTCTAACCCCATAAAATATATGTGGATAGGACTTGAACATGGTATGATAGAGTACGCACGTGTAATATCATAAATTATGTATGACAGAATTAAACATACATACCCTATAGTACTACGTTCAAGTCTTATCATATATAATTTATGGAGTATGAATGAATAAGATAGTGAGAAGAACATAATTAAAAACATTACTATATAATTCTGGGATCAAGTTCTATCATACATAGGGTATACACATACATGTGATCACTATTTGTATGGTATAGGGTATGTACGTACCCTATGTATGATAGTATTAACATAGTACGAACCCTACTTGCCATTCATAAACATCATGTCCAATATCTATCATTTGCGATCTACATAATGTTATTAATCATGGCTTTGAGTTCTAATTTCTCCCACATTTGATGACATCCACAGATTTCTCACATAATATTACCCTTACCTTCAGGATTTCCTTTCTAAAGCTAACACCATTTAAATGCTTGATCCTCACACAAGCATTTTTTTGAATTAAATGTTATGGATATAAATGCAATGAGCCCAAATAACAATGTGCTCATGGGTTTCTCATGGCTTGGTGTATATAAATTTGTACAAATAGTAAAAATATTATCTAATGAGCCTTACTCATGATATATATGAGTATGTATGCTCCATGAAACTCTTTTATGAGTGTTTCATCAAGCTTATTAAAAAAAGTACTCAAGAACACACAAGCTTTTTTAACAAGCTTGTTAAAAAAAGTACTCAAGAACACACAAACTTGTTTCATCAAGCTTGTTAAAAAAGTACTCATGAACACACATGCATGCTTTTATAGTTGGAATGTGCATTTAAACACACAAAAGTTTGCACGATTGAGATATAAAATTCATGATTACCAAACAAAAAAATTCTCTAAAATGAAAACAAGTATCACACATCTCATTCGTGTAGTCAAATCACCTTTGCTTTTCAATAGATTTGATGTCTTATGTTTAATCATTATAGGCATGCACACGTCGTGTGTGAGTGTACTGTGTGTCTGTGTGTGTGCATGCATGCACACATGCGTGTGACCTTAAGAGTGATTGTGGCATGGCTTGCAAAAGTAGCCACTCCATTCACTTTTTTTCTCTCTAATTCAAAGGTTAAAAAAGACTTGTTAAAATGCATATCCATTTAGCCCATTAAAGGCTAGTTATTCCCTTCTTCTACTTCTATGTGTGTATGTGCATGTGCCTGCACATGTATGCATGTATGTGCAAAGAAACATTGTAAGATACCTTGTATGATAGCCATAGTATACTATTCACAACATTGTCATCATCAACTCACCTCCCACCATCTATCATGCGAGGAGGTTGTGGTGGCCTAGAGTCATAAAGGGAATTCACACATTGCTCCCTTTTGTGTGTGGGAAATAGAGTAGTACACTCTTCTTGAAATGCCTATCGACTCATGTTTCTCTTTGCACATGCTTTGCTCACATATTTTGGGGATGTGAAAACATCTACACTTTTCTCTTGCAAAGGGAAAATTGATGTTTTTGCTACCTTAATTTCAAAGACACTTTAGCATCGAGAGAAACTCACTCCCTAAACCTTTTCTTTTCTTTTCTCGAATACATTCTATTTGCTCTATTCTTCTCTTAACTCGAACAAATTTGATTTCATCTATTCTTTTCTTTACTCGAACACATTCTATGTGCTCTACTCTTTTCTTTCCTTGAACACATTCTAAACCTTTCTTTTCTTTTCTCAAATACATTCTATTTACTCTACTCTTTTCTTTACTCGAACACATTCTAAACCTTTCTTTTCTTTTCTCAAATACATTCTATTTTCTCTACTCTTTTCTTTACTCAAACACATTCTATTGGCATCTACACTTTTCTCTTTTGCAAAAAGGGAAATATGATATTGCTACCTTTATTACAAAGGTAATTTGGCATTGAGAGAAAGTCACTCCCCAAGCATGCCCTTTTGTAAGACCATAAGCTCATAAGTTTTTAAGCTAAGAAGCCTGTAAGGTCAGGATCTTCATGTAAGGTTGGGATCTCCACAAGATGGTTATCTTAGAAGTATGATAGCTGGGAATCCATAAGCTAATAAGCCAAAAAGTTTGTAAGACCAATCTTCCAAGCCATAGAGCCTACTAGTAAGTTAGTCAGGAATTTTGTAAGAAGTCCACAAGCATGCAATGCAATTTTGGGAAGTCCACAGGGCGGGAAGCCAATTAGTTCGCGGGGAAAGTCCATAAGCATACAAGCTAATGGCTAGAAATGTGAACAAGTATCCTTGGGGAGAAATGTGAACGGGAGGAAAATTACATGTTTTGATTAAAAAAAGCATAACAAACAAGAGATGTGCCTAGAAAAAAGTAAACATAAGGCTAGAGAGTTTAAGTTATTGTTGAGGGTTCTATCTATCACATGCATTGAAGTTTTATTCTACAAATGCCATTGCGATACGGAAGAATGGAGATCTTATGCAAGGACACATATAGCGATCTTATGTATGCTCCAACAAATTCATTGGAATGTAGAAGGGGAAATGAAGGTGTGTGCAATATATGCAGTGCACGCTAGAGAGAGAACTTTTGGGAAAAAAGGTGGGGTGGGTGCAAATGAGATTTGAAGTACACAGCTACAATATAAACTTGATAATGAGTTGATAATACATGAGATTCTTATCGTTAGTGGTGTCGTTGAGTGACACAATTCTAAAGACTCTCCTAGCGACACAAAATGTCACTAAACGACACTTAACATTTGTTTTATAAAGTTTAATTATATAAGTCTTAAAGTGTATGTTGATAAGCAATTCCCTGTAGGTAAACTTAATAAAACGAGAGTCGAATGTTGTTTAGCAACATACAAAATGTCACTAAATGACACCGGACTCTTTTTTAAAAAAAAATTGGTGGTGTAAGTCTAAAAGCGTCGTTTAGTGTGACATTTGTAATTTTTGTCTGACCGCCCATATACCTTATAGTGACAACACACTCACTCACGTGTACCTTATAGCGACGACAAGGGGTTAGCGACGTTTAGTGACATTTGTAATTTTTGTTGCTAACCCCTGTATACCTTATAGTGACAACACACTCACTCATGTGTTCCTTATAGGGATGACAAGGGGTTAGCGACGTTCGTAATTTTTATTGCTAGCTCCTTGTCGTCGCCATACCCATGTATACCTTATAGTCACACACACACACACACACACACACACTCACATGTGAGTACTTGTGTGTGTACGTGTGTGTGAATAGTGTATACATACATACATACATATACATGTGTGTGTGGAATTTTTATATATGTGCTGAATTTTTACATATATATGTATATACAATGTAAGAGTTATTGATTCATGGGTTGCCGACCTTAACGCTTGTGCCATAGATGTAGTGTAATCATGTTAAGGGGTGGTTGTGGAGACAGGTTCCATCACCATGTCACTGCAGATCCTTAACAATGTTGTAAATTCATGCTAATTAATAATGAGGGCTTAATCATGGCCAATAGTCATCACTCCAAGGTTGGTAGCACTTTAGACTCCACCTCGGCTACTCTAAACATAGTAACACCGAACAATCTCTAAGTATCGGTGGTAGAAAATTATTCCCGAGTTTGTAGCAACTCAGGTAGCACTATATACTCTGCTTGGCATCTCATCCAAAAACAAAGAAGCAGTGAGCAACTTTTCAGTGTACACACCATCAATTCCTTGCATTCCCCATGTCGTCCAACTCTGCAAGAGCCAATAGACTAGATGTAGTAGATGCAGTCAATAAACACCACAATGATGACATCAATTTTTACAAAAGCGAGAAGGCTGGGGCTGAGTGCAACAAGTGAAAGAGCAATCAATGGCTTACAACAAGTGTATGGCTCCAAGTGTGTAAAGATTCATACCACCTTGAAAGACTCATACCTTGAGTGTAAGTCGAAATATTCCTTACGAAAGTGTGTGATTAATGTGATATACTAAGCAAAGTATTTCTTTGGAGTGAATTTTTAAAAAAAAAACATCAATAATATATTAACAAAGCTGCGCAGGCGGCCTTGCCGAGAGCTTGTTACGTTCGTTCTTGCCTACTATAGCCTCTAGCGCAGCCAGTATGTCTTCACCCTGCACCTCCTTCGAGGTCGCTTCAGCCGTAGCTGCGCAGGCCAACAAACGTAATTATTCGAGTAATACTGTCATGAAGGCCCGCCTTTTCAACCGCAGATCAAACAGACCAGATCTTGCAGAATTGAGGCGCCGGTTCGTGATTCCGGAGTACTTGCGGTTGGCGATGGCTTCCGCCGTGCGATCCAAGCAATTGATCGCAGGAGATAGTGTTGTTGCAGCTGCAGCTCTTCGTGCAGAAGCACCGCCCTGTCCCGTCGTTGTGTTGATAAACCCCGAGAGTGGCGCGCGCACCGGGCCAGCTCTTCATTCTCTCCTTTCTCGCATACTTACGGAGGAACAGGTGATGTTTGGTTCTCTCTCTCTCTCTCTCGTGCTCACACACTCTTTCTCTCACGCAAACACGCTCGCACACTCTCTCTCCCTCTCACCGTTCGTATATGCCCTCGTGAATTGCAATCTACCGACGTTAATACCCCTCTCTCTCACACACATACACGCTCACTTTTTTCCCTTAATACATTGGTGGGCGCGCGTACATACACTCCCCTCTCACACACACTCTCTCTCTCTCTCTCTCACACACACACTCTCTCTCTCTCTCTCACACACACACACACACACTCTCTCTCACACACACACACTCACTTTCTTCCCTCATACATTGTTTGAATCCAACTGTCATAGCATAGCAGGTGATGATAACCCAGTGATAAACTTAGAAGAATTTTGGCTTTGTTTGACAAGGCCATACCTAGGCGAGAGAGAGAGTGTGTCTTATTCTTTCATTCTTATTCACTAACATTGAAAAAACGATAGTATATTATCTCTTTACCACAAGAAATAAGGGACAAAAAAATTTGAGTTATTATTATTTTAATAATTTTGCTTATAAAACCTACATTTAGTGTACATTTTGAAAATAGGGTAAAATGAAGAGTTGTCCTTATTTTGGTTGGTTGAAAAGAATATTTTTATCGAGTACTATTGTTGTAAATCGTGCATAAACTATATTAATAATTTTAGACCATTAGAAATCCAAAGAAGTCCATAATACATGGTGATGTGATGGAGGATGTATACGACATCTCCAAAAGGATATTAATAGACATTAAAATACAAATAGAAACCCTAGAATCATGATCTCCTTTGCACACATGTAAGTGCGCACATAGAGAGAGAGAGAGAGAGAGAGAGAGAGAGAGAGAGAGAGAGAGATCTCCAAAATGGTACTAAAATATGACCGCGCATGCGCATGCACACAAAAATCTTCAAAATGCTATTATAGATATTAAATAGCAAATAGAAATCCTATAATCGAGAGAGAAAGAGAAAGGCCCCAATCATAGAAGTACATGTTTATGAAAAATGGTAAGAGAAAGAAACCCTAGTGTCCATCTACGTGTGGAAGTCTAATCTTGTAAGTACTTCTTAGTAATGAACACTTCCTTGATAAAAACCTAGAAATGGTAATGGTCTTCTCTAGAAATGGATCAATGCCAACACATCCTCAAGGATATGAGGCTAGCATGTGCATTTTATATAGTAACAAAATCATGACACAAAATCATGACACCATTTAATAAAATTAGGCTTCTCAATCTCTAGCATTTCCATGAATTATGCATACCTTGCATGTCATGTCTCATACATATCTACCATGCCATTACCCATCCATATACAACAACTCACAAACTAAGAGTCTATGGCACCAGCTATGTTGATTTAAGATTACTATGATACTAGTCCTATCATGTGGTAGGGCACTCTACAACCTCCTTTGGAAAGAATGAGAGTTTGTGTGAGGGATTTATGTGAAAAGTCTATGGATTAGTGGTGTTTGGATTCATTTTGCATTTACCATATAGTCAAATGCTGAGAAACGGCAAACTAGGGGGAAGGGGGAAAAATCAAGTCTATGTTGGAGGGATTAGGAAGGAGGTGTGTCCATCCTAACTTCAAGAACTTTCTTTCTTATGGGTAGGTTAAAGGTAGCAAATTTTCTTTCTTATGGGTAGGTTAAAGGTAGCAAATTTTCTTTTTAGGCAATTTTCGCTCAGGCTACATGTTAGAGCTTGATTTTGTGTTTGAGTAACCTTTGCTAGGGGTGCATGTTGGAGCTTGATTATGTACCTTAATAACTAATCTGTGTAGTCCAAAGAAATGGATAGCTCTATGAATTTCAGGAGGCACTTTTGTATTTCAAGGACTAGACTATGAGAGAGAGAGAGAGAGAGAGAGAGAGAGAGAGAGAGAGAGAGAGAGAGAGAGATCTGAGAGAGAGAGAGAGAGAGAGAGAGAGAGAGAGAGAGAGAGAGAGAGAGAGAGAGAGAGAGAGAGAGAAGTTATACTTTTGGGAATTAAAAAATAAATGAAGTTGAAACTTAGAGAGAAAAGGGGAAATTGGTTATTTGAATGTACTTTATAACATTGAAAAATACAAATGTAGCCCTCAATTGCATGCTAGTAAAAATGGCTATATGCCATATGTCATATTGTAATAATTATTTGGTTACTTCATCATCCTCGCCACTTAATAAGGTACTATTATACTCCAAGTTTAGTTGTTTGATTCCATTCCTTTGTTTACATGGGATTTCATGATGCTAATATCCCTTTTATTTATTTGTGTCCTCCTTCAACGTCTTCTCTCTCATCTCTAAGCTCTCCTCCATAATGGCCTCTAAGAAATACCCATTGAGTCTCTAAAAAGTCAACAAGTGAAGGCACATCACTCTTCCACTCATCCAAGAATAGCATATGATGACAATTACCCCTCCTTACCACTCGGAGATAAATGATGTATCATTTAAGGCTTCTTTAATTTAGTACCTCTCTCATTATCATATTTAGTTCTAACCCCATAAATTATGTATGACACAAATTGATTGATAATTACGTAGTAGTGTTTTTTATTATGTAGTTCTCACTCTCTTATTCTTTAGTTCTAACCCCATAAAATATCCGTGATAGGACTTGAACATGGTACGATAGAGTACACACGTTTAATATTATAAATTATGTTTGATAAAATTAAACATACATACCCTATAGTACTACGTTCATATATAATTTATGGAGTATGACTGAATAAGATAGTGAGAAGAACATAATTAAAAACATTACTATATGATTATGGATCATACATAGGGTATGCATGTACTGTGTGATCACTATTTGTATGGTATAGGGTATGTACGTACCCTATGTATGATAGTATTCACATAGTACCGACCCTACTCGCCACTTATAGACATCATGTCCACTATGTATCATTTGCGATCTAGATAATGTTATCAATTATGGCTTTGAGTTCTAATTTCTCCCACATTTGATGACATCCACAAATTTCTCACATAATATTACCCTTACCTTTAGGATTTCCTTTCTAAAGCTAACACCATTTAAATACTTGATCCTCACAAGCATTTTTTTGAATCAAATGTTACGGATATAAATGTAATGAGCCCAAATAACAATGTGCTCATGGGTTTCTCATGGTCTTGGTGTATATAAATTTGTACAAATAGTAAAAATATTATCTAATGAACCTTACTCATGATATATATGAGTATGTGTGCTCCATGAAACTCTTTTATGAGTGTTTCATCAAGCTTATTAAAAAAAGTACTCAAGAACACACAAGCTTTTTCATCAAGCTTGTTAAAAAAAGTACTCAAGAACACATCAAGCTTGTTAAAAAAAGTACTCAAGAACACATATGCATGCTTTTATAGTTGGAATGCATATTTAAACACACAAAAGTTTGCACGATTGAGATATAAAAGTCATGATTACCAAACAAAGAAATTGTCTAAAATGAAAATAAGTATCACACATCTCATACGTGTAGTCAATTCACCTTTATCAAATGCTTTTCAACAGATTTAATGTCTTATGTTAAATCATTATAGGCATGCACAAGTCATGTGTGAGTGTACTATGTGTGTGCATGCATGCACACATGCGTGTGACCTTAAGAGTGATTGTGGCATGGCTTGCAAAAGTAGCCACTACGTTCACTTTGTTTCTCTCTAATTCAAAGGTTAAAAAGACTTGTTAAAATGCATATCCATTTAGCCCATTAAAGGCTAGTTACTGCCTTCTTCTTCTTCTTCTATGTGTGTATGTGCGTGTGCCTGCATATGCATGCATGTATGTGCAAAGAAACATTGTAAGACACCTTGTATGATGGTAGCCATAGTATACTATTCACACCATTGTTATCATGAACTCACCTCCCACCATTTACCATGTGACGAGGTTGTGGTGGCCTAGAGTCATAAAGGACATTCACATATTGCTCCCTTTTGTGTGGGGGAAATAGAGTAGTACACTCTTCTTGAAACGCCTATGAACTCATGTTGCTCTCTACACATGCTTTGCTCACATATTTCGGGGATGCAAAAACATATACACTTTCCTCTTGCAAAGGGAAACTTGATGTTATTGCTACCTTTATTTCAAAGATACGTTGGCATTGAGAGAAACTCGCTCCCTAAACCTTTTGTTTTGTTTTCTCGAACATATTCTATGCTGTACTCTTTTCTTAACTCGAACACATTTGATTTGGTCTATTCTTTTCTTTACTCGAACACATTCTATTTACTCTACTCTTTTCTTTACTCGAACACATTCTATTTACTACTCTTTTCTTTACTCAAACACATTCTAAAACTTTCTTTTCTTTACTCAAACACATTCTAAAACTTTCTTTTCTTTTCTTCTCTTTTATGTACTCGAACACATTCTATTGGCATCTACACTTTTCTCTTTTGCAAAAGAGAAATATGATATTGCTGCCTTTATTACAAAGGTAATTTGGCATTGAGAGAAAGCCACTCCCTAAACCTTTTCTTTTCTTTAGTCAAACACATTCTATTTGCTCTTCTCTTTGAGCGTGCGTAATGCATCATCGTATTCAACTTCTTAAGATAATACCATTCTCTCTCTCTTTCTCTCTCTCTATCTCCCTCCCTCCCTCCCTCCCTCGCCCCCCCCCCTCTCTCTCTCTCTCTCTCTCTCTCTCTCTCTCTCTCTCTCTCTCTCGTTAGGCTATTATGAATATCTTACTTGTTTCTCTTTCATAAAAATAGGATGCCAACTACCCACTCTTTGTATGCATACTAATTATAATATCAAAAGTTTTGGGCTTTGGAGGAAGAGTTTTGGGCTTTGGAGGAAGAGTTTAATAAGTAGTTCAAGGAGCTCTAAGGTGCATGATTAGTCATATTACCTCTTCTTTTGGTGTTGTATTATAATAAAGAATCTAATAATTACATGTCCCATTGAGTATATACTCCAATTAAAATCACACATATGCCCTCCAATTTGATAAGTCCAAGATAAGGACTAAGGGCATAGGGCCAATTGTTAAGGAGATCTAGATGGAAAATATCTAGGTAATAAGGGGTTCCTTTGGTTGAGAGCACATAGAATATGTAGTGATGAACACACAAACTCCAATAGGCTACAATTAAATTGGCCTTTTGTATTAAATATACATTGGCGACGCTTTTGCATTAAATATGCCTTGGCAAAGCTTTTGCTATATGTACCAAGAGTAGCACAATAGGGTTCCCTTTAGCAATTATGATCACCATTACATGAGCAAATGATTATGAGAATGCAAAACTTTTTTGTGCATTTAATGTTTTTTCAACTTGCATGGCCATGGGAAAGGCCCTTATGCTTATTGCAGAACACCATATAATGAACAGGTTGCTAGTTTGATGGCACCACCATACACCATAATGACACATTGGTGCAATTTCTTGGTGGCCCGAGCCTTCTTCATTTACCATGTGGCTATGTGGTCCCACCTCCTCTACTTAATAGTAACAACTTAGCTTTTGAGAGAGAGAGAGAGAGAGAGAGAGAGAGAGAGAGAGAGATCTTCAAAATACCAGAGGGTCTATGCGACCAAAATGGTCTTACAATATATCCACGATGAATATTGAACCATGGAAAATAGATAATTGTACAGAACTAGCTACATAAGCTAAAGTATCCATGTGATAATGACAATGTGTTGTCATACAATGATACCACCCTCCTCTAGGATATAACACAAAACAGCCATAGCATCTTCCATTTGTGATCCATATCGTCAAAGGATATGGTGGATATGTCGGGGGCTGGAGTGATAAGGCCTCTAAGATTTGGGGCATCTGGCTCTCAGAAGGGATTGTGTAGCTCATTAATGACACCTCGTGCATGTGGGGCCACATAGAGAGAGATTGTTCAAGACACGATTTTTGACCTTTGAGAGAGGGACATGCGTAAGGATGCGAGGCAATTGAAATTCCTACAAAGGTTTAAAGCCTTTGATATTTAAATAGAGAAGCAAGTTGCAAATACCCTTTTGCGAAACGTGTCTTTCCACTATAGTAATGTTTTTATTATAACTATACTTACACAAACAACAATGCTAATTAAAACGTATCTACATGGAATACAAAAACTTTAAAAAACAAATTTGCTAACAGAATCTCCACACCAAGGTCATTGTAAAATAATACATACTAATCAAAACATATCTATATATATATTTTTTTGAAAAGCATGGCTAAATAAATGATCAACACCAAAAACAAGAGGATTCAGTCATGGTATTGTCCCCATGAAAGGAGAGGCAAACTTTGAACAAGAAGAAGAGCAATGCCAGAGCTACATTGCAGTCTCTGTTCTGAGATGCAGTGATGGCGATACAAGATAAGATGCATCATGGTTTCCTCTAAACGCACTCAGGCAGATGGGGTCAGGGTTAGGTTTTTTGTGTTTTAATGTTTGCAGTTGGACAAGGAGGAAAGATGGCCCTGGCAGATATGCGAGCATTACGTACATCTCGAGGGTTTGCACAAGGGGGTTTACCACGGCATTGGCCGCCAAAGGCAAGATGGAGCAGACCATGAATCGCCAAGGTTTCCACTTAACTTCAGTAGTCAGGGTTCTCGTTTAAGTTAAAGCAACTGTTAGGTTAGAGGGCATGTTTGTGTTAGAAGTCATCTCCTGTCTTTATCAGACACCAAGGCCTCTGTTGTGGGTGTGCCCGCCTTGTATAGGTGTTTTATCATTTTTCCTCACTTCCCGTATTTTTTCTCCATTTTTCCATGATGTGGGTGGCTGCCACAGGCTGGCAGGAGCTTCTGATGCTGGCCGACTGCACTCTTGGACACGTGAGCTGGCCGACCTGATCAGAAGTAGTCGTGGTATTTTTTTCTACTGGCCGACTGGATGTGCCTAGTCGTGAGGGCTGGCGGCGCATGCTGATTGCATGATGGGGCCATATAAATAGGCCCCATTGCCCCACATTATATTCATTCAGTTTTTCCTCGGGATCTTGTGTATAGAGAAGAGTTATACGCCTATCTCTCTCCTTCTCTTGTGCTGTCTATTTTCTGCACTCTACTTGCTCTTGTAGTCTCAGATTTGGTTATCATTTTCGCTGCATATTTTGACATGGTATCAGAGACCAAGGCTCTTGAAAGATCTTGGGAGTTTTTTGAGTAAGAGGGGGATAGTTACGTTGCTGATTGGTGGATCGTTAGTTAGACGGGAACAATTACGGCATCTGGAAGGTTATGATGGAGTCAGTGCTGGAGTAATATGACCTTGCTGATTTCATCGTTATCGGGGTTCCAAGGCTGGAAGCATAGGAAGGGGAGTTACTCTCAATGAAGAAGGACCGCGAGGCACATGCACAGGTGTGGGATCGTGTCAACGCCAGGGTTCGGTCATTTATTTTCCTCAATTGCACACCACAATCACGTAAAGCACATGACGCTGGCCAGAGGCATATGGCAATACTTGGCTTCTCTTTATAACAGGGTATCACCCATGAAGAGGATCTCCTTGGAAGTGCAGATGCGGGTTATGAACCCTGCAAAGTCATCGACAATGCGGGAGCACATTAACAAGCTGCAGGTCCAGTAGCAGGAAGTCCTCCAGGCTGGGAAGGAGATATCATCTGAAGACATGGCCATTACTTTGCTGTCCCACTTGCCTGCTCAGTATTCCGCTTTCTACTCCTCTTTGATTACGAGTGGCATGCTCAGCACCATTACGTGGGTGGAGCTTGTACCCATGGTCTTGGACCAGGAGGAACGTTTCTCGAACCCTCCTCACAGCGGAGGTTCGGAGGCCTTAACTAGCCAACAACACTCGAAAGGCCGGAATAACAACAAGGACAAAGGGAAGGCTTCACTGGAGAAGTCTTGTGAGAAGAAGCCTGACAAAACGAGAGAAGCTGAAGGCCGAACGATCCTGCAATGATTGTGGCGAGAAAGGCCACTATTGGAGGAAGTGTTCTAAGCGGACTGGGAAGAGTGTTGATTCTTCAGCCTCAGCTGCAAAGACTCTTGCATTTGTGCACTTAGAGATGATGAACTCCGATGCTTCATCGTCTTCGAGCAAGGAGGCAGTTGGCTTCACCGCAAAGGATACCCGGGAATGGATTCTTGACAGTGGTGCTTCCAGGCACATGACTCCGTCCCGTGACTTCTTTTTGGATCTGAAACGGCAGTCAGGTCGCATTTTTTATTGGCGACAACTTCACTATTCCGATACACAGTGAGGGTCGGATGGAGATTATTCCCGACGGCAAGGGGGGCAAGCATGCTTCCCGTGTTCTTTATGTCCTTGCTCTGGGTTTTCATCTTCTGTCAGTGCATGAAGTATGCAAGACTGGCTTTCGGGTGGAATTTGAGAAGCATTCAGTTGCTCTACGGGACCGTGAGACTGGCCAATTTGTTTGGGAAGGTGGTATGGAGAATGGTATCTACAAGCTCTCTGCACTCTCCTCGTTGATAGGTTCTCAAGTCGGAGATCTGTGGCACTTTCGTTTTGGCTACTTAAATGTGGACGCGCTGCGGCGAGCTTTCCGAGACCAAATGGTGGTTGGCTTGCTAGATGTTTGCAGTAGGCAAGGACGTTGCAGTTCTTGCATACGTAGTAAGCAGCACAGGGAATCCTTTCCGAAGCAGGCTTCTAGGCGGGCTTCGAAACCATTGGAGTTGATTCACACTGACTTGTGTGGACCTCAGCAGACACCATCATTAAGAGGAGCTCTCTATTTTATGCTACTTGTTGATGACTGTACCAGATTCATGTGGGTCTACTTTCTTTCATTAAAGGACCAAGCTTTTGCACGGTTCAAGGATTGGCACGTGATGGTGGAAAAAGAGTCTGGATTGCAGGTAAAGACTCTGAGGGCTGACAAAGGGGGTGACTTCTCCTCCACTGTATTTCTGAGATTTTGTGCAGACCATGGCATCAAGAGGGAACTGGCCAATACCGGATCGCCTTCAGAGAATGGAGTTGTAGAACGCAAAAACAGGACTGTGGTGGAGATGGCGAGGACCATGCTGGAGCATCGTGATCTTCCTTGTCCACTTTGGGAAGAGGCTGTGTCAACGGTTGTCCATACCCTCAACCGGTCTCCAACGACTTCAGTACCTAAAATGACTCCGTTTGAGGCATTCTTTGGCAGGAAACCTGATGTCTCGCACTTCCATGTTTTTGGGAGTGATGCGTATGTGATACAGATTGTATGATCCAGACAGGAACGAGATTGTTGTCAGCCGGGATGTGGTCTTTGATGAGCATGTTCCAGTATCCACTGTCGAGGAGCCGCCACTTCTTGGAGATCCAGAAGAGTCTGATGATGATTCCCAGACCATTGCTCCAGTTCATCAACCTCAGTCAGCACAGGAGGTTGAGCCCGCAACTGGAGTAGAGCCCCCGCAACAGCAGGAGGCTCCATGATCTGTTCGAGTACCTAGGTGGTTGTTGGACACCCTTCGGGAGTTAGGTGTCACGGAGTTACCCTCCGAGTGGACCACAGAGGACGGCCCTCGAAGATCACACAGAGTCCGAGACAAAAGCAATACAACGGAGCTTCTTTAGGTAAACTATGCTCTGATGTCTCGTATTATGCGGGACAAGGAGCCCACTTCCGTCAAGGAAGTGCTCTCACAGGATACTTGGAGGAAAGCCATGCAGATGGAACTTGATGCCATCAACAAGAACAACACATGGGAGTTGGTACCGAGGCCGTCGAAACGGTCAGTCATTGGTGTCAAATGGGTCTTTAAGACCAAATATGCGTCAGATGGGTCGGTGGACAAACACAAAGCCAGACTTGTGGCTAAAGGTTATGCTCAGCGGGCAGGCATCGACTACAAGGATACCTTTGCACCGACAGCACGGATGTCCACGATTCGGACCGTTCTTGCCCTTGCTTCTTCTCAGAGGTGGCCCGTGTATCAAATGGATGTAAAATCTGCGTTCCTTAATGGTGACCTGCAGGAGGTGTATGTTGAGCAGCCTCTAGGCTTTGTTGTTCTAGGATCAGAAGGGATGGTTTATAGGTTACGTAAGGCCTTGTATGGTCTTAAGCAGGCTCCCAGGGCTTGGAATCAGAAGATTGATTCCTTCTTTGTTCGGACTGGATTTCAAAGATCGGTTGCAGATCCTAACCTATATCTCTTTCGGGAACGCGGCATGGTTACGATTATCATCCTTTATGTGTGAATGACCTCATTCTCACCGGCGGTCATGTGGAGCACATTGGCGTGACGAAGGCTGCCTTGTCAAAGGAGTTTGAGATGACCGACTTAGGCTTACTCCACTTCTTCTTGGGATTGGAGATCTGGCAGACCCAAAGGGGGTTTTTTGTCTCTCAGCAGCGGTATGTTCATGAGTTGCTTGAGGCCTTTGGGATGGAGAATTGCAAGCCTATTACTTCGCCGATGGACCCAAACACAAAGTTAACCATTAATGATCCTTGTGAGCCGGTTGATGCCTCGCAGGATCTGAAGTTGGTAGGTTCATTGATCTGGTTGCTGAACACCAGATTGGACTTGAGCTTCTCCGTGGGACTGTTGAGCTCTTTTATGCAGACGCCATTGAAGTCTCATTGGGATGTAGGATTGCGTATCTTGCGATATCTGCATAGTACGAAGGATCTAGGACTCTTTTACACAGGAGGGGATGGAGTCAAACTCCAAGGTTGGAGTGACTCAGATTGGGGAGGAGATCTAGACACAAGGAGATCTACTTCAGGTTACAGTTTTACCCTTGGCTTAGGAGCAGTTTCTTGGAGCAATAAGAGGCAGTCAACTATTGCCCTATCTTTGACAGAGGCAGAGTACCGGGCTGCTTGTGGTGCTGCTTGCGAGGTTGTGTGGTTGCGGAGGCTGCTAGGCGAGATTGGGTTTCCACAGAAGGAGCCCACAGTCATCCAGTGCGATAACCAGAGTTGTATAGCTATTGCTCGGAACCCGGTCTTCCATGCCCGGACCAAGCACATAGAGATACAGTATCACTTTGTACGTGAGAAGATCTTGGCTGGTGACATCTTGCTACTTTATTGTTCGACGGAGGACAATGCGGCGGACCTCGTCATGAAGTCTCTACCTCAGGCTACGCTCAGGTGGCACTCCAGCTCCCTTGGGTTGATTTCACAGCCAGGAGCTGAGAGGGGGTGTTAGAAGTCATCTCCTGTCTTTATCAAACACCAGGGCCTCTGTTGTGGGTGTGCCCGCCCTGTATAGGTGTTTTATCATTTGCCACAGGCTGGCAGGAGCTTTTGATGCTGGCCGACTGCACTCTTGGACACGTGGGCTGGCCGACCTGATCAGAAGTAGTCGTGGTGTTTTTTTCTGTTGGCCGACTGGATGTGCCCAGTCGTGAGGGCTGGCGGCGCATGCTAGCACTGGCCGACTGCATGATGGGGCCATATAAATAGGCCCCATTGCCCCACATTGTATTCATTCAGTTTTTCCTCGGAATCTTGTGTATAGAGAAGAGTTATACGCCTATCTCTCTCCTTCTCTTGTGCTGTCTATTTTCTGCACTCTACTTGCTCTTGTGGTCTCAGATTTGGTTATCATTTCCGCTGCATATTTTGACAGTTTGGGCATGTTTGGGCTTGCAAGCCATGCATCCCATTAAATGACCCCATGCAAGTGTTGCCGTGTTGCAGCCAACACTTCATATGTTGCATCAGTTTCATATAGCTTAGCATCCATGTGAAGCTGAGTTTTGGGGTTCGATGCATAAAAAAGACATGGGTTCCCTTTGGTACATTCCATTGAGGCATGCAAACACTTTCTTTGTTTCTGATCTTCAATGTTCTCTCAGGGCCATCTTTTCCACCTTGGTAAGGTTCACATCAATATTTGATATGCTCTTTCTTAATTAGCCCAACCTCGGTCTGGTAGTAGTCATTCTCTCTTCATGCCCACTTTTTCGTCCGCTGGGGAATACATAAGCAGCAGTTTTGCAGCTCTTTGCCTCAGTGGTCTTGCATGTTATTCAGCCTGTGTCCAGCAGGAAATTTAGTGCTTTGCATCAGTCTTGCAGCAGATTCAGCAAGTGAATCAGCAAATACAACGAGATCTACCTTTTTCCAATCATCTCATATAGTTGTAGACATACTTTCATAGTAGTAAAGTAGATAGCTGGATTAAAGTGTGTGGTAATTTTCAGTTTTATGCATGCAATAGTGATTTTGGACATTTGAAGTCTTCAGCTACAAGAAAAGGAGCTGGCAATTCTCGAAATTCTCATCCTTAGAGTAGGCAGGTCAGGCTAGTCAACAGAAGTGAGAGGTGGGCTGAATCAGCTGGCCAATTTGTTGGACGAGACCGCTTTTGTGATTGCAATGAGGTCTCCGTTGGCCTCAAGTTTTCATTGGGAGGGGTCAATTTATTTACTTTTTTGTACGATAGATTTGTCACCTGTTTGACAGCCAGTGTCCGGTGTTCATCAGAGGGCAATTGTCAAACTTTATCATAAGCCATTACCCCCATTCTGATTTGAGTGCCTTCACATGGCACCCCAATGCTGGGCCTACAACATCAACTTCAGACAAGGATGCACGTATTATGACTACTAGGCACCATTAGGGATTAGGTTAAGGTTTAGTATGTTGTGAGACATATTCTATGAAGGGGCAAAAGAGGGGTTGAGTAAGGCAGGGCATCTGAACAGCCAGAACAAGCAACAGTTGGTTCCTATCAAACTAGTGCAAGTGTGTATGCAATCAATGCAAAGATCGAAATTAATGCACGCTAATGGAAGTTGGCCTACTTTATGGAGGCATATAAATGGAACCTCTCTCCCTTTGAGCAGCCAGCCAAGGGAACAAGCCTTGAAGAGGAGCATTTTCAGCCCGAACAAGTGCAATCAGTTGAGCGCACGTTGCACATGAAGTTTGGAAGGCATTTGCAGATCTCTACGAGATTAAGTCTCCGGGTAGGATTCTGGCGTTGGAAAAGCAGCTTATGAACTTGTCAATTTCTGCCTTTCCATCTTTATCTGCTTTCATCTCGAAGATAAAAGATCTCCGGGACGAGCTTGGTGTTTGTGGCAAGGATATCTCTACAGAGGATATGGCTATTCTGCTTCTCTCCAAGCTTCCAGAGAGGTTTGATGCTTATTTTCAGTCTCTTGTTTCTTCTCGTCCTGCTTCAGTTACTTGGGAGGAAGTTCTCCCCTCCATTATGCAGGTTCTTCTTCAACTCTTTGGCATGCTCAGTTTGGCCATTTGAGCTATCAGCTTCTACAGCGAGCTTCGAAGGATGGGTTGGTTGAGGGTTTACCGACCATCAAGGCTCCATCTAATGTTTGTTCCTCTTGTCTACAAGGGAAGCAACACCGAGCCGCCTTTCCGAAGGAGGCGACACACAGATCTTCGACATCACTTACTCTTGTTCATGCAGACTTATGTGGTCGTATGAGTACCGCGTCTTTGAGTAAGGCGTTGTACATGCTTGTGATGGTGGATGACTTCTCCAGATATACTTGGGTCTTCTTTCTGAAGTCCAAGGATGAGGCTTTTCAGCACTTTTGTGATTGGAGGGTTGAGGTGGAAAAAGAGACCGGTTTTCGGTCAAGGCTCTCAGGACCGACAAAGGGGGTGAGTTTACATCCCAAGAGTTTTAGCAATATTGCAGGGTTTATGGCATTCGAAATTAGATTACTACAACATATACTCCATCACAGACCGATGAAGCGGTCCCTCAGTGAAGTGCTAGGACACCTAAGTAGGATCCTAGAGGGTTCTGACCAGGTGATGCACCCATGCGTGCATCGAGGTAATGCTTCCAAATCTTCAAAGCATGGATGACAGCCATTAACTTCTTTTCATAAGTGGGAGCATTCTTTTTCAAATTTTGTAATCTTCTGCTTTCATAAGCAACTACATGCCCTTCTCGGTTTAAGACTGCACCAATATAATCTCCTAAAGCATCACATTCTACAATAAACAGCTTTGACAAATTTGGAACAATCAATACTGATGCTTTATTGGCTTAAAACTTCAAAGTCTCAAAAGCTTCTTTCTCCATCTTGGCCCACCTAAACCCCACTGTTTTCTTTGTCAGATCATGCAATGGTCCGGCAAACCATTGCAAACCACTTGATGAACCTTCTGTAGTAAGAGCATAGTCCCAAAACTTCTAACTTCATGCACGTTGGTCAACTCTGGCCATTCCATTATACTTGTTTGGATCCATCCAAATCCCATCTTTGGACACTAAATGGCCCAAATAGTGAATTTTTGACAGGAAGAACTCACTCTTCTTGCCACTTGCATAAAGCTTGTGCTTTCTCGATTCTTGGAAAACAATATCCAAATGCTTTTTTTAATGCTCTTCCTCATCATTAGAATGTACTAAGATAACATCAAAGAAAGTACCTGTGAATTTTCAATGGACTCTGAAAATTCTATCCATCATCTTGTTAAATGTGGCAGGGGCATTGGTGAGACCAAAGGGTAACACAAGAAATTCGTATAGCCCAAAGGTAGTCCCGAATGCTATTTTGTGCACATCCTCTGGAGCAATCCTTAGTTGATGATAGCTACTCTTCAAGTCTATCCTGTTGAACACTTTCAATCCATCCAACCTGTCTAGGATATCATCAATCCTAGGTATCAAGAACCTATCATGTGCATGCACATGTACGTGCTAATCTCAAGACTAATCCTTGAAGGGCAATAGATAAAGAACAAGACTTGGACCAGATTTTGGAGGTGGTCTACTAGTTTGGACAGCATGAATGTATGCTCTTATGTGTGTGTGTGTGCGCGTGTGGGGTATGTGTGTGTGGAAGCATATATTGATACCAAGTTCTACACCCACTATTGGGCACTGATAATGTTAGTGGTGTCATAGTATCTAGTCCATACTATGCATGATGGAGTTGATGGTTTATTGTCTTGTGGATGACGACCATGAGGTTATAAATTGCACTTTCTTATAAGGTGAATTTGGGCATGTTCGTGGATTCATCTAGGTATATAATACTAGTTTGGGCAGGAAGACCTTATGGAAGAATCAGGAGGGTGCTGGCCAAATTATATGAAGAACATCTTCTGTCGGCTGCAGCAAAGGATGGGATATTTGTCCAGGATTAATCCTCGAAGGGCAACAGATAAAGAACAAGACTTGGACTAGATTTTGGAGCTGTGGGTAGGAAGACCTTATGGAAGAATCAGGAGGTTGTCGGGCAGATTATATGAAGAACATCTTCTGTCGGCTGCAGCAAACGATGGGATATTTGTCCAGGACTTGGCCGACAGCATGTCGGCCAGTCCATAAGGAATGTCATGCCCTATAAAAGGGCACACTTGCTCATTGTTTTACTCATTCAGTCCCCAGTGGGTTGAGTCATAGATTAGACATTAGATTAGGTGTTCTCACCTTTTGATGGGGCAGCCAATGGCTAGCCATGATGTACTTCCTTTTTGTACTATAGAATATACTGAAACTCAGCTCTCTCTCTCTTCTCTCCATCTCTCTTGCTTACGTTTTGCATGAGGTTGTTCGAGGATGGTGTTTAGGGCTGAAAGAAGACTCCCAGAGCTTCCACATGTGACAGAACCTGTTCTTTATAGTAATCTTGTTGAGGGCTCTATAGTCCATGCACATGTAGCGAGCATAGTCACGAGAAACGAGAAACAAGAACGAAATCGGCACCCCTCAGAATCGCAAATGGAAACGGATAGGAAACGGCACATAGACTCTTTTTTTAGGAGGCGGCTCGTTGCATGTGAAGAAGGAAGAGAGGGAGAGAAGGACTCGACGAGGGAGTAGAGGAGCGAGCCAAAAAATGTACTTGTTGAATTTTGATTGAGACGTTTTTTCTAAACGATGTTATTTTTATTGGTTGGGCAACGATATGCTAAAATGTGGGTAGCGTTTAATAAATAAACACGTTGGGTAATGTCAGGTTAGGGTTGCACAAAAATGAGGTACACATAGAAGTACAACAGCAAGCACTCTCAAGAGAGAGAGAGAGATGGTGATTGATGCTCACACTAACAAGATGAGATACAATGTGTGGAGCAAGAGGGTTGACTCCACAATATCAAAATACAAATGTGGTGTCCTTTCATACCTAATATCCAAGGGGAAAAACCCAAAGGGACACAGAGAAGTATAAGATTTTTGCCAAAATATGGGCTTTGCCACGTAAGCCACAAGTGTGGCGGGGCTCAGATAACCGCTGCCCATTGCACTGCGAGCTCAGCCGGGTGGTCGCCGCTAGTGCCGCCCGAGTTGGTGGCTGAAACGGGCGGCGAAATGCCAGGCGGGCGTGGAGCACTGGCGGCGGCAGGGAGCTCGGACAGAAACTTGCAGTCGACGGAAGCGCACAGAGTCGATGGAAATCTACAATGGACGAAAGAGCCGTTGGCGGCGGAACCCCGCGAATAGGTGAGCAGAAGAGGGAACCTTGCTTTGATACCACTGTTAGGTTAGGGTTGCACAAAAATGAGACACACTGAGAAGTACAATAGCAAGCACTCTCAAGAGAAAGAGATGGTGATTGATGATCACACTAAGAAGATGAGATACAATGTGTGGAGCAAGAGGGTTGACTCCACAATATCAAAATACAAATGTGGTGTCCTTTCACACCTAATATCCAAGGGGAAAAAGCCAAAGGGAGAAAAGTGCTCTTGGTTAGCCCATGTTCACATGTGGCACTACACATAGCATATGTGGCATAACTCATAGCATATATGCCAATAGGTAACGTTTATAACTTTTATTTTGTCTTTCTCGTGTATGTCTCTGCAGTCGTTTCCCACCGTTCGTGGAACAAGATAGGCATGGCCATTTCCTGGGAGCATATATTGATACTGTCACCAGCCTGGCCATTTCCCAGTATGAAAGGAGTCTGGTGGACTCTAGGATGCCTAATATTTGGAAAGTACAAGCTTTGGGAATGGGGGATTATCCTAGAGTACAAAGGACCAGACTCCTAAAATTTAGGATAGTTGCTATTTTTGGCTCGACTCCGATGGAAATTCTGTTCGCGTCATTACATCTAGAATTGAGCAGATACCAAGAGTTGGCAAAGTGCCTATGACAGAATGTCTACCAGTTGGGATATTTTTAGAGATAAAGTTTATGGAAGGACCCATCTCTTAGATTGGGACATGTGGCAAGAAAGTGGACCAAAGTGAGACAAGTGGCCTGACACTTGTTAGAAAGTGGATCAAAGTGAGACAAGTGGCCTCACACTTGTCACTTCAGCTATTGTGTGGCTCTCCACTTGTCATTGTAGCCTTCTCTTGCCATTTTAGCTCATGGGAGGCCCAAATCTATAAATTGAAGCCCTCTCTCTTCATTAAAGAAGGCTCTCTTCCTGCGCACACTAGCCTCTCTACCACCATTACAGGCTGCCCTAATGATGGCTACTCTCTTTCTCTCTCTCTCTTGAAGGCTGCCCATGAAGAATACCGGCTGTTGGGGACTGTTTTGGAGGCTTCCATCGCGAAGAAATACTGAAGGCAAGGGTATTTAATCATTTATTATGATTTCTAGCCATTGTACTTGTTGTACCAGCCTTTGTACCTGCTGTACCAGCCATTGTACTGGTTGTACCAGCTTCTGTACTTGTACCAACCGATTGAAATTACGTTGTCTGGATAAATAACTATATCTGCTATACTAGTCACTGTACATGCTGTACCAACATTTGTACTTGCTGTACCAGCTGTACTACCAGAGCCACTGTACTGGCTGTACGAGCCATTGTACCTGCTGTACTGGCTGAATGGAGAGTTGTACTTGCTGCACCAGCTCTATTGCATGAAGACCCGTGGTTTTTGGGGAAGAATCAGTACCCACACGGAGGTATATGGATTATATTATTGGCTTGGCATTTCTACAGCCTATGTTCCGGCTTGGTTGCCTCGCGTTGGGCTGTGTTATGGCATTTGTATATGGATAATCCGGCATCTCCCGTGGGGAGAATAAGGCCCTCAAAGCTTGTACATGATATTATTCTCCTTGGGTAATAAAATACTCCAAGGGGGGGGTCGGCCCATTCCGGCCTCTATGCGGTGTCACATGTGCAAGCTCCATTTTCAGCATTTGTGGATGTTTTGTCCAGCTTTATGTTTTATGCAAAGTGATGATGGATATATGTTAAGGTTGTGGCCATGTTTAAATGTTTTAATATGCATTGATGGTATCAACAAGTGTGTCAAAGGCCCTAGTCTCCCGGGCACCCGCCGCGAGTTACAGATACCAAGTTCTACACCCACTATAGGACACCGATGACGTTAGTGGGGATGTTGTAGTATCTAATCCATACTATGCATGATGGAGTTGATGGTTTATTGTCTTGTGGATGAATACCATGAGGTTATAAATTGCACTTTCTTATAAGGCGAATTTGGGCATGTTCCTGGATTCATCTAGGTATATCTCCTATGCTAGGGTGGCATACCGAGTACATCATCACAATGGCTTAGATTTCCTATAACAAAATTCTCATGATCTACATACTCCCCAATCTCAATCCTAAGTTTCCTGAGGATTGGCATGATCTGAGATTGCATCCTTCAAAGGCAACACTTGATGTTTCCGGAGTGCCAAACCTCTCCTTAGGCAGTTTGAGAGCTTTAATGATCCGAGGATGGATATAATGGTGAGTAGCACGAGTATCAAAGTGGACAAGAACAGGCTGATTGGCAACCTTGTCCCAAGCCCTAAATATCTTCCTCTTCTCTGAAGGAGTATCATCCAGTTGCAAGAGTTCTTCAAGGAGAGCATTCACCTGAGGTGATTTTTGTGGCTGATTCTTCTTCTTTGGCTTGTCAAGGCACTGTCCAGCCATATGTCCTTTTTCTCCACAGTTGAGGCATTTTTCTTCCTTGGTATACTCTACCAATTGTTGATACATTAGCTTCCTTGCGGATGGCAGAGGTGGTTTACCACCATTCTTCTACTTCTTCTCTTGTTGTTCTGACTTCTTTTGATCAAACACCTTGGCCTTTTTCTTTTGGGACTCTTCTTTGTAAGGCTTCCCAATTGAACAAGGCATACACAATGTTTCTGCTTCTATGGTTGTATCTTGAGCTGCTTCCAAGGTGTTCGGTTTTATCATCTTGACTGCCCGTCGAAGCATTGGATGTAAGCCATGGATAACCTCCTCATCTCCATGTTTGAGGGAATTTCATTGAGAGATGTGAATCTAAGAGAGCTTGCAGCAAACTTATTGATATAAGTTTCAACTTTCTTCCTTTGATTTTGCTTCAATTCATCCCATTCTTGCTGCACATCAGCTTCAAAGGATGAAGGTAAAAACTTCTTATTGAACTCCTTTCATGTCTTTGGTTTCTCTTCATGGATAATCTTGAGCCACCAATTTAAGGCAGTATCCTTCAAGTACATTCTCGCCATCTTGATCTTGACTTTTTTGAATAATCTTCACCACCAAAAGTAGCATCGAATTGCCTAATTAAAGAAACTGCTTTTTGAGAATCTCTCTTACCATAAAAAGCATCAAATGAAACTCGGGGCGGGTGTCCGGGGGACTAGGGCCTTTGACACACTTGTTGATACCATCAATGCATATTAAAACATTTAAACATGGCCACAACCTTAACACGTATCCATCATCACTTTGCATAAAACATAAAGCTAGACAAAACATCCACAAATGCTAAAAATGGAGCATGCGCGTGTGACACCGCATAGAGGCCGGAATGGGCCGACCCCCCCCTTAGTATTTTATTACCCAAGGAGAATAATATCATGTACAAGCTGCTTTGAGGGCCTTACTCTCCCCACGGGAGATGCCGGATAATCCATATACAAATGCCATAACATAGCCCAACACGAGGCTACCAAGCCGGAATATAGGCTGTAGAAATGCTGAGCCAACAATATAATCCATATATCTCCGTGTGGGTACTGATTCTTCTCCAAAAACCACGGGTCTTCATGCAATAGAGTTGGTACAGCAAGTACAACTCTCCATTCAGCCGATATAGCAGGTACAATGGCTGGTACAGCCGGTATAGTGGCTGATACAGTAGGTACAGTGGCTGGTACAGCTGGTATGATAGCTGGTATAGCAGGTACAGTAAGTACAAATGCTGGTATAGTATGTATAGTGACTAGTACAGTGGGTACAGTGGCTGGTACAGCAAGTACAGAAGCTAGTATAGCCGGTACAGTGGCAGGTACAGTAGGTACAGTGGTTGGTACAGTCGGTACGGTGGCTGGTACAGTAGGTACAGTGGTTGGTACAATCAGTACGATGGCTGGTACAACAAGTACAACAAGTACAAATGCTGGTACAAACAAGTACAATGGCTAGAAATCATAATAAATGATTAAATATCCTTGCCTTTAGTATTTCATCGCGATGGAAGCCTCCAAAACAGTCCCCAACAGCCGGTATTCTTCATGGGCAGTCTTCAAGAGAGTAGCCATCATTAGGGAAGCCTTCAACGGTGGTATAGGCAGCAAGAGAGCCTCTATTAATGAAGAGAGAGGACTCCAATTTATAGATTTGGGCCTCCCATGAGCTAAAATGGCAAGAGAAGGCTACAATGACAAGTGGAGAGCCACACAATAGTTGAAGTGACAAGTGTGAGGCCACTTGTCTCACTTTGATCCACTTTCTAATAAGTGTCGGGCCACTTGTCTCACTTTGGTCCACTTTCTTGCCACATGTCCCAATCTAAGAGATGGGTCCTTCCATAAACTTTATCTCTAAAAATATCCCAACTGGTAGACATTCTGTCATAGGCACTTTGCCAACTCTTGGTATCTGCTCAATTCCAGATGTAATGACGCGAACAGAATTTCCATCGGAGTCGGGCCAAAAATAGCAACTCTCCTAAATTTTAGGAGTCTGGTCCTTTGTATTCTAGGATAATCCCTCATTTCCAAAGCTTGTACTTTCCAAATATTTAGACATCTTGGAGTCCACCAGACCCCTTTCATACTGGGAAATGTCCAGGCTGGTGACATCCTCCCCAGCTTCTTAAAAGTTGTCCGCAACTTTAAGCTTGAAGCCATATATCCAAGATATAATCATGTCCCATCAAGTGGGTGAGACGAGACAGTCTCAAAAATCCAATATAACTGAAGAATCCATGTCCCAAAGAAATGGGTGAGACTAAATAAGTCTCCATAATACCAATATCAAAATCATGTCCCAAAATAAATGGGTGAGAATTCCATGGAAGATATGCTAGACACAGGCACAAGAGCCAATTCTGTCTCAATCACCAATATCAATGAGATAATCATATGCCAATGAAAATTACCAATGAGGTGCTAAGACACTTAAATAAGTGCCATGCACAAGAAACTAGTGCCTCACACAGAAACATGTGCTATGCACACAAACTGATGCCATTCAGGAGCACAAACCATGGTGACAGAAAAGCTGGTTCTCCATAGTTCTGGCAATCCTTTCTCCCAATCCCAATAGTTCCCATGTTCTCCCATACAATCCCAACTTTGATCAACAAGCATGGTGTGGAAACAATCGCAACACGAATCCACGTGTATGGTGGAGTGTTCCTTGAATTGCCCTCTCACAATCCCAACATGAATCCACATGCATGGTGAGATGAACAATGAACCTCTTGGCCTCTGTATAGGGAGATAGTGATTTTAATATGGCTTTAAAAAATAAATAAATCTATGTCCCAAATAAATGGGCGAGACAAAATAGTCCCATAAGTCGAGATATCATAATCCAAGCTCAAAGCACACAAACATGTGCCAATCCACATGACCCTTGGCGTACACATAAGTCCCTTGCCAATCAGGTATCATGTCCACTTTAGTCTTTACCACTTGCACTCCGTGTTGGTACTCTGACCACACACCTTGGATGAGAGGTGGGCTCAAGTAACAAGATAAAACAATCACTCGTAGGCATAAAGATCCAAAGAAGTCCAAGAATCCATAGACCTGTATACCATAATCCTTGTATACCATAACTCTTACCACATACTCTGTGCTAACCACACACCTTGGAGTAGAGGTGGACTTTATCCATAAAAGCATCATATCCATGAGATATCCAAAGATTTCTTCTCTATAAACTCGGACAAATTCGTCCATAGAAATTGCTTGTCAAGCCCAATATCTATATAAATCTTGTCCAAGAAAGAAATCTCCATAGATATAATCCATCCCAATATCTATATAAATCTTGTCCAAGAAAGAAATCTCCATAGATATAATCCATCCCAATAAAGGGAGCCATAAACAATGTTTCCCTGAAACCATCTCAAGGCAAACAACACCACCTTTCTCCTTGCATGGCTATACAAGGGTTAGTGAACAAAAAATACTTCATAGTAAATAGCCAAAGCACCAACTTTGCAAACTCAAAGTATACTTAGCTTTTCTTTGCCAGGTTGGTCATGAAGCCAAAAGAAATATCTCCTCACCATATCCTTAAGATATCCTGAGATATATCTCCATATAGCTTGCCTGTAAGCTTGATAATATAATCCACAATATCCATATGGAAAGAGTGCTAAACGTATGCACATAAAGCCAACTCCATACTTCCAAGATAAATTTTATGAATTCATAAATCCTTAGACCACGCTGACTATTGCTCATGCTCTTGCTTCATAGGCCATGAAGTGGCTGGCCATGCTTAATAGCAATGATGGTAAGTGTGGTCCCCACTTGAGATCTTTTCTCTTCCTTATTGATAAAAGGAAGCGGAATGGGCCGACCCCCCCCCCCCCCCTTGGAGTATTTTATTACCCAAGGAGAATAATATCATGTACAAGCTTTGAGGGCCTTACTCTCCCCACGGGAGATGCCGGATTATCCATATACAAATGCCATAACATAGCCCAACACGAGGCTACCAAGCCGGAACATAGGTTGTAGAAATGCCGAGCCAACAATATAATCCATATACCTCCGTGTGGGTACTGATTCTTCCCCAAAAACCACGGGTCTTCATGAAATAGAGCTTGTACAGCAAGTACAACTCTCCATTCAGCCGGTACAGTAGGTACAATGGTTGGTACAACTGGTACAGTGGCTGGTACAGTAAGTACAATGGCTGGTACAGTAGGTACAGCAAGTACAAATGCTGGTATAGTATGTACAATGGTTGGTACAGCGGGTACAGTGGTTGGTACAGCAAGTACAGAAGCTGGTACAGTCGGTACAGTGGCAGGTACAATAGGTACGATGGTTGGTACAGTTGGTACGGTGGCTGGTACAGCAGGTATAGTGGTTGGTACAACCGGTATGATGGCTGGTACAGCAAGTACAAATGCTGGTACAACAAGTACAATGGCTAGAAATCATAATAAATGATTAAATACCCTTGCCTTTAGTATTTCATCGTGATGGAAGCCTCCAAAACAGTCCCCAACAGCCGGTATTCTTCATGGGCAGCCTTCAAGAGAGAGAGAAAGAGAGTAGCCATCATTAGGGAAGCCTTCAACGGTGGTAGAGGCTAGTGTGAAGCAAGAGAGCCTCTATTAATAAAGAGAGAGGACTCCAATTTATAGATTTGGGCCTCCCATGAGCTAAAATGGCAAGAGAAGGCTACAATGACAAGTGGAGAGCCACACAATAGCTGAAGTGACAAGTGTGAGGCCACTTGTCTCACTTTGATCCACTTTCTAACAAGTGTCAGGCCACTTGTCTCACTTTGGTCCACTTTCTTGCCACATGTCCCAATCTAAGAGATGGGTCCTTCCATAAACTTTATCTCTAAAAATATCCCAACTGGTAGACATTCTGTAATAGGCACTTTGCCAACTCTTGGTATTTGCTCAATTCCAGATGTAATGACGCGAACAGAATTTCCATCGGAGTCGGGCCAAAAATCGCAACTCTCCTAAATTTTAGGAGTGTGGTCCTCTCTATTCTAGGATAATCCCCCATTCCCAAAGCTTGTACTTTCCAAATATTTAGACATCTTGGAGTCCACCAGACCCCCTTCATACTGGGAATTGTCCAGGCTGGTGACATAAAACTTGACTCTCTTTTCTCCGGGCTTGAACTCCCACTTGGCAGCTACTTGTGAAGCTACTTCATGAACCGCTCCTTTCGCCATAACAGCCTTAGGCGAATCAGCCACCATGGACATTTGTGATTCTTTGGCTTTCTCCTTGTCCTTCTGAGGATTTTTAGGAAAACATGAGACGGCTTGGGTATGGTGGGACTTTGAGGTTATAGCTTGACGACTTCCTTTGATGATGGTGGGTGGAGTAAATTTCATGGTCTTTGACTTTTTTGAAGTAGAGACTCCTTTCATGCTAAGGCAAGCTTTCGCTGCTGCTGCAACACCATCAATCGCACCAGTCTTCTCAGTAAGAAAGTCTTCAAAGACTTTAGTTGTAGCTCTAGCTTTAGCTCCTCTCTCCATTAAAGCTTGAATCTTTGGATTTGCTTCGAGCTCTTTAGATCTTCTCCTATTTTGAACAAGACACCGTCAAAGAATGTTGAGAACCTCCAGATTGTTGATGAATACTCTTCTCTCCTTCTGTTGACATGGTGAATGTAATCTGTGGGTTGGCCAAAAATTCTGTCACCTTGGGAAAGTTCTCACAAGAGAAGACTTAGCTCTGATACCATGTAACGCAGGGACGCGTGAAAGTGACAAAATTGATGAACTACTTGTAACAAACCCACTCCATCAACAATCACAAATAATGAAAGAAAGTAGGATTCAGAGAAAAGAGAAACGAGACCTCACTGAGAGGGAAATAGGCCCCTCCCCCTATGCAGGAATTTATTGAATCAAACCATGGGCACCAAGTGCCTGAACCTTTACGACAATAGATGAGAAGTGCATTTTTTTCAAATGAAGAGAGAGTGCTCCAATTTATAGATTTGAGACATGTTCTAGAATGAAAAGAGTAAGCTCCAAATGACAAGTGGCTACTTTAATTGACAAGTGTTAAGCTAAAATGACAAGTGTAGGGACACTTGTCTCATTCTAGAAGCCACATATCCCATTCTAGATGCCACATGTCTTAATTTAAGAGGTGATTCTTCCATAACCTTCTATGCTTAAAATATCTCAACTCGTAAAGAATTTGACAAAGGTGCTTTAGTAACTCTTGATCCTTGCAAAAATTCGAAGGTTTTGTCGCGAATGGAATTTCCATCAGACTCTGCCAAAAATAGCAACTCTCCTAGATTCTAGGAATTGCATGCTTTAGGTCCAAGAAGGCTTCGTTGTAAAGATTCATCTATTCATGGTTTGTTCAAATGATTTGAGTATCTAGTTTCACCTTCAAAACCACTCATCACTCATCTGGGTGTTCTGGTCAATTCGACCACCGGAGTGCTAAACCGATCATCTGGGCATCTGGTCTATGACCACCTGGCTGAAAACTTTGGGCGTTCTGGCCAATGGCCACCCGTAAATAGAAATGAGTATTCTAGCTTAATTGGCTGCTCAAAAGATATACAAATCACAATTCATACACCATGAGTTATCCGGTAATTACCATCTCACATATGGAACAATTTTGAGCAAGACAATGGTCAATTTGAAGAACAAAGTAGGAGGCTTGTTGCAGCTTGAGATTGGGAGGAAGAGCTTGAGATTGGGAGGGGAGGAAGAGCTTTACCCAGCTCAAGGCTGAGTTGTAGGAGATCTAGGATCGATTCATGGATAGCCTACGGAGTAGTTACAAAGCAGTAGGCACCTCTAGAGGATTTCTCACAATAATTGGAGGAGTTGGTCGAAGAGTCTTCAATTTCTTAAGCAATTTTTATGGTTTCTTCTTTAAGATGCCACCACAAGAGAACATGTTAGTGGATGTGTCAATAATTCCAATCATATGTTTCATACTACCATACTTCAGGGAGTATGATAGGTATGATAAAGTATGATTCAGCTCTTGGTGGAGTTTCATACATGACCTTAAATTTGGGGCTATATATGCTTGTAGGAATTGGAACTTAAAAACAATTAACCATTGAGAATTTGAAACTTGAAGGCTGAAATAAATTTGACATTCAAGAAAGCTTGATAACACAAGCCTGATAACTAGAGTCTAGCTTCTAGCAATTTGCAAATACAAGAAAACCAAAGAAAATGTCATGTGAGCCACAAACAATCACAGGCTCATTCTTCCTCCTAATCCTCTTCCTTTGCATGAGAGGGAGATGATGCTCTGCAAGCTCTTCACTATCAACTTCCACTTGAGCATTTATGGGCCGTGCATCCCCCCCAATGCCCCCATCCTCCTTCGGCTCATGGAGCTCTCGCAAAGCAATCTGGAGTAGTATATAATTCAGCCGTATTAGCGGACATGCAGATTTCACATTGTGAAGTTTTCGTCCGAGTTGCAGCGGCCAGTTGATATTGTGCTTATTCTTTCTATCTTTAGCAGTGCATTTGCCCTATCAACTACTTATTTGCTGTACTAATTCTTTCTATTTGCTACTTCTCTTAGTGCTAGGCTTCATTATGGCTGGGTCTGCCCTGCATCTCTGGAGGTTTGACAGAAACTCAGTACGAAGGGCTTTGTGTGAATATATGCTCTTATTTGTGTGTGTGTGTGTGGAGTGCGTGTGTGAGAGCATATCATGATACAGAGTTCTACACCCACTATTGGGCACTGATGACGTTAGTGGGGATGTCGTAGTATCTAGTCCATACCTATGCATAATGGAGTTGATAGTTATATAGTCTTGTGGGTTGACTACCATGAGTATATAACATGCACGTTCCTAAAAGGTGAATTTGGGCATGTTCCTGGATTCATCTAGGTATATAGTACAACAAAAAATCCCCAATTTTCTTTTTCAAAATTGGGTATTGGAGCATAGAATTTTTTTTCCCTAATTTCATTTTTCAAATTTCGGAGTCAATGTCCCAAAAATTGGAACATTGGACTTCCATTTGGGACATTGACCAATGCCAAGCCCCATACTACATAATGTAGAGTCTATAGAGTCCAGACTTGATTCTTGGAATGCCCTGGCGCCCAATGTGGTTCAAATGCCAGCGATTTCATAAGCGTGTGGGTCTTGGCAGTCTAGGACATGATTTAGGAAGGTGGCAGTGGGCACCTCTAGGGCCTAGAAAGGCTATCACGGGCTGCATTGTCCAGTAAAGTGCCACCATGTTGTGTGGTGTGCATTGTGTAAACTTACGTGCATGGGGGCAGGGGACATGTCATATGCATCCCATGTGCAAGACTCGTGCAGGCTTAACCCATAGCTATTTCCTTGCAGGGTAGCAAGATAAAGAATAAGATTAGAACCAGTTTTGGACTTAATTCAGGAACCACAGTAGCTAGGTGTGGTCAGGGAAGGCATTGGAGGAACCCAAGGGGCTGTTGGCCAGCTTTTGTGGAGCTTTATCTGAGTCCGCTGCAGCATGTAAAAGGCCCAGGGACCTAGCCGACAATAAGTCGGCCAATCCAGATGGGCTTTTTCATGGCTATAAATAGCATCTTGTTGAGATCTTTTGATTCATTCAGTCCTCCATGGACTGGGTCACATATTTAGGACTTAGATTAGGGCTTCTACTTTTTTCATGATCCAACTAAGGGCTGCAAGATTGTACATCCTTTTTGTACCATATGAATATACTGAATACTCATCTCTCTCTCTCTCTCTCTCTCTCTCTCTTCTCTATCTTTTGTATGTGTTTTGCATCAAACATGTTCCAGGATGGTGTTTAGGGCTGAGAGAAGACTCCCGAAGCTTCTGCATGTGACACCCAGTCTGGGACGAGTCAACCACGGTTCCACTCTAAGCGTCCAAGGTCAAGTGTACAAGTCCCTTACATGGTCTTGGTTAGGTGTGCATTGTCCTGCGCATGAAGCAATGCGAGTCGGTACTGTGAGTCTCCCTGTGGAATGATGTGAGGTGCCAGGCAGCCAAGGCACATTGGCTGCCCAACAACTAGCACAGGCCTAGACAATAGCCTGGACAGCATGCGCAAGGCGGCAGCAAGCAGGTGTGAAAGCACATGGATTAAAGGAATCTTTTCCAAGTCATGTAGAGTAAATATGCAGGCCGACTGCTTCTAGAGCAAACCAACCAGCATGAGTAGGGGCTATAAATAGCCAAGCATAGAATCATGTAGAGTAAATATGCAGGCCATCTGCTTCTAGAGCAAACTGACCAGCATGAGTAGGGGCTATAAATAGCCAAGCATAGAATCATTCATTTATCTGAACATTCACAAGGGGTTGCTGAATTCCAAGGGCAAGGACAGCCAAGGGAGCTCTCAGCCAAGTTGAAGGTGAAAGGTCAAGAACCAGATTTTATTTGCATATTTGCATCATTCTAATAAAGCAAATACACCATTCGTGGTGGGTGCCCTACAGAGGGTATTCAGGACCCAATATTGTGTCCGACTCCCTCTCTCTCTCTCTCTCTCTCTCTCTCTCTCTCTCTCTCTCCATGATGTAACCTTTTGGTCTCATAGGTCATTTTGGCCTTTTGTAGATGTTAATACAACTCTCTCTCTCTCTCTCTCTCTCTCTCTCTTTTTCTACACATCTTTCTCTATGTTGTGTGTTATCTTCATTGTGAAAGATTGCTAGATTCTGTCTATTAAAGTTACACCGATTCTACCCATCAAGCTTCCGCATGTTACATTGGTATTAGACCCTCCTTCAAGTGTGAAGATTCAGCTAGAAAACCTAGAAAAAAGAAAGAAAGATTTTTTTTTGCTTGTATGGTTGGTTTTTAGACTCCGGAGGATCACCCCTTTCGGTGTGACTCCTGTCCCTAGAAGGATGGTTGGTTTTTAGCCTTTGGAAAGTCTCCAATCCAAGATCTATCATTTCAAATTCCTTACTACTGAGGGTAGCTTTTGTTTGAGCAATGTCAGCTGTATGGCTGCCTATGATGATCAAGTTGTCCACATAAAGAATGAAAAGAGTATATAACCCTTTCTCAAGGCTGATGTAGAGATTTGGATCAGCCGCCGAACGCTTGAAACCCTTCTGCTGAAAGAAAGCAAGCTCTGGGGGCTTGTTTCAAACCATACAAGGCCTTCTTCAGCCTGTAGACCATACCTTTGGAGCTAGGAACCGGGGGCTGTTCCACGTAAACTTCCTCCTTTAGCTTTGTCACGTGCACACCCATCAGGTGTACAAGTGGCATGGCATCATCAGACATATAATCAGGATATTCATTCAGGCATATATCAGTATGAGCATCATATGGGGGTGTTTTAAGTCATCATGAGCATATAAGGTATTAATGTGCATCAAGTCAGGGTTGTCAGCATCAGCCGACAGCATATCTACATCAGCCGACCAGCATTTTATAGCATTTATGGCATTTTATGGCATTTATGGCATTTTATGGCAGTCGTGGGCATTTGCATCTGGCCGATTGCAGCAAGGCTGGCTGACCAGCACCAGTTACTCATATAAATAGAGGCGCATCATATTCAGTCCATCATGGCATCTGACATCAGCGTTTCAGCCCATCCACGCATCCAGTTCAGCACAGCACATCTCATCTAGTTCAGTCCCTCAGATTCAGCGAACGCATCCATCTCCTCAGCGTTTCCTTCCCAGGCAACAGGAGAACATCTGCGTTTTCAGCATCGCATCAGCATTTCATCAGTCCCAACGCCATCCCTTCAGCGTTTCCTTCCCAGGAGACAAGGGAAAGACAGTGGGACAGCAGTTCATCCAGCTAGCTGGAGAGAGAACTAGGAACAAGAAGCCTCCCCTTTGATGTGAGCTCTTGGAAAAATACGAGAAAAAGAGAGTTACAGGAGTGTGCACACAAGGCACCAGGATATGACGTGATTGAAGGTGCGATTGCTGAAGTATACCAAAAACAAGGTGTATACTTGAATGAGTAAACACAAGACTCCGGGAGTATGCAGTCCATGTAGATTGGAAGGGTCAACCCCGGATCGCTCGCTGAAGCCCCCCCCCCCCCCCCCCCCCCCCCCCCCCCCCTTGCTCGCGCTGCTGCCTCCACGCCCTTCCCCCTTCCCGCCCACGCGTCTGTTCCCCCCCCGCCTGCCTTTTGTTTCTGCCGCCCTCGCACTTGCTTCCCCCCCCCCGCCTGGTTCTCTTGCGCCCCCCGCCCCAGCGCTGTAGCGCCCGCCCCCTGCTCCTCTCCATCGCGCCCCCCTCCCTTCTTCAGCACCCCGCCCCCCTCCGCCAGTCTCCGCCCTCTCACCCTTTCGCGTTGCTTCCGCCCCCCCCCCCGGTTTTTTTTTCTTCGCCACCGCCTTACCCCCCCCTCCCCTTCTTTCTGTTTTTTCCGTCCCCTGGGGTTTTTTTTGCCTTCCGCCTTCCCCCTCCGCCATTTGTGTGCAGCTCAGCTCTTGCAGGACTCTCCGCATTCGCTCCGCCTTCGACATAGCTTTAGACTCTGATGGAGGCTCCTCCCGCCCCACCTCAGAGAGGGACTCTTCCGCAGCCCCCTCGCCCGCCCCTGAGGATACCCCCATCAGGCTTTCTCTTTCGCTAGAAGAGGAAGCGAGCCTCGCCGCAGAGGTGGAACGCCTCCAGGCACATTCCACCATCTGCCGTATAGTCGGCACTCGTCCCAGCAGAGGGGAGATCCGAGATCTTCTCCAGGCCTGCCTTCTTGCAGATGTGGGCAAGATCCTGGACGTTCAGCTACTGGGCCGTGGACACTACCAGATTGAGTTCAGGACAGCCCAAAGTGTGGCCCAGGTCCTAGCCATGAGTCCCCTTGACATCAGGGGCGCTCGGACATTCTTCAGACCTTGGCAGCATGGCTTTGACCCAGCAGCGGCCGAGCAGGGAGAGCGCCTTTTCCATGTTACGGTTTACTTCCCTGGACTCCGCCGTGAGTACCTTCCGCTCCTTTCTAAGCTAGGAGCATTGGTGGGCTCGGTGCTTGAGACTGGCCCCACAACAGCTTCAGTGGTAGCTAGAGTAGCTGGGCTACCTTCGATCAGAGTTTTGGTTCCTGACATCTCCTCCCTTCCGAAGGTCATTCAGCTACCTAGGATGGGGGGGGATGGATTGATCAGAGAGTGGAGTTTTCAGGGCTCCCAAACCAGTGCTTTATCTGCAGGTAGGTTGGCCACATGGCCAAGGCCTGCTGCCCTCGCAGGAGACCCCGACCTTCACCGCAACAGCAGGCCCCCGATGGCCCGCCCACAGATGCGGCTTGGCAGGCAGCCTCCGGGACACCTGCTCAGCCCATAGAGACCTCGGAGTGGCAGCCTGGACAGGGGCGCCGTCGAGGGAGACAGCCACAGCAGCACGCCCAGAGACCGATGCAGCAGCAGTCACAGTCTCAGCATCACTGGGTTCCCGTGAGGAGCAGCTTTGCTCCCCTCCAGGAGGAGACCCTAGCACCGACTGAGGACCAGGAGATGCCAGCACCCCCTCCTTCGCCCCCGTCCCCCCCGTCCCCCGTCCCCCCCTCCCGCCTCGCTTCCACCTTCGCCTCCTCCCGTTCTCGCTCCGGTTTTGGCAGTGGCTCCTTCTCCACCCCCTTCTCCCCCCCTCCTCCCCCCCCGCTCGCCTCATCTCCTCGGGAGGCCCTGGCAGTTCCCTGGCGCTCACCTGCAGTCCGGCGAACACTGAGCACCGACCTTGCTCGAGCACCGCAGAGGAGACCTACCATGCCGATTCGGGCTTCACGGATATCCTCTATCCGCAGTCGGCTGAGTCGTCTCGACACTAGACAGCGCTCGGAGGCTTTTGATTACTCCTTCACACGGCTTTTTGGAGCGGAGGGCCCCCATGAGCCAACACCCATCAGAGTTCATGTAGTGATACCTCCGGCCTGAGGGGAGGAGGCACTTGATTCAGCGGGGGCCTTCTCATTCCCTCTCTGTGGCCCTAGCGACCGGGAGTAGACTCTGGATCTCGCTCTCAGCATTTTGAAGACTCAGGCAGTTGAGTTTTCTCATCATGTGAGCGATCTGGAGGTGACAGACGTGATAGGCCGACTATGGGAGTTGGCTCATTTTTTCTTTGATATCGGGAGTGTGGATGCCTCCCGGATTCGACATTTGGTGGTTCGCATAGTGGCAAACTTAGCACGCGACCCTGGATATGTATGCATACACAAGGTTGCTCTGTCTGAGCGGGAGGCAGTCGCCATGGGACACAGCCACTGGCGCCTGATCCGAGATTCTTGCAGCACACCGGGTGGGCAGATTCGTAGCCGCTTGGATGGGGACTATTCTCCATCCAAGCCGCTTGCGAAGGCCCGCCGTACGGCTGAGACAGCCTCCACCTCAGCAGGTCATCCATGAGGATCATCTCATGGAATGTACAGGGCCTTGGCGGCGCACACTATATACGTTATCGTGGTTGCTTGAGGCAGGAGCTTCAGAGATGCCTGGTTGGGGGCAGTATTGATATTCTGATGATGCAGGAGCACCATTTGGGTGAGAGTAGGATCCGGAGATACGGTTCGGTGATGCCTGGTAGATGGGACACCTTTTGGTCTGCAGGGTTTGGCCCCTTGGGTGGGCAGGGAGGAGTATGTATGGTCATTGCGGATGTATGGCGGCAAGCCATTGTGGATCGCGGGATCATTGTGCCTGGTAGAGCACAGTATGTCATTCTGAGGATGCATGATGAGCTCTTTGGCGTGCTCAATGTCTATGCACCCAACCATGCTAGTGCCAGAGCAGAGTTCTGGACCCAGGTTAGGATGCATTGCCAGAGGCTGCACATTGGTGTGTCGGGGGGGAGACTTCAACATGCTTGAGGACCCGGCCGATAGGGTGGGAGGTAGTCATGTTACAGTGCACGGCACGGAGCTTCCAGCGTGGGAGCGATTTTGCATGACACTGAGGATCACTGATGCATGGCAGCATGAGGCTTTCTCCTGCTCTCAGGACAGTCTTAGTTTCTCTCGGTCGGATCGCCGGCAGGGAGGGACTAATCTATCACGGATTGACCGCTTCTATGTGGGCGACAGGTTAGGGGAGCGAGGGGGCTCCGTCAGCATTCTCGCTGGCATCTCTTTTTCAGACCATGCGCCAGTTATTTTGACACTTGAGGAGAGGACACGGGAGACCAGCTTGCAGTTGAGGATCCCAGAGAGGGTACTTACAGATCCTAGTCTCGCTGAGGACATTGAGAGGATTTGGCATGACAGCCAAAGCTCAGACCAGGATGCAGCAGGCCATTGTGCCCAGGGACTCATCGAGCTCAGCTCTTTTTTGCACGCTGCAGCCATGGTTAGTTAGTACGAAAGGTACGATACGGTACGGTACGATAAAATACGGTACTAATTGGTACCTTAAAATTTTTTGAGGTACGGTACGATATTAGTACGTTTTTTTTTTAAATACTTCCTAAACTTAAAAATTGTAGACAAGAAGTTACAAAATAGTAGAACCATGAACATAATGTCATCATGCCATTAGAGTACAAAATTGCTACAAAAGGATAGGCCAAAAACTCATGGCATGGGCGACCGCCAACATGCGTACATACATGATACAGTATACTACATACTACAATACATCATCGATGGTCTAGAAGGAGATAGATGCCCAATGCCTAGAGATCTATAACATATCAAAAGTCTACATCATCACCAACATCTGCATGATCATCAACATGATCACTACTAGAGTGTCCATCAAGAGAGTTCTCTGAAGAGGACTCTTCGAAGGTGGACGAGACACTCTGGGGATCATTCTCGCTAAGTAGGGTGCCATCATCATCAAACAAGGGCTCTCTAGGCAGTGGGGTATCATCATGAGGGGGCAATGGAAGCTCACTATAGAGCTCCATGAAGATTGCCTCCTCCTCCTCATCAGGCAATATGATCGCTTGCCTAATATGGCAATGGCAAGTGCACACGCTCCTGACAAACAGCTTCCTATAGGCTGCAAAGGGCGATGAATGGCTCTTTAGAAGACTGAAATTGCTCCACGCAACAACAACAACAACAACAACACCGCCAAAAAAAAAAAAAAAAAAAAAAAAAAAACTCGTACGGTATCGTACGAATCCGTATGGTACCGTACCGTACAGCAGGTACGTACGGTTTCAGTCGTACGACGTACGGAACTAACCCTGGAGCCTGCAGCCTTGACACGGCTGGGAGAAACTCGCGAGCGGGAGCATCGGTTGAGACGTAGCCTTGCTTCGCTTCAACGCCTTCAGGAGCAGCAGCCTACATGTGAGTGGGTGGCGTCCCAGCTGAGCCAGGCACGCCAGGAGGTCAGAGAGACAGAGGAGCACAGACATGAGTTCTACTATCGTCGCCAGGCCTCCCAGTGGACACAGCTGAGGGATAGAGTGACTGGGGAGTTTTTTGAGATTACTGGACCCCGCCATGCTCAAGCAGGAGTCCGCCAGCTCAGGAGGCAGGACGGATCGGTAGCCACTGAGCCTGGGGAGATCAGAGCCATTGCCACTGAGTTCTATAGAGACCTGCTTTCAGCGGAGCCAGCCACTGAGGCTCGGGATGCTTGCAGACAGACTGTGTGGGCCCATGTGCAGAGGAGGGTCACGGATCGTATGCGCACAGTTCTGGGTGAGCCTGTTTCAGAGGTTGAGCTTGTTGAGGCCTTGAGGGTCCTTCCGTGCCATAGTTGCCCTGGGGAGGACGGATTGACGCCTGCCTTTTTTCTGCGCTATTGGGACCTTTTGGGGCCAGGCCTCCGCAGGGGCTTTCAGTATGTTTTGGACACTGGGGTGATGCCACAGAGCTTTTCAGAGGGCTTGATCTTTCTTATCCCCAAGGGGGAGGGAGTATCAGATGATATTCAGCATTGGAGATCTATTACGATCCTCAATACTGTCTACAAGGTTAGCAAAGGCCTTGAGTTTGAGGATCCAGCCCTTCCTGGGGGAGTTGATTCATGCTACCCAGACAGGATTCATCAAGGAGCGTAGTATCCTTGACAACATTTTCACCTTCTGGGAGGCGACGGCCCGAGCTAGATTTCTCGGTGAGGTCCTGGTCGTGATGCTTCTCGATTTTGAGAAGGCATACGATAGAGTCGATTGGGGTTTCTTAGAGGGCACTATGCTTCGCCAGGGCTTCAAGCCAATTTGGATTTGAGGAGTGGCGGCTCTATATTCCACAGCTCGTAGCCAGGTGCTGATGGCAGGAGGACGGGGGCCGAGTTTTGAGTTGACCAGATCAGTCTGTCGGGGTGTCCTCTCACCCCGTTTCTTTTTCTCTTCTTTGCTGAGGCTATGAGCATGTATCTGACGGCAGAGGAGGTTGGTTTGAGAGGACTCCAGCTCCCAGTCCGGGGGGAGGACCTGCTCGATGCTGAGTTTGCTGATGACACGGGTTTATTTTTGCATGGCCAGGAGGCCAATCTTCAGCGGGCAGAGCAGTCGCTTCAGGTTTTTAGTGCAGCTTCGGGAGCATTGATCAATTGGCGCAAGACAGTGGCCTTTTGGATCAGTAGCGCTCCCACTCCGACATGGAGCCCAGACCCGGGTTTTAGATGGATTCCTCCTGGCACAGCAGTGCGGTATTTGGGATGCCAGATTGGACTAGATTTGTCACCTGAGCAGCAGATTGCCCCGCTTCTTCTGAGCATCCGGAAGAAGCTTTTGTATTGGAGTACAGCTTGGCTATCCTTGGCTGGGAGGGTGGTGGTGGCAAATCAGGTGCTTTTAGCGACCATGTGGTACATCACGTCTTGCTGGATCTTCTCGAGCTCTTGCATCAGCCAGGTACAGAGGAGGCTGATCAAGAACTTTCTTTGGTCTGGGCGGGATGGTCAGCCAACTCGGGCTAAGGTTGCTTGGGCAGTTATTACACTTCCGCTAGCCCAGGGAGGCTTGGGCATTATAGATCCAGTTGATCAGAGTAGAGCCTTATTGGGGAAGCTTATTGTTCGGGGGCTGCTTCTAGGCGCTGAGCCTTGGAAAGAGCTTCTTTTTCAGCGGCTGCAGGCTCGGGCTCCCCCAGCAGGGGGCACTTGGGCACCAGAGATACGTTGGATCTTCATAGAGATGAGGAGGACAGGCCTCAGTAGAGGATGGGAGGACAAATTTTCCTTGAGCATCCTGCGAGCTTGGGAGTTACTGAGACCGGGACTCTCTCAGAGACCTCCTTCTTGTGATGAGGAGCGGGCCAGACAGCCGCTCATCTGGAGCCCAGCGGTACGCACAGAGTAGGGTCATATGCTGGGTTCTCGGCCTCGTCTAGCCTGGGGACCATTGGCGGCAGGCCCAGCACGTAGTTTGGAGACTGGCAGGTCTTCTGCAGTCTCCCAGGTGGAGAGGCTGAGTCACTTCAAAGGGGGGCTGATTATGAGGGATGACATTCAGGAGGCACTCACAGAGGAGTGGTTCACGCCTCTCGAGCCAGTGGCCCCATGGTGGATGGGAGCCTTTACACAGTTGGAGATCCTGATTGCTGTCAGAGCTTGCACTGAGGATGGTAGATGCCTCTACTATGAGATCCAGGATGAGGGCAGACTTTAGAGAGTGGAGGCGGAGTCGCCTTTGGTTGCAGAGTGCATCTTTCAGAGGATACGGGTAGTGGCCGCCGCTTCCCGGAAGTGGCATATTGATCCAGACCCTGCAGATGTGGACTCTGATTGGCGCATTCTTGTACTCACAAACACTCTGTTGGTAATAAAGATACCTCAGGGGGGGCTACCCCAACACCAGCCCCCCTAGTGCTGTGTCTTTGTGCAGATTTTTATATTGTTGTTTTGGTGGTAACAAAGTATGATGATGATGATGTCAGATGCTATGTATGATGCCATGATATTATGTATGGGATAAGGTTTTCTATGTACACGCTTCCGTATTTGTGACACTGGTATCAGAGCTTTGGTTCTCTAGTCTATGGTAAATCCCCTTATTGAGGGTAGCAGATAGAGCATTCCGAGCGCAAAAGATTATTTTGTTGGCAGAAATTTTGATCTGCAATCGTGGCTGATCGTGTGAGTGATAACATACATGTGTTGGGGAGACATATTTTGACGGCGAGGAGGATGGTCTTTCCAGCTGCATCGGAGCATTGGCGGCTACAGGGACTCTCACAGGAGTTCCTGGAGGATTTTTGGACCAGGCTCTGGGCTAGTCGACAGGCACGCAGGATCTCGACTTTCCAGTGGCTGGTTACCCACAAGGGCTCTGTAGTTGGCACCTGGCTTGTCTACTTTTGGTCTTCCGGCGGCCTGCGTCCGATGCGGCCACCCTTTGGAGACACAGAGACATTGCCTATGGGACTGTCCTCAGGTGCAGCAGATTTGGCTGCGGATGCTGCGCATTCTGGCCCCCCTCTCTCCAGAGGGCATGTATACGTGGGGTGCCGCTACTTGGTCGACTTCGTCAGGGCCTGCTATGGGCTACGAGACGGAGCAGGACAACCAGGCCATCAGCTTCATTAGGGGCCAGCCTCGCCTCGTTCCTTCACCGGATTTCTCGTCCGCCGGCTGGACACAGGAGAGGGATCTACGATGGGAGCTCCTCAGCAGCCTCACCATCTGGTTCACCTGGAGAGCCCGGTGTTTCAGGGCCTTTGAGGGGAGACTGGAGCCACCAGCAGAGACTATTCGGGGGATTTGGCAGGAGTTGATCCACACCCTACGAGGACAGTATGACCGCATCCGGGGCGACTCGGATGAGGCGATCTTGCGGCGCCAGGCCTCTCACACCACTTGGCGCAGCGGCCCCTTCTATACCCTACACGCGGGTTCCCCCGCTGGCACTACAGGCCACCTGTTTGGCTTTTCCCTCCTCCTATTGTATGATATAGCCCCTCAGTTCTTTGTACTGATATTTGTATTTTTCTGCACCTAGGGAGAGTCTCCCTAGCTGCCTTGCTTGGATCTCTGCTCTGTTTTCTTATGAGCAGGAGAGGGTCTTTTGTAGCCCTACGGGCGTTTTTTTATAACTAATGAAAGGATCTTTTCTCGGAAAAAAAAAAAGACTCCGGGAGTAGTGCACAAGAACAAGAGTGCCTATGGATGCTTCCACCTTAGAAAACTTTCCCTTATGAACAAGAATCCCCAAATATGCAGCAAAGAGGCCCTGAATTTGACAGTAAATGTATGAAAATGAAAGCCCCAAAAAGGTGTGTACCTTAGCAAAGAAGATGCTAATGAGCTGAGTTGCTTCTCCCCTCTTTCCCTTCCTTAGACACCCACGGAGCTGGAGCCGAGAACAGAGGCTGTCTAGGTCACAGAGGCTGTCTAGGTCACAGAGCTGAGCAGGGCGGTGGAGGCGACGTCAGGCACAGGCGGCAAAACCGGGGGCACCATCAGCTGAGGCAACGGAGGTGGTGCGCTAGGCACTAGCGCCGCCTGGCGGCAGCGGGCTCTAAACTGGCGACACACGGCTTTGAATGGCGGTAGATGGCGGCGACTGGCCTTGAGATGGTGGCGTACAGCTTTAGGGCGGCAGAGATGGGCAGCGCCTGGCTCTGGGTGCAAAGCTCCATGGGCTGTACAACACTAGCTCTGATACCAATTGATGGCTAATATCAATAGTGTAGCCACACAATAGTGAGGAGAAGAGGGAGAGATGATCATTAACAAGATAATCAGCACAATACTAAAGGGATTGTGGGAGACAAGATGTAGTGGAAGGCATAAATTCATTATACAAGTAGGTCCTTTTTATAGGAAAGACCTCATTACATATTCTAAGCATATGCTAGATTTGATGCCACCACATATGCTAGATAAGATTCCACTAAATATTCTAAGTATGATGCCACCACATATGCCAAATATGATGCCACCACATATGCCTTTTAAGAGGCTGCTCCTACACAAGAGACTTATACAGACTAGAGGTTGTTCAAACACATTTATTTAAGGCTTACATTGAGTGCTAGTTTACACAACCACCTAGCACTTGTTTATTCCCACATTAATCACTACTAATATTTAACATCAGGAGCACCAGAAGTGAAAACGCTTGATGAAGAAGGGGTGATACAACAGAAAACACAGTGCAAACACCACCAGCCACTGCAAAACTGCTCGAAGAAGCCAAAAACGCAGTCCACCAAGGTTTGCACCATGACGCCTTGCAGATGATGCAGAGGCAGGAGCACAACAAGATGAAAACGCTGATGAGAAGAGGGTGCAGGAGAAGAAAATGCAGCAACTGATGAAAAAACGCAGGAGCACTTCTTGCTCCAGAAAACGTAGAATGAGGGGGGAAGGGGTCACCAAGAGGTGGAGAGCCAGGACCTAGACGTTTGATACCATGTTAAAGTATGCACTGGAAGAAGTGATCACAAGAGACAAAAGTAGAGAGTGTCAAAGAGAGGGAGAGAGTAGGCAATGATCGAGTTCTATTATCATAGCATGAGATTACAATGGGGTTGTACAGCCAGCAGATGGGCATTGTGATTGTGTGCATAGAGTTGAAGAAAAGGGAGCACTAGAATGTGGTGAACTGATAGTAAGAGAGAGATATGAAGCCAAAAGGCTGAATATAGTGCAGTGAATACAATCCCGAGCAAGAGACCTAATAGTCTCATAAGTGAAGGATACAAAAGGGAGCAAGTGTGTCAACACATGAACCACACAACTCAATGAATGAACATATGGAATGGGAGAGGCCAGCCCATCTATATATAGGTAAGGGGCTGGCCGACTGGATAGGAAGACCTGACCTGGGAAAGATGCCAGAAAATAGGGGAAAAATGGGGAAAAAATAGGGTGGCCAGCTCACAATCAAGGGCCATAAAAAGGAAACAAATATGGGCAGCATATAGGAACATGTAGAACAATATGCACTCGGATTGATTGATTACAACAAGTGGGAGAGAGGCCTTTATATATGAAGGCCATGACGTGGGCAACTGCACATGAACTGGTTAACAGCAGCCCACGACCCATAAACATGGAAAAGTATATAAGTGCCAATAAAAGAGCCAGATCCCACAACAGAGATGCACAAAATTCTAACACTTGGATGGAGCTCTATAAATAGCATAGTGGGCATGGCTCTTAGGTATCTTCCCCACTAGGGTACTTTGTGTGGACGTGAAGGGAACATCTGCTGCTGCTCTCCGATGGGGGGCTCTGGGATTTCGCCTTCTTCCAAGACTTATGATGGGAGAGAGGCGTGATCGGCTTGCGAGGCTGAGGCCTTGGTGAGTCCATTGAGGATATCCCCCCGCGAGGTAGGTGGTGGGGGAAGCTGAGGAGCCAAGAGGAGGGAGGGGGATGCGGGGAGTCCGAGCTGGATACCATATCACTTGTTCTAGGGGAGGGTGCAGAACGAGATCCACTTTTAGAAAAAGGAACCTAAAGAGAGCCCCATGCCTACAATTGGACCACAAGGAGGAAGATGTTCATTTTGATTTCTCAGCTTTGTCCGTTTTAACAGACAATTTTGACCAGTTTTCCATAGGTTATGTGATGGTTGGCATGTTTTGTGCCATCATGTGTGATCGCTCCAAATTTCGATAGGAAAGTGCAACAAGGTCACGATCGGGGAGTGTTTGGCCGAGATGGAAGTGGAGTAAAGGCGAAAGATGTTCCCCTGTGCTCCCCAAGTTAAGTAAGTGGGGATGTCATGTGCAACAGTTAATGGAATGCACATGGACATAAATCTTAGTGTTACTAGGCTTTTAGGGGCAGGATTGGAACAAGCGCCCAAGGAGCCGTCTAAGAGAGCTAGAACCACACACCCAAATATGGAGCAAGTTGGCCAGTTGGAAGTGCCAATTACAGGGATGTGTGGTGCTTTCTAAATCTAGACTAGCTGACCAGACACATGCTCCTATAAAAGGATGGGCCTATAAGACTGTAACATGCTAACTATGTGAAAGCATAATTAATGATGATTAATGCTAAACAAATAGAGATTAATGCCAATCTACTTTGCAAGTACACAATAGAAACCAAATTTGACCTAAACTAATGTATATTACCAAAACATGACCTAAACTAATGTATATTGCCAAAACATGCGCGTGTACAATGAATTGCTCGTATTCAAATCAGATCTAAGACTGACATGCTATGCAAACAATGATCCTATGCATGAACTACTGATTACTTGGTGATGAACCGCTGTCCTCCCTCCCAAGCATGAATCTAACGCTCATGAAAGAGGCTTCTGCTGTGATGAGATGTCTTGTCTTCTGCTTGGGAACTAACACACGTCTCCCATATGCAAGAAGATCTCTGAATGGACATGAATCTTCCTATAAATATGCATCTGATATGCTGGTCGTATGCTTGACGGCTAGCCCTTTTTAAACCAAAATTTTTAATCATAAATGTCATTTAACATGTTCATATTGCACCCAATATATGTCCCAACCATTGTTCCATGTCCTGGGCACTTACGGGCGCCTATGGACTGTCAAATCTGCCTCATACTGTCCCAATTCTGCCCCTAAATATGCCTTTTAGGCAGCTGCACCTGTAGGTCACGTCCATGTGCATCCGGATAAAAGTGTAGCACGTGATCTTCCTTGTGCTAAACTTTTTAAGTGGTGATATTGTCACTTTTTTGTGTACTAGGTGTATGATCTGCCCAGTTTTCAACCTGTGGATTTCTTTCGCTATGGAGTAGGGTGTTTGGAGAGGCTTGCTCACAGTGGTGATGACTGTGCAAAAGAAACACGAAACAATCTACGTGTCATTGTAAGTATCAAGATTTTAATCTTCTTTTCTGGTGAATATTTTGGTTAACAGAGAATTAAAAAATTTAAAGCATACCAGAGATTTTATAGGTTGCAGGAGGTGATGGTACAGTGGCTTGGGTGCTTGGAAGCCTAGTAACATTACACAAAGAACTACATGCACATGTTCCACCGGTTGGAGTTATACCTCTCGGCACAGGCAACGACCTTGCTCGAAGCATCGGGTGGGTATGTTTGCATCTTAAACTCCATGCTGCTATGATCGATGTTCATTCATGTTGGCTTATCTGATAGACTTAAGGGCACTTGGGGGATTCACTATTTAAAACTCCTATATAGTATGTGCGTTCGTAAGGATACCTATAGAACCCCTTATGTTGAACCCACATGCAATCTTGAATGTTTTTAAGGCCCCAACCCCTCCAACCCAAACCCGCCCCCTTTTTCCTTCTTCAGTTTTTAAAACAGCTCATAAGACATGACAGCTCATAAGACAACATTTTCTAATGCATCTAGAGTTGCTTCTTTCAGGGAGGTTCTTTTCGTTGTACCTCACAGTCAGCAGTGAAAAAGTACCTTATCAAAGTGGGAGAAAGTACTACTAGTGAACTTGATAGGTAATGATGAAAAGACAACTTCATCATTTGCCTGAACATTGTCTTCTCTTCCTTATGGTCATGTAATTTTGCAGTTGGCAAGTAGTTGTGAAGATGAACCCTGCTTTGGAGGTGGATTTCCCACATGCTCTTCAGCCACCACAGAAAATTCCTGCTACATTACAGGTATCCCAAAAAAAATTTCATCACCAATGATGTCTTACACCTTCCTATGATAAGAAACTATGTTCTCCCCTTGTGCCTATGCAGTACCGATTCCTTGGATGCCAACCAAAGTAGACTAAGCTGCCTGTTTTCTTTATTTGTTTGACCAATCTACATGAGGATGACCGCGTTGCACTCAATTGCCTCTCAAGGTTACTGCAATCCTATGCTATGGGATATGAAACAAGCTGAAAGCATATAGCTGCAGGTAGTCGGACACACATGCACCCACCCAGATTACCTGTTTTTCTCTCAATTGTGAAGAAGGCACGGAATCTGTTGCTGTAAGTATGCAGGGTAAAGCTGAAGACTGCTGACTCAAAAGTGGGCTGTTAAAATGTACGAATTTGGATACCCTTTTACAGCCTTAGGCTCAACTTACTGCTGGTCAAGCAGCAGCAGCTGTTGGTCCTTGCTGTTTCTCCTGCTCGGCTACGTTTGCAGATCAGCAGGCTCACCACTTGCCCTTTAGCCATTGTGGCCATGCTCAAGGCTCTAGCTCTGCATTTTTTTGATGGATTTGTGTGAAGAAGCTAATGTCAATGAAGTGTATATCTTAGCCTTCCCTATTTCTCCATTGAATAGGCCACCTGCTCTTTTTCTGGGGCAGCATCTATGATCTGCTATGTTGAACTTCAAAGTACAGTAAAGTGCAGCCAGGTCACATCATCCATGGTTTGATGGTTTATTTTACATATATTTACACAGATACATGTCACGACTCTTGTGCAGCTCACTTTGCATATGTATGGAGGCACACGCATGGGCTCACACAAATACACCTACATAGACAACCTTGTGGACTCTGGTATACATGCACACACGCCTCGAGGACTTAAGTTTCCATATTTATACTCAACATGCAGGTAATTCATACGCACAGAGCTACCTGCAAGCGATAAAACTCAAAAAACGGAATCTCTAAAGTACGAACACCAAGATGAAAAACTTTTAGAAATGGAGCATTTGGAGAAGATATTTTGAAGACGAGGCTTCACTACAGGAGGAAGATTTTTGGAATAATGAACCAACCAGTTTCGGACAACATGTTTTTAGAAGCAGATATCAATGTGGTTATTTCTGTGACCACATTAAAACCCCATGTTTTTGTTTACAATGATATGTGGGCGTCTTTCTGGGTCCAGATGTGGGAGAGGAGGACTGGTGGCGGAGAGTGGAGAGACGTGGAAAGACTTCAAGTTATGATGCGCTCACGCATGATGAGGAGTAAGCCATCAGTGCCACACACCATAGTATTGGCCAAGACTCCAAGTTATGATGTGCTCACACATGATGAGGAGTAAGCCGTCAATACCACATGCCATCGTATTGGCCAAGTTCTGATTAGCCCCTCTCGTCATAGCTGCCATGTTCCATCCCATCACATACATACAACACATCTACACACTACATAGAGATTGCCTTCCACGATTTGCCTTGGAGTCCTCTAGACAACTGGCACAGGAGGGTCATAGTAGTTGTTGGTATGCACACACCATCAGTGCCCTTCACGTTTAGACAAGTCTTTGAAAGTCATGTTGATTGTTTATCTATGAAGATTTGTCTGATGGTGACATATCTTTATGCATGTACATGCACGTACTCTTGCGAGCGGGGATGCTATAGCACGTAGTCCATGCTGTGCATGATGGAGTTGATGATTTGAAGCTTTGTGAGTAGACTTTCATGTAGTCAAGATCACACTTAATTTTTGTTAAGTTTGAGAACAATCTGAACTTTCCTTTGGTATGCGGTCTCTTTCTTAAGAAATCACATCTTTTTTTTTCCCCCACTCAACAGGTAAGGGAAGTCTATGAATATGAAAATTCATACGCACTTGGAAATAACTCTTTTTTTTTGTTCTACTAGTTTTAGAAAAATGGAGTTGATGATGTTAGGAATGGTAGGAAAGAGAAAGGTGTACTCTATTCAGATCAATCATGAATGCCTAAGTAGACCTCTTACACCCAAAAAGTTGTAGGAACACATGGTCCACTTTCATGCCGTTGCTCTTATTAGTCATATTCTTGTGATTATGAGAGTGTGGTACAGGATGGTGATACGGATGATGATAATGCAGTCTCCTCCAGAGGGTTTTTTTTCAACTATCTTAGCATTGGTACGCTTTTTCCCCCCCTTTTTTAAATAGCACTTTTATTCTGTATTATGCAGTCCATAGCCCATTCTACGCATCTTTGGCATGCCACATACTACTGTGGCCCATTTTACACTATGGAACCTGTCATCAATGTCATATGGAACGTTGAGAGTGGTAGAGATAAGGACCACAAAGGGCTCCGGAGTGAGAAGAGAACTAGGCAGCTGGACAGGTCAGTCTAGTTCTAAAGGTAGTGATGGCTGAGGGTGGGTTTGCCGCCAAGTTGGGTAAGAGCATAGAGAGCCAAGGGTTAGTGGGTGGTTGGCCTGCCATGGGTAGGCCTTAGTGTGAATGAGCAAAAATAAGTTTGTCCACCAAAAAAACTAAAAGATTTTCCTATTTGTTGAATAAGAGTGGTGCTACATATATGATTGAGGCCCACTACCCAATGAGCCTTATTGTTGGGAGTCTAGACTCTAAAGAGTGATGCCCAAATATTTATATCTTTGTGCCTACATTTCTTTAGTATGTTGGATATTTCATTGTTTTGGTCTTTTAATGCCTAACCTTAGAAAAGGTATGGCAGGCCTATAGTGTATGCCACACTTGTTTTGAAAGTGATGTTCATGGAGAGTGACAATTTCTGCGAGATTAGGAGGACAGCATCCAGTAGTGGAGTTACTAATTAAAGTGACTAAGTGTAACAACTATGTCGTGCAAGAAGACCTGTGGTTAGCTTTCTTACAAAGGAACACAAGGAACTTGGCATCTATCCATACAAACATTGACCACACAAGGAACTTGGCATCTACCTCACCATACAAACATTGACCTTCTCAGGCTCATCCCCGAGCTGGAGGTCAAGAGGCCTCTAGAGACATAGCTCAAGCCTCACACATGCAGTAAGCCTTGGTGTTTCATACTACTAGGACACATTCCTCAGGTGTCGTCACATGGAGTCTCTACGAGTCCATGGTTAGAATGGTAATTTTCCCCATGAATTGTGCGAATAATTGACTTATATAGTCCTCCTATAAACTAGGAGCTATAACTAGCCTAATGCCTCTTTTAACCACTAAACTTCCCCTTTAGATGTCTTATCCAAGTGCGTAGATTAGATGCATTAATACACCTTGGGCTTGGGATGTAACTCTATGATCCTGATTGTGTACATGTTATAGTTATGGGAAACACTTTGAAACAGTCTCTGAGCCTAAATACCCTTTTTGTGGTGTCCTACGCCTTTTCAACCGTTTCCCGTTTTCCATGTTGAAAATGGTGTGTTTCCCTTGTTTCAGTTGTTTTTCCTTTGTTTTAGTCATTTACCCAACAACACGTGCCATTCCCCCCTTGCACCTAGATTTTAAGTTCAATTTAGTCAAGTAGCTCCTTTCTTCTCCTCTCCTTTTTTTTCCTACAAGCTGTTTCCCTTTCTTTTCTCTATATTGTCTCTCTTCTCCTCCTCCCATCCCCCTTGCTTTTGTCATCCTTGCTGACAGTGTTTCCTGTTTCAGCCCCCTCAGAAGTTCTGTTTTCGGGTTCCCCTTTTTGTAAAGCTTTACTGGTCTGGCTACTGACCGTGAGATGATAGATCACAAGAGTTCATAAAGGAATCAGCTGGTTGAGTGGATTTATTACTGAAGGCTGAGGCCATGACAACTCCTGGACAACCAAGGGGCTGAGCCAATCTGTCTTAAGAGAGTCCAAGGAAAGAACAGAAAAACAGTGCACTCACCTCAGGTTGACATTAGGCTGGTAACTAGAGGAAAATGAGGTGTGAAAAGCTGTTCATACACAGGCCGCAGCAGGGTGAATGTCAATCCTGAGACCTTGTTGTAAAAATTAGTTTTGCAGGACTGCTTTCTTCTGGAAGATTATTTACATGGGTTGGTATGGTGGCAGAGTGATCAAATGGACAGTTTGAATGCTGTACGATGATTTGGAAACATTATATTGTTTTTGCAGAACTGGCAGAAAAAATAATTATGAGGGCATTCATGTCATATAGCGGGTGTGCACAAGTCTCCCATGTGAGAGGGTCTATGATGGGTGTAAGCGGTCTCTTTTCCTCAAGGATCTCAAGGCACCCACAGGGTAGCTAGCACCCCCGTGGAGGGACAACGTTGTCTGTCAGGAAGTTGGTGGATCTTCTTCAGCTTTGCCAATCTTCACCAGCTGGATCCATCCTCCTCCAGAGTAGCAGCTAGCCTTCTCGCTGAGTTCTGCTCTTTTCTACAGCCCTCCCAACATGGAGGAAGAACGGCTTCTACAGCCCTTGATCTGGAGCAGCTTGCTATGTTTTCCACCTGCTTGGCGCTCTTATATTCCTAGGGAAGCCTGGGATGCTGCCTCTGCTCAGTCTTTGGCTCCTGGACTTCTTCGTTGAACTTTTAGCAGATCAGCAATATCACTGTAATGGCCAAGGGCTCATTGCCATCGTGGACTGAGGCATCCTTAGAGAATGGTCAACAGTGATTTTTATCCTCCTCACATTTTTGGATGGCGATCTTTTCTCCCCCGTGACATCCCTTTGTGGCTCCTCAGCCCCGGGAAAGACCTTCACCCAGTGGTTTTCTTGATAGGACACAAGGGCTGCCTAACCCTTTCCAGGACACCAAAGAGGAGAATCCTAGGGCTCCTTGTGGCACATCCCAGTTTTCATGGCCGCACCTGCCACATTGATCCTTCCCCTTTGGACCATGGGAGCATCGGACATCCCTGGGCAACAGCGGATTTGAAAAGCGGGACCTGGGGAGCGGCCATGGCAGGACTCTGGCATGCCCTTCCCACTCTGTCTCTCTTCTTGTCATGTGCACGCCATGCCATGGCTAATCCTTAGCATGGACAGCCTAATCCCTGATTTAGTCCATTAGTTACGACAGCAGTTAGGTCATCGTCAGTGTCATAATCTTCATCATCACCAGGAGCAGGATCATCGTCGCACCACCATCATCACTATCAGCAGCATCCACATCATCAACACCGGCATCATGGAGGACTTGGATGCCCAATCGGCTGCTGTCTGGAGAATCCCAATAGCCAGTCGGCCAGGCATCAGGGGTTGGATAGCTGCCTGGACAAGGCATGAGGTCGTCACTGCATTTAATGAAGAAAAACATTGATTTTCTTGTCCAAGAGATGGCCGACCAGCACTCCAGCATGATATATAAGCAAAAGCCATAAATCAGTTCATTCCCTCATTCATCAGCATAGTAGTCAGTAGAAGCTATGTAGGCCAGAGGTCAACCCCTAAGCCATGTACATTCATTAAGCAACCTTTTTGTACCATATAAGAAAAACCCTGACACCAATCTCTCTCTTCTTGTCTCTCCTCTGCCTTAATCATGTTTTTTTTTTCCGAGAAAAGATCCTTTCATTAGTTATATAAACAACGCCCGTAGGGCTACAAAAGATCGCTCCTGCTCATAAGAGAGACAGAGCAGTGAGTACAGCATGGCAGCCCGGGAGACTCTCCCTAGGTGCTGCAGAATACAAGCATCAGTACAAAGGACTGAGAGGCTAAATCATACAGGGGGGGGGGGGGGGAGAGCCAAACCGGTGGCCTGTAGTGCCAGCGGGGGGATCCCGTGTGTAAGGTGTAGAAGGGGCCACAGCGCCAAGTGGTGTGAAAGGCCTGGCGCCGTAAGATCGCCTCGTCCGTCACCCCGGATGCGGTCGTACTGTCCTCGCAGGGTGTGGATCAACTCCTGCCAAATCCCCCGTACTGTCTTTGCTGGTGGCTCCAATCTCCCCTTAAAGGCCGTAAAGCAACGGGCCCTCCAGGTGAACCAGATGGTGAGGCTACTGAGGAGCTCCCATCGTAAATCCCTCTCCTGTGTCCAGCTGGCGGACGAGAAATCCGGTGCCGGAACCAGGCGAGGCTGGCCCCTAATAAATCTGATGGCCTGACTGCCCTGCTCCATCTCATAGCCCATAGCAGGCCCTGACGAAGTCGACCAAGCAGCGGCACCCCACGTAAACATACCCTCTGGAGAGAGGGGAGCCAGAATACGCAGCATCCGCAGCCAAATCTGCTGCGCCTGAGGGCAATCCCAAAGGCAATGTCTCTGTGTCTCCAGAGGGTGGCCGCATCGGACGCAGGCCGCCGGAAGACCGCTGTAAACAAGCCAAGTGCCAACTGCTGAGCCCCTGTGGGCGACCAGCCACACTGAAAAGTCGAGATCCTGCGGGCTTGTCGCCGGAAGACCGCTGTAAACAAGCCAAGTGCCAACTGCTGAGCCCCTGTGGGCGACCAGCCACACTGAAAAGTCGAGATCCTGCGGGCTTGTCGACTAGCCCAGAGCCGAGCCCAAAAATCCTCCAGGAACTCCTGTGAAAGTCCCTGTAGCCGCCAATGCCCTGCTCTGCCGCTGGAGAGACCGTCCTCCTCGCTGTCAAAATATGCCGTCCCAGCCGAACAGTATACTGGAAAAAGGTAATCTCTGTGGCCTCAAGGGATGCATAAGGATCATGCCACTCGTACTCCCCGGGGTCCCACTGTAGCCGGGCCAAGGGGCGCGCTGCATATGCCCATATGCGCCAATCCGGGAGTACATCAGCAGGGTCGGGGTCAATATGCCACTTCCGAGAAGCGGCGGCCACTACCCGAATCCTCTGAAAAGTGCACTCTGCAACCAAAGGCGACTCCACCTCCACTCGCTGGAGTCTGCCCTCATCCTGAATCTCATAGTAGAGGCAACTGCCATCCTCAGTGCAAGCTCTGACCGCAATCAGGATCTCCAACTGAGTAAAGGCTCCTATCCACCGTGGGTCCACTGGCTCGAGAGGCGTGAACCACTCCTCTGTGAGTGCCTCCTGGATATCATCCCTCATAATCAACCCCCCTCTGAAGTGACTCAGCCTCTCCACCTGAATCTCCTCTGGGAGACTACAGAAGGCCTGCCAGTCTCCAAAGCTACGAACTGGGCCTGCCGCTAAAGGCCCCCAGGCTAGACGAGGCCAAGAACCCAGCATATGACCCTGCTCTGTGCAAACCGCAGGGCTCCAGATGAGCGGCTGTCTAGCCCGCTCCTCAACACAAGAAGGAGGTCGCTGAGAGAGCCCCGGTCTCAGCAGCTCCCAAGCTCTCAGGATACTCAAAGCAAATCTGTCCTCCCATCCTCTACTGAGGCCTGTCCTCCTCATCTCTATGAAGATCCAGCGAATCTCTGGTGCCCAAGTGCCCCCTGCTGGGGGCGCCCGAGCCTGCAGCCGCTGCAAGAGGAGCTCTTTCCAAGGCTCAGCGCCTGGAAGCAACCCCCGAACAATAAGCTTCCCCAATAAGGCTCTACTCTGATCGACTGGATCTATAATGCCCAAACCTCCCTGAGCCAGCGGAAATGTAATAACTGCCCATGCAACCTTTGCCCGAGCTGGCTGACCGTCCCGCCCAGACCACAAAAAGTTCCTGATCAGCCTCTGTACCTGGCTAATGCAAGAGCTCGAGAAGATCCAGCAAGACGTAATGTACCACATGGTCGCTAACAGCACCTAATTTGCCACCACCACCCTCCCGGCCAAGGATAGTCGAGCTGTACTCCAATACAAAAGCTTCTCCCGAATGCTCAGAAGAAGCGGGGCAATCTGCTGCTCAGGTGACAAATCCAGGCCAATCTGGCATCCCAAATACCGCACTGCTGTGCCTGGAGGGATCCATCTAAAACCGGGGTCCGGGCTCCATGCCGGAGTAGGAGCACTACTGATCCAAAAGGCCACTGTCTTGCGCCAATCGATCAATGCTCCCGAGACTGCACTAAAAACCTGGAGCGACTGCTCTGCCCGAAGAAGATTGGCCTCTTGGCCATGCAAAAATAAGCCCGTGTCGTCTGCAAACTCAGCATCCAGCAGGTCCTCCCCCCGGACTGGGAGCTGGAGTCCTCTCAAACCAACCTCCTCTGCTGTCAAATACATGCTCATAGCCTCCGCAAAGAAGAGAAAAAGAAAAGGAGCAAGGGGACACCCCTGACGGACTGCTCTGGTCAACTCAAAACTCGGCCCCCGTCCTCCTGCAATCAACACCTGGCTGCGAGCTGTGGAATACAGAGCCGCCACCCCTCTGATCCATCCTGGCTCAAAGCCCAAGCGAAGCATAGTGCCCTCTAAGAAACCCCAATCAACTCTATCGTATGCCTTCTCAAAATCGAGAAGCATCACGACCAAGTCCTCGCCAAGAAATCTAGCTCGGGCCGTCGCCTCCCAGAAAGTGAAGATGTTGTCAAGGATACTGCGCTCCTTGACAAATCCTGTCTGAGTAGCATGAATCAACTCCCCCAAGAAGGGCTGGATCCTCAAACTCAAGGCCTTTGCTAAGACCTTGTAGACAATATTGAGGATCGTAATAGGCCTCCAATGCCGAATATCATCTGATACTCCCTCCCCCTTGGGGATAAGATAAATCAAACCCTCTGAAAAGCTTTGCGGCATCACCCCAGTATCCAAAACATGCTGAAAGCCCCTGCGGAGGCCTGGCCCCAATAGGTCCCAATAGCGCATAAAAAAGGCCGGCGTCAACCGTCCTCCCCTGGGCAACTATGTCGCGGCAGGACCCTCAAGGCCTCGGCAAGCTCAATCTCTGAAAGAGGCGCACCAAGAACTGAACGCATACGATTTGTGACCCTCCTCTGCACATGGGCCCACACAGTCTGTCTGCAAGCATCTCTGTCCTCAGTGGCTGACTCCGCTGAAAGCAGGTCTCTATAAAATGCAGTGGCAATGGCTCTGATCTCCCCAGGCTCAGTAGCTACCGAACCATCCGGTCTACCAAGCTGACGGACTCCTACCCGAGCATGGCGGGGTCCAGTGATCTCAAAGAACTCCCCAGTCACTCTATCACCAAGCTGCGTCCCACTGAGAGGCCTGACGACGATAGTAAAACTCATGTCTCTGCTCCTCTGCCTCTCTAACCTCCTGGCGTGCCTGGCTCAGCTGTGACGCCAACCACTCACATGCAAGCTGCTGCTCCTGAAGGCGCTGAAGCGAGGCAAGGCTGCGTCTCAGCCGATGCTCCCGCTCGCGAATCTCTCCCAGCCGTGTCAAAGCTGCAGCGTGCAGAAAAGAGCTAAGCTCGATGAGTCCCTGGGCACACTGGCCTGCTGCATCCTGGATGTTGGATCTAGCTTCACCAGCAAGGCCTCATCCCTAATTCCCAGCAGCATTGGGTAGCTCATGCCCTTTCCTTTCAAAGTCCAAGTGAGGCTTGTGGAGCCTTTTTCTAGCCTTGTAAGATCTCACAGCTCATGGAGCTTTTGCAGTGGGGGCATGGCTGGCCACGCTGGGGCCTGGCAGATGGGCAGCAGCATGGGAGTCCTAGTGACATTATCTTTGGGACTACCCAGCTGCAACACATTTTTGCAAGATCAATAATTTTGGTCCAAGAAATCCCTTTTGGTGCATGCAGGGCTCCCATTTCCCCCCTCCCACAAAAAAGATCCCTTCAATAGTCAAGCAAGTGTACATTTGAATCTTTCTTTAGTAAAAGGTTTCATAGCCAACACTTCCATGGATTTTCTTTGTAATTTTGATGCTTCTTCATCATAACCAGCTATTTTGTCAGGTGCCAATGACTCCTCAGGATGACGTAATCACTTCATTGGATTTACAGGAATGGACGCAGAGGTGGCTTATGGATTTCATCATTTTAGACACAAAGCACCCCATATTGCACGGGACCCCACTTTGTCTAAAGTAATGCAATACTCTTTTTTTTTTGGGTGTCCTTAATGCTTCTATGGATTTTTTTCAAGAATAATATATGGCTCACTCTGTGCTACACACACACACACATGGCCTTATTTCTTATTACAGATAATTTATTGTGGGTATGGTTGCATTCAAGGCTGGTTTTGCGCATCATGTTCGAGCGATCCACATTCAAGGTGGGTGGCAATCTCTATCATTTGAGTGTGCAGCTGTGGGCTAGTGATATTGCCACTATCATACAACTTTTTGGTGTCGACAGGGGTTTACGCAATATTATGCGCCTTCATGTGCGAAAGAATCCAAGTGCTGATTGGGAGCTTGTAGAAGTTCCTCCCAAGTCTGTTCTAATGCACTTGATCTTCACTTTCTTAAAGCTGTAAAAAACAATAATATTGACCAGAGATAACTGTGTAGGTACATTCACCTATTTTTTCACTATTCAGATTTATGTTGGAGTCTAATATGCAAGGTTCTTCTTAATGAGGTGTGTAGTGTGCGGGCGGTCATCATGTTGAACATCCAAAGCTATGCTGGTGGAAGAAATCCATGGGGCCACCCTAGTCATGAAGACAATGTTAAGGTATGTATTGCTGACTTATTTGGGAGTCATTCTAGAGTTTATTTTAGACACAATTGTTGGTTCTACCTTGAGTGAAAGCAACCAGCGTTCCTCCTGTCTCGTCTGAGACTCTGATTCACGTACATTCCAAGTGATCAATGCACCAACGATGTGTGGCAAAGTCCCTAAGAACCATAATCCTTGTCTGATGTGTCCATACAAGCCTTTGGGAAAGTCTTCCACTAGTAATTTGTAAGGAGGTCCTCCATGTTTCACCTCCTGGGAAGCTGAAACATAGAGGGAGCCATTGAGCTATATAAACCTAGGGAGTGATAGGTGATCCAACATCTGGCCACAACGCAAATAGGGCATCACTGCTTCCGAACCTCTGTAAACGCTGCATTGACATGAATCCATTAAGCACCAAATGCAATGCAAGGGCATGAAGGGAAGACTCTAGGTGAATTTTCACCATAAAAGCATCTGCTTAAGATCGAACCTTTATTGCACCCAAATTTTTGAACCTTTATTGCTTAAGATTGAACCTTTATTGCACCCAAATTTTTTTACAAAAAATGCCAACTTGCATGTGTGTGATGCCATTAAGGCTTCTTGAGTGCAGATGGGTTTTGTAGAACGAAGGCCAAATGATGGTTTGCTGGAAATAGTGGGTATACACGATGGTTGGGATCTGTCACTTGTCATGCTCAAGGTCTCTTCAGCCAAACGACTTGCTCAGGTGAGCTTCCAGTTGGTGATAGGTGGGCAGGGAATTCTCTCCGTCCACACTCTGCCCATGGTAGGGAAGTCTGTAAAGACTCTCATTTATGCAATCAAGAGTTTTTGAAAGCTAGATGTTAAAGTAATTAGTGAGTAAGTTTGTTATTCTTGTGTAGGGTAGTGCTGTACAAATGGAGTTGTCCAACGAGAAAGCCTACATCCAGGTGGATGGTGAGCCTTGGAAACAACCCCTCAACAAGTGGGGAAGCTCTACATTCATTGAGATAACTCATGTACCCACCTGCTCAATTGTGCTGAAAGGAAAATAAATTAGCTCTAGAACAGTTTTTATTGATGCTTAGCCCCACCAATATACTAAATATTGTTAGATTACTCTGCAAAGCACATGTGACACCACACTAGGATTTGCATGGAGTGGTGATAAAATGGTATTTTGTTTGTTAATTATTTAATTCATTGAACTTAAAAGACTGAAGTCAGTAGGTAAGACTTCATATAGGCTTGTCTTCTTCCTTCTACCAATCCCAAGAAGGCTTCATCTTCATCATGTGTGCCATTTGCCTTTCATTTTGCTTCTAAAGCTTCAACAATCTTTTTAAATTATTATTTTCCTCTACTAGGTTCTTACAACTCTTGGTAGCATTTCATAAGCATGAGGCATTACGTTATTTACTTACTTTTTGTTGTTTTTTTTTTTTTTGGACGAAAGGTAGGACAGTGGTGATCTAAACTTTTGCTAAACAAAAGAAATCAATTAAAATTCAAATGACGGTTTTTCTTCAAACTAGTAGAGCATTTATGTCTTCAGAATTTGATGTATTTATTGAAGTCTTACAAGTAGGTGACCCGTGTGCGTTGTTGCAGCATAAAGTTTTTGCTTGTATGCATATGTGCATACATATGTGTGTGCGTACGTGTATCATTTATGTATATATGTATATATGTGCAAGCGGATGAGTGTGTGTGCATGTGTTTTTATGTTTGGTGTGTGTTTGTATATGCATATGTGCATGCATGTGGGCATGTGTGTATGCATATGTACATGTGTGTGCATGTGTCTATGTGCGACCCCCTCATATAGATGCATATTTGTGTCTCTCTCTCACATGCATTCTCTTTATGTCTCTGGCATGTACATAGACACAACCCTCTATCACACACATACATGTACACATACACTCTCTCTCTTCTCACACCCATCTCGTACACACACACACACACACACACAGAAACTCTCTCTCTCTCTCTCTCTCTCACACACACACACCCTCCACACATACATGTGTGTGAATGTGTTTATATCTAATAGTATTAATATAATACTATTATATATTTCCTATATGCATATGGATTTATACATCATTATTATAATATACTATTGTATATTCACTATATATATCTTTAATTTTGTTATTGTATATATAAAATAGTGAATATATGTATATACACACACACACACACACACACACACACACACACACTATTTTATACTTTTATATATATATATATATATATATCTTTATAGTTTTGTATTATATTATTTATTTAAATTTTCTTCTCTCAACTTACCCTTACACTCCTCTCTTCCCCCTTCCCTAATATGTGGCCTCCACTCCACTCCACTCCCCTCTCTCTTCCTCTCTCTATCTCTCTCTCCCGCAATATGTGGCTCCTCTCCTTCCCCATCACACAACCTCTCTTTCTCCTTCCCCAATTCTTGACGCTCTTCTAAATGCCATGTGTCCCCTTCCCTCCCAAAAGCTTGTGCAAAATAGATAGTATAGATATAGATATATATATTATACATGCACGCATGCGCATACATACATACATATATATATACATATATAGTGTGTGTGTGAATGTAAATAAAAACACACATGTATATACACGTACATATATGTATTTTATTTATATAAACACACGTGTACACATTTATATTTACATTTTAATAAATATACTTTTATTCGCTCTCTTTTCACCCTCTCCCCCCCCCTCTCTCTCTCTCTCCTCCAATCTCGTCACACCACTCTCTCTCTCTCTCTCTCTCTCTCTCTCTCTCCTCCACTCTCGTCACACACACACGCGCGCGCGCGCACACACATACATGTACACACTCGAACATGCACTAATGCAAATGCACACACTCACACTCACTCACACTCGACACTCACACATAGAAATTCTGTCTTTGTTTATTTCTCTCACATGCACACTCCCTCTCTCTTCTTACACTCTCATGCAAAAACTCTCACAAAAAAAAATACACATAATTTTAATTAATTAAATCTTACATGTAATATATATATATATATATATATATATATATATATATATATCACACACACATGCACGTGCATCCTCCCTCCCTCTCTCTCTCTCCCTCACACACACACACACACACACACATGCATATGCATCCTCTCTCATACACTTACACACTCTCAAATGTTAAAACTCTCTCTCTCTCTCTCTCTCTCTCTCTCTCACACACACACACACACACACACACGCACACACACACATGTACACACCTGCACATGTACTAATGCAAACACACTTTTTCTCTCACATATACTCACACATAGACTTCTATGTCTCTGTCTCTATCTCTCTGTTTGTCTGTTTCTCTCTGTCTCACACACACACACACACATACACACTCTCTCTCTCTCTCTCTCTCTCTCTCCCCACACTCCCACATATAGAAACTCTCTCTCTTACACATACACGCATGTACACTCACGTGCACACGTACATATACTCTCTTATATACATATACACACACTCATATGTATGGACACATTCTCACATGCACGTGCACATACACACACACGAACACACACACTCTCTCTCTCTCTCTCTCTTTGATATACATGCATGTCCACACATACTCTCTGACATGCGCATGTGCCCACATACATATACACATGCTCTCTCTCTCTCTCTCTCTCTCTCTCTCTCTCTCTCTCTCTTACATACATGTACACACACATATACACATGCTCTCTCTCTCTCTCTGTCTCACATGCGTGCGTGTACTTTCTCACATGTAAATATATATTATCTATAATATTATGTTTTATTATATTTAGATATATATACTTATATATACATATGTATTTATAAAATAAATAAATATTTCTTTAATTTTAATTAATATTAAATTTTAATCAGCGGAGATGCATGGTGAGGCGTGCTTACTCTTAAATAAATGTATGTTATATACAATGTCTTTTGTCTTTTCTTTACAATGAGAGAGAAAGAGAGAGATACCTACATGTTGAAGTTTTCATCATGAAGCTCACCTTTTAAGAGGGAGGTTTCTATTTTTTCTCTCAAGAAAATCATTAGGTAAGAAGAGATAGCTCTCCTTTCAAAAATTGAAATGATATGAGATTTAAAAAAATCAAATTTAAGAAAGAGAAAGAAAGATGGCTAGAGAATGATACGTGGTAAGTGAGATAAAATAAAAAAAAAGCATTGAAGCTAAAGGTAAACTAAGATTGCATTGAAAGAAAGCTTTGCACTTGAGAAATGATTAAATTCTTTCTCTTCACGTTATCAAAAGTTGTATATATACAAATGGACTTTATCCGGCTGCCCAACTTAAGTGGGAGTTTATTGTCTATCTCTATCCATATCTATAAGGCTTGTGCTTGGTCTTTGATATATAAGTAGGACCACGGTCATACATAATGTGAACAAATCTAGACTAGGTGTAAGGATTTTGGAAGTATGAAAAAGATTTATTAATCCCTCGAAAGCTATGAATAATGGACATGTCGATGAGAGGATCTTTAAATTATCTCTATGAATAATGGACATGTCGATGAGAGGATCTTTAAATTATCTCTACGAGATGATCGCATCATATGGAAGTGTTACACTGTCTTTAAATGTTGGAGTGGTTTCCCACCAGTGGGTGAACAAAAAACTGTAGCTTATAAAGATGAACTCAGAGGAGAACATCTCTTTGAAGACTCACATCCTTATTACTTCCAAAAATCTGGACACATGCGAATAGGCCAAAGATTTGGCAAAGTGTGGGCCCAAGGTTGATGTCGAAGACGAGGCCTTGTACATGTGATTCATCGTGTTTATGCGATTGCATAAGGCCCTTGTCTTCTTTGAAGTCCTATAATAAATAGATGTAGATGGTGTTGAGGAACCTTATGGAAGCTTGGATGGCGACATTTGGGACGTCGTGTTTGTGCTATTACTGTGCACATTCATTCTTCCATTGGGATCATGCTGAATGGTAGAGATTTGAATTCAAGGAAGTCGAAGAGGAGAGGGTTAACCTTATTTTTGGCCTCATACGCCTTCCAACTCTTATGTAATGGCATGTAGATTGGATTAATTTGTTGATCAACTTTGACACGTCATAATAAGTGGAAGGTAGCGGAGCCACCACTTCTTGGACTGGTTCTTTATCCCCGTAGCACTGTGAAATGCTTTGTTGTCTACCAGTCTCTTGTATCCTCTGTGATCTTCGACATTCGTGTTCTACAGGTTGCTCGAGGTCGAGTTGCATGAGTGGGATCTCGAGCTTGTGAATACCATGGATCAGGGCTCTCTACAAGGGAGATTCCTCCTTGCGAGCTTGTAAATGATGGCTTCATCATCATAATTGTGGGTTGCTAGCAGGTGGGAGAGGTTCTTGGGAATCTCCTTTAGCAATCTCTCTTTTGCCTCAAAAAGAATAAATTGGTGGGATTAAAATTGCCAACAAGCAGGTCCACTGTAGTGTGGTTCTCTGATGATTGGGATGACCGCACCTCCTCTTTCTGACTTGCTTTCTTCCTATGGACGGTTGTGGTGGTTTCTCAAAAGATTCAACATTACCGTTTGGGAAATCCATCCCTTTGGCCCTGAGCCTCATGACTTCCCATCCATAGCTATTAAGTTCTACCTCTCTAGCTCGGGCCTTATCCCTCTCCATCTTGTCAAAAGTAGGCTAGGCCACTTTCAGTGTAGTAAAGAATAGTGCATTGGCTGCTTTCTGCTCTTTGATTTGGGCCACAATTCGGAGGTAAAGGATTACCACACCGATCGGGTCATAAATTGCATTCAATGGTCTTTCTTAGAGAGCTCTATATGTGGCCCGAATATCTGCAAGGCCTTCTTTGTGAATCCATGTCTCTACATGATCCATAATGGCATCTACCATGGTAGATGCTTTGCAAACTTATCTGTATTTATGATAATAGGTTTTGCATCTGCCTCTACACATGGATTCTTCAATATAGCACACCATGCATGATAGTTCAAAATAATGGGATGCACCCTTTAATTATGGATATTTGTTGGTTTTGCATCTTCATCTGCACATGGGTTCTTCAATATGGCACACCATGTATGATAGTTCGAAATAATGGGACACATCCTTTAATTATGGATATGTGCTAGTTGCTCTAGGCACATGTCGCCTTTGAAAATCATCATGTTTCACTAGGTGCATGTATTCTACTGGCGAAAATATTAAATTCTCGAGAAAAAGGAATTATCATGATTTTTTTCTATTTTTTAGGACCTCAAAATTTACTAATTTTGAAATCCACAGAGTAGTTCTGTAAGCATGTGAATGTTTAGTGATTGGTCTAAGGCATATCCTTGATATATGAACACGAGGGATACTTCTTAGAGAGAGATTATGAGGTACTAGTTGGGGCTATGGTGTTGCAGCACTAGATTTGGCAAATGCATTGCCAACTCTAGGATCAATTGATTCTTTTCAGCATTGGCCTCGATCGACTTGGGTGAGTCCGGGCTCGCGGGCTCTAGGGTACTTCCCTTGGCCAACTCTCGTTATCGACTTCTAATAACTGCATCCCTTTTACTTATTTCCATTGCATGCACAAGGCATTAGTGTTTCTGTGATTGGCCTCAAGGTGGCTAACCTCTGCTTGTTGCTCTTGCAAGGCTTGAAGGACCTACTCTTTCTTCTTCTATAATGTGCATTGTGATGGCCTTATCATTTTTGTTTAAGATGGCTAAAAGCTAGGTTGTGACCCTGTCAAGAGCTGGGTTGTGACCTTGTCAAGTTTGGTTTCATGGGTCAATTGGGCTTCTGAATGTGTTCGTTCCATCTCCCTTATGGTTGCCAACAATGCCTCTTTAGGCCTCAGAGTATCATGAATTTGGGCCTCCCTTAAATCGAATTTGGATATTGGTCCCATGAGCTATGGCACTGCATGCATCCTCTCCGACTCACTTGGTCCTTGCACGGTGCTCTCCTGTAGGCCTTGTCTTTTGGTAGTTGCTGACTAGAAGACCCTTCAGGCTCTTTGACATTGCCCTTTGCATATGGTTGTGGTCTCAGAGAAGGGATTCTTTCCATATCTGTATTAGACTCTAAGGTCATTACTAAATCAATTCCATTGAGCTTGAGCTTTTTCTTTCGGCCCTTGGCTTAACTTTCTTGGATGTAGCTTCCTCTCTATGGGAGCCAGCCCTTTGAAGTTGGCAGAGAGCAAAGAAACCAGCAGAAACCCTAAAAGTATCCCGGCACATGTGGGCACTATGCCAATGCAAAGAATCTGTAAGAGAAGTGCCCAAATTGCATATACTTTTTATATGAGAATCAACGATTTGAAGCAAAGTAAACTATCGATTGCAGGTTCTGACAGTTTCTAGAGGATGCTCTGTGAGAGCCGATCATGATGTTTGGAGGTAATTTTAGCAGCAGTCTCTGCACAGCTAAGTCGAGATCCTCGACGAAATATGAACGGGTTAGGGCTTCTAGATTATATAGATTTCTCAGTTGGATCGGCCAGTGATGTGGTCCAAACTTGGACGATGACGATCTAAGAAAGAAGGGCGATCCAAAAAATCCAGCGATCCAAAAGAGTGACGAGATGATGGGAGTGGCTAATAGCTATACAAAATTTAGGGTCATGAGAGATTTTGGGATCGGTAATTTGAATGGTAAATTTTAGGATTTGTAGTCCGTCTCGATGGCAATTTGAAAAGATGCGATCTGACGTTAGGATTGGTTAACGTTAACGATCGGCTAATCGAGGTCAAAACATTAGGATCTGCAATCTGTGATCAGTGTGTGAGTGGGACTTCCTTCTTCACTTCATCACCACTGACTTGGACTTGACAATTATGCCTACCACATCTAGCATTCACCAAATGATCGAGAGAGGACCATGTACCAACTGGCTCTTGGGGTCGAGGTTTTACTTAAGTGTAGTTTGTGATCAGTGTGTGAGTGGGACTTCCTTCTTCAATTCATCACCACTGACTTGGACTTGACCATTATGCCTACCACATCCAACATTCACCAAATGATGGAGAGAGGACCATGTTGCAGCAAGTTGATGACATGTTGGAAAGTGATGTGGTTGAGGATGAAGATGCTCTCTTGAGTGATTTATATTAGTGGTTGCCAAAGAAGAAGAAGCCAAAGACGACTAAAAAGGCAACCCAAGGTATGCACATTGCATGCAAACTACGTTGGGGTGTATGCTAAAGATACTGTGAATACTAAAAACTCATGCAAATGATCTTTAACCTGGATAGGTGTTAGCAAGACGATGACACAGAAGGGGCAAGAGGGGTCAATGAAGACACCACGAAAGAGGTTGAGAACATCGAGTGACAACAACCCGCATGGTATAGCACCCTAATCTTTCAAGAGAGTGGAGGTTTCAATTATCTCTCTCCCAAGACATAGCCTAGCCTACCAATATTCCCTAAGCTATTCTACCGCTATCAGATGCCCATTGAGCATCAATGCTCTCGTTGTACCGCCACCTTTAATACAAAGTTTGGCTTTTCTACCACAAGTGTTTTGTCTCATTGTTGTTGATCCATTTTTGGTCTTGGTCCATATATCATGTCTTTGAAGAGAGAGAGAGAGAAATGTTGTGACTGAATCTCATTCTACTCCTAGAATGAGTTCTCTGCAAAATCCACAACCGAAACAATCGCATCGTCCAGGAAATGATCCGACATGTTCGAAACTACTCGGATTGCCACCTGTATCTGAAATTGTGGATGATAAACTTCTGTGTATGTTATTTAATTATCTTCAATACCTTACACACAAGCAACTCCTTGAGCAACAACTCAACATACTTTTTTCTCTTTGCTATCTTAGCCACATTCTCAATGTACTCAAATAACTTAACGGGACATAAGATATTGCCCTCTCTGCACTCACCATATAAATTTTTAACTTTTTCACAACACACCTACTACATTTATCCATAAGGCAAGGCAACTTATAATAAATGTTTGTTGGAAATAGGGTTGCAGGAATGCACCCACACATACACACACACACACACACACAGTGGAGAAGCTCAAGGGAGCACACAATGAGATGATAGACAGACAGATAATGAATGTGTTGTACAAAGAAGATAAGTATACCCCAAGATAGGTGTATACTAGCGTGGGGGAAAAAACCTCCTAAAGAGGGAAAAAGTGCCAGGGCTAGTCTTAGTGTGTTCACACACATCACAACTACCAAATATGGCTACAAATCTCCCCTAGGAGTAATGATGTGAATAAGGGGTGAGGTGGCACTAGAAGTACAGAGATGTGCCAGGCTCTTTGAAATGTAGATGAGTCCCCAAAGGGAAGTAACTTTAAAGCTTTATGAAAAGCTTCAAACTTCTCTTATGGGAGAGACTTCATAAACAAATCTACCAAGTTGTCATGTGTTGACACATCAGCCACACTGATTTCCCCTGCAGAGCATCTCTCCCTGACATAATGATAGTGCACCTCAATGTGCAAGCATGAAGAACTAGATTCCTTGCATAGTGCTCTAACTGTCGGTGAAGATGATAGTGGTTGAGGACTTGCCATGAATCACCAAGGCGAAAGCAAAAACCACTCGTGGACACTCATGTGTCATAACATCCATCCCAATCTGAGTCTATAAATGCATGCAGTTGTGATTTACCCCCCTTAGGGGTAGAATAACCCAAAGTGTTTAGTGCCTTTTAGGTAACATAACACCCGTTTGACAAACTACCAATGCTTTTTGCCTGGGCTATGCATAAATCTGCTCAATATTGAGACCACACATTGAATAGCAAGCTTGGTGTTACACAAAAAATAAGGCATCTAATAACTTTTTGATACAAACTAGCATCAAAAGATTCCCTTGCATCTTTAAGACTTAGTCGTAAACCTAGCTCCATAGGTATAGCCACAGGTTTACAATCTTCAAGATTGAACCTCTTCAACAATGCATCTATGTATTTCCTCTGCAGCATAACAATACCATCATTACTTTGCCAAAACTCAATGCCCAAATAATAGTGCACTGGTCCAAGATCTGACATCTAAAAAGACTTGAAGTTCTCTAAATCAGCTATAAAAGTTGAAATATGATCATCATTAGGGCCTACGAGCAGCATGTCATTGACATATAACACGATGACCAATAAAACATCCTTAGTGCCCTTAATATAGAGGGTGCTGTCGGTTTGGCTTTTACAAAAACCCTGTGCAACCAAGTATGCATGTATTTTTTCATACCATGCTCTAGGAGCCTGCTTAAGACCATATAAAGCTTTCTTCAATTTGCATACTTTTGATTCCTGACTTCTCTGAACAAAACCACGAGGCTAAGATACATATACCTCCTCGTGCAAATCTCCATTCAAGAAAGCACTTTTGATATCCAACTGACGTACATTCCAACCTTTATGTGTTACAAATGCAATGATAGTCTGCTTGGGTGTAAAGGTTTCACCATAGTCAATGCCTTTCTCTTGTGCGTAACCCTTTGCAACAACTCCTAGCTTTGTATCGCTCAACACATGCAGCAATGTGATGAGCTATGGTGGATCAAATGCTAGAATCAACATCATTAACAAAGAGATTAGATGATAATTAAGATATAATTAGTGAGCAATTAACTGATAGCTTAATGTAGGCATGGATAATCAAAAACCAACAAATTCTCATTAGGCCAATGCCTCAATTTATAGAGTTTACATCCAAGCATCCAATCCCACCGATCTCTCCTTGATTCACTCCACCTCTTTTGCTTGATTCTCTCCACCTCTTTTGCTTGATTCTCTCCACCTCTTCCCAGAATATCTCCACACCTCCTAAATCTGCTTATGCTACCCTTTATTCTCTCCCAGTAGATACTTCTTACCTTTTCACAGGTTCTCCTACATTTACAGATTCTCTGTTGTTATAGCCTCTTGCTGCTAAGGGCTTGTTCCCGTACACACCCTATTCACTTGTATATTTCAACACCTCCCCTCAAGTGAATACTCCTAGCACACCTGGAACCTATACCAAGTTTCCCTCTTACTTGATAGTCCGTGAGTGACGACCAGTGCCTAGCACACCTCCCCTCAAGTGAATACTCTTAGCACACATGGACCCTATACCAAGTTTTCCTCTTACTTGATAGTCCGTGACCAATGCCTCAAGTCCCTAAACTCACAGTCCTTGACACTCTCTCTCTCTATGTGTCCAAGGCTACTACAAGTGCCCGCGACCTTGACTAAAGTGCTCACACATACATCTACCACATGACCTGCATCATCGTCGGTGACTCAGAGGTGGCTTTACTCTGTTGGGGCAAGTTACATTGGGTTGTGGGGTTTCTCTCTCTCTCTCTCTCTCTCAGAGATTTTCACATGGCTCCTAACTTCTTGGAGCCTCACATCTTCTCTTGTCTTCAGTCTTCTTGTCGTGGGTGGCAGCTTCTCTTCACGCGTCCATGTCTTCCTCTTCTTTCAGTCTTCTTGTTGTAGCAGCTTCTCTTCACGCGTCCATGTCTTCCTTCAATGCTTCCTCTAGCTCTTCTTCTCGGTGTTGATCCTCCTCTTGGTAAGAGATCTTCTTCTTCTTTCATGGTGGCTGGGGCCACAAGCTTGTCCGTCAGTTCTTGCTCCATGTGAGCAACATGTTTTAATGTATTGTTGACAGTTCTTTTGGGCTTTTGATGTTTATCTTGTGTCATTATGCAATGCAAACCCAAATCTATGCAGGAGGTCTTGCCTCTTGCCTTATTCTGGGGAAAAGGGTAGTGTTTGATCCCATTTTTACAATGATGTAATGTGCCCAATACATAATGCATATAGCATTCATTCTTATGCACATTCCCAAATGCAACTCTGGCTGTGAATAGCTTGAATTTTTGTGTGGGTTAAAAGATGATGATTACCACAAATTTATCAGCATAATTTTACCAAAAATTACATTAAACCAAGCGTAACAAATCTGTACGGAATGGTTGGAGTGTCAAACCATCTCCGAATCACAATCTGAAGTTATAGGGATCTGTATCAGATACCTAATGGTTAATTTGAACCCTCAATTGTACCAAAAAATAGTGATTAGTATTTATTAATCACTGATTAGCAAATTAATTCTCTATTTTATGTGCAAAAAACAGAGTATGCGGGGAGTCCAGATCTGAGGCCTTAGAGTTCAAATGATCTCAAATCCTTTCAAAGCCATCAATAGTAATTAGTCTAGTAGAGGATTACGCCAAGAAACACAATATTTGACCAAACATTGAATGCTTAATCTCTATTTTACCAAAGTCACCTGCTGCTCTGCAGATTTGATGAAGAGCTTGGATCTCACTGTAGACTTGATCAAATCAAAATCTATCTTCACCAGCTTGTATTAGAGTTATTTCATATGGAGCAGACAAGATCTCATTTTTTCCTCAGAAAAATGAGAATGGAAAATTAGCGAAAATCAGCAGATGTAGACGGCGGTTTGGCGATTTGTTTTAATGGGCTGATGCCTTGGGAGTATGACTATGTATGGCTAAGAGCTTGGAGGCTATTATTAAGCCTGGAGGGAGATCAAGCCCCTCCACCACATGGGGGTACAGAAGCTCTTTGAAAAGAAGAGGTAAAATTTGATTATCTACTAATCCTCATTAGCTAGGTGATTAGCAAGATAATGGGCTCATAAATTTGATGGATTCTAGGCTAGGCTCTGATACCATGTTAAATTTGCAGCAATGTGATGAGCTATGGTGGATCAAATGCTAAAATCAACATCATTAACAAAGAGATTAGATGATAATTAAGATGTAATTAGTGAGTAATTAACTGCTGATAGCTTAATGTAGGCATGGATAATAAAAAACCAACATATTCTCATTAGGCCAATGCCTCAATTTATAGAGTTTACATCCAAGTATCCAATCCCACTGATCTCTCCTTGATTCACTCCACCTCTTTTGCTTGATTCTCTCCACCTCTTCCCAGGATATCTCCACATCTCCTAAATCTCCTCATGCTACCCTTTATTCTCTCCCAGTAGATACTTCTCACCTTTTCACAGGTTCTCTCACATTTACAGCCTCTTCGAGGGCCGTCCTCTATGGTCCATTCGGAGGGAAGCTCCATGACACCTCACTCCCGAAGGGTGTCTATTAACCACCTCGATGCTCGAACAGACCGCGGAGCCTCCTGCTGTTTGCGGGGGTCTCTACTCCAGCTCTGCGGGCTCAACCTCCTATACTGATTGTGGTTGTCCAGCTGGAACAATGGACTGGGAATCATCATCAGACTCCTCTGGGTCTCCAAGAAGTGGCGGCCCCTCGTCGATGGATACTGGAACATGCTCATCAAAAACCACATCCCGGCTGACAATAATCTCATCCCTCTCTGGATCATGCAATCTGTATCCCTTGGAAAGAGAATTATACCCCACAAAAATAAGCTTACGGGACTTGGGGTCAAGCTTCCCCCTCTCTCCAATCCCACTGATCTACCTTGATTCACTCCACCTCTTTTGCTTGATTCTCTCCACCTCTTCCCAGGATATCTCCACATCTCCTAAATCTCCTCATGCTACCCTTTATTCTCTCCCAGTAGATACTTCTCACCTTTTCATAGGTTCTCTCACATTTACAGCCTCTTCGAGGGCCGTCCTCTATGGTCCATTCGGCGGGAAGCTCCATGACACCTCACTCCCGAAGGGTGTCTATCAACCACCTCGATGCTCGAACAGACCGCGGAGCCTCCTGCTGTTTGCGAGGGGCTCTACTCCAGCTGCGGGCTCAACCTCCTATGCTGATTGTGGTTGTCCAACTGGAACAATGGACTGGGAATCATCATCAGACTCCTCTGGGTCTCCAAGAAGTGGCGGCCCCTCGATAGTGGATACTGGAACATGCTCATCAAAAACCACATCCCGGCTGACAATAATCTCATCCCTCTCTGGATCATGCAATCTGTATCCCTTGGAAAGAGAATTATAGCCCACAAAAATAAGCTTACGGGACTTGGGGTCAAGCTTCCCCCTCTCCTTCTTCGGAATATGTACATACACATCGCTCCCAAACACTAAGGACTTGTTCCCGCACACACCCTATTCACTTGTATATTTCAACAAACACTACCATCCACCTTACGTTTGAGCTTGTAACCCATTTCATACCAATGGCCTTCTTGTCAAGAGGTAAGTTTACTAAATCCCATGTATCATTTTTTAGTATCTAATCATACTCAGATTACATAGCACTCATCCAATTTTCAGATTTCTTTGCTTTGTCAAGGGAGACAGGTTTCTCTTCATCACATAAACTGGCAATAAAAGCATAACATGCATCAACAAGAGATGCATGATGAGAGCCTGCACATGGTCTGCTAGGCAAAGAAGTTGTTAGTTTGCTCTCATGTACTGTTTGTACAAGCCATTTTGGCATACTTTTAGACTTCTCAATTTCCTTTCTTTCCTCATCAACTACATCATCCACATTTGCCTCATCAATAGATTTGTGGGTTAAAAAACATGCTGATTTGTACCTGTGTGGACTGATTTTCAGTATTTCTTCGATTACCCAAACTCTCTACATCAATGTGTCTTGCATTGAACAATGGAAGTAGAGTGTGTCAAATATGTCCTCCTGCAAACATACATTTTGATGTTTTTAACATGAAAGTAAGAGCTGCATTGTATCTTCCACAAATACATCTCTCCTCAAGAATCCGCTTGGTAGAGCAGGATAATAGACACGGTAACCCTTACTTTCCAAGATGTACCCCCAAAAAATACATTTAAAACAACCTTATCATCATCAACCTTGCTACTACAAGTGTTCTCAAGCACAAGTGCGTAAGCAAGACAACAAAAAATGCAGAAGTGAGCCACAGAGGGCTTTCTACCATTCCAAGCTTCAAAAGACGTAATTGTATGCAAAGCCTTTGTAAGACACATATTAGTTATTTTTTGCTATACTAAAGTGCTAGTAGCCCCCATGAGAATGTTATATAACATAGAGAGCAACTATATAGCACTAACATTTGCCTTAACTGCTATGAGAGATTCTCACACTCAAAGTGCCATAAAGCACAGGGAGCATCTATGTAGCTTATTCAAACTACTACTACATAGCACATAGAGATGCTATATAGTTTTGGTAGTTACCTTATCAGTGCTACATAGACAAATCCTACTAAGGTAAACTATTATAGCACTGCTATATTAGCAACAATCCGCTTTATAGCAGCATGAAACTAATGCAGGACAACTAAAAAGAATTGTGCTAAAGTACCATAATTGTAATGAAGTAGGTTTGGGTGCACATGCACATGGGGAATGGGGCCTAGGCACTTGGGCTTAGGGACATTTACATGTGTACTTTTAGGGGATCCGATATGCGACATAGAACTCATGGACATTGTACCCTTTTTGATCATATTCACTCTATAGACATTCATGTCTTCTTGGTGCTCATGCCCAAGCTTCCATGGCCTTCTTGGCTATTGCCCTAGGATGGTGACCTACACACATGTCACTCCATGCTTTGAGTGGCCAACCCTAGTTTCTTGCAACGGTATCAGAGTCCTTGGCTTAGGTCCTTGCTTAGAGAGTGATTTGTGTTAATCATTTTTTAAATTGATTTTCACATAATTTTTAGATTTGCTAATTTCTTGTTTGATAGGATTAGCAGAGATTTCTGTAAATCATTTTTGAATTTGTATTAAACATTATTTTTTGAACCCTAATCCAGTTTACTATTTGGTTCTTGATCTTCTTGATCTTGATCTTGATTTTGGTTCTTGATCTTCTTGATCTTGATTTTCTTGATTTTTGAATTAGGATTTACATAGATTTTTGCAACCAAAATTGAGAGATTCTCTTGCATTATCCTACTTAGAGAGCTTGCAGTTCCAATTAATAATCCATTAAGCCTCTATTTCTGTTCTATTTTCCAAAATCTTGAGGTTCTTGGAGCAGATTTACAAGAAGCTTGGTTTCTTAAGTAATTTTGTAAAAATTTCATTGCAGTTTCAAAGACTGGTGCAGACTGTACAGAATATTCAGATTACAAAGTTTATGCAGAGTACAGTTACTGTGTAGACATCAAGATTGCTGTGCAATTTTTAAATTTTTGTGCAAATTATTGTGCAGAGTACAGATTGCTGTGCAGAACAGAGTTCTAGTGCAGATTATTATAACAGTTGCAAATTCTATACAGAAAATTGAAGATTACTCCAGTTCATTGAAGTTTGTGCACTTTCTTGAAGTTTGTGCAAAGTTTTATGTAGATGTACTACAGAGTTCCTTGAAACAGTGACAGTTAATAGATTATGAAGAAAATCCACATAAAGATTATCAAGAAAATAGTGCTGAGTGAAGAACTTAAGTGTTTTAAGCAAGATTGGTACAAAACTTTACATCAATAAGTGATCTTTACCCTAAACTTCATTCTATTCTTGATTTTCTTGTTTTTGTGCAAGAAAAAAGTGTCCAGTAAATTGATCTTTGCAAGAAAGTTTAAAGGTATAGCAATCCCTCTCAGAACTGAACTGAGGTCATTGGCAAGCCAATGTGTTACCATTTACACCAAGGGATTCTACTGCTATACATTCAGAGTTGCAGGGATTGACAGATCTTGCTAGATATTCAGCAAACAAGCCAAACAGTTGTGAATCTTTCTACAATCAAGACAGCTTCTGCAAGCAAATCTTGATGAATGTTTAGCAAGAATGGTCTGAATCAGTCTAAGATTGACAAATTTACAGACAGTTTGAATGCATGCATGAAGAAACCAATGAAATGCATATATGCAGACAACAACAGAGAAGCACAGCCTGGCAACAAACGCACAACAATAGAGGAGTGGGCATAACACCCTTTTGTTTAGGGTTTTGTTTTTACCATTCACACTCACACCATTAGACCCCTTGGCCATTCACACCCCAACCCTTGATTTTTTGACCATTCCACACCCTCAATACCTTTGGATTCTTTTGGCCATTCCACACTCTGATCCTTGCCATAGCCTTGCTTGTGCTAGTGGTAGTGGTAGTTCCCACGCATGCTAGTATACCATTGAGTTAGAGGTGTTTACATATAGTGATGGAGTTCATCCTCATGCCTTGAGTTTGTTGAGATAGTTTGTAAGTAGTGTGGGCATATTTGGTGAATCTTGTTCACACATGTGAGGTGCATCACATGTGTTGATGTTTTTGGGGTTGTTCATGTGCACACTTTGGGCCATTTTAGTGTATTTTGGGCATTCACGTGCACACTTTGGGTCGTTTTAGTGTATTTTGAGCATTCACGTGCACATTTTAGGCCATTTGGTGTATTTTGGGCACTCACATGTGCATCTTAGTCCTTGTTCATGCATGTTTGGTCGACATGAGTTCCCATTACTACTTCTACCCCACCTACGATCTCCGTGCTACCCACAATCTTTGTCGTCTCGACATCACTATGTCTCCATCATCCCAGACGCTGATCGTGCGATATCTGCTCGTATCCTATCATTCTTGCTTCATTGTCGTTATCTTGATTTGCCATTTCAGGTGAGGAGTCACATATCATTTGTCGAGTTCATACATACATTTGGCACATCGCGGCTTCGACCTCTAGATCCTTCTTTATATCGACATCATGCTATGATGACACATCATATTCATGTCACATATAGATGTTTGAACTTCAGATGCATGTTGTTGTTGTTGTTGATTACTTCCTTCATCACATAAATGATGTGGCATATCTTGGATGATAACCATGTTGACGCTATCAAAGAACATGTATTGTATTCAACAAGGCGTTACATTTGAAAAGAACTTTAATGTATCATGTAGCTTTTGATTGTGCGGGCCCACCACTAGTACACTAGCATATGTGTGGACATTAAAAATGATACACAAATTAGGAGTGATAAGGATCAATGCATGCACAAGAAGATGCTGGAGGGTGGCCAAAGTGTTGCACTCTTGGTTTGGGCCCCAATGGAGAGAAGCGTTCTAGAAAAGGAGGTTGATTGAGATACAAATGCATGCACACAACATTGATAGCCCATGTGTTCCCTAAGAGCTCTTGCATGTGGGTGTTACCATGTAAGGTGGATCAAAATGCTTGTCCATGGACACATGCTATATAGCAAGTCTTTGGATCGTATATTGTGTTCCAAGAAATGACATTTATTAAAGGTATACTTATTAGATGTTTGATGTAATTGACATCAAAGGTCAAGATTGTAAACTTTCTTGAAACATCAGCCCAATTACATCATCTAATGCAATGGGTTTCAGATGAAGATGAAGGACTCTTAGGTCTAGATGGTCACGTGATGTCCTCAGTAGAAATATTGACATCAAATTATTTCTCTATGCTCTTTCTTCCTCACCAAATACTAGCTCAGGTATTTGACGTAAGACAACATCTTTTATTCAGCCCCGCAGTAGTCCTTGCTCAGCCTCATGCCACCCTTCAGATGGAATGTCCATCCACTATGCAAGTTAGCTAGCCAACTAAACTAAGAAGAGAGGATTTACTTGAATACGGAGCAAGAAGAGATGAGTTACTCAAATACAGAGCAAGAAGAGAGGACTTACTCAAATACGAAGAAAGAAGAGAGGAGTTACTTAAATACTAAACAAGAGAGTCTAGCTACCTTTTATCGTAAGTATCTCTTGAATAAAGCCCAAAGGGTTGGTTACCCCTCTGAGGATTTTGACTTTGAGGTCATAGTGTTGTGATCATCAACGACCATTAGGCATTCAAGTATCCCTTGAATAAAGCCCAAATGGTTTGGGTTCCCTCTTTTAGCATTTTGACTTTGAGATCATAATGTGGCCTAGTGACAAGGATCATGTGGCAGCTCTGACAACTCTCCAGTGTAGAAAGTGGAGAGCTTACAATGGGTGGCATTTGTGATGATCTCCCTAATAGTATGAAGTGGATGCCACCCTAAGATGGTATAGGGGCATAACCATGTTGTTCCAATAGCATGGTTTCCATCTTCTATAGGTCCTGGAGAGAAAACAAGGTTGTTGATATAGATCTAACCCTGTTGTTGGTGGTCAACTCTACAAGCTGGGCAAGAATGAGGTGTTGTATCGATCTGTAATGCCACTAATTATTGAAGATGCCCATGAAGTTCCTAAAGGAGGATAGTTCCCATACCATATTATAGCTAAGAAAATTCTACAATCTAGCTTGTGGTGTCTCTCTTTCTTCTCTCCAATTGTAAGGCCCATGCTACTCCATACTCACTATTGTGATGTGTGTATGTCCCTACACATCACCCAATTGGGGGGACCCCTTAGAAGAAGGTGGGGTGCTGATTTTGTAGGGCCAATATGTCCACACCCAATTGGTTATGAATACATCCTAATTTTGCCACATGCTACATTGAGTGTGCCACCAAACGGGCTAACTCGACCAGATAACAAGTTAGCCATATCAGCCAAGTTCCCCGATGACAACATCTTCATTGGGTTGTCCCCTTGAGGGGTAAGATATTTCTTAATAAGGTCATCAATGCCTTACTAGCTAGGTACTAGATCATCTCCCACAAGTCATTTGCATTACTACAACCGGCAAGTTAATAAGGGCAAGTGGAGAGCATCAACAAGGTCATTTGCAAACTTTCTCTCCATGTGGGAAATGTGCACTTTAACAAATGGGACAAGGCAATATTGGGTGTGCTATGGACATATAAAATGGCATACAAGGCCATCACCTAGTTTATTTGATTCTAGTTAGTAATTGGGTTGTTGGTAGTTGTGCCTTTTGAATTCCCCATGCCCAAGGATCCTAACTTTGGTGGTGCCTCTACAGCCCATCAAGTGCGCTTGGAGGTCTTAGAGAAAACTTATCATGTTGCCACAAAGGTGGACCATTGTCACTAAAAGGCATGGAAATATTAGCAACTTCATTGCAAGCATTTACAAATCCAAGTATCTAGAGAAGGCCTGCAACAAGTGAATGTATTCTTGGCAAGGGGGTAACTATTATCTCCATGTTCATCATGCAACTGATCTCTTCCCTTTGTCTGTGGGGAAGAAGCACGGGTTGCAACCCATTATCATCTGCATCATCTTCTGTAGGTGGTCGAGCATTAGTTAATTAGCTAAAAGGACATGATTACGCACCAAAAATACTGCATTATCACATTAGTTGCAGATTACTCTAACCATTCTCCCAATACCAACTCTAACACTTCTACAATCTTGCATTCAATATAATTAATAAGCCTTAAGTGATCATAAATCTATAAAAGATGTTAAAATCTACCATAGCTTTAATACAAATAACGAACCCATTCTTATCTCTTCAACACTAACCTCTTATATCTATGGTTATAAAGATAATCAACTAACGTTAACACATCATGAGAATAAAATGTCTCTCTTTAAAAAAATCCAACTGAAATATCTAACCTAATTAGGAAAGGATTAGTTCCTAATATTTTATTATCTCTAAGTGATCAAAATATCGAATCTAGAAGATTGAACATCCATCACATGTACGTAATCTTTATATCTCAATTACAAGCACTTCTAAGGAATATAGTAATTATGAAATGAAAAATAACAAAATAACAAAATCATCTTAGTGTAAATGACATGAAGAAGAAGGGTGCTTTAACTTCTTAAGCAAGTTATTCAAATCTAGCTTGGTGGTGGTAAAGGTAAAATTCTAATGCAAATGCATGTAGCCAAGAAAGGTTTTGTTAATGACATTCTATATTAAATGCATCTAAGTTCCCTTCTTTTCCTTGAAGAGAACATATCTAGTTGCTATATTATATGTGTAGTGCACCGTGGTAATCAACCTAAATCAAAAGGGGGTCATGCAACACTAATCATCAAGGAGCAACAATAAAGTACATAAATTCTTTAAAGAAAGATCTACTCCTTGCAAGGACTACTATGGTCAAGGGTGTCATTGCACATGGTCATATGTGGGTGTCTAGAAGAATATTAAGTTTACCCCAATATTCATATCTTTATTATCCATCCTTTATCCCTTAAAATATAGCAAGCTTTTGTGCATGGTTACTTTCCCCAAATATGTGACTTACATCAAAATGTTTTACATGGTCTAGCAAGAACTCGAGTGGCTCAGCTCATCATGACCCCCCTACCCAAGAAGTCATGGGTTCGAGCCTTGACACCGTACTAGGGTTGTGTGTGTGAGTGGTGTAAGCTCTAGCTCAGCTACATCCCCTCAAAAGGGGGCCTTCATAAAAGAAAATACTTTACGTGTGGCTTTATGGTTTAAAGATAAATATTGGATACACATAATAGGAAAAGATATCATGTAATTCAAATCATATTTTCTATTAAAGTTGAATTTAGTACAAGAGGTCACCTATCTAACAAGCAAGGTTTTAAAAAGCCAAACATTACAAGGGAATATTCAATGGGCAACCCACATTTACTTAAAACATATTAAAGGAGAACATGACCAACAAGGTGAGAACAAGCCATGCAAATGGAGGTGTGAGATTGTGCTACAATAAACATGTATGAGAGATAACTCCTCTCACATGAGAGGAGTAGGCGTGGCAAGGATATAACAAAACTATCATGGTTAGGTGGCAATACCCCAAAAAGACGAGGCGTTGTGGAAAAGAAAGTAGGTATTTTATGTATGCAAAGTAATCCTCTAATATGTGAGGAAAGAAGGAAATGACAAGACTCAATTATCATAAGTGAAGGGATTATAGGGACTCCTCATGGGAATGAAAAAAAGGAAGGAAGAAGGGCATCTTCTAATATGTGAGGAAAGAAGGAAATGACAAGACTCAATTTATCATAAGTGAAGGGATTAAGGGACTCCTAATGGGCATGTCATCAAAGGAGATGCTAGATATGGAGGCCAACTAATTTAATGGGGGGGGGGGGGGGGGGGGGGGGAGGGGTTAGGCTTCTCGAAGGTGGCCTTGAGGGCGTGGACCTCCTGTTGAGAGAGCTGAAAGGCTTTGCGGAGGATGTCGTCGGGGATGTAGGAGCCGAAGAGGGTGGTGGGGAGGAGGATGGTGCCGGGGTTCTGGCTATTGAGAGAGCCAAAGAGGACGCCATGGCCCTTGCCGACGTGCAGCTGGAAGTGGACAAGCCCGCGCGGGAACACCATCACGTCTCCAGGCTGCAGCGTCTGCGCGTACAGCTGCCCGTCGCTGCTCACAAAACCGGCGTAGAAGATCCCCTCCGCCACCAGCGCAATCTCCGTGGCTCGCGGGTGCAGATGGGGTGGGTTCACACCGCCCGCCTCAAAGTCCACCCTTACGATCGACATTCCCTGCGTGTTGAGCCCCGGAAACTCCCGCACGGACGCCACCTTCCGAGCTATGCCCGTGCTGCCGGCGCTGCTGTTTCCCCGCTGGCGCAGCCCCCTGTACACGAAGTCCTCCGCCTGCACCAGTGCAGCGGGTTTGCATAGCAGCCCGTTTGGGTGCAGCGCCGCCGCCACGTCCGCGACGCACACGTCCTGCAAGGGGTCTGCGTCCGAGCTGAGCACGCGCCGGGACGATACTGCCGCCAGCACGGCCAGCGCGATCACCACGGCATGGATCATCGGGTAAGCCGTGCTACGATAGCGCATTGTCTTGCTACTCTCGATGAGCCACGAGATATGAATGCGATGGCCGTCAACAGCTACAGTTAGTCTCAGACTCTCTCTCTCTCTCTCTCTCTCTCTCTCTCTCTCTGGCTGGCTGGCTGGCTGGCTGGCGGCCGTGCGCTGATGGGCGAGTGAGCTTCTCTCGCTCTCTCAACTGAGCTTCTCTCTCTCTCTCTCTGTCTGTCTGTCTCTCTCTGTCTCTCTCTGATCTCTCTTTAGAGTAGTGTAGATATGGTGAAGCGCAGCCCAAGCGCACTCGCGAGCCAGTGCTTGCAGAAGCCAGTACATCAAAAGTCGCGCCAAAAGCCCCCCCTTTGCTCCCTTGCGTGAACGACAAGCCTTCCATGTGAGAACCAACTTATTCGATTCCCTGTTTATAAATGCACCTTTCAAGAATAACTTTTGCAAAAGAGATCCCGTTCTTGACATGGATCAAAGCAAACACTTCTTGCCTTTCCTTATAACAAAGGTTTCACTTGCTCCACATAAGGCAATACATGTAACAAGATGGAATACTCTTAAATTAAGGCCTAAGATTTCCCATTATTTTCTTGTTTCGAACCTTCGCGGATTTACGAACGAGAATGGGATTTCCCATTATTGCTATAAAATGGCAATTTTGTAAAGACCTTTTCTATGTTATGTTATTATTATTTGTAAAGACATCAAAGATTTGATAACTCTTAAAAATTCCCTTTCCTATGTTATTATTGAGGAACTAACCAATATAACCAAATAAGTCACAACTAATGTTAGGATTAATTGGCTGATATATTTAATGATCATAGATCGTTGTATTCATGATGTTTTTCTTCGTACTATAGAAATTAATGATAGATCATTGCACAGAGACTATTTTATCCATGATGTTTTTCTTCGTACTATAGAAATTAATGATAGATCATTGCAAAGAGATTGTTTTATTCATCATGTTTTTCTTTGTACTATAGAAATTAATGATAGATTCATTAACAAAGTTACAATTCAACACAATTGCAAATGCGTAACTTGTAAACATTTTGAAAAGAGATCTTCCTTCAGAAAGTATAATAATTTTTGTAACTTAAAAATAAGAAAGTACCTTTTTCAAAGATTATTTCGTATATCAACTTTACTTATAAAAAATAGACCCTCATTTTACAAATATGTAGAAACATCTATGAGTTTCCTTCAAAGTAAAGATATCTAAATAAAATTAGATAAATAAGATTATAATACCAAGAACAAAGAAAACCCAATCTGAAGCAACTTGAGTGATTATGAAAATGTTTCATATTCAAGCATAGGCTCTTCGACATGATTGTTCACTTATATTTTGAAGCTAAAAATAAATGTGTCAACTATGACTTTAATTAAGCATGCATATCAACCTACCAAGGTTTGGATACATTAAGTTTTAACTAAAACAACTCTAGCTAATCTTTGCAATGGTGTCAAATTGAACTCTCTTTATCTTTTATTGATTGCATGTTTGCATCAAATTGTAACCACTTTTTCATTGTTCTTTGCATCTCAATTTCAATGAAGACGAGCAAAACATAGTTATAAGGATGGAGGTTTTCAATACACTATCATTATAATTTGGAGAATCATATAAAGAGATTTTGAATTAACTTGTTTATGCATTGCATATTTTACCTAAGCTATGTGATGTTTCATTCCTTGTTTTTATTGGGAGTCTAGTCTTTGATCGCCTTGCTGGCTTTCTCGTCAACCTTGAGTCTTCAAGTTAGCACTACAATGACTTCGGATTCACAAAATTACTATAGAGAAAGGGTTGCACATTTTTCATGTCAAGCAAATAATTCACATTCTTATACATGTTTGCTCTATGATGCACGTAGTACAAGGGCTTTCTTCTAGTTCTGATCATTTTCACATTTTAATGAGGCCTCTATAGCTCCGAGGTTTCTTACACTCATATTTTGGTGTCAAGATAGTACGATCTTGAACTTCATTACATAATAATATATATGGTTGATTGGGAAGGTAAATGATAGCTTTCATCCCATTTCCATTACATTTATAGTAGAAAAATGTATATTATTGTGGTTATCTCACACCTTCATTCCATTGTTTTTATTGGGTGTCTTTGATAATCTTGCTATCTCCCAACATCCTTTAGTCTTCAAGTTAGCAATGCAATGACTTGTGAATTCACAAAATTACTACAGAGAAAAGTTTGCTCATTTTTCATTCTTAACATAGGAATGTATCTTGGACCAATGTCAGTGTCTAATCCCGTACAGATAATGTCCCCAAAATTCTAGGCTTTTAAAAAAATATGATTTTTTGATATTTTAAAATCAGGATTATTTGAAAATTAGGGATTTTTGGAATGATGTTATATATATTCCCTTAGTTTTGAAAAATGATAAAGTAATTACTCTGATTAAGTAGGGTTTGTAGAAAATGAAAAAGGCCCGAATTAATTTTTACTTTGCTAATTGATTCTATCGATTTGATATGTCAGCCTCCCTCCCTTCTTCTTTTTTCAAAGAAGCTACTCTTCTTGGGATCTCTACTTCTGACGTGTGCATTAACATTTGATGAAGATGGAGATTCTGTGCAAGGTAGCTACTGAGTGCTACAAGGGTGACATAGAAGCACAAGAGGTAGCTACACCTATGGAGATGGTGCGCTTATGGGCATCGCACAGTTGGTGACAACTCCTTTGGACAAAACTCTACATAGGGGAGGTTCATAGTGGGAGGCAGCTAGGGTGGGTCAAAGGAGAGGCTCATTGTAAGGCATGGGTTAGAGGGGAGGCTCATAGTGGAGGTAGTCAAGGCATAGCTCCACAATAGTTCGAGGCAGTATCAATTGTAGGTGATAATTATTTTACAACTGGTGGAGCACTGTTGAACAACACGCCATCACAAGGATGACATGTTATATCAACACACCAGAGCAGGCAAGAGAGGCTCTCATACCATATTGCCTTTATAGGTTACAAAGGTTGGCCTTTTGTCATCATTGCTTATTTCATACTACACAAATATCTAGATGTTATTGATACCCCTCTCTAAGAGGGGTATCAATAAATATCTAGATGTTATTCATACTACACAAATATCTAGATGTTATTGATACCCCTCTCTAAGAGGTGGTTCGCACATAAACACACTACCTCACTCATAAGAGTGGGTTCACACATAGGTAAGACCTTGATTCCCAACAACAAGCTCCCCCAACTATAATGACATGCACCACACATCCACTATGCCCACATGCACCACCAGACGTCCCCTCAACACATGAGGTGTGATGGTATAAGAGGCAACCAGCTAACATGAGCACAAAAAGAGAGTGTATAAAATTGCACGGGTTAGTATGCCTCCCCTGGGAACAAAACACAACATAGTAGAGTTCAAACTCCATCTAGGATGAAAACAACATGTGTCATGCTAATGGGAGTAGCGCACAAAACATGAATTACATCGTGCAAAAGATATTTGCCTAGTTCTAAGGAGAGGGTGTACGTCCACAAAGTTTGACTCACCTAAAGTAATCAAACTCCATGTTCAATGAGTACACCGTTTGAGAGTCTATTTCACGGGGCTTTTTTGAGCACACTAGTGAGGTTTTATTTTGCAAGGCTTTCTTAAACACACTAGAAAGGCTCTATGATTCTCCTCCCGAAATTGCTCAGTACATTAGGAATTTTTTGGACCCAAAAAGGGCCTCTTAAGGATTCCTAATTTTAAGGGATTAGAGCTTAAAAAGCTGGGCTTACTTAGGGAGACAAAGGCTATGATGACCCCTATTTTTTGCCTTGCCACATCAGCCATACCCCCTAGTTTCACTTTTTAAAGGGAATATTCTCATACTCTCTCTCTTACTTTTTGACTTTTCTCGTACTTTCTCTCTTACTTTTTGAATTTTTTATCTTCACTCTCTACAAATTGAATCTTTCTTGTCAGTTTGAAATCTCCTTTTTCATTAACTCCCACCACATCTCCCTTCCACATCAGCAAAACATTCTCGTATTTAGGTGGGCCCGTATTTTTTATTTTTTTACATTTTGAGGTGGAAAATACACCACCCAACCAATATGTATGATGAATTTAATGATTTTTTCCCTCCAAACAGCTTGTAATTCAAGGGTCACGTCAAAATCCTGTCAGGAGCCAGTACATTCATAACTAACTGTCAGGTCCCCACAACCCCATAAACATAACTGACTGTCAGGAACCACTACATCCATGAGATCCCAAAATTGTGGGGACCCCAAAAATTACTATTTTTAAATTTTTCTCATAAATATAATTTATTGATGAAAAACTCCATGTTAGTATATTTGTATGTCAAAAATATCATTTTCTACTTAGAGAAACAGATTTGTGTAAACCTACAACAGCAAAGTTTTAACACTCTCTCTCTCTCTCTCTCTCTCTCTCTCTCTCTCTCTCTCTCTCTCTCTCTCTCTCTCTCTCTCTCTCTCTCTCTCTCTCTCTCTCTGTGCTTTAGCTTCTTCCTCTGCTTAGCTATGGAGCCTTTCCAAGCTATGTGTGTAGCCCCTTGTGAAGCTAGAAAAACGGAAGGTTGATTTACACATTCGTATTCCTGAAGAGTATGGCAGCTCTAAAAAAACCCATCCTACTGATGCACAAACTGTCCAAGCTCGAAGGATAGCTAAGGAAAAAAATGTAGATCTTTGGGTTGATGGGCATCTCTATCCAGTTGACCCTCCATTAAGAGCAAGCCCTCCTTTCCGTAATTTATCATCTTTTATGCAATTTGTTGGTGAAGGAGAGCTTGGCTTGTTAGGATACTGCAGAAGATTGAGGACGTAAAACATCATCAGTGAGAATAAGCAGGCCTCTAGTATGTCATACGAGGTTGCTCAAAAGGTCTCCATGACTGGATCAAAGGCAAGGAGATTTTTGGAGAAGCCAGCAACATAGAGAATTCAAAGAAGACTTGGGGACTCTGGAGAGACCTGTGTGCAATCACCACAAATGTAGATTGTCCAATGCCAGCTCTTGTAAATATACGCAAACAGCTTTGGATAAATTTCAATAACATGGTTCACATTATGAATCAAAGTAGCACAACTACCCAAGAACGAGCATTCCAACAACATATTATAGAATTCACCAAAAGTGTGCTAGGTGCTTGAGGAGAGAGTAAAGTAACACACTATATGGTAAGTTGTACAGTAAAAAAATAAACTGGTATTTTAACCTTGACTTTTTCTAATTAAATTCTATTGTCATGTGTACAGCACACAGTTTATGCGCATGGTGCGTATTTCATGGAACAAGTATGGATCACTCGACATGTGGAGTACCCAAGAGATGGAGAAATCACATTATAAAGCAAGAGGGGTTTATTTCAAAAATACAAGACATGGAGGTGGAGCTTCTGCAGGAGGAACACGTACAAACTATCTACAAGAGATGTTCAATTGGTTTTATCGCACAGCCTTTGGAAGGGTATTGGTTAGGGAGCGGGCCCAACAATCTAAGCTTGCGCAAGAGGCACGCAAGGCTGCAAAAAGTCATACTCGGCTTGAATGGTTGTAGACCAATGCTCCCCATAGGCATGGTGCTTGGCGTGCACACGAATGAGGAGACAAGGGAGATGTTGGGTTGTGCACGCACCAGCATAAATCTAGATGTAATAAGGCTAAGAAAATAAGTTTAGTTAGGTTTTTTTTAACCCTTTAAAAAAACTATTAATAGTTCCTTCTCTCACTTCATTTTCATTTTACTTTTTTAGAGAGCTTGAGCAAAAGATCTACGTAGACACCCACGTAAGGGCACCAGCACATCACCACGTTAGCATATAGTCATACATGGATATGGCACGCACCAAGAACACCGCACATGTTACCATGCCTTCACAAAACACAATGCAAGGCACCCAACGACCACATACTAGCGACACCACGGAAGAGAGTGACCCCTTGGATTCTAGGACGCGCCCAATGGGATCACCAGAGTCCAACCCTCCTCCCACACAGCAACACCAATACACACACATGTAGGCCCTTCTAGTGGAAGCGTGTGAAGAAGACCCCACAATGCAGCCATCCCAGAGATCAAGACAGAGAGGCCGATGATGAGCAGTTCGACTGGGTTGGTGAAAACATTCCTACATTGCGCAGCACCATAGGTGGCAAGACCCTTCTACCAACAGGGTCCCCTACCTACCCGGGAGGAACTTGATACACAGGTACCACAGCAACAAGAGGAGGAGGATTCAGAGACTATGAAAGAGACCAAGAGGAGGTTCCTGCAAGTGCGCGCAAGCATAGAAAGGTCAAGCTCTTCAAGCCAAGGAAGTCCCAACCTCGCCAATGCACTAACACAACACAAAGAGCTCCAAGGAGAAGGATGCGCCAAGGGCATATGGCTCTACAAGAAATCAAGTTTTATCAGAGGAACACTGAGTTGCTGATAAGAAGTGCCCCTTTCGCTCGCACAGTAAAGGAGATTCTCTCGCACAGTAAAGGAGATTCTCCAACGATATAGAACAAAGTTTCGTGTGCAGGGTATTGCTCCTTGAAGCATTGTAAGAAGCCTCCCGAGGCTTACCTTGTTGGGCTTTGAAGACACCAACCTCCTTGCAATACATGCAAAGAGGATTACCATATCTGCCAACAAGGACATGCAACTAGCTCGGCGCATTCGAGGCGAGTGGACCGAACTGAGTTCTCAACAAAGATAACATCTCTACTCACCAAAATTTACTAGACATGGAACACAGAGAGAGAGAGAGAGAGAGAGAGAGTTGTTGCACATCACAACAATGATTGTATTATGATAATACTTTTTCCATATACAATTCTTTTTATAGGCACCAAGTGTTCACACACACTAGTGACACCTATTAGAATGTTCTCTAAGCATACATTTTATTGGTTTTTGCATAAAGGCATGGAATGAATTGAGTTCTCTACAAAGACAACATCTCTACTGATGAGACCAGAATCTTCCTTGTGGCCATATGGTAAAGTCTTCTTTTTGAACTATATTTTATCACCTTATCATCCAACATATTGCATTGTTTTTCTCAGGCATAACCAAAAAACACACAAATTAGTCACACAGGGCTTCCTACCACTCCAAGATTTATAAGGTATGGGTTGCAAGGCCTTGAAAAACCTGTTTTTAGTATATAAGTGGCACACATATAACTGCCTCCAACCAAAAAACATGAGGTGAATCCTACAAGGCCTATGTGCCATCTTCATGAGAAATATGTTCTTCCTTTTAGTCACACCATTTTGTTGAAGGGTGTAAGGAACCAAGCATTGATGTTTTATGCCTCTTTTAGCTATATATGCATGAAAATCCTTTGACATATACTCCCCCCTTCAATGTATATGAAGGGTGCCAAATTTACATGTAGACACATTTTCACAACAGTCAACTTTACATGCAGAAACATTTTCAGTAGTCATAGAAACGAAGTGTCAAAGCATGTAAAAGGGTGTATATGAAAGGTGCCAACTTTACATGCATACACATTTTTAGCATCCATAGAAACAAAGTGTCTAAGAATGTTAAAACCTTTGACCAACAGATACAACTGTCAATTGTATATGAACCATGACAACTTTACATGCATACACATTCTCAGCATAGTAGCCATAGAAACAAAAGTGTCAAGCATATAAAAACCTCTGACAATGGGTACACCCAGGTGTGCTTGGAGTAATCATCAATAAAAGTCACGAAGTAGAGATGCAATGGTATAGGACCACACATATCACTATGAATAAGCTATAATTTTACTAATCCATCTTTTGGAAATGATGCCCATTACATATTTCCCAAAATGCACTCTCATATACATGTTTGACCAGGGGCCTCAAAGCTATGGTAACTCTAGCACCATCTTGAGAAAATTGCCAAAATTCAAGTGACCAAAGTAGGCATGCCATAGCTTGTGTACATGCATTATATGCCAATCTCTCATACTTGTCCAATTGATAAAGCCCATGACTTAGAGTACTGGATATTAGAATAATCACTCTGGTCATGAAATCATGAACTATACACCTATCATCAATAAATCTTACCACTAGACCTGCTCTAGTAATGGTAAAAACTAACAGTAAGTTATTTTTAATGCCAAGGATAAATAAGACATCTAAGAGAGGGATTATCCCTTGTTGTAGAGTTGTGAGCACAAATTCTCTAACTAATTTTACTGGATATGAGGAGATACTTTTTGTACACATGGATTTGTCTCCTTGAGGAGCAGACTCAAGGGAGGAAACAAACCATGCTTACAAGTAATGTACTTACCTAGAACTACTATAAAAATATCATACATGCTGATATGTTACTAAATTCATATATCATGGATAGAAGGGTCATAACTATAGTGCACAATGAATGCCCAATCATCCTATGCATAGTTTGTTCTCCTTTTCAACACTTAGTATTGATGCATCAACCACCACCACCACAACTATGCTTGACTCTTTCTTCTTCTCCTTCTCCAACCTTTTTCTTCATTCATTGATATAATAGCTTGGATTTCAACAATAGTTTCATTTTTATTTCTTCTTAGGCTTATCAACCCCTTGCTTTTTAGCATCATTGCCAGAAGAATGGGCTGATTCTACCTTTGGTCTTTAGTCACCCCCCTGAGAGAAGGCTTTGTCTTTACTATTTTGATTGGTACAACGAGAATGCTTGATCTCTCTACATAACAATTTGGTTTTGTTGGGATTTCTCTTCTTTTAAGAGCACTACACCCAACTCATCAAATGTAGGGGCGTTGGGGGTTACTCTTCATTATAAGCCAAAGTGTGGACGCAAAACCTTTGCATGAATTTGGCAAAGTTGTGGGAGTAATAGACACCAATATGAACTATCTAGATAGGACTCATTAATATATACAAGAGCTACTCTCTCTGAGATCTTTGATCCTTGTGAGAAACTTACCCATAGAGTCTCGCTTACTCATATGATCAGACTCTAACTTCTTATGCAAGTAGGCCACATGTGCCTCGTTTACATAGTGTAGTAATAAAAAGTAGGACACACGTGTCTTATTATGTAGTTGGTAAAGCACATCCCAACAAGTCTTCTTGATAGTTTCACATAAGTCACATATTAAAATGAAGTCACTACTAGTAGTAGGGATGCTGATGATGATCGATTTATCAATCTGCTGAAAACCTGTCGTTGCATTGGTAGATTAAAATCTACAATTCAATTAGATGATTGAAGTCCTGGACTAGAATGGTTATTGAAGTAGAATCAAGCGATCAAACTATAATATAATCAAACGATTGAAGTTCTGAATCAAGCGATCGATCAACTACAGTAGAATTGGGCGTTTAAAGAATTAAAACGCTCGATCAAAGAAGTTGAATTGTCGCTCAAAAAAGTTGAATTGTTGATCGAAAGATTGAATCAGATGATTGAAAAATATCAATCGGTTGATGATTGATAAATCAGGTGATTGAAGAAGTTGGATTGTCGATCTAGACCTGGTTAGTGTGATTGTAAACCACGTGTCAAGATGTGGTGAAGTGGTGAGTTGATGGAGACTTGATGAGGATGGAGATGAACGCATGTAACAATGAGATAGATTGGAGAAGATGGACGTCAACATTGTAGTACTCATGCTGTTGTGTTGAAGTTGACTGCAACATCTATATAGCGAGTTAAAATCAAGTTGCTTGTTGTTGGAGTCAGTTGTTGGAGATGAGTGTTAGAGATGACTCTTGGGAGAGATGATTGCAGCTTATGGTGGTCATTGACTGTTAGCTTAACCATAAGGTATAATAACCTCCAAATTCAAAGAGAAAAAGAACCACCCGTAATGTTAGAGAAGAAGCTACCTTCTAAGTGAAGCTCCAAGTATGTAAGAAAGCTTCACCTCTAGCAAGGAAACACTATAGATTTGAAGATGGCTATGATACCATTGTTAGCTCACAATTCATTCTAAGTGAACCTTCAAGTATGTAAGAAAGATTTAATGAAGCTTTTTATCTCCAACAAGGAAATGCTACAGACTTGAAGATGGATCTGATACCACTGCTAGCTCACAATGGAGCTAATCTCACACACATACAATGGTCCATGAGAAGCGCAAGGGTGTAGAGTGTGAGAAAGAATGGCTAGCTCAATGGGGAGAGAGATGAAGTTCTCTGCGAGTATAAAGGACAAAGTACAAATGAGCAGCAACTATAAACAATGGATGTGGTTGCTTATATACTAGCTAACCCTAAGGTGTTTGTTCATTCTTGGATGGCCATGTGGAAAAATCTAGTGGGACAAAATTTCTCATGACATCATTAGCCTCACTAGAGTACTAACCATAAATATCTAACAAGGAAGAGCTATTAATATGCATGAAGTTCTACACATTGGTTTACCCCAGGATTCTTCTTGAGGATGTTTCTTTGCAATGGAGGAGTAACCAACATTCACATACAACAGAAGGAGAAAAGAAGAAAACAAAGAACATAGCCCATTCTCAAGGAAAACCAATGAAAGATTTCTTGACGAGGAGTTTCCAAAGCATGGGGAGCTATTTCAAATCGAGAGATTTAGATCTACATCATGGAAGCTTTCTTATGGATTGAGAGTGAGAGGAGGATGACATGGCCTTTGTACTTGTACTTGGTTAAAAGTGAGGCCTTGGACTGTATAAAAGGCTCACTTGGAGTGGAAAAGAGGGGCCATTGATACTTTAGGCATTAGGGCACTTGGGGGGGGACAGTGTGGGAGGGAAGGACCTAGAAGGAAGGTGGCTTGAGTCTCAAGCTACCTCAAGGCCTATAGCCACCCCTTGGTCTTTTCATCTGGTCTTCTTGATTATTTTGGTATCTTTTCGACACCTATGGTACTTTAGGATAAATGTTGGCACTTTATCTCTCTACTTCTTAAAGAGTCATTCTCTCACTAGTTCTTGGCACAAATTCTTATTAATCTTTAGCTTAGTTTGAGATTAGAGAGAGTTTCCGTCATTAAACCCTAATATGTGCATAAAACCCTAAATTTATAAGTATGTAAACTCTAATTATAAGCACTAGGCTTTTCTTTATTAGGTTGATGGTGCTCAACTTTGACTGCTAATACATGACTACTATAAAAAGTATAAATGATTCCCATAAAAGTTAAAAGAGATAAAAAAAGCATGATATATTTGGTTGCTATAAAGCAATCATAAAGTAGACACATGACTACTATTTGATTGCTATTGCTATATATATAGTAGAGGCATGCTATCACTGCTGCTATATATATAGCAATCATATGAAAATCATAAAGCATGCATGATTGCTAAAAAATAGTCAAAAAAAGCAAGTAGAAGATTCCGCCCCTACATCCAGCGCCTTGAACGCTTCATCGACATCTGCATCCCCGCGCAGGAGCTTACTGTACCTTCAATAAATAAGCAGGAGGTGAAGAGGTTGGGGAAGGGCAATTTAGGAACTAGGTACCTCTCATGGCTTGTCACTTTTGCGTTCCTCATCAGCGACGATGAGGATTCGGATGAGGAGGTAGAGATGCCTGCCTTGCAGTTGGCAGGGTATTTGAGGGATGACAAGGAAGTGAAGGCAGTAGGAACGAGTGCTGGTGTGGAAGAGCAGCTTGCATCAGAGCACTTTCTAGAGGGTGCACAACCTGCAGAGCAGCTGAACAGCCCACTGTAGTAGAAGATGCGAGGCCATCTTCCCCACACGAGGAGAGCAAGGTGCTGCCAGAGCTTGAGATCAATCTCTTGAGCATCATTGTGGTGGAGGGTGAAGAATACTTATTCCTTCATGACCTTGAAAAGGCAGCTGGCTTGAGAATGGATGAATGCTTGGGCATTATATGCATGCGATGTGAGGTGGACCTTGATACATCCAACCTCGATCCTCACCTAGATAGTGCTATATTACCCCTTGGAGAATCTATCGCAGAGACAGTTGCTTTGGTCAAGGAAACTGTGGTTGAGACCGCGGAGCAAGCCCTAGTTCCAGAGGAGGAATTCACAACCTTACAAGACAAGCTAGAGACTGAAAAGAATACCCTTTCTACTACTGGAGTGATGGAGGAGACCAAAGCACCAAAAAAGGATGAGGCTAAGTCCTCGACCTCTCCGCCCCCACCAACACTTTGGCAAAAGAAGACATTGAGCAACAGGTAATAATCGACCTTTTACAACCTAGAAACATTTGTAATTATGTATAGGAAAATATTTTGATTTTTCCTTTGATTGCAGAGGGTGGTTGAAATTGATGCATTTGCTCTGCTGGGAGAGGCGGCGGTAGCAGAGACCAGGCCAAGGTCCATGGACATGATGCTACGTTGGCGCACTATCTTGGTCGACTTTCTATGGATGACATCGCCATTATCCACATGGACTACACCCCTCAATCTGCCTTCACTCTCTTCTTTTTGAAAGCCCTCTCTAAGGTTCTTTGTGTAGCCTCTATGGCGGCACAGGGCACCAAATGTATAGTTCTGATTAAAAAATCCCTTGCCTTCGATGTTTTTGATTCTAGATTTAGGGGTAAGCTTCTTGCTCGTATAGGTATAGCCAAAAGCATAGGCATAGAAGATCCTCAACAAGAAATAGCCCAATCACTCCTTGAGCACACTCTACCCATAACAAGAGAAGGAAGCTCAATATTGTAAGAAAGCTTTTGTAAAGATGATGTATCACTTCTTATTATGAATACAATACAGTTTAACTTATTTTCATCAAGTATATCATTGTTTTTTCTAGTTTGTACCATCAATTTTTTTTGAATGCATTAGAAATGACCCTGGGAGCCTGGGGGAGCAGTGCCAGAACATTGTGAATTTTGAGCTTGCACCGCTGCTGTAGAGTCCAAATTCGCACTGTTTTGGCACAGCTTCCCCAGCCCTTCAGGAGCAATTCTGATGCATTGGATGACAAATAATGCATTTTTACACATGATTAAAGGTATTTTTTATCTTATAAATTACTGTTTCTCATAATCAATATACTCAACTTGATTATAAATGCATCAGAAATGATTCTGAGTGGCTGGGGGAGCAGTGCCAGAATAGTGTGAATTTAGCCCAAATTCGCACTGTTCTGGCATAGCTTCCCTAGCCCTCTAGGAGCAGTTCTGATGTATTGGATGACAAATAATGTATTTTTACACATGATTAAAGGTATTTTTATTTTGTTAATTATTGTTTTTATAATTAATATACTCAACTTCATTATAAATGCACTCAACTTCATTATAAATGCATCAACTTCATTAATGTACTCAACTTCATTATAAATGCATCAGAAATGATCCTAAGTGGCTGAGGGAGCAGTGCCAGAATAGTGCGAATTTTGAGCCTGCATCGCCATGTAGAGCCTAAATTCGCACTGTTCTGGCATAGCTTCCCCAGTCCTCGAAGAGCAATTCTGATGCATTGGATGACAAACAATGTAATTTTACACATGATTAAAGCTATTTTTATCTTATAAACTATTGTTTCTCACAATTAGTGTACTCAACTTCATTATAAATGCATCAGAAATGATCCTGAGTGGCTAGGAGAGCAGAGCCAAAACGGTGCAAATTTTAAGCCTGCATCGCCGTCACTGTTGTGCAAAGCTTAAATTCGTACTGTTTTGGCATAGCTTCCCCAGTCCTCCAGGAGCAATTCTGATGCATTGGATGATAAACGCTATATTTTTACACATGATTAAAGGTGTTTTTATCTTATAAACTACTGTTTCTCACAATTAGTGTGCTCAACTTCATTATAAAGAATTGATCGTGAGTGGCTAGGGGAGAAGTGCCAGAACAGTGCGAATTTTGAGCCTACATTGCCGTTGTTGCAGAGGCCAAATTCGCACTGTTCTGGCACACAGCTTCCTCAGTCCTCCCAGGAGCATTTCTGATGCCTTGGGTGACAAACTGGCACATGATAGACACTCCATGTTAAACAAACATGATGACACCGAGACATTGTAAGAGAAACTTAAAATTTTAATTATCAGAAGGTTACAAATGAAAGCCAGATAGGCTTGTTACAAAGGGGGGGTTTGAAACAAAAGAGTTGCTTCAAAAAAAAGGTTAACATCTAAGATCTCTAGATCGTGTCTCATGCTTTTATGTAAAAAAGAACAAAATGTATGCTCATAGGATATCTTTGATACACTCCTGCCTTTGTACAATTCCAGGGAGTCATATGTGGAGTAAATGAATGCTCAAAAAGGTACTGCAAATGAGCCCATACTTGTTGAAAATCAGTTGAAATTTCAGCCCACGGATCAACCTATTAATGAGGCAATTATGGATGATGCAGTGGATGGATGAGGAAAGGGAAACCGTAGATCATGTGTCCAAAAGTATGTCAAAATGGCTAATACAGACATTTTTCCAGACAGCAAATTAGCTACTCCTTTTACCTAGAAGAACACATGCACATTCTCATCGTGCATCCTTTTCTTTTGTATATCATGCTCTAGCTTCTACCAGTATATGTAATGAAGGGGAACTTGATTCCTTTAAGGAAGCACAAGAAAATGATCATTGGATGCAAGCCATGCAAGATGAGTACAACTCAATCCTCAAAAATGACACTTGGTATTTAGTAGATTTGCCTTATGGTAAAAAGGCCATATCGTACAAAGTGGGTTTATAAAGTAGATTTGCCTTATGGTAAAAAGGTCATTAATACAAAGTGAGTTTATAAACTAAAGCGTAAAGTTGATGGCTGCATTGAAATCGCTACAAGAGGCATAGCTTATTGCAAAGGGTTATGCTAAAGAGAAGGGCATAGATTATTGCACCCACATATTATATGACTACAATCATGTGTATTATTGCATTGGCAATGCGTCGTGGTTGGAATGTACATCGATTGAGATATCAAGAAAACCTTTTTAAATGGTGATTTGCATGAGAAGGTTTATGTATCTCAGCCTCATGGTTTTGTTGAGAAGGGGCAAGAATCTAAAGTATGCAAGTTAAGAAAAGCTTTATCTGGTCTTGAGCAAGCTCCCATAGCATGGTATAAGAAGATAAATGCATACTTGGACCCAAGTGAGAGTACCCTCTATGTAAAGAGAAGTAAAGATTGTTTTTTGGTCATCATTTTATACATTCATAACAATGAGGAGAAGATTTCAGCCTTCAAGGCTGAATTACATGTGTTATTTGAGATGGTAGATTTGGGCTCATTACATTATTGTTTGGACATAAATTTATGCAGCGTGATGATGGTATTTTGATGTTGTAGTCAAAGTACATACAGAGGTTGCTTACACGGTTTGGTCTTGAAGACTCTAAGCCTTTACTATACCAGTAGAGACAGGTTAGTCTCCAAGATGCAGTGAACCATTTGATACATCATTTTATCAGCAGGTTGTTGGATTCCTAATCTATCTATGTAATATGAGACCAAACATTCAGTTTGGGGTCTCCAAGTAGTTGAGCAAGTTTATGCACAGTCTCTAAAGTAAGCATTGGCAGGCTGCCCACATCGAGTATTCAAATACTTACAGGAAATGTGGCAGATATGTTCATGAAGGCTCTCTTATGAGAAAAGTTTGAAGATTTTTGCAAATATTTGGGCTTATTGTCATTTAGGGATTGATCAACCATATGATCCCTATACATGTTCTCATCACACTACATGGAGGATTTGTAGCATTTATATGGTACCGATGTGTGTACGTAGGCTAGTAATGGACTGGGACACTTTTTTCCTCTTTAGGAGTTTTTTTCCCTCGATCATATGTACACACTCTTATGAGTGTCTAAGTGACCTTATCATATCACTTCACTTGTACTTCACTCAGTCTCATCAATCTACTTGAGTGTTGTGCTTCCATCTATCTCTTTGCTTGTTATATCTATGTGTATGTTACCACATTGATCTCCACTCTTATGAGTGTGTAAGTAACCTTATCATGTCACTTCACTTGTACTTCACTCCTTTTCACCAATCTACTTTGTAATTTGTGCTTCCATCTATCTCTTTTCCTGTTGCATCTATGTGTATGTTGCTACATTGATTGCCACATTAACAAAATTTTGATCATAAAATCAATTCCTTTCTGCTAGGCATAACCTTTTGCAAACAACGATTCTCCCTCTAGTCTGTTTAATAGACCCATATGTCTTTCTCTTCACTTTGAAAACCCACTTATTACCAATAGCTTTCTTGCCAAGTGGTAGATCTACTAAATCTCAAGTTTTTTTTTTTGAATGGCATGAATTTCATCTAATTTGGATCTTCTTAAGCCTCTTCAAAAGACTCAGGTTCATCTACATCAAGGAGAGAACTAAGAAATGCAAAATCATCTGTTAAAGAAGAAGTAGTTCAAGCATCGGATCTAGTTCTACTATCGAAAGAAGTAGATAATTTGATATCATGCAACAAGGTGCTTCTAACCCATCTAGGCATTAGCCTAGATTCATTGACTGTTGATCTTTCAGTATATGTAGCTAATTTGAAGTTGGTGCATAAAATCCTTGAGCATTCCCCCTTTGCAACAAAAAAGGATTAGTAGGTAAAATCTACTAAGAGTCAACAGATGCTTGCATAGGTAATGAACCATCAAACGTATTGGCATAGACATGCTTATTGAATTCTATTATTGGATAGTCAGAATCCTCTGCAAATACAACATACTTACTCGACAATAATCTTCTTTGTGAGAGGATTGTAGAGTTAATAAACTTTTCTTTTAGCACTATAACCAATAAAAATGCATTTCACTACCTTGTCATCCAGCTTAGTTGTGCTTTGTGCGTGCACATATGTATATGCCAAACAACTAAAAACACGTATGTGTTCAACCTTAGGTTTTCGATTTGAACGAAGCCTCATAAGGAGTGATGGTCGTCAAAGCTTTAGATGGGTACTGTTTAGCACATAGGTAGCACAAAAAAATGCTTCCATCCAAAACTTATGTGGAAGTTGCTGACCTATAACCATACATCTAACCATCTCCATAAGAGTCATAATTCACCTCTAAGTAACATCATGAGAAATACCATTTTATTGTGGTGTATAAAGAGTTGTACACCGATGCTTAATGCCTTTTTATGCCAAAAAATATTTGAATGCATTTGACATCCCCCCTCTATCTGAACTGAGAGTTTAAACTTTTTGAAGCTAGTTTGATTTTCAACCATAGCAACAAAGTGTTGAAAATGAGAAAATATCTGTAATTTTTCTTTCATAGGATAAGACCAGTCGTACTTGTAGTCATCAATAAATGTAACAAAGTATAAGTTTCCTCCTAAAGAAGTAGTCCACATTCGAGCACACACATCGTTGTGTATGAGTCATAATTTGTGATTAGCTCTATCTACTACAGCATTCTTTGGAAAAGGTTGGCAAGAAAGTTTTCCATCGTTCACAAATATCTTGGTGGTGGATCAAGTTGAGGAAGATCCTCTAATATCCCATGTTTCTGCAAAAGCATGAAACCACCAATAGAAGTGCGGCCCTACCATGCCGCAATTGGGCATCTTTCAATGCATCAAAAGTGTATACCGGACACACTTGTCATACATGTCTAATTTATATAGATCACCTATAGTTAAAGATCCAGTAAAAGGACAATTCGCTTGTCATATTCTCTATCTCATGAACAATGCATTTATCATCTACAAATTCAACATTAAGACCCTCTTGCTAGAGTGGGCATAGAAAGCAAAGCAAATTCTTTTGAATTCCTGGAACAAAAAGTACATTTTGAAGACAAAGATTCTCATGACTAATAGTAGTGAGAACTATCTCACCAATACCTAAGAGACATTGTTGGCACACATAATAATGTAACCACCTTACGCAATCTCCATATATTTGACCAAATTTCTTTGATAAGTTATGTTCTTAGAAGCACCACTATCAAGAAACCAACTATTAGATACACTTGCATTGAGACACTATCAAGAAGTTTGTTCTTAAAAGCACCACTATCAAGAAACCAACTGTCAAATACACTTGCATTGAGACATGAATCATTTATAACTGTAAATAGCTATTAGTGAAAAGTCTTCATGGACAATGACATTAGCAGAGTCCTCTTTCTTTGAACTACGGGTTAATAGGAATAGAACTACTGGAACCCTTGTTGAATTACTTTTTCTTGTCTTTCTTATTTTGAAGTTTGAGGCAATTTTCAATTGCATGGCTGGGCTTCTTGCAATATACCAACAAGTTACCTTCTTTGGCTTTTTAAAATCACCCTTAGCCTCATATCTTTAGCTAAAATTTCTTGCCCTTATCCTTGGTCGCTAGAGCCTCCTTATTCTATCTGGATTGTTTCTCCTACAACAATAAGCTAACAAGCTCATGATAGATAAGAGGGATTGCATTACTTAAACAGAGATAAGATTCATGTAAAGAGTTTAGGGTGATGTTTAACCATTTCTTTATCAGACATGATGTCATCAATGTTGAGAAGCTATTCTCGTCTTGCAACTTTGTTAAGTGTTCATTTCTCCTACATTTCCTTATTATCAAGTTTCCTTTTGAGAAAAGCCAACCGAGTATCAATTTTAGCCTGATATAAAGTCTCCAGAGTGTCCAAGTAACCTTGTATGTTTTACAAAAGCAAATGTGCAAAACAATAGACCTTTTAACTAACAAGTTAACTAATAACACAATTAATGTGAAAGCTTGAGCATCACGTGAATCCTATCTTTTTTGATCAGCACTACTTTGACGAACTTGGTGTTAGGTCTGTTATAAGCATGGCCCCTTTGAGGAGTAGCAAAAGCAATTATGCCAAAGTAGGGCTTGTTACCATTGACAAGACCCCAAAAGAACATTTCTGACCATAAAACTCCATAGGGAGTAATTGGACACATCTAACTTATTCTCTTTGGAAAGAATACCAAACAAATCATTTGTAGAGTTCTTGGCCATACCTCACTATGTCATCGAATTGGTGAGGAAAAGATATAAAAGAAAGCTTAGACTGAAGTTAGCAAGTGCTAATAAACAATTTGCAAACTGCTAAAAATTAGTAGTAGAATCGGACGATCCTTGAAAGTAGAATTAGTTGATCAAAAAGTGGAATCGGTCTATTGAAGAAACCCACGATTCAAGAGTTAAATCAACCGATTATAAACCTGAAAACAATCACAAAATCTACCAGTCACCTGGTGAAGTGGTGGAAAAGTAGAATCATATCATTTTGACACCTGCACTGTTGATCCAACTCTGAGCAACATGATCCACCTGTAGAAAACTAGGCCAGTTGTAGATGCCGAATCACTTGTATAATCGACTGCTATGATGCTGTTGCTTGATGTAGAAAACATGAACAAAAGTTGATTCAAGAATAAAAGACCTTTACTATCATGAAAGAAAGCTTCAATGAAATCTTCAAGCAGCAATCACCTAATAAAAATCAAATAAAACAAGCAATGGAAAGATTGAATAGTGTAAAAAAAACCAAAAAACAAGCTATGAAAAAGCTTTACTCTGATACCATTTGCCAATACATAGAATGTGGAGCCAAACTCACACACATAATGCTCAAAGATAAGAACACAAGGGTGAAGAGTTTGAGAAAGATTGGCGCGCTCAAAGAAGAGAGATGAAACTATCTACAAGTATAAAGAGAAACTAACCCTAAACTGTGAATAAGGTTGCTTATATACCTAGCTAACCCTAAGGTGCTCGTTCACACTTAGAGGACCATGGGAAAAAACCCAATGGGATAAAAGTACCCATGGCATAAATACATTGCCTCAAAGTATAGTACTATCCTACCAATACTAAGGATGTCTCGTGAGATGGCATATAATGAGTTGACAACAGTTCTTATTGATGAAGATTGCTGTCTTAGAGAGCTGTCTGAAGCAATATTAAGTATGTCTTAGAGAGCTGACTCAAGCAATATTAAGTATGGGCAATACCGTGGTGCTTTCTTGGCCTTTAGTTGTGTTTTCCCATTTCCCTTAGCTACTATTACTAGTGCTTAGAAGGCTGCTTTTGCATAATTGTATTCTTCATTTCCATCCCCTAGGAATCGTCTTTTTTCCCGGCGTCAAACGCTTAGCTCCTCCGCTTTTGTCACCGACCAAAAGCATATATCCAAAGAGCTCTGTCAAAAGTTGCAGCAAGTGTTGCTCCTCGCTGGCGGTGCTCGATGGCTCCACGACAATTCTTGCACGGCACCACAAAGAGGTAAGGCTAGAATTGATGATTGTTTCTTACTTACTTTTTTGCACCATTTGTCATGGTGTTAAAATTGCACTAGTATATGACCATTACACGTTGAGACGAGTTGCTTTAAACAGCCTACTCAAAATCACTTCTCTGCTACATATAACATTACAATGAAGAGTTCGTCTAGAAAGAAGCTTGTAGCTCTTCTTCAACACCACCAAGCCCTATTTTCTGGTCCGCTTCTTGATGGGCAAACCCCATAATATGAAGATTTTTACTTCAGGGATCAACTGTTATAATTGCACACTTCATGAGCGCTCTTTGTATATCTCATAAATTCAAGAAGCATAAGAGGTTAGAAATTTGAAGCTCAAAACTTTTGAAGTGTTTGGGAAACTAGAAAAAAGGCATGACTAACAACATCAAAGCCTTCCATGAAGAGCTTCAAAGGTTGCATAAAGCACCATATGCATGCTTCTGTGAAAAATTGTTCTTATAACAAAACCAAGAGATTTCATACTGTCATCTTATCATCTTAGCGGCACATTTGCAACTGATTATAACCTTTCACGTAACGATGATGGACAGCCCAAAAAATTGAGTCAAGCATACTGCACAAATTACCCGTCACCATGAGCCAGTCTCAACAGTTTCACACCTGCAAATCACAACTCGAACCTAATACTCTCCTACATATCAAGAGGCAAGCAGCAAGAGAACTAGCCTTTCTAAAACTTGTGAACTGGACATACCATGAAACATATTTTAAGGCTATCTACTTCTGAAACCCTCATATGCTCAGTCTGCTGAGTAAGAACTTAATCACCTTGTATTCAATAAGACATATGGCACATAGCTTGGACTGAGGGTGGCACCAAACAAATTGGTGAAGTGATGTGTGCTACAATGAGGGCCAATGGACCCGTGTCATGTATCCCCGCATATGTACAAGCACTTGCACATAAAATATAAACCCATGTTTCATGTACGACAGGCAGCCCTCCTTATCACTTTCTCAGGGGTTAAAATTCCACCACAGCTCTTCAACCTAAAGCAGCCTTTTGGGCTTGATATAGCTGTAACTCAGTAGGGAAATTGCCCAAACATCTCTATATCCTGAACCTCTTACACAAGCTTTTGCTACACCTACAGCTCATTTTCCCATTCACATGAAATCGTATTAGCACAATCTTCTGCAGAGAAGCTACTAATTCACAACAGAATTCGGCAGTCATGGTTTGGATTGAGTAGGAAGGGGGAATGACGAAGTAGGGAAGTGGTTATGGGGGGAGGGGTTCTCCATGGGGGTGGACTTCAGCAAAAAAGATAGGGCAGAATGATTGCTGCACCGGATTTTAATTCACGACAGGAATGGTTTGGTGGGCGAGGTGGCTTTTCGGGAATTGGGGAGCGGAGGCAATTGGGGTTCAGCAGAAAACATTCCAAACTATGGAAGCAGCATATTTGATGCAGTGGATTTTATGTTATCCTTTGTTGCCGTAGAGATGACTTAAAGTGTGGCTGCATCAACCTCGCATAGAGACCATTTTTTGCCATCAAAGCATCATGGCTGCCCTCTTCAACAATGTGCCCTTCATTAAGCACTACTATCATGTCCACATGACGCATCATAGCCAAACGATGAGCTATCAATATAGTGGTTTTATTTCCCATGATCAAAGTTTCAAGAGCCTCCTGCACCACCCTGCTGGACTCTGATTCAATTGCAGAACTCGCCTCATCAAGCAGGAGTATTGGGGCATTCTTCAGCACAACACGGGCAATGGCGATCCGTTGCTTCTGTCCAGAAGTAAGCTCTAAACCCCTCATACCCACATGAGTATCATAACCATGTTGCAAATTGCTGATAAAATGATGAGCATTTGCAATCCGTGCTGCCTCCTTCATTTCTGCTTCAGTGGCATTATGGCGTGCATATATGATATTCTCTCTGATGGAAGTTGAAAACAGAACCGGCTCTTGCTGGACAAGGCCCATGTGATTCCGGAGCCATCTAAGATTCAAAGTTTTGATATCCTTCCCATCCAGCAGAACTTGCCCAGACAGTGGATCATAAAACCTCTCAATCAAGGCAATAACAGTGCTCTTGCCAGAGCCAGATGCTCCAACAATTGCTACAGTCTGACCCCCTGTCACTTTCAAACTGAAACTGTTCAAAACCATGATTTCTGGTCGAGAAGGGTACCTAAAATCAACATTTCTCAACTCAAGTGTTCCATAGACATTTGGCAGCCGCAGCCCCAAGGAGTCATCTGAATCAATCTCAGGCTTGCGGTCAATTATCCCAAATACAGAGACCAAAGATTTTCGCCGTTTTAAAATGTAGGGGGCTAGACCGAAAGGTTCCACCAAAGCAAATGTTGCAAACGAGAATATGATAAACTGCTTTAGAACTGTTTGCAGACCTGCTTCGGACCTTTTCACAACTACAGCTGCATACCAGAGGAGAAAAGCATTGCATGCAAAAAGGAGAAACTGAGAGACCCCAAATGCCAGGCCTCTAGCTTGCCCATTCAAGAAACTGTGCATTAAAATCTTAGAGAGGTGCCTGTCATAGACTGCCATCACCTTTTTTTCAGCAGAAAACGCCACAACAGTGTAAATATTCCTTACTGCATTTTCCAACACCGTACAAGATTTTTTGTGCACCTCCTGTATATCACCAGCAAATCCTTCAAGCCACAATTTCTGCACAGCAACATTTCAAAGATTCAGAAGTCAGTGGAATGAATGAGTCAGTCAGTCAGAGTGCATGCATAAGGGGGTGTGAGTGCATTCATGCCTGCGTGTAGATTTTTGACAAAAGCTTTCGAAACAAAACTCCAAAACCCTCAAAACATTTCTTGTGACTATGATATGAATAAAGGGAAAATCATTGAGAGAAAGCATCGATTTGGTTTCCCAAGATCCCTTATCTTTGTGCGCTGATTGCTGTGCAGCAGGTATCGTATAGTTGCAGCAGAAGGTATGAACGGCGCGGCTGTACCGCAGAGTGTACGTTGTCACATGCATCCTGCACTTGGATGACACGTGGACGCTACCATCAGCAAGTGCAAATTCTATATCCTAGATACTAGCCTTGAGTTGGGGATTTAATGGGAAAAACATGGGATTGAGGAGGCAAGGGATTGTGGACAGATTTGGAGAGGCCAAATATGCACTTTTGGGGCCATGTACAGGCGCCCATGGGCAGCAATGAAGGGGCGCCCAAAACCACAAAAAATGATCCTTTTACAAGTCAGCCTACCCCCTTGTCTCTCCAAGTCAGCGTGCTCCACTGGCTTCCCACCCCTCATTCCCATCTTCGTGTTCTGGCATACCTCAGCCTTGGTTGCACTGTGTGCACCTGTCAGAAGCTGAAAATACAAGCATGAAGGTCATCAATATTGCTCATCTCTGACCGCCTTCAATAGCAGCCCGGAAGGAGATCAATGCAAGTCTTTTGAGGTTCCAGGTCTCTCCATATTCATCCCTCCGTTGGTACGTGTGTTTACCGTTGAGATAAAATGCACATGCAGTTCAGTCCATTTTCAGGGTAGCTTGCTGTCCATTTTGTACTCACTTCTTACTGCACTAATACAAGAAAATACTACGGGGGCCCTTTAGTGGGTAGTTGGGACCCCATCTGCTGTTCTGTGCACCACTCTTAATCTCTCTCACCTCTTCTCTATTCTCTCCCGTTCTTGCAAGGATAATGCACCGACGTCTCTATCATATTCACAAGTTCAAAAGCTCCCAAGCTTCCGAATGTTATAGTATTATCATAGCTCGACCTTGTGATGTGTATGGAGGAGAGCCAGTAATATTTTTCGCTTTGGTGGATGGTTCATTTTGCTACAAAGCATCCCACTCAATCTTTTGTGAGTGGATGGTTTACTTTGCTCCGGGCACAAACCCGTGACGCATCCCACTCCTTTATTGGTGGATGGTTTGTTTGCGCTCCGGCAAAGTCTTTAAGCCTCCCACCATGGATCAGCAAGAGGAGCAAATCGAGAGGGGCAATGCCTTCCTTTATTGGTGGATAGTTTGTCAGCGCTCCGGCAACATCATTAAGCCTCCCACCATGGATCAGCAAGAAGAGCAAAAGGAAAGGCGTGTGAGCCTTTTCATGCATGAAATAAACATTAATAATAAATGTACAACTTAATGGGCTAGCATAAGAGGCTAGCATAGTTAGCCCCAGACCACAGTTTTACTTATGCTTAACACATTTAAGTAGTTATGAGCACACTTTTTACATGAAAAAGGTGAACATACTAAATAGTAGAGGTTAAGTTACATGATTAGTAACACCACGCGTTTCAAAAACATTTTGTAACTTCATGAAACGCATGGAGTTAGGAGGACAGAGGCGGGAATGCGTGTTTCAAAAAACCCCAAATATGTCCCTAAAACATTTAGCAATAAAATTGCAAAAATTGGGAACATTGGAAATTTTTAAAAAAAATTGGGAGAAGGAAAGAGAAAGAGGGATTTCAATTTGACATAATTTGAAAAATCAATAAACATTGTGAATTTAATTGGGTAAAATTTGATGCTATTTGCATAATTAGACAAAATTGCAAGGTTTGAGAAGATTGGAGGAAATTGAAAAATTTTGGATACTCGGGATGAAATTAGGTAATTTAGAAAATTTGGGTAAGTAGGGCAAATTGGGAGATTGGGGAAACTTGGATCGCTATCGCATTGGGCCCCATTAATCTTTTTATAAAAAAACATATATGACGTTTCATACCCTCCCCAAGGAACGAAACATGTTTTGTTGCTACTATGTTTATAAGACATCAAGTTTGAGAACTTCTATGGGAAGATGAACGTCAACAAAGCTATACCTTCCATCCACCAGTTTGAGATAGCCTTCTACAACGAGGACTTCACGAAGAAGTACAAGTTTAGACATGTGGCCATCTCTTTGAAAGAGACGGTGAAACCGATCCCGTCCAATGGGAATAGACTCCGTTGGACACCCACACGCGTAATAGCACAATTTAAATATCACAATTTGAATGGACAACTTAATAACAACTGAAAATAAAAATGAAATGAAATGTTGATCAATGGACACCAGCACTGGGGCCGGAACGGGCCGACCCCCCCCCCTCAATATATGATATATTATTGGGAGTATTTAAAAAATACAATGCTCCATGGGTTCCGAAGGAGAGCAACCCACTTGAGTAGTCTAGTCTCTACGGTCCTGTGCCTTCACTGGAATCCGCGGAGAGTGCCCCACTGGTGTTCCAGGACCACACACAAACATGCGCTCCCGTACTAACGCCTGGCTCTCCCAATCTCGGCACCCATGGACCGTGTTTCTCCAGAAGCTTGGACTACCCGGCACCGAACGGGTGTTAGCAATAGAGAATATCCCTTATCAGATTTACATCAAAGTCCTTTTACTTAAATCTCAATCCACTTACTTGTAGCTCGCTAGTGGAAGACAAATACCCAAGGCGTGTAAGTGCAACCGCCTGGAGATCTGAGCGCAGCCGCCTGTTGAATGGAGAGGAGGCCTGGGTGCAGCCACCTGTGGAGGTCTGGGGACGCAGCCGCCTGTGGAAGAGGGCGCAGCCGCCTGTAGAGGGAAACGCAGCCACCTATGGAGAGGAGCGCAGCCGCCTGTAGAGGGAAACGCAGCCACCTGTACAGCCGCCTGTGGAGGAGGGAAGCGCAACCCCACGCAGCTGCCTGTGGAGGGAAGCGCAACCCCACGCAGCTGCCTGTGGAGGGGAGGAGCGCAGCCGCCGGTGGAGGAGGGCGCAGCTGCCTGTAGAGGGAAGCGCAGCCGCCTGTGGAGAGGAGCGCAGTCGCCTGTGGAGGAGGGAAGCGCAGCCCCACGCAGCCGCCTGTGGAGGGGAGGAGCGCAGCCGCCTGCTGTGGAGAGCACAGCCGCCTATGGAGGGGAGGAGCGCAGCCAACTGCTGTGGAGAGCGCAGCCGCCTGCGGAGTGGGCAGCCGCCTGCGGAGAGAGAGAGCAGCAACCTGAGGGCAAGCGGAGAAGAGATGATCGCCTGCCAGTCATCCCCAAGCTGGTGAGGTGGTCGCTCCTTTGTAGGTGTTGGAGAGAGAACACATCCAACAGCTAGCCGGCCCCCCTAGCTTGCATGGAGGCGGCCAGTTCCAAGGTGGGGGGTGGGTAGGTGGCCATGCACCCACCCCCACACATAAAGGGTTCCCTTTACCCTTCATGATTAAAACGTGTGCCCACCCTATCAAGGACATCATTAAATATTTGGGAGGGTGCCCACTCTTTAATGAATGTGAACTTGCCACCTTATAAAAACAAAGGTTAAAAAGAATGCTATAAAGTAAACAAGTGCAATACACTTGCCACCTGTTCACATGCAACAAAACTCATCAGAAGACAGAGCAAACTTCACGACTCACACTGGCAGGCGTCCCCGCTCAGTAAGTGGCACGTCAAGCAGGCAAACACAAAAATACAAGTCATGCGAAAACAGTTCCAAACATGCAAAACATGAATGCATGTGCAAACAGTATCATGGACATATCTCCCATTCATGGAACAAGTACTAAACATCTGTCGGGCACAATGATGGCACGACAGAAAACATAAATCTTGGTCTTCCTATGGAGTGACAGTCCCATAGGTAAGACACAGATCCACGCACGAGCCTCCCTATGGAGTGACAGTCCCATAGGTAAGACACGGCACAAATACTGGCTCTTCCATGGCGTGACAATCCCATGGATAGAACACAGTCAAGGTCATACACGGGTGGCACCAATCTGGCTCCCGTCCATGTTATGCAAAAATACTGGCCCCTTCACATGAGACACCGGCCTGGCCTCAAGTGAACGAGACACAAATCTGGAGATGGACCAAATGGTCGGCCAATTGGTGACAGACAGCTAGCAATTAGTGGATAGCAAAGAAGATTCGTGAAACTATCAACAATTTCTACGTGTAAACTTTGAAAAAAAGTACAGCAAGACTAGGATTGGCTAAAACAAGACAGCAAGTCAGTGGATTCCTACATCGAGAAAATTTGGGAGACGGTTCTTTAAGTAACTCCTTTTAATGCCCTTAAGGTCTCTCACCTCCATATTTCGGCAATACCAGTCAAAACCCCATCTACTGACCAATGGAGACCGGGCTCATGTTAGAGATGGGAGATTTTGTTGGAGGTGGCAATTCTTGTAGCTACCCTCGGGTTATCGCATGACTAGAACTTGTGGTGGATTATCCCATATGCAAGAGCATGGGAAGTCGAAGAGCCATGTATAGGGTGTGGTGGCACCTTGTCATAGATATCTCCTCCGGCCGGGTTTTTGGTGGGGAGCAAAGGCTAGGAGATGGAAGCCCAACCACCAACGTTGCTCAATGCCCTAGGGTGGTGTGCGAGTTGCTGCTGCGTGACTTTGACATGGTATTAAAGCTCGGACTGTGTGGTCTTGGGCGGTCCTAACCTCTGTTTAATCGAGATGCTCAAATTGAAGGAGGGTGTTGGAGGTGGCAATTCTAGTAGCTACTCTCGGGTTATCGCATGACTAGAAGTTGTGGTGGATTATCCCATATGCAAGAGCATGGGAAGTCAAAGAGCCATATATAGGGTGTGGTGGCACCTTGTCATAGATATCTCCTCCGGCCAGGTTTTTGGGAGGGAACAACGGCCAGGAGATGGGAGCCCAGCCACCGACGTTGCTTAGTGCCCTAGGGTGGTGTGCATGTTGCTGATGCATGACTTTGACATGGTATCAGAGCTCGGCCTGTGGTGTCCTAGGCGGTCCTAACCTCTGTTTAATCGAGGTGCTCGAATTAAAGGAGGGTGTTGGAGCTAGCAATTCTCGTAGCTACTCTCGAGTTATCGCATGACTAGACCCATATGCAAGAGCATGGGAAGTCGAAGAGCCATATATAGGGTGTGGTGACACCTTGTCATAGATATCTCCTCCGGCCGGGTTTTTGGGGGGGAGCAACGGCTAGGAGATGGGAGCCAAGCCACAAGAGTTGCTCAATGCCATAGTGGCACCCGGTTCGCGCACCACCCAGGAGGTACAATTCGGTACGGTCAATACGTACGGTACGGTTCAATACGGTGGCAGTATGGTCGATTGGGATTCGATCGTTTTTTTGTCCTTTTTTTCTGACTGGTTTTTTTTGGGACTGTTTTTTTACCCTTTTTCGCTATTTTTATTTACCGTTTTGGGTGCCGTTTTTGATCGTTTGGAGAGCCGTTTCTTGGGCATTTTTTGGACTTTTTTAGACTTTAGCCTTTGCTTAAGCCTCATTCTATTATCTATATAATATCCCCTCCCCTAACCCCATCCTCACAAGTGCTCATTGCTCAACCCTCCCCTCACAAGTGCTCATTGCTCAAGTCTATCCTCTCCCTTGAGCTCTCCTTCAAGGCTCAAGCCTCTCTCCCCTCTAGACTCTCTCAATCATCTCCTTCTTCCTCCACCGTATTTTTATATTTAAGTATTTTTTAAATGGACCGTAACTCCACCGTATTTTTATATTCAAAATTTAGCGGTGCGTTTCAAGACCGTATTTGAACATACCATAACAAATCGAACTTTTCGTACCTGACAACTATGCTCAGTGCCCTAGGGTGGTGTGCGTGCTGCTACTACGTTGTGACTTTGACAAATTTGCAGTAGCATTGCAACCTGGCACATATGGCAATCTAGATGCAACGAAGCCATCAAGGGTACCCACACTCCACCTGCGGAGTCCATCAGGAGCATTTGGCTCAACGTCATCCATACCCTCCACGGTCAGTGGGGGAAGTTGAGGGTGGTTCTGACCAGCGGAGCGGGAAGCTTTCTTGAGGCTCTGGCAGCCTGGCCCTTTGGTGATCCCACTCGGCATTAGAGACCACCTGTGTAGTTATTCTTTCCCCCCCCCCCTTCCCTTCCCTTTAGCAATAAAATTGCGAAAATTGGGAACATTGGAAATTTTTAAAAATTGAAAAAATTTTGGGAGAAGGAAAGAGAGGGATTTCAATTTGACAGAATTTGAAAAATTAGTAAACATTGTGAAATTTAATTGAGCTAGGGTGAAATTTGATGCTATTTGCATAATTAGAAAAAATTGCAAGGTTTGAGAGAATTGACGAAAATAGAAAAAATTTTGGATACTTGGGATAAAATTAGGTAATTTAGAAAATTTGGGTAAGTAGGGCAAATTGGGAGATTGGGGAAACTTGGATCGCTATCACATTGGGCCCCATTAATCTTTTTATAAAAAAATATATATGACGTTTCATACTCTCCCCAAGGAACGAAACATGTTTTGTTGCTACTATGTTTATAAGACATCGAGTTCAAGAACTTCTATGGAAAGATGAACGTCAACAAAGCTCTACCTTCCATCCACCAGTTTGAGATAGCCTTCCACAACGAGGACTTCACGAAGAAGTACAAGTTTAGACATGTGGCCATCTATTTGAAAGAGAAGATTCGTGGAACTATCAACAATTTCTGAGTGTAAACTTTGAAAAAAAGTACAGCAAGACTAGGATTGGCTTATACAAAACAGCAAGTCAGTGGATTCCTACATCAAGAAAATTAGAAGATGGTTCTTTATATAACTCCTTTTAATGCCCTTCACGTCTCTCACCTCCATATTTCGGCAGTACCAGTCAAAGCCCCAACAACTGACCACTGGAGACCAGGCTCATGTTAGAGATGGGAAATTTGTAGTAGCATTGCAACCTGGAACATATGGCGATCTAGATGCAACGAAGCCATCGAGAGTACCCACACTCTGCATGCGGAGTCCATCAAGAGCATTTGGCTCGACATCATCCATACCCTCCACAGTCAGTTGGGGGAAGTTGCAGGGTGGTTCTAACCACACGGAGTCCATCACGAGCATTTGGCTCGACATCATCCATACCCTCCACAATCAGTTGGGGGAAGTTGCAGGGTGGTTCTAACCACACGCGTGTGGTTCTAACCACACGCGAAAGCGGTGGGAAACTTTCTTGAGGCTCTAGCGGCCTGGCCCTTTTCTCACCGACAGAGGTGGTGATCCCACTTGACATTACAGACCACCTGTGTGGCTATTCTCCCCTTCCCCCCCTTTTGAGATAGCCTTCTCCTCATAGAGCGGCCAGCCGGAGAAAAGTGCATCTTTCTCCATCTCTTGATTATGTGTTTCCCGCCCCATATATGGAGGCGAGTTTGTATCTAGCCCTTCGTGGTTGTATCTAGCCCTTCATGGCTATTTCTCTTTATTAACTAATAGGACTCTTTTCCCGAAAAAAAAAATAACTCCTTTTAATGCAGATTTTGGAGACAAAAAATTTGTGAAAGTTCAAATCCAAACTCCATCTCACCATTTAAAAAGGGCATAAAGTTCACCTAACCATACCTTGCGCAAACTTATTCAGCCACAGTTGTGAAGCACCTACACAAAGTTTAGGCAGTCTAATACAGCCTTGTATTCATTAAAATGGAAGCCCCAGGTTGGTCCAGAACCGAAAAGTCCAGGCAACTCATCTAAAAGAACTTTAAGGACACCAAATCTTCCAAGAAAAGAAGCAAGGGGCAAGGGATTTAATCTTGGATAGCCCAAACAACAAAAACCTACTTACTTGAGGAAAGGAAGATGCTTTAAATGTGACAACACATGGACCATCTGTCTATGAAGTGCCTTTCTAGGACAAAGAGTGGGAATGATGGCATCCAAACTATCGTGGATCGTTTCAGCAAGCAAGCCCATTTCATTCCAGTCAGGAAGAAGATTAATGCAGAGCAAATGGTAAGGATATTTTTGACAAATATCTTCAAGTACCATGGGATGCCCACATCTATTGTTAGTGATCGAATGACGAGTTTATTTTGGAGAGCATTGTTCAGAACATGAAGACTTCATTGAAGTTCTCATCCTCTTTTCATTCACAAACAGATGGGCAATCGAAAATTGCCAACTCAGTTGTATTGGATCTTCTCAAGTGTTATGTTTCAAATCATAAGGAATAGTGGGAAAAGTATCTTCCTTTGGTGGAGTTTGCTTACAATAACACGATTCACACTTCGACAGGTAAGGCACCTTTCGAGATTGTGGAAGGCAGGAAGAAAGTAACACCAATCCTGCATACAAAGGATAAGATCTTTGAGGCAGACCGTTTTGTGGAGAATATGGATGAGGCTTACAAGAAGGTCAAGTTGGCTCTTCAAAGGACTCAAGAGAAACAAAGGAAAGCAGCAAACCTTCACCGTCGATCATTGGTTTTTGATTTGGGTGATTGGGTGCTTTTGAGATTTGAGAAGGCTAGACTCAGGAAGATAAAGGGTAAACAGCGCTTATATCCTAAACTGAGTATGCAGTATTATGGGCCTTTTCAAGTGATTGAGAAGATGAGTGATATTTCTTATCGTCTTCGGTTACCAGATCATTGGAGGATTCATAATGCATTCCATGTGAGTCTTCTTAGCCCTTTCAGAGGTGAGGTGCCTACAGATCAGGTTGATGAGCCGCAACTAGAGGTAGAAGAACTAGATGAGATTCTTCAACCAGAACAGATTTTGGCACATAAGGAAAGAAAAGTCAGAGGAAAAGTTTCACGTTGATATCTAGTGAAGTTTGTGAACTATTCACCTATGGATTCGAAGTGAATGGAGGAGGGTGACTTGGCAAATTCACCGAGGATACTAAAACTTTACCTCGAGGCTTTTGGTTTGGAGCCTACCTTACAAAGTGCTTCAACAGGTTCAACTGTGGATTCTGGAGTACTACCTGTTACTCGAGGGGGGTGACTCTGCTCCCTTGTCACAGAGCTCACTTGGATGAGATTTAGACGTCGCTTGGTGTTCTTCTTATTAGCACACCCGAGATACTAGACACTATATCTGCCTATGGGACTTCTATGATATATGTGTACTAGTCACATGGTTTGATTCATGGATATATGGATCTTTTGAGAGAATGGGGACGCCTATTCCAGACTTTCGTTTGATATGCATGTATATAGATACTTTTGAGATGTTATATGTTATGGAATCCAAGGTTAAAAATATATGAGAATACCTCAAGAAGTATTTATGGGTATGCATGTATGCTTGCTTTGATGCATCAGTGTTTACTCATGTTCATGATGTACTACTGATCATGGGTCCTGTGGGATGGCCATGAGCAAAGCAGGTAAAGCATCCAGGGGGACATGACTATTCATGAAGTGGATGCCGATTTTGTGAATGACTCTTGATTTATGTTATTCTGGATGTTCTGTTTCAATTGACAGGACATAGCTTTCTCATTGCTCTCTTAGGTTCTGTTTCAGTTTGGCAGATCCTTTGACTGAGCAATCGAGGACGATTGCTTTGTTTTAAGAGGGGGGTATGTTACAAGACTGAGTATTTTACCTCTTTTCTTAAGCACTGTGATTATGTTTTAAGCATGTTTAACATTCACTGATCACGTTTTACTCTGTATGTGCATGTATAAGTTTGTACACGTGTGGGTACAGATACATGCTTGGTGTGTGTGTGTACATGTGTGTGCATGCTCATATGTATGTACATGTACATGTGTGTGTGTGTGTGTGTGTATGTGTGTTTTTGGTATGTTTTTCTTACTGTGTTGCAGATGCAACTGAGACCATCTCTATCTTGTTGGGCAGTCAAGGGCAGCCCAAGGGGCTACCCTAGGGCCACCTAGAAGGCCACCCAAGGGTAACCCAAAGGACTGCATAAGGAGCGGTTAAGGGGCAGCCTGGCGGGACAGCATTGGGGTGGCCAAGGGCAGCGACTAGAGAGCAGTATGATAACGCAACAGCAAAGGCAGCCATGCAGCGCAGCCCAACAGGCCAGGCAGCCCATCCAGATAACGTGGCACTGCAGCCGTCCTAATGATGTGGCACTGCCACGTGGCAGGGGCGCCAGGCTTCAGCGGAACAGGAGAGAGAGAGAGAGAGCAGCACTGAAACCTAAACGTAGAGAGAGAGAAGCACTGAAACCAAAACGCAGAAAGAAAAGAGAAAAGCAGCGTTCAAAAAAATCTCCCATGTGCGAGTTTTTTTTAATAAAACAAAAGCATTCGATGAGATTTCATAATAAAAGAAAAAGTTGGGCTTTTTAGCCAAATTTTGTATAAAAAGGGGGCCAAGGCCCATTGTAACCCACAAAAGAAATTGGGTGAAAGCTTCGAAGAGACTCCCTCTACGTGAAACAAGGAATTCTCTTCCCGGAAGTTGTACAAGGGCTACGCCAACTTCAAGAGATAAATAAATACCTGCGGGGGCGCCACGCTTTAGGGCCTATTGGACTCTTGTGCAGGAGCGCTCTAGCTCCATCTCTTTATCTTTTTCTCTTGCAAAGTTTATTATTCCAGTTCATAAAGAGTTTTAAGTGTGATTAAGTTGTGCTCACCGCCCGTCAAGTCTCTGAAGGCCGGTTTCACACGGCCTGGACATAGGTCACCTTCGATTTCATCACAACAAATAGACTCGTGTTCAAAAGGTTTTTTGCTGAAGTAGATCAGTAGCCCAATATAACAACCCCCCTGTGCTCTTTTCCCTGTCATAATTCTAAGGTTTTCAAGGTGAACTTTTTATTCTGCCTTGATGTCTAGATACTCAAAACTTGTCGATGCAGAGTAAAGAATTACAGAATCTTGTGCAGCTGAGTTATCAATCATCTACTTCTTACACCTTCACTTGCAAGAAGGTGCTATGGCTTGTTGCCCAATCTGCTTTCACACTTGCAGCTGTAGTAAATGGGTTTTTCTTTCACTATACTCTGACGAGATATAGTGGGACCAATGCCTGCTATTCTAGAGATATACATCCCCATTCTTGACCATAAAACCAAGTATTCACACCTTTTCAGGCCACAGGCAAGGATAAATAGTACTAGAGGAATCCCCACTTCACCTGTTCATAAGCATTTTTAGAGCAACAATTTTCAATGTAAAATTTACAACCACTACAAACCAACCTGAGCCACCGCTGAAACTGTGAGGAATGGAACAGTAGCAAGAGCAACTACAGCAACCCGCCATTCTAATGTGATTCCCACCGCAAATGCTACAATCATGGCTGTCAAGTCCTGGATAAGTATTGAGAGACGATTGCTGAAAGCAGCTCGAACAAATGTGGCATCATTAGCCAAATGCATATTCAGAGAATCTGTACAGTTCTCCTCCTTGTCAAACCAACCAACTTCATTTCTTAAGATAGCTGCAGTCAAAACATTCATGCCAAACGTCAAGATCTGCAATTGTAATCATGCCAAAACAGCTCTCTAGGGGAGGGGGGGCATTCAAGTGTACCTGAAAACATCATTCTGCGAACTCGCTCTGTCATCTTCTCCCCCATGATTCCAAAGTAGAAATGCTGGAGAAAATTGGCCACCACTGTTACTATACCCATTCCTACCACCACAAGGCACCATTTATTCACTTCATACTTTGCATGCCTCTCATCTGTTTGCACTTCGTAATAATTCTGCACCACCTGAACAAGGACAAATGCTAGAAGAGGATTGAATGAACCAAATATCGCAGCACCCAAACTCCCAAGGATTGCATAAAGCCATTCTGGAGAACTCAGTTTTGCAAGTCGCCACAAAGATGGAGGTTGGTTACTTATCTTCTCTGTTGAGTCTTCAATGTTCACATCTGGCCCAGGATCTCCATAATGCATATTGACTCTACTGAATGTTTTAGAGTGAGATCTTTCATTTTTAGGATCAGATGTCAATAGTGGAGATACAGGAGACTCTGGATCAGAATGACTCGAAGAAAGCCTCTGTATTGCATGAATATCTAATTTGGGTAGAGAAGGCAGGCATATTTCAAAACTGTCTTGGCGCTTGTTTACAAACGAGACCTTCTCGTGTATGTCAAAGGGCATGTTATTGTCATACTTCTGTTCAGTTGGAGGGCTATGCAGCTTCGGAGACTCCTGAATGTTGTTGTAATCAAACAAATGCAACGCATGAGCTCCATGTTGACGCTGCAGCGAAGGGGATTTTATGAGCTGTAATGGCTGTGGTTCTTGATGAACTGGTGACATTGGGGCTTCCCTATGTAACGGAGCAACAGCCTGTTCTTTCTGTGATTGAGAAGCTGTAAGTTCTCTGAAAGGCTTTGCTGATACCCTGGAGAAAAATCGAATGATTTTTGTGTTTATACACAAATGGTTAAAATACTTTTACATGAATTCATTCATATTTCTAGGGGATACCACAGATGGCATGACAAACCCAGAGATGTTTGTAAGAAGTGCAACTTCAATACTCAAACACCCAAAGACCCTTGTTATTTATATCAAACTTCATTGCATTGATAGAACTTTAAAAGCTTTAAAACAAAGCCGTCTTACCGCTTCGGAGGTTTTGCAGCCTCTTCATGCCGAATAAGATCTGTATACAAGCCATTAGCAGCTAACAGATCCTCATGAGTTCCCAGCTCAACAAGCTGACCTTCCTCTAAGACAGCAATTATATCTGCACTTCGAACTACAGAAAGGCGCCGAGCAATCACAATAGTGGAGCGACCAAGCATTAACAAGTCCAGAGCTTCCTGCACAACTCGTTCAGCCTCAATATCGAGAGCACCTGTGACCTCTTCTAGCAGCAAAATACAAGGATTTTTTAGCACTGCCCTAGCTATTGCTAGCTTTAGGTTCTGATCCTCAGACAGACCAAGGACAGCCCCACCAACCTGCAGAAAACATATTACTGCAATCAAAAATCTCACTGTGGTGCAGAAAGATCCCTATTCCAATAGTCATGCTGGAACACTGTTGCTGGCAGTGTAACTACCTGGGTGTCATAAGCCTCTGGAAGGGAGCTGATAAAAGTGTGGGCATGTGCAATTTTTGCAGCCTCTTCAACTTCATCCATACTTGCAGAGCGACCATACAAAATATTCTCTTTGATGCTCGATGCAAATAAGGCAGGTTCCTGGCTTACCAACCCTATCTGACTCCGAAGCCACTCCACCCTCAAATTTTTGATATTTTCTCCATCTAACAGAACTTCACCTAAAATGACAAGCATCTCTCAGTTTAGCTCATTCCTTACATTCAAAGCAAAAAAGCAAGTCCATCACAGGCCTAATAAAGAGCACATACCTAATGTGGGATCATAAAAACGCTCTATCAGAGAAATGATACTGCTTTTTCCAGAACCATGCCTTCCAACCAAGGCAACCGTCTTTCTAGCAGGTATGTTAAGAAAAAAACCACTCAATATAGGTATATCTGGGCGGGATGGATAGCTGAAATACACATTTCGAAACTCAAGGTTCCCCTGAACATTGATCAAAGCCTTCCCATCCTCGTTGTTACTAAAAGATGACCTACTTATCATGTCGAAGAGCCTGTGTGCTGCAATTCTTCCCTGCTCGAAGGCATAAAAGTTTGTTGCCGCCTGGTTTAAGCCCCTTACAGAAGAAACGTACAAACTCAGCACATCATAGAAAGCAATATTGAGTCCCCAATACACCAGCAGCATTACTAGACTAGCTGTTTTTAGAAATTCTTCATTTATATTTAACCCTGCTGCTTGTACCAGAAAAAAAATTAAAATAGAGCTACATGAGAACAACAACAAAAATAAAGAAAGTTCCTTACAGGCCACTCAAGATTATAGAGAACAATGCAGTCACTACATCGCCCCCATCTGCAAGACCCCTTGTCACAAGGTATCGCCCAAACCACAATTGCAAAGCACATGAGCAGATGGCAAGTCCATAGGTAAAACCTAAACCAAGCCCTTGTACCAAACTAATTTGCACACCGTATCGCAGCGTGGCTTGAAGAGCATTGGCATAAGAGTATTTGGCAAGTGTCTCGTTTGCGAACGCATAGAGTGTCCGAATATAAGCAATTGCCTACATTTCCACCAACATGAAAGCATTTCATGTACGATAACAAAAATGATCACTACCACATAACCTAACTGTAAGAGAAAAAAAAATCGATCACTACCTGCTCTGCTATCGTGGCAGCTTCAGCATATGCATCTTGAATATCTTCAGCAAGCTTGTGTAGAAAGATATTTGAAATGCCTCCTGCAGCCACAATGAATGGCCCAGTCCCTAAAGTAACCAGAGCAACTTGCCAACTGCCGACAAACCCCACAACAAGGCCTCCTAGGAAGGTTGCCATGTTGTGTATATAGTTTCCCACCTGTTAGGTATTTAGTCTTGAGATTAAAAGCTACACTGTGTGCACAAAGGGAGTAATTTGAACATCTTCATCAATTGGACACTATGAAAGATATAATACAGCAAGAGCATTCTTAATACAGTCACTTCTTTCTTGCCTCTTGATACTATTATGAACCTACTACCTACATCTGTGAGCTTTTGCAATATTCATTGAAAGATTTTGCATAAGATAGGAGAAATACAGAAGTATACATGACTTCAAGAACACCATAGAAGCACCTCGCGTACTTTAATTCCAACTGCTGAAGCAAAGTTCCCCAGTAATGTGAAAATCTCACCTTCTCACTCAAGGTGAACTGTATGAGGACTACATCATTCAAAACTTGACTGACAATATCCCCATTGTTTCCATAAGTGTCAAAAAATCCCATATCCTGGTTAAACAAGACGCGCACATAACTGGAGCGTATCCGTGCTGTCTGTCTTTCTCCTGTATAGATCCAGCATGACACCTCTGTTGAAACAAAAGCTTATATAAAAATTATGATCATCACACACAGAATAAAACGGTCTAGTTGAACTGATTGATAACACAAGTGCTTACCGATCCAGCCTGCAACCAGGGCACTCACTGCAACGTACAGGATAGAAAGAGAATGCTGCAAAAATTACATCCACCACTCATCAAATATTGACAAAGTGGCATAGCATACATGCTAGCCTTCAGAAATCCATTGACATTGGGTAAGGCCAATGCTGGCAAAAAGAAGACAGCTTATATTAAGGCATAAGCACATGGAGTGGTGCAAGGCATGATCCAACAGCATTGTCCATTTTCTATGTTAAATAGTTCCTCCTTTTTGGGGCATGCACAAAGCTTGTTAACATAACTTAAACATAGGAAAGGAGTCAGACTGGTCAGAATAATTCAATCATAAACATTGGTGTAAGTGTGTAAAATATCAGTCAAAATATAGGAAAGGAGTCAGACTGGTCAGAATAATTCAATCATAATTATTGTTGTGTAAAATATATTAGTCAAAACATGATGCCAATTCTTCCTCCATTTCATAAAGAGTGTCCTCCCTGAAAACCAGCATTAGATTGAGCCAATAATGAGCAAAAAAACAGAATTTGCTAAAAACTCACATTCTGAGCCAGAAACATCTGTCTTTATAGAATGGCTAATAGGATTTCCATGAAAATGCATTACCAATTAGTTAAAAAATCAAGCTATGTATAAATCTGCAAATTCAGACAAACTTCCACCAAGTCGACACACGAAAGGACCAATAAGGCAACTCGGTAGACTTTACTGGTCCACAAAGCACAACCTTTATCCTCTAAGCTTCCCAAGATGAATTGTCTCGTAACAAACATCCAAGTTTATTTCCATAAAACTTCATTTGTGTTTGTGCAATAAGACAGCTGCCTGTTAGCAGGGAGAAGAATAAAGACACAGTCCAAGCATACACACCTTGGTGAACTCATGAAACAGCTGAGAACTAGTCAAGTCTTGCGAGCTGAACATATTGATAATCTGTCCGAAGAAGTGGAGATAGACTGGCAAGGCGGCTCCATGAGCTGCAGCTGCTATGGCAGCAATGACCATCAGAAACCAGTCAAATGGGGTAGCATATGCAAACAACCTAAAGAAAGGCACAGCAGCAGGTGGAGGCTCTGCCTCTTCAATTTCTTCGGGAAGTCCATCTTCGTCAACGGGGATGGCATCAGCTCCCACATCCAAGTAGGGAGAAGGAGACTCTGGTGGTTCGGAAACCTCCGAGACAGGGGTCAATGGCTGTACGTGTGGAGGCGACCAGCCAAACAAGCCCCTAGGCAGCATCATCGTCAAGGGCCGGAGCTCACTCTAACAGGAACAGCCAGAGAACCATAGCGAAGCCACAGGATGATCTGCTTGCTGCTGGCACTGAGATTTCCTGCTATGTGGCAATTAAGGCAAATGTTATCCTCTGCTTTGTGAGCACTGCGGCAATTAATAAGCTGTTTAGCAACTAGAACTACTTACATCCTCTGATCTGTGGCATTCAGGGTCACCGATATCCGCAGCTAAGCTGCACGGAGGCAACCACGCCTGAAGAAACTTTGAAGAAGAAACACATGCTGGAAAAATCCTCTGTAATGTGGCAGCTAGGGAAACCCTACCGGATAATTCCTGAAAACATTCATGGCGCCTAAACGGTCCCTCTACCGTGGCGGTGGTTTCATGGCGAGAATTATAGAGCTTGTACCAAATTCCGTCTTCGAAGATGCCAGGAGATGCAAGATCGCTGAATCAACTGCGTTTTTTACATATATTAAAGCAAATCAGTTACGGCTGTTCTCGCGCTGTTAGTCAAGTGTTTCATCTGCAAACTCCGCTGGAACTTCATGTGAAAACTACTACGGCTTCACCTACAGAGTGCTCCGCAGACTGATAGGGCTTCTTTCGCAGACTGCTAAGGTTTCTCCTCAGACTGCTAGGGTTTTCTTCCTCAATCTGCCATAATTTCTCCACTTCACACAGTATTTAACCATGATTTCTCCAAAACCCATACAATTCGGTCTCCTGCAGCAGGCGGGGAAAACTAGGGCAACATCAGACTGCTGAAGTCGTGAGACGGAAAAGGCCGGCGGAGAAGTATGAAGAAGCAAACGCGGCGGAAGAGACGAGAGGATCGAAAAAATTTAGGGTTTCAAAGCTGACAGGGGGAACACCATAGCCTGTGGCAAGCGCGGGCGCATAGGCACAGAAAGGCCTGCTGCAGCTTTCTTTTTCACTGTTGCTGTCTGTGAAGTGTGAAGAAGGTTGTTGCCTTAGACTTGCTCAACCAGACGCCCCCTCGGCTTTGACTAATCAAAAAATGTTTTGGCCGTCCCTCTTTCCACCTACGCATCCGCACGCTCCAAACGTGTGGCACCGTTAGTTCATTGCAAATGGTTCTTAGGCAGGGTTCACACGATGAAGTTAGTTGTTTGGATGACTCTATCACACGGTGTATGGCATAATTACGTGGTAGCACTAGTAGCTTGCAAATAGAAAATATAGCATGGATTTGGCCAGGGAATGTTCGCACATGACAACCAACATCATCTAAGGGTGGTCTCAAAATCTTTTGACTAGGGGGCGGTGAGGAGCCTTAGTGGTAAAGTGTTCAAGCTTTACTATGCAAGCATGAGTTCGAATCTACACTCGCTCCCTCCCCCTCTTTTCTCATGGTCGTTGGAACTAGCAAAAAATCCACCACCATCTCTACAAGTCAAGCACAAAATGAACGAAATTTGACCTAGCACATTCTCGTTTGTATGCTTGTCCCCCTCGGAATGCTGCCTGCTCTATCACATTGACTAACCTGCACAGTCTGCACGAAATCTAACCTGGCAAATTCTAGTTCATTTGTTTATTCGCATCTACCTCAGAATGTTCCCTACTCCACCGCCTGCCCGCACGACCGTGATGTTACGTTACGTCCGTGGTGGGTGGGGCCTTGTTTTCTGGAAAGGGCTCCAACTATTGTCAGTCGCCCTCTGCCAAAAAAATGCCTCCCCAACGGCCATTCCCATACTCTTATCCAATGATTGGCGAGTAGTATGAAGTCATGCAAAAGAAGAAGCAAGACTATTGTCCAAAGGCAAGGCACCTCAACATAGAAAAATAGAATTCTCGTTGATCAAAACAAGCTAGAAAAGTTAAGCGAACATTAAGAAGCAAGACTATTGTCCACAAGGCACCTCAAAATAGTAAAATCGAGTTCTAGTTGATCAAAACAAGCTAAAAAAGTTAAGCGAACATCCGAATGTTAGTCGTTTCTTCAACTATTCATGCAAATATTGATATATTAAAATAACATGTTGGGGAGAGACTCTGGAAGCTTTAGAAAACCCAAATAAAAGTGGAGCATAATACCATAACCAATGCTAGCTCTCTCTCTCTCTCTCTCTCTCTCTCTCTCTCTCTCTCTCTCTCTCTCTCTCTCTCTCTCTCTCTCTCTCTCTCATTAATAAGATGAACCATATTATTTTGAATTTCTTAACTCATGTTCCTTATTTTCCCTTTGTAGAGGATGGCATCATCTTACATGCCATCGCACTTGAAAATGCAACAAAGTCGTATGCAAAATAGAATGCCATGTGTATCCATCATGATGATGCGTAGTGGCTCCTTTCTCTTCATGAAATAACCACTCGTCCACATTCTTCATCGTCGATTATCTATTGTGCATGGTCTTGAAACATGATGGCTAAGTTTTTTTCCCTTAACAACAGCCGTCCTTTTAGTTAACCAAAATTGCATCTCTCTAATATTCTAGAGTTGTTTAAAAAGATATCAAGGTGATGCTATTATAACCAGTTGGGAATGCTTTTTAGACAAGTACACTATTGCCATCTAATCAATAATCATAGTGACAAACTTTTATGAGTTGTAGTGTAAAAGTTTCTAACTTTTCTCTAAAGAAAAAAACCATTTCCCTTACTTCCACTTTATTTATCTATCATGTCTCTTTTCTCCCAAAGTGTTCATTTTGAAGTGTAAAGTCTTATGAACACTTCCATTTTCACAAGACAATGCATTATTAGGTCCATGCCCTCTTACTTTAAGTTTAGAATGTAGATACACACACCCACACATATAAACACACATTATGTGTGTGTGTGCGTGCACGTGTGCGTGTGTGCATACGTGTGTGCGTGTGTATGTGCACGCGCGCATGAGAGAGAGAAAGAGAGAGAGAGCAAGATCTTTGTCTAGTTGTGTAATTATGATTCAAAGAACATAAATGGTAGCTTTTATGAATAGATGGAGATATTCTTTAAGTTGTTTTTTAGGTATTCATGTTCATGCATATAGATCGATAATGAAAAGGATGGAATATCTTCCTCTTCTTAATGTAAGGGTTACGTGCAACATCTTCTTCTTCTTAATGTGAGGGAGGGTACTAAATTACATGCCATCACTTTCCACTATGGGAGTTGGTAGATTCGAACCATGTACCTCCCCTTCATGAGGTAAGTGCAGTACCACTAGGATAAACCTTGAGAGGTAGAGGATGCAATATCTTTAACGAAGTAACGTGATTCGTAATAATGAAGCAAGCTCTCAAGCCTCTTTATGAGTACAAGTCTCAATCTTGTGACCTAATTGTGCTTTAGTCTAAAGCTTAATTAGTTTCGTTTATTCATCATGATTGCACTTAGGTGTCACCCACCTTAGCATAGCACTAATCACATTGTAGTATTAATTCACCTTAGCTTAGCACTAATCACATTGTAGCACTAATCACATTGTAGGATTAATTCACCCTCACCATAGCCATGCACATGACCAGGATACCCATGTTTCTTGACAATGGAAGCAATCATATTGCCCAGAGTAGATAAAACTTGCACTCATGATAGAAGAAGAAAGAGGATGAAGATGGTTAGAGACACAATAAGGAGAGGAAGAGGGGAAAGAAAGAGGGAGTAGGATGAAGTGAGAGGAAGGTAAACGAGAATGGAAAAAAAAGGAGGATTGAGTAAACCCGAAATCTCACACCACCATCCCCCCCTGGAAGCCCTTTTTGTAAAACAACAGGCTACTAAGTGACCCATGCCAGTGAGCTAAGTATTCTTGATGCAACAATACTAGAAACAACCTTGTTTTTGTCACCTAGCTAAGTTTTCCCGATGCGACAATACTAGAAAACAACCATGCTTTAATTCTCAATCGTTTACATCTCTATTTTCTTAATATAAGAGAGTGTATTGTGGTCATGTGTCTAAGTCAAGTCTATTAAAGTGAAATCATTATCTAAAAGTTAAGTTTTATTTGTCTTTCACTTTAGCAGACTTGTCTAAGTCAAGTTTACTAAAGTGAAGTTATTATCTACAAGTGTAATGTTTTAAGAGAGGGTGTTGAATAAACACCAATTAAGATCATTTAAACCTTGACATAAAAGAGTCGTGTGTGAGGTAGAGATAAGGTTAAGAGGGTATATAAGCAATGATACAATCACGTGATAACTTTGAGCTATAGATTTATGTATTTACCTTATTTGAGCTATAAATTTATATAAGCAATGATACTGACTTTAAACTATGAATTTATGCATTTACCTTATTTACATGCTTTTTTAAATACCTTCTTGCATTGAGTATTGATTTACATCCCCCATGATCTAACACTCACCCTCCCTTCAACCATCTTGTTGGTCAACAATTGGCCTACCAGACTCCAAACTAACCTTATGACACATGAAGCAAGACATTTACTAGTTATTAAACTTATAAGTCAATCACTCTAGTTGGCCATTCATGCTAAACCAATCACTATTATTGATGTAACAATTACCATGTATTGGTAGCCATGTGCATGCTTTATTTTAGACTTGCCAAATAATTCCAAGTACTAATTCTATGAAAAAGTGTTACATCAACACACAACATATAAGTTCTAAAAGTGCACTTTAGATAGTTTTCAAAGGAAGGCACACACCTCAATTGCCATATGATATGATCAACCATTCAAATGAGTAAAAAGCCACATAGAGGATGATGCTTGCAATTTTCACAATAAATATAGGCCATTATTGCCCATGAGATCTACTTTTTTTTTCATGAAAAATGTATAATGAAATTGTCAATGAGGTTTGATAGTTATGAACTTCAATCACGTTACTTGGTTAAAAGATATTGCATCCTCTACCTCTCAAGGTTTATCCTAGTGGTACTACCTTTACCTCACGAAGGGGAGGTACATGGTTCGAATCTACCAACTCCCATAGTGGAAAGTGATGGCATGTCATTGAGTACCCTCCCTCAAATTAAGAAGAAGAAGATGTTGCATGTAACCCTCACATTAAGAAGAGGAAGATATTGCATCCTTTTCATTATGGATCTATATGCATGAACATGAATAGCTAAAAAACAACTTAAAGAATATCACCATCTATTCATAAAAGCTGCCATTTATGTTCTTCAAATCATAAAAGCTACCATTTATGTTCTTCAAATCATAACTACACAACTATATGGCCCTAAAGAAGACAAAGATCTCTCTCTCTCTCTCTCTCTCTCTCTCTCTCTCTCTCGCGCGCGTGTACACACGCATGCACACATGCACGCACACATGCACGCACACTTAATGGGTGTTTATGCGTGTGGGTGGGTGTATCTACATTCCAAACTTAAAGTAAGAGGGTATGGACCTAATAATGCATTGTCTTGTGAAAATGGAAGTGTTCATAAGACTTTACACTTCAAAATGAACACTTTGGGAGAAAAGAGACATGATAGATAAATAAAGTGGAAGTAAGAGAAATGGTTTTTTCTTTAGAGAAAAGTTAGTAACTTTTACACTATAACTTATAAAAGTTTTTCACTATGATTAGATGGCAATAGTGTACTTGTCTAAAAAGCATTCCCAACTAGGTTATAATAGTATCACCTTGATATCTTTTTAAACAACTCTAGAATATTAGAGAGATGCAATTTTGGTTAACTAAAAGTGACCCCTTTTATATGAGATAGGTTAACTAAAAGTGACCCCTTTTATATGAGGTAGGTACAACAAAGCTTTGATAGCTTATGTATGGTGGAAAGGAGGTCTCAGGTTATCGTGGGAGCTGCACATAGTTCATACAAAACTGTGTTACATGCTAATATGCTCCCACTTAGATGATATGATTAGTTGGTCATTTTAGACATGGATTCGACATTGCCAATGTCCATGCCGACTATGGGTACTATATATAGACTAGTTTGTGTTAACCTATGAGACGGACATTAAGTATTCTGAGTCATGGGCCGGGCTTGTCGGCACCACATGTAAAGGATAAAGGGATTGGGTGATCGCCGATGAGAGGCGCACCTCGAATGTCATTAGGATAAGGGTCCCAGCCGGCCATGTGTGGACGCCCATGTGTGAACGGCTAGGTCACGTATAAGAGTCAAATGTAACCCTAAAAACTCTTATTCTCAAGGTGTTGAATATGCTCTTGCCTTATCTTTTCCATCCCCTTCTCCTGCGTGTGTGTGTGTGTGAGAGAGAGAGAGAGAGAGAGAGAGAGAGAGAGAGCGATCGAGCACTGCATGGCGGAGAGCGGCGACGGTGGCTCCTTCTTCACTGCAACGCGAATCCTTCACGGCAGTCTGAGCGGTGAGTGACACACCTTTGCTCCCTGTTGAGCTTGCTAGTTTCTAGTTGTATGCTTGCAGCCATTCGTGGCTTGCTTACGGTGCATGGTAAGTCCCCAGATACGACACGTGCAGCAAAAATGCGCACAGTCTGAGCGGTGAGTGACACACCTTTGCTCCCTGTTGAGCTTGCTAGTTTCTAGTTGTATGCTTGCAGCCATTCGTGGCTCGCTTACGGTGCATGGTAAGTCCCCAGATACGACACGTGCGACAAAAATGCGCAACACACCTTTGCTCCCTGTTGAGCTTGCTAGTTTCTAGTTGTATGCTTGCAGCCATTCGTGGCTCACTTACGGTGCATGGTAAGTCCCCAGATACGACACGTGCGGCAAAAATGTGCGTATTTCATGCACCGTAAGCGAGCCACGAATGGCTGCAAGCATACAACTAGAAACTAGCAAGCTCAACAGGGAGCAAAGGTGTGTCACTCACCGCTCAGACTGCCTCTCGTGTTGCACAGTGAAGAAGGAGCCGCCGTCGCCGCTCTACCGCCATCGCCCCCACGCAGTGCTCGATCTCTCTCTCTCTCTCTCTCTCTCTCTCTCTCTCTCTCTCTCACACACACACACACACACACACGCAAGAGAAGGGGATGGAAAAGACAAGGCAAGGGCACTCCTATTCACAACACCTTGAGAATAAGAGTTTTTAGGGTTACATTTGACTCTTATACGTGACCTAGCCGTTCACACATGGGCATCCACACATGGCCGACCGGGACTAACCCTTATCCTAATGACATTCGAGGTGCGCCTCTCATCGGCGATCACCCAATCCCTTTATCCTTTACATGTGGTGCCGACAAGCCCGGCCCATGACTCAGAATACTTAATGTCCTCATAGGTTAACATGCCCCCCTTCCTGATGTAGATTCTGTTCTCGGAAGCTATGGTATGATGAGCTCGATAGGGTTTGTTGTGGTAGATTGTGTGCAAAATAGGGAAGTAGAGTGAAAGTATGCTGGAATTCAAAAGATATAGAGTGTAATAAAATCAAGCATGTTAGACCACAATGGATGTTGCCATGAGAACTTAGTTTAAGGGGTCACATGAATGAGCTAGCGTAGCAAATTAACATTAGTTTAACATTATTGAAAGTAATTCAAAAGTTAGCAAGGTGTCGAAGGTTAATCAAGGTCTAACTGGCCTAAGTCAAAGAAAATTTTCAAGCTTAATAAATAAACAGATGACCACAATGTGTCTACTCTAAGAACAAGCTAATACGAAGAGCCTAGGGATACAAGGAACATCAGAGTTACAGGAGCCTTTTGCCTTTATTTCATTATGCACGTGACAATTTTTACACACAATGGCGACCTCCCTAATGCAAAACTAACATCGATCCTGGTGCCATGTTTAACACAAGGCATTCTCCAGGAATCTATTAGTTCACCTTAGGCAAGGCTACCCCCTACTAACCAAGGCATCAGTCTGGAGTTGAATACTCCTCGCCTACCAAGTGTCAATAGGGCGATAGGCCGACATTAAAGCACATAATAAACTTACATTGTCATTTTTTGTAGGCTTTTTTTAAATTTAATTTTCGCTCCTGAACTATAATGTGTTCTTACATCCTTTCGACAAATGGGTAAAAGCTATGTTTTAGAGGTCAACACACACATGGCCAGGTCGTTCAAACATTAAGATGGTTTTTAACCTAGACATAAGACAACTATATTCCAAGGTTAACTAAAGACTTCATGCATTCCCAAGAATAACTCAAATAAGGTTAAACTCATTAATGATGTACACTAACACGTTAGGCAACTTCGAAAACTAAGTAGTGCCTTGACAAATTTCATGTGGTCATGCATTATAGTTCATGCAATTAGTTGAACAGTAAAAACAAAAGAGAGTGGGCATGGAAGAATCACCTGTATTTTGGAGATCTCCTTGATTTGATGAGAAAGTTCGCAATTTGATGTAGATATTTATTATGAACATTGCGGCAGTCTTAGGACTTGAAAGCGAACCCACCTCAAACTTTTCAACCTGTACAACCAATTTGATGTAGATATTTATTATGAACATTGCGGCAGTCTTAGGACTTGAAAGCGAACCCACCTCAAACTTTTCAACCTGTACAACCAACTAACAACAAGCACTATACCTCGAGAGGCACATCAGTGGTAAAAATAAAGACTTGTTAAGCACACAAAACTAGAACAACTTGAAAACACTAACCTACCTACCAGTCACCACACTACGACTGCGGATATGGTAAGAGGATGTTGTAGAGTCCTGGCTCTAGCCCTAAGGCTAAACCTCTATCCGCATCATCCAAATAAATAAAGTCAGCCTCGGTAGTGCTATGAATTTCATCCGTCCATTCATCGTCGTCAGATATATCTTCTTCGTTTTCCCATCCGCAAAAACTCATTAAGAATGTAACCATGCGAGGATAGTCATCTTGTGGAAAAGGAAAGTCTTGGGCTATCGGGGATATGTCCTCTACGGGGATAGTCATCTTGTGGAAAAGGAAAGTCTTGGGCTATCGGGGATATGTCCTCTACGGGGATATCGTTTGGGAATCCAAACTAGCTCTGGAAGAAGTGGTGTGGAACACTCGGTTACCTTTTCCTTACCATGGTCTTGAATTGTTGTTGGGGTGGCAACATTTGGTTTGCAAGGTTTTACAGGCGATGTACAGGGATTCAGCTTATGTTTAGGGACCCAAATCTGGTCATTCCCTTCGTAGTACCATTGGGCTGCTAATAATTTTTTAGGAATCCAACGTGATGTCACGTTGCCTTTTCTTGGGTGGGTAGCTGCATTCCTACTACGAGGCTTCTTATCTGAACGAGATTGAGTAGTGAAGGTAGCCGTTAATGAAGCTTTTGGGACCCATTTGTATGTACTCTTTGGTATAGTAAGCGGAGCCTTGGAGACCACACTGCCTGTTTCCACTCTTGGTATTGAAGCGTTAGAGGGGTGGCAAACAATCAAAGATGGTTTGGCCACTTGACTGTGATTTTTCGTTATCTAGCGTTTTGTCCAGAGTTGATGGCTTAGGTGCGGGATTTTGATCGGTCAGGTTCTTGCATTGTAACTCGCCTGGTTGCCCGCCTGGTTGCCCAATCTAGTGTTTTGTCCCGAGTTGATGGCTTAGGTGCGGGATTTTGATCGGTCTGACTGAGAGCAGGTTCTTGCGTTGTAACTCGCTTGGTTGCCCAATCAATATTGCACTTGGTGGCTAACATCCATTTGCGTTGTAACTCGCTTGGTTGCCCAATCAATATTGCACTTGGTGGCTAACATCCATTTGCGTCCTTAGTTTACAGTCCCCTCCATAGTACCAGTAGGCATAACCAAAAAGCTTTGAATTACGGTCCCCTTGTGGAGTGTGCAGAATTCCTGAGACAAGGGTTTTCTTTTTATTGATACCCTTAACTTGGATAGCACTCTTGGATAAAGGTGGTTTTCCAAGTTGACACCACACTCCATAGCAAATTGTGTTGAGCTCCTGTATCCAATAATGCATTATACAGCACCTCCCCGTAATCTGTAGCTCAATTGGGTATCTTAGAGGCAGGTCAGATTCCAGTGAATCCTCCTCTGCCTCCTCAAAAAATGCTTGCATAATCCCCAAGTTGGCTTCACGTTGGCGCTTAGCACGCTGCTGACGTTCTTTGGCTTCAACTCTCGCTTGTATCTTCTTACGCAGCTTGTTCTTTAGCTGCCTTCTTCTGATGGATCGCATGTAACTCCTCTTGGCTTAGTGGGTCATAGTATCTTTTAAATTTACTCCCATTGAGGAATCCAATAGTTTCAACTCCGTCGTCGAGAGTCTCCACTCATGGTACCCTGCGGGGTAATTTCACATACTCTATACGGTCCCTTACCAGCATATTTGAGCTTCTTCTTTTCGTTACGCACTCCATACATCAGGACTTTATCCCCAACCTTGATGTCCTTGTCTTTCAGGTGGCGATCAAACCATTTTTCCTTCTATCCTTCTCCACAAGGGCATTGTACACAACCAATTGTCTTTCTTCGTTTAGTCACTCAAGGATATATAGACGCTCTACTAAGGGATTACCATCCCAACCCTCTTGAGTAGCAACATGAAGACTAGGGATGACAAATTCCCACGGCATGACTACTTCTTGGCCATATACCATCTTGAATGGTGTGCAGTTAATAGCCACTTTGTACGCAGTACGATAGGCCCATAAAGCTGTCGTCTCGTAAGCTTTAGATCCCAATCCGTGCGATGAGCTTCAACAGTCTTTGTCAAAACAGAGATTAAGGTCTTGTTGGTACTCTCGGCTTGGCCATTTGCTTGCGGATAATAAGGAGTAGATTTATAATGGGATATCATGAAATTTGTTGTGAGCTCCTTAATAACTTCATTTATAAAATGCGTACCATTATCGCTCACAAGTTTAAAAGGACAACCAAAGCGTGTGATTATATTTTCAAAGAGGAACTTGGCTGTTGTCCTCGCATCTGCCTTACGTGTCGCTTTCGCTTCAGCCCATTTAGTCATATAGTCAGTGGGGCCACAATAATATAGCGAGATTGTGTGTTGCGGGCCGCTGGGCTAATTGGACCTACAAAGTCTAAACCCCACTTTTCAAATGGTTGGTTTACTTTAATTGGATGTAGGGGCATCTGATCTTTCCACTGGGGTTTCTTGTAGCGTTGGCATTCATCGCAACCCTTCACAAAAAGTGATGCATATTGGAACATAGTGGGCCACCGATACCCTGATTATAAGATCTTTCGCACGGTTAAGTCTCCTGAGAAGTGACCATCGGCTACGCCCATATGTGCCTCTTGCAGAATATATAGATACTCACCCTCTCGGGCACAACGTCTAAGAACGTCATCCTTTCCTCTTTTATAGGCCATCATGCAATAGGGTTCGCATTCCTTGATCAGCTTTCGAGCCAGATCTTTATGAAGCTTTTTAGGTGGAAAGCCATTAACCAAAAAGTTAACAATCTTCTCACTCCATTCGGGCATTGTCTCCACCATGAACAAGGAAGTGTCAGGTAAGTCATCATCAACTCCCGTAGGAGGGGCTTCACCATTAGGTATGCGAGACAAATGATCAGCCATGACATGTTTTTTGCCAGGTCTCACAACAACAGTGAAATCAAACTCAAGAAGAATCAATAGCCATCGTGTGATTCTTCTTGTGGAGCATGGTTTGTTTACCAGATACAACAATGTTTGATGATCCACATAGAAAACAAACTTGGTGGCAAGAAGGTAATAACGAAATTTATTTACTGCATATATCATTGCTAAGCCTTCTCGCTCCGTAGTGGTGTAGTTCATTTCAGCATCGTTCAACTGGCACGACTGGCAAAGCTAATGGGGTAGTCTAATTTATGTTCTCCCGGTTGAGTTAGTACACACCCAATAGCAAAGTTTGATGCATCAATATGCACATGGAAGATTAAATCCCAGTTAGGCATCCTCAAGATTGGAGCACTCGCCATAGCTCATAAGCACGGTCACAATCTTCAGTCCAAATAAACTCGATGAGAAGCTTGTACAATGGCCGAGCTATCTCAGCGAAGAATAAAATAAACCTTCGATAATAACCAACATGGCCTATAAAGTTGGACTCCCTTATAGTTGGTGGGTGGGGGCAATCCCATTTTTGGACACTATATGCCCTAGAATAACTCCGTGTTTAACCCAGAATTGGCATTTGAAAGGATTCTATAAGATGCGATATAGTCTGCACCTTTCACCGTAAATACATCAAGTGCTCGTCCCAAGAGGAATGAACACAAAGATCATCTAAGAAAGCTTCACAAAAGATCATCTAAGAAAGCTTCACAAAAGTCCCTTAGCCTTAAAGGCTGTGTTTATCAATCGTTGGAATGTTGCAGGTGCATTGGTCAAGCCAAAGGCCGCCAAAGGCCATGACGCGAAAGGCAAACACTCCAAACTCCGTTATAAAAGCTGTTTTAGCTTGGTCCTCTACTGCAATTGTGATCTGATTATATCCAGAGTACCCATCTAAAAAGCTATAAGCCTCCTTACCTGCAACTCTTTCAAGCCCATGTTCAGAATACGGCAAGGAGTAATGATCCCTTCTGGTGGCTGCATTAACCTTTTTGAGATCAACGCACACTCTGAGTTTCCCATTCTTCTTTGGTATAATGACTATCGGAGAAACCCATTCTGAGTGCTCAATAGGGTATATGAATCCACATTTTATAAGCTTTTCAATTTCCTCTTGCACAATCTTTGCATACTTAGGATTCATTGGGTAGGGACATTGCTGGACTGGTTTAGCAGTGCTAATCATTGGAATTATGTGTTGCACCACAGAGAGTGGAACACCCTTCATATCATGGTATGTCCAAGCAAATATGTCCTTGAATTCTTTAAGAAGCCTCTTAAGTGTAGCTTCTTCCGTCTTGGTGAGTTCTTGAGCAATAAAAGCTAGGTTAGACTGCTCACCTGGTTTTGCTAATTCTATCTCCTTAACTACCGCCGGGCCATCGTAGACACCGCTACTCCCATTGGTAGGCATTCATTGGGCTTTTGTGTAGACGACTTTACGTTCCCCCATGGTAAATGATTTGAAATGCTTGGGTGCTGGTACCGGTTCTTGTTGTGCCATGCTTTTTTCTTTTAATTCTGCATCCTTTTGTTGCTGAGCTAACTCTCGGTTTTGGCGCCTTCTCACAGTATGACTTAGTTTCGGCTTCTCTTCGATCTCTAATTGGACGATGTCATGAGGTTGCGGAATGCACCACATGACACTTTGGAGGTATTGTCCCCAATTATCCGCTAACTTCCGATGAGCATCAATAGCTCCTACATAACTAAGCCATTCTACAGTGGATCTCTCTTTGTTTATTGTAGTCCGTACATTAGCTTGATAGCGTTGTCACTTATGTCTCGTTTTCTTCTTACCAAGTTTTTGATTTTTGTTTCTATCAGATTCGGACTCACTTGGTCGATCCTCACTTGTGTCCCCCTCACTTTCGGCAAAAGGTCACTGTCCTAGGCCTTGAGCACGTTGCTTCCACACTTGGGTGAATATTGTTGAAAATACAAGTGAATAGGATGTGTGTGGGAACAAGCTCTTGGATAGAGGCTGTAAAAGAGAAGATGTAATTGTGAAAGAACCTGTGAAAAGGTGAGAAGAATCTACTGGGAGAGAATAAAGGGTAGCATGAGAGAATTTAGGAGTGTGGAGATATTCTGGGAGATATTCAGGGAAAAGAGAAGAGGTGGAGAGAATCAGGCAAAAGGTGGAGAGAAGAGGTGGAGAGAATCAGGTGGAGAGAATCAGGCAAAAGGTGGAGAGAAGAGGTGGAGAGAAGAGGTGGAGAGAATCAGGCAAAAGGTGGAGATATTCTGGGAGTGAATCATGGAGAAATCAATGGGATTTGATGTAAGATCCCTGTTCCGACCGAGCAACGGATTCGGGGTACTGGCAGCGGAAGTAGCGCTTCTCGCGCGGGACAGGGGTCTCACACTCGGGGCCTCGCCCACGGATATCCGGATAAGAGACTAATCCGTCGGTTGTTCCAAAACCGAACCCGGAAAAACTTTCTTAACCGGAAGCACGGGCGATTCCACCAGGATAACTTCTTACTCTAACGTAGTCAAGATCATTTCTGATCGAGATGATCCAATTACATCTATAAGATACTTAGTCAGTTCAAGGAAGAAACTTGCACTTGGATCATTGGGATCAGCTCTTTTTTCCCCATTCAAGAGGCACAGCCGTTGATTCCTATCCATAGAACAGTTACTGTCCGGGATTTTTTTTTTCTATCGTAAAAACAAAAGTTTGAGTCTCGATTTACGGATCCATCAGTCCAGCCTAACCCCATCCAGTCCCATGGGTTAGCCAACCGCCCAGCCACTGTAGTGATGGGATCCAATTTTTAATTTGGTTAGGTTTTGTCCCGGGTACCAAGGAAAAGAGTTCCAAGGCCCCCTAGCCGGATGTTCATGCAAAATAAAACTAGTCACACCATTCACACACCCACCAATATGAAATTGCCTTTTTCAACCAGATTCAACCAGTTTAAAACAATCCTTTAATAAAACCATAGTATCATTGATCACCATCTTCCAATTTATCCAATTGATTCTTAATTTCCCATCATTCCTTCATTAGAGTATCTATGGCATCATTGGCAACTAGAACGCTCAGGAGCCGTTTCGATAGTTCCTAGCCCATAATACTTGGCAATATAATCACTTATCAAGATGGACTCTCGTTGAAGATCAGCAAGATCAACCAACAGATCCATATAAGGAGCCATGGACTCATCCATTGAAGACCAGCAAGGTCAATCAACCAGATCCATGCTCGATTTCAGAAAACAACTCCAACTCTGTTCCAATATCTTCCTCGACGCACGCGTGGGTATCCTAGGCGACCCAGAGCCCGAGCACCGTATGGTCAGCACCCTCTAGGATCCTTCGCAGGTAACCTAGCGCTTCACGCATAGGCCGCTTCCTTGGCCCCTCATCCACCGTACCGGAAGCTCACCATTTTAATCGCACCGAGGCTGGTCAAGACCTCGGCCGACCTTGCTACGCGAGACGTCCTTCATTGACTCCCCGTCAGCAGTTGCAACTTTCTCATCACGACCTTAATCACAAGACGGTCAAAATGCTCCCCCCAGCATTCTTGACATAAAACAATCATTTACAAACAGCATTTACAAACAGCATTTACAAACAGTTTACAATACAATTTCTATTTTAACTTTCATTTTTCCACATTATCCCTCCTCAATCTACATTACTTATTCCATATTCCATTTATATGTATACTCATCCCATCACATCATTTCCATCTCATCACTTCAGATTCCCTCACATCACAATCGTATATTCACATCCATACATCCACAACTATATGCGTACATTCACATCTACATGCATACATCTACATCCCTATGCATACATCCACATCCACATTCACATTCACCTCCATACATCTACATCTACATGCATACATCCACTCCACATTCACATCCACATCTATACATCTACATCTACATGCATACATCCACCTCTACATCCACATCTACGTCTATACACCTACATCTACATGCATACATCCACATCTCCATTCACATCTACATCTATACATCTACATCTACATGTATACATCCACATCTCCATTCCCATCTACATCTATACATCTACATCTATATGTATACATCCACATCTCTATTCGCATCTACATCTATACATCTACATCTACATATATACATCCACATCTCCATTCTCATCTACATCTATACATCTACATCTTCATGCATCCACCCACCTCCACATCCACATCTACATCTATACATCTACATCTACATGTATACATCCACATCTCTATTCACATCTACATCTATACATCTACATCTACATGTATACATCCACATCTCCATTCTCACCTACACCTATACATCTACATCTACATGCATCCACCCACCTCCACATCCACATCTACATCTATACATCTACATCTACATGCATACATCCACCTCCACATTCACACTCACATCCATACCTCTACATCTACATGCAAACATCCATATCTCCATGCATAATAATATTCTTTTAATTAATCTAGGATGATAGTTCCTAGGATATGGTAGGAAGTCCTCTTTTTATGCTTTGAATGAATTTATTTTATGCGTGATTTCTATAAAAATTTTGCCATAGCTCCGCTACTATGACTGATAAATCTCAATTTTTTTTTCTAAGGGATAAAGCTTATCATTAAGGAAATAATTAGAATGGTCTCTAATTGGATCATCAATCCATAATGGTCTCTAATTGGATCATTAAGAAAACAATTAGAATGGTCTCTAATTGGATCATCAATCCATAATGGTCTCTAATTGGATCATTAAGAAAACAATTAGAATGGTCTCTAATTGGGTCATCAATCCATAATGGATTGAATCATCAATGTGCATAAACTAAAAGCATAGCAAAAAGCCATTAATTTGGCCTCAAGCATAGCTTAATCTTGGATTAAGGAAAGGCTTTATGAAAAGCTTCATTTGGATTGAGAATGGGTCATGAGTATGACCATTTCTTGAGTGAGAGAGAGAAATTACATAAAAACCATTAGAATTTAATCATAAATGGAAATTAACTTCTATAGCATTTATTAAATTATGTAACTCTTCACTACTATTCACCAATTAACTTCAATAGCATTTAAAAAACCATACCAATTAAACTTCTCAAGCTTGAGAGGGGTTGAGAAGAGAGAATCATTGAGAAATTATAGAAAAGATCAAAATTCAATATACTTACCTTATGATTTGCTTGATTCTTTATTCACGGTAGAGGCCCCCAACCAATCAATTGGTTTAGTATGTTGATGGAGCCACCAATGGGGATTGAAGAAAGAGAGAAGTGTCAAAACTAGTGAATTATTAAAGAATTCACAGTTCTTGGCTTAGGTAGAGTAGAGTAACAAAGCATCTAATTTGGCTTAGGTGGAGTTGAGTAACAAAGCATAAGACTCTATCTAATTTGGCTTAGGTGGAGTAGAGTAACAAAGCATAAGACTCTATCTAATTTGGCTTAGGTGGAGTAGAGTAACAAAGCATAAGACTCTATCTAATTTGGCTTAGGTGGAGTAGAGTAACAAAGCATAAGACTCTATCTAATTTGGCTTAGGTGGAGTAGAGTAACAAAGCATAAGACACTATCTAATTTGGCTTAGGTGGAGTAGAGTAACAAAGCATAAGACACTATATATTTTGGCTTAGGTGGAGTAGAGTAACAAAGCATAAGACACTATGTTTTTTTTTTCAACAAGGGGAGGCTTCTATTTATAGGAAAATTTGAGCTCCTAACCAAACAAACTGATTCTAGAATTTTCCAAGTCAGTTTGGTCACTTTTTTGACCATTTTTAGGTCAATTAAGCTAACTTTTTGGAACTAGACTTGAATGAGGAGAGAGGAGAGATAAAATATCTCAATTTTTATGAGTTTAAAACTCATTCAAGCATGTGAATTATGCACCTCCTTTAAAGAATTTCCCTTCCATACATATGTGTCATAATGGAATCATTTTAATATTGCTCATAGTTTTTTACTAATAAGCCTTGTACATTTTCAACTCTTCATCTTATGTGAGCATTTAAGGGACTCCCCTTCCTTACATATGTGTCATAATAAAATCATTATTCCCAAAATATCTCATATTTTTAATATTGTTCATAGTTTTTTATTAATAACCCTTGTACATTTTCAACTCTTCATCTTATGTGAAATATGCACCTCCTTTAAAGAACTCTCCTTCCTTACATATGTGTCATAATGGAATCATTTTAATATTGCTCATAGTTTTTTACTAATAAGCCTTGTACATTTTCAACTCTTCATCTTATGTGAGCATTTAAGGGACTCCCCTTCCTTACATATGTGTCATAATAAAATCATTATTCCCAAAATATCTCATATTTTTAATATTGCTCATAGTTTTTTACTAATAAACCTTGTACATTTTCAACTCTTCACCTCATGTGAGCATTTACTCATTTTTGGGTATTTTCTTTTTACAATTTGGATTTATCTCCTCCCTACACATGGATTGATGCTATTGGCCCATAGAAACCTTAATTGGACCATAGTCTAAAGATTTCTGAAAATCTAGACCCTTAGGCTAAGGTTCTTTATACCTATCTCCAATTAATTCCAATTGCACATTGGAAAATTCTTTTTAAATTTCTGTTTCAGGGAAACTCATCTGAATTATAAGAGATATTTTTCTATCCAAAAATATTCAAAATCTAAATATTCTCTCTCTAGAATATTTTCTCTCTCTAGGTTAAAACAGCCACAAACAAGATCTCTTATATTTTAGAAAAGGAATTGATTACAGGGGAATATACTAGACATCAAAAAGGGGTTGGGGGAGGAATCTTACATTCTACCCCACTTAAAAAACGCGAGATGTCCTCATCTCGCAACTTGGGATAATTTCGTAAGATGCACGAATATGAGACTTAGAGAAAAATTTTAATCAAGATTAACCACCAAGAAAAGTCTTAAAGAGGGCAAGATAAGAACAAGATTTAAACTTTATTCATTCTCGGAACTTATACAGTAAAGATAGAAGAACTCTTTACACTTCCATAAGCCCGTCCATCATATGGTCACAAAAGCAGTCCTCACAAGCTGCACAAGTATAGGGTAACTCATCTATGGGAATGATTCTGTTGGTTATTGCCGCACCTATCTCAGTGGTATGAGGTGATCCAACAAAAGGACCTCTGAGAGGCAAGCCAAAAACGGGGTAAAGGCATATCTTCTCATGAGGAAGAAAACACGCCAGTAAGAAGACCCGCTCAGAAAACCCAAGATGCCTTGATCTCATGACGCAGTAGTATCGGGGACCCAAACCCAAGGCTTCGATAACCATGGCCAAGCGGACATTGTTACGAAAGTGCTGCTGACCCCAGGGTGTTACCCTAGTTATGTTTTGATAGGTCCGCCATTTGGTCTGCGCTACCGAAGTTCTTAGGTGAGGAAAAAGTGAGTGCTCATACTGTTCTATAAAGTCTTTCTTCACAGACTCTCTTGCGTCTTGAAGGTGAGAAATCATCAGGGATAAAACTAATTCTTGTTGCCAAGCCATGAAGGAGATTAAGAAAGAAAGGAGATTGATGGGAGTAAGATTACTGTGAGAGCGACAAGTAAAAGTTACGACTTATATAGAGGAAGGAGCTAGCGTAACCTAGAAGCCAACGGTAACTTGCCACTGAAGTTTTACCGTCTTTCCATGATTTGTGTTTGACACATTTTTTTATAGAAGGCATTAAGAATTTTGAGATGAGGAGATAAAAGAAACTTGTAGGCTAAGTCACCTACTTTCATTGAATTCAGATATAAAGGTCACAATATCTGGGGAGGATAACTTCTTATCCTCTCCAAGAGATAAAGAACTTCTTTTGGGCCGTACTCGAATGAAAACCAAAACCTTGGTATCCAAAACACCGATTCTCACTTCTAAACTCATTGTTCTAAATCCTTAAAACAGGTGGGACTCCTGAGAAGTATTTTAGGAAAAGGGTATTCCTTTTTTTAAACAGAAACTTTCTTTTATTTTAGAGAGGGAATAATTATAAGATCCGAAAGGAAGATTCTTACTCCTATATACCTCGAAGGCTGGGGAGGAATCTTACATTCTACCCCACTTAAAAAGTGCGAGATGTCCTCATCTCGCAAGGTAGAGGACATCTCTTTTTCTTAAGATCTAATTTTATTCTAGGGTTCCTTATATTCTGGTCAACCCAACAGAACACTGGGATAATTATCCCTTATATAGAACTCATCATTAAATAACAATTCATTCAGATCATGTCATTCATATCTTTAACATGATAATGGTCCATTAGACCGAAAAGTTTCCTTCGGAACATTCCTCCACGGAAATTTCAGTCAAGCGAGTTCTCAATTTGACATCCCTTAACTTGATCTACCGGTCAAGTATTAATAGCAGCAATCTGACAGCACAACCCACTAATCTCATAGTGATTTGCTGAATTCATTATCATCATTCTAGTTATGAATATCATCACAGGGACTCGTCCCATTCCCCCTCATTGTGGTTTCATTATATTTCAACTAATTTTTTAAAAATCAACATTTTTCAATCAGCATTTTCAATCAGAATCCAAATCAATTCATTCATTCTCAAACAGAATTAAAAATCATATCAATCACATTCGAAATCATCATCTAGATAGCATTAACGCTTATAATTTCAAGTCTTAGATTTACTCGTATATACTATCAGTAAAGAGCTGCAGTATACTCTCGGTATATACGGGTAGTCACGGCCCTTGGAATTATAAGGTAAATATTATCATGTCTAGGCCTCAAGCAAGTCAGGGTTTCTATATAATTGCGGTACTTCCATCTGAAGACCCAATTACCAAAATTACGAGTTTCAGTTTGAATATCAAATTGTATGAATTATATCACACAATTATAACCTTTTTGTGTTTCTTGATAAATTTTTGACATATTTGTCTTCTCAGTTGATCTTTATTAACCAAATGCTCTGATACCAACTGTAAGATCCCTGTTCCGACCGAGCAACGGATTCGGGGTACTGGCAGCGGAAGTAGCGCTTCTCGCACGGGACAGGGGTCTCACACTCGGGGCCTCGCCCACGGATATCCGGATAAGAGACTAATCCGTCGGTTGTTCCAAAACCGAACCCGGAAAAACTTTCTTAACCGGAAGCACGGGCGATTCCACCAGGATAACTTCTTACTCTAACGTAGTCAAGATCATTTCTGATCGAGATGATCCAATTACATCTATAAGATACTTAGTCAGTTCAAGGAAGAAACTTGCACTTGGATCATTGGGATCAGCGCTTTTTTCCCCATTCAAGAGGCACAGCCGTTGATTCCTATCCATAGAACAGTTACTGTCCGGGATTTTTTTTTTCTATCGTAAAAACAAAAGTTTGAGTCTCGATTTACGGATCCATCAGTCCAGCCTAACCCCATCCAGTCCCATGGGTTAGCCAACCGCCCAGCCACTGTAGTGATGGGATCCAATTTTTAATTTGGTTAGGTTTTGTCCCGGGTACCAAGGAAAAGAGTTCCAAGGCCCCCTAGCCGGATGTTCATGCAAAATAAAACTAGTCACACCATTCACACACCCACCAATATGAAATTGCCTTTTTCAACCAGATTCAACCAGTTTAAAACAATCCTTTAATAAAACCATAGTATCATTGATCACCATCTTCCAATTTATCCAATTGATTCTTAATTTCCCATCATTCCTTCATCAGAGTATCTATGGCATCATTGGCAACTAGAACGCTCAGGAGCCGTTTCGATAGTTCCTAGCCCATAATACTTGGCAATATAATCACTTATCAAGATGGACTCTCGTTGAAGATCAGCAAGATCAACCAACAGATCCATATAAGGAGCCATGGACTCATCCATTGAAGACCAGCAAGGTCAATCAACCAGATCCATGCTCGATTTCAGAAAACAACTCCAACTCTGTTCCAATATCTTCCTCGACGCACGCGTGGGTATCCTAGGCGACCCAGAGCCCGAGCACCGTATGGTCAGCACCCTCTAGGATCCTTCGCAGGTAACCTAGCGCTTCACGCATAGGCCGCTTCCTTGGCCCCTCATCCACCGTACCGGAAGCTCACCATTTTAATCGCACCGAGGCTGGTCAAGACCTCGGCCGACCTTGCTACGCGAGACGTCCTTCATTGACTCCCCGTCAGCAGTTGCAACTTTCTCATCACGACCTTAATCACAAGACGGTCAAAATGCTCCCCCCAGCATTCTTGACATAAAACAATCATTTACAAACAGCATTTACAAACAGCATTTACAAACAGTTTACAATACAATTTCTATTTTAACTTTCATTTTTCCACATTATCCCTCCTCAATCTACATTACTTATTCCATATTCCATTTATATGTATACTCATCCCATCACATCATTTCCATCTCATCACTTCAGATTCCCTCACATCACAATCGTATATTCACATTCATACATCCACAACTATATGCGTACATTCACATCTACATGCATACATCTACATCCCTATGCATACATCCACATCCACATTCACATTCACCTCCATACATCTACATCTACATGCATACATCCACTCCACATTCACATCCACATCTATACATCTACATCTACATGCATACATCCACCTCTACATCCACATCTACGTCTATACACCTACATCTACATGCATACATCCACATCTCCATTCACATCTACATCTATACATCTACATCTACATGTATACATCCACATCTCCATTCCCATCTACATCTATACATCTACATCTATATGTATACATCCACATCTCTATTCGCATCTACATCTATACATCTACATCTACATATATACATCCACATCTCCATTCTCATCTACATCTATACATCTACATCTTCATGCATCCACCCACCTCCACATCCACATCTACATCTATACATCTACATCTACATGTATACATCCACATCTCTATTCACATCTACATCTATACATCTACATCTACATGTATACATCCACATCTCCATTCTCACCTACACCTATACATCTACATCTACATGCATCCACCCACCTCCACATCCACATCTACATCTATACATCTACATCTACATGCATACATCCACCTCCACATTCACACTCACATCCATACCTCTACATCTACATGTAAACATCCATATCTCCATGCATAATAATATTCTTTTAATTAATCTAGGATGATAGTTCCTAGGATATGGTAGGAAGTCCTCTTTTTATGCTTTGAATGAATTTATTTTATGCGTGATTTCTATAAAAATTTTGCCATAGCTCCGCTACTATGACTGATAAATCTCAATTTTTTTTTCTAAGGGATAAAGCTTATCATTAAGGAAATAATTAGAATGGTCTCTAATTGGATCATCAATCCATAATGGTCTCTAATTGGATCATTAAGAAAACAATTAGAATGGTCTCTAATTGGATCATCAATCCATAATGGTCTCTAATTGGATCATTAAGAAAACAATTAGAATGGTCTCTAATTGGGTCATCAATCCATAATGGATTGAATCATCAATGTGCATAAACTAAAAGCATAGCAAAAAGCCATTAATTTGGCCTCAAGCATAGCTTAATCTTGGATTAAGGAAAGGCTTTATGAAAAGCTTCATTTGGATTGAGAATGGGTCATGAGTATGACCATTTCTTGAGTGAGAGAGAGAAATTACATAAAAACCATTAGAATTTAATCATAAATGGAAATTAACTTCTATAGCATTTATTAAATTATGTAACTCTTCACTACTATTCACCAATTAACTTCAATAGCATTTAAAAAACCATACCAATTAAACTTCTCAAGCTTGAGAGGGGTTGAGAAGAGAGAATCATTGAGAAATTATAGAAAAGATCAAAATTCAATATACTTACCTTATGATTTGCTTGATTCTTTATTCACGGTAGAGGCCCCCAACCAATCAATTGGTTTAGTATGTTGATGGAGCCACCAATGGGGATTGAAGAAAGAGAGAAGTGTCAAAACTAGTGAATTATTAAAGAATTCACAGTTCTTGGCTTAGGTAGAGTAGAGTAACAAAGCATCTAATTTGGCTTAGGTGGAGTTGAGTAACAAAGCATAAGACTCTATCTAATTTGGCTTAGGTGGAGTAGAGTAACAAAGCATAAGACTCTATCTAATTTGGCTTAGGTGGAGTAGAGTAACAAAGCATAAGACTCTATCTAATTTGGCTTAGGTGGAGTAGAGTAACAAAGCATAAGACACTATCTAATTTGGCTTAGGTGGAGTAGAGTAACAAAGCATAAGACACTATATATTTTGGCTTAGGTGGAGTAGAGTAACAAAGCATAAGACACTATATATTTTGGCTTAGGTGGAGTAGAGTAACAAAGCATAAGACACTATGTTTTTTTTTTCAACAAGGGGAGGCTTCTATTTATAGGAAAATTTGAGCTCCTAACCAAACAAACTGATTCTAGAATTTTCCAAGTCAGTTTGGTCACTTTTTTGACCATTTTTAGGTCAATTAAGCTAACTTTTTGGAACTAGACTTGAATGAGGAGAGAGGAGAGATAAAATATCTCAATTTTTATGAGTTTAAAACTCATTCAAGCATGTGAATTATGCACCTCCTTTAAAGAATTTCCCTTCCATACATATGTGTCATAATGGAATCATTTTAATATTGCTCATAGTTTTTTACTAATAAGCCTTGTACATTTTCAACTCTTCATCTTATGTGAGCATTTAAGGGACTCCCCTTCCTTACATATGTGTCATAATAAAATCATTATTCCCAAAATATCTCATATTTTTAATATTGTTCATAGTTTTTTATTAATAACCCTTGTACATTTTCAACTCTTCATCTTATGTGAAATATGCACCTCCTTTAAAGAACTCTCCTTCCTTACATATGTGTCATAATGGAATCATTTTAATATTGCTCATAGTTTTTTACTAATAAGCCTTGTACATTTTCAACTCTTCATCTTATGTGAGCATTTAAGGGACTCCCCTTCCTTACATATGTGTCATAATAAAATCATTATTCCCAAAATATCTCATATTTTTAATATTGCTCATAGTTTTTTACTAATAAACCTTGTACATTTTCAACTCTTCACCTCATGTGAGCATTTACTCATTTTTGGGTATTTTCTTTTTACAATTTGGATTTATCTCCTCCCTACACATGGATTGATGCTATTGGCCCATAGAAACCTTAATTGGACCATAGTCTAAAGATTTCTGAAAATCTAGACCCTTAGGCTAAGGTTCTTTATACCTATCTCCAATTAATTCCAATTGCACATTGGAAAATTCTTTTTAAATTTCTGTTTCAGGGAAACTCATCTGAATTATAAGAGATATTTTTCTATCCAAAAATATTCAAAATCGAAATATTCTCTCTCTAGAATATTTTCTCTCTCTAGGTTAAAACAGCCACAAACAAGATCTCTTATATTTTAGAAAAGGAATTGATTACAGGGGAATATACTAGACATCAAAAAGGGGTTGGGGGAGGAATCTTACATTTGATGCTTGATGTAAACTCTATAAATTGAGGCATAGCCCTAATGAGAATTTGCTGGTTTTTGAGTATCCATGCCTACATTAATCTATGTGCTAATTATTCACTAATTACGTTTTAATCATTTGCTAATCACTTTGTTAATTATGTTGATTCTAGTGTTTGATCCACCATAGCTCATCATTTTGCTCAAATTTCAACATGGTATCAAAGCCATGCCTAGAATCAATTAGGTTTATGAGCCCATTAGTTAATTAATTAGGATTAGTAGATAATTAGCAAAAAAATCAATTTTTAGTGAGTTTTTCACCTTCCCCTTCACCCCCAGCCAGTGGAGGATCTCTAGCATCTTTCACACATCAAATTAGGGCAAAAGCTTTTACCATTAGCTAGCTAACATCCTTGGCTTCAAGCCTATGCAAAAAACGCAGCAAACCGCCACGAATCAGCGCTGATTTTCGCAGATGAAGGGGCACCGTTTTTCTGAAGCAGAATGGAGATTTCTTCAAGCTCAGTTCAAATGTTTCTAATTCCTCTTAGCCCAAGGGGTCATCAAGCATGCTCTACAAGCTGGTGAAGACAGAATTGAGTTTCATCAAGTCTACATTGAGATCCAAGCTCTTCATCAAATCTGCAGGTGACTTTGGTAAAACAGAGATTAAGCTTTCAATATTTGGTCAAATCTTGTGTTTCTTGGCTTAATCCTCTACTAGACTCATTGCTATTGATGCCTTTGAAAGCATTTGAGCTCATTTGAAGTGGAAGGCACTAGATCTGGACTCCCCGCATACTCTGTTTTCTGCACACAAAACAGAGCATTAATTTGCTAATCAGTGTAGACTAATCAGTGCTAATCACTGTATTTTGGTGCAATTGAGGGTTCAAATTAACCATTAGGTATCTGATACAGATCCCTATAACTTCAGATTGCAAATCGGAGTTGGTTTGATGCTCCAACCATCCTGTACAAATTGGTTACCCTTGATTTAATGTAATTTCTGGTAAAATTGTGCTGACAAATTTGTGAAAATCATCATTTTGCATTTAACCCTTGGTTAATGCCTATAAATCTCACTCAAATTCAAGATTATTCACAGCCAGAGTTGCATTTGGAATGTGCATGAGAATGAATGCTATATGCATTATGTATTGGGCACATTTCATCAGTGTAAAAATGGGAATAGACACTGCCCTTGTCCAGATTAAGGCAAGAGGTAAGACCTCCCGCATAAATTTGGGTTTGCATTGCATAATGATACAAAATAAACATAAAAAGCCCAAAGGAACTGTCAGCAAAACATTGAAACATGTTGCTCACATGGAGCAAAAAGACTGACGGACGAGCTCATGGCCCCAACCATGAAAGAAGAAGAATATCTCTTTCCAAGAAGAGGATCCACACCAAGAAGAAAAGCTGAAGGAAGACATGGACACGAGAAGAGAAGCTGCCACGAGAAGAGAAGCTGCCCTAAGAAGATTGAAAGAAGAGACGGACGCGTGGAGAGATGCTGCCACGAGAAGAAGACTGAAGAAAAGAGAAGATGTGAGGCTCCAAAGAGTGAGGAGCCATGTGAAAATCTCTGAGAGAGAGAGAGAGAGAGAGAGAGAGAGCCCACAACCCAATGTAACCTGCCCTAATAAAGTAAAACCACCTCTGAGCCACCGATGATGTAGGCCACGTGGTAGATGTATGTGTGAGCACTTTAGTCAAGGTTGCGGGCACTTATAGTAGCCTTGGACACATAGAGAGAGAGAGTGTCAAGGACTATGGAGTTTAGGGACTTGAGGCACTGGTCGTGGGCTGTCAAGTAAGAAAGAAACTTGATACAGGGTCCAGGTGTGCTGAGATAACTTGAGGGGAGGAGTAGACACTGGTCGCGGACTACCAAGTAAGGGGAGGCAAACTTGGTATAGGGTCTAGGTGTACTAGGAGTATTCACTTGAGGGGAGGTGTTGAAAATACAAGTGAATAGGGTGTGTGTGGGAACAAGCTCTTGGATAGAGGCTGTAAAAGAGAAGATGTAATTGTGAAAGAACCTGTGAAAAGGTGAGAAGAATCTACTGGGAGAGAATAAAGGGTAGCATGAGAGAATTTAGGAGTGTGGAGATATTCTGGGAGATATTCAGGGAAAAGAGAAGAGGTGGAGAGAATCAGGCAAAAGGTGGAGATATTCTGGGAGTGAATCATGGAGAAATCAATGGGATTTGATGCTTGATGTAAACTCTATAAATTGAGGCATAGCCCTAATGAGAATTTGCTGGTTTTTGAGTATCCATGCCTACATTAATCTATGTGCTAATTATTCACTAATTACATCTTAATCATTTGCTAATCACTTTGTTAATTATGTTGATTCTAGTGTTTGATCCACCATAGCTCATCATTTTGCTCAAATTTCAACAAATATTTGATTCATACCCCCTATCAGGTTCAGAGTCAGTTTCTTCTTGAGATTCAGACTCAGAGTTACATTGGTCAGAGTCTTCGCTAGTGTCAGTGTCAAGGGAGTTTGCCACTTTCTTGCCATCAGGAGTCAAGTGCATAACACATATCATGTTAAGTGGCACTAATGGTGGCATATCTTGCCCCTCAAGCATTACCCAACTTGTGCCTCTATTTTCCCATGTGTCTATGGTTGCCGCTAGGTGTACCCAATCTACGTTATCCGACTCAGTCATACCCGGTAGGACATCCATATAAGGAGAATCTTTCCCATCATCAGTCTCTTTTTTGCATGTATAGCAATACTTTAATGGGGCTGAGTGAATAGTGGTATCCGATCGATTATCGATGATAACCTTGCTTCCTAAAGGATGCGCGCGACCATTCTCAAGATTAACTCGAATGACAGAGTCCTGGAATTGTAGGTAGACATGGTTTTTCGACCAGTCGTGCACCATTTGTGCTTCCCTCATGAAAGGACGTCCTAAGATCATTTGATATGACATAGGATGCTTGGAGAAATCCATTACAATGAAGGTATGCCTTACCTTGTATCCCAGAACCTTGATCTTGAGGTCCCTTAACATCCCAATAGGTTTAGCAATAGTTCCATTCGCCATCTTAACCACTATGTTTGTGACTTCGAGGTGAGGTCTTCCCATAGATTCCCAATAGTTTTTAGTCAAAATGCTCACTCCAGCACCACCATCAAGGATTCCCTTTAGAGTTAATCCCTTGGTAGTAATGGGGAGGGTTGCATTAGATTCGTCACCTTCAAAGTACTATCCCAACTTGTTAACAGGTATTTCAACGACCGAGTGGCTGTATATCCAAATGTTCCTCCTCATCTTGAAGCATGTCGGGTCTATCCATATTTGCAAATTGTGGTAACCCCGCCTTTAGTTCTCCATTGAGAAATGCCCCGAAGAGCTAAGAATAGCTCAGGATCTCCGTATAGCTTGGATATGATCGTGGTTCTGATTTCAGAGGACATGAAATCTATTAGTTTAGACACATTCAATGGTACTTTTTGAGATGTCAGCCCCCTGACTAGGGACTGGTGAAGATGGAATCACTTCCTCTTCGATGGGGTCAGGCATTCCCTCACTAAACATTCTTTCAAGCAAGAAGGGTGTTTGCCCACTTCCTGATGTCCTATCCTCACTTTCTTCCCGAATGATACTAGGTATAGCTAACGGTTTATGGCTCTTGTGTGGCTGAACTTGTGTAGGAAACACTGTGTTTGGAATCTTGATTTTTCTGGAATCTTGATTTTTCTAAGGTCTGCTGGCTCCAGTTCTCTTTATGTTTCTTCCACCAAACCCCTTAAGTGTTGCACTTGTTCAATCTTCTCAACTGGGTTTGCGTAAGTTCCAATCTTTTTCTTGAGGGTTTTTGGTCCACGTGGCTTGTCTTGGGGAATCTCAGTCAGTCTGGGTAGTCGAGAGGGCATTAGCTGACTTGGTTGTGGGGCCGGAGGAGTTTCCTTTTGTTTCCCCTGATTTATGTATTCGCTTGATTCTCCTTCGTTGAGCTCCCGAGGGGGTTCCTCCTTTAAAGTAGTGGCTTTGGTCCCCATGGTTTCTATTGAATCAGAATCATCTTCAGGGTTATTCATATACACGGGGTCGTCTCCTTTGCCTATATTAGTCTTTGAACTAGGCTTGGAGCTTGTGGCATTAAGCGATCTCTTCCGTCGCATTTTCTTTTTCTTTGCTTGAGCAATTGATGCAGTATCCTTCTCTTCAAGAATGTAGTTTTGATTTTGAAGCATTGACCGTGTGACTACATTCGCGGGTACAACAGGTGTGGTTCCTCGTGCCTCATTGGTGACCTCAACCAAATTCAATGGCGTAATCTTGGGTGCACTCGGATTATGTGGAAATTGAGCAATCAAATGATCTATGCCACAACGATTACATGTAAGTATCGGCATTCCCGACGTGCTCTTTGAGCAGCGATCTTCTGTAGCCTATTAGGGCACTCCGCTACACGATGCGGTCCCCCACAATCGTAGCATTGAAGAGGTGGTCTCCTAGCCACGGTATTAAGGTTTTGCCCTCTTGTGTGGCGAGAACAGCCGCTTGATATATAGGCTTGACTTGCCCGAAATGATCCTCCATGTAGTACTGGGGAGTCATTTCAAACGTATCAATCCCATATGGAACAGTGGGGTCTATATCCTCTTCATAATCCCCACACGCACTATGAGACTCACAACCCATCTTATTTATAGGGGTAATCCTCGGATGTGGAGGTTATGGTCCTAGCACTGGCGGTGGTAACGGCACAAACTGGATTACATTTGTGTTCCTTGGAACTATGTGTTGTGACGGCTGCTCGACAGGTGGTGCAGGCATCAATGCGGGTACTTGAGGTGTGTTTGACCAGGCTAGTGGTGCCTGATTTGCTAACATACGCTTAAGTAGACAATCCTTAGATTGATGGCCATACTTACCACATGCATTGCAATTCCCATTGAATTTGACTCTGAATGTGGGACATTCACTCGTGCTATATGTGGTCCTAAGTAAACCGAACACCATTGTTGCTCTCTTCTTGGGTACATATGGCTATTTTGAGGAGCTCGAATACCCCTAAAGTATTCTTGGAGAGCCTACAGACATTTCGGATATCTTGGGCTCCTTGGCAATAGGTTTTATAGTCATTGGCTCGTGCCCAGATACTTGCGAACTTACAGACTTTGTCTCCGAAGACACCTTTTTACCTGCAATCATCAAGTTGTCTTCTAACTAGATTGCATTGGCAATGACTGCTTCCCACGTCGTGAGACCTCTAATGACTAGGCCATTGTATATGTCCTCGTGGCGCAACCCTCGGATGAATCTATCAAGCAGTTGGTTGTTATTGAAGCACTCATCGAGAGTACAGCGAGAATTTAGATGCTTTAATCGTCTAATAAAGTCTCTCACTGACTCCCCTTCCTCGCGTTCAGCTTTTTGGAGTTGAGATGCTACTCCCCAAAGCACACCCTCACGTATGTATTCTTTCAAGAACAATCTCTTGAGAGTGGGATAGTGAGTATGCTCTTCAACCCTTAAAGTTCGATACCAATCTCCGACTTTTCCACTCAAGGTTAAGCCTAAGGCTTTACACTTATGTAGCTCATTGTGCTCTTCCAAGGAATCACACACGTGTTCAAAAACTTCAATGTGCTTCCTAACATCTTCGTTACCACTAAAGTTCTGAGTGAGCTTGGCAACTTGTACCGCCTTGCTTCTAGGCTCTCTCTCAGGCATGCCACACATGTTTTTCGCAATAGATTGTTCGATCGTTTGAGCAAACGCTGCTAGATCACCTAAGTGAGCAGGCATAGCTGGTGGAGGCACTTTTGGGATGGCCTGGTTGACAGGAGTTGGCAGTGGTCTTGATATGTATGCAAGCTGACGTAGGATATGATATGTGACTAGGCCTAGCTCCTCTTGGATAAGGGTTGTGGTAAGGCATTCGGGGAGCATACGCCATTGACATAAGAGGAGGTGTAGGAGCTACATGAGCATGAGTAGCAATAGGTACATATGGTCGATATGCACTATTACGCACTGTTATAGGTACTGTACCACTAGTAGGTAGCGGTGTTGTACTAACTACAGTGGTAACGAGTGCACTTTCCGTCATGCTCATCATTGGAGTAGGCATTGTGGATTCCCTAATGGAAAGTTGAGCCAAAGTTGGAAAGCTAAAGTTACTGCTCGTGGGCTCAACCTACATTGAGACTCCAGAGGCGAAACAACATATGAAGGATCTATGGGACTCACCGAGGGAGTCTTCAATTGTGACAAGGTTGGTTGTTTGGCCTTGCCCATATCCAAAAATCTCATAGGGCCAGTGGAAACTAGGTTCACTCCCCTATTCTGCCTCTCAAATTGGATAATTCTATGAATAACCTCACATATCATTTGTTGTTATTCATCTAGATTGGTGGCACTAGTAGATGTAGATCGTATGACTTTCTAGCCAACCTACATGTGGTATGTATAACCCGTGTATAGGTCAGTCAGAGTCTCCGTGTGTAGATCATATTCCCAATTTTCATTGAGAAATATCCCATCTAAACTTGGTGTGCCAAACGGTTCTCTTGAAGTGGACGCAATGTCACTTCTTATGGATTGACTTCTAGGGACCTCTACTTTAGGAAGAGCGTCAAAAGGTGGTAACTCAGTAGGGCCTTCATTAAATGAAGTGGGTAGAATATCCACATGGATACTCTTTGGGAGGGTAGGGTCTATGTGAGATGTGAATGGCGAATCCACTTCCCCTCCTCCGTTTACTTCACTTGTCGCATGTTCAGAGCGTATAGCTCTACTAAAGGTCTCTATTAGACGACTAAACATGCTAGATCCGGGTTGTGGGGCCCAAACTGGCATGTTTTGACTTGTTTCCTCAGAGTTCTTGGTAGGGTGCCCTTCCATGACTTCAGAGTCCGAGGACGAGTCACTAGCTGCTATTCGTGGATCTTGGGTTGCACTTCTTTGGGTTCCAGCTGAAGTCCAAGATGCTAACGTGGAGGGATGGTGTGAGCCTGCGTAAACTGAAACGCTTTCTAGTTGCTTAGACTCTAGCACCCGACCAGAGCATAGATGCATGTGACGTGGGTACCCTACGGGCGTTGGTCACTACCCTTGAAGTGGGTACCCTACCGGCGTTGGTCACTACCCTTGAAGCCCACCCAAGTGGCAAGGGTACCCTACGGGCATTGGTCACTACCCTTGAAGCCCACCCAAGTGGTTTCTGGCGTGTTTCGCCCCGTTTTTACTTGTTTTTGTATTGTTTTCAACCCGTTTTTTACCCCCTTACTTATGATCAAACCTGGACTAGGGTGTGTGATAGCTCGAGACGAGCGTATCATTCAAGGGGTCCTAGCGTGCTTTACAGCACAGTGTTCGCCTATCCAAAGCTCCCGTGGTCCTCAGAATACTCTATTTGCTTGTGGGGGAAAGGGGAAAGGTGAAGGCTTTATCCCACATGCTCACTCCACTCCTTGGGAGGGGGTGGACTACATATAGAGCTCCACTTCCCTTAAGCTTTCACTAGAAAGAAAGCTATGGAGGCTCACTCTCCTATATATATATATATATCAAAAGACCAAGGCCGGGGTCGATTGGGGGTTTTTTCTTTTCAAAAATTTCTCTTTCTGCTCCATGCGGGTTTCAGTTTCATTTGGTTTTTTTTAAATTTTAAATTTTATTTTATTTTTTTTCTGGGAAAAATGCTTTGGAGTTAGGGTTGCCGCCGCAGCGCCTTGCTGCTGTTTGGGCATAGAACTGAGGGAGCAGCCCTCGTTCCATAGCGCAGAAACCGGAACAACACACACACTCACAACGTGCAAAACTGATATATGCCCAGGTGGAACAGAATTGCAGAAAAACGAGTTGTGGGAAACGAAAATGTCAACACCATACACACAGTCACACCTCTCTATGCCTTTCCTACAGTATAAATTTCACTTCACGCAGAAGCCCGAGCTGCAAACTAGAGCTTGGTGTAGGGCATTTCCCTGGCAGCGGCGCCAAAAATGTACGCTTTTGCCGCACGTGTCGTAGCTGGGGACTTACCACGCACCGTAAGCAAGCCACGAATGGCTACAAGCATACAACTAGAAACCAGCAAGCTCAATAGGGAGCAAAGGTGTGTCACTCACCGCTCAGACTGCCATGAAGGATTCTCATGTTGTAGAGTGAAGATGGAGCCATCGCCGCTGCTCTACCACTGCCCGCCGCCACGCAATGCTCGATCGCTCTCTCTCTCTCTCTCTCTCTCTCTCTCTCTCTCTCTCTCTCTCTCACGTAGGAGAAGGGGATGGAAAAGATAAGGCAAGAGCACTCCTTCTATTCAACACCTTGAGAATAAGAGTTTTTAGGGTTACATTTGACTCTTATACGTGACCTAGCTGTTCACACATGGGCATCCACACATGGCTGGCCGGGACCTAACCCTTATCCTAATGACATTCGAGGTGCGCCTCTCATCGGCGATTGCCCAATCCCCTTATCCTTTACATGTGGTATCGACAAGCCCGGCCCATAACTCAGAATACTTAATGTCCGTTCATAGGTTAACAATTTGGTAGCCTTTGTTCATTATCGAGTTCATTGTGTTCAATCACACTTTCAATCACACTGAACACATGGGTGTGTGACCCACCTCTTACTTTTGAGGAGTTTGGTGCAATGTTGTGGTGGAGGAGGAGATGTGTTTTAAAGCGAGTGTGTTTTTTAAGGGAGCTTTGGAGGGAGCTTTTATTAGCAACTCTTCTCTCTTAAAAATGCGAATATTCTCTCTCCAATCCTTCCACCACTACCTCCAGCCCAGCCCACCACTATCTCCTACAACCTCCACCACTATCTCCTACAACCTCCACCACCACCTCTCAGCCCAGCCCACTTTCTCCCCTCTAGCCAAATTTCGCTCCTCCCTTCTCTCTCTTTCTCTCTGTCTCTGTCTCTCTGTCTATCTCCCACCCTCTTCCCCCTCTCACTCTTTCTCCCTTATCCACCCTCCTTCTCACTCTCTGTCCTTCCATCTCTCCTTCCCTCTAACTCTTTCTCAACCTCTTGCCTTTCTCTCCTCCTCTCTCTCTCTCCTTCCTCTCTCTCTCCCACCCTCTCCCACCCTCTCTTACTCTCTCCCTGTCCCTCCCTATGCATCATCTTTCTTTTCCTCTTCTCTCTATCTCTCTCTCTTCCTCTCCCTATGCATTATCTCCTCCTCTCTCTCTCTCTCTCTCTTCCAACGTTGTCCCTTTCTCTCTCCCTCTCCCTCTCCCACCCTCATCCCTCTCTCCTCCTCCCAACCTCGTCCTTTCTTTCGCCCTCTCTCTCTCCCCTTTTCGCACCCATTCCCTCTCTCCTTCCTTGCCCTCTCCCTCACTCTTCCTTTGCATAATCTCTCCTTCCCTCTCCCTCATCCTTCCTATGCATCATCTCTCCTTCCCTTTCTCCTACTATTTCTCCCTTTCCCACCCTCCCTTCCTCTCTCCTTTCGTCTCTCTCTCTCTCTCTCTCTCTCTCTCTCTCTCTCTCTCTCTCTCTCTCTCTCTCTCTCTCTCTCACCCACCCTCTTCTCCTTCTCTCTCTCACCCTCTCTCTCTCTCTCTCTCTCTCCCCCCCTTTTCAACTATAATTCTCCTTATCTTTTTTATTAATTACCTTGTCAAATTTTAGGCTTTTTATTGTTTTGAGAAAATAGTATGTGATCCCAATGTAATTTTAGGTTTTTTATTGTTTTGAGAAAACAGTATGTGATCCCGATGTAATTTTAGGTTTTTTGTTATTTTTGAGGAAACAACATATGATCCCGATGTAATTTCTTTTCATTAGGAGTAAAATTTTCTCTTGCCCATATTTGGCAGCTATATTATTCTATTCAATTTTATATTGTTCATTATTCTTCATGACAAAAAGATGCCTTCATTATTGGCATGTAGGATTTTGAGGGAAGATGTCTTTATTATTGACATTAAAAAAGAAGAAAGGTATCTTTTTTTGTTTGGAGCAAAAGAAGAGTACACCTCTCTCCCATTATAAATATATAGATAACCTCTATACAACCTTGTTAACCACCATTTAGCTTAGCATTCTTAGTAGAGCACACCACCCACAACCCTCCTTCGTATTGTTTGTGATGGCCTTATCAGAAATTAGCATTGAAGTTATTGTTGCACGTATCTCTAGGGAGGCCACCAATGCGGAGGTCAAGAAAAAGACCATAGATGGTGCACAAGCATGGAAAGCTCCCATATCCTTACCACTTCCTAATGGTGATGATAATATTTCTCCAGTGCAAACCAAAGTGGTGCGATTAATTGCTATATAGTGAGCCCATGGTTTTTTGATGATGCGTCCAAGCGTCTCTTGCTAGAGGAAGTGCGGAAGGGAACGAACGCTGTTCACTTACTTTGTTCCTTCACCCTAGAGGATAAGCAAAGCCCATAGAACTCTTCATGGTAGTGACTAAAAGTTATGATAGAAGAGTTGCATTTAGAAGTTGTATGTGAATGAACTTGGTTTTATTTACAACTGAAAGCAGTATTTTCGATCCTAAGGATGTAATGTTGTCATGTTGTTCTCTCTGTCTCTATCTCTCTCCCTCTTCCTCTCAAATAATTATGTCATGACTCTCTTTCCCTTTCTCTCCCACTCTCTTTGCTTCTCTCTCTCTCTTGATGGATGTGGGAGGGAATCTCTTTATTTCAAAAAAGCAAGTGGGAGTGGGGGAGAGAGAGGGAGATAGAGGTTTTGTACGCCTTTACACATGGCGCACCCTTGCATGTAGACATGGAGGCATCCTCGAGTTACCTTATGGCATCCATGCAGGTGGACTTGGCGGCATCCTTGAGTTGCCTTAGGATGTGGATGACGTTGACATATGCATTTACCACACAGGTATGACCTATGTGGAGTTTCGAGATGGTTGGATGATGCATGGTCATGATTTTGGTGTTGGTGATGCATGATCATGATTTTGGTATTGGTGATACACATGGCTACATGATGATCATGATGGTCTTTCATGGGAGGCAAGTCATGGGGCAAGAGGATTGGATCCTTTGAGGACACATGTCGAGCATGCTTACACATATAATGTTCTCAAGTTCACATGGGCCTCGACAGCGTTTATGACTTGTCTATACAACATTTACTAGCCATCGTACCATTAATTTCCATTCTCTTGGACCGACCCATTCATTGTATTATGATGCGATCACTGACGGTACCTTCCAACGTCTCATTTGCACGGCTTACAAGGAACAGCTTTGGAAATTCCTTGAGGTCTTTACTTTTGTGCCAACTCTTCCTGGAAGGAGCACCTCGCATGTTTACATAAAGTGCTAGAAAGGTGCAGGCTGTACCGCATCTTGTTGAACCCACTTAAATGTCAATTTTGGGTTTGACACGGAGTGATTCTAGGATATATTGTCTCTAGGTAGGGAATCTCTACTAATGATAGCAAAGTGCGGCTCATCTTAGAGCTGCCCCCACCCACTAACTTCAAGGGAGTCTAGTGCTTTATGGGGCACGTCGACTACTATCGCGAGACGATTCATTTTTATGTATGTTGATATTGCTCGACCTCTTTATGGACTCTTAATCATCTTCGGGTGGACTTAAGAATGCCAACATGCTTATACAATGCTCAAAAAAGCCTTGGCAAAGATCACTTTATTCCAAAAAGGTTATTACATCATCCTCTCGGAAGTCATCTACGTACTTGTAAGGGCTACAACAATAAAAAACTATTTACAAAAGATAACATACCATAACTACATAAGGATTCCTACACCTATGCGCTTTTATAGGCTACTCTATTCTTCAACTTCTCTTAGAGGGACTCCTCCTTTTCTTAATGCTCCTAAGTGCCAATAGAACTTCCAATCTTAGTATTCCATACATACAAATCTCCATGATCGATAGGCTTATCTGCCGCTAGTATCTTGCTCCAAAGATTGCGGGCCTCTGTCGTGATTCTTAGATGTTCTACCGCATCTCTGCCTGTTTTCATGCACAAATCTTTGTAAACCCTATCAAGGGTATCCTTAAGAGTATCCTTAAGAGTATAGTTGGGGCCATTAAAAGAAGAAATAATGAGATCAATAAAGATTAGTGGATGAGTGTTAAGGTAGAGAATGATGGTGAGGGAGAGAAATACAATAAGAGGGAGAGGGAGGCAATAAGATTTGGAAGTGAGGATTAGAGTAAGAGACAAGGGTCATATTTATAGATACATCATGCTAAAAGCAAAAAGGGATTTTGCACATATATTCCCTAAATTTAGAAAAGTAGATGAATGGATAAGTGCTATGGTGTAAAAAAAAGAATTGCATGAATAAGTAATATATTCAAGAAAATCTACGTAGACTGATATCAACATTTAAAAGACCTTAAAATAATAAATGAACATATTCTAGCCATTGACGTACAACCATATTGATTGTCCTGCTAAAATATTTAAAAAACTAAAAGTAAATAGACCTTGCACAAACAATCAAACCATGATACAAAGGACATTTTATTATTTGCAAAATGAAGGACCTTTTCAAAACTATAGTACAATGTCATCAACAGTACAAGGTCCTTTTTAGATTGTTCTCTTGTCTACTAAACATTCTCATCAGGTCCTCCTTTTTTATAGTGGGTTGATGTAAAAACATATTATGGTTTGCATCTAACCCAGAGATATGCAAATATACAAAATAAAGGTGCTTGCATGCACAATATGGTCTTGCATGCACAATATTATGGTTTGCATCTAACCCATAGATATGCAAATATACAAAATAAAGGTGCTTGCATGCACAATATGGTGCTTGCATGCATAATATGGTCTACCAGACCCTACTCCGGTATTTTTTATTACGTAGTAGGGATTCCTCGGTCTCAATTACAACCCCTTCCATCTGTCCATCCTTAATGACCAAACGCTCAAAGACCGTAGCTGTGTTTGAAATTGTTGAATCTATTCTCTTGGCTGCCATATCTGATATGCCACTTCAGTACTTTGTTGAACGATTGGCTACATCATTTGCTTCTTGGCATAGTCCCTTTTGCAACATAAATCCACTAGCCTTTAATGCTCGAACCTCATCCATAGTAAGGTTTGTACCTCGTTCGATTAGCCATACAACTTGGGGTCTAGTAGCAGGTGATTGACAGATGGTATTACATACTCTCCAAGTATGATCCACGTTGTTGTTACAAAACCACATGAGCTGACGCCTTTACCCCCTGACCACCACTCTCTCATACCATAGAAAGATGGAGTTGGAACACCTTGCCCACCATAGCTCTTGATGATATTCTTACACTTGCCATCTTGGCCACCTAACCATCCTTGGCAAGTGACCTTGCTGTGTAGAGGTGTTTGACATATAGCCCACATTGAGTTGTGTATGTCATTCTCCAAAATTTTTGCACCTCTGATTCAGTTGCTAATCCCTTTGCATTATGACCACCTTTTGCATGCTGAAGGAAAAGTGGGTGGAAAGTTTAATCTCCTACCTTGTTTCTTGCATGGTTGGTTTTTTGTGACATACTCTGGACGATGTGATGAGTTATCTTCCTCGAGATTTATAATTGTGGGTTTTCGACGCCGGCTAACAATAATGTTATCACCAATATAGTTTGGTTGTACATGCATTGGAGTGTCACTCTCACTGCTTCCCCCACCAATCTGCCGGCCGGTGCTTTTGATGGCCTTGGAGATTTTGATGATCTGGCCTTCTCCATTAACTTTGTTATTATAGGGCTTGCTTCGTGATATTTACCTTCCATGAATGATGCATGCTTCTTCGTGGATTGCAAGAGAGCATTAGCGAGATCTAAAACAGTAGCATCATATAAAGAGATGGTTCCCTTAAAACCCTCTCCTGCTAACCAACTTGCATGTTTCGTTTATGCTAGATTGTTCTCCTATAATAACAAAAGATTAGTTGATAAGAATCGAAGTTGTAAGCTCCAACCACATTCCACAACAAAAGATTTAATTAACAATTCAGACTCCAAATGCAAGCTATTTGTTTTCAAATCCAAGAAAGTAATACTTACCCCTACAAGGTGCTTCCTCCAATGGGGATATCTAGTATGGCATAACTAAGCCAACAATCCATGGCTGGTAAGTTTGCATCAGTGTACTGACTTTACTATTCATCCACCACGATCTAATGTATATTCATTTCAAGAGTGCCTCTTCTTCACTCAATGCACAGCGATGCCACTGACAGCATAGTCGCTTGTACTCTTCTTGAAAATTCTTGACCACATATTGTACTATATGGATGTTCAAGCTTTGTTCCCAATGAAAAAGATAGGAACGTTCACGAACTTCCATTATATTCTCTGGTCCATTATTATAGACTGTCCTAACTGCCCTCCAATTGGCTCCAGCCTCCAGTCTCATCAGCCCCCATGAAGCCAAAAAAAAGGTTTGGAAAAGCCTTTTTACACCACAACATTGTTAATCATTTCCTTGAAAAGAACTTGTGCCACTGTGTCCTCCTCTTTCATTTTGCAAGTTGCAATTATCATGAGCTTTTGTAGGCTGCATGCCATCATATAATAGCTGAAAACAAGGTTAAAATTTTGAAGAATCTGACAAGTCCAAACTATATCTTGGATCATATACATGTGCAACCATTGTTGTCCATCCTTGCACATGCCTAACATAATCAAAACAAACCCAAGTCCTCTTCAAATCGCCGTCTCCTATTTGGTGCATACGCTTCATTAGATCCAAACCCGTGGTTGACATTTTAAACATGTTACATCGCTCTGACTTGTCCAAAAACGTGCCTAGGAAAATGACTACCATGGAAGAACTCAAAAGTGTATTGTCTCTTCAATTCTAGGATATTGGACTCTACTCCTCTGAACCGTTGATCCTAGAAGCACGTACCATCCTCCTGAATCTACAAGAGAATTGGAACAAACTATATAAACTTAAGTTGAAAAGAATAAATTAAAATCAATATGGAATACACATTACCTTTGACATTGAATTAGGGGATGCATGTGCTCTAATAATAGCAGCAACTCCATGTTGCTAATATTTGATCCATCCTTCGTATGCCTCTCCTAACAATTGCATCCAATACAAGTTGTTTGGTGATATCCATTTGTATCTTCCTTGGACCACTTGTAGCCACCTCTGAATCTGCCTCTTGTATAAGTCCTTTTATCTTTTGCAATGCTTGCCTTGATGTGCCTCTTTACGCAGGATGCAAATGTTACCCTTGAGGTATCATCAATCTTGTTATATGTAGGTTAGTAGGCATACAATAGTACACCATAGCACCACACGTTCTTCTACATACAGGTTTGTTCTTGTAGTAGAAACAAGTTCGAGAGCCATATCCATCCATAGCATCACACATTCTTCTACATACAAGTTTATTCTTGTAGTAGAAACAAGCTAGAGAGCCATATCCATCCGTTGTGTTAAGCCCAGCGAGGATGAGGGAAGCTTCTGGGTGAGCTTACCTATTATTTGGAAAATTACAAAGTCCCAATAAATACTCTTATTAATCAAGATTTACTGAAATTGAGAATCATATCCATCCGTTGTTAAGCCTAGCGAGGACTTCTGTGTGAGCTTGCCGATTATTTCAAAAATTACAAAGTTCTAATAAATACTCTTATTAATCAAGGTTTACTGAAATTGAGCCAAGATAACAAGCTTACCTATCCATGATGTTGTATTCGATGTGCCATTCATAGTTCTACTTCCACATAAGGCATAAGTGCACTCAAATAAACCTCCACATGAGCTCTTTTATACTACTCCAGGAAACTTCACATGACTCTCCACTTGCAGGTTTCACCCAATAATGGCCATCATGTGCTTGCTCCATTTCTTGCATTGGAGAGGCTAAAGGATCACGTACATTCGGTAACTCAAAAGCCACGTTGCCATTATAGATTTGATGAATCTCTTCTACCTTCTCAATATGCATGCTTGCTAATAACATTGACAGAGAACACTTGCATGAGATTCCTTAAACAATAAGAATTTGACCACACTCTTTTGAAGTGGTGTACCTGCGGGAGAACCTTCTATTGTGTAAGATCAATAATGACTTGCTTTGGTGTGCTTGTTGTAGTGTCGTTTGACTCTCCTATTATTGGAACAACCAGGTATTCTATTGTTACATCTTTATCAAATATATAACATGGTTCCTCTCGAGTGGGTCTAGTTGACTAGATAGATATAAGATGATCTACATCATCATCTTGTGGTTTGATTGAAAAAACTTTCAATCCAGAACGAGGATATAACATTCCATCAAAATCATCAGGTTTAGTAATATAAAAATGTCCCTTCACAATTCTAACAATAAGATCATTCTCCAAACCTCCTACAAAAATGTGAAAAGTTGTGTTCTCCATGTCAATGACTAACTAAAAGAAGATAGAAGAGAAAAAGATTTCTATTTGCCAAGCACTATATCTCACAAAATCAACACAACAAACTAATGAAAACGAATTCGAATTTTAAACACTAAATCTAAACATATTATAATAAATTTCAAAAATATATTCATTAAAAATATTAATTTTGACAAACATAAAAACATTCTTCAATCATTATAAATAGTGTCATTAATGTAAAAAATCTAAAATCTATTTTTAATAATTATATTGAATAATAAATTTTTACATAACTAACTCCCATTAATAATTACTTTTTTAACTACCTTGAATTTTCATGAAAACATGTAATTTATATGTAATGGTCATACTATTGTGATTAAAATCATAATTTTATATAGCTATTCTATATAATATATAAAATTTTAAATAATGTCTCCTTTTTTGAGAGAGAGAGAGAAAAAAGAGAAAGAAAGAGAGATAGTCTATGGAGAGAGAGAGAGAGAGAGAGAGAGAGAGAGAGAGAGAGAGAGAGAGAGATGTGGTCGCCCCCCTAAGGGAGGGGAGGGTCCCCTCACTACCAAGTATGCCATCCCCTTTATGAAGATTTTCCAATAGTGTCGACAAGGGGTGAGATACGAATAATAGTTGTGGCCCTAAGTGGGGTTACCCTCACTAAGGGGGGCAATGTCGCCCTTAGTGAGGTGTCCCCCCACTAAGGGTGGCCGCCCTTAGTGAGGGGACCCCCCACTAAGGGTGGCCGCCCTTAGTGAGGGGACCCTCCCCTCACTTAAGGCCACCGCCCCCCCCCCCCCCCCCCTCTCTCTCTCAAACACCTCTCTTTCTTTTTGTTCCTAACCCTGAAATTTTTCAAACCCTATTTTTTTTCTCTATTTATAGGTTTCTCTCTATTTATAGCTCTCTCTCTATTTAATCTTTCTCTCTATTTAAGCTTTCTCTCTATTTATAGCTTTCACTCTATTTATATCTCTTCTTCCTTCGTTTATACTTTCTTGGTTTCTTTCTTTCTTTTTTCACTTTGTTTGTTTGGTCTCTTTCTCTCCTCTTCAAATCTCCTTCTGAGTGGTCTTATTTTACAATCCTCTTTCGAGCTCCTCTTTTCTACATGATGTCTTTCCAACTTGAACGAGGGACACAAGTGTTCTTAATGTTCAATAGCACCAAAGTAGCTACTGGGACCGTTTTGCATGTAAACCCCAGTTTGGATACCGTCCATGGAAGTCCTTTGCCACCTGGGGTCGATTGAGGATGTCAAAGTGGGAGAAGTATCTCTTCCTTTTCCCCTCGAATATGGTGATATTGGCACGTTAAATCAAACCATATGCTGCATCATTGTATGGCCCCAGCAGAGCGATTACGTAAGTGTTGTTATATCGTTTTCTCGCTTTTGCAATTATGCTCTTTTTTTGTGGGTGATTCTAAAAACTCTTTATAGCAAGTGATTGTGTTTTATATCTCTCTCCCACCTTTGCAATTATGCTATTTCTTTGGTGGTTTTGTTGTTGAGAATAGTTTGAAGCAAGCGATTGCATAAGTGATTGAGTAATTTGTCTTGTATATATTGATGTTTTTAGATTGATCCAAACATATCAAAGGAAACCCCACATCCAGACCGTGCATAACGCTTAAAGAGCACACCTGCCAGGACAAGCAAGGCAAGAAGTGACAAAAGTACAAAGAAGAGGAGGAAAATAGTGTAAGAAGATGATGATAAATATGCTCCTCCTCGAAGAAATCCACCATGCACTTCAAAAAAAGGTGCTTCTTCAAAATCCATGAAAGCAACAAAGGGAGTAGGAGAGGCGGAGGAGGTAATTGAAGGTGATAATGAAGACCACTTCATGATGGTGGTGACACATGCAACTTCAAAAAAAGGTGCTTCTTCAAAATCCATGAAAGCAACAAAGGGAGTAGGAGAGGCAGAGGAGGTAATTGAAAGAGAAGGTGATAATGAAGACCACTTCATGATGGTGGTGACACATGCAACTCGTTTGCGACTAGAACTCCTATATGATAGCCTAAATAGAGTAAAGGTAATTATTATCCACTTTTTACCAAATCTTGCATAAGGTATTTTTTTTAACTCCTAGCACAACCTATGTGTGTGTATTACAGGTAACCTATGTGTGTGTATTACAGGTGAAGAAATCCACTCCTTTTCCACCTATTCCCTTTGTGCAGACTTGTGCCTAACCCCTATATACGAAGAGTACAGTTTAGGTACAAGAAGCTAGCAAAGGAATTCTATACAAATGGCTATGTTTTCAATTGATGTAGGTTCATTTGCTCTATCTCCTCATCCCATAATCTTGTTAGAAAAGTAACGCAACATGACGTTAGTGCATGGGATGACATATGGAAAATGAGAAACGAGGAGTTTGAGAATGTGATCAAAGACACGGAGTGTGAATTTATGAGCAACAAGATGTTTATGTGTGGGATGACAATCATTGCGTTGTGGCATGGATGGAGGAGATTAGTAAATGTGAGTCATCTTAAATTGCTTACTTTTTCTTCTTGGTGTTAAGTTTTTTAGGACCATGGAGCATAAGAAAAGTATGGAGTGAGTGTGAGAAGGCACATCACCAAGTGAGAATTATCCCACATGCAAGAGAAAACCTAAGTTATACTCTCCTCGTATAAAAGGAGAACATTTCAAGAAATGGAATATAAGCACAACATCTCAAGTCTTCTTATGTGAGTACAAGTTTCCATCTTGTAACGTAACTGAACTTGAGTCTAAACTTAATTAGCACATAGTCATCACAATGAGTCTATCTCATTTTTATCCACCTTAGGTTAGCAATGTCATTAGAGTAGATTAGTATTGTGATTAGTGTAGAATTAGTTTATCATCAGATAGAATTGGATAGATTTCTTTTGTTTATGAGAGCTCGATCCGTGTATCACAACACCGAGGACAAACTTGATGGGACCAACTACCCATTGTGGTCCTATATGATGAGGCCTTTGGAATGTGGTCAGTGGTAGCGAAACTCGTCCTGTTTCACAACTACTAGTGCAACTAGGTGCCGCAAGTACATTTGAAGTAGAATCTAATACAAATGTGGCTCCTCCATATGCACCACCAATACCTTCCACTGCTTGCTCAAACGAGATGGGATGGAAGAGATGCACAGGCACATGCATTTCTTGCACTTTCTGTGAAGCGAAGCATTATTCCTCATATTCGCTCATGTAAGACTTCAAAACAGGCATGGGATGCACTTGCTGCATTATACCAGGTGTGCGGGTGCAATGAGTCACGTGTTGCATATCTGCGCAAAAAGTTGGAGTCTGAGCACATGAATGAGGAAGACTCAAATGAATGGCTTCTTGACCAAAATCAAAGATTTTAAGGAGTAGTTTGCTAGTGTGAATGAGATATATCTTGATAGTACATTGGTGCCCACAATTCTCAATGCATTGCCGGATTCTTATCAGAGTTTCGCCTCTACCCTTAGACTCATGATGAAGGGAAATCCAAATGCCCTCACATTCGATGAGTTGGTTTCGGTACTCTTGCAAGAAGAGCAGTCTAGGCAGAACAGATTTGTTATGCGAGTTGGTGACCAAGCTTTTGTTGCCGATTAGAAAGGCAAAGGTAAAGCTTCTTTGCATGGTGGGCTATAAGCCAAAATCAGAATCCTTAGGTAAGGATGTAGAGAAAGAAGGTGATAAGCCTAAAAAGAAGGATAAGTGTAACTATTGCAGGAAACCAGGGCACTACATAAATGAGTGCAAGAAAAGGCTAGAGAAGGAGAAAAAGAAAGAATCGGCATAGCTATGTGACTGATGCATCTGCACAAGTGCAGAGAAGAAGAAATCTACAAGTTTTACTCAAGATGATTGGGCATGGATTGTACATTGCAGTTATGACCCTTCTGTTCATAATATATGCATGTCAGTTTTGCAGAATCGGATGCTTGGAACTTTGACAGTGGTGTTAGTAAGCACATTACTTCACAAAAAAATTGATTCTCATCTGTGGAATCTATCCCAAGTGCAGGAACCATCACATGTGCAGATGGTTCCTCATATCTTGTCAAAGGAGTTGGTAGAGTTGTGCTCACTGCTGAAAATGGGGGCGCATTTACTCTTTCTAAAGTTTTATATGTGTCACGCATTAAGAAGAATTTGCTGTTAGTTTCAACCTTAGCCTTGTCAGGCTTGACGATGAAATTTGTGGATGACAAATGTACAGTTCAAGATAGAAATGATGGTTATTCTATCATTACCTCTCAGGTACCTTGTTTCATGGCCTATACAAGATGGATGTATTTGAGAAGTTACAGCATGATGCTTGCTCAGTCTTTACGACTCGTGCTATGAGTGATGTAGAATTATGGCATGCATAATTTGGCCATCTGAAGGCATAACAAACTGCCATATCATGCCTTCAAAGGCATGATATGGTGTCTGAGTTGCTAACTCTTGAGACCCCTCATAGATATGTATGTGAGGGGTGTATTCTTGGTAAAAATGCATCGGGCATCATTTTCAAAGAATGGATCTGTGAGAGCTGTTAAGAAATTATAGCTTATACATAGTGATGTATGTGGTCCTATGAGGACACTATCTATTGGGGGATATCTCTACTTCATCACTTTTATTGATGATTTCTCTAAATATAGCTGGGTGCATCCATTAAAGCAGAAGTCAGAGGTTTTTATGTGCTTTAGGCACTTTGCATCCATGGCTGAAAATGCATATGAATGTAAAGTTGGCATCCTTTGTTCAGATTAAGAGGGGGGAGTATATGTCCAAGGAATTTCATACATATATGGCTGAGAAAGGCATAAGGCATCAATGTACAATGCCATACACACCTTAGCAAAATGGTGTGGCTGAGAGGAAGAACATGTTTCTCATGGATGGCATGATGTATGGTGAAAGCCCAAGATTCACCTCATGGTTTTTTGGTTAGAGGCAACTATGTGTTGAACAAATGCCCTACTAAGGCCTTGCAGTCTAAAACTCCTTATGAAGCTTAGCATGGCAGGAAGCCTTCTATGGCTCATTTGCGTGTTTTTGGTTATCTTGCTTCTGCTCTTGTGCTTGAGCAACAATGCAATAAGCTTGATGATAAGGCAATTAAATGCATATTTGTGGGATACAGTTTAGAAAGCAAGGGATATAGACTCTACCATCCGGTCCTCAAAGCGGATTTTGGTAAGTAGAGATGTTGTTTTTGTCAAAAACTCAATTCAGCCCATGCTTTCATGCAAAAAATAGCAAAATGTATGCTCACATGACATGTTTGATTCGCTCCTACCTTTGTTTAATGGAGAGCAGCCATATGTAGAGCAATTGAATGCTCAACCAAGTGCTGAAATTCAGCCTTTGCAGGTGTAAAATTAGCCTACAAATTAGCCTTTTGATGAGGCAATTATTGAGGATATAGTGGATGAGGAGAGAGCAGCCATAGAAGAATCTAGGCATATGCCAAAATGGCTTGTGCAGACATTGGATAGCAAGTTGGTAGCTCCTTTACCTAGCAGAACTCATGGAGGTTCTCATCATGCAGGTTTGGCAACTTTGACACCATCTCTTTCCTTTCAAGGTGAACAAATTGCCAAAATTTAAGTGACCAAGGCAGACATGCCATAGCTCCACGCCACTCATAACACATTTGGCATTGACTGTACAAGCATTATGTGCCAATCTCTCATACTTGTCCAACCTATAAAGCCCATGGCTTAGAGTATCGGATACCATAGTGATGTCTTCCCCATGTCTTCTCACTCCAACCATGAACTATACACGTGTTGTCATCAACAAATCTGACCACTAGACCTACCCTAGCATCTTGAGATATCGAGCTCAACTAGTGTTGCAAACATTGATATCCCGCCTTGGTGATGTTAAAGAAAGTGGTACATGCTAGATAACAATGTAGACTACTTTCTAACTACCTTTTTGATTGCTTTTATAGTGTTGGATGATACTGAGATGTTGTCATAGCTAATTAGCACCATATAAATACTTAAAAACATTGTATACATACTTAAAATCACTAAATAGAAATACTACTATAAAGCATTGTTAACTGCTTGAATGATGAAAACAAAGATTGACTTTATTGAATATCAAGATCAAATACACATAAATAGAGAGTCTTTGAAACATAATAGATAATTAGATTGGACTAAAAAATGCTTGTATTACAAGATTAATTCTTGTGCACTATAACTTAGAATGAACTAGATGAACTCAAGGGCTAAGCCATGAACTGTTTACACGTGAAGTAGCTTAACACGTGAGGTGGATTAACACGTGAAGTGTTAGGCCGTGAAATGGCTTAACTCATGAAAAGGCTTAACACATGAATTGTTAGCACATGAAGTGTTAGGCCATGAAATGTTTAACATGAAGTGTTAGGCCATAAAATGTTATTTCGTGAAATAGTAGTCTGTGAACTATCAGACTGGGATTCATGGTGGCTAGACGATTATGATGTGATTTGCACTATTCCTTGAGTGATATCGTGAAACAACAAATTGCTGTTTCACATTATAAATCCCGTAAGTTATTTGATGAGAAGTGATTTGAGGAAATGATGCAATAGGAAGTTTAAAAGAAAAAAGGGAAAGAACAAGTAGCAGATGCAAGCATTAGGGTCAAGATCATGTGCACATAATCGTAGATTTGTTCAATTGATAAGTATGATTGAAGTATTCCATAGGTAAGTTGAGACCTCCTACCAGAGTGATGTGACCGCATGCAAGCAAACGATGATGGTGATGTGCAGGTCGGACAGGGTGTCGATGATTTTGCAAGCACTCAGGCGATGGCGGAGGAGAACTCTCAAAAAAGATGATGAAAGATGCATGAAAGAGGAAAGGTGAAGTATTTGTGATCTAGCTGTCAGCATCGGCGGCCACCTTGATTGGGTATGACATGTGTCAAAGTGCAATATGTGGAGGCTTTTTGACTGTTTCACAGTGTGAACTAGCATGAGTCGGTTCACGGCGGCAGCGTGAACTAGCTTCTTGAAGTGTTTCACGACTTGAAATAGCTTGGAGTGGTTCACGACGTGAACTAGACTCATTCCTCTTGCATTCAAATGGTGATACCCTATGGATTCCTATATGCTCAAACATTCTCACAATGCATTTAGAGGAGCAGAACGTACACGTGAAACCTTTAAACATTTTCCAGAGTGTGAAATGCATACCCCTTTACCTTATACTTCTTTAGAGTTATTGCTTGGGGCTAGGTACTTCTTGTCGTCTTCCTCCCTTTTACTACCATGATGGGAACCAAGTTTGTACTTTGGAGCTTGTGGGTATGTGTTGTTGTAACCGCCTTAGTTCGGAGTGAGAACTTCTAAGCTTTCCTTCCATCCAGTGGAGGAGTCTGTCTACTGAATCCTAGTGAACCTGTTAATTATGATTCATGTTCATGTGCATGTGCATGTGAGTGCACATCTGCATTACCTTATTCCACCACTTGCTCAACTTGATCTCTTTGGTGGGTGATATTGGAGGGGTCGCACTCTTCTGCTTTCTTTGTTTGAGCAGTTTCTTCTTCCATACCAATTTTGGTGCTACCTTGATAGTAGCTAATTTAGCTGGGACTTGAGTTTGCATGTGTTTATGGCTCTCTTTTGTTCTATTGGAGGTACATGACACATTGGATCTTGGGTTGGTTTTTGGTACCCATACCTTTGTATATCCTTGATATAGAAGTCCTGTGTTGCTGGTAAGTCTTTTCTGACCCACTGCTTTTGAATGTCGAGTGGTGTACATGCGTACTTGGGATTGCTGCTTCCTCTCCTTGGATTGTTTTCCTTGTCTTTTGTCTATAGATTTGCTTTCCTGCTTTGACACCCACGGGTTTTTATCCTTCTTATAGTATTCTTGTGCTTGAAGCTGGGACTTGGGAACCCATTGTTGTTTGACTAGGATACATTCGTTGTCTTTGCTGTGGTTCTCTTGACTGGGATGATGTTTTGACGTGGATGCCTATTCTGTTGATTCGTCTGCTTTGCTTGGCATTGGTGGCTCCATGTCGCATGTAACAACCTATTTTCCATTATTCAATGGACTCCATAGTGGAAGGGTGATGGTTTCTTTGCCATGGAGTTATACTTCCCGTTTTGCCCATTGGATGTGACAGTTGTTGCTGGTGCAAATCTAGGATCGTCCAAGAATAATCTCCTCTTGCATGGTTCTTGTAGGCATAACAAATACCTTCTCGACCAAGGGATTATTTATAATTGAGATGTTTATATTCAAAAATCCCATTGTTTGCGTAGCAGATAGATGCACACTATGAACCTATGCATTAGTTGGGTTTGTTTATAGCTACCCATGTCTCATAGGAAATCAAGTCACGACTTGACCCCATATCAATCAATGCGATGTTTGTCATGTGACTACCCTTTGTAGAGACAATTGCATTGAGTCGTGCAACTTCAATATCTAGATCATCCTTATCAAGCAAGGTGAGTGAAGCCATGTTCACGTGTAGCGTTCCCCCTTGGAGTCTTTGTTTTGCTTCAGCTTCCCTTGCCTTGGCTTCCTCATGAACTTGTCCAATTTTTTTCTTGACTAGCTCTTTCTTTTGTTTTAGAAGATGGTCTTGTGTGAGCATTTCTTGGGTTAGGGGTGCATAATATCTTTTGAGTTTACTTCCATTGATATATCTCTCCATTTCTACCTCATCGATGGTTGAGGGGTGATTTTGGACACTCTAAAAAGCCCTAACCCTCTGTATTTTAGTTTCTTTTTCTTGGTGCTTCCAACACCATACATTAGGAAGAGGTTCCCCATTTCCAGTTCTTTGTGTTTCAGGTTATGGTCAAACCAGTGTTTTCTCCATAGTTTTTTGACCATAAGCCTATGCGATGCAATTAGCTAGGTTTTATCAAGTTTCTCTAAGTCAACCAACCTCTTGGCTAACTCATTCTCTGCTGTGAGCTGTTCCTATACTGTAGTAAAGTAAGCTTGGAACTAAAAATTCCATAGGCATTACCGCATCAATGCCATAACCTAAACGAAAGGGAGTGTATCCCATCTCTACCTTATACAATGTACTATAGGCCCATAGTGCTGCAGTTAGCTTGTGTTCCCAATCCATGCGAGTTGCTTCTAAAGTCTTAGTCAAGATAGTACACAAAATCTTGTTTATGCTCTCTGCTTGGCCATTTGCTTATGGGTAACAAGGTGATGATTTTTGATGGACTACAAGGAATCCTGTGAGTAACTATTCAATCACCTGAAATGTGAACCCCGGTCACTCACTAATTCTAGTGGGCAGCCAAATCTGGAAATAATATGTTCATATAAGAACTTGGCCATAGTTCGAGCATCAGCTCTTTTAGAGGCTCTCGTCTCCGCCGACTTAGTGAAATAATCCGTGGCCACAATCACATAATGGGCTTGTGTGATGGATGCGCTACTGGACTAATAGGTCCAACAAAATCAATACCCCATTTCTTAAAGGGTTACCTTACAATTATAGGGGTAAGTGGCATCCTGTCCTTCTATTGCGGAATAGCAAACCACTGACATTCCTCACATGTTTTCATAAATTCTATGGCGTCTTCGAATAACGTAGGCCACCATAGTCCTACTTGAAGTACATTATGCATTGTAGCTTCCTAGCAAAATGTCCTCCGACTATTTTTGAGTGTGCTTCTTCTAAAATTGTGATGAACTCGTCTTCTCACACACATCTCTTGAGGATATCGTCTTTGCCCAGCTTATATAGTTCTCCTGATAAGGTGCGACCAGTTTAATAAGTCGATGCATCTTATCTTTGTTCAAAGGTTGATCTTGTGGGAAACCATGAGCTAGGTATTCTAATATTTCCTCACTCCCCTTAGGCACCATATCAATTTTGAAAAGACATGCATCTGAGAGATCATCATCAATGCCCGTTATATAGGTTCTCCATTTGGAATTCTAGACATATGGTCTGGTAAAACATGTTGTGTTCCTTTTCTTAGTGAACTTAAAGTCAAATTCGAGGAGTAAAAGAAACCAGTGTGTGATTCTCCCCGTGGTGCAAAGCTTATTCACTAAATATAATAAGGCCTAGTGATCAATAAAGAATACAAACTTGTTGGCCAATAAGTAATGTCAGTATTTCTTTACAGCATAAACCATGGCCAACCCTTCACACTTGTGGTTGTGGTATAGTTTATCTCCATATCATTTAGTTGACGAGACTGGCAAAGCAAATTGGGTAATCCAATTGCCCAGGTTGCAACAATATGCATCTTATAGCAGAATTTGATACATCGATGTGCACATGGAATACAAGATCCCAGTTGGGTGGTCTCAGAATTGGTGCACTAGCCATAGCCTTGTTCAGCTTATCATATGCATATTGACATTCCTCGTTCCCCATTCAAAGACGATGAGTAGTCTATAAAATGGCATGGCAATTTTAGCATAGAATATGATGAATTGTTTGATAATACCCAACATGTCCCATAAACTATTGTACACCCTTGTAGTTTGTTGGTGGGAGTAATTCCAAGATCAACTTCACTTTGCTCCTCGTCAGTGGAAATACCATTCTTAGACACAATAATGTGCCCTAAGATTACACCATGTTTGACCCCAAATTGATACTTTAAAAGGATATACCTGTTATGGTGGATTGGGATTGTGGCATTCGTGTCATCACTCTCATAATACTAGTCCAATTGGTTGACATGTATTTTGATGAATTTGGGTGCTCCCCACTCCTCAGGCACCATGTTCTTCTGTGCTAGAGGTGACTGAATCTCTTATGTATTGGACATTGGGTTTATTCTTCCTTTTACCCAGTCCTTGACATCTACCCACAATGCTGACATGTTGCGTAGCAATGGTCCTAGTGACATTTTGACATTTGTGGACAATATGGTTACAAAATTGCCTATGTCTCAAGGTTCTGTGGCAAGTGAGGGATCCTTCCACGTGTTTGGCATATATTCAACACTAGGGAATGAATGGATCGACAAATCTTGATCTTCCTCCTCAAACATTCTTGCCATGAGGTCACTATGAGTCTCTTCTTCGGACTCTTCTACAATTGGAGTAGGCACATCCAACGTCCTTTCTTTAAATGGCTCATTTTGTGGATAAACTGTATCCCTAGCCTTGTTAGCCCTTAATTTGGCTTCATGGCTGCATTGACATTCCTAAATAAGAGCGGAGAATTAGGATATTCTCCAGCACCTTTGGGGGTTTCTGGTCTCTCTTTTGGCTGCTTATCTGGTTTTGGTACTTGGTCATCTCCTTCCTTTGATTGGGTGGATCTGGTGTCAATAGTATCTTCCTTAGATCCATCCTAAATTATGACCATGGTACCACCATTGGCCACCTTTTTCACTTTTCTCCTTCTTCTCATCTTAGAGGTTGTAACACCTCCTGGGGTTTTCCCTTTGTCCCCTTGTTTCACTTGGGTGCATGTCAGGACATTCAGTGGCATGATGTTTCCAAGCTGCACACTTATAGTCCTGATGGTAGCATGGTTAGAAATAGACGTAGGGCCATTGGCACGATATGGGCAGTCCTTGATCAAATGATCAACACCACACTTAACAGATGAAAGTGTTGGCATGTCGTTTTGCACTGCAATTGGCTAGGTTTGGCCAGCATTAGCCACATTCTTTAGAGGACACTTCGCTACACGATGAGGTCAATTATAATGGAAACATTGTATGGTTCCCCTTCTCATAGTTGAGTTTATGTCTTTTCCTTTCCACTGTATCGTGGTTTGAAACACTGGTACTAGCGTGCTATTTTGTATGACATAGTACTATGGTGTGATCTCCATGGCCTCCTTATTGTAGTCGTTATTGACTTCCACCTTGCACATGACTTCTCCCTCTTCCAAGGGTTCCTCGATCAACACCTGATTGATCTTGTGCTGTGGAGGCTGTGGTGATAGGATAGGTGTAGGCAACGGCGACATGTCCTACATTTTGAACATCCCCCTTGGTAAGTAGGACGTATTTGGCTACCCTCCTGTAGCTGCATTGGTTTGCATTGGTGGTGCTGGTATAAGGCTAAAGGCACTCTGGGTGTTGGTACTTGTGCTAGAGGTTGGATCCTCCGATATCTGCACATGGCAGTGTCATGGTTCCCTAGTCTCTGACAGTGAGCACAATAAAGTAATTGCCTTAGTCTTAGGTGAGGGCATTCAGTGCTCGTGTGATTTTGTCTACAAATAGAGCACCAAATCAACTCTCTCCAGGGGTAGAGATGGGCATTCCTTAATGCTTCTCTCCCATCCCTGACCTTTAACTTCTCCAAGATGGCATTACTAAGTTCCTCGACTGTCATGTTGCCAACTTACTTGCTCTTGGATCCCGCATCCTAATGACTAGATACTTGTGATGCTACCACTATTAAAGTTGCCTTGGCATCTTTTGGTTGCGGGCAGTAAATCAAGCATGTTATCCTCATATTCAATCGCCAACTTACATGTATCTAGAGTGGTCGGTCAGATAATCATGCATCTTATGATCTCGAACTCCTCTACGGAAGCAGGGAAATATTTGATCATGAGTTAGCCTTTCCCTCACTTTACATCTTGAGTTTAAGTGTTTGAGCCGAGAAACATAATCTCGCATGGACACATTTTCTTTTTGCTTGATGTTGTGGAGCTGTGCCACAGGACTCCACCTATCACCGCTTCAAGCAAAGCTCAGTATGAACACATTCTTAAGCCAAGTGAAGTTGACTTTATCCTCAGGCTTTAGTGTTCGATACCATTGGTGGGCTTTAGTGTTCGATACCATTGGTGGGCTTTACCTTCTAGGGTTAGAGAAAAAGCACGTATCTTGGTTACATCACTCATTGGTCCACGTGTTTCACAAGTTGACTCAAAGACCTCTATGTGTTGGATCGGATCCCCATCACCTAAGAATTTTTGCACAAGCTTTGAAATGATGTGTGGCTGCATGTGAGATGTTGTGGATTCAAGGGTAGTGCCTAGTTCCCTAACAATGCCTCTGCTCATTTCTATAGCCATATTCAATAGATCCGCCCTTGTGATCGCTTTTAGATATGTGTTAGGATCCACAATTGGCCTCTGAGGAGATACCCCCCCTCCTACCTAGACCTCGTCCTCTTCCCGTATTGGTTCTTTGATTCAATTCGAGTCTATGGTTGGGTCCAAGTAAATCCTCATCACCTAGCTCATTATTAGCGGCCTTAGCCTGCCTTTGTTGGATTAAAAGTTCCATGCTTTGCAAGAATGTGGGGTCATTGATCATCTCTTGGATATCCTCTCTTTTGTAAAGCCGATCCTCTCCTCCTACAGATGCCCTAGGTAGATTGTCCACCTTTTCTTTGTGTTTCAAAGCTTTCATTAGCCTTTGATTCCTCATTGATGGGTTCTAGCATTGGTATCCCTCCTTGTGTCATCCCCATCCACATGTCATCAGTGGAATTTCTAGATGTTTTTATATCCTTGCCACGTGGTCGCAACAACAAAGTCAAATTATCCATTTCCCTCTATTCTGCCATCGTTCTTCATGTGGAATTTCTAGATGTTTTTATATCCTTGCCACGTGGTCGCAACAACAAAGTCAAATTATCCATTTCCCTCTATTCTGCCATCGTTATTCATGTGTTGAGATCTTGCCTTTTTAAGCTCAGTAGCCGTAATTGTTGCTCTGCTTCAGCCACCTTCAAGTCCACTTCCACTTCCTCATGGGGAAGAAGATTTGACTTATTTTGGTAGCATTTTCCTTATCCCTCCTAACCCAAGAGGTCATCCTACTAATCCTCACTGTATTAGCATTCCTCAGGCAAGAAGGTTGGGTTGGTAAATCCTATCTTAGACCGTGTCTTGCACTTGTTGATGGGCCTATGCCCATAGATTATGCTTCATCTTCCGTACCGTTCTCTGGAGACCAAAAAATCCCTTGGCTATATCAAAGATTCTGCTAGACTTTGTAGGAGAAGCTGGTTTTTCTTCCTCTCCAAAGCTAGAGAATCTTAGCTCTTCTTCCATAGATTCTTTGCTACTTATTTCTATGGTGGTTAGATTTCTCCAAGCTGCAATACTCAATTGAGTGCTCACTGAGCAACCTAAACCAACACTTCTTTGGTAAGAAGAACGTAGGTGATTTGATGGACTGTTTTCGGGGGTAGGGTCATCTCTAATGAGTTTCCCTGACCTTAAGTGCATGAGAATGTGTTTCAACAGGCTAAATCACTACTCTAACTGCTACGATTAGTTTTTTGTCGAGACTATAGTTCACATCGTGAAGTAGTAGACTATGTCATGTCGTGAATGGTGTTTCACGCAATGGACCACTCGTGTTTCATGCTTTGAAATCTCAACCTAGAATTGTAGTAATTCGAGTCGGGGCAACTCTTATGGTGTACTTATGAACTTCTCACCACTAGTCTGACAACTCTTACTTTGTGAAAAAAACTTTTCTCACCGCCCACCGCCGTGAAATAACAGGTCTCCGTGAACTAGTAGAGTGTAGCTCACGTTATGAACTAGATGGTGTTTCTTCACGTCATGAACTAGTTTGTGTTTCACGTTGTGGATGCAAAGCCAGTTCCTCCACACTCCACCGACCGCTTCGACCGCCGTCACCATCGGTGCCCTCCGATGACTCTGACTGCCGTTTTGTGAGGTGAAAAGAAGAAAGAAAGACCAGCCTCTATAGCCCTTCACCTCCCAAACTTGGAAACAACTACACAAACGGAGGCACCACCAGCCACCGGCTGGAACGCTTCTCACACTTCACCACCCAACCCACGCCAGATAGACAGCACAAAAACAGGGGCACCATAGACCAAGCAAACACCCAGCACTATATTCCAGTCAAAACATTTCATACAAGCTTCTCCCAACACAGAAGCCTTACTCACACAACCATAAACAAAACACTCAGACCTGTCACTGCCGAGGATACACCACATCCCCAATCACCACGAACCTCTCGCCTGCCTGCTGTACCAATCACACCAAAAAGAACCCGACCACTCTCTCTTCAGAAGGCGCCCACACCAGCTAACCCTGCAGCCCATCACTTCTGTGTGTGTCGCCAGAGCAGCTACCCAAACATCTCTCTCTCTGTCTCTGTGCTGATCCTCTGTCACCTGCAGCTTATCTGCAGTGCTATCGGCCCACCACCAACGACCCACCACCAAGCAGCAACACCTGTCCTTCTCTATCCAGTCGGTTTCCCCTCTGCTTTCTTCTGGCTTCACCTACGCGGCCCACACAGCCTCTCGTAGATCACCTTTGCTTCCATCCAGCTACGGCCTACACCAACTATTCGTAGGCCACTCTCTCTAGCCCATCACCCCACGAGGCTTCAGCACCTGCAGCTCTCCATCTAGGCGGCTCCCACAGCCTTCGCCAGCAACAACTGCCTCTTCGCATCCTCTTCACCAAAGAAGCCCCCCGGCTCCACTCTTCAGTCAACTGTGCTAGCTCTGTTTGCTCACGAACCCTCTTTCTTCAGGGCGGCTGCACCAACCTGCTCTGCATAGCCCGGGCCCCTACGCTTCCGAGGCCGTTAGCCCTTCGACTTGACGCCAGTCCACTAGCTTTAGCGCCAACCTCACACTCCTTGCACTGTCAGCCCGTGCCCCAGCAGCTAACCTGTGCTCGCCTCGCCACTGTCGACCAGCAGCTCCCACTTCTCTCCTTGCACTTTAGCCATGCCAGCCCACACGTCGGCACTCTTCTCTTCACATGGGAGGCCCCACCACCTCTGCAGCCCGTCAATCCGACTACCAGCTGCGCTCCACAAGCGGCTACCTGCCACGCCCTTGCGGCCTTCTCTGCAATACCTGCTGTTGCGCCCAAGAGCCCCCAGCAACAACACGGCGGCCTCACCTTTTGTCTCCAACTGACTGCTGCGCGCCGACTCGCACGCCGACTCGCACTCGCCAGCTTCTAGATTTGCTTCCTTCACGTGCTGGCCAGCGCTGGCGTCCAAGCAAACAGCTAAGTGGCCTCCAATAAATTGGCCACGTTGTCATCATTTTTTCTATTTTCTTTTAAGGCCTACAAGATGGCTGCCCATATTCCTTCCATTTCACACCAATGCTCAAGGCTACATTGGCCACTTTATCATTAATTTACCCATGCTCCACATACTTCTCAATTGCAGCTTACGAGTGCCCAATTATACTTGGGACGCGCACACAAATTCAGACAACCGAGCAGCTGAAACCATCTCCAGCCAACCATGCTCCGGACAGGCCTCAAAACAAAACCATCTATAAAATCACTCTGCCAATGCATTCAAAGCCAACCTCTTCACACCTGCCATGCATTCATATATATATAAGCCCGAAATACCTCTCAGAAAAATGCCTGACATACTTTGCCAACCCCCCATCTGCTAGAGCATTCATGCTCAGCAGCAAAAGATAAAGTCCAGTAGCTATCCACCAGGATCAAAAGGAAACAGCAACTCACCATCCCATTCCCCAACATCCATGAAACAGCAACTCACCATCCTATTCCCCAACATCCATGAAACACAATGACTGCCTTACTACATACCAAACATCAACCATATGTGCCACAAAATCATCCACGTCCACTTCACTCACAGCAAACCTCCTCGTTTTCAAAAACTGTGGCATTGCAGCATTTAGCATCCAATCCATCAACACCAATGAAGGCCAGGTTCCAACATCTTGACCTTTATCCACACCCTTTCCAGCAGTAGTGTCCACAAGCACTTCCAGCTCTTGTACTTCAGGCATCTCTTCACAACCATGCAGCTCAGCTGGTTCAGAATCCTTGTCATCCCAGGGACTTTGCCTTTAGCATTTCAGCAACACGCATAGAAGCCTTAGCTACACTCTCAACCATATCTGCATCCATCTCTATCTCTGGCTCCTGTTCATTAAGGCTAGCAACTTCCCATATATCATCCTCAAGCACACTACTCTCATCACAACACTCTTCATCGGCCAAATCTACATGCATACCTTCTTGAGTGTTGCCAACCCCCCCTGGTATCATCGTCCAAAGACTCCCCAGCACATAATGCATCCGATGGAAAAACATCCACATCATCCATCGCTGGTACCATACCATCATCAAGTTGTCCACCAAGAAAATCCAAGATAATAGGATCTTCCTCCATACTCTCCACATCTGCATCACAAATCGTCTTCACTTCATCACAAGTCTCTACCCCATCCTCCTCCCTTATAGAATCTGGCAAAGAATCATCCTCAAAGCATCCTATATCTAGCTCCTTTTCCTTCTTATCATCAGCCAATCCCAAGGCATCATCCTCTTTACTTCCATGTGCATGCATGTCATCCAGATCCAAAGAAGAATCCATTGGCAACTCCTCATCTTGCTTTTCAACCTGCACATCCTTAGCTTCAATCGCATCATCAATCTTCTCATCCACCTTCACCTGCTTTAAAGACTTTGGAAAAAAATCAAAAGGCACATAAAACATCCCCCTTTGCACCTGTATAGGCCTTTGAGGTTCTTGTCTAATCAATCTTTGCATAGAACTCTTATTCACCTCAACCAAATTTACCTGCATATCCCTTGTAGACACAACACCTTCATACGGATAAATACCCATCTCCATCTGCTTCAAAATCTTGCCTTCCTTTTCCCTAGCAACTCTAACAGCATCATCAAAAGACTTGGGACTTTTTAACTCAACCCTAACCTTTAAATGGGGTAGCAAACCATCAATAAACAAGCTCTTTTTCAGGAACATAGGAGGAACTTCCTGCTTTAATGTCATACACCACTTACTCCACAAACATGTAAATACCTTCACAAAATCATCCAGTGATTGCCCATAGACCTACTTCAAGATGCTCAACTCCTTCCAAAGTACACTAGAATCCTCCGCCGCTTGCTGAAAATCCAAAAGGCCTTCTTTCAACCTATCTAAGGTCAAAACACCAGCATCATGTGCTTCAAAATCCATAAACCAGCTTCGGGCATCTCCCTTCAAGAAAATCTTTATCAGCCTCAAAACCTACTCTTCATCTGTCACATGATTGCTAATGCATGCCAACTCCATCTGCTCCAAAAAGTCAACCACATCTTCATCCTTCTTGCCATGAAATTCTAGATAAGACCACATCATGAAAACCTGTAACAATCCCTGAGCTCTCCTCAGTGGAACATACGCCCTTCTAGGCAAAGAACATCACCACAGCTATCCTCAGTGGGGGCACCAGAAGGATGTGAGGTGAAAAAAGAAAGAAAGACCAGCCTCTATAGCCCTTCACCTCCCAAACTTGGAAACAACTATACGAACGGAGGCACTACCAGCCACCGGCTGGAACGCTTCTCACACTTCACCACCCAACCCACGCCAGACAGACAGCACAAAAACAGGGGCACCATAGACCAAGCAAACACCCAGCACTATATTCCAGTCAAAACATTTCATACAAGCTTCTCCCGACATAGAAGCCTTACTCACACAACCATAAACAAAACACTCAGACCTGTCACTGTGCTGAGGATACACCACATCCCCAATCACCACGAACCTCTCACCTGCCTGCTGTACCAATCACACTAGAAAGAACCTGGCCACTCTCTCTTCAGAAGGTGCCCACACCAGCTAACCCTGAACTCCTCTGCAGCCCATCACTTCTGTGTGTGTCGCCAGCAGCAGCAACTCAGCAGCTACCCAAACATCTCTCTCTCTGTCTCTGTGCTGATCCTCTGTCACCTGTAGCTTGTCTGCAGTGTTACTGGCCCACCACCAAGCAGCAACACCTGTCCTTCTCTATCCAGTCATGGTTTCCCCTCTGCTTTCTTCCGGCTTCACCTACGCGGCCCACACCAGCAGCCTCTCGTAGATCACCTTTGCTTCCATCCAGCTACGGCCTACACCAACTGTTCGTAGGCCACTCTCTCTAGCCCATCGCCCCACGAGGCTTCAGCACCTGCAGCAGCTCTCCATCTAGGCGGCTCCCACAACCTTCGCCAGCAAACAACTGCCTCTTTGCATCCTCTTCACCAGAGAAGCCCCCCGGCTCCACTCTTCAGTCAACTGTGCTAGCTCTATCTGCTCATGAACCCTCTTTCTTCAAGGCGGCTGCACCAACTTGCTCTGCATAGCCCGGGCCCCTACGCTTCCGAGGCCGTCAGCCCTTCGACTTGATGCCAGTCCACTGGCTTTAGCGCCAACCTCACACTCCTTGCACTGTCAGCCCATGCCCCAGCAGCTAACCTGTGCTCGCCTTGCCACTGTCGACCAGCAGCTCCCACTTCTCTCCTTGCACTTCAGCCATGCCAGCCCACACGTCGGCACTCTTCTCTTCACATGGGAGACCCCACCATCTCTGCAGCCCGTCAGTCCGACTACCAGCTGCGCTCCACAAGCGGCTACCTGCGCGACGCCCTTGCGGCCTTCTCTGCAATACCTGCTGTTGCGCCCAAGAGCCCCCAGCAACAACACGGCGGCCTCACCTTTTGTCTCCAACTGCTCTGCTACGCACACTCGCCGACTTCTAGATTTGCTTCCTTCACGTGCTGGCCAGCGCTGGCGTCCAAGCAAACAGCCAAGTGGCCTCCAATAAATTGACCACGTTGTCATCATTTTTTCTATTTTCTTTTAAGGCCTACAAGATGGCTGCCCATATTCCTTCCATTTCACACCAATGCTCAAGGCTACATTGGCCACTTTATCATTAATTTACCCATGCTCCACATACTTCTCAATTGCAGCTTACGAGTGCCCAATTATACTTGGGACGTGCACACAAATTCAGACAACCGAGCAGCTGAAACCATCTCCAGCCAACCATGCTCCGGACAGGCCTCAAAACAAAACCATCTACAAAATCACTTTGCCAATGCATTCAAAGCCAACCTCTTCACACCTGCCATGCATTCATATATATACAAGCCCGAAATACCTCTCAGAAAAATGCCTGACATACTTTGCCAACCCCCCCCATCTGCTAGAGCATTCATGCTCAGCAGCAAAAGATAAAGTCCAGTAGCTATCCACCAGGATCAAAAGGAAACAGCAACTCACCATCCCATTCCCAACATCCATGAAACACAATGACTGCCTTACTACATACCAAACATCAACCATATACCAAACATCAACCATATGTGCCACAAAATCATCCACGTCCACTTCACTCACAGCAAACCTCCTCGTTTTCAAAAACTGTGGCATTGCAGCATTTAGCATCCAATCCCTCAACACCAGTGAAGGCCAGGTTCCAACATCTTGACCTTTATCCACACCCTTTCCAGCAGCAGTGCCCACAAGCACTTCCAGCTCTTGTACTTTAGGCATCTCTTCACAACCATGCAGCTCAGCTGGTTCAGAATCCTTGTCATCCAGGGACTTTGCCTTTAGCATTTTAGCAACACGCATAGAAGCCTTAGCTACACTCTCAACCATATCTGCATCCATCTCCATCTCTGGCTCCTGTTCATCAAGGCTAGCAACTTCCCATATATCATCCTCAGGCACACTACTCTCATCACAACGCTCTTCATCAGCCAAATCTACATGCATACCTTCTTGAGTGTTGCCAACCCCCCTGGTATCATCGTCCAAAGACTCCCCAGCACATAATGCATCCGATGGAAAAACATCCACATCATCCATCGTCTCGCTGGTACCATACCATCATCAAGCTGTCCAAGAAAATCCAAGATAATAGGATCTTCCTCCATACTCTCCACATCTGCATCACAAATCGTCTTCACTTCACAAGTCTTTGAGGTTCCTATCTAATCAAGCTTTGCATAGAACTCTTATTCACCTCAACCAAATTTACCTGCATATCCCTTGTAGACACAACACCTTCATACGGATAAATACCCATCTCCATCTGCTTCAAAATCTTGCCTTCCTTTTCCCTAGCAACTCTAACAGTATCATCAAAAGACTTGGGATTCTTCAACTCAACCCTAACCTTTAAATGGGGTAGCAAACCATCAATAAACAAGCTCTTTTTCAGGAACATAGGAGGAACTTCCTGCTTTAATGTCATACACCACTTACTCCACAAACATGTAAATACCTTCACAAAATCATCCAGTGATTGCCCATGGACCTGCTTCAAGATGCTCAACTCCTGCCAAAAGCACACTAGAATCCTCCGCGCGCTTGCTGAAAATCCAAAAGGCCTTCTTTCAACCTGTCTAAGGTTAAAACACCAGCATCCTGTGCTTCAAAATCCTTAAACCAGCTTTGGGCATCTCCCTTCAAGAAAATCTTTATCAGCCTCAAAACCTACTCTTCATCTGTCACATGATTGCTAATGCATGCCAACTCCATCTACTCCAAAAAGTCAACCACATCTTCATCCTTCCTGCCACGAAATTCCGGATAAGACCACATCATGAAAACCTGTAACAATCCCTGAGCTCTCCAGTGGAACATACGCCCTTCTAGGCAAAGAACATCACCAGAACTATCCTCAGTGGGGGCACCAGAAGGATGTGAGGTGAAAAAAAGAAAGAAAACCAAGACTCTATAGCCCTTCACCTCCCAAACTTGGAAACAACTACACGAACGGAGGCACCACCAGCCACCGGCTGGAACGCTTCTCACACTTCACCACCCAACCCACGCCAGACAGACAGCACAAAAATAGGGGCAGCATAGACCAAGTAAACACCCAGCACTATATTCCAGTCAAAACATTTCATACAAGCTTCTCCTGACACAGAAGCCTTACTCACACAACCATAAACAAAACACTCAGACCTGTCACTGCCGAGGATACACCACATCCCCAATCACCACGAACCTCTCGCCTGCCTGCTGTACCAATCACACCAGAAAGAACCCGGCCACTCTCTCTTCAGAAGGCGCCCACACCAGCTGACCCTCAACTCCTCTGTAGCCCATCACTTCTGTGTGTCTCGCCAGCAGCTACCCAAACATCTCTCTCTCTGATCCTCTGTCACCTGCAGCTTATCTGTAGTGCTACCGGGCAAGCAGCAACACCTGTCCTTCTCTATCCAGTCACGGTTTCCCCTCTGCTTTCTTCCGGCTTCACCTACGCGGCCCACACCAGCCTCTCGTAGATCACCTTTGCTTCCATCCAGCTACGGCCTACACCAACTGTTACTCTCTCTAGCCCATCGCCCCACGAGGCTTCAGCACTTGCAGAGCAGCTCTCCATCTAGGCGGCTCCCATAGCCTTCGCCAGCAACTGCCTCTTCGCATCCTCTTCACCAGAGAAGCCCCCTGGCTTCACCAGAGAAGCCCCCCCGGCTCCACTCTTCAGTCAACTACGCTAGCTCTGTCTGCTCACGAACCCTCTTTCTTCAGGGCGGCTACACCAACCTGCTCTGCATAGCCCGGGCCCCTACACTTCCGAGGCCGTCAGCCCTTCGACTTGACGCTAGTCCACTGGCTTTAGCGCCAACCTCACACTCCTTGCACTGTCAGCCCGTGCCCCAGCAGCTAACCTGTGCTCGCCTCGCCACTGTCGCGACCAGCAGCTCCCACTTCTCTCCTTGCACTTCAGCCACGCCAGCCCACACGTCGGCACTCTTCTCTTCACATGGGAGGCCCCACCACCTCTGCAGCCCGTCAGTCCGACTACCAGCTGCGCTCCACAATTACAACGCCCTTGCGGCCTTCTCTGCAATACCTGCTGTTGCACCTAAGAGCCCCCAGCAACAACACGACGGCCTCACCTTTTGTCTCCAGCTCTGCTGCTGCGCCGACTCGCCAGCTTCTGGATTTGCTTCCTTCACGTGCTGGCCAGCGCTGGCATCCAAGCAAACAGCCAAGTGGCCTCCAATAAATTGGCCACGTTGTCATCATTGTTTCTATTTTCTTTTAAGGCCTACAAGATGGCTACCCATATTCCTTCCATTTCACACCAATGCTCAAGGCTACATTGGCCACTTTATCATTAATTTACCCATGCTCCACATACTTCTCAATCGCAGCTTACGAGTGCCCAATTATACTTGGGACGCGCACACAAATTCAGACAACCGAGCAGCTGAAACCATCTCCAGCCAACCATGCTCCGGACAGGCCTCAAAACAAAACCATCCACAAAATCACTCTGCCAACGCATTCAAAGCCAACCTCTTCACACCTGCCATGCATTAATATATATACAAGCCCGAAATACCTCTCAGAAAAACGCCTGACACCGTCACTGCCGGTGTGCTCCAACCACTCCGACCGCCAGTGCCCTCCGCCCGACCGCCATCACCGCCAGTGTGCTCTGACCACTCCGACCGTCAGAGCCCTCCGACTACTATGACCACTTCGACCACCGATGTGCTCCGACCACTCTGACCCCCGGTGCCCTTCGATGGCTCCGACCGCCGGTGCCCTCTGATGACTCCAATCACCGTCACCGTCGGTGCCCTCTGACCGCCAGTGCTCTTCGACCCCTCTGACCACTGGTCACCTTCAACATCTCATACGTGCATGGCCAACTCCGATGGCACTCATGGAGGCAACACCCCTCTCCCTTTCCCAAGGCAGGGAGAGATCCTCTTGAGCACCACCCGAGGAGGAGGACACCCAAGGAAGAGTTAAGGGGAGCACTCTCTCGACAGTAGACAGACAGTCGGGGACATACTCTCACGGAAGAGGACACTCTCTGGTGTATCACCTGGAGTTCTAGCACAGTCCTTCTATCGAAGCGGAGTCTCCCTTGTATCACTCCCTTGTGATGGTAGTGTTGTGCTTTGTTTGGTGTTTTGTCTCTCTTTGTGTGAGCGAGGTGAGTGAGGTGTGAGTGGTGTGAGTGAGAGGCTTGTAGGGGTACTGCAGTGCTAGGTGGTGGTCGGAGAGCACGATAGATAGTGTAGAGCTTAGGTCTTGCATGTCTAAACAGTGAGGTCGACTCATCCTTGGCAGGTATACTTCCTTCTTGAGAGGACCCACGCTCCCTTCTCCCCCAACCATAGTGTTTGTGGCGGTTGTCTTCGAGTTCCCTAGCAAGGACCGACGGAGTCATCCACACACGTCGTGAACTATACTATATTTTATGTCACGAACTGTTTTGCTGCACTTTCACAAGATAAGGTTTTTGGCATTTCTTTGTGTCAAAGGTGTCAAGATAAGGTGCCCTAACTTTAGTAATGTAGTCCCAAAATTTCCAGTGCTAATTGCAGCGAGTGTTTCACGTCATGAAGTAGCAAACTATAGTTCATGTCATGAACTGTTTCATGCTCGTTCACGTGTTAACAGCAACGTCAATAGAATGATGGTTTTAGTGCGATTTCCCTATCCAAAAGATCTAGAAAGGTTGTGCCAAGCAATTGGAGTGCAACGCAAGTCACCAACACAACCAACGGCTCTTTGTTTTTGTAACTTTTGTGATTTTAAAAAAACAGAACAAGGCGTGTCACCAACTGCTAGAGCTGACACTTTAGAAATTGGTGATGAAAACAACAAAATTGAAAGTAAAACCAAGTGTAGCTTTTCTCTAGGCACTACCAAGTACTCACCCTCACTTCCAAACACACGATTTTCCACAGCTACCTCTAATTCCTTCTCTTCCACACAAACCTTATCTACAAAGTCTTATCATAATGCACCTTCAAAATGCAAAGGCAATAGTGAATCTTGCATAATGGGAGCTGGAGCTCTAAGAGGATGGAAGAAACAATGGTGTTTCCCTTGCAATGGTGCCAAAAATGTTATGGACTACCTCACCTCCCCAAAGAGAACTCTACCCATTCACAATCAAAAGAAGCAATAGACTACAACTATCATTGGACGCTTCGAGCTCGCGTCCCTTGAGGTTCTCCAAGCTTGCCTTTGGGAAACTCCACACCTCCAATCTCCACCTCCACGCTGTCACCATGGAGTCGCTCATACCACAATGTAAGGAAATCTTCGTCTCACCAATACACATGCATAAAAGAGGAACATGCACTAGAGTACTCTCTCTCTCTCTCTCTCTCTCTCTCTCTCTCTCTCTCTCTCTCACACACACACACACACACACACACACACACACATAAGACAAAGCAAGAGCTCTCATAGCACAAAGGGGAATTGTGTTCTTTCATTTATGAGAAATTGCCTTTTATACATCTGGTCCTTATTCATACTTGGGCACCCAAAACTAACTAAGGCCTTGGGTAGCCATTATCTCAAGATGTACAACTTTTATAGTGGCTTTACATAACACTTATTAATGTCCTCCATTGGAGGGGAGAATCTTTGTTAATCCACAATGGGATTAACAAATCTTGAAGTTTGCTTCCATAGGAGTGGTGTGGTAAGTTTGCTTCCATAGGAGTGGTGTGGTAAGTTTACAAGAATCCATGTTGAATCTCTTTAAGATGTCATTAGCATACTTTTATTGTGAGAGGACAATCTTGTCTGCATACCTAAAAACTTCAATTTCAAGGAAGTAGTGGAGTTCTTTAGAATCCTTCATCTCACACTCCTTTACCAAAAGTGTCTTGACTACTTTCAAACTTTCCATATTACTACTTGTGAGAATAAGATCATCAACATATAGGATGATGAGAGAGTGATATCATTACCTTTATGTTTGATGTAAAGAGTAGGATCTACAACACTATTCTTAAATCCTTGAGCTTTGAGAAACCCATTGATCTTGTTGTACCATTCCCTTGGGGATTTCTTCAACACCCATATAAAGACTTTTTCACTGCACATTTTGTGTGGATAAGCGGCATATTTTGTGCATATTTTATCTTGTTGTACCATGCCCTTGGGGCTTTCTTTAACCCATATAATGACTTTTTCATTGTATATTTTGTGTGTGGATAAGTGGCATCAACATAACTAGAGGGCTACTACATGTAAACCACTTCCTATAAATCTCCATTTAAGAATGTATTCTTGACATCCATTTGATGAAGTGTCCAATTATAGTGGGCTAAATGTCATGAACCAATCTAATAGTTATCTTTGTAATAGGGTAAAAAGTTTCATCATAATCTTCTCCATACCTTTGATTAAATCCTTTATCACATAATGTAGAATTATACCAATCAATAGAACCATATGAATTCAGCTTTATCCTATAGACCCACTTGCATCCTATTGCTTTCTTTTCTTTTGATAAGTCTACAGGCTCCCAAGTATCATTACTCCATGAGAGCATTATGTTCTTCATCCATTACTGAAATCCATTCTTGCTTTGTACATGCTATGTCTAAGGCTCAATTAAAGGACTTAACTTAGCCATGAAGCTTGTGTATATGGCTGAAAACTTTGATGTGTAAGTCAACCTTTTAGGTGTGAAATTTGGCCTTGTAGGTCTCCTTAGTGCTATGGGGTTGAGGTTTCGTTTTCTTCATGTATAGGGGCTGATTGTTCCTGCATATCTTAATCTTGTTTTGTTGTAGAGGATCATACACAAATGTCATAAAGTAGTTTGCTCCTCTTGGCTTGTACCCCAAAGATCTCCAATGTTTGCCTTGCTTTCTAAGTCTTTTTATTGAACCAAGTTCTTTATTGCTTTCCAAACATGTAAGATGGACACATGCTTTCCAAACATGTTAGATGGACACATGCTTTCCTATTTTTGAACCATAGCATGGGTAGCCCTTACACAAGGCCACCTCTTTTCAAGTTCATAATATTTTTATGGTTTACATGACCTAATCTCTTATGCCAAAGAGTAAGCAAACTTGATGGAGTTTGAGATGAGAAGTGAGGATGGTGAGAATCATCTCATTTCACCTTGAAAAGCCTTCTAACTCTTTCTCCATATGTAACAACTTTCCTATTATCATCCTCAACAAAGCATCATTTCAAATTGAATCTTACAGTATACTTGGAAAAAGAAAGACATTTGTTAAATCTTTTACCTGACCTGATGATATTTGAACTAGAATGGTGTCTTGTCCTTATATTGTATAATGGGAGTCATCTCCTATAATCGTTGATGCATCCTTTGAGATGGGTTGAGATGATTTGAACAACTAGTCATATGGTTACAAGCTCTTGATTCACAACATACCAATCATCTTCTACCAATTGTTGTTTGTAGATGTGCCATGCATGTATAGAGAAACACCTATTGTTGGGGCTGATCTAAACTTGAAGCTACATAGTTTAAATTTTGATTATTGGTTGGTTCATTTGTGATTTGGGTCTTTCATTTTTTGCTAGCTTCTTCTTGCATTCTCTTTCCTTGTGGCATGGAATGCTAGAGTAGTTGCATACTCTTAGTCTTCTTTATCCATACCTTCTTTCTCTTGACCCTCTGTAGTTGCATCTTCCTCTTTGATATTATGGTTACCATGAGTTTGTAGCTTCAATTGGTTAGTTTGAATCTTCATGTGGAGCTCGTGCTTTGTATTTGTGGTAGATTTAGCTTGTAGCTTCAGTTGTTGTGAGTTTGAATCTTCCTGTGGACCTCTTGGTTTATAATTGTAGTATTGTCCTCTTCCTCTTCCACTTCTGCCTCTAAAGTGAGATCTTCCCCTTCCTCTTCCACTTCTGCCTCTGAAGTCGAATCTTCCCCTTCCTTTGTAGACTATAAGTGATTGAGTTGGGTGTGTCTTCCAATGACCTTTAGATTCTTCTTGGAGTAGAAGGGATGAAAGGTCTTCAAGAAGTGAAGGAAAATTATCGCTCATAGCAGCAATAGAGGTAACAAAGTGCTTGTACTAGGATCTCTTTTGTCATCTCTTCATCTTTGACTATTTCACCCACTGTTACAAGCTCATGTTGGATGTTCTTGAGCTTTAGTAGATAATCATGTACACTTTCATTTGAATTCTTTGGAGTGTCAATAAGCTTAGCCCTTAAATGCATAGCTTTAATGGTACTTTTGCTAGGATGTCCCATCTTTCCTTTTTTACAATTGTGGTATTTCTATCGTATCCAACCATGTTATCATTAACATTGATGTTGATGAAGCCTTGAGCTTGAGTTACTCTTTTATCCCAATAATTCCTTTGTTCTCCACCATGAACTTGCCTTGCTTCTTCACTTGTCACACAATCTTAATCATTACTAGAGTCTACATTTTAAAATTCCATACATTGTAGTTGTTTTTATCTAGCTTGATCACTTGGAGCCATTATGAGATTAGAGAAGTAATGAAATAAGGTGAAATACTTCATAGGCTTTCTAGATTCACACAAGGATTACCACATGTTGTGCTCTGATACCATGTTCAAGAAAGTGGTACAGGCTAGATAACATTGTAGATTGCTTTCTATTTTTAGAGTGCTAGATGATGTTGCAATTAGCTAATTAGCATTGTATAAGTGCTAAAAAACACTTGAAAAGCACTGCTTGGTGGAAATACTAGTATAAAGCACTATGGAATACATGAAAGCTCTGATGAAAATAGAGATTGACTTGATTGAATACCAATATCAAATACACACAATTAAAGAGACTTAACCAACATAATATAACAATCAGATTGGATACAAAAATACTTGTATTATGAAAGATTAATACTTGTGCACTACAACTCAAAATGAACTAAATAAAAACAAATGGGAGAATTAACTCAATCCCTCATAATACCTAATTTGGATGTTAATCAAACCTTAGTACGCCTTCTATCCTTGTATTTCTCATTCTAGTTACAACAAATTATATTGGGTATATATAGATCTTTGATTGGTGATAGATGAGATCTTGAGACTATTGCATAACTATGGTTGTTCGTAATTGTAATATCTCCATGCCTACGATGTTTGTATGCTGATGAGTCTATGTAGGATGATAGTTCCATATATGATTGGCTATAACTTTTTAGTTGTTAACCCAATTCTAGGGTCAACAAGAGCTACCACCATTATCTTACAAGGAGTCATGATAGATACACCAAAGGGTCATACATTCAAGATATAAAGCAATAGTGTCCAAAGCTACAACTTGGATGAGCACCCGTAATGGTGTGACGGAGTATTTATGGCGATTCCCGCTTCAAGAGCATGTGGTAGCAAGTTAGGATAAAGTCCTAAGTGATGTACTTTATGGATATATTATGAGAGTAGTCATTGTAATAGCATTAGGCCTCTTATGAGCCTAAAGTGCCTGATCGGCCACAGTTTAAGTGAGTGTGAACACTTATGGCCATGTATATAAGTGAATATCTCTCATCATACAACATATCTCCCATTGTGCAATTGAGTCTTGCTCTTGCTAATCCTCTTGCTAATCTCTCTCCCTAATGCATGCTAGTGAGTGTGTGAGTGAAGTGAGATGAGAGGAGGGACAAGTACCCGTAGTGCAACGCGGCGGTGTGACAACGCTTGTGGTGGGGAGGCACAGTGGAATTGCTTCTTAAGGAGTTGTAGAGCTTGGAGACCTCAAGGGTTATGAGCTTGACCTTTGGAAAGATCCTCATCATGACAGTTGTGGTTCACCAGGTAATCTCTTTTTGGATGTGTTTCAAGGAGGGTTAGGGTGAGACTTAACACTAGCTTTGACCATCTTTAAATTCAACACCATTTGAGAGATACTAGTTGTTTAAAAGTGGATGTTAATGCAGTTTACAACTTGCTACAATATATGATTTTGGTGAGCAATCAATTAGCCATAGATTTAGGTGTAGGTGATTCTACCATATTACCATGAGTAAAGGTGAAGCAAAAAAGATGTGGTAAGAGTTGAACCTTAATCTAAGGTCCTATAATTTTCTAAAGGCTTTGAAAAATGTTATGAAAATGCCAAATGCCTAGTGAAAGTGCCTAACTTGAATAGGTGATAGATTTTATATTTATGCCACTAGTATGGTTGGTGAGATTATAAGCAATATGCTGTGAGGATCGGTGGTTTCCAAGCTATGTAATGATAACCACTTTGGTGTACTAGAGTTATGGCATAGTTATAGCGCAAGCTCTCGTAGTTGGGTTTACACTATAGATTGACCATTGTATGTTATAGTAGGAGAGTACATTCCCTTATAGTTAATAGTAGGAGAGTACATTCCCTTATAGTTAACTTTTTATGTTAATAGTTGTAGAGAAGTGAAGAGAATAGAAGAAAGTTCAACCATCCATCTCTTTTATGTGCTTTTTGTCTACTCTTGTGTGTGTGTGTGTGTAAGTGTGTGTTTACTTGTAAGAAGCTCAAGGTCATCTTCTCGTCCACATTCTTCTCATGGTATCAAAGCGTAAATTTGTGTGAAGAGCTCAAGAGGTAAGCAAGAGGCAAGTAAAGGAAGTATGCCATTATCTATGCAAGATGAAAAAATGAAGTACTTGGTAGATGTACTTCATGTATTTCATATTCTTAATATTACAAAAAACTTAGTTTCTATTGGGTTGAGAAAAGTTTGCAAAAAGTGAGATTTAATCCTCAAGAATACTTTATGGAAGACTTTAAAAATCCATGTTGCTTGGTTGTAAAGGGTAATAGAAATGGTAGGATGGTAACTTTGGGTGTTAATGTACCTGTGGGTAAAGGCAACCAAGATGTTAACTTTGGGTGTTAACATGCCTGAGGTGACATCAAAACCATGTTTGTGCATGGAATATGCATTATTACATATGGCACAAGCGCATTAGTCATATGAATATATAATGGTAGGTTGAAGTCTATGCAGGTCCAAAATATTATTGTAGGTTTGCCAAAGTTAAAAGTTGATGGTACACACAAAGTATATGGAAGCATGCCACAATAGGCTAAACATGCAGTCCCATATGAAAATCACTTCAATGCAAGGCCATTGGATGTTATACATTTTGATGTATGGGGATTGACCAAGACTGTAACAAATTGCAAATTATAGATACTATATTGCATTGCTAATAGACACACTAGGAAAGTGTGGGTTTACTTCATGTAAGAGAAAAGTGAGGTGTTTACTCACTTTTAGAGATGTAAAGCCTTGGTAAAGAAGGAAAAGGGTATGCATATCAAATGCCTAAAATTAGATGGCAAGGAAAAATATTTTTCCAATGTGCTCAATGATTTCTTGAGAAAGCAGGGAATCAAGAGGCAATTCAGATGCAGGTACACTCCGCAAACAGAATGGTCTTGTAAAAAGTAAAAACAAGCACATTGTAGAAGTTTCTCGTGCCTTGGTGTCTAAAAACAATATGCTAGATTACCCCCACTATAGTTGTTGGTATGATGTGTGAATAAAAAATCATAGTCATAAAACCATATGTGTCTCACTTGAAAAGTGTATGGATGTATTACATATGTGCATGTTCCTGATGAAGTCGTTAGGTCCAAAGGTAGAAAAAAGCATCTTCACTGATTATGCTTTAGAGTAGAAAGGTTATAGATGCTATAACCCTACCACTCATAAGATGGGAGTAAGCAAAGATGGTATCTTTGATGAGATGAGTAGTTGGTATGCACTCGTGAAGGCAACTAAAGATGTAGATGTAAGAAGTAATGACATGATGTCCCACATGTAGAGCAGTACATAGGTGCTTAGCGGATGCATAGAGTCTTCTAGCAGTGGATCCAATGTTAGTCCATATATCAGCTAGGTCGAGGATAGATGCAAGGAATGTAGATGCATCATCTTATGGTACTACAGCTATGCTAGTACACATATATCACACAAAAGGAAGTAAAGGTAAATCAATATTTTGTACATAATCTATCAGCATGTCACTCTCATGTGGATGGTGATTCTAGTGGCCCCAAACTAGGCCTTGATAAGGAGATTGGCATTCCATCCCAGTGGTTACTCCTAGTGCACGAAGAACTAGGTACACAAGTCTACTCAGGTTAGATACCCACTTGACTGGTTGTGATATGATGGATATATAACCCATGATTATGCTTACATGGTTAAAGCAATATAGGACATAGAGCTCACTTATTTTGAGCAGGTTGCATTATGACAGATATGATGGACATACAACCCATTGCTATGCTTACATGGTTAAAACAATACAAGAGACAGAGCCCACTTATTTTGAGTAGGTACTTGGAAATCTAAAATGGGAAGATGTCATAGGGATGAAGAAATGGCAACATTGGATAGAACTCCACCGACATGGATGAGGAGATGGCAGCATGATACAAATGCGACATGATGGAAATTAGTACCTTTACCTAAGAAAAATAAGGCAATTGGATGTAAGTGGGTGTACAAGGCCAAGCACGATACAAATGTGACATGATGGGAATTAGTACCTTTACCTAAGGAAAAGAAGGCAATTTGATGTAAGTGGGTGTACAAGGTTAAGCATAACTCCGATGAATCTATGAATAATATAAGGTAATATTGGTTGATTTGCAAGGGTTATGCGCAGACATATGGCATTGACTCTACGAGGAGACATTCAATGGAAACCAACAACCATGAGATCTGTCATTGCTATGGTTGCCACAGTGAAGAGTTAGTCTTTACATCAGATGGATATAAAGAATGTGTTCTTACATGGCGATTTGCAAGAAGAAGTTTACATGATGTAACCACCAGGTTATGAGAGTGATACATATCTATATTTTGTGTACAAGCTACACAAAGCCTTGTATACCTTGACAGTAGGCACCTAGAGCATAGTCAAACCATTGGATTTCAGATAGAGGGATCATGTTGTTAGCTATTTATATAGATGACTTGATTATCACTGGCTGGTGATAGTGAAGCTGACATACAAATAGGTAGATATGTGAAAAAGATAAATGGAGGGATCATGTTATTAGTTATTTATATAGATGATTTGATTATCACCGGTGATAGTTATGCTGACATACATGATGTCATGATATTTTTGAAGCATAAGTTTGAAATGAAAGATTTGGGTGAGTTACAATATTTTTTTGGTATAGAGGTGGTGAGATCACCTGATGGCTTGGACATGTTGTCCAAGTATGGTGGTATAACAAGCTGTAAGCCTATTTCAGTGCCATTGGAGTAGAACACTAAGATTTTTGCAAATATACAGGTGAGATTTTGGAGAAGCCCACTATGTACAAGCGTATAATGGCTTGATCTACATAACCATTACTAGGCCAGATTTGAGTTATGCCGTTGGATTTGTGAGTCAATTTATGCAGGACCCTAGGAAGCCACACTAGGATGTGGCTAGATAGATACTCATATACATAAAGTCCAATGTTGATTATGGAATCTTCTACAAGGCTGATAGAGAGATACAACTACATGGATATATAGATAACCATAAGGTTGATAGTGTCTTAGACAAAAGATCTACCATCGACTTTATGTATATGAGTATCTATCTAGCCACACTAGGATGTGGCTAGATAGATACTCATATACATAAAGTCCAATGTTGATTATGGAATCTTCTACAAGGCTGATAGAGAGATACAACTACATGGATATATAGATAACCATAAGGTTGATAGTGTCTTAGACAAAAGATCTACCATCGACTTTATGTTGTCTTTTAGGAGTGTCGTTGTGAGTTAGAGAGCAAGAAATAGTTGATAATTGCTTTGTGAGTTAGAGAGCAAGAAATAGTTTATAATTGCTTTGTCAAGTATAGAGGTAGGTGCTACTATGGTATCTTGGTTTCAAAAGCTACTTGGTGACATGGATGACCTCGTAGATAGGGCTATAGACTGTCATTTATTATGATAAAAAGCATAGCATACAACTAGCCATATAATTGGCCAGTAGCCTAGTCTATCATGCTAGGGCAAAACACATTAAGGTGCATTATCATTTTGTGAGGGAGAAGGTTCTAGCATGTGATGTGGATTTGATATATATCATAAGTTAACTACTCATATAAATAGAGAGACATAAGTAGTTATGCACAGTGAATGCCCGATCATCCTGTGCGTAGTTGATCACTCCTTCCTTTTAGCACATAGTGTTGATGCATCAGCCCCACAACCAAGCCTAACTCTTTCTTCTTCTCTTTATCCAACCTTTTTCTACATTCATTAATATAATGTCAAGGCTTTTGATAGTAATTCCATTTTTCTTTTTTCTTAGGCTTATCACCCCCTTCTCTGTATCCTTTCTAGAAGATTAGGTTGATTTGCCTTTGGCTTATAGCTGCCCTTAAAAAGGCTTTGCATTACCTTTTTGAGTGATTGGTAGCAAATGCATTTTTTGCATTCATTAATATAATGGTGAGGCTTTCGATAGTAGTTCCATTTTCCTTTCTTCTTGGTCTTATCACCACCCTTCTCTGCATCCTTTCCAGAAGATTGGGATGATTCTGCCTTTGACTAATAGAGCTGCTCTAAAAAAAGCTTTGCATTTATCTTTTTGATTAGTAGTAAATGTGTGATATGCCTAATCTTCCATATGCATGCAAGTTTAGTTTTTTCGAGATTACTCATCTTGTTTTGCAAGGGCACTACAAGCAACTCATCAAATATAAGGGCAGGGGTTACCCTTTATCATGAGTAAAAGTGTGGATGTAAAACCCTGGTATGAATCCAGCATAGTTATGAGAATAGTAGACACCAATGAGGTGTTTAGTAAGCCTCATCAATACATGCAAACTACTCCCTGAGATCTTAAACCCTTGTGAGGAATGCATCCATTAAATCTCCCTTATTTATATGCTCATATTCTAACTACTTTGCATCATAAGTAGACCACTCATGCCTAGTTATGGACATGGTAAATATTACTTTGCATCATATTCTAACTACTTTGCATCATAAGTAGACCACTCATGCCTAGTTATGGACATGGTAAATATTAACCACTTTGGTTAACATTACTTTTCAAGTGTGGCTACACTCATTGTAACTCATCTTTTGTAACCGCGCAAAGTGCTTAATGTAAAAGATACATGAGATGACTGAGCTTATGGCTTGTGTAATGCCGGTCATAGGAAATAGTTATACATAAAGCTAGGAAGACTAATTTTGGGCCCCCAATTGTAAATGGGTGGTCGACCATTGTAAACTATGAGCTCTTGTATAGAAGACATTTATGAAATATGAAAAGGGACAATCCCATTAGTCTCATTTGAGTTTTGCCTCTCTCTCTCACACTCTCATGAGCTTGTGGATGTATGCTTACTTGTTGTGCTTGCATGCTTGATTGTTGGTGTGTGCTTGTAGGGATGGTGATGCTCTAGCTTCTCTCCTTCTCTCCCTTCTCTTTGCTCTCTACCAAGTCCCTCGTGCATACATATGGCATGGAGTAAAGGTTGAGATTTCCATAGCTCCCTCTTTCTTGCTGTCTACCTAGCTATTGAATCTCTACTTGGGTGACACAAGTAGAGGTGGGGTGAGCCCCTAGCAGCTTCACATCGAGGAGTTAACCCTCATTAGGTTGGCTAAGTGCACCTCTTCGAACTTGACCCTTGCATGTTGTTTCTCTTCTTCTCTCCCTCTCTCTTGTGTGCAATGTAGTATGTTAGGATGAACATCTTTGGCACCGCTGTCAGGGAATGCATTTAGCTTAGGGTCCTCCACTTGGTTTATTTGCCATAGTCCTTATTTGGCCCAATTGGAGTGCAAATTCACCAATTGTTTGCTTGAGTTTGAGCTTGTTTTAGTTTGTTGATGGTGATTCCATGCAATGGAGGTCAATTGAGCATTAGAGCATTGAGATATTCACCGAGCACAGGAAAAGCAAGTAAGTGTTCAACATGCAAATCTTTGATTTTTTGTTCTTTTTTCATCAATTTTACACCATAGCTTAATTAACAAATTAATCTTAATTAGTCAGGTCTCTTTAAGCATTGTAGGCATCAATAGATAGCTTGAGACTAGCTCTAGCTCTTTATTAAATCAAAAACTCAAAAAATTAGTGGAAAGATACCTGAAATTGCAAGAATTTGAAGGAAAAACAAGGTGAAAATCACATTCTACAAGCTTTTCTGAGAAGCGAACGGCCGTTCCTTTCATAGGCCACGGCTGTGGCACTTGTGCCATGCTTGTTCCTTTCTCATTGGCCAAATCTGGGAAGATCTCTAGCCTTGAATGTGGTAGTTAGCAGAAAAAATAGAATAATTGCATTAAGTGGTACATTCAATTACATTCAACCAAGTAGGTATAGCTGCACTGTCAGGGAATATAGTGGGTGACCATTCCATTGATGCCATGGCTGTTCCTTCCTGAAGGGTACGTCCGTTCCAAGCTTTCATGTCGTTTGCCACATCCATGTCAGTTTTGCCACACCTGTGCCATTCTCTTTTGCCCAGTGCCAAAAAGCGTACGGCCATTCCACTTGTGCCACGTGCCCATGTACCATTTGTCTTGTCTTTGAAGTGTATGACGCTCATGGCAAACTTGCCACACCCATACCATTCACTTGCCACACTTGTACCTTCACCATCTAAAAGCGCACGCTCGTTCCTTCTTGAGGCCATGCCCATGTCCTTCAAGAAGTGTACGCCCATGCCATTTGCTCCCTAGGAAGCGTATGCCTATTCCCTTCAGAAGCATACACATGTACCATCCCAAAGCATATGGCCGTACCGTTCCCAAAAAAAGTTCACAGAGGGGGTTCTGCACAGTTGTTCCACACTTCTATGCACCTACATTTGGGTAAATTGGTGCGAAACAACCCTTGTTTTGAAATAAACTCTCCAGAAGCTCCCTCATTTTATAAGGTCACAGACCCATCGGTCAATACCGCGTGGAGCCAAACAGTGCTCATCTTTGACAGCACTAGTGAGAGCGAAGACCATCCTAGCACGGGATGAGAAACTTCTAACCTTGAGATGGGAGAACCCAAACCTAAGTGTATGGATAGACCACCCATCCAAGAGCAAGATCCTACCTCTCCCACACATTCACAGAGAAGCCTTGCTTCGAGGCTCCACAATTTTATCATGGGAAACACACAATTGGAGGAGCTGCAACCCAGGGCGAGAGGTATGGAACATCCACAAGAAAGTGAGCCCACGCTGTCTCTAGATCCTAGAGCGGAAATAGGGTAGAGCAAAAGCCATCAGACCCATACCCAACCATCGATCTAGAGAGCCATACCTGTCTCAGGAGTGGCCATACCTGTCTCTCAGGAGTGGCTAACTCATATAGGGCCCAAATACCTATACAAAACCTAGGGCCAGGTCCATCTTCCTAAGGACTAGAAACATCATACCAGAGAGAAAGGGTCTACGCATGCCCTCACATTAGCCCAGTCCACCTATATATCAATAGAACCCACTACAGGGAGCATACCCTAGGTACCACGTGGGACCACAATGGGCACAACCTAACCCACCATAAGACAAGGGCCTCCACCAATGGTTTATTATCCTCTTGGCCCCGCTCCTCCTCCAAGTGTTCCTCAACCAACACGCGCTCTAGCCATGGCAGGGTTAACCCCAAAAATGTTAAGATTTGCCATAGAAATAGGGAGCGGGTGGCTACAGGCATCACGCCTCCAGCTCCAGTGCAACCCACACTAGGAACCGATTAGAGCGAAAAAAACCCGCACATCTTAAAGCTGATCACTAAATTTGATGGGACTGGAGACCCCATCCCACATTTGGAGATGTTCAACCAAGTTTGTGAAGCTTTAGCCACGTAGAAGATCAAGTTAAGGTGAGTGCCTTCAGCCTCACCCTAGACGGTAAAGTGGGCCAATGGTGTAGGTCCTTGAAAGCTAAGGACAATGCCACCTTTGAAGCCTTGAAAGAGGCCTTCAAGGTAGGATATTCTCGCCAAGATACTAGATGGAGTCTGGTGGAGCAGCTACACAATGTCAGACAAAGGGATGGTGAAACCATCCGAGACTATATCAATAGAGTTAGATATCTCCACTCACCTATAGTGCTAGAGATAAGTTCTTTGATGAGAGATTAATAAGGAGTTTCCTAGAAGGTCTAGATGATGTGGCCCAAAGAGGAATTCTTAGGGTACCTGAAATGCCCTTACCTCCCCCCGGTTCTCCCACCTCAACCCCCATTGCTGTGAATCACACCAGTTCGTCAGCTAACCTTGACGAAAATCTTTAAAGAAGGGGATGAGGGGGAAATTCCAAAAGGTCCTAATTATGAAACCCTTGAGCCAACAAGTCCACCCTCTCAAATTCTAAGGCACTATGTGATGGAGGGTGACCAAATGTACCCAATGTACTTAATTGCCCCAATGCCACAGGGCCAAGACATGAATACGATGGCAAAACGACCACCTATGCAATGCTACCATTGCGCAAGACCTCACCGAGTGGCTGAGTGTCCTGTCACAAAAGGGATGGCAAGTACCTCTGTAGGTGTTCCTGCCTTAGCCACTTTATGCGTTGGGTGTGGAATCGACCATATGTATAAAGATTGTCTGCTAAGACCTGGAACAACTGGAAAGGCTCCTGAAGCTTATCCTAGCACTAGCATTAACCTAATGAGTGTAAGAGACAGCTTCATCCACACAGTCCCTCTCAACACCGTAACCAGATTGCGAAACAGACAGAGGGCTGTAGAGGCATCGACCTCGCAAGACTAGGGGCAAGCACATGTCTTATCCTCAAAGAATGTCCCTGAGCAAGCATGAGCAGCTAGACGCTCAAGAAATAAAACCATGAAGATCAGCAAGGGAGACATTTGGGTAGTTATCAAAAGTGGTTCGGAAGATGGCATGACAACACGTGCATCAACCTCTTTGTCAGAAGAGGAAGAGGAAGATCTGCTATGCTCTACTGTGCCCGAGCCCAGGAACTGATTGTTGACGCTAACCAGCTCCCAAAAAAGCTTACCAAATATCCTAACCCCATAGAGGAGAAAGAAAGACTCTTGGTAGCCCAAGAATTGGTCAGGGATTGCCAAGCACAAATAGAAGATGAGTCTCATACTGCCTACCTTGATCCATGTTTGTCGGTCTCCAACGTGAGACCTACTAAAGATGCTTAGTTATATTCTAGAGAGCTCCCAAACCAATCACCCCCCCCCACAAAAGCCAACAGAAGCAGCTACCCCCCATCAGGGAAATTGGGTAGCTGAATATCTCAAAGATATGGGGGATGACCATATTAAAAGAACGCATATAGAAATCCCTATCCACATCTTGTATACTCATAATAAGAGATTAATAAGATTAAGATTAATCCAAAGAAAGATTAAGATTAAGATTAAGATATGGGGGATGACCATATTAAAAGAACGCATATAGAAATCCCTATCCACATCTTGTATACTCATAATAAGAGATTAAGATTAAGATTAAGATTAATCCAAAGAAACCTTACTCATAATGGACTTCACGAAAGAATTAAATTTGATTTTTTTGGACCGCACCTTGCTTCAAGGTAGGCCAAGCTTATGGAAGGATCTAAAGGACTAGATGGAGGGAAGACTCGAGGCAGGCATGCAAGAGTCCATGGAGCTAGATAGCTCTAATGAGTTTGAGGAAGACAAACTTCTTATTTCCCACAAAATCACTGGCACCCCCACTGTTCAAGTAAATAAGCTTGGACAATACTTTGAAGGTGACGAACTGAATGCGGCATTGCCAATAACCTTCAATGGCCTCTAGGTCACAAAATCTTGGACGGGGGAGAAGGAGTGAGCATTGCTACAAAAAAATGCTGAGAAAAATGGGGAGCACCTGCCAGAATGACACCACATTGCTAGTCAAACTTGCTGACGGAGCCACAACTAGACCCATTGGTCTACTCAAGGATTTGAAAATAAAGATCCTTGGAACTACATACCACCACACCTTTGTGGTGAACTTTGGACGTCAGCCTGTTTCTTATGATTACATCCTTGGGTGGCCATTCATAAGAGAATCCAAAATGATCCATGATTGGGATACCACATTTACATTCGAAGAAAGAATCGAACAATAAAGATCAACCTATGTACATGTAAGGTACACCCAATGAGTGGTAGACCCTTCGTAGAGGACTCGGTAACAACAACTAGATCCACTGCAGTCCATCTGTGTCAAACGTGCCACAAGACACGAGAAGATGAAAAGGATAATGAGGAATGTGCACCTCTTCTAGAGCCAGAACACTATGAGAATTGGATGCATATCCTTGCCACCCTGGACATCCTTCCTCAATGCATCGGCACAAGGTTTGCTATGGCAAATAGATAGGAGATCACATATCTATACATGCTTAGCTCAACATGTCTGCTTAATGTTGCCACCCAAGAACTTGAATAGGCCATTAGAGTGTAACCATCAATGGAAAAACGCTCCCATAGGACTCACAAGCTCGATGGATTCCCTGGGCTAGAATGATTCAAACACCCACTGGCTAAAGTATGTTGGGGCAGTTGAAGCACATGACCACTTCAACGAAATATAGTAAAAGGAGTTTGCCAATAGCTCCCTTCTGGTCCCCACAGGACCACCCCAAAGCCAATGGAACCCATTGATCCCAAACCTTAAACCAAAAAAGCTTTGTCACTAAGCGCGCAGAGCACGCAATAAAAAGTTAGCGAGCGCTAGCAAAAAAAGAAGCCAAAAGGCTAGTAGAAGAAGAAAGCGTTAGGGCAGAAGAGACCAAGTAGGTGCCAAAACATTTCAAGACCTTTTAGATGGCCTTTAGATGGCCGATAGATTCGTCCAATACGACTCGGCCTAAAGGTCTCACAATGGACAACCAGGGACCTCATATGATGGTCCAACCAAGGTAAAAGAAATTAACCTGGCAGGCCCGAGTGAAGACCCGAGGCTAGTATACATGGAGAAGACCTCTCTAGAGAGGAAGAGACCGAGCTCATTTCTCTTCTTAGAGAATTCCAGGATTTCTTTGCCTGGAAGTATATGGATATGAAAGGTGTACCTCCGAAAGTAGTTAAGCACAACATTTTGATGGTTGATGGAGCAAGGCTGGTCAAACAAAGGGCATATCCTATGAACCCAAAATATTCCAAGATGGTATGAGAAGGGATCGATAGACTCATTGACATTGGATTCATCTATGAAATATAGCATATAGAATGAGTATCATTGTGATAGTGCCCAAGAAGAATGGAAAGTATGAGTGTGCATAGACCTCAAAAAGGTCAATGACGCCACCATAAGGGATCATTACCCCTTACCCTTCACTAAACATATGCTAGAATGAGTAGCAAGAAAGGAAGCCTACAGCTTCCTTGATGGATTCTTTGGCTACAACTAGGTGTTGATGATTGACCCCAAGAATCAGCACAAAACAGCCTTTGCCCCCACCAAATGCAGCACTTATGCATATTGTGTCATGTCCTTCGGGCTTACCAATGCCCCTGGCACCTTCCAACGTCTAATGTGCACAACCTACAAGGAATATCTTCAGAAATTCCTTGAGGCCTTTATGGATGACCTTTGTGTCAACTCCTCATGGAAGGCACACCTTGACTGTTTGCATAAGGTGTTAGAAAGATGTAGGCTGTATCGCATATCATTAAAGCCACTTAAATGTAAATTTTGGATTAGACATGGAGTAATCCTAGGACACATTGTCTCCAGACAGGGAATCTCCACAGATGATAGCAAAGTGCGGCTCATCCTTGAACTGCACCCATTGTCTCCAGACAGGGAATCTCCACCAGATGATAGCAAAGTGCGGCTCATCCTTGAACTGCCCCCATTGACCAACTTTAAGGGAGTCTAGCATTTCATGGGACATGTCGGCTACTATCGGCGATTCATTTTTATGTACGCTGATATGGCTAGACCTCTTTATGGACTCTTGATTGTTTTCGAGTGGATGGAGGAATGCCAACACGCCTATATGACCCTCAAGAAAGCCTTGGCAAAGTGCTCCTATTCTCAGGTCCCCCACTGGGACATTATCTTTCATGTCCACATTGATGCCTTTTCTTTTGCTATTGGATGTGTGTTGGCCACCGAGAGAACATAAGATGGATTTCTCCATTAGCTTTGCCAACCGCCAACTCAACGAGGCTAAGAGAAATTATACCACAATCGAAAGAGAAGGGTTGGCGATGGTCTACACCATTAAGAAGTTTCGGCATTATCTTCTAGCGCGACCAAGTTTATTTTCTTCGTAGACAATCAAGCTCTTCTATACCTGATAAACAAGCTCTTCTATGATAGGTAGGATCACCAGGTGGCTGCTTATATTTCTTGATTTTGACTTCACTGTTATAGTGAGGAAAGGCTCACAACATGTTTTAGCAGACCACATGTCAAGGATCCCTAACGGCGAGCCGCCCCCGTGGTGGGTGTAGAAGATAATTTACCAGATGTCACCCTATTCCAACTATGCTTAATTCCTGAGTGGGGCAAGGAGGTAGCACACTTTCTAGCCAATGTCTTACCAGTGGAGTCCCTTCTAAACAAAGACCATGCATGTCACCTAATTAAACAGGCAGTCCCCTACCAACTCATTGTAGGTCAACACTATAGGGGAAAGACAAGATTCTTAGACGCTGTGTCCGTGAAGACGAATATGTCTCACTTTGCCTATGTTGGTGAGCACTTTGCAGCAGATATCACTACACACAAAGTCCTCACAGTCGGGTTATGGTGGGCCACCTTAATGGCGGATGCGGCAAAATATGTCAAGCAGTGCGATGAATGCCAATGTGTGGCAATTTCTCACTTTAAGGACAACATACCCCTGAACCCTATAGTGTCCTTGCAACCATTTGAAAAGTGGGGCATCGATTTCATTGGACCCATCAGTCTAACATCCAAATACACTCAAGCTAGATATATAATCGCTGCTGCCATGGACTATTGCACTAAGTGGGTTGAAGCTTAGGCTATACGTGATCAACTACCAAATTCCTTTATGAATAAGTTTATCACACACTTCAGTTGCCCCTAGAGCTTGTAAGCGACAATGAAATGCATTTCATTAATGAGGTAATCAAATTCCTTTACAAGAGTTCCTTGTCACCCATAGAAAGTTCTCCCCCTATTACCCCCAAGCGAATGGCCAAGCTAAAAGCACGAACAAGGTTTTGTGTGCCATTCTAACTAAAACTATGGAGGCTAGCTGCAAAGATTGGGAAAAAAAGTTGTTGGCAGCACTAGGCCTATAGAACGTCCTACAAGGCAGCTACCAATGCCACCCCTTTCAGTTTGACTTATGGCACTGAAGCGGTCATGCCTATGGAGTTCTTGATTACCAGCTTACGCATTGCAGTACAAGAGAAGCTCATAGAAAACATCTTAGGTTATCGCCTTTTCAAGCTTGAAAAGCTCGATGAAACACGTTTCTAGCTGTATATAACATGATTGTCGAAAACCTAAGGCGTATATCGATTGGGATGCAAAGACGACTACCTTACAACTAGCCTCATAGCCTCTGGCCAAGTTACCGTCCTCATCATGAGACAAATGAAGAGCCCATACTCGCTGCTCCCCCATGCCAAAAAGTCACCACTCCACTCTACATCATCATTCCATCCTCAACTTCCCACAAATCCATCCCACTTAAAAAGAGGCCACTCACCCTTCCAAACACACCACTGCCTCTTGCACCCTCCCCACCAGGCCTTAAATTTGATGCCTAATGTAAGGCTTCATGGAAAAAAAAATGAAGCTTTGGAGTCCAGAAATGGGCTTCAAATTGCAACCTTATACAAAATTTTGGGATTCATTATCTCTCTCTCTCTCTCTCTCTCACACTCACACACACACACAACAGATGCATACATGTACTCTTACACTAAACATGCTAGAAAGATATGTAAAATCTCTCTCTCTCTCTCTCTCTCTCTCTCTCTCTCACACACACACACACACACACACACTACACGTGCATGCATGTACTCTTACACTAAACATGCTAGAAAGATATGTAAAATCTCTCTCTCTCTCTCTCTCTCTCTCTCTCTCTCTCACACGTGGGTGTGTGTGTGTGTGTGGGCGGGAACATGGAAGGAGAGAGGAGAATCGAGATAGTTCTGTGCATGGGCGGGAAGTTGGAACATGGAAGGAGAGAGGAGATAGTGAAAATGAAACCTAAGAGAGAGAGAGAGAGAGGGGAGGGGAGGGGGCCACGTATTCATGATAAGATTGTAAATTCTCAATAGTTGGTGAGTCTAAAAATATAACTTTTAACTTTTAATATAGTAAGTAGTTATATAAAACGTTTATACTTCTAACTTATAATACAATATAATAAGTAGTCTCCATATAAAAAAATCTGTACTATATCTACACTATAATATATAACTTCTAATATAGTACTAAGTTACCTTTATATAAAAATTTTATAAGATATCTAAACTATAACACTATAATATATATACTATAATACTATATATACTATAATACTATAATACTATATATATATATATATGTGTGTGTGTGTGTGTGTCAGTGTGTGTGTGTGTAAAGATATATATTTGCACTGTATTATATATATATACTATATAGTATATATATTATAATTTATATACTATATTTTTTTGAAGCCTTGGTGATTTAGGAGGGCTTCAATTTGAAGCCTTGCATGAAAAATTGGGCTTCATGGTTGAAGCCTTTAGAATCTTGCAGGGCTTCATTTGAAGCCCTACACAGCCATTGAAGCCCAAAACGGGCTTCAAATTTAAGCACTGCTCCCCACCATCGCACTCGACAACAACCCACTCCCACATCTCAAAAGCCACACAAGCTACTTACCCCCCACAAAAAACTAACCATACTAATACTTCTAACCAAACTCACACACGCACACAGGGCATGCCTTCTCCCCATTGGGTGCCTAAGAAGCTCCTTAACCGCACAGGGCTATTATGAGGGCACATCTACCTTGTGGATCCCTTGACGATCCAACTCTCACCCTCATGCACCGGCACCCCGAGCTCCTTGTCCCCCTCATAGTAGGTAACCAATTTTCCAACCACAAGCCTATAGGGTACATGACAAATGCCGGCCCAAATGCTCTCCACGGCCCACCTATCCTCAATCACACCCTTAATCGTGCCCAAAACCAACCCCCAGGGTGGATCCCCAACCCCAACTCCCACCTCGTGTCACTCAGCAATCACCAACCTTTCAATGGAAACCCAAGGTGGCCTCTGCCACAATGACTACCTAGGAAAAAGAGAAGAAAAATCTTCACAATGACACTTTGACCCCCATTCTGCAGAAGTCGACAGCCTTTACCAGTGCACTCACCTTAACTTGATCTTCTATGTGGCTAAAGGCTTCACAAACTTGGTTGAACATCTCCAAATGGGGGATGCGAATGGTACGGCTGTGGCACTTCTTCTTCTTTTTATTGGGGCACCCTGAGTCAAGTTTTGTACCCTTGGACTATGTTACCAGCACCCCATTGCTGGTTTTGTATTGACTGCGTGCAAATCTGCCAAAGTGAGGAGTTGGTTCCAATTAGGTGATAGTGAGGTGGGGAAGTTTGATTCCTGGGGGAATGCAAAGGTGGATGACAAGGGAGTACCTAAAACTGAAGAGGTCACCCTAGACGGTAAAGTGGGCCCATGGTGTAGATCCTTGAAAGCTAAGGACAATGCCACCTTTGAAGCCTTGAAAGAGGCCTTCAAGGTAGGATATTCTCGCCAAGATACTAGATGGAGTCTGGTGGAGCAGCTACACAATGTCAGACAAAGGGATGGTGAAACCATCCGAGACTATATCAATAGAGTTAGATATCTCCACTCACCTATAGTGTTAGAGGTAAGTTCTTTGATGAGAGATTAATAAGGAGTTTCCTAGAAGGTCTAGATGATGTGGCCCAAAGAGGAATTCTTAGGGTACCTGAAATGCCCTTACCTCCCCCGGTTCTCCCACCTCAACCCCCATTGCTGTGAATCACACTAGTTCGTCAGCTAACCTTGACGGAAATCTTTAAAGAAGGGGATGAGGGGGAAATTCCAAAAGGTCCTAATTATGAAACCCTTAAGCCAACAAGTCCACCCTCTCAAATTCTAAGGCACTATGTGATGGAGGGTGACCAAATGTACCCAATATACTTAATTGCCCCAATGCCACAGGGCCAAGACATGAATACGATGGCAAAACGACCACCTATGCAATGCTACCATTGCGCAAGACCTCACCGAGTGGCTAAGTGTCCTATCACAAAAGGGATGGCAAGTACCTCTGTATAGGTGTTCCTACCTTAGCCACTTTATGCGTTGGGTGTGGAATCGACCATATGTATAAAGATTGTCTACTAAGACCTGGAACAACTGAAAAGGCTCCTGAAGCTAATCCTAGCACTAGCATTAACCTAATGAGTGTAAGAGACAGCTTCATCCACACAGTCCCTCTCAACACCGTAACCAGATTGCGAAACAGACAGAGGGCTGTAGAGGCATCGACCTCGCAAGACTAGGGGCAAGCACGTCTTATCCTCAAAGAATATCCCTGAGCAAGCATGAGCAGCTAGACGCTCAAGAAATAAAACCATGAAGATCAGCAAGGGAGACATCTGGGTAGTTATCAAAAGTGGTTCGAAAGATGGCATGACAACACGTGCATCAACCTCTTTGTCAGAAGAGGAAGAGGAAGATCTGCTATGCTCTACTGTGCCCGAGCCCAGGAACTGATTGTTGATGCTAACCAGCTCCCAAAAAAGCTTACCAAATATCCTAACCCCATAGAGGAGAAAGAAAGACTCTTGGTAGCCCAAGAATTGGTCAGGGATTGCCAAGCACAAATAGAAGATGAGTCTCATACTGCCTACCTTGATCCATGTTTGTCGGTCTCCAATGTGAGACCTACTAAATATGCTTAGTTATATTCTAGAGAGCTCCCAAACCAGTCACCCCCCCCCACAAAAGCCAATAGAAGCAGCTACCCCCCCATCAGGGAAATTGGGTAGCTGAATATCTCAAAGATATGGGGGATGACCATATTAAAAGAACGCATATAGAAATCCCTATCCACATCTTGTATACTCATAATAAGAGATTAAGATTAATCCAAAGAAACCTTACTCATAATGGACTTCACGAAAGAATTAAATTTGATTTTTTTTCGACCGCACCTTGCTTCAAGGTAGGCCAAGCTTATGGAAGGATCTAAAGGACTAGATGGAGGGAAGACTCGAGGCAGGCATGCAAGAGTCCATGGAGCTAGATAGCTCTAATGAGTTTGAGGAAGACAAACTTCTTATTTCCCACAAAATCACTGGCACCCCCACTGTTCGAGTAAATAAGCTTGGACAATACTTTGAAGGTGACGAACTGAATTCGGCATTGCCAATAACCTTCAATGGCCTCTAGGTCACACAATCTTGGACGGGGGAGAAGGAGTGAGCATTGCTACAAAACAATGCTGAGAAAAATGGGGAGCACCTGCCAGAATGACACCACATTGCTAGTCAAACTTGCTGACGGAGCCACAACTAGACCCATTGGTCTACTCAAGGATTTGAAAATAAAGATCCTTGGAACTACATACCACCACACCTTTGTGGTGAACTTTGGACGTCAGCCTGTTTCTTATGATTGCATCCTTGGGTGACCATTCATAAGAGAATCCAAAATGATCCATGATTGGGATACCACATTTACATTCGAAGAAAGAATCGAACAATAAAGATCAACCTACGTACATGTAAGGTACACCCAATGAGTGGTAGACCCTTCGTAGAGGACTCGGTAACAACAACTAGATCCACTGCAGTCCATCTGTGTCAAACGTGCCACAAGACACTAGATGATAAAAAGGATAATGAGGAATGTGCACCTCTTCTAGATCCAGAACACAATGAGAATTGGATGCATATCCTTGCCACCCTGGACATCCTTCCTCAATGCACCGGCACAAGGTTTGCTATGGCAAATAGGTAGGAGATCACGGGACATGTCGGCTACTATCGGCGATTCATTTTTATGTACGCTGATATGGCTAGACCTCTTTATGGACTCTTGATTGTTTTTGAGTGGATGGAGGAATGCCAACAGGCCTATATGACCCTCAAGAAAGCCTTGGCAAAGTGCTCCTATTCTCAGGTCCCCCACTGGGACATTATCTTTTATGTCCACATTGATGCCTTTTCTTTTGCTATTGGATGTGTGTTGGCCCAACCGAGAGAACATAAGATGGATTTCTCCATTAGCTTTGCCAACCGCCAACTCAACGAGGCTAAGAGAAATTATACCACAATCGAAAGAGAAGGGTTGGCGATGGTCTACACCGTTAAGAAGTTTTGGCATTATCTTCTAGCGCGACCAAGTTTATTTTCTTCGTAGACCATCAAGCTCTTCTATACCTGATAAACAAGCTCTTCTATACCTGATAAACAAGCCCTGTATGATAGGTAGGATCACCAGGTGGCTGCTTATATTTCTTGATTTTGACTTCACTGTTATAGTGAGGAAAGGCTCACAACATGTTTTAGCAGACCACGTGTCAAGGATCCCTAACGGCAAGCCGCTCGTGGGTGTAGAAGATAATTTACCAGATGTCACCCTATTCCAACTATGCTTAATTCCTGAGTGGGGCAAGGAGGTAGCACACTTTCTAGCCAATGGCTTACCAGTGGAGTCCCTTCTAAACAAAGACCATGCATGTCACCTAATTAAACAGGCAGTCCCCTACCAACTCATTGCAGGTCAACTCTATAGGGGAAAGACAAGATTCTTAGACGCTGTGTCCGTGAAGACGAATATGTCTCACTTTGCCTATGTTGGTGAGCACTTTGCAGCAGATATCACTACACACAAAGTCCTCACAGTCGGGTTATGGTGGGCCACCTTAATGGCGGATGCAGCAAAATATGTCAAGTAGTGCGATGAATGCCAATGTGTGGCAATTTCTCACTTTAAGGACAACATACCCCTGAACCCTATAGTGTCCTTGCAACCATTTGAAAAGTGGGGCATCGATTTCATTGGACCTATCAGTCTAACATCCAAATACACTCAAGCTAGATATATAATCGCTGCTGCCACACAGACTATTGCACTAAGTGGGTTGAAGCTTGGGCTATACGCGATCAACTACCAAATTCCTTTATGAATCAGTTTATCACACACTTCAGTTGCCCCTAGAGCTTGTGAGCGACAATGAAATGCATTTCATTAATGAGGTAATCAAATTCCTTTACAAGAGTTCCTTGTCACCCACCATAGAAAGTTCTCCCCCTATTACCCCCAAGTGAATGGCCAAGCTAAAAGCACGAACAACGTTTTGTGTGCCATTCTAACTAAAACTATGGAGGCTAGCTGCAAAGATTGGGAAAAAAAAGTTGTTGGCAGCACTAGGCCTATAGAACGTCCTACAAGGCAGCTACCAATGCCACCCCTTTCAGTTTGACTTATGGCACTGAAATGTTCATGCCTATGGAGTTCTTGATTACCAGCTTACGCATTGCAGTACAAGAGAAGCTCATAGGAAACATCTTAGGTTATCGCCTTTTCAAGCTTGAAAAGCTCGATGAAACACGTCTTCTAGCTGTATATAACATGATTGTCGAAAACCTAAGGCGTAAACAATGGTTCGACGACCAGCTAAAAGACAAACAAATGAACAAGGGCGACAAAGTCCTCCTATTCAGCATGAAGACGCACAAAAAGAAACTCAAGCTCAGAGGCTTAGGACCCTTCCTAGTCACACTGAGATCACCCCACAAGGTGTTGTGCACATAGAGACACTTGACGATGTCAAAATGCCAGGTTGTTTTCAATGGTAGCAAATTAAAACGCTACTATGGCCCACTCACCAAAGCCACCCTAAAAGCCATTCATGACAAGAAACGATTAAAAAAGGACCACAAGGACATGAAACAAGCCGTCCAACAAGAGGCTAAAGCAAGGCAAGCAAAGCTTCGACAAAAACAAATTATGGTCAACATGGTCCAAGTGGTCGACCTCGAAGAGGAGGAAGACTGGGAGGTGAAGCCTACTTGGCTGTGGTTAGGAATGACCACCCCAACGAGCTTCACTGAAGAGCAGGAAGATTGGGAGGTGAAGCCTACTTGGCTGTGGTTAGGAATGACCACCCCAACGAGCTTCATCGAAAAATTAGCTCTCGTCGATACAGGGGCTAGTTACAATTTGATGTCTCACAAAACATGGAGTTCCCTTGGGAAACCTTCACTGAAAGATACCCTTGCCCCCACAGTCACAACAATGGCATCTCAAGAAGTTCACTGCTTAGGCACAATCACTCTTTTGTTCCACATTAGAAATAATCCCTTAGAAGGGAAGTTCTATGTGATGCTTGTAGGAAAAATGCACAAGGAAATACTCCTTGGAAGGGGTTGGATGGGACACAATAGATGCAACATCGATTGGGATGCAAAGACGACTACCTTACAACTAGCCTCCTAGCCTCTGGCCAAGTTACCGTCCTCATCATGAGACAAATGAAGAGCCCATACTCGCTGCTCCCCCATGCCAAAAAGTCACCACTCCACTCTACATCATCATTCCATCCTCAACTTCCCACAAATCCATCCCACTTAAAAAGAGGCCACTCACCCTTCCAAACACACCACTGCCTCTTGCACCATCCCCACCACTGCACTCGACAACAACCCACTCCCACATCTCAAAAGCCACACAAGCTACTGACCCCCCACAAAAAACTAACCATACTAATACTTCTAACCAAACTCACACATGCACACAGGGCATGCCTTCTCCCCATTGGGTGCCTAAGAAGCTCCTAACCGCACAGGGCTATTATGAGGGCACATCTACCTTGTGGATCCCTTGACGATCCAACTCTCACCCTCATGCACCGGCACCCCGAGCTCCTTGTCCCCCTCATAGTAGGTAACCAATTTTCCAACCACAAGCCTATAGGGTACAAGACAAATGCCGGCCCAAATGCTCTCCACGGCCCACCTATCCTCAATCACACCCTTAATCGTGCCCAAAACCAACCCCCAGGGTGGATCCCCAACCCCAACTCCCACCTCGTGTCACTCAGCAATCACCAACCTTTCAATGGAAACCCAAGGTGGCCTCTGCCACAATGACTACCTAGGAAAAAGGGAAGAAAAATCTTCACAATGACACTTTGACCCCCATTCTGCAGAAGTCGACAGCCTTTACCACTGATATACCCTCAAAGTCGGCAACTCCTCCACTCATTATTCTAAGGCTGCCTCAGAGTACTCCAATGCCACCACCATCAACCTCTTCAGTTTTAGGTACTCCCTTGTCATCCACCTCTGCATCCCCCCAAGAATCAAACTTCCCCACCTCACTATCACCTAATTGGAACCAACTCCTCACTATCACCTAATTGGAACCAACTCCTCACTTTGGCAAATTTGGCATGCAGTCAATACAAAACCAGCAATGGGGTGCTGGTAACATAGTCCTATTGAAATTTGAGCATTGTGATGAGCTATGGTGGATCAAACACTAGAATCAACATCATTAACAAAGTGATTAAGAAATGATTAAGACATAATTAGTGAATAATTAGCAAATAGATTAATGTAGGCATGGATACTCAAAAACCAGCAAATTCTCATTAGGAGTATGCCTCAATTTATAGAGTTTACATCAAGCATCAAATTCCATTGATTTCTCCATGATTCACTCCCAGAATATCTCCACCTTTTGCCTGATTCTCTCCACCTCTTCTCTTTTCCCTGAATATCTCCCAGAATAACTCCACACTCCTAAATTCTCTCATGCTACCCTTTATTCTCTCCCAGTAGATTCTTCTCACCTTTTCACAGGTTCTTTCACAATTACATCTCCTCTTTTACAGCCTCTATCCAAGAGCTTGTTCCCACACACACCCTATTCACTTGTATTTTCAACACCTCCCCTCAAGTGAATAATCCTAGCACACCTGGACCCTGTATCAAGTTTCCCTTTTACTTGATAGCCCGCGACCAGTGCCTCAAGTCCCTAAACTCCATAGTCCTTGACACACTCTCTCTCTCTATGTGTCCAAGGCTACTATAAGTGCCCCGCGACCTTGACTAAAGTGCTCACACATACATCTACCACTTGGCCTACATCATCGGTGGCTCAAAGGTGGTTTTACTTTATTGGGGCAGGTTACATTGGGTTGTGGGGTCTCTCTCTCTCTCTCTCAGAAAAGATGATCCGACTCCACTTCTCTTGGAGCCTCCATGAAGTTTGCCGATGTCGTTCCTTCTTCACTGGGTTTGCTGTAGCAGTCTCTCGCCATGTGTTCTGGCTTTCCACATTTGTGGCAAGTGAAGGTCCTCCCTCCTACTCTGCCTCTTCCTCGTCCTCGTCCTCGAGAGAATCCTCCTCGGGTGAAGAATGCTTTTTCCTCTCCTGCTGTTGAGTCGAGCCCTTTCTTCTCTTTGCCTCTGCTCTCTTGCTCTAGTAGAGCTGCTTCTATCTCGTGTATCTTCAATTCAGGTACATTCTTTAGTGTTGCTACAATGTTTTCATAATCTCCTTTGTCCACACTCTTCAGAAGTACAGCTAATGCTTCATCATCTTCTACCTTTTTGCCAATAGCTGCCAGCTGTTGCTTAATGCTTTTATATTTGTTCAAGTGTGTGATTAAAGGTTCACTTTCCTTCATGTCCAATTTGAAGAATTGCATTAACATATTTATCTTTGAATTTTTTGCTTGTGTACCAAATAATTTATTGAGTTCATCCCATGCATCTTTTGCCCACTGTATCCCTGTGATGTGATGAGTTCATCCCATGCATCTTTTGCCCACTGTACCCCACTGTATCCCTGTGATGTGATGAATGATTTCATCATTTAAACTGAGTGCAATAAGTCCCAATGCTTTTTCATTCCTGCTCTTCCACTCATTTTCCCCTCTCTCTGGGCATTCATCTCTCCCTTCAACTAATCCCCACAGATTTTTCCTCATCAGCAAATACATGGTTTTTGTATAAAACTGTTCCCCATTATTTCCTGTGCTGAACTCATGGTGATGTGAAGGGGGTCTTACCTCTTGATCTAATTTCAAGATTCAAGGGCAGTGTCTACCCTTTTACAACTCAATCTGGTGTTTAATAGATGATTACAACAACTTTATCAGCATAAAATCACCAGAAATTACATTAAATTGAGGGTAACCAATTTGTACGGGATGGTTGGAGTATCAAACCAACTCCGATTTGAAATCTGAAGTTATAAGGATCTGTATCAGATACCTAATGGTTAATTTGAACCCTCAATTGCACCAAAATACAGTGATTAGCACTGATTAATCACTGATTAGTAAATTAATGCTCTGTTTTGTGTGCAGAAAACAGAGTATGCGGGGAGTCCAGATCTGGTGCCTTCCACTTCAAATGAGTTCAAATGCTTTCAAAGGCATCAATAGCAATGAGTCTAGTAGAGGATTAAGCCAAGAAACACAAGATTTGACCAAATAATGAAAGCTTAATCTCTGTTTTACCAAAGTCACCTGCAGATTTGATGAAGAGCTTTGATCTCGATGAAATTGAATTCTGTCTTCACCAGCTTGTAGAGCATGCTTGATTACCCCTTGGGCTAGGAGGAATTGAAGCAATTTGATTTGAGCAAGGAGAAATCTGCAATTTACTCAGAAAAAAACGCACTGACTTCATCGTCGATTTCTCCTTCGTTTCTACGCGGTTTGCTGCACCATCTTGCTGAGCATGAAGCCAAGGATGTTAGCTACCATAATCTAGAAGCTTATGCCCTAATTCTATGTGTGCAAGGTGCTAGAGATCCTCCACTGGCTGGGGGTGAAGGGGAGAAGTGAGAACTCACTAAAAATTTGATTTTTTTGCTAATTATCTACTAATCCTAATTAATTAACTAATGGGTTCATAAACCTAATTGATTCTAGGCATGGCTCTGATACCATGTTGAAATTTGAGCATTGTGATGAGCTATGGTGGATCAAACACTAGAATCAACATCATTAACAAAGTGATTAAGAAATGATTAAGACACGTAATTATTGAATAATTAGCAAATAGATTAATGTAGGCATGGATACTCAAAAACCAGCAAATTCTCATTAGGACTATGCCTCAATTTATAGAGTTTACATCAAGCATCAAATCCCATTGATTTCTCCATGATTCACTCCCAGAATATCTTCTCCTTTTGCCTGATTCTCTCCACCTCTTCTCTTTTCCCTGAATATCTCCCAGAATAACTCCACACTCCTAAATTCCCTCACGCTACCCTTTATTCTCTCCCAATAGATTCTTCTCACCTTTTCACAGGTTCTTTCACAATTACATCTCCTCTTTTACAGCCTCTATCCAGGAGCTTGTTCCCACACTCCAGCTCAGTGGCCTAGGCGCAATTCCCATTTCCATGCCTCCCCCACCATCCTCTCCCTAACCATCACCCACAAAGCCCCACCACCTAGAACCCAAGGGCAAGGAGCTAGCTCCCCCACCGCCCAGCCAAGGCCCTACACAAGAGGAGTAGGAAGCTGAGGATGCCAGACAAAAGGTTGCAGAGGAGGAGAGGGAGAAGCACGAATTCTTCAATCAAAATCTATATGAAACCCCGCCCCTGGATAGCTTCACATATTCCCCCCTAACTTCATAGAAGCAGGCCCCTCCTCCCCTCACTCTTCTCATGTCAACACACTGGAGACCCTCCATTGGATGAGGACATGGAGCTTTTGGTCAAGCCAAGCATATGCTAAGAGTGTACATGCGGCCCATGGAGCAATACTGAATTTTGCACTGGGATTTTGTCATATGGCTCGGGAGCTTATTACACAGATGACCGATTGTATTTATCGCCACCAATAGGAGAGGTGCCAACTATGTCCCAAAGAGAGATGTTGCTGGCAAAGGCTCAAGAGAGGCAGATTGTAGAATATAGACTATAAACCTCAACAACCTCTAGCTCCAAAACATGCTTGATGAGAAGGAGCAGCAGCATGCCATCTTTACTACCACCGAACTCTAGCAACAACTCCAACAAGCTCAAGAAGCTGCATAGAGGGCCTACCACGATTTATCTTTGGCCCAAGCTGTACTCCCATGATCAAGCTCATGCTACAGAAGAGGCCCTCACAAAGACACAAAATGATTTCTAGCAATACAGGGAGATCTCAGAGGACACACTCCGTGAGATGGAGGCCACATTGAATGCAACAGAAGCCAAAGCATCCCCCACCAATACCATCTGCTCCTTCATCCAGTGCAAGCCAAAAAAAAAGGTGGATGCGCTAATGGATACACCAACGGGAGATGCCCCTACTCGCCCATCCCCCACATAACCCCTTCCATCTCCTTGACCTCCACTACTGAATCATCCAGCTTAATCTACTCCAACACAACGTTTTTCTGGACAAGCCCCTCTTCTACCAAACCTATAATTATATCCTCACAAAGCTCCCCCTTTCTAGCATTGCCCTCATTCCCCATTTATTCTTCCAAGGGCTCATCTCTTTCACCCACCCCCAAATCTTCTACGAGCTCCTTGCCCACCCTCTCTAAGCCACTCTGATCAGTTGGTGTCACTTCCTCCGATTCAGCCAACCAATAGAACTAGTCGATCTCATCGACCTCTCAATCCCCAAAGGCTTATGTCCATAGTCCCTACTCCTCCCAAAGGACAACTGACGCTCTGCAACATCTCCATAGTAGGGGTTGGCACATGGTCGATGCGGCATACTGCTCCCTCCACGGGACAAACTTCCCCTATACTCTAATCATGGGCCTGACGGAGGCAACAACCACCAAGGAGCCCCACCTCCACCCCCGCCACCCTCATCTCCCCCACATCAACCTCCACCCCCCAGCCCCTCTCACCCAAGCACCATCACCCAAGCACGACCCCCACCCCCATTTGGAACCTCAACATTACCCCTATTCCCTCCCCATTCATTTTCCTACCCCACCTCCCTCACCAACCCCACCCTCACCTCCCTCTTTGTCCTTGAGCTTGGGAATGCACATAACATTCCGTGATATCCCTTCAACCTCAACAAATCCCCCACCACTACTTGATGTAACCTTGCCACGGTAGCCTCTTCATCGCCTATCGCTCCACCCTTATCATCGACTAATCACCCCTCCCACCCAACCCTGGAAGAAGGCAAAATTCTGCCATTGCCACCGTGTGAGGAAGTCAACCCTCCGCTCAATCCACTTAACTATAGGACCCTCTCGACAGAACGGAGTTCGAGCAGGTAATCCAAATCCTGCTTGGTCGACAACTCCAGGCAACGCCGATTACACACATCACAGATCGCATCATGGACATCAATGTCCTTCGTCCATACATTAAGGCCAAACATCGGACCTAACGACGAGAGCATCCACCCAGACAGCGTAGAGGCTATCATCGGCCACCCATCACTGCTCGCCCCACAACTTTCAATCTCATGGGCGAGCAACTGACCTAGAGGCAACACTTTTTGTTCAAGCCATTCATTTGGGAGACATATTGCAAGCGCTGTGACCCCTCCGCATAAACTCGGAGCACCTGCCAATCCGCAGACGGTGGGCATGGAACCTCTTCCACGAGGAGCAACAAAAGAACCCAAATCGGCAATTTAACTTTATGTGGTTCGCTCCTCCGACTACGCACTAGCCTTACATGGAAGAGACAATGATCAAGCGTTTTCACGAGTTTATCCGTCGATATGATCAGGTTCCTGACCCAGCTATGATCACAACGATCAAATTCTTCAACTCGATCATCACGTTGCTAGAGGCCTTCCCTGACTGGGACCACTACCACGAAGGTTCGCAGGGCTTAGCCTTTGACATCCTGACACTCAAGCAGATGTTTGGCTACTATGAGCGCATCATGTGGATGCTTTCCTGGAGCCTCCAGACATTTGAAGACAACATTTTGGACAAGCTATCGCGTCTTCCATCAAGCACCCCCTACTCCTACCTCGTGCCACGACTTTATCTGCACCTATTCGATCTACTACCGCTATAGCTCCAAGGACAGACCTGAACTAGGGAGGGGGGTATGTTAACCCCTCTGGTTAACATTACTTTTCAAGCATGGCTACACTCATTATAACTCATCTTTTGTAACTGCGCAAATTGCTTAATGTAAAAGAGACGTGGGATAACCGAGCTTACGGCTTGTGTAATGCCGGTCATAGGAAATAGTTATACATGAGGCTAGGAAGATTAGTTTTGGGCTCCCAATTGTAAATGGGTGGTCAGCCATTGTAAACTATGAGCTCTTGTATATGATATTTATGAAATATGAAAAGGGACAATCCCATTAGTCTCATTTGAGTTTTGCCTCTCTCTTTCTCTCACTCTCATGAGGTTGTAGATGTATGCTTGCTAGTTGTGCTTGCATGCTTGATTTTTGGTGTGTGCTTGTAGGGATGGTGATGCTCTAGCTTCTCTCCTTCTCTCCCTTCTCTTTTCTCTCTACCAAGTCCCTCGTGCATGCATGTGGCATGGAGTGAAGGTTGAGCTTTCCATAGCTCCCTTCTTCTTGCTCTCTACCTAGCTATTGAATCTCTACTTGGCTGACACAAGTAAAGGTGGAGTGAGCCCCTAGCGGCTTCACATCGAGGAGTTAACCCTCATTAGGTTTGGGCTAAGTGCACCTCTCTGAACTTGACCCTTGCATGTTCTCTCTTCTTCTCTCCCTCTCTCTTGGTGTGCAAGGTAGTATGTTAGGATGAATAGTAAAGCACATCTCCCAAGTTTGCTTTGTAATTTTACACGAGAGAATTTAAGGAATAATCTCCTCTTCATAGAGAGTGCCACCAATACATGTGCATATGCATCCCTACCATCCCACCTTGCTTGTTCCATCATGGGAGGTGCAGAGGCAGATGCCACAGGTACATCTAAACTGTGTGCCACCATCCAAAGTACCTATACTATCATGTGCTAATAACGAGATAGGGTATGCCTCAATGCCAATAACAATATTCAAAATCACCTTGGTAATACATGACACATCATATATGATCATAAAAAATAGTTAGTCCTTTCAAGCTTATCCTCAGTAGTGGAAAGCATCCCAAATACATCAATGCCTACCATGCCAGCTTGCAAATAACTAATCTTTGACATAAAATGCAAATAACTAATCTCTGACACAAAATGCGAATATCTTAACTACCTATAGGTACTATTAATGCCCACTAATGCCCACTAAATGCAACCAAGATGGGCACCAATAGATCATTGATGATAAAGGAAACTTGCAAAAAGTGTATGAAAAATGGCAGAGTGTAGAGTGTGAAAATATTACTTATTAGCAGGAATGTAAAATTAATGGTAATGTTGACAATATTATTAAAGCTATTGATGATGAGCTTGAAGATGTGATGTTGAAGATAATGATGGCCATGGCTTTGCATAGCAGATAACCCATAAATGAATAAAGACAATTTAAACTGACACTCTCCCGAGATGGGAGACTGTCAGTTCATTTATGGGCTTTCTGCAAAGAAGAAAACCCATAAATGAACAAAGATAGTTCAAAATAACACTCTCCTGGGATGTCTACAAAAACCTTACAGCATGCAAATGAGCATCGAAACACACCTTTAAAAAATGACTCGCAACAACGTGCAAAACTCTCTTAATATAGTTAACTATTAACGTGGTTAACAACACACTATAGGGTTTAATGTGGTTAACAACACACTATAGGGTTTAATGTGGTTAACAACACACTATAGGGTTTACCTTCTCCACCTAAGAGGATGGCTCAATCTGAGATAATCAAAAGAATAGCTCAAGGAGAAGATAACAAGGAGGAGAGAGCCAAGATAGCATGCTCTAATACCAATTGTTGTAGTTGAGATCAAGGTAGCAACAATCACATAGATGTAGCAAGTAAGGTTCCTCCTAGAATGGTTGTTAGTGCATATCTACCAAAATGTGGCTTGCAATAAATACAAGGCATACCATTTCAAATCATACAAGATGATTAAGTGCACATGTGGGAATGTTACAAAGGGGAAACAAAACTTTGATAGTTATGCAGCTTGTATGCCGAGGTTGACTTAAAGAGCATCTGTCGAGCACGAGTTTAGGCCATCAAAATATGCATCCAAATAGAAATTTAATAGTTGTGTAGGTTGTCTTTAAGAGCATTTGTCTCACTAAGGAGCATGAGTTTAGGCCATAAAAATATGTTTCCAAACATGAGTGGGGTTTATGCTCGAGAGTTGACTGTGAATTGCCAAATTAGTAGTTGGATTTAAAGAGTCATCTCTTGAGGTGCTATTTTTCCACAAGGAAACTATTTTTGTCAACCTCTCTACATGAAGTTCTAACTGGCTAGTTGCTGGTACCCCCTTGTTTGGCATCAAACACAATTGGATGATATGTTTCAAATGTCCTACACCGTGGAGTATCCATTTGTAGTTTGTGTTACTTTTTGTAATACATGCTCTGTGTTTTTGTTGTTTGTGTGAATGATATGCTTCAAATGTATTACACCATGGAGTATCCATGGTGGACATTTAAATCCATGTGTTACTTTTTGTAATACATGCTTTGTGTTTTTGTTGTTTATGTGGATGATATGCTTCAAATGTCCTACACCATGGAGTATCCATTGCAATTTGTGTTAATTCTGCTCTATGTTTTTGTTGTTCGTTTGGATTCTAGTAGATTCCCTAATCTTTAATTTTGCTAAGGTGAATTTTGATATGTTAGGTCTCCTTTTGGGTCTAAAAGGTATGTTGTATCTCCATCACCATGGGTTACTTTATCATTAGGGATCCTCTACACTATAGCATACTTAGTGAATCTGGTTGAACCTTCTTAATGCTCCTTCGGATTGGAATAATCAACCAATGCCATTTTGTAGTGGCTCCATCAAATTTGATTAGCCCGATGAATACAATGTTGTATTTGTACAAGCACATATTACACATATCAAAGGCCGAACTTGTCACATGGGTGCAGGTTGGAGGTAGAAATGTCGTAGTTGGATATGTTTTTGAAGAAGTAACCCATTACCTTTCATGCAAATGTTGGTGAGAAGGCACACCGATTTGGATTTCCCATCAGTCATACATCTTCAGCATTAGCATTCGCGTTACTCATTGGTCCACATAAACCCATGATCAAAAACTTGAATCTGAGACTCGTATATCTTGGAGTTCGATACATTCGAAGGGTGCTCATGGGTCTTCTGACCTGTTTGCTCTTCATGTGTCCCCTCAACTCTTGTCACATTCTGATTCTCTTCCTCCTAGTTATGTTAGTTTGGAACAATACTTTTGACCACCACCGGTGGATTCAAAAATTTTGAGGCCTTGGCTTGCTTCTTGATGTTCATGCTGTTGCTTCTTGATGTTCATGCTGTTGCTTATTTCTGCAAATGTTTTGTGTGTCTTATCTTCTTATTTTTGAAGTGTGGAGTCAGGTTTATCATTATCTTCGGCTGCTTCTTCTCACAGTAGCATTCTTCCTCATCTGATTCCTCATTTGATTGTTCATTCTTTCCTCAAAATAAAATTTTGACCTCTTTTTTTGTTATTTCTGAGAGTCTTTCCACATTGTTTTCTAGTTCTTCCATTCTAATGATGCTTGCATATGACTCGTGGTTTTCCTTGTTATGCTACAAATTCCAATTCCTTGCTTCCTTCACTAACTTTGAGAAATTCTTTGATTCCTTCTTTCATTTATCAAGCTTCCTAAATTCATGCTTTCTTCTAGCTTTGTAAATGTTCTTGGTGACTACTGCGTATACTTCTGATATTTCCAATACACATTATTTTAGCATGTGTCCTTGCTCTCATGACATCTCTTGCATATGTGGTATTGGCAGTCTTTCTTGTAGTGAATTTTTTCATTATAGCGCCTCCTATTTCTCATTATTGCTATATATATAAAAATCGGTTGTTATCATTTTACATAGCTGCTATCCTACTTTGGTGCTGAAATGATGCCTATTGCTCCTCCCTCCTAGTTGAAGTGTAGGAGCCTTGTATAGGTCTACATAATGTCGAATTTAAGGTCAGGTACTACCAACCTATTTATGATGAGTTACCACATAATGTTATTCATATGTTCCCTTACCTTAATAAGCTCCTTGGCATGGTAGGCAAGCTTCTACATTAGCTTTGCATTCATAGGTGTTAGTAGCTGTTGGGCTGCCTCCCTCGGCCACAACTTGTTGAACTCTCGCTTAGCTGCTCTATTGAAATTAGAGAAATGTGATGAGCTATGGTGGATCAAATACTAGAATCAACATCATTAACAAAGTGATTAGAAAGTAATTAGTGAGTAATTAGCAAATAGTTAATGTAGGCATGGATAATAAAAAATCAGCAAATTCTCATTAGGCCAATGCCTCAATTTATAGTGTTTACATTGTTGAAATTTGAGCATAATGATGAGCTATGGTGGATCATACACTAGAATCAACATCATTAACAAAGTGATTAGCAAATGATTAATGTAGGCATGGATACTCAAAAACCAGCAAATTCTCATTAGGGCTATGCCTCAATTTATAGAGTTTACATCAAGCATCAAATCCCATTGATTTCTCCATGATTCACTCCCAGAATATCTCCACCTTTTGCCTGATTCTCTCCACCTCTTCTCTTTTCCCTGAATATCTCCCAAAATAACTCCACACTCCTAAATTCTCCCATGCTACCCTTTATTCTCTCCCAGTAGATTCTTCTCACCTTTTCACAGGTTCTTTCACAATTACATCTCCTCTTTTACAGCCTCTAACCAAGGGCTTGTTCCCGCACACACCCTATTCACTTGTATTTTCAACACCTCCCCTCAAGTGAATACTCCTAGTACACCTAGACCCTATACCAAGTTTGCCTCCCCTTACTTGATAGTCCGCGACCAGTGTCTACTCCTCCCCTCAAGTTATCTTAGCACACCTGGACCCTGTATCAAGTTTCTTTCTTACTTGACAGTCCGCGACCAGTGCCTCAAGTCCCTAAACTCATAGTCCTTGACACTCTCTCTCTCTCTCTATGTGTCCAAGGCTTACTATAGTTGCCCGCGACCTTGACTAAAGTGCTCACACATACATCTCTCTACCACGTGGCCTACATCATCGGTGGCTCAGAGGTGGTTTTACTTTATTGGGGCAGGTTACATTGGGTTGTGGGGTCTCTCTCTCTCTTTCTCTCAGAGATTTTCACATGGCTCCTGACTCTTTGGAGCCTCACATCTTCTCTTGTCTTCAGTCTTCTTGTCGTGTGGCAGCTTCTCTCCACGCGTCCGTCTCTTCTTTCAGTCTTCTTGGGGCAGCTTCTCTTCTTGTGGCAGCTTCTCTTCTTGTGTCCATGTCTTCCTTCAGCTTTTCTTCTTGGTGTGGATCCTCTTCTTGGGAAGAGATATTCTTCTTCTTTCATGGCTGGGGCTATGAGCTTGTCCGTCAGGTCGTTTTACTCCATGTGAGCAACATGTTTCGATGTTTTGCTGACAGTTCCTTTGGGCTTTTTATGTTTATCTTGTATCATTATGCAATGCAAACCCAAATTTATGCGGGAGGTCTTACCTCTTGCCTTAATCTGGACAAGGGCAGTGTCTGTTCCCATTTTTACACTGATGTAATGTGCCCAATACATGATGTGTATAGCATTCATTCTCATGCACATTCCAAATGCAATTCTGGTTGTGAATAATCTTGAATTTGAGTGTAATTTGCAGGCATTAACCAAGGGTTAAATGCAAAATGATGATTTTCACAAATTTATCAGCACAATTTTCCCAGAAATTACATTAAATCAAGGGTAACCAATTTGTACGGGATGGTTGGAGTATCAAACCAACTCCGATTTGACATCTAAAGTTATAGGGATCTGTATATCAGATACCTAATGGTTAATTTGAACCCTCAATTGCACCAAAATACAATGATTAGCACTGATTAATCACTGATTAGCAAATTAATGCTCTGTTTTGTGTGCAAAAAACAGAGTATGCGGGGAGTCCAGATCAGGTGCCTTCCACTTCAAATGAGCTCAAATGCTTTCAAAGGCATCAATAGCAATGAGTCTAGTAGAGGATTAAGCCAAGAAACACAAGATTTGACCAAATATTGAAAGCTTAATCTCTGTTTTACCAAAGTCACCTGCAGATTTGATGAAGAGCTTAGATCTCACTGTAGACTTGATGAAACTCAATTCAGTCTTCACCAACTTGTAGAGCATGCTTGATTACACCTTGGGCTAAGAGGAATTAGAGAGATTTGACTTGATGAAGCAGCAATGGCAAAAACTCCTCAGGAAAACGGTGCCCTTTAATCAGCGAAAATCGGCAGTTCAACGTGGCGGTTTGCGCATCTGATTGCATAGGCCAAAGCTCCTTTGGGTTAGCTACCTTGGGCTAGAATGGTTTGGGAAATGACTGAGTATGAAAGGTGCTAGGGCTCCTCCACCAGCTGGGGGTGAAGGGGAGAAGAGAAAACTCACTAAAAATTTGATTATTTGCTAATTTTCTAATCATGATTAATTAACTAATGGGCTCATAAACCTAATTGATTCTAGGCATGGCTCTGATACCATGTTGAAATTTGAGCATAATGATTAGATATGGTGGATCATACACTAGAATCAATATCATTAACAAAGTGATTAGCAAATGATTAAGACGTAAGGCAAATAGATTAATGTAGGCATGGATACTCAAAAACCAGCAAATTCTCATTAGGGCTATGCCTCAATTTATAGAGTTTACATCAAGCATCAAATCCCATTGATTTCTCCATGATTCACTCCCAGAATATCTCCACCTTTTGCCTGATTCTCTCCACCTCTTCTCTTTTCCCTGAATATCTCCCAGAATAACTCCACACTCCTAAATTCTCTCATGCTACCCTTTATTCTCTCCCAGTAGATTCTTCTCACCTTTTCACAGGTTCTTTCACAATTACATCTCCTCTTTTACAGCCTCTAACCAAGGGCTTGTTCCCGCACACACCCTATTCACTTGTATTTTCAACATACATCCAAGCATCAAATCCCACTGATTTCTCCTTGATTCACTCCACCTCTCCCAGAATATCTCCACCTCTTTTGCTTGATTCTCTCCACCTCTTCACTTTTCCCAGAATATCTCCACACTTCCTAAATCTTCTCATGCTACCCTTTATTCTCTCCCAGTAGATTCTTCTCACCTTTTCACAAGCTCTCTCACATTTACAGATTCTCTTTTACAGCCTCTAACCACAAGGGCTTGTTCCCGCACACACCCTATTCACTTGTATATTTCAACACCTCCCCTCAAGTGAATACTCTCTAGCACACCTGGACCCTATACCAAGTTTTCCTCTTACTTGATAGTCCGCGGCCAGTGCCTCAAGTCCCTAAACTCATAGTCCTTGACACTCTCTCTCTATGTGTCCAAGGCTACTACAAGTGCCCGCCGCCCGTGACCTTAACTAAAGTGCTCACACATACATCTACCACGTGGCCTACATCATCGGTGGCTTAGAGGTGGTTTTACTTTGTTGGGGTAGGTTACATTGGGTTGTGGGGTCTCTCTCTCTCTCTCTCTCAGAAAAGATGATCCGACTCCACTTCCTTTGGAGCCTCCATGAAGTTTGCCGATGTCATTCCTTCTCCACTGGGTTTGCTATAGCAGTCTCTTGCCATGTGTCCTCGCTTTCCACAGTTGTGGCAAGTGAAGGTTCTTCCTCCTACTCTGCCTCTTCCTCGTCCTCGTCCTCGAGAGAATCCTCCTCAGGTGAAGAATGCTTTTTCTTCTCCTGCTGTTGAGTCGAGCCATTTCTTCTCTTTGCCTCTGCTCTCTTACTCTAGTAGAGCTGCTTCTATCTCGTGTAGCTTCAATTCAGGTACATTCTTTAGTGTTGCTACAATGTTTTCATATTCACCTTTGTCCACACTCTTCAGAAGCATTGCTAGTGCCTCAACATCTTCTACCTTTTTACCAATAGCTGCCAGAGCTGTTGCTTAATGCTTTTATATTGTTCAAGTGTGTGATTAAAGGTTCACTTTCCTTCATATCCAATTTGTAGAATTGCATTAACAGATTTATCTTTGAATTTTTAGCTTGTGTGCCAAATAATTTATTGAGTTCATCCCATGCATCTTTTGCCCATTGTATCCCTGTGATGTGATGAATGATTTTATCATTTAAACTGAGTGCAATAAGTCCCAATGCTTTTTCATTCATGCTCTTCCACTCATTTTTCCCTCTCGTCTCTGGCATTCATCTCTTCCCTCAACTAGCCCCCACAGATTTTTCCTCATGAGCAAATACATGGTTTTTGCCATGTGTAAAATTGCTCCCCATTAAATTTGGCTATTTCCTGTGCTGTACTCATGATGATGTGAAGGGGGTCTTACCTCTTAATCCGATTTCAAGATTCAAGGGCTTTGTCTACCCTTTTACAACTCAATCTGGTGTTTAAGAGATGATTACAACAAATTTATCAGCATAAAATCATCAGAAATTACATTAAATCAAGGGTAACCAATTTGTACGGAATGGTTGGAGTATCAAACCAACTCCGAATTGCAATCTAAAGTTATAGGGATCTGTATGAGATACCTAATGGTTAATTTAAACCCTCAATTGCACCAAAATATAGTTATTAGTACTAATTAATCACTGATTAGCAAATTAGTCCACTGTTTTATGTGCAAAAAACAGAGTATGCGGGGAGTCCAGATCTGGTGCCTTAGACTTCAAATGAGCTCAAATGCTTTCAAAGCCATCAATAGCAATGAGTCTAGTAGAGGATTAAGCCAAGAAACACAAGATTTGACCAAATATTGAAAGCTTAATCTCTGTTTTACCAAAGTCACCTGCTTGTAGATTTGATGAAGAGCATGGATCTCACTGTAGACTTGATCAAATTGAATTGTGTCTTCACCAGCTTGTAGAGCATGCTTGAAAACCCCCGGGGCTAAGAGGAATTAGAGCAATTTGATTGGATGAAGCAGCAATGTCAAAATCTCCTCAGAAATACGACGCTTGATAAATCATCGATTTTTGCAGTTGGCGGTTTGCGCTTTTGTCTTGGACTGCTAGAGCTCCTATGAGTTGGCTAGCTAGGGTTAAAAGGGTTTGGCCTAATGATGAGTGTGCAAGGAGCTAGAGCTCCTCCACCAGCTGGGGGTACAGAGGTGAGTTGAAAAATAACTAAAATTTTGATTATTTTTAATTATCTACTAATCCTAATTAATTAGATAATGGGCTCATAAACTTGATGGATTCTAGGCATGGCTCTGATACCATGTTGAAATTAGAGAAATGTGATGAGCTATGGTGGATCAAATACTAGAATCAACATCATTAACAAAGTGATTAGCAAATAATTAGTGAGTAATTAGTAAATAATTAAGATATAATTAGTAAATAATTAAGATGTAATTAGTGAATAATTAGCAAATAGCTTAATGTAGGCATGGATGATCAAAAACCAGCAAATTCTCATTAGGCCAATGCCTCAATTTATAGTGTTTACATCCAAGCATCAAATCCCACTGATTTCTCCTTGATTTACTCCACCTCTCCCAGAATATCTCCACCTCTTTTGCTTGATTCTCTCCACCTCTTCACTTTTCCCAGAGTATCTCCCAGAATATCTCCACACTTCCTAAATCTTCTCATGCTACCCTTTATTCTCTCCCAGTCGATTCTTCTCAACTTTTCACAGGTTCTCTCACATTTACAGATTCTCTTTTACAGCCTCTAACCAAGGGCTTGTTCCCGCACACACCCTATTCACTTGTATATTTCAACATGCTCAACCCGTGAAGATTGTGGCATATTCTAGTGAATCATCACTATCCTCCTTTGGGGTGATCTCATTGTATCATCTCATTACATTGTTTTGAGTGCTTTGTTTTGAAGCAGGGTGACAACATTATCAGGGTTGAAGTGTAGTCAACATGGTGCAATGTCGTATAGGTAAAGCTCAAGGGCAAAAGTTGTGTGTTTTGTTCCATGGTTTGACACCATTGTCGAGGCATAGAATTCTACTGTCAGTATCTTGGATGTTCCACTAAGATCATGAGGCTCCCTAATCAGTACTATGTGCGGCTTGGGGGTCTTGCCAAGTGTGCCGAATGTGTTGGCAAAATCGATGGCCATTAACATTTAGAGGACACATAGAGACAACTTCTCAATTTAACATTGTGGTTTGATCCTCCCTAGCTTCTTTTTTTTCTATACATTTCAAGTTGGTATCAGAACCAATTGGGGTAAGATTAGCACCTTGTTTATTGATCTAGATTAGGTTCTATGATTGATTATTGAGCCAACTAAGGTAGGATTAACACCTTGATAATTGAGCTAAATTAGTTCCTATGCTTGCTACTTAGTTCCCCATTAAGTGTTTGTGTGTTTTTTATTATGGTTCATATTAGCAAATCATTAGAGAGCAGAGAGACATCAAATTTTTTGGCCTAAACTTGCTTCATCACACATACATCAATTCAACAAGCTACAGTAGCCTCGAGGAGACCTTCATCAAGAGAAGCACCGCATCATGTAGTTGAGTGGGCAAAGCATCAACCACCACAAGAAGGCAACATTGAAGATATAAAAAATGTTCTTCTCGTCAAAAGCTTACCATTGATTCAATACATAATTTTGCCAATATAGAGAGAAGAATCCAACAATTTGTACTCATAATAAAAACATAGTAGCCACACCAGACTAAGGTAGCCTCCTATGCACAACAAGGAAGGTTTACAGGTCTTGGCAGTGGGGCAAAGGTGACAAGCCTCACTCAGTAGGCAATGCTTGCTCTCATAGCACTGAGCGCCCGAGCTTCGTGACCACAAGTAGAAATGGAAGTTTTATTACAATATCCTAGGCTATTATACAAGGGTTTTGAGGAGCAGCATAGCAAGAGATGCACCCCCTTGACCATAGATGTGATCATAGAGCCCTCAGAATCTTTAGATGTTGTGAAGAAGTAAGAGTTTGGGAAGAAATGCTAGATGTTGTTAGTGTGCAGCTCGAGATATCTTTAATTCAATGCTTAAGAAGCATTAACAATGTGAAACAACGATGGCCATAGTGTAGTTGCGTGATGAAGCAGAAGATAAGTTTTTTTTTAAATTTAAACTAAAACCTAAGGTGTTTGTAAAAGAGCCCTTTACTAGGGGTGTTCATATGGGGTTTATGTGCAGCAATTTGAAATTTGTCTTCTTGGGTTTCAATGGCATGTGCCAACAATTTAAATCTATCTTCATGGGTTTCAATGGCATGTGACTCTTCATTGGCATCATCATCAAAACCTTCGATCTCTGATTTGTGTGACCAAGGAGAGTATGACTCCCATAATGCGTTTTTGATTGGGTACTCTCCCGAAATTTTGGGTCAAAAGTTATCGTAACCTTTGTAAGATGCAGCCAAATAAGCATGCAAGTGTGTATGTGTGGAGAGCTTGGGCTCTCAAACTTACCAAATGAGTGAGTGAAGAAGTTAAGGGCATGACTCCCACATTATCTTGTAAACCCTAACTCCTACCCAAGTGTAAATTCTCAAACCCGCATAGTGAGCCTAGGAGATAAATGCAACTAACTTCTCCAACCGAGGAGATAAAGGCAAGGTGAATCACATGTTTGGGCCAGGGAATCATCACTTAAGGGGGAGTGTTAGAAAAACAAGTGATGAAGGATACAAGCATGAGAGAGGAGGAGAGTCTACACCTTAGAGATAAATTGAATCAAAGGTTAGATAGTCAAAGGTTAAAGAGAATTAGGGAGTGTAAGTGGTGAATGTAAAAGGTGGAAAGGGTAGATCCATATGGCATAATCAATGTCGAAAGGGTGTGTCTCTTGGAGTCAAAAAAGGGAAAGTCTCCCTTGGAAAGTGGAAAAGGCTAAGATAAATCTGGTCTCCTTAGATGTACTTCTCATGGCTATTTAAGAGCCCCAAAGAAATGTAATTGTCTGTGGATTTGTAATGAATTGAGTCTTTGCTTTGGTGTTATTATTGTGTTTAAGAGCCCCAAAGCAATGCAATTATGAGTGGATTTGTAATGAATTGACAACAAGTACAACCGAACCTTCAAGAGAAGGCCAAGGGACTTGTCTACAAGAAGATGTTACAATTGGAGGATGGTGAGCCTTGGAATTTGATTGTGAAGAATTGGCTAAAGAATTGTGAATATTTGTGATGACCACATGCAGGTTTCAATAATATGACATAATATATGCTATATTAAGTAATTCTATTAATCCTCGAGCAGGCATGATGCCTCTAATGCTAATAAGATAATACTATAAGGGCAATGAAGTGGATAAAGAATCTCAATATTTATAACAATAGTCTTGATAGCTCTATGAAGTGAAATTCCAATGGTTTTTGCTTACTTTTTGGGGTCACGCGATTTTGATTACTTAGTTTATCAAGTGCCTCGCGCACTAGCACTAGTCAGCCATGTAGAGCCATCACCATGGGAAGATTGTTTTTATAAAGCAAATTGATAAAGTGTAAAGAAAAACAAAACAAAAAGCAAAAAAAAAAAATCAATATGGATTTTGGGTGAATACCTATCTGCCTCATCTAGAATTATTATTCACTCCAATACATTAAATAAATTTTTATAGAGTTCTCATTCACTCCAATACATTGAAATTATTATTTTTTAGGGTGCTTGGTTAAATTTTTGAGAAGAAAGCTTATAAACATTAAGGTTTGAAAGGTTAGTGAGAACCTTATCGTAATCTTATCATAAGATAAAATCAAAGCATATTTCAAATTTTCAAAAAAGCATTAAAAATTTCGACATAGTAAAAAATTGAATAAAAAGAAAAATCAATTAGAAATGAAATTACCAACAAGCATGAGTAAAGCAGTTGTGTTTATTTCAAAACATAAAATTACAAGAGAAGATTTAACCACAAGGGTTCCAGAAAACCAAATCCAGTACAAGGGAGAAACACAATCTAGTATAAGCCAGAAACAAAATCTACAGGAAGTGAGCTTCTTCTTTAGTGAGACCCACAATTTGCAGACTTCTGGTGATAATGGTACAAACTCATCTCCATCCGCAATTGCTTTTTTAAACTTGTATTCTCTTTTCCAAACGGAAAGATATGATCCATAATAGTTCTCTTGTGACTTATTGTCTTGCTCATCGTCGCCTCGTCAATGATAATGGGATTGCCCCCATGACTCCCGAGCTCTACATTATACAGACCTTCATTACTTCGTCTTCCATCAGCATCTTCGCCTCCATCATCTTGACCTTCATCATCTTCTCTGTTATATCCTGCATGCAAAGGATTGAAGTATCTATAACCAAGAGTATTTGCAAAGAAGATTTCATCAATATCTATACGCCGGGTTAGATGAGGGAGCTTCATCACTTTCTAAACGGCAGCGGACCTTGTCCTGCTTATGCCGGATCCAGTCTTCAGAATTATCCATGAAGTTGTTGGATAGTATTTCCCCATGTAAACCATTTTGAGAAGAGTACTTTGTAGTGAAGCACCCAGCTTGTTGGCTATGTAATTGTCCATGTATATATATGCCCGTTCAAACAAATTGACAGGTGATAAGCATACTTTGGTTTTGAGAAGAGTACTTTGTAGTAGTGAAGCACCCAGCTTGTTGGCTATGTAATTGTCCATGTATATATATGCCCGTTCAAACAAATTGACAGGTGATAAGCATACTTTGGTTTTTAAGTCTGCTTGTTTATAAAGACAATAGAGTTGACGGCCTCTTGTTATATCCTCATTAGAGATATTATGCGAGAAAAACTTGAAATGTGGTTTATGCAAATCTTTCATACAATATCCTATCATACCTTCAAATGTGTGCATTTTAATCTATCGTAATCCTCGACACATTACTATAGCACCCTCTGGTTTGAACAAATCCCAACCTAAGTATCTTTTGATGGTTTTCCCTATGCTTATGAGAGTGATGGTGCCATAAGACTTACAACCATTTGAAAATGTAAGTGGTTCAAAGTACCACCTTTTTAAAGTGCAAACATTCCATCCTTATAAACTCTTCGAGTGGCTCCCAACATGAGAGATGTATGTCTCTATTTCCTATAGCCACTGTGACGACTGATACTTCAAAGAGGTTTGTTTTTTTGTCTGGTGGAAATTGAGGAATTTTGTGCATAGAAGGCTCCGAGTCTTCATTCTTTTCATTTGTCATGGGTTGGTTGCCTTCCAATTCTTGATAAGGATCCTGCATAATAAAGTTTTACTTGTTAACATTGCTTTAATTTATTACGTAATGAATGTTAGACATTTTTTTATTATGGAATTAAAAACCCAAATGTGATTGCAAGTGCTTATTAGCATTGTGGGTGCTTATTTTGCACATGCATTTTTCAAGTGGCTACTAGTGGAGGGTATTATCAAATTGTTCTCTTGTAACATCAGGGTGCTACAATGCTTATTCATCATACTTTTTAAATACTTCAAATACTCTCGTGAGCTGAGAAATTACATCATGCGTCTAATTAATATTAAGAAATTAATAAAAAAGGGCCCTAGCATGTATAAATGTAGAGAATTTTAAAAGAAATGGTCAATAATAAACATAGACATGTGGCAACATTTTAAATTTTGACGGGGCTTATTTGAAACTATGTGGCAAATTTATGAAAGAGTAAACAAGTTGAACGTACCCATTAATTTAAAAATGTAAAGCTAATTAATTAAATTAGCACCTGAAAAGTCGGCATGTGTAATTTACAAATGAAAAGCTAATTAATCAAATTAGCATCCAAAACGTGCTTATGAGGCATGCAACTGTTGTTCAATAAGCACCATACGGATAAATACAATTAATGTACGCATGCAGCTATTGTAGAATATAGAGAAAGGGGAAAAGATAAATAAATGCGGTTTCAAGTTTGTAATGATTTAAAAAAAATTGGCACCCGAAAACGTTTGGGGTGCTTATATTAATGTACGCATACAGCTATTGCATAATATAGAGAAAGGAGAAAAGATAAATAAATGTGGTTTCAAGTTTTAAATGAGCAAAAAAGGCACCCAAAAACGTTTGGGGTTAAACGTTTTCAGTGGGGTGCTTATTTGGAGATTGATATGAAAAGCAATCTCAAAGAAATTAATATATAGCTACATCGAACTAATATAAGCCTAATGATATGTAGCTAATCACTGACTCCAAAACGAGTAAGCCAACCAAATGAGCACTGTAGCAAAGGTGGAATAATTTGTCAGCAAATCTAAGCAACAAAAACAAATAAGCACTTCAATTACTGGGCTTCACAAGAAGCAACAGAAACATCTCTAGCAAGTGACATGGCAAGACTTCTACGTTTTATGAAATTGACGATTCATATGCTGATTATTTTACATGAAGTTAGTAGAACCATTACATAGAAAATATAAACGAAAGTACCAGAAGACCGCGCTTTATTCTTCACTACATAGAAAATATAAACGAAAGTACCAGAAGACCGCGCTTTATTCTTCACTACATAGAGGCTACGAACAATATAGGCGCCTTTCGGAGGCGTGACAATTCGAGGATAGGGGTAGCATTCAGCCCTAAATACAGTTGATGTGGAAGGTTGGGCTTCACCACAAAGCAGTGCCGAAGAAGATGGAGTAGCATGTTCATGAGGACCAAGTACCAACGATGAAGATGGACGCCGATCGAACTTCATGATATTGTTGATATCATGAAGAGGCTTCCTCCTTGGTGGCATGGCAAGTAGAGGAAACCAACTGTGAGGCAAATTGGATACAATTCAAAAGAGCGAGTACTACTCATTAAATACTGCACAAAACGAATTATGCAGAGACGCAAGGGATTCTAGAGACAAAATTACCATTGACATGCATGTCGACATGCATGGCGAACCTCGTGGATACCAAATTTGAGACATGCAGTCAAAGAAGAAGCACACAATCAAAAAAGCAGGGAAGGTTACAGAAGATAAGCGTGCACCAAAATGGACAGCTGCAAACATGAACAAAATCAAACTTGCAGCTCGAGCAACGAAAACCTGCAGGGTCACCTCGTCCAGCATCGAACACCTGGAGCCGTAACCACATGCAAAAGCAATTATTAATTAAAACGAGAAGAAAATGTAAGAAAAGGGCCACATGTAATTAGGCCATGCAAAGATAATTAATTAATTTATCACCCAAAAACGTTTGGGGTGCTTATTATTTGGGTGAATACATATCGACCTCATCGGGAGTTCTCTGCATACATACTGCACCAATCTATCTATCCATTCATTGATCATAGCTACCATGTCCTCTTCTATCTTGTTTCGTGGGCAGCTTCCCACCACCACAACAGCTTCCTCTTTAGTGCCTAGCTTCTGCCCATCATCTCAGCTATGGCGATCCTCCTCCTTTCCTCGAAATGGGCGGGCCCCCTTTCGCCCCAACAGTGCATTTGTCTCTGAAATCGCAGTCGAGCTCGACGGCATCCCTTCCATCGAGGGCCAGAAAGATCACACCCCTGCCGTTGGATCCAGAATCAGAGTCTCCGAGCCGCTCAGGATTTTCCATGTGCCGAAGAAGCCAGAATTTGACCTCGCAGGCTGCGAAGGGGAGATCAAGGATGTGCTCAAGAGCTGGAAGGGTAAGTCCCTCTCTGCTAACCTTCCTTACAAGGTGCAGTTCGTTGTAGACTTAGAGGGCAAGCAGGTAAAATTCTTTGCTCATCTGAAGGAGGGCGAATTCGAGGTCATCTGAAGGTCTGACGCCATGGCCATGGTGGTTATGCGGTCATCTTAACATGGACATGGCCATGGCCATGGCCCTGACCATGATTTTTTAATGTCATGGCCGTGGTCTGAAATCGTGGCCATGATGCTGCAGCCATTGTGATGGTGGTGGTTATGTGGTCTGAAGACATGGCCATGTAGTAATTATGTGGTGTGCAGCCTTGATAAGGTCTGCAGTTATGGCAATGCTGGCGGTGAGGTTAGCAGCCATTACAATGGGGTGATCAGGTCAGTGGAAGGACTGTATGTATGCCGGTGCATTGGTGAAGATGCCGGATCTGTATTTATCAAAGGTTTTTCTCATAATGGCAATGCAGAGAAATTCCGAATATGAGGAATTGAATGATTGTATATTGAATTCTAACCTGGATTGTCTCTCTTTTGAACTCAGATGGTTTGGTGGTAAGAGTCATCTACATTTAGGTCTATGGATTACTTATGAACATACAGAACACTGCAATGGAGCCTTTGTTTTGCTAAGAAGCAAGCGGTGGATTTATCACATCTATGCAGAATTTCATTATGATATCTGCAAATACCCGAGATCTCTCTGAGATGAAAACCTACAATACAAGCCATGAAAAGCAAGACAAAGCAACAAACCCTAACCCTAGAAGGCAAAGCGGAAGAAATATATATGGGTGCAGGCATACTTGCCACTCAACCATGACAGCCGTGAGCGAGGCTCACAATCTTGGCCGTCCCCACCGAGCCACGAGCTAGAGCATCATGCCCTCGTGAGTGCCCTACTGCCTACCTCCTCCGGTGTCTCATACCACCAGGGGTTGTCCCCCCCCCCCCCAAGGACGATGGCCTACTCCACGGTGGAGCTCTCCGCTCCACGCACTCTGCACTCCTGAGCTCCATCTGTCCGTGCGTGCCCAACTGGTACCCCTCCCCCCAATAAATAGGGAAGGAACACCCAAAAAGCACATGTCCGCCCACAACATATCACACTCTAGCTCGCCAATATGCTGCCCCTAGCGTACACATGACATACTCCCCTTCCTCAAAAGAGCTCACTCTTGAGCTCAAGAAAGAGAAGTTGTCACATTCGCAACACTAGAGAAACACCCTCTATTGGTCGAAACCAAAAGTCTCAAGGACAATCCGACTAAGAGATCGACCTGCTCAAGTAACATGACATGAGCGTCAATTCCTAGTCAAAAGCCTAATCCGGAGCAAATGGTAACTCGAAGCTGACAATGCTACCGGTACCAGAGGTAAGCAACCACTGTCCTAAAGAGTTATCGCGAAACCAAAAGTATCTTCCATTTGACTACCATGCTTTCATCTTGATGTCCTCTATAAAACTGGTCTGGAAAAAACCACAAAACGGGGAAAACTCAGAACCTACTGGTGAAGCCTGAACCAAGTGGAACACAACAGTAGTCTCTTCCCAAACAAGAGAAGAACCGATCTTATAGAAAAGATCATCAATCTGTACTTCGTCACCTTGGAAGTCTAACTTCCTAAATAGACCTCGGAAAGTCTTGGACATGAAAGGAACAACTGTTCCAACAGACTTGGTTATGACGTAAGCTAGTATCTATCATAACTATTTGTATCAAAAGTAAAGTATCTATCCTTGAAAAATGTTGAGATAGCCTTGTGTTTGTAGGTGCAAAGTCCAAATGAAGTCTTGACAATCTTGCGTAGCCCCGTAACATGCAATGGATCATGGCGTCCCATACCACCACGATACACCCCATACTCGTGCTACGATTACTACAAAACACCAGTTTGTGGATCTGTCGCGATCTATCAAAAACAATAAATGCCAATGGCTGACCATGTGCCACAAACTAAAACAAGTTCTCGAAAGGAAGAACTCTAAACGAGACTAGTGAGCATAATTCGGTCAGGGATTAGACAACATCTGTGTACACAAAGAAGAACAACCTTGACCAACGTCCCAGTTAAAGCATCTGTCTAAACCCATAAAATCTTGGAAACCAAAACTTGCTTCCAAAAACTTATGCGCATAGCGCAAATTCTTGAATAACCATGATTCAATAGTCTTGGTATAAGAATAGGCGGGTATACTTGGAATAGCGTGAATATCTGTACACTCCTGCTAGGGCATAAAACTAGAGGACCATCAAAACCTTAAGGACTGTAAGGCTGAAAAGGCACATATTGGGTATTGTTGCATAACCGTCTTGCCATGCAATTTGACAATGAATCCCAACAGGTAAACTTAATCTAGATGCCCTCTATCAAATATCCGTGTAGCCACAGTGGCAATGTGTGGTCAACTATTCCTCAATCCTACATATGTAGATATCAACTATTCCTCAATCCTACATATGTAGATAAGTCTTGCCTATCAAAGCCCAACAATGAAAACAATGGTCATTCCAATATCTGTAGGGTATTAGGTCTATGTCTTGCATGGTACAAGTCCATGACTAACTCGTGTGTGTGTGTCCGTAAAGTTTTGGAGTAAAAACTCCCATGTGTACCCCAAAACAAACATGCGTACTTGCATAACACGGTACAACACTATGCTTTTATTGTTAAACCCTATCTTGCATGTTCCTTGCATGTGAAAAACAAACACATACCTCATAACACGTTGGTCCAAAACTGAGATAGAATGAAGCACGTGCAATTGAAGCTCGCAAGTACACCACAAAGTCCTGTACACAACCTAGACATCTTGGAGAGAGAAGAATCTGAAGAGAGATTGTAGAAAAACATGTCGCCATCACTTGCTACTGGAGGGCAGCCCACTGACGATCGTACACCTCTGTCTGGACAACCTACATGTGACTGTCCACAACCTTTGGTTGCATGTGGTAGACCTCAGGTAACACGGATGGCTGTGGCATGTGCAACTCTTCTAGACTGCCCTGCATCTGCATGAGTGCGTGCACACACGTCATGCATGGCTGCATGGGAAACAGCCCCAAAAACTTGGGATTCCTTACCCCAAAGGGGTGCCCATCAGCAAGGTGCAGCCCCCATGTGGGCTGCCACAAGCCCCATCAAGCCCCGACAGTCCCTGCAACCACCGACAGCCCTGGTTGACATCACAAGTGCCGTCGACAGCCCTTCCCACGTTCGTAGCCCATGCGACCAGGTAAGGGACCATTGGCTTCGGGAAGGTAAGTGTTTTTTTAAATAATAAAAAATTGCTTGCTTAAAAAAAAAAAAAAACCAGGCGCTTGCTTAATAAAAAAAACTCAACTTGCCCAAAAAAAACAAAACGGGTGCAGCAGCCGACGCACTACCTCTCTTTCTCTCACTCTCTTGCCCATAAGGCCAAGGGCGCAACAGCCCTGCACACACTACTGCAAAAACAGGAAAGATCTTACCTGTATCTTTCCTTGCGCAATCTCAGAGTCGCTCCAATACCACTGTCAAATACCCGAGATCTCTCTGAGAAGAAAACCTACAATACAAGCCATGAAAAGCAAGACAAAGCAACAAACCCTAACCCTAGAAGGCAAAGCGGAAGAAAGATATTTGGGTGCAGGCATACTCGCCACCCAACCATGACAACCGTGAGCGAGGCTCACAATCTTGGCCGTCCCCACCGAGCCACGAGCTAGAGCGTCATGCCCTCGTGAGTGCCCTACCACTGGCGTCCTCCGATGTCTCATACCACCAGGGGTTGTCCCCCCCCCCAAGGACAATGACCTACTCCACGGTGGAGCTCTCCGCTCCACGCACTTTGCACTCTTGAGCTCCATCCGTCAGTGCGTGCTCAACTAGTGCCCCTCCCCCCAATAAATAGGGAAGGAACACCCAAAAAGCACATGTCCGCCCACAACATATCACACTCTAGCTCGCCAATCTGCCTGCCCCTAGCGTGCACATGACAATATCATGGCTGGAGTCCTTATTTTGGAGATCTATCCGTGAATGTACATTATCCTGGGAAATAGTAGTAGTTATTGAAAATGTGTGCTGCAGCCCTTCTCTATTTTGACTAGTAGCATTAGCTTCCCACTCTCCCTAGTTGCTGCTTCCGGATGCTCCCTACTGATGTATTGTAGGGCTAGATACTTACCTTCAGTCCTTTCTTTTCTTTTCCAGATAGTGTATCAGATGTCACATGGTTGTAACTTTGGTCTCATAGGTCACTTTGGCCTTTTGAAGACGTTAATATAACATTTCATTTCATTTTCATTTCTATAATGACTAAGCACTTTCTTGTCAGTATGAAGTCCAGAATTGATGAAATAGATGAGAGCAGAGCACAAAACTGCATTTGATCAGAAGTACTAGTTTTAATTACTTGCTTAGGTTTAGAATCATCAGGGTTGCAGGGAACATTCCAACTCATTGGCTATTTGCAAGTTTCGAAGCTCTTTGCGTGGGCGTATGGTGAGGCCTAGCATTATGAGCTGGTATGTGGGGGTGCAGGTAGCGGACAATTTTATGGCGATACACAGACAGATCTGGATTGCTTTAGAGCTTGAAATGTGCTGCAGCATTGGATGAGAATTTGTTGCCTGGAGACCTCCAGATTGGGGAAGGTGATAAGTGGGCCTTCCTCAAAGTAATACTGCATAAGCAATCTAAACTCAACCTTCTGTTGAACAGATTTCCCACAACCACCAACCTAAAGCTACCTCAATTTTCTTATTGAGTCATTCAGAACAGCACTCTCAGCAGTGGAAGCCTGTCCTGCAGTCAGTGATGATGGAAAGCCGGCTTGCAAAGGGACATGAAGGTTGATACCAGTGTATGTGCTGAAATGCCGTGTATCATTGAAGAAGAACCATGCGCGAACCTTGCCCGAGACTGCCTATGGATTTAAGGGCAGATTTCATACTGTGTGACAAGGTTTGCTATCATTTTGAATACAAGGCTGATGCTCATCACTGTCTATGGATTTAAAGACAACTTGTACTGTGAGTTAAGGTGTGCGATAACTCTGAATACAAGCCTGGTGCACATCAAATGAGTTTTTGAATATACACTACATGGTTTAGGAATCAAGGTTTTGAAATATGCAGTTACCTTATTTAGTCCATCGGCAAAATTTGTAGGTTAAAAGTTTGCCACACAAGCTCAAGGCCTTCAACACCATGATAACTAGTTGACTTCCAAACTGCGATGATCCCAAGTCTCAAAAACTCCTTTGGCAAAAATATACACGTAACTATGGCTTCTTTAGCACATTTGAAGGCTCAGCTCCTACAACATGGATGAGCATCTAATATGACTATGTCCTTTGTCAAAGTTTACACTAAAGGGTGTCCAGATGGCTAATACATTGCCAAATAGGTTACATGCAAGTGCAAACTAATATACCCGTATCAAGTTGCACTAAGGGTTGAAGTAGATTCTACCTATACACCTTGTCATTTGGTTGTGGGGCTCGAGTGGACATCCGAACAAATCTTATAGATCTGAATGTAGGTGTTTTTGTAGTCTACTATTATCCCACTTGAGGTCATGTAGGACTCAACCATGGGTGGCTAATCGTGGCCTACTTTTACAAGTTAGGGCTTATGCAAGCTAGCTCACCACCCAACCGTAGGTCTACATTGGGAAGCCACCCTTGAGCAAAAAGACTAATGCTTGAAGTGTACCCCATGTCCGAGGCATAACTTTTCCACTTCCTTATAAAGCTTAAGAATCTTTGTGATCAAATGGTAGTGATAGCGATTACAATTACCATTGAAGCTTTGACGTGGTGGTTCATAAAGCCCTTCCCTTCGAAGTACGATAGTGTTCTTAATTCATTAAACACAAATTAGAAATTCAAATTCCAAGAAGCGCATTTGAATAAGATTTGAGAGACGATGCCAAAGTGTAAGTGAATTTGTTTGTGGCTATCAAAGAAGTTCACGCAAAAGCAATCCACATTTGATAAGGCTCGTTTGATGGATTATGGATCATTCATAGGTAGAACGTTTAAGACTTATGACTAGTCAAAAGGATCCCTCAAGTTAGTAGGAGATGACATCATGGTAGAAGTGGAGAATGTTGCAAAATGCCATCCCAATGGGCCATGTTTTATGCCAAGTCATCACTAATTGGTGGGTTTACTTTGCACAAGAAAGTATTGTTATTTGAAATACCAAAAAGGAATGTCATTGAAGGAGGAATACAACAAACTTGTATGAGACTTTGACTTTTGCTACTTGGGTGGGTCAATATGAGCACGTTGTGAGGAGCATAATGAGCCCATCCTAAACATGGAATGTAGATAGATGCAATGGCTACATGATGGTATGCAATGGATCCCAAGGGGCAAAGGACGCTTGGCAATGGAGTGGATAAACGCAAGTGCTTGAAATCAAAATGGAAAGCACGCGGATGAACGAAGGTGACGGACAGCATAGTGTTTTGGAAGGAAGGCAAGGCAGCGATGGCTAGGAGGAGGAGATTTGGGCGAAGTTTTTAGTGTGGCTTGTCGAGGTGTGGCTAGGGTTCCTGCCAAAGAGACGAGTGTACCGTGTGTAGTTGAGTGGGCTCCTGCAGGTCAAGTTGCAGGCTGGAGTTCTTGCATTTATTTCTAGTTCACAAAAGAGAAGTTAGAGCAGTGCGAGAGAGTTTCTTGGATCAGAGCGGAGGGAGAGCTGGAATCCAGAGAGTCTTGAAGGAGATGTGTTCCATTGGATCTCTGAGAAGCTAAACTTCATTAGAGACCTGACCCGACTCAATTCTTCTTCAACTGTTGTTGCCTTCTTGTCAGTTGAGCGTTGTTTGGGGTGAGAACGGCCTATTGTGCGTGACAGTGGTTCAGGGTTTTGAAGCTGTATTGCCAAGGTCTACCTGAGGGGGATCCTTGTTTTTGTGTGTTCTTCTTATGTTGGTGCCCAAGTCTCGGGGCTGTTGAGACAGTGAAGTGTTCTTGTATATCCGAAGCAGACAAAGAGTTTGGGTTTTATCTTTGATTTTGATGTTTCAGTTGTGATGATTGAGATGTTGTTTGTCTGAGTTTATGAAGGTGAGCTCCTGTAAGTATGAGTCTGAAGACCGAGGATCTGTTTCTGGGTGAGTGTTGACTCAGTGTGTGTAAGTTGAGATGAGACGGTTCTGAGTTGGCTATGTGTCAGCTGTAGTCAGCAATCGGCAGAGGACTTGTAATGTGATATCTCTTTGAGTTTAGAGGTGCCTGAGAGCTTGAGGATGTCTGAGGACATTTGGAGAAGGTGTATTGAAGGAGATAGTGTTGGGGTTAAAGGTCCCTGTGCCGTCCGGGCGGTCTCCCGTGTCCGGGCGCCCACATGTGTATACACTTATTCATTACATATAGTGAATAAGGGGAGGGCTCACAGTACCACTACCGGACTACTTTGGTACTCTCCCCACCATATCGTCTCTCTCTCTCTCTTATGTGCGTGCTCCGCCTCGGTCCCCTTCAACTGGTATCAGAGCCCGGTGTGTCGCGTGCGCGCGTGTACGCTTGCGGGTGTGCGGAGTCGTCTTCATCGTCGAAGCTCGACTATGGAGTCTTGAGCTTGGCAGGAGGAGAAGAAGAACTTGCTTTGAGTTTGGGCCTCGGCAAGGAGGAAGGAGACACAGATCTGATTTGCAGATCTGGTGAGGAGCTTGCAGGAGGCGTGGAGGTCAACCACAGTGGGCTCGGGTCAACATTGTGGGGCGTGCAAGCAGTGTCTGCAGTGTGCCCGCAGTGCCCGCAGTGTCCCAGTGTTCGCAGGTGCGGGATTATTTGTGAATGCACTGAAATTTCACGCTCTCGTGAGAAGGACGCGGGGGGCTTGGCCTTTCCAGAGTATACACAGACGAAAGGGAGTCTTGGGCTTTCTTTGCTCGAGCAAACAGAGAGGACGGGCCTGTTCTTCTTTGCAATCTTTTCTCAATCTCAAGCGCCCAACAAAAGAACAGAGCTCCCCTATGAGCCGTGCCGCCAACACAATCATTCTTGAAGACGATGAAGATGATGTGCGAGTCTTTTCCCCTCACTCCTACTCGCAGCTTTGGGGCTGATTTGCAACTCTGCTTCAAGCATAGGCAGAGAGGGTGAAGCTAAAGGCGATTTCATCTCTGTGTGGGCTGATTTGCAGGACATGTATGCCGATTGCGTGAGACAGGTTTTGTGTGCTCTTTTATGAGCATTGACAGGTTGCAGGTATCTCGCCAGGTCTTGTCTTTGAGCTACAGGTTGTGTAGCGTGGCCAGATTGCGCATTTTCTGGCAGGTTGACAGGACACGATTACTGGTAGAGATGTATGCCTATTGTGGGTCTTGCTTTTGAGCGTGTTGTAGGCTTGCAGGTGGAGTTATTTGTGGTATGCATGCTCCTCTTACAGCAAGTTGAGTTTTTTCTCGTGCATGACCATAACTTTGTTGTCTCCTACGAGCACAGGTGCCGTTGTTGGAGTTTTCTCCAGTCCACAGGTTGCAGTTTTGGCAGCGTGTATGCTCTTGGTGCCCAGTGTGTTGGCTTAGAGCAGTGGATGCCCTGTTGAGCTCCGAGACACAGTGTATGCATTGTTGATAGTGACAGACTTTGGGTCAAAGTTGCCGTGTTTGGCATTCTATGCTCAGTGAGACATATGCTTAGTTATATGCCTTGACAGCTCATGCCTTGGTACACTTGACGTTGGCAGTGTTTGCCTCTTTGGTTGCTTGTTGCCGTGCTTGGCATTGTGTGTGCTGACAGTTTTGGGCTTTGCCATACGCATTTGTGAGCTGTGATAGCTCTTTGGCATTGTGGATAGCCCTATGTATGGTCATTGAGGACACGTACTATTTAGTCAGCTGATTGGATTGCAGCCATTGTTGAGGGTCGAGTGAGGTTTTCATTGAGCTGGGGGATACCCATGTCCGGGATCCTTTCGGTGATACAGGTATTGGAGCGATCCCGCGAGCACCATAGGACCCATGCATAGTGTCTGGTCACCTATGTCAGATGCAGTGTGATTCTCCGCAGTGCTACTTTGCGTTGAGACTTGGTTTTGCTCTTTTGAGAGCTTTACACCTTTAGTTTTGGGCTATTTTTGCCTTGGCTGGTTATTTTGGTTTTTTGGCCATTTATTGCCGTTATGCTACCGAAATTTTGCCAAAATTTGCAGCTATGTGATGCCTCTTTGTGCCATTGATTGGTAGCGTGTATTTCACTACGCTTGCTCTCGAGTGGGAGATTGTGGTATTCTCGAGCATTCGTTGCTCACAGAGGTTTTGGCAGTGTATACAGCCAGCTTGTTTTGATGCTTTGATATTGCCATTGGACTTGCAGTGTTGAGCACAGTTTGGTGCGAGTAGCACAGTGGTTTGCAGCGAGGTTTGCAGGCATCTTGTGGTTTGGATTGCGTCGAGGATTCCGCATCCGCCACATACAGTTGTGCGCATTGGTTGCTTGTCTTGTTGTTCAGTGTTTCCTTGCACACACATGGCTCTGGATTCCGTCCAGCATGTTGTTGTCCGTGTTCCTGATACAGATGAGCAATCATTGTCGCCAGAGGTTGAGACGTTGAGGTAACGACATTCTCGTTCTTTCCATCATATGCGCTGTTGGCATTGTGGCCACACAGGGCACATTAGGCGTCGTTGCTTCAGGCGTATGAGGCAACAGAGACGGAGATGTATGCATGATGCAGAGACTCCTTTGACATAGGTGAGAGAGGCAGCTACAGTGACTGAGTACGCCAGTGACGTTGATGTCACCTTTGCCTCTAGTGTTCCTCCTGCATACTTTGATGGATGCTCACTTTCTCCACGTTGGTTGCTAGATGCAGATGCTATGTTTCACGTCACGTCTCATTGTGAGTGGTTTAGCACATTTTCTAGTGGGAGACTTGGTTGTATGCATCTACATGGCTCAGTGTATGAGATCGCAGGTGCAGGAGACATATGCTTGTCATTGCCTAGTGTTGTTTCTTACACACTTAGTCATGTGCGCTATGTTCTAGATTTGGGAGGACAGAGTCTCATTTCAGTGAGACAATTGTTTGACAGTGGCTGTTGGCTCCAAAATTCCTATCCTGATCTTTTCTTTTAGTAATTCCATCAGCTTTGGCAAGAGAGCCTTTGGTACTGGAATTGGCCGCAGGTTCCAGGGCACATGTGGAACAGTGAAGATCACCATTGGCGCTGTTACACTTGGATCAACACAGCCTATCTCATGCGGCTGAAAAGCAAAGGCTTTCCCATGTTTTACAAGCATCTCCTCAAAGCATTCCCTTTCAACTGGCAACAGAAAATCCCTTTCACCAATCTTCAGCTCTTTTAGGGTTTCCTGTGTAAACTTATGCCCAATTTTCTTCGGATCTCTGAGATTTGGTTGCATAGAGGCTTCATCTATCTTCTCCTTGCTTCCTGGTGGCAAAGGCAAGGCAACTGGTGTTGATGACCAATTTAAAGTGCTCATAAAAAAACATGTTGGTAGCACCCAACAATGCTACAGTGATGAAAATGCTAATGAAGCACATATTGAAGCTGATGCAGAGACCCAACCCATGTGAACTGACACTAGATACCCTTTGCTGTTGCAATACATGTGAATCCTTCCTGCTTTGAAGCTTGTAAAAAACCACCTCCCTTAGTTGAGGCCATAAACACAAAAATTCAAATCCTTAATTTCTTCGAATCATGTAACCAACCCCCTTAATTGAGTCTATTTACACAACACTTCAGAATCCATAAGTTTCTAGCCCGAAAGACCCTTTGTTATGGAAAAAAAGAAATTATACTTGTATAGCGCATGCATAAAAGGAACACTACTACTAATGGTGGATGGGGTGTTGGTGCCTTATGAAGAAGCTTGTGGTAATTACTACATGATGTAGTGGAGAATATTTTAAGCTTATTGTACCAAATCTTTAATGAAGTTCTTGTTAGATGGGGTGCTCAGGGTGCAATCAATAGGATGAAAGGTCTACTACTCAAAGACCTCTCTCTCTCTCTCTCTCTCTCTCTCTCTCTCTCTCTCTCTCTTTACACCTTAAGTAAAGAAATCTCTGTTGCACACTCACAAGGAAGGAGAGAATATGAGATAATTTTTAAAAACTATTGATCGTACTTAAATACTAATCTTAATTTTTTTTATCTCTCCCTAATCCAATCCTTGGAGGGCTTTAATACTAACTTAAAATTCACTAAATGAGGGCAAATTAAAGCAAATAAAGTAGTTTATGAAATTAATATTCTTTAAACCTAATTAAGAATGGTTTAAGCAAAACATACTTATCAAGATAAACCTAATAATCAATCTCATAGAATAATAAAACTCTAAGAACAAAACATATAAATATACCCTTGGCTTTATCTTCCACTTGGACTATATTAACTCCATCCTTATCAATCTTACTCACATGGAAGATCCATACACCCGATACATGTGTCTAAAACAAATGCACACACTACATGTGCCTCCTTGTATGTACCAAGCATGTGCATCTTATTGTCACTTATACCCTTAAGACTTCTAACATTCACACAACCTTTGACACATTAGCCATACATTTTGACATTGTAATTTTTGCACCCAAATTTGAACACTCCCCCTTAATGTCAAATTGGAGGAGGTTATAATAAATTTATGCTACATGCTTTAGTGGGCCACTAATGCATGTGCAATCATACCATGCTCACCCACATATATTTCAAACACCTTTCACACAAGACCTCAAGAATAAGGAGAGAGTGAGATAGGGAGGACAAAGAGAGTTAGCAAAGAGAAGGAAGGACAGAGAGAGTTAGCAAAGAGAGAGTGAGATAGGACATAGAGAGTTAGCAAAGAGAAGGATAGAGAGAACAAAGAGAAGGACAAAAAGAGAGAGAGAAGGCTATAGAGAGTGAGCAAAAAGACGGATAGAGAGAGAGCAAAAAGACGGATAGAGAGAGAGTGAGCAAAGGGAAGGATAGAGAGAGAGAGAGAGAGAGAGAGAGAGAGAGAGGGAGGATAGAGAGAGTGAGCCGAGAGAAGGATAGAGAGAGAGAGAGAGGAGGATAGAGAGTAAGCAAAGAAAAGGATAGAGAGAGAGAGAGAGAGAGAGAGAGAAGGAGGATAAGAGAAAAGAGAAGCATATATATATATAGAGAGAGAGAGGGATGGTAGATAGAGAGAGTGAGCAAAGAAACAGATATATATATATATATATATATATATAGAGAGAGAGAGAGAGAGAGAGAGAGAGAGAGAGAGAGCCAAGGAAGTGAGATGAGGAAGAGACAGAAGAGCAACAAAAATATGTGAGATGGTTGGAGAGAGGAGAGGAGAGAAAGGGAAGATGGTAATAGATAGAGAGAGAAAGGGAGAAGCAAGGTTGGCAGTGGAGGGGGCTGGGAGGTGGTGGGTGAAGATGGTGGTGGGAATAGTTAGAGAGAGATTGCTCAAGTAGAGAGAGAGAGAGGGAAACCAAGAAAATCTTCCTCCATCAAGCTCCCTCAGTGACCATCCCCCCTAATAGGTAGTTGGTCCCTTCAAGCTTATCCTCACTGGATGACGTTCGAAATACATCATTGTTTGCCATTTTTAATAATACCCAAGCAAGTAATCACACAACCTACAAGTGCTAAGTGATCTTTTGATGAAACCAAGGTGGTTGCTAATGAGCCCATTGACAATGGAGACTTGCAAGGCGTATGAAAGAAACGCAGAGTAAAGTAAGTAGAAAATTTACTCATAAGATGTAGAGATCAATGTTAGAAGTGTAGCTCGTAGACAAGATCCGGTGTGGGGAGTGCTTGATAATGCTTTCACATGTATATGCACACCCGTTTGTAGATCTCACAATACTACTCCAAAATCTGATGAAGAACATTGCAAATCTGGTCCTTTAAGATTTTTACAGAAAATTAAAAACCATGTGAAGGGTTCCCAAAACGTGCCCAGAAAGAAATTTTGACCCACAAACCTCCTAAAGAGAGAAAAAGTTCCCCAATTGGTCCTAGTGTGTTCACACACATCACTACCAAATATGGCTACGTATTTACTCACTCTCTCTATCCTCCCTCTCTCTCTCTCTCTATCCTCCCTATCTCACTCTCTCTATCCTTTTCTCTCTTTGCTAACTCTGTCCTCTCTAAAAGTTCCCCAATTGGTCCTAGTGTGTTCACACACATCACTACCAAATATGGCTACGTATTTACTCACTCTCTCTATCCTCCCTCTCTCTCTCTCTCTCTATCCTCCCTATCTCACTCTCTCTATCCTTTTCTCTCTTTGCTAACTCTGTCCTCTCTATCTCACTCTCTCTATCCTCCTCTTTACTCACTCTCTCTATCCTCCCTCTTCCTCTCTCTATCCTCCCTCTTTCCTCTCTCTATTCTTCCCTCTCTCTCTCTCTCTCTCTCTCTCTCTCTCTCTCTCTCTCTCTCTCTATTCCTCTCTTTCTCTCTCTCTAGATCTCTATCTATCTCATCGCTCATTCTCTATAGCTACCTCTCTCTCTATCCTTCTCTTTGCTCACTCTCTCTCTCTCTCTCTCTCTCTCTCTCTCTCTCTCTCTCTCTCCCTCTCTCTCTCTCTCTCTCTCTCTATTTCCTTCTCATTTCTCAACACAGTACAATTAATTCATGTTTTGCGTACAGATCCTCAAGTCTACAAACTATACACTACCTTATTCATCCACATAATACAGAAAATGCCAATTCTTTATTGCTTTGTACGACATGTTACGCATAAACATTGTTGAAACTGTCAATGATATCTTATTGCAAAACCCCAACATGCATTGCTATCACCCTCTTTCTCTCTTTTTTCATATGAAAAATAATATCATGACATAATCATAAACAATTGCTAAACTTGAATATTCACAAACAAATATGTTTATTGCACTATAATGAAATCTTTATCAAGACACCCTTCACAACGTCCTCTTCGGAATCAATACAAACAATGTTCATGCCTAATTTGAGCGTCATATCCACGCTGACACCCACCTGCAAAGAAAACATCCCTCTTAATTTCACAAAAAAATGTAACACTCTTAATTTGGAGCACTCATATGTTTGTACCATACCTCGCCATGCTATCCCATTTGAGTGTCTGCCCCCAGTACATTATGGTGCAAGGATCAATGACATAATCAAGTGAGAAAGGTTGTGTATGGTTTACTCCAACTATGCTCATGAACTTACATGAAGGTAGCAACGAGGGTATGTGTTTGCAAAAGAGCAATGAGGGTATGTGTTTGTAACAAAAAGTGATGTTTAATGGCAACCTCTATGGTTAGTTTACTTACCTCTTGTCCAAATGCCTTTCCAATTTGCGTTGTACATTGCACATTCACCAGGATGTCTAAGGAGAAGCCAGATTTCTCGGCCTGCTCGTTATAATGGTTGCCACTTGATACATAGTACCAATGACAATAATAAAGCCACTTGCTCGACCTGCGTGCTATAATGGTTGGCCACTCGATATATACGACCAATGACAATAATAAAGCCATTTATTGTCTAGGATGGTCTCACAAATTTGAAGCAATAAAGTCTCCTCTCCATCTACGTGGCATAGATATAAAATGTGAGAATGATATACACACAACATATACATAATAACACTTAGGACTTAATGAAGGAAAAATCTTCTCATCACTCACATGTACAAAGATTCCATGGTGGGACAATGTCATCGGGGCAGAAAACGGAACCTCCTATGGGCAACCTCATTATAATACAATCACACACTATGCTTGTATTGACACCTTTAACAATAAAGGTCCGGTCTCCCTCGTTCACCATCTGCAACATATTAAAAAGACATACTAGCTCCTGTGGACACTCCTAGTGCCAAATTGCACAGCCTATCTTCAAAGGATCCCCAACAAATGCCCTCATCTTAGTAGAATCATGTCCTCCTACACCATGTTGAGAAGAGTTACACATTAATTTTCATTACAAGATATAAAAGACAGACCTTCACAATCCTTACACATGTGTTCACAATTGATTATTACACCTGTCAATCGCTAGGCTTCTATAACAGTAGAGGAACTAGCACTTTGATATTCACTTGGAATACCTAGGACTATTGTCTAGGTTGTACAATGAGACACTCCTACAAAGCGCACATTTTGTAAGGGCATGCACCATACATATACATTACATTATCATTACCAACAATGAGTAAAATCATACCTGGCAAATTCATTTGGATTGGGATCAGAACACCTAGGCTAGATGGATTATTATGTTGCAATGGTGCATTTGCCACTTCACCTCTTTCTTCCAAGCTTATCTAAATCCATAACTTATTCATCTATGTTAGTATCTAAACTATGTAATAATAAAACTAATGAACCATGAGTAAAAGAGTGACCTGCCTATGTTGCTGCATGACCCACTTCTTCAACTTTTGGGGTTGGCTCGATCTTACGAGTGCTATCCTTAGAATCGCTTTCGTCATACTCTAATGCCGAGACATCAGAGTTGTCCTCTTTCTCTCGTGCCTTTCCTTTTTTCTTTTCCTTCTTTGGCACTTTTTCCCCTTCATCATCATCATCCTCTTCATCTTCGTCATCCCCTTCACCTTTCATAAGACCTTTGCCCTTGAATATGTGTAAGGTCATGTAGACCTCTAGGCTTCACAATATAAATAAGGATTCGAAAAGATATAAGAAATAGTATTAAAAAAGAACTGAAATATCAAATTATATAGTTCATACCATGGTTGATTGCTTTGATTTATAGACCCGAGTACACATGTCCTCGTTCTTGGGAAATTTTCCACTTGGAAAGTAGAGGAACAATGGGCCCCTCCTTCTCGCTCTTGGAAAATTTTCCACTTGGAAAGTCAAGGAACAATGGGCATCTCTTGTATATCCCTGCATCCGAAAGGTCTCGAAGTTGCTGCTATGTATACATAGTGCTCTCATGTTGTGGATTGCACCAATCATTTAAGATTGCAAGGCACATATGCAATATATCTCTCCGCATGGCACTTTTAACAAATCCATCTACATATAATTGTTTCCCTTCAGTTCACAAATATAAGAGCACAATTAAGTACGTAAGCTTTGTAGAATGTTACGTACCTGAACACATCAAACTTGGTAGCTTTGATGATAGTAGGGTTTGAAGCTACCACGCCTTGTTTCTTGGGATCCCACCATTTCCTTAAAGGCTTCCCAAAATACAGTCTCTTAAGATTTGAGAGGTTCTCCTAAAATGTATCTGGGAAAATTATCTTATGCTTTTCAAAAAATTTTGCAAGAACGCCACACCTTGTGTTGTAATCTCATACCATATAACTTCTCTTCAAAGCCAATCTCTGAATAAACTTGCATTTGTTATATTACCATTGAAATTGTTATTCAAACAAAATACAGTGCTTTGTATATATCGAGAAGAAAAGGGAAGTAATTATTACTTACTTTTAGGGATTTAGGATTCCTTCAGCCTTTGGGAATTGCCTGTGCTTTCTGGTCATTTGAGAGAGAGAGAGGCGGTGGCCTTAAGTGAGGGGAGAGTCCCCTCACTAAGGGCGACGTTGCCCTTAGTGGGGGGACCCTACCCTCAAAGAGAGAACAATTCCTCACTAAGGGCAACGTCGCCCTTAGTGGGGGGGACCCTACCCTCAAAGAGAGAACAATTCCTCATCCTTTTCACAAAGTTCATGGTGTTATCACTAGGCCTATTAGCAAATTTAGTTCTTGGCGACGTTGCCCTTAGTCCCCTCACTAAGGGCAACGTCGCCCTTAGTGGGGGGGACCTACCCTCAAAGAGAGAACAATTCCTCATCCTTTTCACAAAGTTCATGGTGTTATCACTAGGCCTATTAGCAAATTTAGTTCTTGGAGAATCGTTTCACCTCCCGTTTCTAAGGGTTCCATGGTTCCTCCACCCATGTCTACGTTTATTTAGTGCGTGTCTTCCCAAAGATCCTTACTTAAGGTAGACTCAAAGGAGTCTTGCCTTCTTAATAAGGAAGCACTATGTTAAGTGTTGGTCATTTATGGGACTCATAAAGGCTAGGCGGGTTTGAGAATTTATGGTTTGACATGCTACATTCAACCGGATTTTCATTTCTAATAATTAGCCCAAACCAAGATCGCATCAAAAAGTGTATCTCATGTGAAATATTCTCTAGCACTCCCTAAGCAGGTCTCAATGGATCTAAACACACACAAATTATAAATGCTTGGTTATTTTTATTTTAGTTTGTTAGTCTTTTTTCTTTTTTTTTGCTCACATCATGGTTAGTGGCTAGTGGCTCACACACTTAGTGTCTAGTTTGTTTTATGGGTCACACTTAGTAGGCTCACACCTGGTGACTCATGTCAAGTCATGCCCAAGTGACTCATGTCACATCAAAATATGTCTTGCTACGCTTATGGTCCTATTGATCTAGGCTCATGTGGGTTTGATTAGTTGGCTTGTGCAAACTTGGTGATGTAGGCTCACACAGGTTTGGTGAGCTTGGCTCACGTACGCCACATCTCCTAGGCTTATGCCATGTCTAGTTGGGCTTACACGAGTCTAGTGAGCTTGGCACACATCACACTTGAGTAGAATCACATCCCGCCTCACGTGTTTTGGGATGAAATAGGCTCATATGGGTTTGGATGAAATAAGGTTGTGTGGGCCCCCCCGCTTATGATATGATTGGTAAGAAATTATTGAGAATTAGGCCTTAATGCTCATCTATTGATTGAAAGTCAAAATTTTCCTTGGAATTTGGGGTTCATACATATTTTATAATAAGAAAATCTTTTTGGGACATGGATAGTTATGGCCTTACAAGTTTTCAAGGTAGTTTTAATTGCCCAGTACAATATTAAATGGTAAGTATAGCCTTACAAGTCTTCAAGGTAGTTTAATTGCCCGATAATACAATATTAGATGTAACGACCCTTAGCTCACACGGGCATGGTGAGCTAAGCTCACGTCACATTCGTGTAGGCTCACACGCAAACCTGGTGGTGAGTTAGGCTCACACATCACATCCCTGTAGGCTCACGTCACATCATCTTATTGGGCTCACATTGGCATGGTGAGCTAGGCTCACATGTCACATCCCTGTAGGCTCATGTCACATCCCTGTAGGCTCACATGTCACATCCCTGTAGGCTCATGTCACATCATCTTACTGGGCTCACATTGGCATGGTGAGCTAGGCTCACCATGTAGGCTCATGTCACATCATCTTACTGGGCTCACATTGGCATGGTGAGCTAGGCTCACATGTCACAACATTTTATCGCTTGTCTAGTCAAGCTCACATTGTCCCCAACCCAATAGCTGTTTGGGCCTAGTATTTTTTGGCTTTTTAATGGTTTCAAAAATTAAATACCTTTATAGGGACCATAGTAATGATGATTGAAATTGGGATTAAGGTTGGCCAATAGAGTAATGTTCTATGCACTAACACTGAGTCTCCTTAGTGAAATTCCTTATACCCTATCTTCTTTTTTCTATCTCTAACCATTTTGATTATGATCCTCTTTAAGCTTTCCTTTTTTACCTACATTCTCTACTGCCATATGTACAAAATTCATTTGCATCCTCATCTTCGTATTTTACATCATATCACTTCTTGCAAGTTCCAATCGTGTGATTATGTTATGGGAATATATTTTAAACCCTCTTAAAAATATTATTCTACCCTCTTAGATAATTCTGCGACGCTTGGATTATCTTTGCGTCATGCCAAATTATGTTAATATCATGGGTGATACCATTATAAATATTAATACGTTTGGTGAATATTGACGTATGCTTGGGGCCTCCAATGTTTATTTCAATTGGTTCGTATATGTAGGGGTGATTCCTGGGTTACTTACACCTGGAAAACATGTATGTGATGATGGTTTGTATGCTTATGGAATAGTTATTTCACCAATTTATTATTGGTTATTTTATAGGTGAAGAGGATTTCGAGGATTGAAGAGAAGTCGCACAAATTTATTACTTGGCACACCATTTTCTAAACAAGCTTTGTATATACATGTGCTAGCTTGTGCACATTTTGATTTATTGCCAAGCATAGACTTGATCTTTAATATTTGGTAAAGCGTGATATGCTTTAAACCCACCAAGGCTCAATTTATGGGCACTCTATTTTTGAAGATAAGAGAGTGTCCTGCAAGAAAAGCACCCTTTTTGTATTTTTGGAGGCTAGGGCCTGAATGGGAATAAAGTATCTCGTAAATACTCATGTGTGGGGAAAAATAGACCATACACACATGAGGGGGGATGATTGCACCCAATCTTAGAGCCGAATCTTTGTGAGATAAGTATTTCAATTATTTTTGAATATTTTGGTCATGATCATGTGATGTTTGATAAATTGTTTGAATGTAAATTATTTGATTTTCTATCTCCCTAAAAATTTAGATCCGTGACAGTGGTATCAGAGCTAGACCTAGGAAGAAGGAGATAAAATTGAGTGGTAAAAAGCTAAATTCAAAGGTTTTTGAAGGATTGCTTCTATTAACCAAAGGGCAAAAACTAAAGGTCAAGAGGAGGGCGGTAAACCGCTTTCACAAAACCATGAAACCACTCTATATTTAAAAAGCGATTTTGCTAGATTCTTAACCTCATTCTAATCCATCTGTATGGATGAAATCTATAATTGAGAGCAAATCCGGCTTAGCTTTTGGATTGCTAAACCACTACTAGAGGGAGAAATGGTGTGTGTATCTCCATAAGTCAATTTATGAGAATATATGTAGTCTAGAAAATCTCAGAAAAAAATAAGGGACTTAGTTAATTAGATTTTTCTTCTTCTTACTTCCCTTTTCTATCCACGGCGACCAAATTATTACCTCCAAGGAAAAAAAAATATTCTCAAAATCACCCCCGTCACACAAGCGATGCTATGCGTATTCAGGGAGAAGGCCGGGCTCATTTGCACCGGTTACTCAACACAAAAGCTTTGTTAAGCTTTTACTAATAAAGCTTACTCCGATTAATTAAACAAAAGCTTTGTTAAGCTTTAATAATAAAGCTATATATATATATATACTTTATCCCATCTACCTCTCTCTCTTTTTAGCACATCCTTGTGACCAAAATTCAAGAGAGAAACTCCATAGTTTCTCTTAGAGAAGAGAGAAACCCCATAGTTTCTTTTAAAGAAAGTTTTTGCAATCAAACTTGCTAAAAGGCTTTAAAATTTTATAAAGCCTATCCTCATCACTTCAAAAGAGAACTTTTCAAGAGAACTCCTCACTCCCCACAAAAGGCAACAATTCTGAAAGAAATTTAGAAATATTAAATCTTTTAAATGACCTAATTAAACCCATCATTTAGTGACTGAATTATAAGCTAAACTCTCCATCTTAATTTAGTTGCAATGGCTGCTTTACCCATTCCGCCCACAGTACAAGAACAAATCTTAGTGCTTTAAGAACAAATTGCTAGTGAACGAGAACTCCGACGGCAAATTAGAGCATCAAGTCAAGCGTACCAAACGCAAACGTGATGCTTCTAAATCTTCCAACTCAAATGAGGAGGAAAGTGATCATGTGAGATGCACTATTAAAGCTACATTGCATGCTCAAAATTCTAAGAAAGACTCATGAATTAGTTAAAAGGCATTCACTTTCCAAAATTATGATGGCAAGAAGGATGCACGAGTTCTCATTACTTGGATTAGCCAACTAGATGACTATTTCTCATTACTTGGATTAGCCAACTAGATGACTATTTCTCTGTAAGAAGTTCTCTGAAAAAGATAAAATTAAATGTGCTTGTAATCATTTGATTGAAAGTGCGGCTTTATGTGGTGGAATGTGATTAAGCAAGGTAAACATCGACCTTCAACATGGAAAGAGTTTCAGAAACTCTTAAAGAAACATTTTCTACCATCGCAGTACAAAGCTAAAGCACATCAACGATGGGACACTCTACGCCAGATTGATAAAGAGAATGTCCAAGCTTATATCGACAAATTTTGGGGTATTCTTTTACAAGTTCAAGTAATTGAAAAATTCAAGGAAAAAGAGCAACGTAAAAAAAATTCATTGTAGGACTTAAGTCTACCATTAGGGCTGACGTTAACATGTTTCATCCACATAACCTTAGCACTGCTATGGACCTTGCCCTAAATTCAGAACGTAAAACAGGTGTATCTAGAGATTTCAAGATGCAGGATAAATCCAGGATGCAAAAGGGTAAAGATATGGCTAAAGGAGGTACTCGGAACGACGACAACAACAACAACAAACCTTCGAACGGACAACCAAAGAATTGAATCTTCAGATGCTACAATTGTCATAAGGAAGGACACCTCGCATAGGATTGCCTTGACAAAAAGAAGAATTCCACGTCGATGGCTCGACTCAATGTTATTGAAGAAGATGACGAAGATTCTTTCAAGCAAAAGGGTAACTTTGACCCGACTATTCAGACCATGGTAACTTTGACCCGCCGACTATTCAGATCAAGGTAAGTTTTCAATTCATGCTTTATTGAAAATTCAAGGGAAAATAAAAGGAAAATCGATTTCTATATTGCATGATGATGGTAGTTTGCATGATTTTAGTTCTAAGAAAGCATTGAAAACACTTAACCTAGATGCATCGTACTCTATTTACAAAGTAAAAGCTGCATTTCAAGGTACTAAGTACAACTGCACTAAGGAGGTTAAAGATTTAGAATTACAAATGGGTTCACTAAAAGAAAAGAGAACATTCCTAGTGGCACCTTTACAAGGTGTGGATGTCATCTTAGGTATGCCATGGAGACATGAGCATGACCCCCATATTAACTATGACACCCATACCATATGGTTAATAAAAGATGACCAAGAAATTTACCTTCAATGCCAAAACAAAGTTGAATTAAGCCCATTTATTACTCATACTCAAGCAAAAAGAGCTGTACGGAAAAAGGAGAAGACATTTTTTATTTTTGTCAACTAGCTTACTGCCCAGGATGGCTCAAAATCAAATATGTCTCATGACCCTTTCATCTCTAAATTCTCTAATTGCTTCATAGACGACTCACCACCTAGCTTACCAAGACCTCGTCCAAAAGACCATAAAATTGAAATAATTCCTGGTAGCTCACACAGCCATGTAAAGCTCCTTATAGAGTTAACATGCTTGAACAAAAGGAGATTCAAAGGCAAGTCGAAGAACTATTAGATAAGAAATTGATTCGACCCATTAGTTCTCCATTTGGTGCTCCAATTCTTCTCGTTAAAAAGAAGAATGATACATATCGATTGTGTATCAATTATTGTGCACTAAACAAAATTAATGTTAAGAATCAATATCTAATACCTCGAGTGGATGACTTGCTTGATAAACTTAAAGGAGCCCGAGACTTTAGCAAGATCGACCTAAAGTCTGGTTATCATTAGATTTGAATATACGAAGGAGATACCTGCAAAATTGCCTTCAGGAGACCCAAACTGGCCATTATGAATTTTTTGTTATACCATTTGGTTTGACTAATGCTCCAGCTACTTTTAATAGAATGATGAATAGGATATTCTTGAAATATCAAAATTTTGCTATAGTGTTTTTTGATGATATCTTAGTTTTCAGTAAGAATCGTAAAGAACATGAACAACATTTAGAAAAAGTATTCTCACTTCTTTAAGAAAATCAACTCTATGTCAATCCTGAAAAGAGCAAATTCTTTCAAGAAGAAATTGAATATCTAGGACACATTGTCTCTACTGATGGTATTAGAGTAGATCCTAAAAAGATCAAAAGCATTACTAATTGGCCTAGACCACGTGATATTCACGAACTCTGATCTTTTCTTGGATTATGTAGCTACTACTACATGAAGTTCGTTAGAAATTTTGCATATATTGCACATCCTTTGACTGAACTTCTTATGAAAACTATACATTTTGATTGGACTGATCGACATGATCATTCTTTCACTGAACTTAAGAAAACATCGACCCATGCACCAGTTCTTACATTACTAGATTTTCAATGACCGTTCTTCGTTATAGTTACTGATGCTAGTGTGGAGGCTTTGGTGCTATTCTTATGCAAGATGGACACCCAATTACTTTATGAAAGTCGTAAACTTAAACCAGTAGAAAGAAATTATAGTACATATGACAAAGAATTTGCTACAGTTGTCCATGCTTTAAGACTTTGGAAACATTATTTAATGGGATCTTAATTCTTAATTAAAAAAGATTAACAAAACATTTGTCATTTGTTAACTCAACCATTGATTTATGATCGACATATCAAATGGGTTTCATTTATCTAAAGTTTCCAACCCATGATTCAATATCAACCAGGAAAAGAAAATGTTGTGATGATCAATGCTTTAAGTAGACGTCTTAGTATTTACAACATTTTTGTTATTCAAAGTCAAACATTAAGTCCTATGAGAGAATCCTATGATACAGACCCAAATTTTTTTGAAATTTGGACTAAGCTTAGAAACAATAATTGAAACCCTATTGGTGATTACTCATGCCATGATGGTTATCCTTTCTTCCAAAAAAGATTGTGTATTACACAATCTTTTAGATAATTCATACTGGAGGAAATGCATCAACCACCATACATGGGTCATCGAGGTGTTTCAGCTACCCTATAACTAGTATCTAGGGAATTCTTTTGGCCTCATCTCAAACAAGATATAACAAATTAATGGCTAAATGTTCTGTTTGTCAGAAGATTAAAAGCTACAAAGGAAAAAACCGAGGACTCCTTACCCCCCTACCAATTCCTAATGATACTTGGGAACAAATATCCGTGGACTTCATCATAGGTTTGCCTACTACATCAAGTCATAAACGATTTGGACAATTGACCGTTTGAGTAAGCAAGCATACTTCTTACCTTGTAAGAAAACTTTGACTTCTCCAACAAGCCGCCAAATATATTTATTAAACAAATCTTTGTACATCACGGCTTGCCCCCAAAGTCATCGTTTCTGTCAGAGATTCAAGATTTTGTAGTAATTTTTGGATCACATTATTCTCCAACTTAGGCACACTAAAGTAGATTTCTCAACAGCTTTCCATCTAGAAACAAATAGGCAAACTGAGGTTACTAACAACATTATCTTAGATCTACGCAGAGCCTATGTTGCCCAACAACCTAACTCATGGGATAAGTACATTCATCTTTTCCAATTTGCTTACAATAATACTCCTCATTCAGCTTCTGGTTGAGCACCTTTCAAAACGGTATACGGATAACTTTTTCCTATTCCGGCAACTAGACTTTCTCACAAAATCGAAGCTGCTGATCAATTCACTATTGATTTTACGACCATTCTGAATGACGTAAAACATTCTATTGCTCATGCTTCAAGAAAAGTATGTTAAGCAGCAAATCGTTAAACGTAAAGCTGTATCCTTTGAACTTGGAGACTATGTATTTTTAAAAATTGAAAAATGTTGACTTAAGAGTGTTGAAAATTTCCTAGATGTTAAGGTTGCACCAAGATTTTATAGACCTTTTAAGGTGATCCACAAAATTAATGATGTTGCATATAAACTTGAATTACATTCTCATTGGCACATTCACAATTCATTTCATGTTAACTTATTAAAACCTTTCAAAGGACAACTTTCCACTCATCCAGTATATGAAGAGACAACTCTTATTGAAGAAGACCAAGAAATCTTGCTCCCAGATCCTATCATTGACCATCAAATTACACTAACTCATACTGGAAACCAATATAGCAAATATTAAATAACTTTCAAAAATCTTCCTCGTGAAGATGCAAGATGGGTGCCTGAGAAATATTTTCGTGCTTTCCTTGAGATCCTCCGTTCTTTTCAATTGAGGGCAATTGCAAACTCAAGCAAGAGAAAATGTTATGGGAATATATTTTAAACCCTCTTAAAAATATTATTCTACCCTCTTAGATAATTCGAAGACACTTGGATTATCTTTGCGTCATGCCAAATTATGTTAATATCATGGGTGATACCATTATAAATATTAATACGTTTGGTGGTGTATATTGACGTATGCTTGGGGTCTCCAATGTTTATTTCAGTTGGTTCGTATGTAGGGGTGATTCACGGGTTACTTACGCCTAGCAAACATGTGTGTGATGATGGTTTGTATGCTTATGGAATATTTATTTCACCAATTTATTGTTGGTTATTTATAGGTGAAGAGGATTCCGATGATTGAAGAGAAGTCGCACAAATTTATTACTTGGCACAACATTTTGTAAACAAGCTTTGTATATACATGTGCTAGCTTGTGCACATTTTGATTTGTTTTGTAAAAGCCATAGTTTATCAAGCATAAACTTTATCTTTAATATTTGGTAATGCGTAATATGATTTAAACCCAAGCTTCAATTTATGGGCACTCTATTTTCGAATATAAGAGAGTGTCGTGTAAGAAAAGCACCCTTTTTGTATTTGTATTTTTGGAGGCTATGGCCTAAATGGGAATAAGGTATCTTGTAAATACTCATATGTGGGGGAAAATAGGCTATACACACATGAGGGGGGATGATTGCACCCAATGTTAGAGCCGAATCTTTGTGAGCTAAGTATTTTAATTATTTTTGAATATTTTGGTCATGATCATATGATGTTTGATAAATTGTTTGAATTTAAATAAATTCTTGCAATTTATTTGATTTTCTATCTCCCTAAAAATTTAGATCCATGACAGATTCTTCTATGCATGTAGCCAACTCAAATGGTGTGAATCATGTTGCATTTTGAACTAAGTTATTATAGTGAAATTCTAAGACATTTATGGAGTTTACATGATTCTTTTGAATCACCTATTTATGGCTATAAATGTAGTTCTCTATGCCTTAATTGAATTTTCTATCTACCCATCTATCTAAAGTAGATATGCAAATGAGAACCTTAACACTATATCCAACAATTTGAATAGCTTGTGCCACATATTACTTGTGAATCTCCAATCTCTATCTATTACAAATTCAATTGGCAAGCCATGAAATTTGAGCACCTTAACTAAAATACAACTTTACTATTGTACTGGGAATTTTAAGATGTCCATGTACAGCCTCCACGTTTATCTAGATTTTTGCACATACTGCTTCAGTGACTTGGCCGACTAGTCTTTGACTTCTCAAGCCTTTTCTTGATTTTTGCTAGCAGCCTCACTCTAGGTCAACTCAACGCGACTGGCTAGCTATAGTCACAAAATTGAGGTGGGTAGGCGTAAGGAGATGGGTGTGGATATGGCATAGGGGCATAGCCCAATGATTTGACATCCCTTGTTTTTGTTTTTGTTTTTTTTTGTTATGATGCAAACATAAAAAATGGAGAGTGAGTCCTATGTATTCCAATTGGCTTAATGCATTCTAATTTCTAATAAACAAAGATTAATGGTCTAATTATTTCTTTTATGCTATAAAATGTGAAAAATAGAATTGAACAAATTGAGTCCAAATGATTTGAAATTGGGGAGTCACCACTTACTTGTTAATTGAACAAATTTGCTCCAAATGAGTAGAAAACTTGAAAAAATAAATTTACTCCAAATGAATAGAAAACTTGAACAAATATAATTGAATAAATTTACTCAAAATAAATAGAAATTGGGTATTGACCACTTGTTTATTTGAATCTTGATGCTCCGAGTGTGTTGCCACATGCTCTAATAACCATAACAACAATTCTGACTTAAACAAACAATGGATTTGAATTCCAACCAAGAAATGACAAAGCACCAAATGCAAAAGTATAAATGCAAAGTATAGTAAGGGAGTCCTTAGTTAGGGTGTCTCCAAAGATGTTCATAGTTGGTTTTCACCCTAAGCCATTGAAGATTGAACAACCCTCTCTTGTGGAATAGCAAGGGTCCTCAAAGTGTCACCATGATGGAGCTTTGCACTTCGGTAGGGAGTGAAGAGGGAGAGAGATTTGGAGAGCTTAATGTCAACCTCAATGCCAATTGTGAGTGCAAAAATGGGAAGAGATGGATATGAAGAGAGAAAAAGAAAGAAGAGAAGAGCTTCACTCAATCCACTCATACACACAATCCACTAGCAAGCAAGCAAGCAATAAGAGAAAGTAAACCAAGCAAGCAAGCCTTACCATAAGATCACAAGACTAGACTCAATTATAATAATGGGATTATGTGTATTTTCATTAATCCAAAATGACTTACATACATGCCTCATATCTATAGTGTTACCTAATCATCCAAGTAAAGTTCAAGCGGCCCAAAACTAGAATGAACCGATTTCTTAGGCTACGTTATACATGTCATAAGTTTGATAATTACAAGTCAACCAACATTACATAAGTCATAAGCTCAATGATATCCCAAAATTGTTACATGAAGCACATCACGTAGATATAAATAGATGTAGAAAAAAAGGTGTAGTTGCACATCTAGAGTAATGTTAACCATTGTTCATCTCCTTCAAATCTTCCCAAAGATCATAACTTGATCGCCAACACCCTTGAGTTTGAGCATGCTAGTCATTATTTCATCCCAATAGAGGCTCACATACTCAAGATTGAGGAGATAGTATTCTCACTTTCTTGCTTGTACTCTAGACACCACACAATATAACCATTTATGGTTATTAAAAAGTATCCAGTACTTTGATTGGATGGTCTGTTAAAAAAACATGATACACATGGAATCTTTTGAGGTATCCACTACTTTGATGGGATTGATTTCTTAATAAAACATGATATGGAATCTTTTAAGGTATCCACTACTTTGATTGGATGTTCTCTTAATAAAACATGATAGATATGGAATCTTTTGAGGCCTCACTTTTTAGCATGATTTTGGTCTTTTATGGATGTTGACTACTACAAACATGGTCCAAAATAGTCATTGTTGTTGGTATGAATCCTTCAAAGAATGAGTCATGTGAGGACCACATCATCACCAGATAGGATAAGGAGCCTAACCTTACAAGGCCCTTATATATTCTCTTTGTTTACATATGCAAGCATCATATCTTTGAGTATATAAAAAGCTTAAGGGCTTGTTATTTACCCTAATGTCACTATACTAGCATCACAAATATTGAATAAGCTAAGTGCACATGGCATTTTACTTCTTTGTTGTAGTAGGTACAAGATTGGGAAGCACATATGGATCATAGAGTCTTAATTCTTATACTTGAATGTCACTACTAGCATCTCAAATATTGAATAACCTAAGTGCACATGGCATTTTATGTTTTTGTTGTAGGTACAAGATTGGGAAGCACATATGGATCATAAAGTCTTAATTCTTATACCCTCATGAGTTGTGGTGAGAGATCATATCAAAGGTCTTCATGATATATAACCATATTAGCCCAAGTCTACTCTACTCAAACGGCAAATAATATGCATACACCAAAATCTTACTTATCCCAAAACTCGCTTTCCATTGCCTACCCATGGGTTATGTTACATATATCATGTGTCTTTCAAAAATCTTTGCTAAAATAAAGCTCATCATAACTGCGTGGTAGCTACCCGAATGGTTCCCTCCCCCTACCCCCTTCCAAGTTTACTCTTCTCAAAGGGAGGATAACTAATATTCATACACCAGAATCATATATATCCTAAAACTCACTTGTCCCAAAGCTTACTCTCAAAGGAGGGTAAATAATATGCATACACCAAAATCTTATTGTCCCAAAACTCACTTTCCATTTTTTTGCCTTCCCATGGATTATGTTACATGTTACATGGAGTCCCAAAAATCTTGGCTAAAACAAATCTAAACATGATTGTGTGATAGCTACCCAAATGATTTTTACGCCTCACTTTCCATGTTTTGCCTACCCATGGATTACATTACGTGTTTCATGGAGTCCCAAAAATATTGGCTAAAACAAATCTACGCATAATTGTGTGGTTACCCAAAAGATTTTTATGCCTCTCCTCCCCTCCCCCCACCTCGCCCCCTGGCCTGCTTGCCTCACCTGCCCTTACGCACCCCTCCCCCTTGTGAAGTCATTTAGTTGAGTTCATTGATTTGCATCATTAATAAAAAAATGCCACATCCACCATGGGTTAGGACTAACCTTAAGGGTTGAGGTTAGGGTCAAGCATCCAAGGGTCACACATGGGAAATGGAGAGTCAAGAGTCACTTGAGGGCCCTCCTATATAATAGGGGTATGGGGTTAGGACTAACCTTATAAGGGTTGAGGTTAGGGTCAGGCATCCAAGGGTCGCACATGGGAACTGGAGAGTCAAGAGTCACTTGAGGGTCCTCTATATAATAGGGACATGAGGCACACTCAAGGGAGGTTCTCTTGTGTAGAGGATTGTATCTACTCACCTACCATTTCACACTAGAGCTATATGCTGCTGGATAGAAGTCATATCTCTTGATGGTATGGGACATCAAGGTTAAGGTATGAGGTACTTCATTGTAATTCATGGTGCATCCCTTGGGCTCGAGGGTGGTTGGGTGGATGAGTTTATGCCTGGTTCATGTATGTTTATGCATGATAATTATCTAGAGAGATCTTAGGGTTTTAACAGTGGTATCAGAGCAATCTTTAGTTAATTGTTGTTGTTTTTTCTTTCTTATTCTAATTTTTAGCATTTTTTAAATTAAATTTTAATATTTACTAAATAAAAATATTATTTTGTTGATTCATTTTGGTGATTACGCATGTGGATTGTCGATATGGTGGTTGGAATGCATGTTTCTTTTATTCAATGGACGAATCGATGTTGCGGGGGAATTACGTGAGTTCAATGCTATTTTTCCCAAAAAAATTTAGTTTAAAATAAGTATTTATGGAATTTTTACCATAATACCACACTTTTTTTATTGGATATTTTTAGTAGGATGAATTCCCTGAATTTCTATAATTTTTGGAAAATTTTTCTAATTATTTATAAAATTTTAGAGTATTTTTATGAAAAAATATATATGTTTTTTTATTTTGGCGGGTTTTCTGCAGAGATGCTACCAAATTTTTTCCAAATTTCTATTGAATTGCAACGTGGGGCAACCAATTGATGCATTGAGTTCTCTCCCGTGTGTGTGGGATTCTTTTCTCCTCTCAAAAATGATTTTTTTTCTATTTTTCTTTCCCGCGTGTGTGAACCCCTCTTAATAGGCATATTTATGTTAATCATAAATAAGATTTAATTATGATTAAAAAATCAATTAAAGCTTAATCCTCCTCTCTGTTAACATAAAAAGAGGGGGTGCAGAGAGAAAGAACGTTTTGAATGGATAAAGAAGAGAGGAGAGAGGAGAGAAGAGACCTCCTCCCTCTCTCAATTTTCGTAATACGAGGGGGGGAGGGGTGGCGCTATAGACTGTCGAGCAGAAAAAACACCCCCCCCCATAAAATCAATTTATAAGCTTTTTAAAGCTTACTAAAGTTTTTGATTTTTTTTAAAAGAGCTTTTTTTATTTAAAAAAAGCTTGAAAAAAAAAGAGAATAAGAGATTTGAAAAAAAAATCTTCTTTGAAATTTTTCGAATGTTTTTTTTCTTACAGCCTTTTGGCTTTCCGATTACCGAGAAACCCCTTGACCTTCCGAATTCCGGGGATCTTTTGACCTTTCGGATTCCGGAAACTTTTGACCTTTCTCATTTCGATTTTTTTTGTCTCTTCATTTTTCCGAAACCGTTGGCTTTCCGTATTCCAGGAAGACCATTGGGATTCCGAAAATTTTTGAACCGTTCATATTTTAATGGGCACCTATTGATGTCGATCTTAAGGACATTGAGCTTGATGCATCGAGGGATTTCTTGCGTGATATGCAGGAAATGCTGACCCAAGCTCAAGATTCTATCAGGAGTGCTCAGGATAGAGCATGGTTTTATGCTAATAGGGTACACTCACCTTGGTCTTTTGAGCCAGGAGCGTTGTTTTATTTAAAAGTTCCTAAAGAATCTCAGACTTTGTCAACAGGAAAATGCTCGAAATTATCTCCTAGATATTGTGGTCCATTTCGAGTTATACATCGAATTGGCACGGTTGCGTATGAACTAAAACTGCCTCCACATGCTAGAGTTCATTCCAGTCTTTTATGTCAAGATTGAAAGAGAAACTGGGAGGTGAGGAACTTATTGAAGTTGAAGATTTATCCTATGTTCCACACGAACTTGAAAAGGTACTTGAATTCAGGGAAAGGAAACTTTGTAGTTGACTAATCCCTGAGGTTAAAATTAAGGGAAAAGATAGGGAAATAGAGGATTTGACTTGGGAGTCGGTTGAGAATGTTCAGTATAGATTTCCTTCTTTTCATTGCAAGAGTGCAATGTTTTGAGAGAGGGGAAGTATGTTATGTGCACACTATATGTGCATATACTAGGAGGTTAATCCACATTAGGCTTGTGAGCATGGGAGCAAGCTCTAGTGGAGCATGGGTTAGGACTAACCTTATTAAGGGTTGAGGTTAGGGTCAGGCATCCAAGGGTCACACATGGGAAATGGAGAGTCAAGAGTCACTTGAGGGTCCTCCTATATAATAGGGGCATGGGGCACACTCAAAGGGAGGTTCTCTTATGTAGAGGATTGTATCTACTCTCCTACCATTTCACACTAGAGCTATATGCTGCTGGAATGAAATCATATCTCTTGATGGTATGGGACATCAAGGTTAAGGTATGAGGTACTTCATTGTAATTCATGTGTGCATCCCTTAGGCTCGGGGGGGTGGTTGGGTGGATGAGTTTATGCTCGGTTTATGCATGTTTATGTTGCATGACAATAATCTAGAGAGATTTTAGGGTTTTAACACCATCGTAAACCAAAAGGTGTTTAACCCAATTGGTATGTTGTGGCTATGTGCATTTGTGGGATGGAAGCCTAGATGGCATAGTAAACCAAAAGGTGTTTAACCCAATTGGTATGTTTAACCCAATTGGTATGTTGTGGCTATGTGCATTTGTGGGATGGGAGCCTAGATGGCATAGTGGAAGGTATGATGGAGGTTGGATAGGTTGGAAAAAAGTGAATTGAGAAAGATTGAAATGGTAAAATGGGAAAACATGATAAGAAAAGCTTAGTGATTAGGATAAAGTTTTTATAAAACGCTTCTAAAGAAGAAGTGTTACTTATGATGAAGCGAAGCAAGTTGGAGTGGGAACCCAAGTGCACACGCATGTGCAAGGTTTTGATATGAAATTTAGAGTTGTAGCACTTGCTTGATCATAAGGTTGTAGTAGCGCTTGAGCCTTACTCTTGTTGAGTTTGCTTAAACTGACTACATGACGAAAAAGAAGCAACATTTACATGCACATCCATCAACAAAATAAAAAATCAAAGGAGTTTGGTAATTTATGAGTGGGAATTTGGGAACCCTAAATTCAAATTTTGTGGAATGCTCATAGAAAACATTTTTCCCAACAAATCATAAAACTTAATACGAGGCTATGTTGAGAATTTATAGATGTTTAATTTGAATCATAATTATAAGCTTTTATAAAATTCTTAAAATTAAGGAAAAAAAAGTCAATCCACTTATAGAAAACATTTTCCCCAACAAAATCTTAAAACTTATGTCTACAAAATTGTACGAGGTTATTCGTGATAGTTTGGAGAATTTTCACGCTTAATTCTAATAAAAATGCATTAAACTTGACAAAATTTATGGAGTAGAAGTTAAAATTTTAGAGAGGTAGGCGAAAATGGGAAATTATGAAAAGAAATGTTAAAGTTCACATATTATTAAGAAATACGGGTAAAAATGAGAAACTTGTACGTTCTTTTAACATTAATCACTTGATGCACGGGTTTCATGCTGAAGCGTTTCTATGAACGAATGCCACAAAGTCTACTTACAGCGCACCTCGAGCTTTACTTAAACCACAAGCTGAGGCGTCCTAGTAAGGTTATACAACTTCAATAAGCGCTGTGAAGATTCTCGCCCACCTGCCTGTTGCTGTGTCGCGATCTGCATCGGCACGTGCGGATCCAAAAGGACTGTAAATCCATTGGAGGCTTCTCCTCACTCTGCCGGACATCCCTGCATTGGTACGGAATCTGTTTGTTTGTTATTTGTTACCCGTGTGTGTGTGAGAGAGAGAGAGAGAGAGAGAGAGAGAGAGAGAGAGTATGCGATGGGGTCTACAGAGAGCTTATGTTTGCAACTATATGCATACCTATACCCATGTTCATTTGTTACCTTCCACTCGTGTGTGAGAGAGAGAGAGAGAGAGAGAGAGAGAGAGAAAGAGAGAGAGAATAGGTTATGGTTTTTAGGGAGAGCTTAGGTTTGTAGCTATATGCATACCTATCTCCATGCATCCATACATATATCTACATACATGTACACATAAATATGCATGTATATGTGATACACATATGCATATAAATTATTCAGATATACGTGCATTTTATGTGTGCATACAGGCGTAGACATGTTTATATGCAATATGTATGCACGTCTGCATACATATGCATGTCTGCGCATGTATGTGAGTACACATATACATGCTTACATGTATTATTTATAGATTCCTTTGCATACCTTTGATTAAGATTGATGGAGGGAGTACATGTATTTGCATATGAGAGAGAGAGAGAGAGAGAGAGAGAGAGAGAGAGAGGGGTTTCAATTCTGATCTTTTCTTCATTTGACATCTCTTGCAGATACACTCCCCCCCCCCCCCAACTTTGTGCTCATTTGATAAAGATGAAAGACACATGATACTTATCACGTTGATGACTTGAAGATGGCTGAACCAGATTCCTCTGCTGGAACTTCAACTACAGAAACCGATGAGCTTCAAGGCACAGCCTTGATCCCGGAAAGAATGTCTCTATCTTATGAGGAATTGTTTGACAGCAAAACGGTGGATGACAGGCCATGCTATCTGCCTGAGAAGGCTGAAGATGACTGCGAGACATCTGGTTTCAAGGACAAAAATGATGAAGAAGTTGACGTGACAAGCGACAATGGTGCTTCAGAAATTCCAACTTTGTCTGGTACCAATGATGACCGTGTGACATCTCGTTATGAGGATGGAAATGTGGAACCTGATGTGTCGGGCGAAAACAGTACTCCAGAAATCCAAAATTTGTATGATAGCAATGACTCCACCTCTTTATCGGGTGAGCACACACACATTTTGGAGCCAGTAGATGTTGTTGGGCATGTTGAACAAAGAGAAGATTTTGAAGAGGATGCTAATGGAGAATCTAAGTATGAGAGCAATCATGAGTCTCAAGAAGTAGAGCAGATGGATGAACCACATGAGAAAGGTATAGATGCAGACAGAAGTCTCCCTGAGACGGCCTTTACAGGCAGTGCACACATTTCAGAATCTGAACTTCAAGCAGAAGAAACACCTGAGAATGGATTTGTTGAAGGCTATCAGAGAGAGGTTCAGGTTCTTTCAGAGGCTGAGAGTGCTGTGGAAGGCCTTGAAGATGAAGTGGCTTCCAGTGGCGGAACAAGCTTGTGTGAGGAAAATGGGGTACAGACACTTGATGCCACAGAACAGAGCGGTGTTGGACAGGATGCAGATTTGCTGACAACAAATCTCATTCCAGGAAAGCAGCATCAAAATGAGGTATGATTTTCTTGATGGATTGTCATCATGTCTTCCTCTTAACTTGGATTCTAGCAATTTTAGCTCCTTACTTTGACTTCATCCAGATAGCCCTTTCAAAAAATTAGGACTTGGATATCTTTAATGCTCTTAAAGTTGTTCTGTGTGTGTGTGTGTGTGTGTGTGTGTGTGTGTGTGTGTGTGTGGTTCTTATGGCGTGAAAGATAAGAAATAGCAACCAGCTTCATGGCAAGAAGTTGGAGATGGCTACTACTATCTAGTGGTAAGTTTATGTTTCTATTGCCGCCATGACCAGGCTGCCCTAGTCAACCTAGTGCTTTGATACCAATTTGACATGTGTTGCAGAAGCGTGCTAGATTAATGCTGATTAAACACTGATTAGATGCCAATTATTGCTAATCATTTTATGCTGCAAATACACAAATTGACTTGGCCTAATCTATTGTATATACTGCAAAACATGAATATACACAATGCTAAACTTTGATCTCGACTCGGATCTAGACTCCTATCACGCAAAACATGAATATGTACAATGTTGAACTTTGGTATGGACTAAGATCCGGACTCCTATCATGCAAAACTACTATATAGTGGTATGTTTAAGTTTCTGTTGCCATCGTGACCGGGCTGCCGTAGTGAACGTAGCGTTTTGATACCAATGTGACATGTATTGTGGAAGTATGCTAGATTAATGCTGCTTAAACACTGATTTGATGCTAATTATCGCGAATCACATAATGCTGCAAATACACAAATAGACGAAAAAGTTGGCCTAATCTATTGTATATATTTCAAAACATGAACATACACAATGTTAAACTTGATCTCATCTGTGATCCAGACTCCTATCATGCAAAACATGAATATGTACAATGTTGAACTTTGGTATGGATTAAAGATCCGGACTCCTATCATGCAAAACATAAATGTGTACAATTTTGAACTTCGATATGGACTCAGATCACCTATCATGCATGAACAAAGGATTTCGCATTGCTGAGATCTGCACACTGGGGCTGCCTTCTTGCTGATCCAAGCCCTTTGACTGCGTAAGATTTGACATTGAATCCTTCAATGTCTTCATCTGCCCCTTAGCCACCTATTTATATGCATGTGTAGGGCTGGTCGGCTAATGTAGCGCTGGTTGGTTGGCTGCTATGTTGGTCGGCCAACACAGAGTCCCATAAAGTTTCCAACTTGCCAACAACTGCCAACTTGCTTCACACTTGGGGACCTACCTTGAGGTGTCCAGATATCTTTTAGGCCTTGTGAATGGTGCTTATTTGGCCTCTAATCTTGCCATTAAGCCGGCCGACCTTATCCACATGGCACTTATGCAAGTGATGGACTGGAGTTACAATGTTGTGAGAGAATCTTAAGGACGAGGCATCTCCAAACACAAGAAAAAAATCAAAGAATCCACCGTAATATCATATAAGAAAGTGATAGCTCAAGTGGTGAAGGTGTTTGCCTAGGCCCAAGAGGTCCTGGGTTCAAGAATCAAAACCCCCATTGGTGCTTCCTCGGTGGCATTACGACAGTGAAATTTGGTAACTATGGGAGGATCTTGGGCCAAAGGCCAGTTTGAAAAAAGAGAAAAAAGAAAAAAGAAAAAGTAGGCTATAGCTTGTCTATTGAGTAATATGAACTACACATGATACTTAATATTAGCAAATTAGGGTTACTCAAACCACATTTCTCACACCAAGATATTGGCTGCAATTGAATTTCTCTCATGAGCATTGTTGGCCTCACAAACAAATTGCTCCCATTGTGTTGCACCATCGCTCATTTTGTAGCTAACTCATGAGGTCAAGGACACTTCCAGTCCATTGTTTCTCCTGCTCCTTATTTAAGTACTACTCTTCATTTGTCCACGGTGGATACAAAAGTGGGTTACTGTGTAGATTGGTCTAGTGACCACCCGCACTTTATTCTCTGCATGTCTCATGATAGATTTTCTTATAACCATTGTCCATGGCACTAATGTATCTATGGCGCGCACAATCATTGTGCCCTTGCACACAAACATTGTGCCCTTGTAAGAGGATGTAAAATGTCGTAGAAATTTATCCTCCTCATATTTGTCCATCCATTCTAGAGTAATATGCAGCCATATGTTATCTGTGTAGCTTTCACACGCTCCATCTCAATCTCCATTGCTTGTTCTCCTTTCTAAGCTCAGTTGTGTGCAAGGCATCATAACAAGCCCCTTGCATGCACGCGATACAAGAGATCGTCGTAATCAGTGTGGGAAGACTTTATGATATACCAAAGTCTCCTTGTTGCTTCTTACATCAATTACTTCTCCATGCCTAGTTTAACACTTACCTTTTGTTGAGAGGGGACCAAGGCAAAGGGATTTTCGGACACTAGGAGCCGAGTTTGTAGCAACTCCAACACTCTGAAGCACAACGATGAGTGATTTTGACTATGCACGTCTCTCACTAGGTTTAGGAGCTACCTAGTATCTAGGGGAGGTGGAGAGAATTATGGGTATCTAATCCTCTCATTAGCAAAAAGTAAGTTGTATAAGTAGCTAAGCAGATTCTTGTTGCCTATTTAATGGCACCATTCTTAATGTTAATCATCTAAGCATTTCTATCATGTTGTCTATTGCTTCCATCGCGTTGTTTTATCTCTCTCTCTCCCTCTCTCTCTCTCTCAATCGGGTAGAGCATGACATCAGAGAATTTACTATTGCTTTGTGGATTTCTGCAAAGCTTTTGATACCGTGCCTCCTACGATGTCTTAGGAGATAGGAGTTCCATTTGACATGGTTTGGAGCATCATTTCCTTCTCTGAGTCCATCACTGGACGAGTGAGAGCCCTAGGAGGTACATCGCAGGAGATTTCTAGCGCTATTGGGGTGAAACATGGCTGCCCTCTATCATGCACTCTTTTTGGCCTCTACATTGATGAGAGCTCGAGCTTCATTGAGGGCTTGTAAGCCCTGTGTGGGAGTGATTAGGGTTAGGTTAATGTGTGTGGGAGACATACACAGAGAAGAACAAGGGAGAGAGAGAGAGAGAGAGTTGTGGGGATAAGTCAACTCATGAGGCATGAGTGTGTGACTCCCCTATCACACATGTATATTGCACTAGTACACATAGTGCACTTAGTACATTAAAAGTACTAAGTACTATGTACTATAACTTATGGGCTTGTACACACTATAAGGGTGGGCATTATGCCTTTACCTCAACAACCTCCCACTTAAAGGCAAAGTGCCCTTAAGTAAAGGAAAAGAAAAAAAAATCAGCATGTACATGATAATATACAAGGCCATATCAAGGCTGAAACTGGCCTCATCCAATGCCCATCAAGTGTCTGCAATGAGCAAACCGCTCCGGAGGCAAACTCTTCGTCAACAGATCAGCCGGGTTGTCATCCGTGTGAATCTTAACAAGCTGAATTTTCTTGTTCTCTATCACCTCTCTGATGAAGTGATACTTCACATCCACATGCTTCGTCTTTGCATGAAAGACAGGGTTCTTTGCCAACTGGATGGCACTCTGACTGTCACAATGCAACAATGGAATATCCCCTGTATATCCCAAATCAACCACCAACCGAGATAGCCATAATGCCTCCTTGCAAGCCTCTGTGGCTGCAATATACTCGGCCTCTGTAGTAGATAAGGCAGTGCACTTCTGCATCCTGGATATCCATGACACAACACCTCCTGTGAATGTAAATACATAACCGGTAGTAGACTTCCGGTTATCTGGATGACCGGCATAATCCGAATCCGTGTAACCATGCACTAATGCATCCTGTTTGCCAAAGCAAATGCACAAATCCTGTGTGCCCTTCAGGTATCTCATGACACCTTTCACTGCTTCCCAATGCTTCTTGCCAGGGTTGGCCATGTATCTAGAAACCACTCCCACTACAAATGCAATGTCCGGCCTAGTAGCAACCATGGCATACATGAGACTGCCACAAGCTGAAGCATACGGAATCTTGGCCATATCAGCCCTGTCTCTATCTGACTGTGGGCTGTCCATAGCACTGAGTTTCACATATGGAGGCAAAGGAGTACTAGTCTTCTTCCCCTCGTCCATATTGAACCTCTGCAAGACTTTGCCAATGTATTCCTTCTGAGACAAATACAACACATGCTGATTTCTGTCCCGAAGTATCCGCATACCCAAGATGTGATTTGCATCACCCAAATCCTTCATATCAAAGGTCTCATGCAGCCTCTTCTTCAAGGCATCCATCTCTTTACGAGATTTCCCGGCAATCAACATATCATCAACATACAAGATGAGGATCAATAGACTGCCATCCAAAGCTTTCTTGGTGTACAAGCAGTGATCTATGTCACTTCTCCTGAATTTCTGTGATTTCATGAATGTATCAAATTTATGATACCATTCTCTTGGTGCCTATTTGAGCCCATAAAGACTCTTTTTCAGCTTGCATACATGCTTCTCCTTTCCACTTACTGCATAACCCTCTGGCTGCTGCATATATATCTCCTCATGGAGATCACCGTGAAGAAAAGCAGTCTTCACATCCATCTGAATCAAGTCCAGATCATCATGTGCAACCAAAGCCAATACAGCTCTAAGTGTGGTCATTTTGACCACTGGAGAGAAGATCTCATCAAAGTCCACACCATATTCCTGCTTGAAGCCCTTAGCCACTAACCTGGCTTTGTATCTTGGCTTTGCATCTGGTGCAACTTTGAGCCTGTATACCCATTTGCATGGCAAAACCTTCTTGCCTGCAGGCAAAGGCACCAACTTCCAAGTTCCATTTTTATGCAGAGAATCCATCTCTGACTTCATGGCACGCTCCCATAGAGCCTTGTCTGCCCTCTGTAAAGCCTCCTTATAACATGAGGGCTCCCCACAGTCAGTAAGCATCAAGTAGTCAACCCCTGGAACAAACCTGTCGTCAGGGGCTCTGGAGGGTCTTGTGGACCTCCGTACCCAATGACCATCATTTGCAGGTTGCTGTCCAGCCTGCATATCACCCATTGGTGGCTCCTGTTCCATGCCATAAGGCTGAAAAAACATGCCCGGTATATCCTCTAACTGTGGTATATCCATAGAGATATCTTCTGCCATCTCTGGCTGTCCATTTGGACCATTTTCAGCACCATTTAAGGGCTGGTTTTCCTGCTGTAATGGCTGATTTACAGCCCTTGGTTGTTGTCCATGATGTCCATCATCATCAAAGATGACTCTGCTAGGCTCCTGTTGCCTTGCAGGCTCTTTATACATGCATGTTTCATCAAAGATGACATCATTGCTGCGTATAATCTTTCTATTTACGGGATCCCAAAGTCTATACCCCATTTCACCTCTGTCACCATATCCTAGGAATATGCATTTGTGAGACTTAGGATCAAGTTTGGTGCGCATTTCCCTGCGTATGTGCACGTACGCAACGCAACCAAACACTCTCAAGTGCTTGTATGACGGAGGCTTCCCTGTCCATACTTCTTCTGGCACTTTCCCACCAAGCCTCGTGTTAGGTGACCTATTTATAAGGTGAACGGCTGTCATAACAGCTTCAGCCCAAAAACCATGAGGTAATGCAGCATGTGACAACATAGAACGGACCTTCTCCTGAATGGTCCTGTTCATCCTCTCTGCTGTCCCGTTTTGTGGAGGATCATAAGGAGTAGAGAGCTCCCTCTTGATGCCTTTAGCATCACAAAAGTCCTGAAACTGTTTGGACATATACTCTCCACCATTGTCGGAACGCAAAGCCTTCAGTGTTTTGCCAGTTTGATTCTCAACTAGAGCAACAAACTTTTGAAACACTGAGAATGTATCACTCTTCAAACGAAGAGGATAGACCCACACCTTGCGTGTGGCATCATCTATAAAAGACACAAAATATTTTGCCCCTCCCAAAGAAAGCTGAGGCATCTCACATACATCTGTATGCACAAGCTCTAACTGAGCATCTTTCTGTCCAAGAGCTTTCTTGTGGGGGCACTGTAGTTGCCTACCATATATACAATGCTCACAAAATTGAAAACTTGAAAACTTTAGAGAAGGCAAGTAACCCAAACGAGACAATTGCTCCATTCCTTTGACACTCATGTGTCCCAACCGGCTATGCCACACAGAAATTTCCGGCAGCTCGGTTGCATTTACATTAGCATGGTGAGAAACACCTGCATGCATAAAGTAAAGAGTGTCCACCTTAGAGCCTCTCGCAACAACCAGTGTGCCCTTACTAATTTTCCACTTTCCACTACCAAATGTGGTAACATAATCAGCATCATCAAGCTGTCCAGTAGAAAGCAAATTCTTCTTGATCTTAGGCACATGCCTGACATCATGGAGCATAAGCTGTGAGCCATCTGAAAACACAAGCCTCACATCACCTCTGCCAAGTATCTTGCATGCATGGTTATCACCCAAATAAGCCACTCCTTCATTGCCAGCAGTATACCTGACAAACAAGTCTCTGCAACCTGTGACATGAAAGGAGGCACCTGAATCAATGATCCATGAGTGCATACCATGACCGCCTGTAAGAAGTGAATGGGCATCAAGTGAAGACGTAAAGAGGACCTCATCCTCACTGCCACCTGCATGTGACACATTGATTTCCTCGATCTTGACTCCACTTTTGCCCTTTGGCTTTACATCTTTGGCTTCATCTTTCTCTTTGTCTTTGCCTTTTCCCTTTTCCTTTTGATCATTTTTCCATTTGTAGCATTGCTTTTTAATGTGTCCCTTCTTGCCACAATAATGGCATTCCAAATCCTTTTTGGAGCGAGACTTGCTCCTTCCCCTTTCTTGGCTTTTCCCCCTTTGCTGGGATCTCCCACGTGCATTCATTGCATTGGACTTTCCAACAGAGTTGTTTTTCCTGTTCATCTCTTCTTGAAGAAGAGCACCCTCAACATCTGCATATGACAGCATAGCATGCGAATTGCTAGTGGCTGTCCTGAATGTGTCCCAACTCTCTGGCAAAGTGCATAACAGAAAAGTGGCTTTGAACTCATCGTCCATTGCCAACTTTTGATTAATGACTTGGTTGACAATACCATTAAACTCATTGAGATGGGCTGTCATAGATGCCCCTTCCTTCATCTGAAGACCTATGAGTTTCTTCAACCAACACTTTGCTTGAGGCACTTTGCTGGGCATACAAGTCTTGCAATCTCTGCCACATTCCCCAAGCTGTCTTCTCTTCACGAATGCTGAAAAGTAATGAGTCTGACACAGACAACATGATAGTAGATCTTGCCAGCTCATCCATATCTTCCCACTCTTCAGCAGTAAGAGAAGCGGGCATTACACCCCTTTCTTTGATAGGCTTGTGCTGCTTTTTCTGGAGCAACACATTGTAGCACTGGGTTTGCCAAATATCATAATTATGCGAGCCTTCAAGCTTCTTGATGTGAAGCAATGAAGAGCTCTCATTCGTGGTTGCCATAGCAATATGCAACCTGTCAATGCCTGACTCCCTGCAAATGTGCAAACACTGCACCAAAAGCACACAAAGTGCTCACAGTTATTCTCCCAAGCTTTATCTCCCACTGCGGAAGCAAGAATGCAACTTTTCTCCCATTGTATGTAATGAAAACACCAAAATCTGGTTGCTGCAGATTTTGGACAGCACCTTAAATGTGCTCTGTTGCCCTTCCAAAGTACTGTACAGCAGTACCAAGTGCTCACCAATGATGTACCAAACCTGTACCGGCAAGTACAGCAGCTGAATTTGAACCTTTTGGTCACTCAAAACAGTGTACAGCCATGCCAAAACATGCACAAAGCTGTGCCAAATCTGTACCAGCAAGTACAATAGCAATAAATGCTCTCCTGGCTGTCCAAATGAGTGAAAATCAGACTTTTACAGTCCTGTACACTGCATACAACAGTCCCGAACAGAAATTGGGCAAAAGCCCCTTGACTGCAAGCTGATTTTTGAGGATTCAAGGCATAAATGTCTTGTTTGCTGCTTTGCCAAGCTCAACAAGCATACGAACTTGAAAAGCCCCTTCATTTAAGATCAATTTCTGATCATACATGGTACATTGACGCACATGAAGGCATCCAGAGTGTTCACGATGCTTCCCCCTGGCCACATATACATCAAATACATGAAAGCCCCTTGATTTACAGGCACATTGAGTGCTTGTAAGGCATCAACACATTTTCCACAGCATCAAATGCAATTGCCTGCATGCAAATCAACCAAATCGGCACAAAAGCCCCTTGATTTGCACTGCAATTTGCTGCAATTTTGCCCAAATGTGCGATTTCTCACATCATACAGCATGTATGAGTGCTTAATTGCACAATTACATCAAAAGCCCCAAATTTCGACATCCAATTTCCTGCAAATTGATCCTGATTGTGACCAATGTCACCCAATTTTGCTAATTTTGCTCAAAAATTGAGCAATTCGGCGCCTGTATCTGCTCAATTAATGATTGCACCTGCTCAATTGCAAATCCCAAAAAAAATTGAGACAAATACCTTGATTTCTTTGAATTTCTCTGATTTGCAGGCAAGGGGGGTTTGCTGAATTTGGTGCTGCTGTTGGGTCTCTATTATTTTCCGGCTCAGAACTTCTGAAGCTCTTGCTTTCTTCGTGCAGATTCTACACCATCGGGTCCTTCACCATCTTTTTCATTCAGTGAGAGTGCAGGGCATCTTTTCCAGGCAGTGATGAAGTTTCCTGTGTTTTGCCCATCAGCCCGATGGTAGTTGTTTGGGTCACTACCAAGCCGTCCAGCAGCAATTTCGGGGCTCACTCCATTTTCAGGTGTTGGTGAGGCAATGTTTTTGCTGAGACCAGCAGGCGCATGGTTGGTGGGAGGTGGGCTCTCCTTCACAGCAGGAGCAACAGGAGCATCGGTAGCTCTTGCACCTGTTGGTGCTGGCTTTGGTGGCTCATCCGATCCAAACAGGTAACCAAGAGAGCTCTGGCCGCCGCCACTGCTTCGCCAACGCCTGCCTTCGCCTAGTGGTGCTGAACTTCAGATGACGTGGTAGCCTTCGCTTCACGCCCGCCTGCTTGTTGACGTATTCGCCAGCTAATTCACTTGTGTTTGCCTTCGCTCAAGCCTAGCGCTTCTTCGCTCCACGCTGAAGGGCCTTCGCCTATGTTTCGCCTAGCGCCAGCCGACGCCCAGTGCTAGGCCTTCGCTCACCTGCCTGTACCTCGTTTGTTGACGCCTTCGCCTAGCGCTACTCGCCTAGGTTGATGGAAGCCCGCTTATGCTGCCTTGGCTATGTTCGCTCGCTTATGAGCGCCACCCGCCTACAGCAGCAGCCGATGGTGGCCACAAAGCGCAACAAGCTTTCTTGTACGCAGCCTTCTACGAACGCTCACAGGAGCTTCTTACTCGCTCCAAATTTTGCCACCACAGCCTCTGCGCCTGGTCTTCGCTACAAGCTTGCCTTCACGATTGCCTGCTCTGATACCAGTTGTGTGGGAGTGATTAGGGTTAGGTTAATGTGTGTGGGAGACATACACAGAGAAGAACAAGGGAGAGAGAGAGAGAGAGAGTTGTGGGGATAAGTCAACTCATGAGGCATGAGTGTGTGACTCCCCTATCACACATGTATATTGCACTAGTACACATAGTGCACTTAGTACATTAAAAGTACTAAGTGTACTATGTACTATAACTTATGGGCTTGTACACACTATAAGGGTGGGCATTATGCCTTTACCCCAACAAGCCCAACTGGGCGTGTCGTGACAAACTCAACCACGTATCCAAGAGATAAGGATATAGAGTGAGGGGAAGACAGAAGGGATTAGGGAACTTTGCACAGCACACCACACTGAGCGGGGACGGCCCTGTCCCCTTTCAGGAATTTATTCAGGAATAATCCACGGACACATTGGCCTGGATCAATACATCTATGAATACAAAGCAAATAAATATGTCGATGTAGAATCCCTAGTCAAAGTCAAGGCGCGAGATCTCTGATGCCGAGCACACCATGGGGATGACCCACAAGAATCTCTCACCGGGCTAGTACTAGATCCAATATCCAAATCCAATGAATTCAAGTCCAATGAATCCAAATCCAAGTTCAAATTGAAGCCAATTCCAAGTCCAAGTTCAAATCCAAGTCCAAGTTCAAGTCCAAAGTGTTAGCAGTCATCTCCTGTGTACACTATACCAGGGCCTCTGTTGTGGGTGTGCCGCCCGTTTCAATGTTTTCCCATTTTCCTCACTCTCCATGTATTTTTCCCATGTTTCGGAGGTGTGGCAAGGCTGTCGGCTCTCCCCAGATGCTGGCCGATTGCTTGCTTAGGTACCCGAATTGTCTAGGTGACCTGGCTGACTTGTTTTTTCTGGTTGGGGGGCTGCCCATGGCTGGCCGTGTTGCTGCTGGCCTGTTTAAGGCTGGTTGACTAGCAACCTGGGGCCATATAAAATGGCCCCCTTGTCCCCACACTTCCCATTGTAGTCTCCGGGACTTTCTTTGGTGTATATGGTAGAGTTACATAGCTTCTCTCTCTCTCTCTCTCTCTTTCATCTGTCTTGCTCTCTACAATAGTTGTCTTCATTTCCGTTGTGCATTCTGACATGGTATCAGAGCCCCATGTGGCTTGAAGCTTGGAGACAGTGGGACGTTGAGGGTTTGCTGATTGGAGATTGTTTAGGCTGGACGGGACTTGGAGATCGGGTAGGAGGTGGCCATCACCGTTGGACAGTCACCTTGCATATTATTTGCAGCCTTTTCTTCTTCTTTTTCCCACCCACCCACCCTTCACAAGACCTTATGAACCCTTGAGATGGCAGACTTGCTTGAGATGGCTTAGAAGCACGTGAAGATCCCGAAACTCCCCACGTTCTTGGTGGACCGACAGTTGGACGGGAAGAACTACGGCATATGGAAGGTGAAGACGGGGAGTTACCCTCTATACGGAAGGAACGGGAGGCTCAGGCACAGTTATGAGATTGTGTCAATGCCCGCGTCCATTCTTTCATCTTTCTAAATTGCACACCACATGTGATCAATCACATAAAGTATGACTCTGGCCAGAGGGATTTGGCAACATTTGGCTTCTCTGTACAGCAGGGTATCACCCATGAAGAGGATCTCCTTGGAAGTTCAGATGCGGGTGATGAGTTCTTCAAAGTCGTCGACGATGCGGGAGTACATCAACAAGTTCCAGGCTCTTCAGTAGGAGGTTCTCTAGGCAAGGAAAGAGATATCGTCAAAGGATATGGCCATCACATTGTTGTCCCATTTGCCCTCTTAGTACTTAGCATTTTACTCCTCTTTGATCACTAGTGGCCGGCTTAGCACCATCACTTGGGAGGAGCTTGTGCCAATGGTCTTGGACTCGGAAGAGCGATTTACGAATCCTCCACAGGGCGGAGGTTCTGAGGCCTTGACTGGCCAGGGGTCGAAAGGCTGTAAAACAACAACAACAAGGGCAAAGGGAAGTCTTCGTCGGAGAAGTCTTCTGAGAAGAAGTCCGATTCAGACCGTGAGAAACTGAAGGCCGAGCGGACTTGTAACGATTGTGGCGAGAAAGGCCACTATTGGAGGAAGTGTCCCAAGCGGAATAACGGGAAGAGTGCCGATTCTTCAGCTTCAGCTGCAAAGACTCCATCCTTTGTGCACTTGGAGAGTTTGGACTCATCTTCTTCGAGCGAGGAGGCAGTTGGCTTCACCGCCAGGGATACTCGGGAGTGGATTCTTGATAGTGGTGCTTCCAGGCACATGACTCCTTCTCGTGATTTCTTACAGGATCTTAAACGACAGTCTGGTCACATTTTCATTGGCGACAATTCCACCATACCGATTCAGAGTGAGGGCCGGATGGAGATCATTCCCGATGGCAGAGGGGGGAAGCATTCCTCTCGGGTTCTTTACGTCCTCGCACTTGGTTTTCATCTGTTGTCAGTGCATGAGGTTTGCAAGACTGGCTTCCGGGTGGAGAGTTTGAGGAGCATTCTGTTGCTCTATGGGACCGAGAGACAGGCCAGCTGCCAGGTTGTTTGGGAAGGCGGAGTGGAGGACGGTATATACAAACTCTCAGCACTCTCTGTCACCATTTGGTCCCTCCACGAGTCTTGATCAACGTTTCAGACACTGGGCGGAACCAAGGTGTGAATGGGGATTTTCCACAGAAGAAAGCTAGAGCACTTTATCGGCATGGTTTGGCTTTAAAGATAGCCATACAGCATGAGCACCATGAGATTTTATCATTAAAGTGACTTATTATATTTGTAAGTCGGTGTTTTCACATGAAGGACTGGTCATCTTATTATTTTGGGCGTGGACAGGTGGACAAAAGAAGGCGCCTAGATGAAACTTGGGCACCAAGCTAGGGAAAGCATAAAAGTTGACATTTTTGGGCCAAAACTTGGAGTACAAGCCAAGGAAAGCATAAAGTTGATATTTTGGACAAAGTCTAGCTATTTTGGGAAAAAGGGGAAAAGCAAGGCAAATTTGGCCTATTGGTTTTATTAAAAGGGACTGGCTCTCTCTCTTTTTGCCATGCGCATCCTTTTGGAGGCTTCTCTATGTTGGCCGACTATAGTTCACTCTTTCTCTTCTCTCTTGTGCTGGCCGAACAACATATCTGGGACTGTTTCACCTCGCCGACTTGCTCCATGACTTCTACGAGGCTGGTTGACTTCTTCCAGGTCTCCCATAGTGCTGGTCGACTTATTCCAAGGCAGCCACATGGCTGGTTGCTTTCTCCCGGAGCTTGACAGGGCTGGTCCAATCTTTTCTGGGCTGTTTTGGGACTATTTCGGGACTGTTTTGGGCTGATTTGAGAGCTCTTCTAGTATGATTTTATGGCTCTGTTTTCAGGCTGATTTGGCATGAAATTCGGGTTTTATGGACAGTTTATGAGCTGATTATGGGACTGTTTTGAGACAATTTATCAAATGGACTATGGTGCTGTGTTTGTATCTTGGCACGAGATAGTTTACGTGTGCAAGATTTGTGCTGAGGCTTTGTGGAAAATCCGGTGCTGTGTGCACCCGCACCTTGGTATCTTGTAAAAGCTTCTCTATCTATAAAGAAGTTCCTATGGGGGCTGGCCGTTCCGGCTTAGTGCGGTGTTATTGTATTATTTAAGGTTCTTCTGTTGTGTTGTGATGCTCTGTGTTTCGTATTTGAAGTGTTGGTCTATTCAATTGTTCCGGGTTCCCGTTCGATTTCACTCTCCTCACTTACAGGCTCTCAGATTGGTGACTTGTGGCACTTTTGGTTTGGCCACTTGAATGTGGATGCGCTGCGGCGAGCTTTCTAGGACCAGATGGTGGTTGGCTTGCTAGATGTTGGCCGTAGGTAGGGACGCTGTAGTTCTTGCATTCGTGGTAAGCAGCACAGGGAATCTTTTCCGAAGCAGGCTTCCAGGCGGGCTTCGAAACCTTTGGAGTTGGTACACATTGACTTGTGTGGACCTATGCAGATGCCATCCTTGGGAGGTTCTTTGTATTTTATGCTGCTTGATGATTGTAGCAGACTCACTTGGGTTTATTTCCTTTCTCAAAAGAACCAAGCTTTTGCTCAATTCAAGGAGTGGCATGTGATGGTGGAGAAAGAGTTTGGCTTGCAAATAAAGACTCTTAGGATTGACAAAGGAGGAGAGTTTTCTTCCAATGCATTTGTGCGGTTTTGTGCGGAACATGGCATCAAGCGGAAGCTGGCCAATACAGGTTCACCTTCAGAGACACCTTCAGAGAATGGAGTAGTTGAGCGTAAGAACAGGACTGTGGTGGAGATGGCGAGGATGATGTTGGAGTATCGTGATCTTCCTCGACCACTTTGGGGAGAGGCTATGGCTACGGTGTCCATATCCTCAACCGTTCTTTGACAACTTTGGTATCGAACATGACTCCCTTTGAGGCATATTTTGGCAAGAAACCAGATGTCTCCCATTTTCGTGTGTTTGGGAGTGATCTATATGTTCACATTTCGAAGAAGTAGAGGGGGAAGCTTGACTCAAAATCCCAAAAGCCTGTTTTTGTGGGATATAACTATCTTTCCAAGGGATACAGGCTGTATGATCCGGAGAGGAACGAGGTTGTCGTCAACAGAGATGTGGTTTTTGATGATCATGTTTGAGTTTCCATTGTTGATGAGCCGCCACTTCTTGGAGACCCAGATGATTCTGATGATGATTCCTAGTCGATTGTTCCATCTGGACAGCCTCAGTCAGTTGAGGAGGTTGAGCCCGCGGTTGGAGATGAGCCTTTGCAAACAGCAGGAGGCTCCGTGTTCTGTTCGAGTACCAGGTGGTTGTTAGACACCCTTCGGGAGTCAGGTGTTACGGAGCTTTCTTCTCCGAATGGACCACAGAGAACGGACCTCGAAGATCGCATAGAGTTCGTGACAAAAGTCATTCAACGGAGCTCTTACAGGTAAACTATGCTTTGATTTCTCATATCATGCGGGACAAAGAGTCCACTTTCGTCAAGGAAGCCCTTGCACAGGATACTTGGAGGAAAGCCATGCAGCTGGAATTGGATGCCATAGAGAAGAATAAAACTTGGGAGTTGATTCCGAGGCCGTCGAAATGGTCTGTCATTGGTGTCAAGCGGGTCTTTAAGACCAAGTATACGTCAGATGGGTCGGTGGACACACATAAATCCAGACTTGTCATGTGCACAGTGGGTATCTACCGTGTGCTATACGCATGCAAGACTAGTTTCGAGGCTTGGGGAAGCTTGGAACTAGGCAGGCTGATTGACGAGCTGAGTTAGGGATATACTAACGGGCGGGCACCCAAGTATGGACGGGCGGGCGGCCAAGTGTGGATGCCCGATGACCGGCCAAGAGCCTATAAAAGGGTGGCCAAGGTTAGTTATTGTAATATAGAGAGTCTCGCGAGTTTGTGAGAGCTCTATGGTCTTGGAGCCTGGATCTAGTGCAGACGTGCACATGCTTTATGTAGCCGAGGCCGGCAGCAATCTCGAGGCTCGCGAGGGCAGCTTTGTGGGGGTATGGGACGTCACGAGGAGGAGATTGGTCGGTACGTCAACCTAGTTAGCTCAGCTCGTGGCTCGGTGGGGACAGCCAAGACTGTGGGCTTGCCCACGGCTGTCATGGTTGGGAGGTGAGTCAGGCCTGCACCCCCTTTGTTGTTTGTTGTTCGTTTGTTTGCAGGATTCGAGTTTCGAACCGAGATCGATCACGAGGGAATCCGTGGGGATTTGACAGTGGTATCAGAGCATACCTCGTGAACGAGCAAGTCGGTAGGTAGAGAAGAAGAGGTTGAAGAACGGTATGTGTTAAAAAAGCTTGCTGTTTTTTCTGTGCATACTGCAGTTTTCAGATTTGGTATGTGTTTTTTTTCTTCATCAAAGAACCCCATGTTGATGGGAGATGGTAGGTTTAGCATTGCTCATAATGTGATGCATGGGCTCTGTTGCACCAATGTTAGATGTTAATACCTTTTTTTTTTGTAATGTCAAACCCATATTAGCCTCCACAACCTTCTTCATAACAAGCCCATATTAGCCTCCACAACCTTTTTTTTTTGTAATGTCAAACCCATATTAGCCTCCACAACCTTCTTCATAACAAGCTTTCACGCAATCTTGAACTTCATCCTAACATAGAACCCTTCTCAAAACATCATTTTTTCCTTTACGATACAATATGTCACCAATCAATACATACCTCATAGCTCTTCTGACAATTACCTTCCTTTTTTAAGCATCCAATCCTCTTTTTGCAAAACCATTAGAAGAACGTGCTCCTCCTTATGGCAACCGGCAGCTAATCCAGGCGTCGGCAGCTCACCGACGGGTGAATTCAGGAGAGAAAAAAAAAACAGAAGTAAAGCTTACGTTTTTTTTTACAAGCTTTCGTTTTTTTTAAAAAAAAGTTTAAATTTTTTATAAAAATTTAAAAGTCATCTCTCCTCCAAGGTCTCTAAGGTTTCCAAGGTTTTTATTTATTTTTAAGACAAGAGAATATATATATCCATATATATGTATATTAAAATATATATATATATATATTTATTCAAGAAAAAAAAAAAAAAAAACAAAACACAAAAGCTAAAGCAAAAGCTAAGCCTACCTTTTCGAGTTTTTTTGGCTTTTGGGAAACCTTTATAAACCCCCCTCACGTGGGCTTCTTGCCACACATCACTCAAGTTCTCGAGTTCTCAAGTTCTCAAGTTTTCAAGCTCTCAAGCTCTCACGTTCGCTCGCACTTTCATTGTGCAAAGATCGAATTTTCTCTCCACGTACCCTCTTCACGATGTCGACCCAAGAATCAGAGTTGGAGCTCCTCGTGGAACGCGAAGGCTTGCCGGCTACGGAAGGCACTGATGCCGATCTTTTTGACGAGTTTGTGTCAAAATCAGATTTCCAAGAGTTCAAAGTAGCTCTCGAAGCTTCTTCAACGGAACGTCAGGCACAAATCGCAGCCCAGATGCAGGCTTTGCAGAACTCCATCACTCTCTTGACCACTACCCTCTCTACTTTCTCGGGAATGGATACCTTGGCTTCAACTTTGGGCCCCAATATTACTCCGGAACCGTTCGGGGGCGAGCAAAAGCAGAGAACCAAGGAGATCGTGGACACTTGGCTACACAAGTGGCAAGTTCACTTTCAGTTTCATCCATATGATGATGGAAAGAAGATACAGTTAGCAGCAGGTTTCCTGTTCGGCAAAGCTTTGCTTTGGTGGAAGGAACTGAACCCAAAGCCAACGACTTGGGCACAATTTGAAGACATTTTCAAGAAAGAATTCCTCAAGAAAGAGGATGATTACGATGTTGTTGCCCGGTTTTCAGCTTTGACCATGACCTCGCAGCACCTTACTTATGAGGTCTACCTCCAGAAATTTCGTGACTTGCAGATGAAGACTACAAAGATGAATCCCACTACTCTGTTGGAGTTTTTCGTAGCTGGTTTACCAGACTCGTACCGATTACAGGTTAAAAATAACAAATGTAAAACTTTGGATGAAGCCATTCATTCAGCTCGTATCTATGATGATACGATGGTCTCTTCCAAGTCGAAACCCGTTACCGAGCAGGGGAACAAGCATAAAAGAAAGTTCTCCGCACCTATGGCTAACACGACTGAAGGCAAATCTTCGGACCAACCTTCGAAGAATACAAGTTCGACACCAGCGAAGAAGAAACGACTCCTTAGGGCTTTGAAGCTCAAGAAGGAAGGACGTTGTTTTATCTGCGAAGAAAAAGGACATATGCGTAATGAGTGCCCAAAGAAAAAGGGTACCAAGTCAAACGCAGGACCCAAGCCAAAGGCAGCTAACCAGTTGTCTTTGACAGGTACGTCAATTACTGTACTTTCTCGCCCTAGTACTTGTTCTGATTGTCTGTTCAATTCTAAGGTATTTGGCTTGCATGATCTTCTCCGAGTTTATGGAGAAGTGAATGGCCATAAGGTTCACATTCTTTTAGATCCTGGCAGTTCGCATAACTTTGTTAACTACAAACTTGTGCAGAAATTGAGTCTTGATACGACACTCAGCGACCATACCTATGAGGTACGTCTACCTGCGGGAAGACAAGTTTGGGATCGCAAGGTGGAGATGCTTCCAATCCAGATTCAGGACTACAAAGATACTCTGGAATGCCATGTTATGCATCTGGAAAATGTAGACTTGTTATTAGGGATTGAGTGGTTTAAGACTCTTGACGTCCAGATAGATTGGTCTAGTCATATTTTTTCTTTTCAGCATAGGGACACCAAGTATAGTATTTTAGGTGATTGTATTCATCCCTTTCAGGGACCTCTTGTAAATACAATTGATTTTGGAAATATAATGGATTCTTCTTTGTATACCGCTTTCCATTGTGTATTGATTCCACTTTCTTCTTTTCTCATCCCTTCCTTGGATGTGAATGAATTAAGTGTGTTTGAAAGCAAAGAATTACAGAAGATACTTGATTCGTTTCAAGATGTATTTCCTAAGGAACTGCCATCGGGTTTACCACCTGAACGGGCAGTAGATGATCGTATTGACTTGATCCCTGGTGCTCATCTTGTGAGTATTCTACCTTATAGGATGAGCCAAGCTGAGGAAGATGAGTTGGCTAAACAACTCAAAGATTATTTGAGGATGGGCCAGATCCGTCCAAGTAAATCACCTTGGGGTGCACCTGTGTTGCTTAGGAGAAAGAAGGACAATACTTGGAGAATGTGTATAGATTACAAAAGATTGAACAAGCTGACCATTAAGAACCGTTATCCTCTCCCTAGATCAGATGACCTAATTGACCGATTAGCAGGAGCGAAATATTTCACGAAGATAGATTTACGTACTGGCTATCACCATATACGTATTCATGAAAGGCATGTCGAAAGAACCGTCTTTCGGGCTAGGTATGGCCATTACGAGTTTCTCGTATTACCTTTTGGGTTAACCAATGCTCCAGCCACTTTCCAGCAAATGATGAACGATCTTTTTCGTGAACATTTGGGAAAATTTGTGGTGGTGTTCCTGGATGATATTTTGATATATAGTCGTACTCTTGAGGATCATGTCAGACACCTCACGATTGTCTTATCTATTTTAAGACAGAATCGACTATATGCTAAGTTGAGTAAATGTGAGTTCTTTATGACCGACATCATTTACTTGGGACACAAGATCACTAGAGATGGATTGAGCATTGACTATGACCGAGTTCAGAAGGTTTTAGACTGGCCTATACCGCGAACAGTGAAACAACTTCGTTCTTTTCTCGGTTTTGTTGTTTTTCTTCGGAAATCTGTACGGGAGTACTCTCAGCTCACACTACCGATGACCGACTTATTGAAAGGTCGTGGACGTAAGTCCAATCAGCCTATCATTTGGAATAACGATTTAGATATGGCCTTCAGACTTTTGAAAGATAAAGTCAAGGAAGCACCTATCTTAGCATTACCTGATCCTAGTCGGCCTTATGTTCTTGAAACTGATGCCAGTGACTATGCTATCGGGGTTGCTTTATTTCAAGATGGTAGACCGGTTGCTTTTGAAAGTAAAAAGCTAGACGACACTCAATCTCGTTGGCCAACCCTTGAGAAGGAGCTTTATGCTGTGATTCATGCTCTCAAGGATTGGAGACATTATTTATATGGCTCCAAGTTTGTGGTATTGACTGATCATCAGTCAATCAAGTATGTGTGTGATGCGGATGATTTGAGAGGGAGGAAAGCTCGTTGGGCAGAGTTAATGCAAGATTTTGATTTTGAAATCCGTTATCGGAAAGGGTCCATGAATAATATTGCAGATGCGCTAAGTCGAATTAGAGAGGTGAATTCTTTGTCGTTCACCGAGATTTCTCCTTACTTATTTCAGTCATTGAGAGGGCTTTGCAGGACTGATAGTTATTTTGGTCCATTTTGGCAGAAGATCCAGGACGGGAGCTCATTGATTGACCAAGACTCGGTGACTGTGCAGTCTACCATTCAGGCTGCAGGAGGTCAGTGGATGGTTCGGAATGGTTTACTATTCCGTAATGACAAAATTTGTGTATCACAGATCCTGGACATTAGGTCCAAGATTCTGAGGGAGTGTCACGACGCCCCTTCTGCTGGACACCCTGGGGTACACAGGACACTATCTTTAGTGAAACACACTTTTTATTGGCCAAAGATAAAAGGATATGTAGAAGATTATGTTCTCAAGTGTCAGATTTGTCAGGCAAATAAAACTGAACGCTTTAGACAGGCTGGGTTGTTGCATCCTTTGCAAATCCCAAGTAATAAATGGGAAAGTATTTCCATGGATTTTATTACCGGATTGCCAAGAACACATCAAGGCCACGATTCTATTTGGGTTGTGGTAGATCGCTTGACAAAGATGGCTAGATTTTTACCGACCCGGAAGACTATTATAGCTACGCAATTAGCTCGGCAGTTTATCGAGCAATTGTTTAGACTGTACGGGTTACCGCAGGACATAGTCAGTGATAGGGACTCTAAGTTTACGAGTGAATTTTGGAAACTTGTTTTTGAGAAGTTGGAAACAACTTTGAATTTGAGTTCCTCTGATCATCCTCAATCTGATGGCCAGACTGAAGGAGTGAATCAGATTTTGGAGGATATGCTTCGAGCATATGTATCCAAAAGACAGAGTTCATGGGAGGATTATCTTCCTATGTTAGAATTTGCATATAACAGTACTAAGCATACAAGTACAGGGTTTAGTCCTTTCATGCTTATGTACGGTTTTCAACCAAGATCACCTGTTATAGTAGGATTCTCAGGACTTCAGCATGATGCAGCTCGTAATTTTTTGCAAGATATGCAGGAAATGTTACAAGTTGCCAAGAAATCTATTAGAAGTACTCAAGACCGAGACAGGTTTTATTCTAATAGACATCGTTCACCTAGAGAGTTCTCTGAAGGAACGATGGTGTATTTGCGAGTTCCGAAAGATTCCGAGACTTTACGGACAGGTAGATCTCCGAAATTATCCCCTAGATACTGTGGACCATTTTGTGTTACACGACGGATTGGTTCAGTTGCATATGAATTGGATTTGCCTTCTCATGTGAAAGTTCATCCTGTATTTCATGTCAGTAGACTTAAGGAAGTACTGGGTGGAGCAGATTTGTTAGTTACTCCTCAAGAAATTATAGATGTTCAGGACATGACATTTGTTCCGCACGAACCTGAAAAGATTCTTGGCTTTCGTGAACGAAGATTGCGTCATACGCTTATCACGGAATACAAGATCAAGTGGAAGGATCGTGTTGAGGAGGACGCTACATGGGAGACATTGACTTCTCTTCAGAGAGATTACCCTGGCTTTTTAGTGAGCTCAGGAGTGAGCTCTTAGAGGAAGGGGAGTATGTCATGTGCACAGTGGGTATCTACCGTGTGCTATACGCATGCAAGACTAGTTTCGAGGCTTGGGGAAGCTTGGAACTAGGCAGGCTGATTGACGAGCTGAGTTAGGGATATACTAACCGGCGGGCACCCAAGTATGGACGGGCGGGCGGCCAAGTGTGGACGCCCAATGACCGGCCAAGAGCCTATAAAAGGGTGGCCAAGGTTAGTTATTGTAATATAGAGAGTCTCGCGAGTTTGTGAGAGCTCTATGGTCTTGGAGCCTGGATCTAGTGCAGACGTGCACCTGCTTTATGCAGCCGAGGCCGGCAGCAATCTCGAGGCTCGCGAGGGCAGCTTCGTGGCGGTATGGGACGTCACGAGGAGGAGATTGGTCGGTACGTCAACCTAGTTAGCTCAGCTCGTGGCTCGGTGGGGACAGCCAAGACTGTGGGCTTGCCCACGGCTGTCATGGTTGGGAGGTGAGTCAGGCCTGCACCCCCTTTGTTGTTTGTTGTTTGTTTGTTTGCAGGATTCGAGTTTCGAACCGAGATCGATCACGAGGGAATCCGTGGGGATTTAACAAGACTTGTGGCTAAGGGTTATGCTCAGCGGCTTGGCATCGACTATGAGGATACCTTTGCACCGATAGCGAGGATGACCACGATTCGGACCGTGCTTGCCCTTGCTTCTTCTCAGCGGTGGCTTGTATATCAGATGGATGTGAAATCTACGTTCCTTAATGGTGACCTGCAGGAGGAGGTGTATGTTGAGCAACCTCCAGGTTTTGAGGTTCCAGGATCAAAGGGGATGGTTTAAAGGTTGCGGAAGGCCTTGTATGGTCTTAAGCAGGCTCTCATGGCTTGGAATCAGAAGATTGATTCCTTCTTTCTATGGATTGGATTTCAGAGATCAGTTGCAGATCCTAACTTGTATCTCTTTCGGGAACGCGGCATGGTCACATTCTTTATGTGGATGACCTCATTCTCACTGGCGGTCATGTGGAGCACATTGCAGTGACGAAGGCTGCCTTGTCAAAGGAGTTTGAGATGACTGATTTAGGTTTACTCCACTTCTTTTTGGGATTGGAGATCTGGTAGACCGAGAGGGGGTTCTTTGTCTCTTAGTAGCGGTAAATGATCCTTGTGAGCCTGTTAATGCCTCTCTATACCGGAAGCTGGTTGGTTCATTGATTTGGTTGCTGAACACCAGATTGGACTTGAGCCTTCCTGTGGGGTTGTTGAGCTCGTTTATGCAGACGTCGTTGAAGTCTCATTGGGACGCAGGATTGTGGATCTTGCAGTATCTGCAGGGTACGAAGGATCTTGGACTCTTCTACGACATTGGAGGTGAAATGAAGGACCGAGTTCGACTCCAAGGTTGGAGTGACTTAGATTGGGGAGGAGATCCAGACACAAGGAGATCTACATCAGGCTACAGTTTTACCCTCGGTTCAGGAGCTGTTTCATGGAGCAACAAGAGGCAACCGACTATAGCCTTATTGTCTACAGAGGCAGAGTACCGGGCTACTTGCGGTGCTACTTGCGAGGTTGTGTGACTGCGGAGGTTGCTTGGCGAGATTGGGTTTCCACAGAAGGAGCCCACGGTCATCCAGTGATACCATAGCTGTATTGCTATTGCTCAGAACCTGGTCTTCCATGCTTGGACCAAGCATATAGAGATACAATATCACTTTGTTCGTGAGAAGATCTTGGCTGGTGACATCTTGCTTCTTTATTGTTCGACGGAGGACAATGCGGCGGACCTCTTCACGAAGTCTCTACCTTAGGCTATGCTCCAGCGGCACTTCAGCTCACTAGGGTTGGTTCCACATCTAGGAGCTAAGAGGGGGTGTTAGCAGTCATCTCCTGTCTGTACACTATACCAGGGCCTTTGTTGTGGGTATGCCCGCCCGTTTTAGCGTTTTCCCATTTTTCCTCACTCTCCATGTATTTTTTCCATGTTTCGGAGGTGTGGCAGGGTTGTCGGCTGTCCCCAGATGCTGGCCGATTGCATGCTTAGGTACCCGAAATATCCAGGTGACCTGGCCTACTCTAGGGACCTGGTTGACTCTAGGCACCTGGCCGACTTGTTTATTCTGGTGGGGGGCTGCACATGGCTGCCTGTTTAAGGCTGGCCGACCAGCAGCCTGGGGCCATATAAAATGGCCCCCTTGCCCCCACACTTCCCATTGTAGTCTCCAAGATTTTCTTTGGTGTATATAGCAGAGTTACACAGCTTTTCTCTCTCTCTCTCTCTCTCTTCTCTCTCTCTCCAGATGCTAGGAGTGGACGGGATCGCCCCCTCCTCAGCAGACACATGGAGGGCAGGAAAGGATATGACACGAGAGCGACCCCTCATCATTAGATTCCCTGATGCCACCAGCAGACAGGCCTTCTTAGACAGGCGGGCTGCCCTCAAGGGCACACAGGTGTACATGGGAGATGATCTCACTCCAGCACAGGTGGCACGCCGGCGTGAGGCGATGGTGACTGTTCATGAGGCCCACAGAGCAGGAAAGTGGGCTATCTATAGAGATGGTAGAGTCATTATCACTGAGCGCCATCCCAAATAGGGACACGGGGTCTATGAGACCAAACACCTAGGGTTGGCAGTATGGAACTGCAATGGCATGCTATGGTCGAATCCAGGAGGCTTGAGCGAGATTCTCACAGGTAGGGATGTCATTTTTTTTACAGAGACTCATCAGAGCCCTGAGAGGGGCTTACCATACATAGCCGGGTATGAGTGGGAGTCAGCTTTTCGAGGCGAGACCCGCACATCAGGAGGAGTATGTGGCTCTGGGGGGTAGCTGTCCTTTTTAGATCCCATCTCTGACAGATTCTCAACATCGTTCGGAAGGACGAGGATGCACGATATCTTTGGGTGCGGCTACAGCTTGGCAGTGACAGTCATCCACATTGCTGTGTGTTATTTTGCACCACGCCACTCCCCTTACGCCGCACAGCATGGCCAGTCACCGTACTTACCATTATATGAGGATATCATGGAGTTCTCACAGTTGGGGGAAGTCCTCCTACTCGGGGATTTCAACGCAAGGACGGGAAGTCAACAGGTCCCACTACTCGATCTAGACGACCCTATCAGACTACAGGAGCTGGACATCACTGACACAGGGCTGCAGCAATCATCACAGGACCGTGAGGAGGTCACAATGTCCGGGAGATATTTCTTAGAGCTGGGAGTTGCACATGGTCTCATTATCTATAATGGGATGTCCCGATGGCCCTCCTCTGGCGCCCTCACCTCCTTCCCTCGCTCAGGAGGTACTAGCACTGTGGACTACCTTATGGGATCTCCGGCTTTGGCACACCTTATCCCCGACTTCTCCATTCCGCCACCCCCTTTTGAAGCTGACCATGCCTATCTCTCTTTCACTCTTACCTGCACACCACCCGTCCCTCCACCACCTCCCCCCATCTCACATTACACTCACGTCCTCTTTGATCACGAGCTTGACCTTGTTTACTCCAACCACATCTACCGCCAACTCCAGGATGTGGAACCTACTATCCCCCTATCCACCCTCACAACACAACTCACCACCATACTCCACACATCCGCCACAGCGTCTTTCATCTGCACGCGGCGGTCTACTGCCAAGCCACCTTGCGGTTCCATGCCCCAGAACTGTTGGTATGATGACGAATGTCGGGCCACACGCTCTCGTCTTAAGCATGAGGTACGGATTGGGCAAATCATGAAGCACCAAGCGCAACGGATTTCTCAACGGCTCACCCGATGCAAGAAACGGGAGTTCTATGCTCGGAAAGAGGAAACGAGACTTTTCTTAGGGCCGAACTGCAAAGAGGCATGGAGGAAACTCCGAGAACAATGCCCTCCCACACCTATCACCTGCCCAGACACATGGCACTCCTATGCACGCTCCCTCTCATCATATCCCCCATCAGCCACCCCTACCCCCACCACCAAACCCCCGCCCCACCACCTCCACCTTCTTCACAAAGGGCATGGTCCTCAAGGCCATTCGTAGACTACGCAATGGGCGAGCCCAAGATCATGAGGGACTCATTGCCGAGTACATCTCGCATGCCCATGATACCCTAGCGCCCCTACTAGCCTACATGTTCAATAGAGCCCTTTGTGAAGGATTTCCACCCTCTTGGTCCACCAACGCCATCACCCCCATCCTCAAAGCTGGAGATCCACTTGATCCTAATAACTACAGGACGATCATGATTGGCCACACATTGGCCAAAGTCTATGGATCAGTGCTAGAGGCGGAGCTCAGTTCATTTGCAGAGAGCCAGGGATGCAGAGCCTCGGGACAGGCTGGCTTTCGGAGGAGCTACGCTACCCTTGACCACATCTTCACTCTCCGTGCCATCATCGAGGAGGGTAGAGCACGACACCAGAGGATTTACTACTGCTTTGTGGATTTCCGCAAAGCTTTTGATACTGTACCCCAAGCCCGCCTCTTACACCGTCTACAGCAAATCGGAGTCCCATCTGACATGGTTTGGAGCATCATCGCCCTCTATGAGTCGTCACTGGACGAGTGAGAGCCCCAGGAGTACATTACTGGAGATTTCCTGCACCATTGGGGTGAAACAGGGCTGCCCTCTATCACCCACTCTTTTCGGCCTCTACATTGATGAGATCTCGAGCTTCATTGATGGATTAGGCGGGGCTGGTCCCACACTGGCAAGCATATTGATCCCGATACTACTTTATGCAGATGACATCGTCGTCCTCTCAGACTCAGCCGAAGGGCTTTAGAGACAGTTGGATGCCTTACATGACTTTTGCACTCAGCGGGACCTCTCTGTTAACCTTGGTAAAACCAAGGTAATGGTCTTCAATACCTCTCGCCCGTCACATCCAGATTGAGCTTCACATATAGAGGGGATCTTGTGGAGATTGTCTCATCCTATGTCTACCTTGGTGTCACTTTCAGTGGCCCACGCTTTACCATGCTTCCCGCAACACATGCTAGAGTGACGCGGGGATATGCAGCCTTGAGCTTACTTTAGCGGCAGTGCTTCCAGGCACATTTCTAGGAGCCCAGGAGACGAAGGGCTGGCTTGTTGACACCCTCGTCACACTAGCCTTGATGTATGGAGCAGCTTTCTGGGGGTAGATTTATCCGATGAGGATTGGCAGCGAGTTGAGAGGCCCCAGGTCATGATGTTATCCCGTATGATCCGCAGCAAACCATCAGTCCCACACTAGATTATCCAGGCAGAGTTCGCTGCAGCCCCGATGGTAGTGGAGGCACTCTTCCAGACAACACCAATATACGCAAGAGACTTGTAAGGTAGAGGGAAGGGTATATAGAAAGCGGGTACGGGTAAAGCGTAAAACTACTCAAATAAAATCTTTATCTCTTTTTTCTTTTACCGGATGAGAGAGACTCAGCTTCGGTAGGGGTGACTGAGTGGTACATCTCGAAAATCCCAGTCTCGAGTATATTCCTATCCACTTCAATCATGACTATTTGGAACGAAGTAAACGTACCTTCATCGCATCAGTCACATGGATCCCCACAGGTACCCGAGGCTTGCCCTGGAGTCCTCCAGACAGCTAGCACTTGAGGGGCACTTTGGAGTATGGTATGCACTAGTTTCCACTTGGTTCTCAGTATATGGGCTCTGCATGGACCGCCTACCCCCCCTTCAGTACAGTTTGGACTCCCCTTTTTTCCGGCTGTCTCACGAGGATACCAACCGCGTTATCCGGTCAGATCTTCTTAGCCTCTACACACATTGCACATGGATCACACCCCCGAAACTCCCCACGAAGATGCACTTTTAGAGAGACCACTTCCTCACACTCACTGAGGATGGATTCATCCAGCAGCCGGGCTACTTGAGTGTTCACATGTCCCATGCCATGTGGATTGCGATTGGCCAGATACGGGTTTCTTCCCACCGCCTCAGAGTGGAGACAGGTAGAGCTGAGCGCATCTTCAGAGCCGGGAAGCTCGTTCGGACACCCAGAGGAGAGGATCTGCTGACTATGCCACACAAAGGTTGAGACGGAGGAGCATCACTTATGCCGCTGCCCAGTATACTATGAGATCCGTGGGAGGTTTCACTGTCTATTTCGTGAGGGATTCAGTCCACTCTCTAGGATCATTGACATCCAGGACCAGCGTTGCCTGGGCCTCTTCCTGCTTGAGCTCTGTAGACACAGGGACACCTTCTTGAGACACAGGCCCCAGCCACCCCGCCCCTCCCTCGGCAGCCAGCCTTCACCAATTTCTTCCGGACCCAGGAGGTGGAGGACAACGACATAGTGGATCTTGTGGACCCTCCACGAGCTGCTCTGGACCTACCTCGCCTAAGAGGAGTTACCTCGGACCGAGCCCCTCAAGTGTGCTCGACGCCCTCGACCCCCCCGTCGGCCACGATCACCTCATCAGCTCCAGATCCAAGACATGCTCCACTGCCATCGAGCTACCTTTCCACGTGACATAGCTGAGGGAGACCTTTCCACGTGACATAGCTGAGGGAGACCTCTCGGCCATACTCGTCAACCCCATGCTTGACATTTTGGAGAGTGGTATACCATCTACTCGGAGCTGATGTTGCTCCCATGTTTTTATTTTCTTAGTATTCCATGATGAGTTTCCATGGACAGTTTTGTATCACCCTAGTGAGATGGCTATATTTATGTTTTCATTTTGTTTTATTTTCCATTCCATGATGAGATATGACATGGACATTATTGTACCACTTTGGTCTCATAGGCCCATTGGGTCTTAAGTAGATGCTTAATATATCTTTCTTTCTTTCTCTCTCTCTCTCTCTCTCTCTCTCTCTCTCTCTTTCATCTGTGTCTTGCTCTCTACAGCAGTTGTCTTCATTTCCGCTGTGCATTCTGACACAAAGATCTCCAAGCTTGTAGCGATGCACACAGTAGATACTTGTAATTGACAAGCATTTGATGTCCAGTCGAAAGAATGGATACCCAATCCCGAAGTAGATACAACCTCTTGGCAAGTCAAATCCACAAATAGCGGTAATTCAAAAGAGTGCTATTGGTTGCTTTGCTAGGCAACAAGAGGGTAAGCCCTGGCGGCGCTATTGAGATGAAGCACGCGGCGCAGGTGTTGAATAGGCCTGGTGGTGGCTCTATGGGTAGCAGCTAGATGGATGAAGGGGTTGGCGCAAGCAACGCTTTAGGAGGTGTAGTCTAGCAGCGTTGGTGGCGTTGGCCAGAATAGCTAGTGTTGGCTTGTGTTGAACAAAAAGCACAGGTAGCGTAGATAACAAATGCAAACAGTGGGTAAGGATGGCAACATTGTCCACAAGGAGGTGGCCACGTAGCTGCATAGTAAGGCCAGGTGGCGGATTGGCACAAGCTGACTGTGGGCGGCTAGCAAAGATAGGTTCAGGGAGCAACAACGTTGATGATGATGGTGTTGACGATCTTCTAACACACTTCCACAATCTTGCTCACGAAGATGGCGATAGTTAGCTCCAGCCTTCAACGATGATAACCTTACTCACCTTGATGATGATGATGAAGATGTCCTTCACACACTTTCATGATCCTGTTTTTTGATGAGAAGAGACTTCATGCTTCTTTTATACCTATGGGAAGTCTTGGTTTTTGCTAAAAGCTACCATGCTTTGCTTTTGCCTTTTACTCTTTGCTTTTTCCTTTTGCTTTTTAATAATAAAATATTACTCAACTTTTGTCAATGTTCTTTAGCTTTGCTTTTCTAACTTCAGGGCCTTGCTTTTTGGCTCTGGAGTTAACTTTTTGAAAAAGTGGCTTTTAGCTTTTTGGTCTGGCTAAGTCTCCTCTTGCCAATGATATCCCTGACTCGCAATCAACTCTGTTTGACTTTTTGCTTTTTCTTGATCAAACCTTATGGCCCTTGTCCCCATGTCTTCGAGCCAAATAGTTACAGGGCTGGTCCCACCCCGGCAGGCATATTGATCCCCCTATGTTACATGAAGAAGCCTTGGGGACTTCTTTCAGCCCTAAACACATCTTGGAACATGTTGATGCAAAAAACGCATGTAGAAGAGAGAGAGGAGAGAGAGAGAGAGAGGAGAGAGAGAGATAGCTGAGTATTTAGTATATTCACAATGTTCAAAAAGGTACAAGTGTCCTTGCAGCCATAGGCTGCCTTCTGGAAAAGGTAAAATACCTAATCAAATCCTAGTCTATGACTAATCCTATGACCCAGCCAAACAAGGGGCTGAATATTGAAAACGATGAGCAACAATACCTTTTATAGGCTTGGGAAAAACACACGGACTGGCGGACTGCTGGTCGGCCAGGTCCAAGACAGTAAATCACTTGATATGCTACTGCTGACTGGTCCTTCTACTCTATAAACTGGCCGACAGCAAACCCAAGGTCCTCCATCAGATATCCCTTGCCAAATCAGCAAAACGCTGCTCAAACATTTGATTCTGCTCTGTCTTTATCTTGTTGCCTCTTTAGAACTAGCATTGAGGTATGCCTGTGCATGTTTTGCACATGACATCCCCCTCTGCTAAACTTGATGACGGGATTCCAACCTGTTTCTTGGATGACTGTCATCATCCCATTCTATTCCCGGAGTCCCTCTGTCATCCTTCCTACTTTGGCAACCTTTTCATTGAACACTCAGCCCGGTCTCCAAATCCACTCTAACTTTGATGAAGATCTATGCATCTGTTCCATCCAGTTCCCATTCTGTTCTTGCCCTGTCCCTGAACAGTGTCTTTGGTTTTCTTTCCTAAGAAATGAGTCTGGCACTCTCACTCCACCCCTTGGAGGATAATTTGGAACTGTTGCTTGAAAGCCTTTCCGACTCACAGGACTGCCATCCCCTTGGGCTTTGTGGAACACCACCAACCAACCTCCTGGGAGTTCTTCCCTGGCCATAGCCATGGTGTTTGACTGTAAGCCAGCTTAGCCTGATTAATCATTCTTTAATTTCCTCTTCAAATTGATCAAATGATACCATTGACATGATTTGGGTACAAGAATAAATCTCTACCACATACTTATCATCAAATTAGAATTGAACGACCTCTTGTAAGTAAATCAAAACTTAGCAAAGCATGGAAAACATAAGAAAATCTACACAACACAAGGACTCAGTGCAATCTCCCTCCTCCCCAACGTGAGTGGCTCTGGCTTCCTCACGCAGGTATTTATGAATTTCATAACAAACATAGCTCAAGGAGCCATAAATAGCACGCCGTTGCAAAATTGGGCTTGAGGTTACAAAAATAATATTAGTTCATGCAACTAAGGCTGCAACCATACATGCACGTAAGTGTGTGCATATGAATAATGGCCCGTGAATAAAATAACAAAAGGTTGGCGCACGGTCAAAATAATGAAGCTCTGTTTGATACCACAAATGCTCAATCTCAACATTTCAACATAAAGAGGCTCTAACATGAACACCAATGACATTAGCTCAGTATGTAACACGGAACCACTGCAATACCAATAACCCTTGCATACACAAATAACACTAGCCTAGTGGTATTTAATACGGCATCACACATGATACCAACTGCCAGCATGGTGCAATGGTATCTCAAGTGTGCCGAGTCTACCATAGAAGGGTTAGCTAGCTAATAATATATATGTGCAAGCTTTTTGCATTGATAGTTTGCCTTCACGCTTTATCCTCATGCCGTTGGCCTCCATGCTTTTGTCCTTGTGCTTTTATTTTTCCCCAAATTATAGGCAAAGGTCAATAACCTTAATTATGTGCATTGTCCAAGATCTCCCAGGCATCCAAAAGTAATAAACAGCGGGAATGCTTTTACTCACAAGGGGTCCAAAATATAAATTAGTCCAGCCTTTGAAAACAACTTGTCCACCCATTTTAATAATTATGTGAACACAAACAAATACCTTGTTTTGAACTTGTTTTCCACACACTTGACCATCCTGTCATCCCAATGACGTGTCGGTATTGCATACGCCTCGCGCGTAATCCAAAACTTGAGTCCTGGTCCTGAGCGCTCAGAATGATGTCGAGGGTCAACTCATCTGGATAACCTTCCATTCTCAAAGCTTGTCTGAAAGTCCATAAATCTTGATAAATCTGTAAAATACGAGAAATGCCTGTAAATTTCACAAGTCCTGGAAATGGTGACACCAATCTCCTTTGAACTGCCTCACCCTGCACCCAGCCCCAACCATGCAGTCTGTACATAGGTTGTGCGGTTGGATTGTCCACATGCAAGTACTGCCTCAATTAGCTTCTCGTCACATGGTTACCTCCTTCCTGCCACCCATCAAGCGTGCGCACATGTAGGGGGAGGGGAGTGAGACTTATTGCTTTTTCTCTTGCCAACTCTAAGGGGGCTTTTTCAAGGACTCTGCCCCCTTTTAATAATAACATGCAAAATAAAGCTAAAAAGTAACATTATATAAAACACATGCTTTCTTTTGTTAATTCAATTGCTTTTGACGTTATTTTTTTGGGCCTACACTTGTCAAAATCAAACAAGAGTGGACTCAAAGTGAACCCTTCCTTTTACTGTGCTTCCCTAGTGGACTGCCTGAGTCATGTCTGGTGACAGCAGGGATCCAAAACCTACTTTATATTTTTATATTTTGCTGTGGCACTGTCCCATCCCTTGGGGTTTGCTTTAGTTTTTTACATGGAGTGATTTTGTTTGGTATATGTTGTGTTTGTGCGTTGATTCTCCATCCATGATAGGACTTCAACCACAAGGCTGTGTAAGGCTGCAATGCTAGGTTTCAAGTCGAAGCAAAGCTGTGATTGTGGACCATGGTAGTATATGTTGTGTTTGTGGCTTGACTCTCCATCCATGATAGGACTTCAACCACAAGTACGTTTAAGGCTGTGATGCCAGGTTTCAAGTCGAAGGAAAGCCGTGATTATGGACCATGGTAGTATATCTTTTATTCGATCATTATTTTTGGTGCCAGCAATAAAGTGGTTTTCCTGCTGGTTCTGCTAGTCCCTCTTGAGTGCTGGAGAGCTTGTATTTTTTCATAAAACTATGTCTATGTCTTTTTTCATCATGGTAGGGGCATTCCTAGTGTAAATTATGTTCGAACGAATCCTTTGGGAAGCATGACTCATCAATTGTGTCAAAATAAACCGATTTATCCAGACACTAGCAGTTCTTGATGCAAATTTTTTTCCTTTCTTGCAAATAGATTCCCAGAGAAGCATTACCTTTCTGTAAGAGGGCCATTGTTAAAACCTATGTTTTGTCTTTCTTAGAAAAGAAGATGGATCATGATCCATATTTGTTGCAGGATGATAGCAATGTATCATGGAGAAAGCATAAGAAACACTTTTTTATCTTGAGTCATGCTGGGAAGCCTATTTATTCAAGGTATGGATTTTTCCAAACAGTTGAGCTGCCTGTTGTCAGCAGTATAGGTACTAGACATTTCAAAACAGCTAACACTTTGCTGCACACTGTAATCTAGATATGGCGATGAACACAAGCTTGCGGGATTTTCTGCAACCTTACAAGCCATTATCTCTTTTGTTGAGAATAGGTAAGTCATAATTTTTGCTTGTCGATCTTGAACTTGAGAATAGGTAAGTCATAATTTTTGCTCGTCGATGTTGAACTTGAGGGTACAAGTAATGGGAACAAAATTTCAAGTTGGCCCTAAAAAAAGTTAATATTTTCAGTGGCGATTGCATAAGATACATACGGGCTGGTGATCATCAGGTGACCCTCATTGTTATGCTCCCTTTTTTTCTAGGGGATGCAGAGTTAATCTGATTGTACCTTTTTTTGGGGCCCTTTTTGACACAGCTTGCATGCCTACAGGTTGTTTTTTTGGTGAAAGGACCAATTTATTTGGTGTCAATAAGTGCAACAGATGAACCATTGCAGGCCCTTAGAGGGCAGTTAGAGCTTCTTCATGGTCAGGTAAGATTTAGCTTGAACTGCTTCGAAGCCCCCATGTATAAGGAATGCTAAGCACTGTGGCTTTTCAACTGACAAGAACTACCTCATTTGAGTGCAGTTATTGTTGATTCTGACCAAGTCTTTGGAGAAATGCTTCGTAAAAAATGCAAATTTTGACTTGAGGCCACTACTTGGAGGCACAGAAACGGTCTTCTCATCTCTAATACATTCCTTTAGTTGGTGAGCAACTGTATTCAATGTATTGCAATGTGAGTGTATAAACAAGGCTTGGAATTTAGGTACTGGTTTCTCAGTTTTCTTTTTGCTTTTGGCAGGAATCCTGCTTCTTTTCTACATTCCTATACATGTCTTCCTCTTTCTCACACTGCAAGACAAGCGGCGGGAGCTGCTCTACAGGATGTTGCAGATTCAGATCTGTTGTTTGCTCTTCTTCTTTCTGACTCAAAGGTGCTCTGATTTCTGATCAGCTTGTAGTTGGGATGTAAATGCATTTACTGCTTTTTTTGTCATGATAAATGATCATGTGATATCGATGACGTGTGTGTGCCCTGCTTTTCTTTATGTAGTAGTCTTCTAGGCTCTTGGCATAGGAGGGACATCTCACATGGTGGTGTTCTTGTATCACCAGCTGGTTAGATTCACACTATGTCTAGATAAGTCGCCTCAAATTTCACATTTACCTTCCCTGGATCTGTCTCGGCAAGAGATCAACCGCATCATCGGCCTAGACTTGGTTCGCCTTCACGCTAGCCGGACATGGCTTTCTCTGCTGGAGCTTCCCACAGAGCTTCAGTTTTAAGAAGAGCATTTCTTGAATTTCTTAGAGGATGGTTTGATTGAGAAACCTGGCTATCTGTAGAGACACGTATCCCATGCCATGAAGTCAGCTGACAATGTCTTCCCATTGCCTCTGGATACAGAGACTGGGAGAGTGAAGGGCATACCATGAGAGGCGTGTCTATGCAGGTTATGAATGATGAGAGGTAGAGATTGAGGAGCACTATGTGCAGATGCCCTGTATGCTTTAAGATACGAGGGAGGTTTCATCTTTTTAGGGAGGGGTTTTGCTCCCTCATGCTAGTGATGCATTACCTCTTGGAATTCCGTCGTCACAGAGAAGCCTTATTGAGGCTACACAGGGAGATAGGATCAAGAATTAGACATCCATCATGTATTTCTTTGAGCATCATCAAGCTACTGTTGCTAAATACCCAGAGACCATGGACGTGCCTGTGGGACTTGGAATCCACTATCACCTCGGACACGTGGAGTTGAGAGAAATTGGGCACATACTTTCCAGAGCGAGATGTCCCCGCCCTTCGGGATCGAGAGCATTTGCTTGTCAGCTCCAGATTTGTGACATTCTCTGACACCATAGAGCAGCACCGCCCAATGCAGTGGGCATTGACTCCATGTATATTGTACTAGAGGAGCATGATACATGGTGAACCTCATTTATTTTTTGTACTACATGGGCCATTTTCTTTCCATTAGCTCTTTGTTGTTTACATGTTTATGATTTTCAATTTACACACAGAACATATACAACACTTTTGGTCTCATAGACCCATTAGGTCTTTGTAGACATCAGTAGGATCTTTGTGTCTTTCTTTCTTAAACACAAGAGGGGGGCCAAGGATGGGTTGTCAGAATACGCAGCGGATATGAGAGAAACAGCTGAGAGCACACGCAGCAAGACTCCACGATGAAGATGAGCAAATGCAAGAGAGAACCACCAGCCTGAAACGCAGAACTAGGTGTGGAAGAACAAACGCAGAAGAGAGAGAGAGAAGCTGTATGAACTCTACTATATACAAAATCTGGTACATATGATACAAGAGGTGTGGGGGACTAGGCCCTCTATATATATGGCCCTAGACTGCTGGTTGGCCAACCCAAAACAGGCCGACAGCAGTCCCATATGCTCATGACCAGAAAAACAGCAGTCAGCCAGGAAAAAACCAGTCGGCCAGACCAGAAAATAGGCGGCCAGCATACTACTGCCCCACGACCACAAAAAACAGGGGAAAATACAAGGAAAAATGGAGAAACACCTAAAGGGTGGGCACACCCACAACAAAGGCCCTAGTGTGTAATGTATAGATAAGAGATGACTGCTAACACCCCCTCTCAGCTCCTGGATGTGGAACCAACCCTAGTGAGTTGGAGTGCTGTCAGAGCATCGCTTGAGGCAGAGCCTTTGTGAAGAGGTCCGCTGCATTGTCCTCCGTCGAACAAAACTCTAGCAAGATGTCATCAGCAAAAAAACTTCTCACGAACAAAGTGACTTTGGAGGATCGTGGGTTCCGCCAGGGGAAAACCCAACCTTGCCAAGTAACCTCTGCAACCGCACCACCTCGCAAGCAGCACCACAAGCAGCCCGGTACTCTGCCTCTATAGGTGACAAGGCAATAATTGGTTGCCTCTTGCTGCTCCATGAAACAGCTCCTGAGCCAAGGGTAAATCTGTAGCCTGATGTAGATCTCCTCGTGTCTGAATCTCCTCCCCAATCTGAGACACTCCAACCGTGGAGTTTGACTCCATCCATCGTTCCCTTCTAGTATCATAGAAGAGTCCAAGATCCTTCATACTGTGCAGATACCGCAAGATCCGCAATCCCACGTCCCAATGAGTCTTCAAAGGTGGCTGCATGAATGAGCTCAACAGCTTCACCGGGGAGCTCAAGTTCAATCTGGTGTTCAGCACCCAAATCAATGAACCAAACCGCTTTCGATACAAGGAGGCATCAACCTGCTCACAAGGATTATGAACTGTAACTTTAGTATGCCAAGTCTTGGGAACCTACCGAAGACCATTGAAGGCCTTTCGGAACCGGTAAACCACCCCCTCTAAACCCAGAACCTCAAAGCTTGGAGGTTGCTCAACATACACCTTGTCGTGCAAGTCAATATCTGCCACTTGCATGGCTTTCCTACAAGTCCCCTGGGAAAGGGCTTCCTCAACTGCAGGAGGCTCTTTGTCCTGAATGATACGAGAAATCAGAGCATAGTTCACCTGTAAAGTCTCCTCTAACTGAGGAACGTAAGAACTTGAATGTTCCTGCTTGCTGCTATCATCTACCAAGCCATCAACCATCTGGTCCTGGAAGCTTGCCTTAGCGTATCCACACACAACTGGTCATGACGAAACTGCCACACATCACCTAACTGAGAACCTGTAAGAGAGAGTGCTGAGAGTTTGTAAATCCCATTCTCCACTCCCCCTTTCCATACAACCTAGCCTGTCGCTTTGTCTCGGAGAGCAACAAAATGCTCCTCAAACTCCACCCGTACACTAGCCTTGCAAACCTCATGCATTGACAACAAATGAAAACCAAGGGATGGGACAAAATGAACGTGGGAGGAATGCTTCCCCCCTCTGTTATCGAGAACGATCTCTAACTTGCCCTCACTGTGAATAGGTATAGTGGACTCGCAACCAATCAGGATGTGATGTGTGTGCCTTTGAAGATCCTGTAATAACTCCCAGGAAGGAGTCATGTACCTAGAAGCACCACTATCGAGAATCCACTCCCGAGTGTCCCTAGCAGTGAGTCCAACCGCCACCCTGCTCGAAGAAGATGAAACCCCGGTGTCCATAATCTCCAAGTGCACAAAAGCTGGAGTCTTCACGGTTATTGCTGAGGAATCTGCACCCTTCTCGGTGCTCCGCTTAGGACATTTCCTCCAATAGTGGCCTTTCTTGCCACAATTGTTACAAGTCCTCTTTGCCTTCAAGGCGTCACGATCCAAGTCAGGTTGCTACTCGGAAGACTTCTCTTGTGAAGACTTCCCTTTGCTCTTATTGCGGCCTTGTGACCGCTGGCCAGTCAAGGCCTTAGAACCTCCGCCCTGTGGAGGGTTCGTAAAACGCTATTCTTGCTTCAAGACCATAGGCACAAGCTCCTCCCATGTGATGGTGCTGAGCTTGCCACTGGTGATCAAAGAGGAGTAGAAAGCTAAGTACTGAGAGGTCAGATGAGACAGCAAAGTGATGGCCATGTCCTCTGAAGATATCTCCTTCCCAGCCTGAAGAACCTCTTGTTGAAGAGCCTGCAACTTGTTGATGTGCTTCCGCATCATCGAAAACTTTGTAGGATCCATCACCCGCATCTGCACTTCCAAGGAGATCTGCTTCATGGGTGATACCCTCTTATACAGAGAAGCCAAATGTTACCAAATCCCTCTGGCCAGCGTCATATGTTTGATATGATTAATCACCTGTGGTGTGCAATTAAGGAAGATGAAAGAACGCACACGGGCATTGACACGATCCCACAACTGTGCTTGAGCCTCCCATTCTTTTCGAGTAGAGGGTAAAAGCTCCCCGTCCTCCAACTCTGGCCGTGGAACACCAACCACAATGAAATTAGCCAAGTCATAAGACTCCAAGACAGACTCCATCATTACCTTCCATATGCCGTAGTTGTTCTTGTCCAACTGTCGATCCACCGGGAATGTGGGGAGAGTAGGGATCTTCACGTGCTTCTTAGCCATCTCAAGCAAGTCTTCCATCTCGGGGGGGTTACTTTGGTCTTGTGAAGGGAGGGTGGGTGGGGAAAAAAATGAAGAAGAGGCCGCAACTAATATGCAAGGTGGCTGTCCAACGGTGATGGCCGCCTTCTACCCAATCTCCAAGTCCCGAAGAGCCCACAAGATCTCTAATCAGCACCAAAAAACTCTTGCAAGCTCTTCAAATCTCTTGCAAGCTCTCCAAGGTCCTCAAGAAACAGTCCTGCAAGCTCTCCAATGTCTCCAAGCTTCAAGCCACCTGGGGCTCTGATACCATGTCGGAATATGCAACGGATATGAGACAAACAGCTGTGAGCACACGTAGCAAGACTCCACGATGAAGATGAGCAAACGCAAGAGAGAACCACTAGCCTGAAATGCAGAACTAGGTGTGGAAGAACAAACGCAGAAGAGAGAGAGAAGCTGTATGAACTCTACTATATACAAGATCTGGTACATACGATACGAGAGGTGTGGGGGCTAGGCCCTCTATATATATGGCCCTAGACTGCTGGTCGGCCAGCCCAAAACAAGCTGACAGCAGTCTCATATGCTTACGACTAGAAAAACAGCAGTCGGCCAAGAAAAAAACTAGTTGGCCAGGTCATCACACAGTCGGCTAGACCTGAAAATAGGTGGCCAGCATAGTAGCATACTACTGCCCCACGACCACAGAAAACAGGGGAAAATACAAGGAAAAATGGAGAAACACCTAAAGGGCGGGCACACCCACAACAAAGGTCCTAGTGTGTAATGTAAAGACAAGAGATGACTCCTAACATGGGTGGCTTTGATGCCAAGTAAAAAATTAGACTGGAGTGAATACTTATGGGGGATAAAAAGTGACAATTAGTGACATAATTTAGAAGTAATGGTACTAATCAAAGAGCACAAGACAAGAGAACTCAAATGGATTTCTTTGCTAATTAGCCCCTCTCACATTGAGAGCTCGTGTACAAGTTTATATTGCTCAAGGAGTGAGCATCTTTTATTTGTATGATTCTCTCAATCTCCACAAATTTGTCTCCTAAACTTTCTCCATCCTAGAATAAATCAAGTCACTTTTGTGGCAAGAAAGCAAGGTGCTTTTGTTATTGGGTTCGCTTTTCTATAAAAAAATAAAAAGTAATCGGTCCATACACACTTGGGCACCCTTTGCTTCTTCCCATTTATGGTTTACAGAGAATAGACTTCCTTTCCGGAGAGTGGGTGACCGGTTGATGAACTACAAGTTGTTTATTTTACGAAGTTAGTTTCCATACAGGGTTTACACGAGCGGTATCACTAAGAACGATGTTTTCATGTTTGTGTTGTGTATATGGATGGGCCACTTTTGGTTCACATGTATGCTCAAGTCCTGTTTAGACACAATTGTTGGCTAATTCTCTTAAGGATTCTTCGGTACATTTGTGGTGTACCTTCTCATGTGATATTTTTGGTATTTCAGAGGTCTCATTAGGCATTGTTAGAGCACCTACCACTAATTTCGACATTTTTGAGATGTCCCTAAATCTTGAATATCTAGGAAAAATTTCTTTGAGAGAACTTGATTATAAGGGGATTTTGGGATCCGTGAGTTTGGGAGCGAGCATTGGTTTGTGGATTCAAAGGGTGGAAGATTGGCCAGTTTTCTCCAATTGATTGAAACTTCATGATGTTGGGATTTAATATTTCTTTTGAGAACTAGTACGATACTATTCTTGGTAATATTTGGTTTTCCCATGATTTCTTGTCCCTAGATTTTGTGAGATGTGCAAGAGTCTTTGATCCGGGATGAGAAGCTATATGAACTTCTCTTGTATTCTTGTGAAGGACTTAGTTGTCGTAGCTACGTTTGACCTTGGCTAACTATTTATGGCTGTTATGGGTGCTAGTGATTTTGCTACTATGAACATATTTACTGAAGGGTTGTCAACTTGTTGTTTTTAAGTACAAGCATTTGGGAATCCTAGATTTAAGGGAGATGTTGAGAATGTAAAGGGAGATAGATTGATGTGTAGTTAACCTATAACCTGATTGATGTGTAGTTAACCTAACCTGAAGGTTTGACCATGACATTGAGGTGGAAGTCTAGTTACATCAAGACGGACTGAGAAGGAATTGATCAATTTGATTGAGTCTTATGTGTCTAAAAGGATTTATACGGGGTATATCTTGATGGTATGGGACGTTAGGATCTATCGCATGTAAGGTGTTTCTCAATGTACCTAAATTTTTATCCTTGGATGTCCTATCCTATGGGGATAGTTAACCTAAGGTGATCGGACTTGATTTAATCATAGGAGAGGGAGTGAGAATTGGAATTGTTTACGTTCATGGTTTTGCGCTTACGTCATTTTTTAGTAACAGATTGATGAGGTGAAACATCGCGTTTCACCGTCTTTGAATGATTCTATAACACTAATATTGAGATCAATTGTGTGCTTGGATAGAGTTGATCTTTCCATATGATTCTTTGTGTGCTAGGTGTTATTTGGAAAGAGTGTTCATTGTATCCTACCCCAGTGCTCATTGTATCCTATGGGGTAGGTACACATCTAGACGTCCACAGACTTGTACTCCAGTAAAACCATTGTTTTTTCTGGCTTTTAATGAGGCGTATGTATTGGCCTTCGTTGAGGTGTATGTCCAAGACTAAGTAGTAAAGTGTTGATCGGTGGGGTTAGACTAGTTCTACCTAGTAGTCACTGGTGACTTGTGAGTTTTTGCATATCATCCTCAGTTTGATAAGCAAAGCAAACAGAGCGGTTGAATCAACTTTTGGAGGATACGCTTTGTTGCATACATATACATGCCAATCTTGATTGTCGAATTTGCCTATGATGCACTAAGCATATGGTAACTATTGGTAACAATTGGTTTATGTTTTAGTATGGGTAGCATTCCCGATTCCCTAGAACTCAATGGTATGTATCTAGGTTGAGCTAGGCCGGCCTTGTTAGAATACAAGGAATTCCAGTTCATGCTCGATACTCTATTAGAGGTGTTCTAGATAGGGCACACGATGCCTGATAGAAGTGTTCTTCAGGGAAGTACAACCTGCATTAAGGATGCTTGAGTATACGTTTGTATTTGAATACCTGATAGTTTTGAGGTTCTATGAGCAAGGACGCATGTTACTCCTCCAGGTACCATTATTTTACTTAATCCCGATATGGACAGGTAAATTAACTAGAATTGACTTTGAGGATTCAAATTCATCCAATTTTCCAAGGATGTTAACTCAAGGAAAGATGGGCAATTGAGAGTTTTACCTCTTGAACTTGTGGTTGAGGATTCTGCCTTTTGTTCCACTTGAGGCGGGGCTCATAGTGTTCTTCAGGTAAGTACAACTTGCATTAAGGATGCTTGAGTATACTTTTGTATTTGAATACCTGATAGTTTTGAGGTTCTATGAGCAGGGACATATGCTACTCCTTTAGGTACCATGATTTTACTTAATCCCGATATGGACAGGTAAATTAACTTGTGGTTGAGGATTCTGCCTTTTGTTCCACTTGAGGCAGGGCTCATAGTGTTCTTCAGGGAAGTCAACTTGCATTAAGGATGCTTGAGTATACTTTTGTATTTGAATACCTGATAGTTTTGAGGTTCTATGAGCAGGGACATATGTTACTCCTTTGGGTACCATGATTTTACTTAATCCCGATATGGACAGGTAAATTAACTAGAATTGACTTTGAGGATTTAAATTCATCCAATTTTCCAAGGATGTTAACTCAAGGAAAGATAGGCAATTGAGAGTTTTACCTCTTGAACTTGTGGTTGAGGATTCTGCCTTTTGTTCCACTTGAGGCGGGGCTCACTTGGGATAGTAAGAGCTCAGGTTTAAGTTTGTCTCTCATTCATTGATTGTGAAGGGTAGGCAGGTGTGAGCTCAACTTGAGAGTCAGATTTCTAGTAGGAACTTCCGAGATTTGTTTATGACTGTATAAAAGCTTAAAGAGGGGAAGTATGTTATGTACTTGAGGCTAACCCTAGGGTTAGATTGACTATTCCTAGGGTTAGGTTGGCTATTTAGGGGTCCAAAAGATTAGTAAGCAGACTGATTTTAAGGATTAAATCTCATAATAGCTTATAAGATACTAATAAAGCTTATATATTTGTAATTCCATAAATATAGCTTTTAGTGGCTATTGGCAAAAGCTTTAGAAGTGTTGGTTATGGTCGTATTGTTTTTGTGCACATGGGCCCTGTACCTATATCATGTGTGCTAACCCACTGGGTCAGTCCATCGTCATGCATGCGGTCTACCAATGGCCCGTAAGGAAGGTCTTGGCAGGCTAGTTTGGTGTGGTTTGCATGGACAAAGTCTTAGCCCCTAGGCTCAAGGGCGATCCGACGTTCTAAGATCTATGGTTGGGTGGTGAGCTAGATTGTTTTACCCTAATTGAGAATTGTATTTGTCTTGTGTTTAGGAGATCTTGGGAGGATTCCATTGTGAGAATCTAAGATTTTGGTGCGTGAATCCCTGACAGGGGGCCTCTTTTGTTCCCACACATGGAACATGCCAAGTTATCCAGTATACAATAGCAATGTCCCAAAATTGAGCTCTCGTGGACAACCATAAATTCAGCCTTTAAATGCCGAATTCCACAATCCATAGCCTGGCTCACCCACTAGCTGGGGTCCCAGAGGCATCCAAGAGACATGGCTTTATGCGCAATAAGCTTTGATGTCCCATACCACCAAGCACAATCCTCAAGTGCTGTTGCATGGCTGGGCCATGAGTCCAGGAGTGGAATGATCAATTCTTTGTAAACTGACCCTTTTAACTGACTTACATAGCCTCCAGTAACTAGGAGCTATGTTTAGCCAACTGCTTCTTTTCATATCTAGACCTTTCTATTATATATGCCTTGGTCCTGTAGTGTCTCTATTAGTGACAATTCGATTGTCATCTTGCCAAATGAGCTTTGTTGGCTTTTCCAAGTGTCAAAGTGGAGGAAACAGGTAAAAACCCTGGCAACTACAGGGGGAAGGAGGCACATGCATGAGTGCACAACACTGCAAAGAGTCCGGCACACTCACATTGTCCTTGTTACTTGCGTGAGATCACACGTTTTTAGCATGATATCTATCCCCGAGATATGTGCTCTCATACTGCATGAAAACCTTTTACTACCAACTTTGTCCATGTTTGTTGTAACTTGTCACATATGCCACTTATGGCCACTTGTAAATATGAACACGTCTTTTCTCTCTCTTTCTCCAGCCTTCCGTTTATTTTCTGTAAAAGTGAAATATGGCATGATGTTTGATACATAATTTCTCTTCAGGTCATTAGTCTTGTTGGAGCTCAAAAGGCATCTCTCCACCCGGATGATATCCTACTACTTTCAAACTTCGTGTCATCCTCAGAATCTTTTAGGTGAGGATTTCTCATATGAAAGTGTGAGTGTAAACCTTTATTGTTCTCTTTTGGATGTGTGTGTGTGTGTGTGCACGCATATATTACAAGTATGAATATGCATGTGTATGTATCTTTTGTGTTCTTTTTGTGTGCCCTATCACTTTGTGCAATCGCTCAAGTCTCAGAATGTTTTGTGTAGAACAACTGAATCATTCTCTCCGGTTTGCCTTCCGAACTTCAATGCCATGGCATTTCTGTATGCCTACGTTCGCTACCTTGATGTAAGTAGTTTACAAGGTACATTACCCTTATATCTAGCTTCAGAAAGCAAACATCTTCACAAGGCTGTCTTCTCACTTGCATATTTATTGTGTTGCTTCTTCTTGACAGACAGATACTTGCTTGATATTGATAACCAAAAATCCGGATGCCTTTTTTCATTTGAAAGAATGCAGGTGAGCTGATGTCAGTTGATAAGTTTAAGGTCCAAAATATCTGAGCAATTATATATAAGCTTCGCAGCTGGGGAACCCCCCCAAAACCACCCCCCTTTCCCTGGATGTCCCCTTTTTCCTCTTTCTCCTGTGTGGATGCTGTTCTTCCCTGCTCAGGTCGAACTAGCCAGTGGAATCAGATTTGCTACACAAGTGCTTTTATTTGCAGGGCAAGGGTTGAGAGCTTCCTGATGGAGACTCATGTGCTTCGTGACATAGCAAATTCGGTAGCAAGAGGAGGGCTACGAGTAGAGGACTTACCTGGTGATGTATTGTATGGATCTCTCAGTAGATCCAGCCGGATGGGAAACAGCACAGATAATAGGACATCTGAGCCTCCTGCTTCTGGTATCAGGCAGAGGGCCGGTGTTGGCGGTCCAGCAGGTCTCTGGCATTTCATGTATCGAAGTGTTTATCTTGACCAATACGTGTCATCGGAGTTTTCACCTCTGCACACACACCAGTCACAGAAAAGGTGCTACACAGTGCTTGTTATTTGCAGTTCATTAATATACTGTAAAAGGTCTTACTCCAATCAAAGGTTCTTTGGGATTGCCATAGTAACTGGTTTATACAATGCAGTTTTTGAAGGCTGATCTCCATTTCATTGCAGACTGTTTCGTGCCTATGAGAGGTTGTATGCATCCATGCACGGTGCCCTGGCTGGATCACATCAAATGCAGTATAGAAGAGATGAAAGCCATGGTACATAGCACGTAGATAGCAACCGTGTTTGTAAAAACTTGCACATCAATTCAAGGTACCATAATGTGTGTGAACTTGTTGCTGCAGTGTTACTGGCTTGGAGTACTGCAGACTTTGAGTTTTTTGCAGCTTTTGATCCCTTGGCAGAGAAGGTAAGATTTCTAAGGCTCGTTACAGAAATTGGCCACTGGTCGAGCTGGATGACCAAGATTGCCTGACCATCCCTGACAAGGGGTGGCCTGAATCATTTGTTAACAAGCCCAGTACAGAATTTAGAAAATGCTTTTAGTTTTGTGACAAGGTTTGAGTATTCTGATCATTAATCAGGGCATGTTTACTTTTGTAAACAACAACATAATTCCCTCTGTGGTGATGCAGAGCTCCGCCATAACAGTCTGCAATCGTGTTTGTCAATGGATCCGTGATGTGGAGAATGATTTTTTCTATGTAGGAGCCAGCCCTTTCAACTGGTAAGCAGGGGTCATATGTTAACCCCCCCATACCTTTCAAGTCAGCATATATGTAACATTGGGAAGAAATTTCATTTTTTAAAACACGGTATTTCTGTACCAATGGTAAAATAATGCAGCTTTATAACTCCTGACTCCATGTTATTTGAAGGGCACTGTAATCATGTGCGTAATGACTTTGCTGGTACCTTGGGTGCCCAATCTAGTAGTATGTGCATTTTGCAAGGTACATGCGAAAGCAAACTAGAAAGAGCCATTGAGATTATCGTGTGTGGACCTGAACTGTTCAGGGATCCACTTAAATCCAGCGCAACAGTTTAAAGGTGTTTAAGGGATAAGGACTTAATTGAAGGCACAAAAAATCTGCAGGCATGGCTCATGTGTCCCATGGTAGACTGCCTATTACAGGGAAATCCTTTTTTCAGGACGTTCAAGTCGATGCCTTGCTGTCAAGACAAGGTACCCACAAGAAGGCACTTAAGGGATTGTGTCTTTGTTTTTGTGTTGAGCAAGTCGGTAATTGATATCTTCATGAGCAAGGACGTTTGCTTATTTAATGATCTTCATTTACATCTCACTAATTTTGGCATAATGTAGTGCAAAGTGCTGAATTGATGTCTAGAGGGCCAAGGACTTGGTTGTAGTGTCTTGTTATTCAAGCCTTCATTGTGCAGCTTTTTGCCCACTTGCAGCCGTGCAGTCGAGACTATGGTGCTTTATGTATGGCTGTAGCTCACATGAATGCTTTGAATTTGCACTTGCCCTTCAGAAGTGTTTAAATGCAAGGGTTGCTGAAGGAGAATAAACTACCAAGAAGTCGAGGAAAACAAGGACATAACATTGACCTTGGTACAAATGCCTGTGGACAACTTTCCATAACTTGTGCTCCTCGTGAAAGAGTAGATTGTTGTTAGTCTGCTTGCATCACAAAGTTCTTCAAGTTTGATTCTACAATGTTCATGGTTGGACATGTAGAGGATGACTATGGGAACGTATTATTTTCATTTAAGGATTGCATAGGTTCATGATGATATGACGACACTTTTGAAACTTTATGCACTTCCATTAAATATAGTGTGAGATTTTCAAGAATAACAGTGTTTTTTAAGGGTTTCATTTTAGTATGTAATGATTAATGCTTGAAAAAGTCAATTAAATAATGACCCTTCATATCCTCTCTATTTAAGGCAATGAAATGATGATCCTCCATATCCTTTCTATTTGCATGCATTCATCCATATCCTTTCTATTTAAGGTCTCACAATTCTCTATAAAAGGCTTCAAGGACTCATTCAACGAGTAGAGGGAGGGAGAGAGAGGGAGTGGGGGGAAACTCATATTCTAAGGTTGTATTAATCAAATGCCATGTTAGGGCATTTAATTAATACACCTACAAAAAAGTCATGAATATATGCTATTATGTTTTTCCTCCAAAGCCTATCCTTAAAAAAAAAAAGAAAAAAGAAGAAGAAATTTTTGCTCCTTTTTTTAAAACAAAAAGGCTATAAAAGTCAAAAATGTTCCTTTAAAACAAAAAGGCTATAAAAGTTATTAGTGCAATTGTACCTGAATGTGTCTACACTACACTTGGGTTTCTTTGATGAGGAATATTGCTTAGGTATAAAAAGACTAAATTTTACAGATTGTCAACGCAAGTCTTGTAATTGAGCCATTAAAGTGTTTTCAATCAAAAAGATGGCTTGAGGTCAAGTTACACAAACTTTCAAGAATTAATAGGCAAATAAATACAAAAAGTCACGAGATAATTGGGTTAGTATGCATTTACGTATGGCAAAAGTTTTGTTTTCAAAATCATTTACTTCAAAATCTTTGCTGTATTTCAAAATAGTAAAAGTGGCCTAAAAATGTTACAATAGTCTTGCTTTTAGGACAAGCATAAAAAATAGTTTTGTCTTTAGTAGATGAAAGATACATGGCAACGGTTCACACATATAGAAATCGTTTTGTATTGTATTTATAACATGCGTAAAGAAATTTCAAAGTAGAACTAAATATTTATGGCTTGTTTTTTGTTTTTTGGTGAAAGTGCTTAAATGATGTTCCTAAAAACATATTTGTGAAAAGCTTTTTTACAAGTGGATTTTTTTTCAACTACTATCTTGTGTTTAGAGTATTTTCCTTGAATATTTGAACTACTATCTTGTGTTTAGAGTAGTTCCTTAGTAAAAAACTATTTGAAAGCTTAAAGTTATTTTTTTTTTGAAAAAATAGAAGCCTATGAAAGTTATAGAAATGTAATTATTAAAAGAAATAAGGCATGTGAAGGTAAAGACTAGGTACAAGGTAATTTCTATCTTATAGGAGGTTCTCTTGCTATAGGAATTGTAAATCAAATAGTATGATATGAGCTACACATTCTATCATCTCCTTCACAAATTCTTGAGCTTCTTGTTGCAAGGTTGCCTACAATTGATATTTTAAATAAAACATAAAATTCTTTAAATTTTGACATTTCTTATAATTTAATGAAACAAACTACATTGTCTTGTGCAATTCTAGCTGGTTACATATGGTTCTCTTGCCATGTTTGTTCTATGCTAGTGTCTAGTATTGAAATTTTTGATGGAGAACTTGAGTTTTGTCCTCTTTCACTACTAAAATATGCTCATGAACAGAACAAGCAAATAATCAACAAGAAAATCTTACTACACACTCCATTACCAATTCAAAGCTTTGTACTCTTAATAAAACCTAAATTAGCGTGTACACACCACACATATACACTATTCTCTAGCCAACTTATTTTGAATTTAGTCTTGATCTATGATGACAGTCACTCCCCTTGGGATGATCCCTTGTCCGCCTTGCATTTGAAAAATATTGGTTAGTCTCCTTTATCACTTGTTCCAACTCCTTTCACCCTACAATAGTTTTATGGAGTTCAATCTTGATGACAAAATTGTGGCCTAACATATTATGTCCATTAGAGATTGTTGTTCCATCCTTCCACCTTGAAACAGTTTCATCGGGTCCAATCTGGATGACAAAAATCTGGCCTGATATCTTTCGTCCATTAGAAATAGTTGATCCCTCAGCATTGAATCATTATTGCTATGCACTCATTGGATACTAGAGTCTCTTTTGCCTTCACCCCTCACAAGTCTTGTCAAGAGATTAGGCATATACATCACCTTCTTGTAAAAGGGCTGGCTCAAATTACACTTTAGTCCTATATCTAAGGTGATTGTCCACTTTGGCATGCCTATTCTATTGCCTTTTCATGGCATTGTTTCCCACTTTCGTGTATGGTAGAGAGCGTCTAGCTAACCCAGAATGGGTTAACATGTAGTGACACTTTTGCCAATGGTGTAGTTAGACAGTGAAGGGATGGATCCTAAGATAAGGGATCTGGAAATCTAAGAACTAATAGAACACCCTCTTATTATGCCCAATTGGAAGCATATGCCTCTTTTAGGATATTTATGACACTTGGAGAAGAAATGTATTTCTCAAATACATAAATTAGAGCAAACCATAGACTTGGAACAAATTAAAAGCATTAACCTTATATAAACAAAATAAAATAAATAAGAGAACATGAAAATAAGATAGAGATTCCTGTCGACACAAGATTGGGTTGAGTCTCTCGTGGATGAGTGTGGTCCATTGTACCACTCACCCATTCCACACTCTTGAACTTGAATAGGAGACAGATGAGCCATGCCACGTTAAGCACTCACCATACCCAAGACAAAAGGACAACCAAAAGTGCCCTTGAACAAGCTGGGACACTAAATTAAGTGCTCTCCATACCCAAGGCAAAAGGATAGCCAAAAGTGTCCTTGAACAAGCTGGGATGCTACTTTGAAAGTGATGAAATGAATGCCGTATTAACTATCGTTTATAAAGGCACATCAGTCTCTGCAATCTTGGATGAAAGTGTTGGTGTCCGCATGATCACCAGGGTTTGATGAGACACCTAGGGAAGCCTACCATATGCACAATCAACGCTACTGATAGGAATAGAGCTAAACCTTTGGGTGTCCTTCAAAGACTAAAACCTTATCTTCTCATGAGTTTGCATGTGGGGAGAGGCGTATTGGCAAAGCTTTGTTGCATAACCAGACTGGGATTGGTAGAAAGAAAAGAAACATAGATTGGGCCTATAAGAAAGGTAGTTGGTCTTAATTTATGACATTCATCATGAATTCAAATGAGGTACTAGTGGGCTTTATGCCTTCAAAGAGGTGTTCAAATTGCATGGTGAAGAAAACTAGAGGTAGGAGAGTTGCTACCAACCAAAACTAGTGTTTCTAAAATCTAGCCTCATTAAGCTTTGTTGCATAACCAGACTGGGATTGGTAGAAAGAAAAGAAACATAGATTGGGCCTATAAGAAAGGTAGTTGGTCTTAATTTATGACATTCATCATGAATTCAAATGAGGTACTAGTGGGCTTTATGCCTTCAAAGAGGTGTTCGAATTGCATGGTGAAGAAAACTAGAGGTAGGAGAGTTGCTACCAACCAAAACTAGTGTTTCTAAAATCTAGCCTCATTATTTCTATGTAGTCTATGTTACATGATTCACCAAGTCATAGTGGACACTAAAATTTGATGGCCCTTTTATAAAAAGGCAAATGGAGTTCTCTACATAATGTAAAGCTCAATTGTGTTCTTCTAATTTACTTGCAAAAAGTGTGTACACGCATCATTGGACCAACAACATGGTATGGGGTTCTCTACATAATGTAAAGCTCAATTGTGATATATTATAAATGGAGTTCTCTACATAATGTAAAGCTTAATTGTGGTCTTCTAATTGATATTTTACTTGCAAAAAGGGTGGACACTCATCATTGGACCAACAACATGATCTGGATAGCATACATCCATTAGTTTTTGTTGGACTTCACTTTGCTTTGAGCCACATCAATGTGTTCTGATATTCTTTTTGGCATAATCTTGCTTAAACAAATCAGTCGTCGGTAGTTTTTCTTTTGGCATACCCTTGCTTAAACAAATGAGTCAGTATTTTTTCTTTTTCCTGCAAGGTTATGATCCACTCTTACTCCTTGTCCTTGATTGTGTTGTGAGATGGAAAAGGAAGGGCATTGGTAACCTTTTTCTTCTTTCCTCTTGTTCTCGCAGGTTTTGTTGTTTTGCCTTGTTCCTTTAGGTTCTGCTACTGGGCATCTCCCATGGTCTCCAACACTATGTTTTCCCACTACTACATCACCTCTGTTAGTAGCACAACTACACTATGTCCTGCTCATGCTACTAAACAGTCAGCTGTGACCTCTTATCTTTATTACTTCTAGTCTATTCTTGTCAGAATCCTTTGTTACGGGCTCGATCGGACTCTTTTGTAACCTTGAGCACTCGGTTGGAGTGCAATTAGAGTTTCAGTAGTTAGTATTATGTGTGGACTTCCTCGAGTTCTTACTGAGTTAAGCATTCTCTTTTTTCAGTTACAGATTGTTAACAGGCTGTTCTGATGCTCTACCTTTAGTTAGTAGTTCTGCTTTATTCAGCTCTTGGACTTGGTTTTTGGAGCATTGGAAGCTCTGTGTTGACAACCTCTGCTTTCTGTTTGTCATTTCTGCAATTTCAGCCTCGTTATCACCGAGCTCAACAATATGCTCACATACAAACTTTTATAGGCTACCTAAAACTAAGCACTGCTTCCTTGACCTTGTTGGATTGAGTGATAAGCAAGGGCAACACCTATTTATCAGCAGGTAGCCTTATGGTTTACTATGTTGCTTTTGCTAACAATAGTTCGTTGGTTTCAATTATACTGATTAATTGTGTTGGTTTGTTGGCAACGTCTATTTATCAACATGTGGCCTTATGGTTTACTATGTTGCTTTTTCTAACACTTGTTTGTTGGTTTCATTTATATTGATTAATTGTGTTGATATCCCCTCTTTTTCTTTTTACTTCACATGCCTTTTTTAGGCTTTTGTGGGGTGCTACTTTATTGAGCCACTACTTCTCATAATGTAGTCAGTAGTATATGCGCTTTGCTGATTGATGATACTATCCTTTCTTTGTTAGGGGCTAGAGTGTCGTTCTATATATAGTCCTTCCATTTGAAGCTTTGCTTGGTTACTACTATTCTCTAGGTCCTCATAATTTCTACTTCGGAGCAAGGTTCTGTGTCTATTATGGCATCATCTATGGGCTCTAGGGAAATTTCTATTACATTATTGGAAAAGTCACATGGTCGGTCTGTCAGATATCTAGAAGGTTAAGGTTATCGTTTGGTCGGGGATTCTTGGTGGAAAAAACCTTTTAAGAGAAATATAGACTCTCCATTTTGCCCCTTAAGGAGTGAATAACAAAAGAATGGCCTAACCAATGAGAGAGCTAGGATTCTAGATCTATGTAACATAGATCTATTTGTCATATCATTGTCTAAATTTCTTAGGACAATATAAAACTATAGGACAAATCTTTGCCCAAATCTCTTAGGACAATAAAAAAATAGAGCTTATGACTTAAAAAGATAAAGAAATGTTAGATGTCCTTATGGTTCTCACCATAAACTTTATTTCATGTCAAATGTACCTTGTGTTAGCACATGTAAGTTTGAAAATCAAATTTCATTTTTTTCCTTCTCTTATGTTTAACTTTCTACTTTCCCTCCTTTTGCATTTCACTATCTTTCCTTTTCCCCCTCGTTTTTTTGACAAGAGATTCAATCTCATTATATCCTTTGCCACTCTGCTTCTTTCTTGATGAAATTTTACATGTAACTTATTCTCCACCATAGCTATCTTCTCATAAAATTTCATCTTATTTGGAAAAAACCTTAGTGAGTTATGCCCATTTTCTCACACGAACTTTCTCTTCTTACTTGAGTCACGACTAACTTGTTGTCTTTTTTTTCTCTAGAGATAGATTCAAGTACACTACAGCTATCTTGATCTAAAGTGGCACATCTTTTGTGGACAGGTCATGTGAGTAATGATCATTTATATCTCATTTCCTTGGTTTAGGGTTTGCTTATGTTTTGTCTTGACATGAGCTTTAACATAGTGTTGATGTTTATTTTCGTAGGAGAAAGATTGTGTTAATATGAAAGTAGTATGTTATAGAAGGTAATATTTCTTATCGTTTCTAATCTTTATTTATTGCTTACAATCTTTATTTCTTACTACTATAACACATATTTATTAATAATGCAGTCTAACTTAGTTATTTCGGTGTTTTGTTTTTTATTATAGATGTCTTCAAAAGAAGGAGAAATATCAGTAATATTCACACTTGGAGGTGTTAAAAAGGGTAGATGATGAAGGTAACTAGATCCCTAATCAGTATAGTAAGTTAAATTTGATTTTAGTGTGACCAATACTCATGGGAGTTTCAAGGTCAAGATCAAAGATGTAATAGACCCTAACAAACAATGAAAGGGTAGAATCATAGAATTCAAGTGAGGCATCAATGGTATGAGTACTGTAAACAGAGGCTTTTATTCAGCATGTTTATATATACAAAAAGATTTGAGTGCATCATGACAACTTTAGTGCAAGGTATAAGCCTAATAGTAAGTTTATATCTTTATGCTTTGTGCTTTGTGTTCTTATGCTTTCAGTCCATGGTTATTAAATGGTGTTTTAGTATAAGCATCATGATAACTTGAGTGCAAGATATAAGCCTAATAGTAAGTTTATATCTCTGCACTTTGTGTTCTTATGCTTTGAGTCCATGGTTTTACTAGATTGTGTTTTAGTTACAAGCATGTTTATTGCTCACAACTTTATATCCATCTACTTTGCATTAATGGTGGCAACACATAGTGATTAAGAGGAAATCTAAATGTTTTCCATGCAGAGATAGCTGCCTTGATCTATGTGACAACAAGAGCGTAGTGAATTGGAATCTTTGAATGTTTATTTTTATGATTCATTCTATGTTGTGGAGAGACATAGTAATCTTGGTGGTTTGGAGTACATTACACTACTATCATTGTCTAGCTAGGACTATTATAATCTAGCTTTGACACGCAGTTTGGAGTACATTCCACTACTATCGTTGTCTAGCTAGGACTATTATATAATCTAGCTTAGACATGCAGTTTGGAGTACATTCCGCTACTATCGTTGCGTAGCTAGGAATAATCCTAGCTTAGACATGTCAAAAGCATGTAGAGTCAAGATAAAATCTGACGTTCATGGTGCCATGGAATCCTCCACATGCTTTAAAGATGTGCATCTAAATTGGTTTGTTTGCACATTTGTGAAGAAAACTAAGATTACTTAATGTAAGTGCCCATCTAAGGATTAGATGACTCAATTATTGGTGAGTCATGGCATCTCAAGAGAACTCACCATGATGATATCATTGATGAGTGCATAATCATATGTTACCTTTAGGTAATATTTCACTTATGTTGATTATTGATAGTTTTTATCGACAAGTACTTCATTTCACTTAAGTCGGTGGTTTTTTGTCTTTAATGATAGGTACTTCATTGCAAGACAAACTTTGTACATTCGTTTCAAGTATAAAAAGTGGCGATTTCTACGAGGAGAGTGGTTAGCTCAGACCAAGACATGTCAGATGGCACACATTCAACACTCATTGATGTGGTTTTCTTTGGGAGGGTCATGACCCTTTTAGCATTAATGTAGAGAGTCACTGGCCCCTTAGTTTTCTTAGGCAGGAAATCCAACTGATGTGTCTAATGATCCCCCTTGTAACTTCTATTTCAAGTTAGATGGTAGGAAGGTTGGAAAATGTCAAATAGGAAAAGTCTAAGTACTTCATATATATACTTGCTTAAGATTAGTAATAGGGAAAGTCTAATAACTTTATATATATACTTGCTTAAGACTAGTAATAGAGATCGAATCATTTTTAAGCTTGGTGACCTAATGTGAAAAGTAGTCACTTGTATATAAGTCATTTTTGGCAATAAATAATCCATAATCATTTCCTTGTAATACTTTACTTGTGAGCTCCCTTCTTCCCTCTTCTTACTTGCTTGCATGTTATTAGATTCTTACATGCTAGATGGATACTTGTTTGAATAATAGGTTTGATTATAGCTTTTCTTCTTGCATTAGCTACTCTTAATTCTCTCACCACCCACATGAGGAGGAGGTCAAGTAATGTGGAGTATTAAGTGATGTTGGATCAAAATCAAATAGTGAAAATGTGTATGAGAGATAAGATAACCTGCTAGAATACCAATTATTGGAGTGGAGATCAAGGTAGCAACACACACATAGATGTAGCAACAAGCAAGAAGAGATATATAGAGATCAAGGTAGTAACACACACACATATATGTAGCAACAAGCAAGAAGATATAGATGGAAGAACAACACTCAAAGTAGATTGATGATAATGAGTGAAGTACAAGTAAAGTGACATGATAAGGTCACTTATATACACACTCATAAGAATGTGTATATACGCTTGGGGAAAAAAGCCTCATAAAGAGGGAAAAAGTGCCTCGATCCACACATCACTACAAAATTGTGATTAGGATACAATAATATACAATTATGATTAGGACATAATAATACTTTTAACAAAGAAACCTTTATTGCTTTGCCAATTCCCTCTTAAAATGATCTTAAGAATGTATAATTTTTAGCTCTCATGTAGCATCTCTAGATTGAATTTCCTCTCCATCATTTTATTCCATCAAATCCCTAACTCATCTAATCAACCTTAAATAAGTCAGAGTGAACTTTGCAAAACATGCAAGTAGTGTATTACTTGACACATTCTCAATATTGTGGAGTCAATGTAAATCTTATTCTTCCAACAAGTGAATACAATAAAAAACATAAATATAAATGTATTAAAAATGGTATAAAATTGACTGTAAGTATAAATATGAGTATAAGTTAGATCAAACTCATTCATACTATATATTCTCTACCTCTCCATTTGTGTGCTAGTTCTCCACTACCCATCATGGCCTACTTTTTGTTGTGTGGATCAATAGAGCACTCACTATGCTCACCTTTGGGACTAGATCTACCCTCGGTTTTGTAAGAGTGTAGATCTAAAGGTTAGAATCTCCACCGTACACCCTAATAGCTCATTTTGTTAGCTACATTTTATAGTGTAGTCTCGATGACTTTACCTTTGGAGTTCCTTTTTGATATAAAGTGCATATTTAACCACAAGAAGGCTATGAACAGAGCTCTATCTCGTCAAAAAACATCTCTACACTATCTTTGTCCCAACCTCCTCTACAAAGAGCACATCCCACTCAATCTCATGAGCAGGATATTGCTTTTGTTATTTACATCTTGTGCTTTGATGTTGAAGAGCTTGAGGATGATGACACCTATGATCTCCCACCATTGGTGGAATAATGCACAAACAGGGAGCCATAAGAGATCGCTCTAGACCTGTTGGTTGATGCCACCACAGAGAGCTCTCGCATGGTACTTGCATCCATCCAGCCTCACAAAACCCTAAGTCACGGCCCACCACTAGATTCATTGAGTGCCATCACCATCAAAGGGTGGAGTATCTTCTCGTGTAGGATGTGTTAGAGCTCTTGGAGTTGAGGGAGGAGGAGCTCTATAGTATACTTGTGTAGCTCCTTAATATGAGATTTTTGATGTTGAGTTTGAGTGCCTATAGGAGCAACTCTTTGGACCTCGACCATAACATGCCACACTAGTCGCGTCGACGAGCCGGACAATGATAGATCCACTCTAGGAGTGGACTTGGAGACACTCATGTAGAAAGAGCTCGCCGAAGTGGAAAAGTATTTTTTTTTCACATGCTCCCCAATTCTAATGTATGGGACCTCCATGGCATGTAGAGGCCCTGTATGTGATGGCATGTCCATCAGGGCCCTTGAAGCCATCTGTTCAAAGACTCGCATGGGTAGGCCTGCTTTTTCACCTGCATGTGATGGCATGTCCATATGCGCCCTAAAAGCCACTTGTTTCAAAGGCTCACATAGGCAGACTTGCTTTTTTGAGGGCCTTGGGAGCCACTTGTTTGAAAGTACAAATAGGTAAACCTACTTTTTTGAGCCTTTGAACACGTGGCTTCTAGGGCCCAGATGGGCATGCCATCACACATGCAAAGCCTTTACATGCTATAGAGGCCTCACACATTAGATTTGGTTGAATTATGAAAAATGAACACTGCCTCTCCCAGGTGTTGCATGTTTAATGCTGACATTAGTTTTAATTAGTGTGGTGAGTAGGACATTGTGTATCTTGATAAGTTTAGACATGGTAGAAGATCTCGAGGCCACATGGAAGGGTTCATGACTTGATGTTGAAGGAGTATATTGGTAGACCTGCCAATGATGTGATAGTATTCCACAAGAGCTACTCTTCAAAATATGCAGATAATTTCTTAAAGCTTAAAAAATGCTTACAAAGGGTGCTTCATTTAAACTATCATGACTACATCAAGTTTGGAAAAAGTTATTCTACTTTGATTCTCAAAGCTGCTTTATTTGTTCTTGATGTGGGCCCCTTGCATTCTATGGTGGCTCGTGGCATTATTGCAAGGGTAAATGATCCCACCGTCATGTTAGGGTGGAGCTCCAAGGGTCTCATGTTCTGATTCCAACCATCAAGGTGCTTTGGAGTCTAGAGAACCCAGTAGTAAGAGGCCTAGGATATAGCCATAGATATCTCACATGAGACGGATATTAGATGTGTTTTGATGACTATGTAACTTTTATGCTATGAATGGAAATTTGGGTTTACAAGGTGCACATATCTTATAATGTATCTATTGGTCGACTTGAGAAAATTAATTCAAATCAGACAAGTAACTCAAATAAAGATTATAGCCATTTGAAGACACAAATAAATCAAAAAATTAAATAAACTAAAATCAAAAGAGACTTATTTGCAAACAAAAGATAAGAGCAAAAATTTGTATGTTTATCAAGATATACATTGTGGTCTATACAGTTTTCGAGAATTACATACACGCAAGATGTGTAAAAAGATCCTCGTTTGGTGGCTCCAGCATCGCATGGCTTGCATCGAGTGCATGTCCTTATCAGTGATGGTCCCCCTCTTTGCATGGATTTCATGCATGGTGTCACAGAAGATGCTACAAGAGTACGATTGAAGGAGACTCACTCAAGATACGTGTAATAAGGTAGTGAGATTATTAGACCTGAATCCTATGATTTATAAGCAATTAGATATAGGGTTCAAGGCATATATGATAAGGTAACGATTAGACCTACATCCTATGATTTCAAGGCTATGCTTAATAAGAGAAGGGTGGTGCCCATCCTTAAACTTTTCCATGTAAAGCAACGACGGAAAGGTCTTAATAAAAAAGTATTAGACACAATCGGTACCCCAATGCGTTTGGAACATACACAGATGCTTAAGTTCGGATCAAAGGAAGTGCCCTTCAAATTGCATACAACCAATAACTTCATATTGGATGTACATAAGCTACAAGTAGCAATGGTGAAGTTCTACAACATGAATATCGAAGAATGTAGAGGTAAGCTTCAATTGGTTTTGAAGCTTGATGAGAGTGAAGTCGTTAAGGGCCAAAACATCCAAAATATTATTTTGACATGAATGAATAGAGAATTGGATCCCAACATCATTTCAAAACATCCAAAATATTCTAGAATGCAATTAGAGAATGAAATATTCTAGAATGCAATTAGAGAATGAAATATGGTGGCTTGTTGCGTTTGAGGTGCCAAAGAGGAGGCTGTGCTTAATAAGAGAAGGGTGGTGCTGCCCACCCTTAAATTGTTCCACATGAAGCAAGCATGGAAAGATCTTAATGCAAAAGTATTAGACAGAATTGGTGAGCCAATGCATTTGAAACATACACAAATGCTGAAGTCTAGATTAAAGGAAGTGCCCTTCAAATTGCATGCAACCAATAACTTCACATTGGATGTACCTAATAAGCTACAAGTAGCAATGGTGAAGTTTTACAACATGACTATCAAAAGAGTGTAGAGGTAAGCTTCAATTGGAAGCTTGATGAGAGTGGTCATCGTTAAGGGCCAAAACATCCAAAATATTATCTTAACACTAATGAATAGAGCATTGGATCCTAACATCAATTCAAAACATCCAAAATATTTTAGTATGCAATCAGAGAATGAAATATGGTGTCCTATTACATTTGAGGTGCTAATGAGGACCATAAAGTACTAAAGACAATGATAAAGTTTTGCATCGATGGATTTGGTGACTATGAGGTAGAAGGGCATCTTAATTATGTTGGCGATTTAAAAATGTTGAAATGTATGTTTGGTGTTTCATATTCAACATTAGCTAAGTTCCCTTGCTTATATTGTATGCAATCTAGAAAGAAAGGCAAGGATGGGAAGAAATACTAGATTACAAGGACAAGAAAATGTTGTGCTCTGACACGTGACCAACGTGTTCAAAATAATAGAAAGTTGGTGCCATTAGATCCTAAGTGGGAACCTATTTTAGAAATACCCTTGATAAGGGTCCACTTTTGCACCTTACATTGTATAGAAAGGATAATATAGAAGTTGATGTTTGAGTACATGTGTTTTGCACATACAAGATGTAGCTTGCTTCAGATGCTAATGCAACATACAAGAAGGTAGAATAAGTCTTATCTGATGTTGGATTGCATCAAGGCCAATCAAGTAGAAATAAAAAATGATAAGAAAAAGTCAAGAAAGAGTGGGAGTTTTCCATGTAAACCGTGTTTTGGGAGAGTGAAGGCTCAAAAATTTGTGAGATGAAGATAGTAAAGGTAAATGTGTGGATCATACTTGATGAATTGGAACCACTTTTGCAAAATATGACATTCAATTCTAGTGATGCCAATGCATTTAAAGAGGCGATGTTGGCAAAATTTCATAACTCAATGACAAAGGCATGGACTTCAAATTGCATCACATGATATGGTAAGAATGGTCATCATTTTGTTACAATTAAAATGTGAATGTAATATTTTGTTACAATTAAAATGTGAATGTAATATTTTGAGTTTAATTGTGGATCCTATGATTTTGAATATAGCACATACTTGAGGCTCATGGTCCATACTTTGCTGAATAAGGAAGTTTGGCGATATTGTCCACACAAGGCATGGAACAATCTCATTATTGGCATGCTCGATACGGATTCTAGAAAGCAACAATGCATGGAGGTGGAATCAATGGCTCTAATATTATGAGATAGTTACTCCAATGGTGGTATAGGAGAATAGAGATAAGGTACGAGGATAAATTAATAAAGTCCAAATCCAATGATATAGAAGTTGTTTGTAAGGCAATATATGAAGTAAGGAAATCAAGATACAAAAATAGCATGGCTATAGAATGGTTGATAACCCAAGAGAGAGTCGGCAGCAAATGGAAACATCAAGCACAAAATGGTGAAGAGTTGTAATTAAGAAATAATAATAACATTTTATGCTTATGAGTGTAGTGGAGCAATCTAATGTTTTAAAGAAATAGGTGTTTGCTAAAGTCAACATTGATAGCTTTTTTAAAGTGTTCATAGTGTTGATATTTTTTTAATAGTAAGTGTTAATTACTTATAGTAAGTCCCATTTATAACTGAAGGCACTTCTTTCATTTCTCTCCATTCCTTCTAGCTTGTGAGTATGGCATGCACCAAGCAACTTGCAACAAAGATGCCTACCAAGCCATTGGTTTATTCATTTATATCTAGTGAACCTACTGATAGTGACAATGATAAACGTTAGGCTCCTCCAAATGGATTAGCTGCTCCGACTACTTCAACTAGTAAAGCTTATTCTCCTATGTATAAGAAGAGAAGATGGAGATGAGGCACTGTTGCTTTCATGAAATTAGGAGGTTTCATAACAATCTTGAGTTGATTATAACCAAGGATCCTTTCTTGAGGCTAGTGCAAGGAATATTACAAGGTCTACAAAAGGGGAAAGTAGTATAGGTACTTTTTAAGAGATTAGCATGTAATGAGGAGGGACGGTCAACCCAAGTGCTGCTTACTCTTCAAGAGGTAGCCGAAATTTACTTGTTGGTGGACCTCATGCATCCATGCCCGATGTATCACACTCAAGAACTTGGATCTCTATCTTGTTCGTAGGGTCTATAACAATAGTGATGTATTCAATATTAGCCTTGACATGGTTTAAAGAGATGTGTTAATGCTTGTGTATCAGTTTGTCTTTTCTTATTTTCATTGAGTTCTACTCAACTAGTTATACTTGATGTGATGTAGGGCCCGTTAACAATAGTGATGCAATGCAACCTGAACCTTAATATGGTTTAAAGAGCTACATTAATGCTTGTGTATTAGTTTTATTTTGATGTTTTTGTTCATTTCTACTCAACTAGCTATACTTGATGTGATGTACTAGATGTGGAATCACTAGAGAAAGTTTAAGTTTTCTTTATTTACAATATTATGTCCTAATGTCAACGTACATTCTTATATTTTCATGATAACAAAATTTGCATGTGCAGGGGTTGTTTTATATGATAATATTTTTTTTAAAGAAAAAATTGACACATGGTATTATGCAGTGATCAAAATGGGTTGCAGACCCCCACACGACGTGAGTCTTTAGATGCAAGCCATATAGGCCTTTTATGGGGCTGAGATTTTATCTAGGAGGTGGTACATGCTACATTTTGTGCATACATAAATTTTGAGCTCATTCTGATTAGGGGGAAATTTTTAAAATTTTTAAAATTGTCAAATTTATGTATTAGGCCAATGTTTTAAAAAATCAATTTTTGGTTATAAGTATGTAAGTAACCCTCATCTCTCATCTCTCTCACGTCCAAGAGAATAGCTTGCACGAATCAAACTACAAAGAGAGTCTAGCCCATGAAGAAGAGGCATGGAGGACCCCCCATAGAGCAACATCACAAACGTAGGTGGAGGCCTAGCATTGTGGCTCTCTGTGAGATTAGGAAATACCAAAAGTTGGCTGACCTACTCTCATCTCGTGAAGGTGTCCTCCTTCTAATATGTTGTGCGGGAGATCTTGCAAGATATGTAGCTCTGCATGGACATGATGCTCTGAGCTCATAGAGTAAGAAGTCCACAACCTACATGGTGGACAACTCAGGTCATGGAGGCTCTATAAGAGGCTATGGAGGCATACCTGATACAGACTTCAACATGCCTTTTCTTAAGACCTTTGCAATTGCATCATCAACCTCTTCACTTGAGTTGGAAAACATATTCTTCATCTTTGCACATTGTGCATAGACCCACCAATTATACTGCCCACTCCCTTTGGTTAACTTATGTAATGGTTTGAGAAACCTCACGTGCTCACATGTTTCTTTGGTTTTCACAATAACAATAGTCTTTGCAAGCATTGCTGTCTTCTTCTTTTTTCTCCTTCTCCAAAAACCTGCAGTTTATAATGTAAATATGCATTGTCTACCTTGATAACATGCATCATATTTTCTGTAACATATATCTCACCTTGTAGATTTTGGCACTCTCTCTCCTTTTCACTTAGTGTTTTATGATCTCCTTAATCCTTGCATCCATGCCCATCATGGTGTACTAAAAAGATGTGTAAACACTATGAGCTTACATTGTGAGCCTCTTATTGTATCCTAATAACCTTGCATTGCCTTCACACACATACTTAATGAAAGATGTAAACCCACTAAATTGTGGAGGTGTTTGGGTAATTGGATTGAGTGGATAAATACACCCCTCAACGCAAAGATTAATATAATTTTTCCTTGAATTTCTCTCTTGTTACATTATCTCCAGTTGCCTTTCACTTATTGACATTCTCTTAGCCTCCAATTGGAAGTGATTGTCTCTCTTCATGTTTTTACCTCTAATTAGAAGTAAATGTCTCTCTTCGTGTTTTGACCTCTAATTAGAAGTAAATGTCTCTCTTCGTGTTTTGACCTCTAATTAGAAGTAAATGTCTCTTTTCCTCTATATTGGTGTGACCTCTAATTAGAAGTAAATGTCGCTTTTCCTCCAAATGTCTCTCTTCGTGTTTTGACCTCTAATTAGAAGGAAATGTCTCTTTTCCTCTATAGTGGTGAATACTTGGCCTCCAACTGGAAGTAAATGTCTCTCTTCCTGTTTTGGCTTGCATCCTAAAATTGGAAGTGAATGTCTCTCTTCTTGTTTCGGCGTGCATCCTAAAATCAATAGTAGTATTCTATCATCTTTAAACACAACTATTAACCCAAAATTAGAGCTTTTGCCACTCCATTAGTGATTACAACACCTTGACCATCTTATTTCTTGCCTACAAAAGGGATACGTATTGTCCAAGTTGTCATATCCCCTGAGGTGCATGGTTTATCTTTCCCATGGTCCCAAAAGAAGATGGGATTTAGGTATGCATTACAGACTTTCATGGTTGTAAATTAGAACCCAATGCAACCCTTTGAGAATGTGTTACCTGACCCTCAATACAGTATAGTGGAAGATTAAAACTTACAAATCCAAGAGACACTTGTTTTAATAAAATCCTTTTTCTCACAAATCACAACAGATTGATCATTCCCTGACCTTGGTTCTCAGACCATGCAAACATGTTATGGCATATGAATAAGCTGGAAAAATGGTGGAAACAAACTTGGTAGAAAGTATGGAAAAGTAAATTGCCAAAATAGTGAGTATTCTTTTGGAGATGTATTACAGAAGCACTCCCTCTTGGTACAACTTTAGCCAAAAGAAATATTACTACTGCTCAATGTCCAAGGTGCTCATGCTCTAATGAGACCATTCAACACTTGCAATGGTGTTGTATTAACACCAAGATTTCTTAAATAGTTTGTGTGTGTTTGATTGCTACATTTCTTGGTACACATTTCACCAGGAACTTATGGATCTTTGGCAAATATGAGAGAGAGGAGACTAGAAGGAATGGCACCTTTTTTGAAATGGATAAGATTTTGGGCTCTCTAGTCACTTTGGATTGCAGGAAATGGACTGGCTTTCCAATCACCCCCGATTGATAAGTATGACTAATTTCATCAATCATTGAGTTAATCCTTATATAACTAAGCTACAATAGCTGGATCAGATACATATACATTTTTTCCATTGCTTTTATTTTTGTGAATTGAAGAGAAACACTCTCATGAGGGTGCTTCTTTCTGTACAGTAAAGTAATAGAACAATAGTTTTACAGAAAAAGAAGTGTGTGTGTGTGTGTGTGTGTGGAAACAAGAATACATTACTAGTATAACCACATGGGAATTGAAGGATAGATTTATTAGAAAAAACTACATGGCCAACGGATAGAGCCTATTTTATCCCCCCTACATCTATTAAACTTGTGCCCTTGACAAGAAAAAATCAATTAATATGTTCTTAATTTTATGGCTTTGACCATGCAATTTGTTACATGCTCAATCACCCAGAGGTTTTTCCCCTTGATCAAGCTCCTAAAAAATATGCTTAATCCAATTATTTTGTTGGCTAAAATCATAAACATTGGAATTAATCAACACTAAGTACTTATATGCATTTCCATGAGATGATTTGTAAGAAACTTCATGATAACCCTTCAAAAAACAACCTTAGCAACTCTAAAGTGATCAAAATAGTAGAATAACACCTCAAGCTAATGCTCCCACTGGAAAGAACCCACCATGTAACAAGAAGCACATTTTTCTTGTAAATGGGAACAATCTTGTTTATCTCTATTCCCCCTTCAGACATAAGCCCTTTTTCTTGTGGTTATTACAAACCCTTGAATCCTAGTCCTTAAATGAGTGATGGTTTGTAAATGAATAATTTTTTCCTAATTGTAAAATATATCTAGCTTGGTGCGGGTTTTGCTTCATGTCATTTTATCTTCTCTAAATGGTATTTTTTAGTTTAAATCCAAACCTTTGACTCTTCATTGTCATTTTATATACCTCAAATTTGTTAACAAAATGATCTCTTTTATCAAACCAAAAAACCTCATTATTGAGTTCTTACACCTATAATTTCGAATGATGCCATGCTAAATACTCTCAATGTTATAATATTTGGTTAGGCATACCTTCTTTCTTCTTTATATGATCTAATTACAAGTATTCTTTGTGGATGAGATCCCTACTTGTGTTTGTCACATATACCCAAACTTTTGTCAACAATTTTATAATTTAGAATCCATGTCCGAATAGTCTATATGGCCAATTTTAGATATCTTGCTCCTAGAATGGTCTCATCCACATTCCTTGTGATCCCTTTAATCCTCATGAAGCTTTAAAATTCATTTTTGAGGGAAGGCAATATATTGACATCCTTACACTTAAATATCCATATTCAAACACATTAATCCAAGCTATCAAGGAATTATTTTTGGTCCAAAGTTAGTAATTTCCAAAGGACTACCAACACTTTTTAAGGAAAAATCTCTTTCTACAAAGACTTCTAAAATGGTTTACATTAACTTTGTAAATAAAGTCAAGAATAATAGAGTCATTATGTGTAAGCATCTAGCTTATGTATTAACCAAAGGTAGAGCTTTGTGAGAGTTCTTTATAGCCCTATCTCTATCTCCCTCTATTGCTATCACTAGTTTAGCTTTCAACTTGAAAGTTTTCCATCTACCAACTTCACACCCAAAATCAACACATATTTTTCCAACCTTCAAGGAAACACAAATGCTTTAAAATTCATCACTAATGATTCTCACATAGTCTTCTCTACTCTTCTTACTTAGCCAATCTCCTTTAGTATCTTAAGTTGGACCCATGAGGTAGGAGGTATAAGGGTAAACTAGCATTGCAAATGATCCATATAGCAAAGGAGTCTAGCTTTAAGATTCCAAGTGGTAGGAATGGACACAAAGAGTTTTCTTTATCTTCACCAATGACAATGTCTTCAATGGTTGAATAAGATAAAAGTAGATTTTCTCTCTTATCTATAGGATTACTAATAATATACAACCAATTGTTAACACTAGCATTGTAAGAAAGAACAAATTTTGTGACTTTAGGGACTTTTGTAGAAAATATACAACCAAATTGTTATCTAAGAAAAAAACATTTTTTTGTGACCTTTAGGGACTTTTGTAAAAAAATTTTTTTTTGGTAAACATAATGTCTCAAAGAAAATCCTTTCATCGAAATACTCTCAACATAAGACATTATTGAAAGAAAATATAATCACCAAAAATTTTACAAAAAAAGCTTTACTTTTTTCATTTTGTTGTAAAAACACCTTAAATATTTTTTAAAGCACGTTGCAAATGCAATGCAAAAAATAATTCTATATGTATTCAATCCATTGGCATGTACCTTCTATCAACTTAAGAGATACTTTTTTACATACTTCTCACGAAGATAAGGCTATTACAACATTTTTAATGCTACTTTTAGAAACTATAAAAATCATAAACTTATTAGATACCTAATTTATTTTCAATATACATGGTTCATTAACTAATAATACTCAAGTAATTTCATGAAAATTTTTGTTCATTTTCCTTTTCATTTCTTTAAAACTTGTAAATCATCATGGCTTGCCAAATTCGATCCCTAAGAGCTATTTCAATGGAATTCTATAAAATTTTAAAATTACAAAAAATAACATAAATATGTTGTAATATGTATAAACACGGGGTCTTTTGTTGATAGAATGTACATACTAATGGCTTGAATACATGTAGAATAATTTTTGTATTTCATTTATAGTGTGCTTAATGTGATTTCAAAGTATATTCTAAAAATTACATAAATGGTGACCTTTTGAAAGACTATTAAGTTTTTTGTGGCAACTATTATCTTGTGTTGAGAGTATTTTTGTGATAGGAATTTATCTGAAACAATATACTTAGAAACTTTTTCAAATCAGAATGTTTCTAAAAATGACAGTGTCTTTTTTCTACAAGGCTAGTGTTAAAGCAAAGGTAACAAAGAAGGAGATCTTCATTAATTTGGAGGCAATTTGGATTGCTTTGGACAGAATGAAGTTTTTGGAGAGAACACCTTGTAGATCATTAATCTATTAAAATATCAACTTAATTAAAGGTTATGAAACCATCTTATATTCCATATAAGATGTGTGTATATACTGAAAAACAACAATACAACCATAGTATAACCACATGGGCATTGTAGATGTATTTTCCTTTTAAAAGAGTGATCATAACAAAAGCAAAAGAGTACTTGCACCTTTATGCACTCTTTGCATACAATCTCAATCTCATCAATTCTTGTTCTTCACACGAACGCATAGGAGGGTAGCAACAAGCCATATGTTTAGTTAACTATCAATAATATTTCAATATTATTCTCTATCTCTCTCACTTTGCAATTTGTGTATCCATTTTGCACATGGAAAGATCTTGCATTGACTAGTGTTTTTTAATAGCTTTTACCCACCCTTTACTACTTCCCAAAGAGGGTCTCATCATTAAACAACTGAAGTAATACATCGGCTTTTAGATCGAGCTTTTTGTTATATTATTAAAGGCTAAGCTCAAAAGAATTGAAACTACAGGAGAAATTTTGGGAAGAAACCTAAGAATGTTTTCCTAAATTGGAGGCAAAGAGAGGCCTTTGCATCAACAACTAATCTTGAAGTAAGAGCACAAGGGACTTCTAAAAGAGATAGACCAAACCCAAGAGTGTCACGCAAAGAAATCTCTTTAGAACATTAGGCCAATGGCATGTCTTTGGCCCCCCCCCAAACAAAAAACTTTGAAAGTAAAACCCTTAACATTGTAGATGGTGCACTAGCGTGAAAATCATTGGAATGATGGACCTAGTCTTGAACAATAGGGAACTTAAATAAGGGTAGTTTCGAGAAAATAAAAAATTCATCTAATTTGTTCAAGATAAACACTACCACGGCTTGGGTTCAATACTTGCCCCCTCCTCCCGCGTGCCTAAATGGCATGTGTGGTCTGTCCATTTCCTCACTAAATAAAAATATCCCTCGCAATACAAAAAAAAAGAAAGAAAGATAAACAAGGTTTATCCCATATTTTAAGGAAAATAACATTTATGTTTCTTACTACCTAGTGAGGCTCTCTACTTGCTTCATCGCTTCGTATTGAGGTGTTCTAATAATATTATCATCGCTTTATTTTGCCAAGAGGTCGTTTTTGGAAGGGTTGTCTACATGAAGTTCTTTCAATTCTTGCAATATAAGCTCATGCAAGTTCTTTAACCTTTGACTAATTTCAATGTATATGAATGAGTTTAGCCAAATACATGATTAGATTAAGCATCTTCTCTAAAGGCAAAAAACTCTAGATGATTAAGCATGTACAAGGATTTGATCCAAAACAACATAACACAATTAATTTAAGGTTCCAATGCAATTACCTCCACTGTTAACAACACTCCTACATGTTTTCCTTATATTATTTGGGATTTCCACTTAGTAGATTTCAGAAAATGTTCACTTTTGCTGTCAAGAGACAGCACACACCATACATAAAACCTGCACCAAACGGCAGTGGTAGTTCTACGACAAAATGCTTCCTCACTGGATCATATCGTCCGGATTGAAGCTGAGTGCCTCTAACCAAATCAGCTCCTTTATGTGCTCCTCAGTGAAAGAGGGTTGTTCAAAATCAAAATTAAAAGGTTCGTTGCAGGCAGGCTCATCGTTGATGTCATGAAGACTTGCCAGATAGGGGTGACTCAATGCTGCTTCAACTGTTAAAAAGAGGCACACATCAACACAATTAACATTTTTTGATATAGAACACTAAGCCATCTCTAATATGGTCCTTAATCAAAGCACTAAGCGATTCTAACAAGTTCCTTGATCAAAACACTAGAAGTCATCCATTATTTGATCCTTGATCGAATCACTAAACCATTCCTTGATCAATGCACTAGGCCATTGCTTCTATCTTCCTTCATGAAGACACAGCCACCCTGAATCAAAACATCAAGTCATTGCTTACATGGTCCATCAAAACACTAAGCCATCCCTTATATGGTCCTTGAAAAGAATGCTAAGCCGTCCCTCGTACTGTCCTTACTCCAGACACTCAGCCATCCCTTGTATGGTCCTTAATTGAGACACTAAGCCATCCCTTACATGGTCCCTTAATCAAAACACTCAGCCATCACTTACATGGTCCGTAATCAAACACTCAGCCTACCTATTATGGTCCCTTATCAAGACACTAATACATCCCTTATATGGTCCTTAATCAAAACACTAAGCCGTCCCTTGTGTGGTACCTTAATCAAAACACTATGCCATCCTTACATGGTCCCTTAATCAAAACACTACGCCATCCCTTACATGGTCCCTTAATCAAAACACTATGCATCCCTTATATGGTCCTTTTTGAGTCCATGAGAAACTCAGCACACGAGCATGCACATTAGTAATGTATCATGCTTATGTATCTCTCATTATCACAAAATCTCTCCCCCCCACAACCCCCCCCCCCCCCCCCCCAACCCCAAAAAAAAAAACAGAAATCCCCCATAAGATACCAAACCAGCACACAATTATCCCTAGAATACCACAGACCCGTGATGCGTTTTGCTGGATCAAAAACAAGCATCTTGTCAATAAGATCTATAGCTTCAGCATTGATGTGGGGGTATTTTTGAGCAAGTGGCTGCCGTTCAAATCGTGGGAGTTGCCTAATGTATCTCTGAGCATTGTCACTCCTCAAAAATCCTAGGTCCTCATCATTGGGAGAACCGATTAACTGCATAACACCATACCGCCATACAATACACCAATGCATGATCAATGAAGGTAAACAAAGCACAGATTTAGAATCAAAACCATACAAACCACCACTCTTAAGTTGATATACCTCTGTGATAAGCCTCAGTTGCTGGACATAATCTCTTCCTGGAAATAGGGCCTCCCTATTCAGTATCTCCATGAAGATGCAGCCCACAGACCAAACATCGATTGCAGCTGTATATTCCGAGCAATTCAGCAATAACTCGGGCGCTCTATACCAGCGGGTCACCACATACTCGGTCATGAAATCGGTCTCGGATGTTGTACGAGCAAGCCCAAAGTCGCATATCTTGAGATCGCAGTTTGCATTAAGCAACAAATTGCTGGGCTTCAAGTCTCGGTGCAGCACGTTTGCTGAATGGATGTACTTCAGACCTCGTAATAACTGGTATAAGAAATACTGCACACGGTGCGAAGAGAAAACATGCCTTAGCTTTAACAACAGCTTGTGCAGCATTCAACAAACAATATGCAGAGACCTTGCGCAAACACAAACTGAAGCTAACACACTGATAAGATTTTCACATGCATAGCCCCAAACCGGGCCTCAGGGCCTGGTCAGGATTGCTTTGGGCCTCCCAAGGGTAGCAAAGGCTGCCTAATCTGTCTGTGTTGATGCTCTTCTTGCCCATTCGGATTGAACCCCTTCCTCTGCTGTCCATACATGTTCACAGCCTATCCTTGTCACAGGCCAATTGCCTCAAGGACTTGGAAACCCATCACATGCATGACATAATCTACCTATGTGCACTCCTACTCACCTTCATGCAGGACCTGTTAAAGTCAGGTACATTACTGTGATCACCTCTCAGTTGTCAGCCCCACAGAGAGACTTGGGTGAGCTGGATCATTTAGAGTAGGAACAGGGGCTTAGATAAGGTAAAATTTGGGCTTTTGTGGATAGCATATGAACAAGCCCTACAAGTGATTTTAATAATAGTTTATAACCTTAGGACTAACGTTTTGAGGGTTAATAAAGTTCTACCCTCACAACTTAGAAAAAAAAACAGGAGTCCCAGCACCTTCGAAAGCTGCCACCATCTGTTTGAAGCTGAGAAGGTTGCCGCCTCTGATCGTTATGTGCCACCCGACTTCGGAAAACTTGCTGGCTGCTGTCCACGTAACCAGGACAATGGGTATGCACACTCTTCTGGAAAGGATGCGGGGTGCCTTCTCGACTGCCCAGGCAGCCCTTGGAAGCACATTGTCACTTCAATCTTCACACAAAGTAGAACATCTCTCACTTTTGCAGAACTAAGCTCTTTGGTGCTTCAGCATGAAGCACGTGTTAATGATATTGTAGCCACTAGTTCCAAGCATCCCCGGCGCTACAAGACTCACCCACAGCGGTACAAGCAGCACATGAAAACAAGGCATACTTCTAGACTCTAGTTAATCATCGAACAAGCACATGCATTAATGAGCTATGCATATGCATATGCACATGTAAATGTTTGGACATGGTACATGAGTGGTTGCAGACATTGACATTGGCATAAATGCATCGGTCATGTCAATAGCCCCCTTTCAGCAGCCGCCCTTGCCCTTCTGCCATTGCTGCAGCCCCGGCCCTTTCAGCTGGCCCCCTCTCGTCCTTGAGGCCGTGGATTATAGTCAGGGTTGAGGAGGACCGTGTGGGTCTCCTCAACATTTATGCCCCCAGAAGGGTGGCGGGGCAGACCAAGTGCAAGGCCCAGGTAAGACAGGCACAAGTGCAGATTTCAACATGCTGGAGGACGCAGACGACATGCAGGGAGAAGGCTTGGATACTATCACAGGGAGTGAGTACACGGCTTGGGAGGAGCTCATCCTCTCCCTGAGGGACCAGGATCCATCACACTTACCAGAGTTTGGGTGCACACCAGGAAGCCTTTGCTTCTCCATGTCAGACTAGAGGATGTAGGGACCGAACCTCTCGAGCATTGACAGATTTTGTGGATGAGTGGGCTTATAGAAGAGGTGGTTTGATTGGTATTCTTGCAGGCACCACGCTGTCAAATCATTCGCCAGTTGTCCTCCTCCTGGAGGACACATGGAGACCAGAGCATCAACAAAGTTCACCCTTTGAAGCCATGAGGGATTCCTATCAACAGGATCCAAATTTTTCAAAGCCTTAAAACTCAATGAAAGAAAACAATTGGATTCTTGATGGTGAATAATCTTTTCTTCCACCACAAAAGATTATGCATCACACGAACATTTACACATTGTTTTAGAGGAGATGCATCAACCTCCATACATGGGTCATAGAGGGGTATCCTCTACATGAAAAAGGATGTAGCTAGATTTTTTGCCGAATGCATGACTTGTCATCAAGAGCTACAAAGGCAAGACCCAAGGCCGATTGACGTCATTACCTATCCCTAATGAACCATGGGAGTATATATCAATGGACTTCATTACAAGCTTCCCTACTACAAGTCATAATAATATGATTTGGACTATAGTGAGCCGCTTTAGTAAACAAGTCTATTTCATTCCATGCAAAAAGACGTTGATATCTCAACAAGCCACACACTTGTTTATCAAGCAAATCTTTGTACATCATGGCTTAACCCAGGTCATTATGTCTGATCGTGATTCTAAGTTTTGTAGTCATTTTGGGACTACACACTTTAAGAACTTAGGCACTAAGTTGGATTTCACAACCACATTTCATCCAAAGTCTAATGGATAAACGTAAGTTACTAATAGTATGATTATGAACTTACTTAGCCTATGGTTCATCTCAACCTAGACTTTGGGACACATAAATTCACCTTCTTCAATTTGCTGAGAATAATACACCTCATTCAACTACGAGCTGTGCACCATTTGAGATTATTTATAGGAAGACTTTTCCCATTCCTACCTCTCGCCTTTATCATAAAGGAGAGGTTGTTGATGAGTGTACTCCAGATTTCGAGAACATATTTCAGCAAGTATGCCTAGTTATATGCAAATCGCAAGAAGCGTACCCTAAACAAGTAAACAAGAAACGTAAAGTCGTAACTTTTAAAGAAGTTCCCGTAAAAGAGACGTCTAAAGAGTGTTAAGAAGAATCTAGTAGTCAAATTGGCACCAAGGTTTTATGGACCATTTAGGGTCACCAAAAAGATTAATGACTTTGCACACTGGTACATTCATAGTTCTTTCAACATTAGTTTGTTGAAACCATTGAGAGCTCCACTTTCTTCACATGCTACTTATGAAGAGCCACCTCTAATTGTTGATCGAGAGGAAATGCTTGAACTTGACATAATCATTGATCATCAACACACTACCGAACAGACAAGAAACACATACACCAAGTATCTTTTCACCTTCAAGAGCAGTCCTACGATGATGCTTGGTGGATGCCTAAGCGATATTTTCACACTTGTCTAGACCGTATCCTCTCATATAAGCAAACAAGTGAGGATAATTGCCCACTCAAGTAAGAGGGATGTTAGCTATCCTTCTATGGTAGATTGGGAATGCCTGGAATACCATTGCCCCATGCTCGTAGTTGGTATCATGGGTAATTTCATATTAAACACTAATAGGCTAGTGTTATTGGTGTATATACATTTAGGGCCATGCTAGTGTTATTAGTATTACAGGTAATTTTGTGTTTATACTAAGCTAGTGTTATTGGTGTTTATATTTGTGCCTATCATATATTGTCATGTTGGGATTGATTGTGAGTCCAATTGATTGTATATAACTAACATGGTTAGGTGATAAGCACTACGATGGAGCCGATTAGGATGTCATATGGATGCAAGGTTGTGCATAGCACATATTTATCATTGCGGAGTTACTTCATTTATTTGGCCATGTGCCGCCATTTTTGTTATTATATCCACCACCCATTTTGTATAGTAGGGGTGTGTAATGCACATGTGAGTGTAATTATTTATGGTTGCAAGCTTAGGTGCAAGACTTATGGTTATTTTTGTAAAAGACAAGCCCAATCTTTTAAAGAAAAATAATTATGGCTCCTTGGGCTATTTTGGAAGAAATATAAAAAATACCCATGTGTGGAAAGTGAAGCCACGCACATCTGGCGGGTGGTAGGGGGGGCGGAGGAGAGAAGCGAAGGATTTCACACACAACGCTTTGTCTTGTGTTATTTTCTTCATGCTTTTATGGGCTTTCATATGCTTTTGCCATGATTAATTTATTTGCACATGGTTGTTCAATTCTAGCTTGAAAGGTAGGTGAGTGGTAAGAGATTTCTCCTCGTACCAAGATCTCCTCAACGGCGCTACTCCCTACTATACAACATACAGACCAATCCTACTTGCTATTGGCGCTTGTTGTTGGTGTCTTCATTGGTGGACTCCCCCTTATGCCTAGATGCTTTGAAGAAGGGCCAATTTGCTACTACTGACTCTTGGAGATGTTGAAGACTGGGAAGGATTGTTGTCCTCGTACCAAGATCGTGTCAACTACCCTGCTCCCCCTATTGTACCACATGTACATCATACAAACTAGTCCTGCTGACGCCGGTTGTTGGTGTCTTCATTGGTGGACTCCCCCTTGTGCCTAGATGCTTTGAAAAAGGACCAATTTGTTGCTATTGACTATAAAATGTGGAAGCTTGATGAATAGAATCGGTTCTTCCATCAACAGAATTCAGCAATCTTTCGTGACGAAGATAACACACAAGATAGATAGATAGATATGTGCAGAAAAAAAGAGAGAGAGAGAGAGAGAGTGAGTCCGACACAGTATTGGGTCTCGAATACCCTCTATAGGGCCAATTGTGAATTGCATCAATCTTTGCAAGATCCATCCGCACTCCATCTTTGGACACAATATGCCTAAGATAATGTATCTCTGATAAGAAGAACTCACTCTTCTTTGCATTTATGAAGAGTTTATGCTTACGGAGTTCTTCAAAAACAATAGCCAAATGAGCTTTGTGCTCTTCTTCGGTCTTCGAGAAGACTAGGATGTCATCAAAGAAGACACCTGTAAATTTCCTGTACCCACGGAATATGTGATCCATCATTCCATTGAATGTAGCCGGGGCATTCGTAAGACCAAAAGGCATAACAAGATACTCATAAAGCCCAAATGCTGTCCTGAAAGCAGCTTTATGTACATCCTCAGGCACTACACGTACTTGATAACACCCGCTCTTGAGATCAATTCTGCTAAAGCATGCTGATCCATCCAACTTGTCAAGAATGTCGTCTATGCGTGGAACCGGAAACCAATTCTTAATGATAAGCTTATTCTGCTAAAGCATGCTGATCCATCCAACTTGTCAAGAATGTCGTCTATGCGTGGAACCGGAAACCAATTCTTAATGATAAGCTTATTCAAACCTCTATAATCAAGACACATACGAAAGGATCCATCCTTCTTTTGAACCAAGAGGACGGGTGAACAATATGGAGAAGAGCTTGGTTGAACCAAACCCTTCTCAAAAAACTCATTCACCTGCTTCATGATCTCTTCTTTTTGGGATCCACTTACACGATAGGCTGGCCTATTAGGTGGTGAGCTACCCGGCACAAGATCAATGCGATGATCTTCCGGTCGTACTGGTGGCAACTCATTTGGTAGCTCATCGGCAAAACAATCATTGTACTCTTGCAAGAATTTCAACCTATCATTATTAAGAGTGTTTACATGTACATTATTTTCCTCAACATGATCCCGTACAAAAATCAAGTACGCAAAAACACTCTTTTTCATTACTTTCTTAATTTGTACATGAGATACAAGGGGAATGGTATCATCCTCTTCACCAACATCAATTACATGCTCTCGGACTTTATGCATGAAGGTGATTCTGTTGGTCTTGTAAGCCTTGCACGGATCAATACGTGTATGCCAAGGCTTTCCAAGCAATACATCACAGCCATTCACAAAGGCGCCACAAGAAAATCCTCATGATCCACATAGACTTGAATGTGTATGCACAACTTGCCAATAATAGGTATAACCTGCACTTCTCTACCAACAAAGGCAGCCCCTGCTTCAATTTGAGGACCCATGTCCTCCACTTCAATACCCAAAGCAGCTACCATCTATGTAGATATAAAGTTCTCAGTTGCACAATCATCAAACATGAACAAAGGGGGCTGATCCTTAAGCTGTCCCCAAGCTTTACATACAACCTTGTCTTTGCTATCATGTGAAGTGTTGCCTTGCACATCCGGAACCATATGCACATTAGGCTTTGATGCATTTGCATTATCACGCTTCTTCTTGTTTGGGCATGCCTTTGCAATATGCTCGGTGCTACCACAAGTAAAGAATTTTCCCTCACTCATATATTGCTTTTTCTGCTCCGGAGTGAGACCATAGTCTCTCACTTTGAAGGGATGATTCTTGCTTTGGACCATTTTTATCTTGGTTTCGGTCCTTTTTAGGTGGCTGTCCATTATTTTGCAAGTTTTGGACAACCCTCTCTTTGCCTTGTAATGAGGGTTTAGCCTTATTGGATCGACTCAATTTGAGTTCCAATTGCTCGGTGGCAGTGGCGGCTGCGATTAGTTGGTGTAAGGTGTGATCAGGATACATTTGTAGTCCCGCTTTGTACAGATGTTGCAATCTCGATTGAAACCTTCTCTTCCTTTCCGCCTCGGTGACATGCATAAATGGAGACACCTCCAAAAGTACTTTCCAAAACTTTTGTACATATGCATTCACTGTTTTCCTCTCATTTTGCTTCACCCAATCCCACTTCATTGTTATCTCATTCAATGCATTGGGAGGCAAGAATTGAGCATAGAACCTATCCTTGAACTCTTCCCATGATCTAACAGGATTAGGTAAGAGCTTCTGTGTGAGCCACCAATGGGCAGCAGTGCCTTTCATGAACATGCTTACATACCGGATCATGGATTTCTGAGTGAAATCCTCATCACTGAAAGCAAATCAAACTGGGCAATAAAAGCAAGTGCCTTTGATACATCATATTCCCCATGCATGATATACGTCAAACTTCACAGATTTGTCTCCGGCTTTGAAGTCACGAGACATTGATGCATGTGCCTGCATCTCAACATGTTTTCCCCCATGTTTGTCCATTGGGACAGCCCCTATGACTGGCATCATTTTAGGAGCAAAAGGTGATACATAAGGCATAGATACATGTGCCCTGTAAGCATGAGGCATGGCTGGCCCCTCAACATGCATTGGTACATTTTCAGCCATAGCTTCTCCCTCATCACGAGCACACTCGAAGGCATGAGTGACATGAGAGATACGGAATACCTGCACCAACAGAAAATTGCAACCCATGTTGCATGTGTTGTGCATGCACATTTTCAACCGGTAATGGCATATGACATACATTTTTACCACTGCCATAAACATTGTGTCCTTCACGGGCTACATAAGGTATTTCTGCATGGCGTGAAGTCACTGATTGTCCCTCTCCCACAGCATGGAGATTCATCCTCTTAGACATAAGTTCTTGTTCGGACACCTATGGGGATTCCAAGACATGTCGGATGGTTGCCTTTTTTGCATAGGCATCCTCAGTACGAGCCAAGTATGCACGTGCTGCATCCCTCGGTTGCATGTGCAACTCTTGAGCAATCATTGCCATTGCATAATCCATATAAGATTCAGCTTTCTTGGCTTTCAAACGGTCATGTACCAATGGATCTTCGCGGCGGTAGAGATTCAATTCTTCTTCTTGTGCAATTTGCTGAATTGACAAGAGACACACAATGAGCCGGAATGGCCGGCCCCTCCCTCAAATAAAGTTTATTGATCTTGGGAGAATCAAGTACATAGTGTCATGGGCATTTCTGACTAGATTTCCATACCAATGCATATGAATACAGTATTGCAAACAAATGGTTGTCGATGTAAACTTGCAACTCACACTACCCTCTCAAGTGCCCATGTTCCCTACCATCTACTCTCTATTGTTCCACCAACACATGATAGCAACAATTTGCAAGAGAGCACGTAAGACAAGAGAACACTACACAGGGTATGTGATCTTGTAATCCGGTTCCTCCCTCTTGCTATTTGCTTCCGTATTTAAGCATAAAAGCTTACCAATTGCAAGTAGAGTCGATGATAGCGGAAGTCTTCGCGATGAAAGTCCTTGGAGTGATGAGATCTTCGATTTGTCGCATTTCTTCGCGACAAAAGTCTTCAAGAAGGGAACCCTAGGAAAGCTTCCCCTATGGTTTAACTTGAGAAAGAAGAGCTGAAATTAGGGTTTTCAGCAAAAAGACCAGAAAACCGCAATAAAGAGAGCTGTTTTGCTTAATTTCAATCATTGGGAGTGTGTAGGAGAGTGATTAGCACCCGAAAACACTCTTGGAAGCTTGGGAAACACCTTAGCAAGCTTGGATATGGAGTAGGGAAGAAAAAAGTGCAGAAAATACAGCCCAAATGCCCTCATGAAGGAGACGCCAATCTCTAGAGAGAGTAGTGAGGTGGTGAGTTGTCCAGTGTAGGTGGCAGGCAGGTGCTTTGTGGAGCAAGCTAGAGTGAACACATGGCTGGTTACTCCCTTTGTACAAAGGGGATAAGGTCTGGGCGGTGTGGACATTGGGTTTTGTCCACCTCGGGACATCAGTGTGTGTGAACACTAGGCTAGTCCTAATTTATAAGTGAGTTTTGGTCGCCCAAAACTTAATGAAGTGTGTACACACTCACTTATAAATTAATGTTAACTCTTAAGGCTAGGTTTATAACCAATACTTACCACCTGTCACATGCCACATAACCATGTCAGCAGACAGTTTCACACGCACGGTTCACAGGCGGGCGTCCCCTTACCCGGAACTACACATTGGTCAAGCAAGCTTGAAAACAGCATGCAATTTCAATTGCAAGCAAGCACATAAAGATGCTATGCAATGTAGCATTGGTATGGGCAATCCCCGTTCATGACACTATACCAAAATAGACATGCTCTAGGCAAGTAAACGAAGTACCAGACCCAATGGAACACCAATCCACCAGTCGGGCATGTACACAGAGGCACAAGTCCCAACGGAAAGCCAAGTCCACAGTATCACATGAGTGGCATCAATCCCGGCATATACAACTGCCATGGACACCAGTCCAATGTACATACATGATGAGAAAGCACGGGTGGACCAACTGGGTTTCCAAATGGTGACAATTGGCGCCCAATTGAGGCTTTCTAGTGGATCCCGAGGGGCACTCCACTTCGCTATCTTGGTTGCCAGGTTGGCATTGGAGCAACAGCTCGCCCTCTTCTTCTGAGTATTCGGAAGAAACTTTTATACTGGAGTTATACGAGGCTCTCCCTAGCAGGTAGAGTGGTGGTGGCTAACCAGGTTCTTCTTGCTACCATGTGGTACATCACTTCATGCTCGGCCTTCTCTCGGGCATGTATTGGCTAGGTATAGCGGTTGATCAAAAACTTCCTATGGACTAGCAGTGATGGGAGGCCAGCAAGGGCCAAGGTGGCATAGAGAGTGATCATTCAGCCACGTCGTAGAGGGGGGCTAGGCCTCATTGACCCCGCTATTCTGAGCCGTGCCCTGCTGGGCAAGGTGATCGTTAGAGGACTCCTTCCCGATGGTGAGCCCTGGAAGGATTTCCTCTTGGCCCAGATTTCAGCCCGCACCCCGAGTCTAGGGGACCCTTGGCCGTAGAGTACCAAATGGATTTTCACAGAGATGCGGGCCCACGGTTTTAACCTAACTTTAGAACAGATTTGCAGCCAGCTTACTTTGACCTTGGGATCACCTCAGGCTTGCCCTTAGGCACATAGCTCCGGCAGCCTCAGAGGAGCGGCTTCGGCACCCTTTGGTCTGGAACCCTTGACCAGTTTACCCAGTGGCCACATGTTGGGGGTTGACCTCATGTATCATGGGGCGCCTTGAGCATAGGACCAACCAGGTCCCTTGGAGATTGGATCGCACACAGGCAATTACCCTCGGAGTTGCAGGAGAGAGGCCTAGCAGGGGTCCGAGGTAGAGACAGGCTTAGCATTGACATAGACTCGGGTATCCCTTAGGAGTGGCTGACCCCTATCCCAAACCCGACTCCCCCAAGGTGGCTAGGTGTGTTTACCAAACATGATATTCTCGTGGCGGTCCACGGTGCAGATGAGGGTTGTGGTCTGCTCCCTTTTTTCTATTGGATCCCATGGCAGACTAGAGAGATTTGAGCTTCCCTTAGAGGATTTCAGTGGTGGCTACACCCTGCAGAGGGTGAGGGTGATTGGTTTTCGGGCACGGGAGTGGCACATAGACCCACCACCGGCCAAGGTGGCCAGGGAGAGATTCTGGCGGTTATGGATATGGGAGTGCCGACCTCTCACGTGCCTACAGTGGGACCTGCGAGAGTGGCCTTGGCATGACCCCGCGGATCGAGAGGAGACTCTGGATGCCCCCTTCTTTGCATATACAACGTGGCTAGGTTGCAGCATCCAGATGCCAGAGATTGATGGCACCCCGGCAGCAACAGCATGTTGGAAGCCATAGGGCCTCTCACAAAGTTTCCTTTCAAATTTCTGGAAGAGGCTTTGGGAAAATTTTCGGCCTAGAAAGATCACCCTCTTTCTTTGGCTAATGGCACAAAGGAGCTTGGCGGTCGGTACTTGACTGGCAGTTGGAGGTCGGCCAGCAGCTTGTCCGTGGTGTGGCCACCCTCAGGAGTCTCAGCGAAGGCTCAGTAAATTTGGGAGCGGATTCTCCGCATCTTCATTATGGACAAGGCCTTGACCTAGATCATTACATGGGGCACTGTCGCTTGGGCTACAGAGGCTGGAGTGGTCAGGGCTTATGAGGAGGATGGGGGAGGGCTAGCCCTTCAGGTCTCTCACCATCGTATTTCGGCAGTACCGGTCACAGCCCCATCTACTGACTAGTGGCAACCAAGCTCATGCCTGAGATGGGAGATTTGCAGTAGCATCGTAGCCTGGCACATTGGCGCACTAGATGCACCGAGGCCATTGAGAGTACCCACACTCCACCTGCTAAGTCCATTAGGAGCACTTGGCTCGACATCATTCACACCCTCTGCGGTCAGTGGGGAAAGTTACAGGGAGATTCTAACCGCATGCGGAAGCAGCGGGAAGCTTTCTGGAGGCTCTGGAGGCCTTGACCATTTCTCACAAATAGAGGTGGTGCCCCACTTGGCATTACCGACCACCTGTGTGGTTGTTCCCCCTCCCCTCCCCCTATATGAGAAAGCCTTCTCCTCACAGAGCGGCCAGCCGGAGAAGTGTCTCTTCCCCTTATGATCATTTGATTCCCGCCCTTATATGAGGCGAGTTTGTATCTAGCCCTTCGTGGTTGTATATAGCCCTTTGTGGTTGTCTTTCATTAACTAATAGAAGGACCTTTTTCCCACAAAAAAAAAAAAATGTTCGCTTCAAGGACTGCAAACAAGGTTCTAGTCAATAGTGACTAGAATGCTCTTCCAAACGCTACTCATAAGGAGTCCTACCAATAGCTGAAGAAAACGAATCATTCAAGACTGCTTGAACTAAAGCAAATAAGATTCCCACTTACCTTGTTGATCGTAGACATAACATTTCAACATGTCAAAGACCAAATGGCTGTAAATTTCTATCTGGTTGTCTGTCTGCGGGGGTGAAAGGCATTGGAAAAGTTCAATTTAGTACCAAAGTTATCAAACAATGCCCTCCAGAAATGGTTTGTAAACTTGGCATCACAGTCGAACACTATGGTCCTAGGAATCCCACCAATCAAATACCAATGCCGAGTGAGCAAGTGGGCAACGTCCTCGGCGGTCACATTGGCCCTACATGGAATAAGCATAATAAATTTGCTAAATCTATCAACAATAGTCAAACATTGCATGTTACACTTACCCGAACTGGGAGGAAAATTTGTCACAAAATCCATAGATATGTCTTGGAAAGATCCCTCAAGAATAGGCAGTGGTTGAAGCAACCCTGCTTTCTTCCTAGGAGACGCTTTCACTTTCTAACTAATAGGACAATGTTGCACATAGGTTAACACGTCTCGCCTCATCTTTGGCCAATAGTATTGCCTTTCTTTTTTTCTCTTTTTTTTTCTTCTTATTTTTCAACTGGCCTTAGTCCCAAGATCCTCCCATACTTACTGATTTTCCACCGCCGTAGGCGCTTAGTTCTCCACCCGTAAGCGATGCCGCCAAGAAGCATCCAGGGGGGTTTTGAACCCAGGACCTCTTGGTCATAGTATTGCCTTTCTATCTTCTCCAAAGTCGAATTCATGCCCCTGTGACCACCGGTGATGGCATCATGGGCGTCATGGAGAAGAGCTGCCTTGAATGACTTCATGACACAACGGCGGATTTTGTAGAAAAGCCAACCATCTTGTATCAAAAAGTGACATGGTCCTCTAGCGTCTAATGCATATTTGCACTCTGTAGTACTGAATTCCTCGAAATCTGCATATATGTGCTTCATATCATTAAGTCCCGTACCAATAAGGTCTAATCTAGTGATTTGAATTGTAGTCACCTCACTTTGTACATGTAGATCTTCATGCAGAAATTTCAGCTCTGCTCCTTTGCCTGCAAAATCTTCTTGCAGGCTCGAGCAGGGGGGAGGGGGGGGGGGGGGGGCGAGAGCTTCAACGAGCTTTAGTTTAAAGGTTATAAAGCCTTAATACATATTTAATACTTATGGGCACCGTCCAAAGAAAATGTCCAGTCCCTCTTTTAAAATGTGTGTGAACACATTAGCTTATAAACATTAAAGTTAACCATAGTTTATGGATTTTACATTTTAAAAGGGACAAAATGACAATACTTACCACCTGTTCATACGACACACCAACGAGTCAACAAACAGCACACACACGGTACATTGGGAGCGTCTCCGTCCAGTGTACTGGCACGACATAGCAGGCAAACACACACAAACAAATCATGCGAAAATAAGTTTATGCATGCAGTCATAAATGCATGTGCACATGTAATGGACGAAATCTCCCTTTCATGAAACTTGTACAAAAAGTTCCTATCGGGCACAAAACTGGTGCGACAGAAATATGAATGTATGTCATGGTCTTCCTATGGAGTGACAATCCCATAGGTAAGACGCCATCCTGGCCATACATGGGTGGCACCAACAGGCTCCCATCCATATAGCACGAAGCAGCTTTGGTCACAACTTCACACAGACCCCATCACACGCAAATTCCATTTTCATTGGAACACCTTGGTGGCTGACCTTAAAGCCCATTTTCTTCCACCACAGTACATGACCAATCTTGAGGATGAATTTTACAAACTCACTCAAGGTGGTTCCCTTATTTTGACCTATTCAAACAAGGTCATTACAATGGCCCAGCAGTTGGGCATATCAGAAGAAGATAAGCTCAAGCAGTTTATTCGAGGTTTAGACACTACCATCCATTAGGTACCCAATGAGGAATTTTGAGCCTCAAACTTATGCACGGGCACTGACCCTCACTCAGAATCAAGAGCTGATGCTGAACGGAGGTAAGCCCAAGCAGGTATAGTCTATCCCAAAGCCCCAATAACAGTCATCTACCCAGGGTAAGGGGACTCAGAATAGCAACGACCAAAAGGACCAAAATAAAAATTCTTCGGGTCAAGAAAGATTCTACGCCCAAGAAGACTCCTGAGGAAAAAGCTAAGGAGGGCATCACTGGAGGTTATCTCCAACCAAATGAACTGACACAGTACAGGGTAGAGAACCGTTGTTTCTTCTGTCACATTGTGGAACACAGAAAGAAAGATTGCACTAAGTCCCAAGCTGAAAAGTTTGCTAAGGTATCCACTTTCATAGTAGCAATCGTAGCATCATCATCCACACCTCCTCCATCAGCCTCAAATGCCATTCAGCTTTTACCCTCTTTGAATTCAGTGCCACCAGTGGTATTTGATGATAAGCAGGAGGGTGAGGTTGAGGGCAAGACAGGCTCTCATCCATGCCTATGGCACTACACGGGGACAACAGTTCATTGTCCTCTTTGACATGGGCAATTCTAAGGGTGCCATCTCTCCGCAGTTGGCTACCAAGATGAGTTGTACCTTGGTTCCTTATCACTTAGATGTGGACAGGTTTACCCCTGGTGTCACAAAATTCCTCACACCTTTTGCTTTCTAGTGTTCATGTGTGGCATATGGAGCCTGACATGACATACATGTATGGCTAGTGGAGCCTGACATGGCGTGTTTGTATGGCATATGGAGCCTAACATGACAGTACATGTATGGCTCATGGAGCCTGACATGGTGTACATGTATGGCTCATGGAGCTTGACATGATGTGATTCCCTAGGACTAGCTATCCTCGAGATCTTCTGTATTTATGTTCTGGCAAGGTTCCGGAAGAATCATGAGCCTAGAACATTTTATCTGATACAACTGTGCATATGGGTGTTTCTTCCAGTCTAACTGCACTAATGTGTGCATGACTTTGATTTTACCTTTGGATTCCTTGTTTTGTTTGCATGGACAATGCCTGAGATTTCTGCCTGCGTTGTCCATAGGGCCGGGAACACCTGGGCACCCTGTGGACGTGTATGTGCACACTTGTTTGGGACTAACAGGTGGTCTACATGTGTTTTGTAGGTGGTAAGTGTCCCTAAAAACTCAATTTAAAGCCTTATGATTTCACACATTAATATATATGGGTGCAGGTTCACACACACTTATAAGTGACCGGACAACTTGTAAGTAGTATACACTAGGCAAGACTTATTTAATACACGTGGCAACCAAAAGACGGGCTCTGGACAATATTTCGGCCATCTTCAAGTAGGTGCTTCCTTCTGGACCTGAAAAGCACACGTTTCATCTATTATTGGCGGAGGAGCTCTATTGTTGAGGGGAACTCAAGATTTGTTGCTTTTCTGGTGCATGGGAGTTGGTCAACTGGTTCTATAGGCTAAGAACAGCCATCTACCGCGGTAAATACCCACCAGGTGTATGGGAGATGCAGAGTTCTTTCAGGAGTACCCCCAGTTGTTGGCGGACTACTTGGAAGCCAAGAACCTGCCGCCAAGTTAAGCAGGAGGGAATGTCACGTGCACCCTGCACTGGGGTACACAATGACACACTGGCATGATCATCAGTGCAATATTTGTACAGAAGTAGAACCTTTTCTAGGATTATTTGTCGTACACCGTGACCCATTGTGAGCCCTCAGTCCAAGGATAGTCAGGCACGAGCTACCTAGGTCAGTCTCTGTGCTTTAGAGGTCAAACAGATACAGTCCTCTTAACCCACTTGGAGAAAGCATCATTCAGAAGCATGTAGTGGTCAACCTTAGCATTAGATGCATGTAGGCATTTTAGGTTCATTCACATAGAAGGAGGGCCAGCCCAAACTTGTGGGCTAGCCTTGCAAAGGCATCCAAAGCCTTTGCCATATAGTCGGCCAGCAACCGAAAAGTATTGCTACAGCCCGACCAGCATTTAATGGGCAGCCGACATGAAATACAGCACCCGACCAGCATTTAATGCTACCGATTGGTATTAATCAGTCGTGAGGGTCTTTTTCAACAGCTGACTGTTCATTTAACCAATCGTGGGTCTTTTTGCCTCAACCGACAGCCTCCTATGGGCAGCCGACTACAGTCCTGAAGAGGTATAAAAGCATAACCTCATCCCACATAAATTCATTCAAGTATATTGAGCACAGTACCTCAGTTTGCAGCATCCAAACACTCCACGCTAAGAAGAAAGATACTCTTCACATTCAGCCAGCATATGTGCAGTCCTACAGCTATCTGGACTTCCATTAGTGGCCAAGGAGAGTCTTCAGCAAGCCTCGGGATAACTAGATGCTCAGCCAACGTACGGTCTTCCTCGTCCTTGCGTTAGGCATTCATATCATTTGTACTCAGCATCGTACAGCATTTCTTCAAAGAATAATATAAGCAAATACTCCTGCTTGCAGGGAAAGAGGGGGGGGGGGGGGGGGGGGGGGGGGGGGGGGGGGGGGGCTTCAGTGGGTATTGGGACCCAATACTCTGTCGTCTTCAATATTCTCATTCTCTTGTCTCTCTTCTCTCTAAAGTTGATGCTAAAGATTCTCACCACATACAGGTATAAAGAAGGCCCTATTGTGCGTTATCACGATCAAGCTCAATGCATGTAACAATGGGATAGCCTCGGTCTCTAAATACAAAATACGTTTCGGATTGATGCAACCAAGAATAAAGGGTCATGGGGTTCGAGTTTACCGTTGTACTTACAGAAGTTCATTTTCTCAGGAGGATGACTTGAGGAAGAAGCGGGTGTCACTCTTGCATCTAAAGCCGCAAAAAATCTTTCGTGCTCCACGCGTTGTTTGGCGTTTTTTTGTGTGGCAGCACGGGATGTTGCCTCACAGTCTTCCATCAATCAAATCTCCAATGCTCACCTCTGCAACTCGAGTGCCGAACAGTTGCGGTAGTAATCCTCACTCAAGGTGGGTTACCCGAAAGAGGATCTGCTATCGGGTTTTGGGAAAGAGAGGGAGAGAGGAGTAGATGGAGAAGAAAAGACTAGAGCATGGGTTCTTTCCTCCCAGGAACAAGATCTGCACCTTTTGCTCTTCCAACTTGGTATTCTGGTTTACGAGTGCTCACATCATAGTCTAGAACATCTCGTGCACACTCATGTTTGCCGTCCCCGAACGATTGCCTGATGCTCCTTGTTCCGCATTTCTTTGTTCTCTCTCTTCGTCAAAGTTCGCCATAGTGCGAATAGTCACGTTCTTTCCAGACTGCAACAAAACCATCCACACTGTGTGTGGGAGACTTTCCATAGGCCAAAGGACAGGAGTCACATCGAAAGGGGTGGTCCTCCAGAGTCTAGAAACCAATCACACAAGCAAAAAAAAACTCTGGTTTTCTAGCTGAATCTTCCCATTTGAAGAAGCAGACTCTGATACCAATGTAACATGCGGAAGCTTGATAAATAGAATCGGTTCTTCAATGGACAGAATTCAGCAATCTTTCGTGAGGAAGATAACGCACAAGATAGATAGATATGTGCAAAAAGAGAGAGAGAGAAAGATAGAGAGTGAGTCGACACAGTATTGGGTCCTGAATTCCCTCTGTAGGGGCCCCACCATAGATGGTGTATTTGCTTTATTAGAATGATGAGAAAACAACACAAATCTGTACATATTCTGTAAATAATTTGACTCTTGACCTTCAACCTTCACCTTTGCTTTAGGATTCCCTTTGGCTGTCCTAGCCATTGGAACGCTTCAGCACTTTGTGAATTGTAAGATGCTCAAATGACTTTCTTGCCCATGCTTTTATAGGCTAATAAGATGCTGGTCGGTGGTAGCAAACAGGGGTTGGCCTGTTTTAATTGTCTTCCACGACCTGAATACTGTGCCTTTTAATAAGCGCCTTTCACACCTTGCTGTGGGCTGCCTCTTTGCAATGCTGTCAGCCTGCCTTTGAGGCTGGCCGCCTACCAGGCTGGCTGCTCATGGCTGACCGACTGGCTGGATGCCTTGCTGCCCAGGTGGCAGGCCCCTCTAGGCCTGGCCAACAGCATGCCCAGCCATCATGGCTGTTGGGCATCGGCCATGGGCCTCCATGGCCCCTTGGGTGGCCCACAAGGGTTACCCCCTTGGTAGGCAACGGTACCAAACCCTCTTCTCGGGTAGCCCAAAGGGCTGCCCCTTCTTCTACATGCAACTACATGCTCTAAATCTCAGATGCATGGTATCTGGCTACAAACCAAACACCTGGAACATCCGTCATCATTCCAAAGGGTGACTCACACTACGAACTGGCACCGCTTCATGTGCGGGACTTTAAACACCTGACCAAGACCATGTACGGGACTTGTACACCTGACCCTGGACGCTTAGAGTGGAACCCTAGCTAACTCCTCCCAGATTGGGGCTCACAAGGGACCAGTTTCCACTCCAGGTCCTACACCTACTGTACAGATATGTCCACGTGGCATCCAAGTGCGGGATGCATGTGACACTAACTCTTGGAGGTGTTGAAGACCGGGGAGGATTGTTGTCCCCTTCATTTCTCCACAATGCTGTTGCAAGGAGGTGCTACAAGCAATTAGAATGGCTGAATGCAAACCCCTTTCTTCTCCAGATTGAAGTTTTTTAAAGTGCCACATCAGCATCAATACATTTGTACTAATTATTGGGGATAAATTTACAACTAAAAACGTATGAAGCTAAGTGCTAGAATCTAACGTTTCCAGGTAGGTTAGGGGCAGCATCAGCCACAACAGAGGCTCAACTCAGCAAGGTGCTGACAACTCAATCACAAACAGTGAAACATTTGCTCAAAAAAATCTAAACAGAGTTAAGTATTGCAAATACCAAGATCAACAGAAATAAAGATCAAGAAACATTAAAATACAGTATGAATCACTTTTCTGCTAAACCTAAATCTCTCAAGATTGACCTCATGAAAGCAGCAGACGCTCTGGTCTGCCTAGATTTTACAAAGAACATTGTTTGGAGGCCTCATACTCAGGTGTATTCATACTCTCCAATGCTTTGGGGGTGGTCCAGAGTTGTAGAGCCTATGGTTGGGTAAGTGAGAGAAAGTTTACAAGAACAAGTGCAAAACAACATTAATATACATACTTGACAATGGTCTTCTGTCAGGGGTTGATTTGATCGAATAATTTGGTGTAAATCAGTGTCCATGAGCTCATAGACAATGTACACGTCATTGAAATGTGCTCTATCAGGTGGCCGAATGATGTCTCTTATAGCAACAATCTGTAAACAGACACAGAATATTGTAATACTTTTCAACTCCCTAAATGCATTTACAGAATTACCACAGCAAAACAACCCACTCCTCAACAACTAAACACACATTAGCATTCTTAAAGAATCTGTATTCCCTTTCCTCTTCTAAATCTAAAGATCAAAATAAGGTATTCTAAAAGATAACAAGAAAGCAGAAAGTCAGCTTTCTTTTTCGTTTTAGTTTTTTATTTTATTTTTATTTTACTTATTTATTTATTTATTTTTTGGGGGGAGGGGGGGGTGGGTGCGGGTTAAGAAAGATTGTATTATGTATCTATAAAAGTCCCAAAGGTTCACTAAGAATGAGTACATATGAGCCGTGAAAAGCTGGATGCCAAAAACATGCAAAAAGAAACATCTACAAAAGAAAACAGGCCCATTCTCAAATGCTGGTCCAGGAGCTAACCCCGTGGTAGGGGGAGGGTGGTTAGCCTATAGAAGGCTCTACAGATCTACCGAGCGTGGGAGGTGGCTCTGTGCCTCTCCAAGATTCCTCAAGTTGGGGCTGATGTCAAAAGTGATACAATAGTGTCCATGTAATCTCATCATGGTACAAAAGAAAACAAAGACTAGAGCTATGAGAATGGAATATCAAATCCGAGCCATATGATACAAAGTGGGACCATCATCATCGTGCAACCTAAGGAGCTAACCCCCTGGTAGGGGGAGGGGGTTAGCCTGTAGAAGGCTCTACAGATCCACCGGGCATGGGAGGTGGCTCTGTGCCTCTCCAAGATGTCCTCAAACTGGGGCTGCTATCTGTGTGGCTGGCGAGGTCCAAGGAGTCTCGGGCGTCGGGCTCACTGTAGTGTCGTGGCCCGGTCTAGAGTCACGCCAGAGTGGGGTTTGGCGGGGGGTCGGGCACTCAAGAATGTGTGGCTCGATGAGGCTGTGGGTTATGTCATCCATGGCCGGTGGGGCGTCCTCTTGTGGTCGAGAAAGAAAGAAAGAAAGAAAGATATATTAACGTCTACGAGAGGCCAAAGTCGGCCTATGAGACAAAAAATAATACAACTGTGTTCTTCTGGTCATCGGAAGAAAAGAAACAAAAGAAAAAGTGTGCATGTGTCTCGATACAACTTGTGAATCATCATGAATCGGTGGAGCCCATATACAAACAATATAAGGGGGGTGGGGATGTGGATGGAGTGCTAAGGCAAGATGCATCTCTATATGCTGAAGGGGTAGTACAAGCATGCTATGCAGATCTATGTCTAACTCCATCCAGTGCCATAAGAGGGATATAAGATATCATACATCGCCGATGCTGAGGCTGTGAATGGCATGAACATGTACCCTGAGTCTGAATGAAAGCCAGCTAGCCTCTCCTATGTCTCCATCTGGTGTCTCATTCGGATAGCTGCTATCTCTCGGTGACGGAGTCGGGGTGCTCTATGTCCAATCTGTCTAGGTCTCCTCCTGGCTCTCAATTCCTCTGCTCTCTGTGCGGTCACCCCACGTGGTACATCAACTGGCACTGGCATAGCTCTCTGGAAGAAATCTGTGAGCTGGGACTGTCTCCCACCCCTGGTGGGAGCGGGTGTCTGGAGGAGTCTCTCTCGAGAACTATGAAGCTCTAGTAGTAGTCTGCCAAGCTGTCGCTGGTCCGAGGCCTCCATCAACTGATGTAGTGAAGAGTGCTCCTCAAACAATCCTGCATATCTATCTCTGACCCCCTGGTGGGCTCTACATCTACATACAAAATGATCCTCAGTCTCCACCTCCTCGCGGCACAATCTGCATATCCGCTCAGCTTTGGGAACCCGTGCCGCTCTCCCAGCCTCTATCGCTAGCTGATGTGATGAGACTCGTAGCTGTCCACAATAGCAACGCGAGAGCTGTGTGGCATGTATACATCCATGTACCGCGGTCGATGTATAAACCCATCCCCTGAGATGCTCATAAAGTGGTCTCTGTAATACAGCATCTTCGGTGGTAGTGGGCTCTCTGGTGCTGTCCATGTCTCCTGTATGTAGTGCTGCCATATGTCCTGTCTCATCACTCTGTTCCTCTCATTGAGAGAGAGGTAACCCCGTGGAGCAAACTGATCATACTGAAAAGGTGGCAACCGCTCAATGTCTATCCCATGATGTGAGAACCACTGTAGCATCTGTGCATACCAAGATCCACTGTGTCCAGCCTCGGCCAGCTGTCTCGATGCCTCAAAAGCTCGGCGGGATAATCTCTCCGTGGGCATCTCCCTCATCCTGTATATAAAGGAGAGAGAGAGAGAGAGAGAAATGAAATGAAATGAAATGTTATATTAACATCTTCAAAAGGCTATGAGACCAAAGTTACAACCATGTGACATCTGATACACTATCTAGAAAAGAAAAGAAAGAATTGAAGGTAAGTATCTAGCCCTACAATACATCAGTAGGGAGCATCCGGAAGCAGCAACTAGGGAGAGAGGGAAGCTAATGCTACTAGTCAAAATGGGGTACATGAGTACATGGATACATGAATACATGAATATGGGGGAGTACAAAAGTGATAGTGAGTACAACAGTATATGGCTGGAGTGGTAATCATCCTAGGAGCTCTAGCATGGGTCTCTGCCGGATGGCCTAGATATCTGCCATAGTGAAATGCCTGGTCGGACGAGCCCGATGCCTCGCAATGATGCTCTGAATCCTCCGGTGTAGGCACCGTCTCCGATGTGAGGATCCGCAAACCCTCGGGCGTCTAGATCTGCCCAACTGGATAGCTCTCTCAACTAGAGTCCCACGGGGTGTTTGCTGTGGTAGGGTATCGGCTTTGTGTCCTCCTGGGTAGTCCCTCTAAAGAAGTCAGTAATCTGTCTCTGTGTGGACTCCCTGCCAGTCGGGCGTCTGCTCCTGATAATGGACTCTCTGAGCTTGTGGATCTCCAGGAGATAAAAACCCAAGCATCTCTGATCACAATAGTCCATGACTCTAGCTAGTGGTCCAAATCCCTCTCTGAAAAGGCAATGGTAGCGCCCTCGAATCTCATAGTATGCTGTGCAGCGACAGATGTAGTGCTCCTCCGTCTCTAGCTCTGTCCGACAAATCTAACAAATCCTATCCCCTAGAGGTATGCCTCTAAATCTGCCTGTCTATATCTCTAATTGATGTGAAAAGGTACAGATTTGCCCAATGGCGCACCTCAATCCATGAGACATATGGGTATCCATGTAGCTCGGTCTAAGTATAAAGCCATCCTCAGTGGTGCGGAGAAGATGGTCTCTATAGAAAGCCATCTTCGTCCCCAACTCCTGTGAGGGCTCTAGCCATGTCCTCCTAGTGTCCAACTGAATGAGGTCCTGTGTCTGATGACTCTACTAATCTCAGAATGTGTCAAGGTGAGAGAGGGTGCCTCCAGAGAGTACTGGAAGGGTGGAAGTCTGTCTAAACTGAATCCATGGAGCTCAAACCAGGATGCTATCTATCTGTCCCAATATAATCAGAGATCTCATCAATGTATAGTCCAAATAGAGTCGGAGAGAGTGGGCAGCCCTGTTTCACCCCTATAGTGGAGTGTACTGGCTGGGAGAGACCCTCTGAAGTCCACATCTGCCCAACTATTGTCTCATAAAGTGCTATAATACCCCAAATGAGCTCACATGGAACCCCCGAGTCTTGCAGCCTGCGCATCAGTCTAGCTCTGGGCACAGTGTCAAAGGCCTTGCGGAGATCCACAAAGCCACAATAGATCCTCCTCCCATGTGCTCTGCCCTCCTCAATGATAGCCATGAGGGTAAAGATATGATCCAAAGTAGAGAATCTCCTCTTGAAACCGGCCTGTCCCTGAGCTCGGACCCCTTGTCTCTCTGCCCATCTGCTCAACTCTTGCTCAAGAATAGAGGCATATAGCTTGGCCAGCGAGTGACCAATCATAATGGTGCGGTAGTTAGTCGACAGGCTCAGATCTCCAAACTTGAGTACCAGCACAATCGTGGAAGTACTCCAAGTCCCAGGAAACCCCTCACACATGGCTCTATTAAACATGAGAGCGAGCAAGTCTGCAATCATATCTCTAGCATGTATGAAATGCTTGGCTACAATGCCCTCATGATCTTGTGTCCTCCTTGTATGCAATCTCTCGATGGCCCTCCTCACCGTCTCTGCTATATGAAGAAGGTAGAAGTGGGTGGACAGGGCTCTGGAGGGTTCGGTAGTGGTGGCTGCTCTGGTACTGTGTAGAGGGAGGCTGCCCCATGTATCTGGAGAGGTAATGGCCGGAGGCGGGGGGTGCTCTCTAAGCAATCTCCAGGCCTCCCCAGAATCCTAACTTAAAAACAGCTGATACAAGTCTCTCTCCAGCCGAGTTAAGAATGCTCTCTTCTCCCGCCGAATGAGGCGTCAGAAGATGATGCATGACTGTCTATATGTAGTAACACCTGTGGCCACCTCTCTCTGTAGCCAGGCTCTGAGCTCCCTCACTCATCATACCAACTATTCTGGGGCATGCTCCCAGGACGTGGTCGTACTGTGGGCTGCGTGTGTGGGAAGGCCGTTGTTGCAGTTGTATGTAAAGCCTCTGTCAAGATCTGTGTGAGCTCTGCTAATGGCCTCTGTGGATCCTCTGAACTCAACAAGCTGTAGATCTCCGCAGCGTATACTCCATCAGTCTCTCTACAGAAGGTATATCTCGGGTGATAGGAGGACTGCCCAACCTGGCAGGTACTGTAGTGGAAATCCACCGTAAAGGAGAGAAGTGCATGATCCACCGCCGTAACTCCGATGGGCCTGGGGCCAATTGCAAAATCTTGGATACTCGGGATGAAGGCTGGCGAGGCTAAAACATAATCCACTGTGCTGGCCCCATGTCTGTGTGGGAAGCAAGTAAAGCCACTGGCAAGTGGATACCTCTCTAGGCCAATTTAAATGGCCAGCCCATGTGCAGCCCCCATCTCCAAGAGGTATCTCCCATACTCAGTACACTCCACCTCATCCTGTGATCTCTGGGTCAAACACATCTCCTCCACATCTCTCTCTCTCAACATCTCCTCCGAAGTGTCAAAGGAAGAGGTCTCGTACTGAGCCGTTCGAGCATTAAAGCCCCCAAGTATGATAACATATCCCTCCCTGGAGAACTCCCATATGTCCTCATCTAGAATCATATATGGAGATTGCCCCTTGGGCGCCGCATAATGAGATGTGCTGGGTGGAAAGTAACATATAGCAATGTATAGGGGTCTACCCTCATCTGCCCTCACTTTGACCCACATGTACCTCGCGCTCTCATCACGGCGCATAACATGGATGAGTGGCTGAAGCTCCTCTCTAAAAAGAACTGCAACTCCTCCAGATCCGCGACCACCATGCTTCGAACGGGCCTCATGTCTACAAGTCGTCTCCCATCTGTATCCCGCCACTCTTGGTAATGTGCTGCCTGGGGCCTGATGTGTCTCCGACTAGAAGATGATGTCCCCGTCTCTGAAGCTATCCTCAAAGGCCCCCACATCCAGTCTCAATGCTCCGTTGCAGTTCCATACTGCAAGTCTCAGACTGGTCCCATAGGTCTCGCACCGTCAAGTGGTGCGTCTCTCTAGTATCACCACTCTGCCTCCTTTGTAAAATGCTAGTTTCCCTTTTTCTCTGGCGGCCCTAATCTCCGGCATGCACTCCCTCATATGTGCTAGCTGTGCCAAGGTGAGGTCATCTCCTAAAAAGATGCCCGTTTAGAGAGAGAGAGAGAGAGAGAGAGAGAGAGAGAGAGAGAGAGTCTACTAAAGGCCCAATGGGCCTATCAGACCAAAGTGATACAATAATGTCCATGGCATATCTCATCATGGAACGGAATAATGTCCATGGCATCTCTCACGAGAGAGAGAGAGAAAGAAAGAAAGAGAGAGAGAGATTTCTTTACGTATACAAAAGACCCAAAGGGCCTATGAGACCAAAAGTACAACATCTCGTCAAGACTCAACACTTCAATGGTTCTGGATCACTTCGCTAGCATCACCTAGCCAAGCTAACCGTCTGTGCCCAATGCCATAAGTGGGCAAAACACACCCTGCACCTATTTGCATTCAATGGGGACATTTCTGGAGGTTAATCAAGAAGAGCCAAAGTATTGTCCACAGAGCTTCTGGACAGGCATCAGCAGAGCCTGCTGCTAGTAGCAATGCATGAACAACTTTAGCTACGTGATCCTCCCAGCATTAAAATGCAACACACACAACATACATCATTATCGTTTGGACAACACATATATAGAGCTCAACACAAGAGTAGCATAAATCCCCTCACTACTAACATAGTACAATCTTTACAAGGTTCATTTCCTTAAAACTGGCGGTATGCCTCTGCTCAACATAGTCTCCTCTCTTGAACTCAAGCAAACCCCAACCCCCCAAAAATAAACAAACCAAATTCCCCTCTTTTGACTCTTTTTGTCCCTCCTCTCTTATCCAAGTACTACCCATTGTAAAAGGTTGTTCTGCCAGCTCCGGCTCATGATGCATTATTTATCAATGAGGCCAGTTAACATCCGTTTTGGCGGTGAACTCCGGGGCCTATTTACTTGCCAACACCTCGCATGCCCGAGGGCACTGTGCTAGCAGTCAAACCCTTCTTGCTCTTGAAGACTTCAGGCTATTGCAAATCTGGATCACTTAAGTCCAGTCCCATCCTCCCTTTGCTTGAGTCAACCGCTGCATTAACACCGACAAATACATAGTCTCCTCTCTTGAACTCAAGCAAACCCCACCCCCCCCCCCAAAAAAAAAACCAATTTTCCCTCTTTTGACTCTTTTTGTCCCTCCTCTCTTATCCAAGTACTACCCATTGTAAAAGGTTGTTCTGCCGGCTCCAGCTCATGATGCAATAGTTATCACAATGAGCCCAGTTAACATCCTTTTTGGTGGTGAACTCCGGGGCCTATTCACTTGCCAAGACCACGCATGCCCAAGGGCACTGCGCTACCAGCCAAACAGTTCTTCTCGCTCTAAAGACTTCATGCTATTGCAATCCTGGATCACTCGAGTCCAGTCCCATCCTCCCTTGCTCGAGTCAACCGGTGCATTAATGCTGCCGACAGATACAAATTCTAGTTTTGTTCTTATATCGTACCTGGGTTCATATTCTCTTTGGTGTCTGTTGACTGGGTCATGTCCGAGACAGGTCTTCTCTTCTGGCCTCCTGTGCTCCACATCTATTACCTTGGCAGTTGGAAATTTAATATGTGCCCTATACATGGCTGACACAGCCATCTTGGCAGCAAGAGCTTGAGGCTCTGAATATCATGGAGCAATAGCATCATCATCATAGATTTGTTGTTCAGGCTCCTTGGTTCTTGTCTTGCTGCTAGTGCTCTATGCCCATCCATATGGAGGGCTTTCAATTGGGAGCGGTGCCCCATCACCTCCCTTGTGTCCCTTTCTGCTGTAGGTGAGTGGCACCGGTGGTGTCACCCTCTCCATGAAATTCTGCCCCCTCTCTCGGGGGAGTAAAGCTATAGGGCAACTATTTCATCCTACTGGACAGCATTTTTTGGGCCGAAAAGGCGTTTCGGGTGCATTACGACCTCCATTTTTCAGAAAGCAGGCGATTTCGAGCACTGCGGGTAAGTCATCAATTCTCTGCAGAACTCTGTTTTAAGAACTGCAAGAAGACAGATTGGTTGTGCAGACATTGTGTGTGTTGCAAGGAGGTCAATAGTTGCCACTACTGCAGGTACAGGTTCAAGCGGCGCTAGTTCAGGCTGCGCTGGCAGGAGCAGACAGCAGGCGGCTGCTGTACAGGTGCTTCAGTGCAGACCCGTACAGCTGGTACAGGCGGTGGTGCTTCACACGGCAGCAGCTGCAGGCGCAGAGACTGTACGGACAGGTACAGTAGGGTTTTACTGACCTGTACGGACAGGTACAGTCGGTTTCAATTCTGTTTAGTCCTGAACAGTAGCGAGCGGTGCATTTCCAACTGCAGGCAGTGCTTTATCAGAGCCTAGTTGGTGCATCAATCAAGTGGTTGCAGGGAGAAAAGTACAGACAGTTTCTAGCAAGTACAGACTGGTACGATCGGTCCCACGAGTGCAGAACCACGCACTGAATTGGTAAGCTCTGAACTTGTCCATCTTTCTTTCTTTCCACTGGCTTATGTCTGCTGCAGAGTTGTGTTATCTGGCCCCTTGTGAGAGGAGGGGTATGGCAGTTTGAAGGGTGGAAACAGAGACTGGACAGTGGATGTATATGTGAACTGAGTTGTGGAACCATGTTCATGGAATATGCCAGATGTGTGCTCAAGGCTGCCCGGCTGAATTGTCTTGGTTGATCAGAGGGAAGCACAGTGTGTTGCTTTTGTGGGACACAGATCTGTGTGTGAATCCTCTGTGCTAAGAGGTCTTGAGGGCTGCCAGATTGGACATACAGGTTTATTCTCTTGGCTCGCTTTGTTGTTCTCAGTTTTACATCTCATTGAATTTGAATAAAGAAATACCGAAAGGGGCGCCAAGCTTTGGGGCCAACAGGTGTCGATTTCATTTCAGTTTTGGGACATTCTAGCTCCAATTAAATTTGTTATTTATTTGGACTACAAGTGGAAGGGTGACTGCTAGTCTACCGCACTTTGGTTTCTACCAGAGGCCGGTTTCAAGGTTCCGTTGCCGAGACCCATCATCAACTTTCTTAAGGGGGTGAGCTCGTGGTTGACTCGAGGAAAGTCATCGCTGAAAAATTCAGCAACATGTCTAATACAGAAGACAAATATTTTTATAATGAAGAGGAAGAGCAAGAGACCTCTCCTGAGAGAAATGAATCTGAGGATATTCTTGCAGGAGAACAGGCTGCAGATGATGAACAATATGAGGATGTAACACAGCCAGAAGATATGCCTAGTATAGAGGAAGATGATGCTCAGTTTAAAAATCGTTTGGCCGGTGTAATGGATGTGTTTATGCAGCTCACACAAAGTGAGAAGTTTGCTGAATTTATGAGATCCCGTTCTGAGCCTGAAAAGAAGAAGAAGGTGCGTTCTAAGAACCTACCTCAGGGTCATAGTGGTGTCTTCCCACAGGATCCATCTTTTGGACAGTTTCCGAACATGCAACATGCTTTGGGTGCTAACTCACAGAGTTCCTTCTTCGGACAGCCATCTATTCCTCAGCAGTCTATGCATCCAGGTTATTTTGGTGGTGGCTCTGTGTTCCAATCCATGACTGGGGGTTATCCTCAGGGAGGCATGGGTATGCCAGGGACTTTTGGAGCAAATTTTCAGCCTGGTATGCAAGGGAATATGTATGGTGGTATGCAGTCCGGTATGCAAGGAAACATGTTTGGGGGCATGCACCCTGGAATGCAAGGAAATATGTATGGGGGCATGCAGCCCGGTATGCATAATGGTATGTTTGGAAACATGGCTGGAATGTATGGCATGCCATGTGTGGGAATTGGTAATGTTGACCCTATGATGGGCATGAATGCTAGGGGTAGCAATCTTGTGAAGCCACTTCCTTACGATAATCTAACGGCTATGGGTAAGGCGAAGGATTATAAGGAAGGGGAAGCTGCTGTGAAATTTGATACATTGAGTGGGGCCAAAGATAAGTTAAAAGCACTTACCTTTTTACAGCAGTTTGATGCTGCTTTTTCTGGTGGTAATTACACGGAGTCCTCTAAGGTGAGAAAAGCTGCGACTTTTCTCAAAGGCAATGCATTGCAGTGGTCGTCTACTCTTCTTTTGCAGGGCATAGCACCATCTACTTGGGTACAATTTAAACAGGAGGCCAGAAGATCATGCCATTGATCTAATTCCTGGTAGTAGTACACCAAATAGACCGCCGTACCGTGTTAGTGCAGCCCAACAAGAAGAAATTATGAGTGAGGTACAGGAGCTGTTGAATAAAGGGTTGATACAGCCTAGCTCATCACCCTTTTGCTCACCTGTACTCTTAGTGCAAAAGAAGGATGGTTCTTGGCGCATGTGTATTGATTACAGGGCGCTGAACAAGAATACCATCAAGAATCGATTCCCCATTCCGAGGATCGATGACATTTTGGACCGCTTACAGGGCTCCACAGTCTTTAGTCGGATTGACTTGAAAAGCAGGTATCATCAGATACGTATTAGACCCGAGGATGTGCATAAGACAGCATTTCGAACCACTTTTGGGTTGTATGAGTTTTTGGTTATGCCCTTTGGTGGTTTGACAAATGCACCTGCCACATTTAACAGAATGATGGACAGGATTTTCCGGCCTCATAGAGCGTTTGTGGGCACATTCTATTGATGATATGATTGTGCATTCACAAACTAAGGAGGAGCATAGAAGGCATTTGGCCATTGTGTTTGCAGAACTCCAGAACCATAGGCTGGTTATTAATGGCAAGAAGAGTGAGTTCTTCTTGCAAGAGATACACTTCTTGGGACATATTGTGTCTAAGCATGGAGTCCATATGGATCCATCGAAGGTGGAAGCAATTCTTAATTGGCCAGATTTGAGGACCGTGCATGATGTATGCAGCTTTTTAGGACTGTGTTCCTATTACAGGCGGTACATACGGTATTTTGCTGAAATAGCTTCGCCCCTTCATGCCTTAACAAAGAAGGCAACTCCGTTTAGATGGGCTGATCAGGAAATTACAGCCTTCAAAAAGCTTAAAGAAAAGCTTACTTCGAATCCAGTATTGGTATTACCGGACCTCCGAAAGGCTTTTGTTGTCCAGTGTGATGCATGTGGAAACAGCATTGGGGCAGTTCTCATGCAGGAAGGACATGTGATAGCCTATGAGAGTCGAATATTGCAAGATGCCGAGAAGCATTTACAGGTTTATGAGCAAGAGATGTTGGCTGTAATTCATGCTCTTTCTACTTGGAAACACTATTTGCTTGGGGCTGATTTCACTGTGCAGACAGATCATCAGACCTTGCATTATTTCCTCACGCAAACTAAGCTTTCAGAGAAGCATATGCGATGGGCAAACTAAGCTTTCAGAGAAGCATATGCGATGGGCAAACTTTTTGACTATGTTTCATTTCCAGATTGTCCATGTGGAAGGCAAAAAGAATGTTGTGGGGCAGATGCTTGGTCACGCAAGCCACAAGTCTCAACAGTTTCACTTGCTTATCATCATGAGCTTGATGAAATGAAAGAGCACTATGCCCATGATGAGGACTTGGAAAGGTTGTATGATCAGATGTCTGAGGGTCAGCGGCATGAGCACTATACTCTCAGAGATGGGTTTTTGTTGATGCATGGTAGACTGTGTGTTACCAGGCAATTGCAACTCAAGGTTATGATTGAAAGTCATGCTCCACCGTATGTCATAGAGGAATTGACGCCACCGTAAAAGCAGTGGAGACTTTCTTTTATTGGCCAACCTTGAGAAGAGATGTTGATGCTTTTGTTAGGCAATGCATCGTATATCAGAAGGTAAAGTTTGACCGTCAAAAGACACCAGGGTTATTACAGCCTTTACCTATTCCAAATAGACCATGGGAGAGCATGGCCATGGATTTTATATTTGATCTTCCACGTACACAAACGGGGAATGATGGCATTTGGACTATCATATGCAGGTTCAGTAAGCAGGCTCGTTTCATTCCCGTGCGTAAGACGATCAAAGTTGATCATATGGTGAAGTTGTTCATGGCGAACATCTTCAAGTATCATGGCTTGCCTACGTCTATCATTAGTGATCGTGATCTGAAGGAAGCTGAGAGTTAGGGTTTCATGTGGGAGACACACACATAGAGAGAAGAAGGGAGAGAGAGAGAGAGAGAGACATATGTGGAGATAAGTCAACTCATAGTATGAGTGTGTGACTCCCCTATCACACATGTATATTTGCTCTAGTACACTAGAAGTACTAAGTGTACTATGTACTATAAAACCTTATAGGCTTGTACACACTACAAGGGTGGGCATAATGCCTTTACCCCAACAACCTCCCACTTAAAGGCAAAGTGCCCTTAAATGAAGGAAAAGAAAAAATCAGCATGTACATGATAATATACAAGGCCATATCAAGGCTGAAACTGGCCTCATCCAATGCCCATCAAGTGTCTGCAATGAGCAAATCGCTCTGGAGGCAAACTCTTTGTCAACAGATTAGCCGGGTTGTCATCCGTATGAATCTTGACAAGCTGAATTTGCTTGTTCTCTATCACCTCTCTGATGAAGTGATACTTCACATCCACATGCTTCGTCTTTGCATGAAAGACAGGGTTCTTTGCCAACTGGATGGCACTCTGACTGTCACAATGCAACAATGGAATATCCCCTTTATAACCCAAATCAACCTCTAACCGAGATACCATAATGCCTCTTTGCAAGCCTCTGTGGCTACAATATACTCGGCCTCTGTAGTAGATAAGGCAGTGCACTTCTGCATCCTGGATATCCATGACACAGCACCTCCTGTGAATGTAAACACATAACCGGTAGTAGACTTCCGGTTATCTGGATGACCGGCATAATCCGAATCCGTGTAACCATGCACTAATGCATCCTGTTTGCCAAAGCATATGCACATATCCTATGTGCCCTTCAGGTATCTCATGACACCTTTCACTGCTTCCCAATGCTTCTTGCCAGGTTTGGCCATGTATCTCGAAACCACTCCCACTGCAAATGCAATGTCCGACCTTGTAGCAACCATGGCATACATGAGACTGCCACAAGCTGAAGCATACGGAATCTTGGCCAATCAGCCCTGTCACTATCCGACTGTGGGCTGTCCATAGCACTGAGTTTCACATATGGAGGCAAAGAAGTACTAGTCTTCTTCCCTCCATCCATATTGAACCTCTGCAAAACTTTGCCAATGTATTCCTTCTGAGGCAAATACAACACATGCTGATTTCTGTCCCGAAGTATCCGCATACCCAAAATGTGATTTGCATCACCTAAATCCTTCATATCAAAGGTCTGATGCAGTCTCTTCTTCAAGGCATCCATCTCTTTACGAGATTTCCCGGCAATCAACATATCATCAACATACAAGATGAGGATCAATAGACTGCCATCCAAAGCTTTCTTGGTGTATAAGGAGTGATCTATGTCACTTCTCCTGAAATCCTGGGATTTCATGAATGTATCAAATTTATGATACCATTCCCTTGGTGCCTGTTTGAGCCCATAAAGACTCTTTTTCAGCTTGCATACAAGCTTCTCCTTTCCATTCACTGCATAACCCTCTGGCTGTTGCATATATATCTCCTCATGGAGATCACCCTGAAGAAAAGCAGTCTTCACATCCATCTGAATCAAATCCAGATCATCATGAGCAACCAAAGCTAATACAGCTCTAAGTGGTCATTTTGACCACTGGAGAGAAGATCTCATCAAAGTCCACACCATATTCCTGCTTGAAGCCCTTAGCCACTAACCTGGCTTTGTATCTTGGCTTTGCATCAGGTGCAACTTTGAGCCTGTAAACCCACTTGCATGGCAAAACCTTCTTGCCTGTAGGCAAATGCACCAACTTCCATGTTTCATTTTTGTGCAGAGAATCCATCTCTGACTTCATAGCACGCTCCCAAAGAGCCTTGTCTGCTGTCTGTAAAGCCTCATTATAACATGAGGGCTCCCCACAGTCAGTGAGCATCAAGTAGTCAACCCCTGAAACAAACCTGTCAGGGGGTCTGGAGGGTCTTGTGGACCTTCGTACCCAATGACCATCATTTGCATGTTGCTGTCCAGCCTGCATATCACCTATTGGTGGCTCCTGTTCCATGCCATAAGGGTGAAAGATCATGCCCAGGATCTCCTCTAGCTGTGGGATATCCATAGGGATATCTTCTGCCATCTCTGGCTGTCCATTTGGACCATTTTCAGCACCATTTAAGGGCTGGTTTTGATGCTGTAATGGCTGATTTACAGCCCTTGGTTGTTGTCCATGATGTCCATCATCATCAAAGATGACTCTGCCAGGCTCCTGTTGCCTTGCAGGCTCCTTATACATGCATGTTTCATCAAAAATGACATCATTGCTGCGTATAATCTTTCTATTCACTAGATCCCAAAGTCTATACCCCATTTCACCTCTGTCACCATATCCTAGGAATATGCATTTGTGAGATTTAGGATCAAGTTTGGTGCGTATTTCCCTGCGTATGTGTACGTACGCAACGCAACCAAACACTCTCAAGTGCTTGTAGGACGGAGGCTTCCCTGTCCATACTTCCTCTGGCACTTTCCCACCAAGCCTCGTGTTAGGTGACCTGTTTATAAGATGAACGGCTGTCATAACAACTTCAGCCCAAAAACCATGAGGTAACGCAGCATGTGACAACATAGAACGGACCTTCTCCTGAATGGTCCTGTTCATCCTCTCTGCTGTCCCGTTTTGTGGAGGATCATAAGGAGTAGAGAGCTCCCTCTTGATGCCTTTAGCATCACAAAAGTCCTGAAACTGTTTGGACATATACTCTCCACCATTGTCGGAACGCAAAGCCTTCAGTGTTTTGCCAGTTTGATTCTCAACATGAGCAACAAACTTCTCAAACACTGAGAATGTATCACTCTTCAAACGAAGAGGATAAACCCACACCTTGCGTGTGGCGTCATCTATAAAGGACAAAATATTTTGCCCCTCCCAAAGAAAGTTGAGGCATCTCACATACATCTGTATGCACAAGCTCTAACTGAGCATCTTTCTGTCCAGGAGCTTTCTTGTGGGGGCACTGGAGTTGCCTGCCATATATACAATGCTCACCAAACTGAAAACTTGAAAACTTTAGAGAAGGCAAGTAACCCAAACGAGACAATTGCTCCATTCCTTTGACACTCATGTGTCCCAACCGGCTATGCCACATAGAGATTTCCGGCAGCTCGGTTGCATTTACATTAGCATGGTGACAAACACCAGCATGCATGAGGTAAAGAGTGTCCACCTTAGAGCCTCTGGCAACAACCAGTGAGCCCTTACTAATCTTCCACTTTCCACAATCAAATGTGGTAGCATCATCAAGCTATCCAGTAGAAAGCAGGTTCTTCTTGATCTCAGGCACATGCCTGACATCATGGAGCATAAGCTGTGAGCCATCTGAAAACACAAGCCTCACATCACCTCTGCCAAGAATCTGGCATGCATGGTTGTCACCCAAATAAACTACTCCTTCATTGCCAGTAGTATACCTGACAAACAAGTCTCTGCAACCTGTGACATGAAAGAAGGCACCTGAATCAATGATCCATGAGTGCATACCATGACCATCTCCTGCAAGGAGTGAATGGGCATCAAGTGAAGACGTGAATAGGACTTCATCCTCACTGTCACCTGCATGTGACACATTGACTTCTTCAATCTTGACTCCACTTTTGTCCTTTGGCTTTGCATCTTTGGCTTCATCTTTGTCTTTGTCTTTTCCTTTGCTCTTTTTCTTTTGATCATTCTTCCATTTGTAGCATTGCTTTTTGATATGTCCCTTCTTGCCACAATAATGGCATTCCAAGTCCTTTTTGGAGCGGGACTTGCTCCTTCCCCGTTCTTGGCTTTTACCCCTTTGCTGGGATCTCCCACGTGCATTCATTGCATTGGACTTTCCAACAGAGTTGTTCTTCCTGTTCATCTCCTCTTGAAGGAGAGCACCCTCCACATCTGCATATGACAGCATAGCATTTGAATTGCTAGTGGCTGTCCTGAATGTGTCCCAACTCTCTAGCAAAGAGCATAAGGGAAAGGTGGCTTTGATCTCATCGTCCATTGCCAACTTTTGATTGATGACCTGGCTCACAACACCATTAAACTCATTTAGATGGGCTGTCATAGACGCCCCTTCCTTCATTTGAAGACCTACGAGTTTCTTCAACCAATACACTTTGCTTGAGGCACTTTGCTAGGCATACAGATCCTGCAATCTTTGCCACATTCCCCAAGCTGTCTTCTTTTCACGTATGCTGAAAAGTAAAGAGTGTCACAGACAACATGATGGTGGATCTTGCCAGCTCATCCATATCTTCCCATTCTTCAGCAGTAAGAGAAGCGGGCATTACACCCCTTTCTTTGATGGGCTTGTGCTGCTTCTTCTGGAGCAACACATTATAGCACTGGGTTTGCCAAATGTCATAATTATGTGAGCCTTCAATCTTCTTGATGTGAAGCAATGAAGAGCTCTCACCTGTGGTTGCCATAGCAATATGCAACCTTTGTCAATGCCTGACTCCCTGCAAGATGTGCAAACACTGCACCAAAAGCACACAAAGTGCTCACAGTTGTTCTCCCAAAGTTTATCTCCCACTGCGGAAGCACAAATGCAACTCTACTCCCACTCTATGTGATAAAATCACCAAAATCTGGTTGCTGCAGATTTAGGACAGCACCTTAGATGTGCTCTGTTCCCCTTCCAAAGTACTGTACAACAGTACTAAAGTGCTCACCAATGATGTACCAAATCTGTACCGGCAAGTACAGCAACTGAAAATGAGCCTTTTCCTCACTCAAATCAATGTACAGCCATGCCAAAACATGTACAAAGTTGTACCAAATCTGTACCAACAAGTACAGTAGCAATAAATGCTCTCCTGGCTGTCCAAATGAGTGAAAATCAGACCTTGACAGTCCTCACCACTGCATACAACAGTCCCGGACAGAAATTGAGCAAAAGCCCCTTGACTGCAAGTGGATTTCTGAGGGTTCAAGGCATAAAAGTCTTCCCTGCTGCTTTGCCAAGCTCAACAAGCACAAAATCTTGAAAAGCCCCTTGATTCAAGATCAATTTCTGATCATGAATGGTACATTAATGCACATGAAGGCATCCAGAGTCTTCACAATGCTTCCCCCTGGCCACATATACATCCAATACATAAAAGCCCCTTGATTTACTGGCACATTGAGTGCTTGACTCAACACATTGCCCAAAGCATCAAATGCCAGTGCCTTCATGCAAATCAACCCAATTGGCACAAAAGCCCTTTGATTTGCACTCCAATTTCCTGCAATTTGGCCCCGAATGTGAGATTGCTCACATCATACAGCATGTATGAATGCCCAATGGCACAATTACATCAAAAGCCCCAAATTTTGACATCCAATTTCCTGCAAATTGACGCGGAATGTGACCAATGTCACCTAATTGTTGCCAATTTTGCTCAAAATCTGAGCAATTTGGACCTGTACCTGCTCAATTGATGATTGTACCTGCTCAATTGATGATTGGACATGCAAATTCCAAAATTGAAGCAAATACCTCAGGCAATTTCTGATTTATGTTGCAGAAAGGGGGTGTCAAATTTGCTGACTCGTGTAGCCGAGTTCACAGGCAGTGGTGGCGCAGTACTTGCAGCTCTTTGAGGGTTTCCTGCTCGATTGGCATCGATGACGACCTTGGTCTTGTGAAGAGGGAGCTCGAAGGAGCTGAGCTCATGCAGGAAGGCGCAATAGAGGCACTGTCGAAGGCACCTGCTCTCACCGAAGCTGGCGGGCTGCACACAGATGGTGGCGGGTTGTGCTCGCCCAACCTGGCCCGTTGTGGTGTGCCTTACTACGCCTTGCGGTGGCCATGCCTTGTTTGTTGCCGCCGCCTCCGCCTAGTGGCCAGCGCTACACGCAACGGGACCTCCACGGGAACACGTAAGCGTGCCCTTTGTTACGCCTTGGCCAGCGCTACACGTGATGGGCTGAGCGCTGCCCGCCAGTGATGGCACCACCACCGCGTACTGCAGAGTCGTTGACTCCCACGCCACCGTCAGACCCGCGAGCGGGTACTTTGCTGCCAGCGACAGGCTTACCAACACCAGACACGCCACGTGTTTATCCAGCGGCTCCAGCGAGACGATGATGTTGAAGACCCCGCCGCTCTGCTGAAGGAGAAATGGCTGCCCGCCTCCTTCTCTTTCCGCCCACCTGCCTGCGACTGGTTCAACGCAGGGACACACAGTCGCTGCACACCGCACAAACCCTAACAAACCCACTCTCTACCACAAGGATCTCCTGTAGCCAAAGCTCTGATACCAGTTGAAGGGAGCTGAGAGTTAGGGTTTCGTGTGGGAGACACACACACACAGAGAAGAAGGGAGAGAGAGAGAGAGAGAGACATATGTGGGGATAAGTCAACTCATAGTATGAATGTGTGACTCCCCTATCACACATGTATATTTGCTCTAGTACACATAGTGCACTTAGTACATTAAAAGTACTAAGTGTACTATGTACTATAAAACCTTATGGGCTTGTACACACTACAAGGATGGGCATAATGCCTTTACCCCAACATGATCCACGGATGACAAGTTTATTCTGGAGAGGGTTGTTTGACAACATGGGTACAACTCTCAAGTTTTCATCTTCATTTCATCCACAAACAGATGGTCAATCGGAAGAGGCTAACTCTACAGTGTTAGATCTTCTTAAGTGTCATGTGTCAGAGCACAAGCAACAATGGGAAAAGTATCTTCCTTTGGTGGAGTTTGCATATAACAACACTGTCCATACCTCGACGGGCAAGGTGCCTTTTGAGATTGTGGAAGGAGGGAAGAAGGTACCACCCATTTTGCACACAAAGGATAAGATTTTTGAGGCTGATCAGTATGTGGAGAGTATGGATGAAGCTTATCAGAGAGTTAAGTTGGCACTCCAGAAAACTCAGCAAAAGCAAAAGAAAGCAGCAGACCGTCACAGACATGCTTTAGAGTTTGCATTGGGTGATTGGGTTCTTTTGCGATTTGAAAAGGCTAGGCTCAAGAAGATGAAGGGTAAAGAGCACTTATTCCCTAAGTTGAGCATGCGCTATTATGGGCCTTTTCAGGTATTGGAAAAGATTGGTGAGGTGGCCTATCGCTTGAAGCTACCAGATCACTGGAGGATTCATAATGCATTTCATGTGAGTCTCCTTAGACCTTTCCGTGGGGATGTGCCTGAGGATGTATCATATGAGGCTTAGCCGGAAGTTGAGGAACTTGATGAGGTTCTTATTCCAGAGCAGATACTGGCACATAAGGAAAGAAAGGTACGAGGCAAAGTTTCCCGTCACTATCTTGTGAAGTTCAAGAACTATTCATCGATGGATGCGAAGTGGATGGAGGAAGGTGACTTAACAGATTCACCTCAGGTTTTGCAGCTTTATCTCGATGCCTTTGAGTTGGAGCCGACTCTTGTTATGGCTCGTTCCGGTTGTTGGGGTAAAGGCATTATGCCCACCCTTATAGTGTGTACAAGCCCATAAGTTATAGTACATAGTACACTTAGTACTTTTAATGTACTAAGTGCACTATGTGTACTAGTGCAATATACATGTGTGATAGGGGACTCACACACTCATATCTCATGAGTTGACTTATCCCCACAACTCTCTCTCTCTCTCTCCCTTGTTCTTCTCTGTGTATGTCTCCCACACATGAATTAACCTAACCCTAATTCCTGTTTCTCCTACACAACTAGTATCAGAGGCGCATACCCAGAAGCTCCAACTCGTTGAAGAAAGCACGGTGACCAGCATCTGTCCACTGGCGCTAGAAGGAGGTTTGCCCAGCCAAGCAGGTGTCAGAAGCTGCCATGACAGGCAGTGCAGCATAGCAACGCACACCACAGGGCAGCCATTTCTCCGTTGAACCAGTTGCATCAGCCGGGTGTGTAAAAGCATCAGGCGGGTGTGTACACGCAGGCGGAGCAGGCTGCGTACCAGAACCAGGCAGTGTACCCAGGCGAATACACAAGGCGTGAGTAAGCGAGTCAGAGGTCCAGTCGGCTGCAACGCCTACGTGGTGGTGATCCGCGTAAGTAGGCGAAACAAAAGGCGTGGTGGTCAGGCGAATACACAAGGCGTGAGTAAGCGAATCGTAGGCCCTTCGCTCCTCATCACCTTCCCCACGGCGATTCAACACCTGCCCGACTACAATGCGATTCAAATCGTAGGCCCTTCGCTCCTCGTCACCTTCCCCACGGCGATTCAACACCTGCCCGACTACAAAGGTTTACTGCAAGAGCCACAGGAAGCAGTACAAATACAGCTTCAGCACGAGTCTGTGCAGCACCAAATTCAGCACACTCCCCTTTTCCTGCAACAAAAAAATCAGAAATTACAAGGTATTCTGCTTCAATTTTTTTTTGGGATTTGCAATTGAGCAAGTACAATCATCAATTGAGCAGGTACAGGTGCCCAATTGCTCAATTTCGAACAAAATTGGCAAAATTGGGTGACATTGGTCACAATCAGGATCAATTTGCAGGACATTGGTCACAATCAGGATCAATTTGCAGGAAATTGAATGTCGAAATTTGGGGCTTTTGTTGTAATTGTGCAATTAAGCACTCATACATGCTGTATGATGTGAGAAATCGCACATTTGAGCAAAATTGCAGCAAATTGCAGTGCAAATCAAGGGGCTTTTGTGCCGATTTGGTTGATTTGCATGCAGGCAATCGCATTTGATGCTGTGGATAATGTGTTGATGCCTTACAAGCACTCAATGTGCCTGTAAATCAAGGGGGTTTCATGTATTTGATGTATATGTGGCCAGGGGGAAGCATCGTGAACACTTTGGATGCCTTCATGTGCGTCAATGTACCATGTATGATCAGAAATTGATCTTAAATCAAGGGGCTTTTCAAGTTCGTATGCTTGTTGAGCTTGGCAAAGCAGCAGGCAAGACATTTATGCCTTGAATCCTCAAAAATCAGCTTGCAGTCAAGGGGCTTTTGCCCAATTTCTGTTCGGGACTGTTGTATGCAGTGTACGGGACTGTAAAAGTCTGATTTTCACTCATTTGGACAGCCAGGAGAGCATTTATTGCTACTATACCTGCTGGTACAGATTTGGCACAGCTTTGTGCAAGTTTTGGCATGGCTGTACACTGTTTTGAGTGACCAAAAGGCTCAATTTCAGCTGCTGTACTTGCTGGTACAGGTTTGGTACATCATTGGTGAGCACTTGGTACTGCTGGGGAAGGAGCAAGTCTCGCTCCAAAAAGGATTTGGAATGCCATTATTGTGGCAAGAAGGGACACATTAAAAAGCAATGCTACAAATGGAAAAATGATCAAAAGGAAAAGGGAAAAGGCAAAGACAAAGACAAAGATGAAGCCAAAGATGTAAAGCCAAAGGGCAAAAGTGGAGTCAAGATTGAAGAAATCAATGTGTCACATGCAGGTGGCAGTGAGGATGAGGTCCTATTTATGTCTTCACTTGATGCCCATTCACTTCTTACAGGTGGTCATGGTATGCACTCATGGATCATTGATTCAGGTGCCTCCTTTCATGTCACAGGTTGCAGAGACTTGTTTGTCAGGTACACTGCTGGCAATGAAGGAGTGGTTTATTTGGGTGACAACCATGCATGCCAGATTCTTGGCAGAGGTGATGTGAGGCTTGTATTTTCAGACGGCTCACAGCTTATGCTCCATGATGTCAGTCATGTGCCTGAGATCAAGAAGAATCTGCTTTCTACTGGACAGCTTGATGATGCTGATTATGTTACCACATTTGGTAGTGGAAAGTGAAAAATTAGCAAGGGCTCACTGCTTGTTGCCAGAGGCTCTAAGGTGGACACTCTTTACTTCATGCATGCAGGTGTTTGTCACCATGCTAATGTAAATGCAACCGAGCTGCCGGAAATTTCTATGTGGCATAGCCGGTTGGGACACATGAGCGTCAAAGGAATGGAGCAATTGTCTCGTTTGGGTTACTTGCCTTCTCTAAAGTTTTCAAGTTTTCAGTTTTGTGAGCATTGTATATATGGTAGGCAACTACAGTGCCCCCACAAGAAAGCTCTTGGACAGAAAGATGCTCAGTTAGAGCTTGTGCATACAGATGTATGTGAGATGCCTCAGCTTTCTTTGGGAGGGGCAAAATATTTTGTGTCTTTCATTGATGATGCCACACGCAAGGTGTGGGTTTATCCTCTTCGTTTGAAGAGTGATACATTCTCAGTGTTTGAGAAGTTTGTTGCTCATGTTGAGAATCAAACTGGCAAAACACTGAAGGCTTTGCGTTCCGACAATGGTGGAGAGTATATGTCCAAACAGTTTCAGGACTTTTGTGATGCTAAAGGCATCAAGAGTGTCACGATTGTGACGTGTTTATGTATCAGATTCTCTCTTCATTGCTGATTACTGTTGCAGATGCAAAGAGTTACCAGCCAAAGGGAACCCCTACCCTCGATTGGTTGCGACTCTTCGTCAAAGGATGTACCTCTTCATCGAATAGCCACATCTCTTCGACGAATGGTTGTATCCCTTAGTGAATGGTTGTGCCTCTACATCGACTGGACACATCCCTTAGCCTAAAAGTTGTACCCTTTCGTCTAAGGTCATGTCCTTTCATCAAAGGACATGCCTCTTCAAATGTGTCTCTTCATCTCCTATATAAGAGACCTATTGTACTCAGTTTAATAACAAGAAGTCAATTCAATCTTGTCTCAAGTGTTCTCCTGAAGGTTCTTGTTCTAAGTTAATTACTCAAGTAGTAATTAGTACACAATATGCAGGATTAACAACATAATCCTTCACAGTGGTATCAGAGCAAAATTTTTTCCCGGGCCTACGGTTGTGAGCCTCTCACCCTCTCCGCTCTACTCTCCTCTCGGTGTTGTATGGAAGAAGCAGAGCGATGGTGGACTCGACGTGAATCCTTGCTCGCAGTAATGTAAACAAGCAGCAAACTTTTTTCCGCCCTGTGAGATGCCCAAACCCTAACCCTAAAATCAGTCCAAACCCTAATCCTAAAATCAGCCCGCCCAAACCCTAAAATTGGGTGTAGCAAGTGTTGAATGGAAGAGCAGGAGAGAATGCCCCATTTAATTCTACCCAATTTTGCCAATTTTGCTTGATTAAGCATTTTCCCAATTTTCTATTAAAAAAAAACGATGGGAAGCAGAGAAGCAGAGAAGCAAAAACTCACATCAAAGTGCTTGTAGTATGCCTGTATTCTTCTGGAGGCCCTCATCGCGTCTTTTCGGGCTGCATTTCTCTCCACGCAGGGTCGCCACCTTTCGATCCTGCCTCTTCACGTTTTCTTTTAAAAACGTGACGTTTCATATTTTTTTTTAAAAAAAACGAAACCAAAGCCTTATAACTTAAGGCTTACATTAAGCCTTTTAATATAGGTGGCTTCCACCAGCCACGTAAAGCAGCCACCCAACGGCAACTAGCGCTAGCGCACGCAAGGAAACCCGCCAGCGCAAGGAAGCCCAAGCCGCTGGCCAGCGATTATTAAAAAAAAAAAAAACAAAGGAGTACCCCACGGCCAGCGATCAGCACAATCTTTAAAAAAAAAAAAAAAACCAACGGGCGTACGCTAATGTGAACCGGCACCCCCAACCCCCCGGATGCAGCCCTCTTCATGTATGCCCCTCTTGTCTTGGCAATGACTTTCTTGGCATGTAAGGCTTCCACCAAACCCTGCAGTGCAGAATTTTGTTGCTGACCAGAAATTACAACAAGCATAAAGTGTTGAAAGTGGCCTCAAATCCTCATTTTCTTCACCGATTTTCCTTTTCGGGCATGAAATGAAGGCATTTCAACTACTCTTGAAGCCTTCTCTGGCTACTTTTTCGTCACACTTGATCCATGGTGAGCCAAAGCCTCCTCAAGCTCCCGACAAGCAACTTCTCGGCGTACAACACCCACAACAGGTTTCTTGTCCTCAGCACAGTTCTGTGGAGACCACCAGACATGAAATAACTTCGTTCGAGCCTCTGCATGCTCGTCGCAAACATTCTCAGGATTACAACAGTTATGAGAAAGATCCATCTTTGAATCACTATCAGCAGAAGCCAAAGCAGCAATATGAAGCTTTTAGAAGATCTCCCCTTGAAGAGTCATCAATCTCTTCGAAGTGGGCTCACATAGTGGCACATATTTGCGACCCTAGTCGAGTACTCGGTCGTGAATGCCGCAACGCTGGACAAGTTCCCCCTTGCGAGCCATGCCATGCTCCTCCTACTCTGGAAGCCTTAATACCCGCTGATAAAGCTGACGATTCAAGAGGTTCTGGTTCATGTGTGGCATCCCAAATGCACACAACTTCTTTGGCTGTGGTCCAGGCAAAAACAAAAGCCTTGTCACCGCCCCTGCAGAATGAAGTCTTTGTCTCTTACACAATAACCGATGCAGTTGCAATGGTGAATGAAGATTCTTCAAGTCTGAAGGCTCCAGTTCTTACCTTGAATGGTACAAAGAATAATTCTCATACAGACTCTTGCAGTATGACTTCAGTCACTGCCTCTTTGGACAATACTTGTCCTAGTCTCGATGCACTATCTTTGCAGATGAAAGAGCCTTTAAACAATACCTCTTCTTCATCTACGACAACCCTTGAAGACATCCGTGTTCCAGACAAGCCAATGGACTCCCTTTCAGATTTTCAAATGATGGTCACTAACCAAATGCAAAGTTTGGTGACACAATCCTTGATATTGGAGATTCAAGACAGTTTGCTTATGGTTTCTCTAAAGGCAGATGAAGATTCAGTCTTTTCTTGGACAAAGCTCGAAGTTACCAATGATGTTAACAAAAGAGTTCCAGATATGATTCTCATACTTTCGGTAAAGATGAGACAAGTTGCAGATACAGTTAATATTCAGTTTGGTATATGCAAGATTGTTATGGTCAACAATAATGCCATGACATGGGATCTAGCAGCTAGAGCTTTGGATGCAGAAGCAATTCAATCATTTCCCTTCTTCCAGAGTCTCAACAACTACCCCTGGATTTTATTTTAAATGGGAGGGAATGTCACGATTGTGACGTGTTTATGTATCAGATTCTCTCTTCATTGCTGATTACTGTTGCAGATGCAAAGAGTTACCAGCCAAAGGGAACCCCTACCCTCGATTGGTTGCGACTCTTCGTCAAAGGATGTACCTCTTCATCGAATAGCCACATCTCTTCGACGAATGGTTGTATCCCTTAGTGAATGGTTGTGCCTCTACATCGACTGGACACATCCCTTAGCCTAAAAGTTGTACCCTTTCGTCTAAGGTCATGTCCTTTCATCAAAGGACATGCCTCTTCAAATGTGTCTCTTCATCTCCTATATAAGAGACCTATTGTACTCAGTTTAATAACAACAAGTCAATTCAATCTTGTCTCAAGTGTTCTCCTGAAGGTTCTTGTTCTAAGTTAATTACTCAAGTAGTAATTAGTACACAATATGCAGGATTAACAACATAATCCTTCACAAAGAGGAAGCTCTCTACTCCTTATGATCCTCCACAAAACGGGACAGCAAAGAGGATGAACAGGACCATTCAGGAAAAGGTCCGTTCTATGTTGTCACATGCTGCATTACCTCATGGTTTTTGGGCTGAAGCTGTTATGACAGCCATTCACCTTATAAATAGGTCACCTAACACGAGGCTTGGTGGGAAAGTGCCAGAGGAAGTATGGACAGGGAAGCCTCCGTCATACAAGCACTTGAGAGTGTTTGGTTGCGTTGCGTACGTGCACATACGCAAGGAAATGCGCACCAAACTTGATCCTAAGTCTCACAAATGCATATTCCTAGGATATGGTGACAGAGGTGAAATGGGGTATAGACTTTGGGATCCCGTGAATAGAAAGATCATACGCAGCAATGATGTCATTTTTGATGAAACATGCATGTATAAGGAGCCTGCAAGGCAACAGGAGCCTGGCAGAGTCATCTTTGATGATGATGGACATCATGGACAACAACCAAGGGCTGTAAATCAGCCATTACAGCAGGAAAACCAGCCCTTAAATGGTGCTGAAAATGGTCCAAATGGACAGCCAGAGATGGCAGAAGATATCCCTATGGATATACCACAGTTAGAGGAGATACCGGGCATGATTTTTCAGCCTTATGGCATGGAACAGGATCCAAATGGGTGATATGCAGGCTGGACAGCAACCTGCAAATGATGGTCATTGGGTACGGAGGTCCACAAGACCCTCCAGAGCCCCTGACAGGTTTGTTCCAGGGGTTGACTACTTGATGCTTACTGATTGTGGGGAGCCCTCATGTTATAAGGAGGCTTTACAGAGGGCAGACAAGGCTCTTTGGGAGCGTGCCATGAAGTCAGAGATGGATTCTCTGCATAAAAATGGAACATGGAAGTTGGTGCATTTGCCTGCAGGCAAGAAGGTTTTGCCATGGAAGTGGGTTTACAGGCTCAAAGTTGCACCAGATGCAAAGCCAAGATACAAAGCCAGGTTAGTGGCTAAGGGCTTCAAGCAGGAATATGGTGTGGACTTTGATGAGATCTTCTCTCCAGTGGTCAAAATGACCACTTAGAGCTGTATTAGCTTTGGTTGCTCATGATGATCTGGATTTGATTCAGATGGATGTGAAGACTGCTTTTCTTCAGGGTGATCTCCATGAGGAGATATATATGCAACAGCCAGAGGGTTATGCAGTGAATGGAAAGGAGAAGCTTGTATGCAAGCTGAAAAAGAGTCTTTATGGGCTCAAACAGGCACCAAGGGAATGGTATCATAAATTTGATACATTCATGAAATCCCAGGATTTCAGGAGAAGTGACATAGATCACTCCTTATACACCAAGAAAGCTTTGGATGGCAGTCTATTGATCCTCATCTTGTATGTTGATGATATGTTGATTGCCGGGAAATCTCGTAAAGAGATGGATGCCTTGAAGAAGAGACTGCATCAGACCTTTGATATGAAGGATTTAGGTGATGCAAATCACATTTTGGGTATGCGGATACTTCGGGACAGAAATCAGCATGTGTTGTATTTGTCTCAGAAGGAATACATTGGCAAAGTCTTGCAGAGGTTCAATATCGACGGGGGGGAGAAGACTAGTACTCCTTTGCCTCCATATGTGAAACTCAGTGCTATGGACAGCCCACAGTCAGATAGAGACAGGGCTGATATGGCCAAGATTCCGTATGCTTCAGCTTGTGGCAGTCTCATGTATGCCATGGTTGCTACTAGGCCGGACATTGCATTTGCAGTGGGAGTGGTTTCTAGATACATGGCCAACCCTGGCAAGAAGCATTGGGAAGCAGTGAAAGGTGTCATGAGATACCTGAAGGGCACACAGGATATGTGCATTTGCTTTGGCAAACGGGATGCATTAGTGCATGGTTACACGGATTCGGATTATGCCGGTCATCCAGATAACCGGAAGTCTACTACCGGTTATGTATTTACATTCACAGGAGGTGCTGTGTCATGGATATCCAGGCTGCAGAAGTGCACAGCCTTATCTACTACAGAGGCCGAGTATATTGCAGCCACAGAGGCTTGCAAGGAGGCATTATGGCTATCTCGGTTAGTGGTTGATTTGGGTTATACAGGGGATATTCCATTGTTGCATTGTGACAGTCAGAGTGCCATCCAGTTGGCAAAGAATCCTGTCTTTCATGCAAAGACGAAGCATGTGGATGTGAAGTATCACTTCATCAGAGAGGTGATAGAGAACAAGCAAATTCAGCTTGTTAAGATTCACACGGATGACAACCCGGCTGATCTGTTGACAAAGAGTTTGCCTCCAGAGCGGTTTGCTCATTGCAGACACTTGATGGGCATTGGATGAGGCCAGTTTCAGCCTTGATATGGCCTTGTATATTATCATGTACATGCTGATTTTTTCTTTTCCTTTACTTAAGGGCACTTTGCCTTTAAGTGGGAGGTTGTTGGGGTAAAGGCATTATGCCCACCCTTATAGTGTGTACAAGCCCATAAGTTTAAGTACATAGTACACTTAGTACTTTTAATGTACTAAGTGCAGTATGTGTACTAGTGCAATATACATGTGTGATAGGGGAGTCACACACTCATATCTCATGAGTTGACTTATCCCCACAACTCTCTCTCTCTCTCTCTCTCCCTTGTTCTTCTCTGTGTATGTCTCCCACACATGAATTAACCTAACCCTAATTCCTGTTTCTCCTACACACCGGTTCAGCAGAGCATGGGTCTGGAGCATTGCCTGATGCTCAAGAGGGGGGTAGCACCTCCACTCCCTTGATACAGACAGGCTCAGATGACATCTAGAGGTCGCTTGGTGCAGTTTTTGTCTCACCCGAAGGTACTGATGGCTGACAGTACATCTGTTTATGGGACTTCTATGATATATGTGTACTAGTCACATGGGATGTTGTGGTTGTGTATGGTTCACAGTGGTATACAACTTGGACTACTACTACGCCATTGGTTTGCAGTGAATGTTGTTACATATGCATGGCTTAGAGAGATTGGGACGTTGATCTTGCCATATTGTATATTTCACTTTGGATATTTTGCTATATCACCAGATTGCAATCGAGACGCTTGCCATTTTAAGAGGGGGGTATGTCATGACCCTGTGAAAATGGAACAGCACAAGTGTGGGCATGGTGGTTGCTGAGCAAAATAAATATTAAATGATTCATATTTGGGGTGCCCGGACAAAGGGAATGATGTGTGGACATCTTCAGGTGTGAAGGGGGACCAAGAACATTAATATTTTTAATGTTCTAACCATGGGTGGCCCCTAGGCCTAAGGGGCCCCTAGGAACTTTAATGAATTTTAAAGTAAGGGGCCTAGGATATTTTTGGAGAGAGGGACAACTCCACTTTTGGAGTTACACGCCTCTCTCATCTCTCTCTCTCTTGCTTTTGGGAAAGCGTGCAAGAAAACTTGCGTGGAAGAGAAGAGAGCATGGTCGACTGGTTGCTGCTAGTGTTTGGCTGCGTACAGAAGTGCCCGTACAGTCGGTTGCTGCAAGTACAGGGTACGGCTGCTACAGGTACAAGTTTAGGCGGCGCTGGTTCAGGCTGCGCTGGCAGGAGCAGACAGCAGGCGGCTGCTGTACAGGTGCTGACCTGTACGGTACAGGTGGCTGCAGACCTGTACGGACAGGTACAGGCGGCAAGAAAGAACTCTGTCCAGGTGGTACAGTCGGGTACAGTGCAGACCCGTACAGCTGGTACAGGTGGTGGTGCTTCACACGGGCAGCAACTGTACGGACAGGTGCAATAGGGTTTTACTGACCTGTACGGACAGGTACAGCCAGTTTCAGTTCTGTTCAGTCCTGAACAGTAGCGAGCGGTGCATTTCCAACTGCAGGCAGTGCTTTATCAGAGCCTAGTTGGTGCATCAGTCAAGTGGTTGCAGGGAGAAAAGTACCGACAGTTTCTGGCAAGTAAAGACTGGTACGATCGGTCCCACGAGTGCAGAACCACGCACTGAATTGGTAAGCTCTAAACTTGTCCATCTTTCTTTCTTTCCACTGGCTTATGTCTGCAGAGTTGTGTTATCTGGTCCCTTGTGAGAGGAGGGGTATGGCAGTTTGAAGGGTGGAAACAGAGACTGGACAGTGGATGTATATGTGAACTGAGTTGTGGAACCATGTTCATGGAATATGCCAGATGTGTGCTCAAGGCTGCCCGGCTGAATTGTCTTGGTTGATCAGAGGGAAGCACAGTGTGTTGCTTTTGTGGGACACAGTTCTGTGTGTGAATCCTCTGTGCTAAGAGATCTTGAGGGCTGCCAAATTGGACATACAGGTTTATTCTCTTGGCTGGCTTTGTTATACTCAATTTTACATCTCATTGAATTTGAATAAAGAAATACCGAAAGGGGCGCCAAGCTTTGAGGCCAACAGGTGTCGATTTCATTTCAGTTTTGGGGCATTCTAGCTCCAATTAAATTTGATATTTATTTGGACTACAAGTGGAAGAGTGACTCACACAAAGAGCAAGAGAGAGAGAGAGAGAGAGAAAGAAAGAAAGAAAGAATGATATATTAAGCGTCTACTAAAGACCCAATGGGCCTATGAGACCAAAGTGGTACAATAATGTCCATGGCATATCTCATCATGGAATGGAAAATAAAACAGAATGAAAACATAAATATAGCTATCTCACTGGGGTGATACAAAACTGTCCATGGAAACTCGTCATGGAATACTAAGAACATAAAAACATGGGAGCAACATCAGCTCCGAGTAGATGGTATGCCACTCTCCAAAATGTCAAGCATGGGGTTGACGAGTATGGCCGAGATGTCTCCCTCAGCTATGTCACGTGGAAAGGTAGCTCGATGGCGGTGGAGCATGTCCTGGATCTGGAGCTGATGAGGTGATCGTGGCCGACGGGGGGGGTCGAGGGCGTCGGGCACGCTGGAGTGCAGAGGCTCGGTCCGAGGTAACTCCTCTCGGGCGAGGTAGGTTCAGAGCAGCTCATGGAGGGTCCACAAGATCCACTATGTCGGTGTCCTCCACCTCCTGGGTCCGGAAGAAACTGGTGATGGTTGGCTGCCGAGGGAGGGGGCAGGGTGGCTGGGGCCTGTGTCTCAAGAAGGTGTCCCTGTGTCTGCGGAGCTCAAGCATGAAGAAGCCCAGGCAACGCTGGTCCTGGAAGTCAATGATCCTGGAGAGTGGACTGAATCCCTCACAAAATAGACAGTGAAACCTCCCGCGGATCTCATAGTATGTAATGCTCCTCCGTCTCAACCTCTGTGGGGCATAGTCGGCAGATCCTCACCTCTCTAGGTGCCCGTACGAGCTTCCCGGCTCTGAAGATGCGCTCAGCTCTACCTGTCTCCACTCTGAGGCGGTGGGAAGAAACCCGTATCTGGCCAATCGCAATCCGCATGGCATGGGACATGTGAACACTCAAGTGGCCCGGCTGCTGGATGAATCCATCCTCAGTGAGTGTGAGGAAGTGGTCTCTCTAAAAGTGCATCTTCGTGGGGAGCTCCGGGGGTGTGATCCATGTGCAATGTGTGTAGAGGCTAAGAAGATCTGACCGAAACCCGGTTGGTATCCTCGTGAGACAGCCGGAAAAAAGGGGAGTCCAAACTGTACTGAAGGGGGGGTAGGCGGTCTATGCAGAGCCCATATACTGAGAACCAAGTGGAAACTAGTGCATACCATACTCCAGAGTGCCCCTCAAGTGCTAGCTGTCTGGAGGACTCCAGGGCAAGCCTCGGGTACCTGTGGGGATCCATGTGACTGATGCAATGAAGGTACATGACTGTCTGGAAGAGTGCCTCCACTACCATCGTGGCTGCAACAAACTCTGCCTGGATAATCTGGTGTGGGACTAATGGTTTGCTGCAGATCATACGGGAGAACATCATGACCTGGGGCCTCTCAACTCGCTGCCAATCCTCATCGGATATATCTAGCCCCCAAAAAGCTGCTCCATACATCAAGGCTGGTGTGACGAGGGTGTCAAAAAGCCAGCGCTTCGTCTTGGGCTCTTGGAAATGTGCCTGGAAGCACTGCCGCTCAAGTAAGCTCAAGGCTGCATATCCCCACGTCACTCTAGCATGTGTTGCGGGAAGCATGGTAAAGCGCGGGCCACTGAAAGTGACACCAAGGTAGACATAGGATGAGACAATCTCCACAGGTTCCCCTCTGGTTTTACCAAGGTTAACAGAGAGGTCCCGCTGAGTGCAAAAGTCATGTAAGGCATCCAACTGTCTCTGAAGCCCTTCGGCTGAGTCTGAGAGGAGGACGATGTCATCTGCATAAAGTAGTATGGGGATCAATATGCCTGCCAGTGTGGGACCAGCCCCGCCTAATCCATCAATGAAGCTCGAGATCTCATCAATGTAGAGGCCGAAAAGAGTGGGTGATAGAGGGCAGCCTTGTTTCACCCCAATGGTGCTGGAAATCTCTTGTGATGTACCTCCTGGGGCTCTCACTCGTCCGGTGACGGACTCATAGAGGGCGATGATGCTCCAAACCATGTCAGATGGGACTCCGATCTCCTGTAGACGGTGTAAGAGGCGGGCTTGGGGTATAGTATCAAAAGATTTGCGGAAATCCACAAAGCAGCAATAAATCCTCTGGTGTCGTGCTCTAAGAGAGAGAGAAAGAAAGAAAGAAAGAAAGATTTTATTAACGTCTTCCAAAAGACCGAACTCGGCCTATGAGACAAATCGGAGTACCTGTATGGGGTATCCTCTGTCATCCCAACAAAATGAAAAAGTACTGAACAAAAAAAGCTGAATTTGGGTGTGCAGGGGATGGAGCTCTACTACTAGGAGAATGCAAAGCTATATGCATGGAGTATACAATCATGATATGCAACCTAGCTAGCTCCATCCTGTACCATACTGGGGGTATAAAATGGTATACATCAGTGAAGGGGGTGTCCACAGCTCCCTGAAGAACATGCCTGGGTGTGCTCTGAAGCGAGCCAGTCGCTCCGCACCCTCTCTGTGAAACTGAGCTCTGATCTCTGTCATCTCTCTCTGGTATAGGCGTGGTGTCCGAAAGCCAGGTGTCCTCTGTCTCCTTCGGGCTCTAAGTGTCTCTGCTCTCTGGAGAGTAATTCCCTGCCGTGTAGGGGCTGGGAGGGGGATGGATCTCTGAAAAAATGTAGTAATCTGTGTCTGTCGGCCCCCCTCTAGAGCTGTCTGAGCCTGTAATAATGTCTCTCTGTGGCGCTGTATGTCTAGAATGTATCTCCCCAGTATGCGCTGGTCTGCTGCCTCAAAGATCTGGCGTAGGGAATGTGGCTCTCTGAATAAAATGGGATATCTCTCTCTGATGGCTGTATATGCTCTGCATCTGCATACATAATGCTCCTCACTCTCCACCTCCTCTCTGCACAATCTGCATACCCTCTCCTCTCGGGGGATCCGTGCTGCTCTGCCAGTCTCAATCTCCAATCGGTGTGATGAAACTCTGAGCTGACCAATAGCCACTCGGGAGCCGTGTGGTAAAAAACCCTCCATGTATCTAGGCCTCTCTATAAATCCATCATCAGTGATACTCATGAAGTGATCTCTGTAGTATAGCATCTTCGGTGGAAGAGGTTGTGTAGGCGATATCCATGTCTCTCGTGTATAGAGCTGCCATAGATCCTGTCTCAATACTCTGTTCCTCTCACTATGAGAGAGACGGATATGTGGTGCATCCCTGTCATACTGGAATGGTGGTAGATGATCCATGTCTAGGCCATGCTGTGAGAACCAATGTGTGACCTGTGCATACCATGATCCTCTGTCTCCTGCCTCAGCCAGCTGTCTAGATGCCTCAAAAGCTCTGTATGACAATCTGTCATGTGGCATCTCTCTGAATCTGTCTAGCAGGCATATAGTCTGAAATATGGCCTCTACCATCATAGGAGGCGCAGCAAACTCTGCTCGGATAATGTCATGAGGCACTGATGGTTTGCTGCGTATCATGCGTGCCATCATGAGGGCCTGTGGTCTCTCTATCTGTGTCCACCAATGGGTAGCAAGGCCTGGCGCCCATACCACTGCTCCATACATCAATGCCGGTGTGACTAATGTGTCAAATAGCCACCCCTTCGTCCGGGGCTCCTGAAAATGCGCCTGGTGGCACTGTCTCTCTAGCATAGCCAATGCTACATATCCCCGTGTCAATCTAGCTCTGGCTACTGAACCCATGGTGAAGCGTGTGGCTGCTGCAGAGAAGGTAACCCCTAGGTACACGTATGATGTCACCACCTCCACCTGGCATCCTGCGAGAGTGAATGTCAGCTGACTCCTGCCCTGTCTCGATGTATGAAAGACCATAACCTTGGTTTTCCCAAGGTTCACAGTAAGGCCCCTCTGTGTACAGAAATCATCGAGTGCATGTAGATGCTGCTGTAGACCACCTGGAGACTCAGACACTAATACAATATCATCAGCATAGAGCATAATATGTACTGAGGTACCTGCTAAATCAACTCCATCTCCGCCTCCCCGTGTAATGAAGTCAGCCACCTCATCAATGTATAACCCAAATAGCGTGGGGGAAAGTGGGCATCCTTGCTTCACACCAATGGTGCTAGCAATAATCTCGGACATACCTCCTGGGCATCTGACTCGCCCAAAAACCTGCTCATGAAACCGGCCTCTGATAGAAAACCAGAGTGCGGTAGGAGCGACCACCCGTCCACTTGTAGTCTAGATGATAAACAAAACACAGATTGGGGCTAGAGTGCCCAAATCTGAAAACACAACGACACCTGTTGGCCCCAAAGCTTGGTGCCCCTTGCGGTATTTCTTTATTCAATTAAAATAATATGTATGGCTGAGTACAACACAAAAACCAGCCAAGAGTTTACACCTGTAAGTCCAATCTGACTGCCCACAAATCCTTCTCAGCACAGAGGATCTATGCACACAGATCTGTGTCCTCAAGCAACACACTGTGCCTCCCTCTGATCAGCCAAGATCACAAAGCAGGCCAGCCATGGGCATACATCTGGCATAACTCAAGAGCATGATACATCTTCTCAGCTCAAACATACATGTGCTGTTCAATCCCTGTCTTAATCCCTTGTCAATCTACCATACTCCTCCTCTCACAAGGAGCCAGATAACACATACCTGTAGCAGACATCAAGCAACAGAAAGAGAGATAGATGAACAGAGTCAAGGCTTACCAAATTCAGCTCGTGAAACAACTCTGGAGGAAGCAACAGCACTAATCTGTGCCTGCAGGCACTTGAATCCACAACCCTGCTTCACACGTGTGCTTGCACTTGCCTGTATCCTCCTCCTGATGCTCACTCTTATGCTGTCCTTGAAAAGTACAGATCTGAAAATCAGGACAGTACCCGTCTGTACCGCCTCGGGATACGTGCCAGGCGTTGTACTAGCATAAACAGCCTGCTGTCCACTTCTGTACTTGCCTGAATTTGAGAAAACAGGCCTGTCCAGCACCTGTCCAGCACCTGTTAACACTTCTGCAGCAACTGTACCTTCTGTACCTTGCTGCCCGTACACTGTACGGCAGCCGTACAAGGTGTATTTGCTGGAAAACAGTCTGTACAGCCTGTACAGGGCTTCTGCGCAGAGTTTCCAGCAGCTGTCCTGTGCGCCGCCAGCAACAGAGGAGAAAGAGAGAGAGAGAGAGAGAGTGCCCAGTACTGGCCGTACAGTGCTGTACGGCTGGTTCCACTCAGAAAAACAGCAGCCAAACTGATCTTCAGCAGTCGCCTCTTCCTCCTTGAGCTTTTCCACGATTGTACACAAGCGCATGAAGGGAGCTCCACTTTTGCTACACGACTCCCCAAAAAGGGAAGAGAGAGAGTGAAGAGAGAGAAAACTCCTTTCCAATTTAATCCCTAGGGCCCCAACTTAATAAGTTCCTAGGACCACTAAGGCCTAGGGGCAAACTTCAATAAACATTCAAACTTAATGTTTTAATGTTCCCCCTTCACACCTAGGGTTGTCCACACATCTTAAACACTGTCCGGGCATCCCCCATGTGAATCATAAAATATTCTGACTCTGCAACCACCATGCCCACACTTGTCCTGCTCCATTTTCACAGGGCCATGACAGCTCATATAATGCATAGATGCCCCATGTCATATCTGCTGGTATACCAAGAGACTGCAAGCGCTGAAAGAGCCTCTCTCGTGGTACTGTGTCAAATGCCTTGCGGAAATCCACAAAGCAGCAATAGAGCTTTCTCTTCCTCACTCTGGCCTGATCAATCATACATCTCAAAGTGAATACATGGTCAGTGGTAGAGAAAGCTCTCCTGAAGCCTGCCTGCCCTGATGAGCGTAAACCTGCTCGCTCAGCATATAAGCTAAGCTCTTGCTCCAGCACTGCACCATAGAGTTTGGCCAGCACGTGGCCAACCATAACCGTCCTGTAGTTGCTCGGATCGAGCATATCCCCTGTTTTGTGAATCGGCACAATGGTGTGCATCGTCCACTCCGCAGGCAAACCCTCTGCTAGTGCCCTGTTAAACAGGTGTGCAAGAAAAGGAGCTAAAGAATCTACTGCATATATGAGATGCTCACCCTACAGGCCCATATGGTCAGCGGCCCGTCCATGCTGTAGGCGGCGGATAGCTTCCTGTACCATCAAGTGGGTAAAGAAGCTAGCTGTGGTAGGTCGAGGCTCCTGTGGCTGAGGTATAGGTGGCTGCTGTGGGGCATGGTATAGGCCCTCTGCATATGTGTGCCATGTCTGTGGGTCTGCAATAGGTGTCGGGATCCGGGGCTCTCTGAAGTGCCGCCATGAGACAGGGCTATCTCTACTCATGAAGAAATGAAAGATCTCTAGCTCCTGTATCTCTGCGAAGGCCCGCCTTTTGCGGCGAGTAAGTCTCCTCATCTCTCTCCTCGACTCCTGCTCTGTGATGGCTCCCAAGGCTCTCTGTATGCGGAGCCGTGAGTATAGGGCTCTGCACTCGTCATCATACCATCTGTTCTGGGGCATAGTCCCAGGTCTCGCAGGCTCTCCTGAGTGTACACGATGTGGGAAGCTCTGTAATGCAGCCGTGTGTAGGAGTGATGCCAGCTGGGCTGTAATGGTATCCATAGGTGCCAGGGGATCCATGAGTAGGAGCCCATCCTCTACTCTGCCACAGAGAGAGAGAGAGAGAGAGAGAGAGAGAGAGAGAGAGAGAGCACAAGACACAAAGTGTCTGGTGATCACAAATTCAAGTTAACCCTTGCATGTGAGTCACATCCATATAATATCCAAGTACAAAGTGTGTGGTGATCACAAATTCAAGTTAACCCTTGCATGTGAGTCACATCCATATAATATCCAAGTACAAAAGTTATATGGATAGTGTCCTTTCACACTTGATATCCAAGGGGAAAAACCACGTGGGAAAAAGTGCCCTTGGTTAAGCCTTATTCACACGTAGCGCTACTATAAGTGAGCATATGAAACCGGCCTTCAGAAATCTGACGGACGGTGGAACAAACACTCGCACACAAAACACTTCATCACCCATGAGAACCTGGAAAAGGAAAACAAACAGGGGAGCTAGAGTGCTCCTGCAAATAGTACAAGGACACCGATTGGCCCCAAAACGCAGTGGCATCCCTTGCAGTATTTCTTTACTTGAACAAAATTTTAGTACAAAGTACAACTTGTCGAATCCTCTTCCAACAGGATCCCTTTTAGCTTTTCATCCAGGAGTTCCAAATAAAAACTCTCGTTATCACAGCAAAGCATTCCATAGAGAAGGCACACCTGTACGACACCTTCCTGCTTGAAAAGGTCTTCTCCATCTCAACCATGGATCCCACGAACCCTTTCCCAGACGGCAGTAGGACTGTACCAAACCATATGTCCTTCCTACAGTCACAGCTTGCGTGTAACCTCTAGAAAACTAGAACCTGTTCACATGAATCCAGAGACATGCTTTCCACACGAAACCAAAGACCTGTATCTGATAAACCATAGACCTGTGTCCATAAACCATAGTCCTGTATCCTCAATACCAGAGTCTTGTTTCTTCTCGAAAGACCAATGTCCTGTTTTCATGACAGATAAATCCACATATGCACCATCCAATCACGATGCCAAAAACCCATAGATCCGCTTCCATCATGCTGGTCTAAGCCTGTCCACTCTGACTGTGGAGATGCCTCAGTGATGCATCCTCAGGCACATCCCCACGGAAAGGTCTAAGAAGACTCACGTGAAAAGCATTGTGAATCCTCCAGTGATCTGGTAACTTCAAACGATAGGTTACCTCACCAATCTTTTCCAAAACCTGAAAAGGCCCATAATATCGCATGCTCAACTTAGGGAATAAGCGCTCTTTACCCTTCATCTTCTTGAGTCTAGCCTTTTCAAAGCGCAAAAGAACCCAATCACCCAATGCAAACTGTAAATCACGTCTGTGACGGTCTGCGGCTTTCTTTTGCTTCTGCTGAGTTTTCTGGAGGGCCAACTTAACTCTCCGATAAGCTTCATCCAAGCTCTCCACATACTGATCAGCCTCAAAGATCTTATCCTTTGTATGCAAAATGGGTGGAACCTTCTTCCCTCCTTCTACAATCTCAAAAGGCGCCTTGCCTGTCGAGCTATGTACAGTGTTGTTATATGCAAACTCCACCAAAGGAAGAGACTTTTCCCATTGTTGCTTATGCTCTGACACATAACACTTGAGAAGATCCAACACTGTAGAGTTAGCCTCTTCTGACTGACCATCTGTCTGTGGATGAAATGACGATGAAAACTTGAGAGTTGTACCCATGTTGTCAAACAACCCTCTCCAGAACAAACTCGTCATCCGTGGATCACGGTCACTAATGATAGACGTAGGCAAGCCATGATACTTGAAGATGTTCGCCATGAACAACTTCACCATATGATCCACTTTAATTGTCTTCCTCACGGGGATGAAATGTGCCTGCTTACTGAACCTGCATATAATAGTCCAGATGCCATCATTTCCCGTTTGTGTCCGTGGAAGATCAAATACAAAATCCATGGCAATGCTCTCCCAAGGTCTATCCGGAATAGGTAAAGGCTGTAATAACCCTGGTGTCTTCTGACGGTCAAACTTTACCTTCTGACATACGATGCATTGCCTCACAAAGGCATCAACATCTCTTCTCAAGGTTGGCCAATAAAAGAAAGTCTCCACTGCTTTGACCGTGGCGTCAATACCTCTATGACCTGCATACGGTGGAGCATGACTTTCAATCATAACCTTGAGTCGCAATGGCCTGGTAACACACAGTCTGCCATGCATCAATAAAAACCCATCTCTGAGAGTGTAATGCTCATGCCGCTGACCCTCAGACATCTGATCATACATCTGAGAGATTGGGACGTTGATCTTGCCATATTGTATATTTCACTTTGGATATTTTGATGCATCACCAGAATGCAATCGAGGACGCTTGCCATCTTTCAAGAGGGGGGTATGTCATGGCCCTGTGAAAATGGAGCAGGACAAGTGTGGGCATGGTGGTTGCAGAGTCAGAATATTTTATGATTCACATGGGGGATGCCCGGACAGTGTTTAAGATGTGTGGACAACCCTAGGTGTGAAGGGGGAACATTAAAACATTAAGTTTGAATGTTTATTGAAGTTTGCCCCTAGGCCTTAGTGGTCCTAGGAACTTATTAAGTTGGGGCCCTAGGGATTAAATTGGAAAGGAGTTTTCTCTCTCTTCTCTCTCTCTCTTCCCTTTTTGGGGAGTCGTGTAGCAAAAGTGGAGCTCTCTTCATGCGCATGAGGAACAAGCGTGGAAAAGCTCAAGGAGGAGGAGGCGACTGCTGAAGAGAAGTTGTGCTGCTGTTTTTCTGAGTGGAACCAGCCGTACAGCACTGTACGGCCAGTACTGGACACTCTCTCTCTCTCTCTTTCTCCTCTGTTGCTGGCGGCGCACAGGACAGCTGCTGGTGGCTGCGCAGAAGCTCTGTTCAGGCTGTGTAGTGTGTTTTCCAGCAAGTACACCCTGTACGACTGCCGTACAGTGTACGGGCAGTCAGATACAGCACATACAGGTGCAGACGGCGCTTTTCTGGGTGCTGGACAGACCTGTGCATGCTGATTCAGGCTGGTACAGAAGTGGACAGCAGGCTGTTTATGCAAGTACAACGCCTGGCACGTATCCCGAGGCGATACAGACGGGTACTGTCCTGATTTTCAGATCTGTACTTTTCAAGGACAGCATAAGAGTGAGCATCAGGAGGAGGATACAGGCAAGTGCAAGCACACGTGTGAAGCAGGGTTGTGGATTCAAGTGCCTGCAGGCACAGATTAGTGCTGTTGCTTCCTCCAGAGTTGTTTCACGAGCTGAACTTGGTAAGCCTTGACTCTGTTCATCTATCTCTCTTTCTGTTGCTTGATGTCTGCTACAGGTATGTGTTATCTGGCTCCTTGTGAGAGGAGGAGTATGGCAGATTGACAAGGGATTAAGACAGGGATTGAACAGCACATGTATGTTTGAGCTGAGAAGATGTATCATGCTCTTGAGTTATGCCAGATGTATGCCCATGGCTGGCCTGCTTTGTGATCTTGGCTGATCAGCAGAGGGAGGCACAGTGTGTTGCTTGAGGACACAGATCTGTGTGCATAGATCCTCTGTGCTGAGAAGGATTTGTGGGCAGTCAGATTGGACTTACAGGTGTAAACTCTTGGCTGGTTTTTGTGTTGTACTCAGCCATACATACTATTTTAATTGAATAAAGAAATACCGCAAGGGGCGCCAAGCTTTGGGGCCAACAGGTGTCGTTGTGTTTTCAGATTTGGGCACTCTAGCCCCAATCTGTGTTTTGTTTATCATCTAGACTACAAGTGGACGGGTGATTGCTCCTACCGCACTCTGGTTTTCTATCAGAGGCCGGTTTCAAGGAACAACAGCTTTGCCTGCTTGCAACTCTCTCCAAAAAACAAGAGAAAGCTGAAGCGCAGCCCTGCAGCCTGCCTGTTTTCAAAAAAGCTCTCCTCTCTCATGCACTACCCGCCAGCCTTCCTCAGCGAAGAAGCACACCACCCAACAAGAGTTAGGCGCCTACTGTGCAGATGCAGATCTGTACGAACAGGTACATGCAGGCGGATAGGGACAGTTCTGTCCAGCAGGTACAGGCGGGTCTGAGGCTTGAGCAGCTGAATCGCTTTGGCTTGCTAAAAAGGGCAACAGGCAGGCTGTGCTTCAGAAGTTGAAGGCGCGGCTGAATATCTCCACCGGCATGCTTTTGGGAGAGTAACGGGCTGGCTGCTGTGCTGTGCTTCAGAACAGAGACACAGGCCTCTTTTCTCTCTCTCTCTCTCTCTCTCTCTCTCTCTCCCTCTGCTGAAGAGTAGACAAGGGTTGGTTTTCTCTTGACATAAAGGTGAACAAGGGCTGTTTTTCCATGAACATAGACATCATGTCGATGGCGTTCAACTGATGGAACTTTCAGCCTTTCTATGCTTTGATTCGGGACAGTTTTGGGACAGGTTATGGGCTGTTTTTGTTTGGTCGCAAATTCAGCTATGTGCTTGGGTTTTTGACTGCAAGTACAGGTCTTGTGGTTATGTTTCTTGGCATGGGAGTGATGCAAGCTCGCATGGCTGCGTGCTCATGGAGCAGATTGTTTTCTTCCTGCTAGAAAGGAACAGTGGGACCTACAGTATGGGCATCTCTATGTTGCCAGATGTTTCATGAGGGAACAGGCAACTAGATGTATGGAAACATGACAGAAGTTTCAAAGGGAAACAAGCCTAAGGGTTTCATGTGGAAACAGGTCGTAGGTTTTCTCGAAGAAACATGTTTTTGGGTTTCTCCAGGAGATAGGTCACATGCAGGCAGAAAGTACAGGAGTGGACACATGTTTGGTACAGCCTTGCTACTGACAGGACAAGGGACAGGGAATCCATGACAGAGATGGATAGTACCCTTGGATGGTAGAGAGGGTTTGTACAGGTGTGCCAACTGTATGGTATGCTATGCTGTGATGCGAGTTCTCTTTTGAGAGATAGTTTGGGAGACTGTGTTGTGATGCAGAAGCACTGGATGTGTCAGGGTGTGATGCTGTTCATAGTGTGAGAGGCTATGGATGGTTGTGGCAGCCTTGATCATGGGAGAAAGCTTATGTATGCAGACTCAATGTGAGAGAGTCTTTCGATGTGAACAATGGCTGGACTTGTTTGTGGATGCCGTGTGGATTAGAAGCCAGATGCAGGTTCTTTGCAGGCTTCAGGAGTTCTACTGGGACGGCTGAGTTCCCAGCCTTATATTGTAATCAAAGCTCTTATAATCAATTAAAGAAATACCGCAAGGGGCGCCACTGCGATTTGGGGCCAATCGGTGTCCGTGTACTATTTGCAGGAGCACTCTAGCGCCCCCTGTTTGTTTTCCTTTTCTAGGTCCTCAATGGTGTTGAAGTGTTTTATGTGCGAGTGTTTGTTTCACCGCCCTTTGCTTTCTGAAGGCCGGTTTACAAGGTTCCGTTGCTTGAAACCGGCCTCTGATAGAAAACCAGAGTGCGGTAGGAGCAATCACCCGTCCACTTGTAGTCTAGATGATAAACAAAACACAGATTGGGGCTAGAGTGCCCAAATCTGAAAACACAACGACACCTGTTGGCCCCAAAGCTTGGCGCCCCTTGCGGTATTTCTTTATTCAATTAAAATAGTATGTATGGCTGAGTACAACACAAAAACCAGCCAAGAGTTTACACCTGTAAGTCCAATCTGACTGCCCACAAATCCTTCTCAGCACAGAGGATCTATGCACACAGATCTGTGTCCTCAAGCAACACACTGTGCCTCCCTCTGATCAGCCAAGATCACAAAGCAGGCCAGCCATGGGCATACATCTGGCATAACTCAAGAGCATGATACATCTTCTCAGCTCAAACATACATGTGCTGTTCAATCCCTGTCTTAATCCCTTGTCAATCTGCCATACTCCTCCTCTCACAAGGAGCCAGATAACACATACCTGTAGCAGACATCAAGCAACAGAAAGAGAGATAGATGAACAGAGTCAAGGCTTACCAAGTTCAGCTCGTGAAACAACACTGGAGGAAGCAACAGCACTAATCTGTGCCTGCAGGCACTTGAATCCACAACCCTGCTTCACACGTGTGCTTGCACTTGCCTGTATCCTCCTCCTGATGCTCACTCTTATGCTGTCCTTGAAAAGTACAGATCTGAAAATCAGCACAGTACCCGTCTGTACCGCCTCGGGATACGTGCCAGGCGTTGTACTTGCATAAACAGCCTGCTGTCCACTTCCGTACCTGCCTGAATCAGCATACACAGGTCTGTCCAGCACTCAGAAAAACGCCGCCTGCACCTGTACGTGCTGTATCTGACTGCCCGTACACTGTACGGCAGTCGTACAGTAGGGTATGGGCTGGAAAACAGACTGTACAGCCTGTACAAAGCTTCTGCGCAGCCACCAGCAGCTGTCCTGTGCGCCGCCAGCAACAGAGGAGAAAGAGAGAGAGAGAGAGAGTGCCCAGTTCTGGCCGTACAGTGCTGTACGGCTGGTTCCACTCAGAAAAACAGCTACAGCCACAGCAAAACAGCCGCCTTCTCCTTTCTCTTGAGCTTTTCCACGATTGTACACAAGCGCATGAAGGGAGCTCCACTTTTGCTACACGACTCCCCAAAAAGGGAAGAGAGAGAGTGAAGAGAGAGAAAACTCCTTTCCAATTTAATCCCTAGGGCCCCAACTTAATAAGTTCCTAGGACCACTAAGGCCTAGGGGCAAACTTCAATAAACATTCAAACTTAATGTTTAAATGTTCCCCCTTCACACCTAGGGTTGTCCACACATCTTAAACACTGTCCGGGCATCCCCCATGTGAATCATAAAATATTCTGACTCTGCAACCACCATGCCCACACTTGTCCTGCTCCATTTTCACAGGGCCATGACATACCCCCCTCTTGAAAGATGGCAAGCGTCCTCGATTGCATTCTGGTGATGCATCAAAATATCCAAAGTGAAATATACAATATGGCAAGATCAGCGTCCCAATCTCTCTGAGCCATACACATGTATCAATATTCACTGCAAACCAATGGCATAGTAGTAGTCCAAGTTGTATACCACTGTGAACCATACATATCCACAAAAATCTCCATGTGACTAGTACACATATATCATAGAAGTCCCATAAACAGATGTACTGTCAGCCTCAGTACCTTCGGATGAGATAAAATCTACACCAAGCAACCTCTAGATGTCATCTGAGCCTGTCTGTATCAAGGGAGTGGAGGTGCTACCCCCCTCTTGAGCATCAGGTAATGCTCCAGACCCATGCCATTGGATCCTGGTACCATTGAGAATACATTGGGAAATACTCTGCAATTTGTCATGTGCTGCATGTATGTTGGTATGATACATCAAGTGCTTTATTATGTTCATGGGTGTAACTCCTGCGGGATGGCCATGAGACATATGTGGGAAAGTACTTGGTAGATGTAGTGATTGGATGCATTGAGTGCTTTCATATGCTCATGTGTTACCTTCAGTCGTGGGTCCTGCGGGATGCCCATGGGCGTAAGGCTTGCGAGCAGCCCTTAGACTGTTACTTTGGAGTAGGTAGAGCATTTTGAGGAGCATATTGTTTGCGAATGCATGTGTGTGTCATATGTAGAATGATGCATGGTTTTGTTTTTGGCTAACACAGTTAACGTGTTTCCATTTGGTTTTAGACTTTTGCTGTAGGTTCTGAAGGAACAAGCAAGAGGACAGTGTGGCTTATTGTGCAGGATGATTGTTCTATCATCCAGATGCATTGGAAGGCCATTGTTTTTGCCATATGGCATGTTTTTGCTCATGAGATGCTTTACTGTGCCATTGAGTGCAATCGCGGACGCTTGCCATTTTTCAAGAGGGGGGTATGTTACGACCCTGTGTTTTTCTCTGGACAAGATGCAGATGTGCACGGGGACATGGTGGACAGTGTGAAATGGCATCAGGTGGGAGTGAAGATGGAAGCCCATGTGTGGATAACCCCATGTGTGAAGGGGGGCAAAGAGACATTAATTAAAAAGGTTTTATAACCTTTGGTGGCCATAAAATTAATGTTTTAAAAGGTTTCAAAACCTTAGGAGGCCACTAAGCAATATTTAGAGGTTACACCACTTTTGGAGCCACACGACTTTCTTCTCCCTCTCTCTAGCTTTTTGGGAGTAGGCGTGCATATGGGCTGCGTGGAGAAGAGCAAGTTGGCTGCTGCAGGTTTTCTGGCTACTGGTCCTGGAACAGACCGTACAGCACTGTACGGACAGCAGGTACAGTGTACGGCTGCTGCAGGTACAGGCTGCGCAGATCAGGCTGCTACAGGTACAGGCGGCGCAGGCAGGTCAGGTGGCTGCAGTTGCACTTTCAGGCGGCGCAGGCAAGTGTACGACTGCATGCATGTGTGTACAGTTCTGTCCAGCAGGTACAGGCGGGTCTGAGGCTTGAGCAGCTGAATCGCTTTGGCTTGCTAAAAAGGGCAACAGGCAGGCTGTGCTTCAGAAGTTGAAGGCGCGGCTGAATATCTCCACCGGCATGCTTTTGGGAGAGTAACGGGCTGGCTGCTGTGCTGTGCTTCAGAACAGAGACACAGGCCTCTTTTCTCTCTCTCTCTCTCTCTCTCTCTCTCTCTCTCCCTCTGCTGAAGAGTAGACAAGGGTTGGTTTTCTCTTGACATAAAGGTGAACAAGGGCTGTTTTTCCATGAACATAGACATCATGTCGATGGCGTTCAACTGATGGAACTTTCAGCCTTTCTATGCTTTGATTCGGGACTGTTTTGGGACAGGTTATGGGCTGTTTTTGTTTGGTCGCAAATTCAGCCATGTGCTTGGGTTTTTGGCTGCAAGTACAGGTCATGTGGTTTTGTTTCTTGGCATGGGAGTGAAGCAAGCTCGCATGGCTGCGTGCTCATGGAGCAGATTGTTTTCTTCATGCTAGAAAGGAACAGTGGGAACTACAGTTAGGGGCTTCTCTATGTTGCCAGATGTTTCATGAGGGAACAGGTAACTAGATGTATGCTGTTGTTGGCGAGGAAACATGTTTTTGGGTTTCTCCAGGAGATAGGTCACATGCAGGCAGAAAGTACAGGAGTGGACACATGTTTGGTACAGCCTTGCTACTGACAGGACAAGGGACAGGGAATCCATGACAGAGATGGATAGTACCCTTGGATGGTAGAGAGGGTTTGTACAGGTGTGCCAACTGTATGGTATGCTATGCTGTGATGCGAGTTCTCTTTTGAGAGATAGTTTGGTGGGAGACTGTGTTGTGATGCAGAAGCACTGGATGTGTCAGGGTGTGATGCTGTTTATAGTGTGAGAGGCTATGGATGGTTGTGGCAGCCTTGATCATGGGAGAAAGCTTCTGTATGCAGACTCAATGTGAAGAGTCTTTTGATATGAACAATGGCTGGACTTGTTTGTGGATGCCGTGTGGACAAGAAGCCAGATGCAGGTTCTTTGCAGGCTTCAGGAGTTCTACTGGGACGGCTGAGTTCCCAGCCTTATATTGTAATCAAAGCTCTTATAATCAATTAAAGAAATACCGCAAGGGGCGCCACTGCGATTTGGGGCCAATCGGTGTCCGTGTACTATTTGCAGGAGCACTCTAGCTCCCCCTGTTTGTTTTCCTTTTCTAGGTACTCAATGGTGTTGAAGTGTTTTATGTGCGAGTGTTTGTTCCACCGCCCTTTGGTTTCTGAAGGCCGGTTTACAAGGTTCCTTGGGCAGCCCACAACAATACTTCTCTACCTGCTCAGATAATGGCACGGCACGATAAGAAGTCACTGGGAGTAGAGCTTCCCAAAACTTCTTGTTATAATCCTCCAAACTATCACACTTTGAAGCATCCAGCTTGTGCCATGCTGTCATAACATCCACCTCAAATGTAGATGTGAGCCATACGGAAGAGAAAACCTATTTGAATTGGACCCATGTGGTGGGTGCTATGCCCTGCAAAAGAAGAGTAGACCACCACTGCAAAGCATTGCCCTTGAGAAAAGTGGCAGCTTTCCTCACCTTCGAGGACTCTGTGTAATTCCCACCAGAAAAAGCAGCATCAAACTGCTGTAAAAAGGTAAGTGCCTTCAATTTATCCTTGGCCCCACTGAAAGTGTCAAACTTCACTGCAGCTCCCCCTTCCTTGTAATCCTTCGCCTTTCCCATAGGCGTTAGATTATCATATGGAGGTGGTTTCGTGAGATTGCTGCCCCCAACATCCATACCCATCATTGGGTCAACATTTCCCATTCCAACACCAGGCATACCATACATCCCAGCCATGTTTCCATACATTCCATGCTGCATACCTGGCTGCATGCCACCAAACATATTGCCTTGCATCCCAGGTTGCATGCTTCCAAACACATTTCCTTGCATACCGGACTGCATACCACCATACATATTCCGTTGCATGCCAGGCTGAAAATTGGCTCCAAAAGGCCCATACATACCCATGCCTCCCTGAGGATAACCCCCAGTCATGGATTGAAACACTGAGCCACCACCAAAATACCCTGGATGCATGTTCTGCTGAGGAATAGGTGGCTGTCCATAGAAGGAACTCTGTGGGTTAGCACCAAAAGCATGCTGCATGTTCGGAAACTGTCCAGGAGATGGATCCTGTGGAGTGGTACCACTATGACCATGAGAAAGATTCTTTGAACGAACCTTCTTCTTCTTTTTCTGGGGCTCTGTGCGGGGCTCTGAGCGAGATCTCAAAAATTCAGCAAATCTCTCACTCTGTGTGAGCTGCATAAAAGTATCCATAACACTAGCCAAGCGATCTTTGAACCGAGCGTCATCATCCTCTTTACCATGCACATCTTCTGGCTGTGTTATATCCTCATAAGGCTCAACATCTGCAGCCTGTTCTCCTGCAAAAATATCCTCAGATACATCTCTTTCAGGAGAAGACTCTTGCTCTTCTTCTTCTTGATAGAAGTACTCTTCCTCTGTATCAGACATGATTGCTGAATCAGCAATGGCTTTCTCCAAAGCAACCACGAGCTCACCCCCTTCAGAAAGTTGATGATTGGTCCCGGCAACGGAACCTTGAAACCGGCCTCTGATAGAAAACCAGAGTGCGGTAGGAGCGACCACCCGTCCACTTGTAGTCTAGATGATAAACAAAACACAGATTGGGGCTAGAGTGCCCAAATCTGAAAACACAACGACACCTGTTGGCCCCAAAGCTTGGCGCCCCTTGCGGTATTTCTTTATTCAATTAAAATAATATGTATGGCTGAGTACAACACAAAAACCAGCCAAGAGTTTACACCTGTAAGTCCAATCTGACTGCCCACAAATCCTTCTCAGCACAGAGGATCTATGCACACAGATCTGTGTCCTCAAGCAACACACTGTGCCTCCCTCTGATCAGCCAAGATCACAAAGCAGGCCAGCCATGGGCATACATCTGGCATAACTCAAGAGCATGATACATCTTCTCAGCTCAAACATACATGTGCTGTTCAATCCCTGTCTTAATCCCTTGTCAATCTGCCATACTCCTCCTCTCACAAGGAGCCAGATAACACATACCTGTAGCAGACATCAAGCAACAGAAAGAGAGATAGATGAACAGAGTCAAGGCTTACCAAATTCAGCTCGTGAAACAACTCTGGAGGAAGCAACAGCACTAATCTGTGCCTGCAGGCACTTGAATCCACAACCCTGCTTCACACGTGTGCTTGCACTTGCCTGTATCCTCCTCCTGATGCTCACTCTTATGCTGTCCTTGAAAAGTACAGATCTGAAAATCAGCACAGTACCCGTCTGTACCGCCTCGGGATACGTGCCAGGCGTTGTACTAGCATAAACAGCCTGCTGTCCACTTCTGTACTTGCCTGAATTTGAGAAAACAGGCCTGTCCAGCACCTGTCCAGCACCTGTTAACACTTCTGCAGCAACTGTACCTTCTGTACCTTGCTGCCCGTACACTGTACGGCAGCCGTACAAGGTGTATTTGCTGGAAAACAGTCTGTACAGCCTGTACAGGGCTTCTGCGCAGAGTTTCCAGCAGCTGTCCTGTGCGCCGCCAGCAACAGAGGAGAAAGAGAGAGAGAGAGAGAGAGTGCCCAGTACTGGCCGTACAGTGCTGTACGGCTGGTTCCACTCAGAAAAACAGCAGCCAAACTGATCTTCAGCAGTCGCCTCTTCCTCCTTGAGCTTTTCCACGATTGTACACAAGCGCATGAAGGGAGCTCCACTTTTGCTACACGACTCCCCAAAAAGGGAAGAGAGAGAGTGAAGAGAGAGAAAACTCCTTTCCAATTTAATCCCTAGGGCCCCAACTTAATAAGTTCCTAGGACCACTAAGGCCTAGGGGCAAACTTCAATAAACATTCAAACTTAATGTTTTAATGTTCCCCCTTCACACCTAGGGTTGTCCACACATCTTAAACACTGTCCGGGCATCCCCCATGTGAATCATAAAATATTCTGACTCTGCAACCACCATGCCCACACTTGTCCTGCTCCATTTTCACAGGGCCATGACAGCTCATATAATGCATAGATGCCCCATGTCATATCTGCTGGTATACCAAGAGACTGCAAGCGCTGAAAGAGCCTCTCTCGTGGTACTGTGTCAAATGCCTTGCGGAAATCCACAAAGCAGCAATAGAGCTTTCTCTTCCTCACTCTGGCCTGATCAATCATACATCTCAAAGTGAATACATGGTCAGTGGTAGAGAAAGCTCTCCTGAAGCCTGCCTGCCCTGATGAGCGTAAACCTGCTCGCTCAGCATATAAGCTAAGCTCTTGCTCCAGCACTGCACCATAGAGTTTGGCCAGCACGTGGCCAACCATAACCGTCCTGTAGTTGCTCGGATCGAGCATATCCCCTGTTTTGTGAATCGGCACAATGGTGTGCATCGTCCACTCCGCAGGCAAACCCTCTGCTAGTGCCCTGTTAAACAGGTGTGCAAGAAAAGGAGCTAAAGAATCTACTGCATATATGAGATGCTCACCCTACAGGCCCATATGGTCAGCGGCCCGTCCATGCTGTAGGCGGCGGATAGCTTCCTGTACCATCAAGTGGGTAAAGAAGCTAGCTGTGGTAGGTCGAGGCTCCTGTGGCTGAGGTATAGGTGGCTGCTGTGGGGCATGGTATAGGCCCTCTGCATATGTGTGCCATGTCTGTGGGTCTGCAATAGGTGTCGGGATCCGGGGCTCTCTGAAGTGCCGCCATGAGACAGGGCTATCTCTACTCATGAAGAAATGAAAGATCTCTAGCTCCTGTATCTCTGCGAAGGCCCGCCTTTTGCGGCGAGTAAGTCTCCTCATCTCTCTCCTTGACTCCTGCTCTGTGATGGCTCCCAAGGCTCTCTGTATGCGGAGCCGTGAGTATAGGGCTCTGCACTCCTCATCATACCATCTGTTCTGGGGCATAGTCCCAGGTCTCGCAGGCTCTCCTGAGTGTACACGATGTGGGAAGCTCTGTAATGCAGCCGTGTGTAGGAGTGATGCCAGCTGGGCTGTAATGGTATCCATAGGTGCCAGGGGATCCATGAGTAGGAGCCCATCCTCTACTCTGCCACAGAGAGAGAGAGAGAGAGAGAGAGAGAGAGAGAGAGAGAGCACAAGACACAAAGTGTCTGGTGATCACAAATTCAAGTTAACCCTTGCATGTGAGTCACATCCATATAATATCCAAGTACAAAGTGTGTGGTGATCACAAATTCAAGTTAACCCTTGCATGTGAGTCACATCCATATAATATCCAAGTACAAAAGTTATATGGATAGTGTCGTTTCACACTTGATATCCAAGGGGAAAAACCACGTGGGAAAAAGTACCCTTGGTTAAGCCTTATTCACACGTAGCGCTACTATAAGTGAGCATATGAAACCGGCCTTCAGAAATCTGACGGACGGTGGAACAAACACTCGCACACAAAACACTTCATCACCCATGAGAACCTGGAAAAGGAAAACAAACAGGGGAGCTAGAGTGCTCCTGCAAATAGTACAAGGACACCGATTGGCCCCAAAACGCAGTGGCATCCCTTGCAGTATTTCTTTACTTGAACAAAATTTTAGTACAAAGTACAACTTGTCGAATCCTCTTCCAACAGGATCCCTTTTAGCTTTTCATCCAGGAGTTCCAAATAAAAACTCTCGTTATCACAGCAAAGCATTCCATAGAGAAGGCACACCTGTACGACACCTTCCTGCTTGAAAAGGTCTTCTCCATCTCAACCATGGATCCCACGAACCCTTTCCCAGACGGCAGTAGGACTGTACCAAACCATATGTCCTTCCTACAGTCACAGCTTGCGTGTAACCTCTAGAAAACTAGAACCTGTTCACATGAATCCAGAGACATGCTTTCCACACGAAACCAAAGACCTGTATCTGATAAACCATAGACCTGTGTCCATAAACCATAGTCCTGTATCCTCAATACCAGAGTCTTGTTTCTTCTCGAAAGACCAATGTCCTGTTTTCATGACAGATAAATCCACATATGCACCATCCAATCACGATGCCAAAAACCCATAGATCCGCTTCCATCATGCTGGTCTAAGCCTGTCCACTCTGACTGTGGAGATGCCTCAGTGATGCGGTCTGCTCCATGTTGCAGAAAACCCGCCCGCCTGGCTGTCACATACAAGTAACTTGCTCCACGACCGCCAGCACCTGACCAGCTTCACTGCTGTGTTTCCATCCTCTGCACCGCCTTCCCACACTGGGTGTCTACCTGGCTGCCCAATTGGTTGTCCGCCTAACTGACACTTGCCTGGTTGCCCACCTATCTGGTCGCTGGTTGCTGGCAGCCCGTGCACTCAACACGTTTCGTGGCCTTTCGCTGGCAGCAACCCTCCTGGCTGTAGCCATGCGCTCAGCCCCCCTGTCTACACCCAGTAGCAGCAACAACCGATGGCGGCAGGAGCAACGCCCAATAGCAACGGCAACAACATCTGGTGGCAGCAGCGGCAGTCGCCTATGCGTAGCAGTGCTCCAAGAGATGCGCCCACGTAGACCATCCGGCCACCTTCCCTACTTGCTCGCCACCCTTCCTCTTATAAAGAAAAACAATTCGCTTTTTCTCAAAAACGCCAAAAGCAAAGGTTAAAAACGCATGCTCAAAAATAATAATAATACTTTAAGCATCAAAGGTTATTAAACCTTATAAACAATAAAATTCCCTTTTGTCCCCTTTCGCACTTGGGTTGGCCACCATTTATGAGTTTCCTTTTCATACCCAAACTTGATGCATGTTCACACTTGTCCATCCCGTGCCCGTGCCCACCTGCTTGTTGTCCAGAGGGAAAAACATAGGGTCGTAATATACCCCCCTCTTGAAAAATAGCAAGCGTCCTCGATTGCACTCAATAACACAGTAAGCATCCAATGAAGGAGTCCCCATATGACCAAAGCAATGCCCCTCCAGTGCATCTAGGTGATGAAACAATCATCCTAAACAATAAGGCCTCACTGTCACATCGAAGTGACAAATAACTCTTGCTTGTTCCTTCAGAACCTGCAGCAAAAGTCTAAAACCAAGTGGAAACACGTAACTTGTGTTAAACAAAAACAAAACCATGCATCATTCTACATATGACACATAGATGCATCCGCAAACAATATGCTACTCAAGATGCTCTACCGTTCCAAAATAACAATCTCAAGGTTGCTCGCAGGCCTTACACCCATAGATATCCCTGCAAGACCCACGACTGAAGGTACAACATGAGCATATGAAAGCACTCAATGCATCCAAACAATACATCCGCTAAGTACTTCCCACATGTCCCTCTTGATGCTTTACCCACTCTGCACATGGCCATCCTGCAGGAGGAGTCACACTCAGTGATAAACCATGAACATAATAAAGTACTTGATGTATCATACCAATATACATGCATCTCATCCCGACACATCCAGAGGATTACCCAATGTATTCCCGGTGGTACCATGATCCTATGGCACCAGAATACAAAAATACCTAAAAAAGTGTATAAATACATGCACAAATAGAGTTCAATCCATATATGAACCAAACCAACTCTAGGACTGCTCGCAAGACTTATGCCCTCCATAGAGTCTTGAAGTGTTAGCTCAGGTTGCCGCAGCCTTTGAACTCAACCAAACCATGCCATTCCAAAGGAGACTAACTCCACAAATAGCATCATCTCAATATCCAATTGACCGATCCTGTGGTCAAGAACAGCCAGAACCATATGACAAAGATCAATGTCCCAATCTTCCTCAGTCATACCTTAGTTCCTGTGATATGCAGCGGAAGTCTTTGTATCGGAAGATCCTGTCACACAAATGCTCACACCGTCTTCTGTATCCTAAGTTTCGTGAGTTTAGCAATCCACTTTAATACTTCAAACTTTAAAGAGATATGAGAAACATATATGAGAACTGTACACCAAATTGGGTCCCAAATTACCCACTGAAGGGCCCCCTATCCCGATAACGAGATAGTATTTGCTTTATTACTTTAGAGAGAATGACTGTGGACTGTAGATAAGCCAAACGCAAGATCTTGAAGGATCTGAAGCTTGGCTCAATTGTACACGGCTGTAGAAACACCTCAATGAACTGATCTCGAGCCTATGCACTCTTCCCAAGGCCATGAGGAAGGGCTGCACACCTGAGGCTGAGAAAAGAAGGCGGTGGACTCTTCTAAGCTATGTTAGAATGCTGTAAATGCTTATGAATGCTGTGTTACCTTCACCACATGGCTAGGGCAGATGTGGATGATGATTAGAAGGCTAAGAACTGCTGTAGACTGAAACGCAGATCTGTAGGCCTGATTACTGTGGAGAGACTAATGCTGGACTGAAACGCAGACTGTAGGGGCTGCTGTGCACAGGCCGGCTGCTGGATATGCAGAAAACGCAGGTGTACTTGCTGATTCAGGCCTGTACTGTTTGGCTGCGTTGAAGAACTGTGGGCGTTGCACTGAAGAACTGTGGGTGGCTGAAGGCAAAACGCAGATGCTCAGAGGGCTGGAGAAGCAAAGCTCAAGTACTCCAAGGCTGGATGAGACTAGTCTAGTGCTGAAGGCAAGGGTACTCCTAGGGCCGAGGAGGAAAGCGCTTAGCACACTGAAGACTGAATGAGAAACTAAGCCCTATGCAAGCCTATTTATACTAGACAGGGGCTGGTCAAGTTGGCTGGTCATTTATTTAATAAAGTTTATATTTATAAATGACATTAAATGCTAAATAAATACCATAAAATATGGAAAAAAAACTAGATAAATCTTTCCCTAAGGCTTCTGGGATGTTCTAAATGATGCACAGGCATATGAATGCATATTATGTAGGATGCAGAGTGCTTTCTCATGCAAACCCTAAGGCTTCTATTGACTCTACATGCATGAATGATTCTCTCCAAGTGGGTTAAGAGACTTGACTAATTGATTGACCCGTAAGGCTAAGGAATGACCTACGTAGCTCGTGCCTGACTTATCCTGGACTGAGGATGTACAATGGGGTCACGGCGTACGACAATTATCATCCTACTAGGTTCTAATAATGTACAGCCAGTTTGTCACCATGCACTGAGTGCAGAGTGCATGTGACATTCCCGCCTGCTTAGCTTGGCGGCATGTTCATGGCTTCCAAGTAGTCCGCCAACAACTGGGGGTACTCCTGGAAGAACTCCTCGTCTAGCCATACACCTTCGTGGGTACCTCGATCTCGGAATTTCGTATAGAACTGAAGTATCCGTCGACCGAAACCATGCTTCCATCGATGAAGAAGGATCTGCTCGGGCTCAATAACTTCTGCTTCGTCTACCACGTCTGGTTGCTGTTCATCTGAAACATCAAACACTTCTGGACCAACATATGGTTTTAGACAAGAAACATGGAAAACATCATGCATTGTCCAACTGGTAAGCAATTTTAGCTTCATGGAGACATCACTTAACTTTTTGACTATTGGAAAAGGACCAATACTATGGAATGAAAGCTTGGGACAATGTTTGCCCACTTGTTTCAATCTTTGTTTCATGATGCACTAAGAGACCCTATCCCCTTTCTTGAAGTGGATATCTCGTCTAAACTTACTGGCCTGTTTGTGAACTGAATAATGGCCACGCTCAAAATTGAGGGCCAAACTAGGTTGAGTACCAAACTCTGTGGAATCGAGATACTAATCTTCTAAGTCTTTTCCAGAGATGTTGAGAATGGTAGACTTCTGACTGGTTTGGACGCTGGTCTTTCTACTAAGAACATCTACTACCGGGTTATACTGACCAGGAATGCACTTGATCATTCTTCCAACTTGGTGGAAGAGCTGACCTTGTCTAGTGTGCTGACCACTCCACTGGGCACTTGGCATCGTCGGGAGCCACTTAAGTGCTTGGTGGTCTGTGGTGACTGTGAAAATGTGTCCATAAGGAATAGGTTTCAAATGCTTGAGAACTGACTGCTATTCTAGCTTGCCCATGAAAGTCTTGGAAAGACAAGAGGAAAACTTGCTATGGGATATTGGGTGGAAGATCATCCTTAAAAATATCTGAATGAGAAAGGATATCTGCCAACTGAGGGACTAAAGATGATGAGACAACGGTTATCGATGAGATAGAAGCCGTCTGAGCATAAATCAATGCTCCTTCTGCTCCCTTGTGGATAGCTTGATTGGCCTGGAGATGAGAAATCATAGGGATGCCAAGAATGCTCCTATTGCCCCGAATCATGATAGGCTTAGGAAAACCTTTAGCGATAATAAAGGTGTCCTGCCCCCAATTGGGAATAGGTTCATACACTAACGAAACCACTGGATTCCTAAGATCATGTCACATCCCAAAAGAGGAGCGACAATGAAATCTCGATGAAATGAGGCCTTTTGAACTTCAAAGGCCAATTGCTGTGCCTTTTGGGAAATGTGGGTGCGGAGACCAGGTGTGAACCCGTCTACCTCCAAATGATAGGGCACTAAGGTACAGCTCATGTTGGTAGCCAACTAGGGAGAGATGGCGTCCTCAGAACTGCCCATGTCAAAAAGGATGATGAACTGTCGGCCCTTGGCAGAGCCATAAGCCCGGATCAAGCTTTTCTGTGTGGTTGTTGCCTCACCCTCCTGCTTAGCATCAAGTACCACCGATGGCATGGAATGCATAGAAGGTAAGATCTGAACCGCATTGGTGGTAGCAGGCGGGTCTGGAGGAGCGGGGGATACTGCGACAACTGTGGCAAAAGGCTCTTTGGAGCCTTGCTCCGCTTGCCTTTTTGGACAATCCTTCTTACCATGCCCAATGGTATGACAGAAAAAACATCAGTTTTCTGACTGATACTATCTTTGCTCCTCTGGAGGAAGATAGCCTCCAGTGATGCCTGCTTGAGCCTTTTCCTCAGGGGTCTTCTTAGGCTTGGATTCCTTACCCCCCCTGAACTAGAGCTAGGACTGGTGTCTGTCTTAGTGTCTTTAGAAGACGAATTACTCTTCCCCCGTTGGGGTTTGGTACTGGACTGTGATGACTGCTTGGGCTTGCCTCCGTTCATCTTCATTTCTTCATTCCGAGCGAGAGTCAGAGCCCAGTCATATGTACTTGGTTCAAAGTTACGAACTGTGAACCGAATGTTAGAGTCCAATCCACGAATGAATTGCTACATCTTAGCCTGCGCAGAAAGCCCTAACTGCTCCGTTCTGTCTGAGTCCATAGAACTCATCTTTCAAACCGGTCATGTACTGGGGCGAGAGAAATCTGGTCTTCAGGTCATGGACAAAGATGTCCCAGTCAAAGGCTGTGACACCTATGGCCTGGTCTGTATGAATACTAGACCAATGCTGCCACCAAGTGACTGCCTCACCAGTGAGATGGGGAGCCGCTAAGTGGACTTTATCTTGTGGGTCTGTGATCCTAGCTAATGGAAAATGAGCATTAAACTGATGAATAAATTGATTAACTGATGAATAAACACACTTACCATCATACTTACTGAAGTTTGGTTGACTGCGAATGACGGTGGTGGATGCTGCTGCGGACTGCGGACTGGTGACACCTATAACTGGGGAGACTGAGGAGAGCAGCTGATACCTCAAGTGTATGGCCTCCTTTTCCCATTGGTGCTCGAGTAACATACGTTCTCGATCAAGCTCACGTTGGTGTTCTCGAGCGGCCAGTTCAGCCTCACGCCGGTCTTCGTCGGTCCTGCATTGGGCTTCCTCATAGTCCCGTCTTTCTGCTTTTCTTTCCTTCGGGCCTCATCCTCTCTCCTTGTTGTTCCGTCTGAAAGAAGAGGGAGATGTAGTCGGGTGCTGCTGGAGGTGGAGAAGGACGTGCTGTTGCTGCCACCAAGAGTTGGAGACGCTCCATGAGCAGCTGGTTCTGAGCTCTAAGAAGCGCTATGATGTCTGTTGTAGGCGGAAGAACATGGTCTCCTTCGGGGGAGACGTCTTCCGGCTGATGAATACTCTCTTCTGTAGACATGATGCTAAAGTCGGTGGTCGTGCCAGAACTCAATCTAACCATCCAAGGATGCCTCCACGCTAGGATATGATGTGTGTGGACAATCAAACCCTAAGGCTTCTACTGACTCTACATAAATAAATGATGCTCTCCAAGTGGGTTAAGGGACTTGACTGACTGACTGACCCGCTAAGGCTGAGGAATGACCTACGTAGCTCGTGTCTGACTTATCCTGGACTGAGGATGTACAATGGGGTCACGGCGTACAACAATTATCATCCTACTGGGTTCTAATAATGTACAAATGTTGCACTACTAATGATGAGCCAGTTTGTCACCATGCACTGAGTGCAGAGTGCATGTGACAGTTCCAAAGGCAAAAACCATCTATAGTTGCAATTATAGTTCATGGTGTGGCCGACTGTGAACCATACCCAACTTTACCATCTCATGTGACTAGTACACAATATCATAGAAGTCCCGTAAGCAGATGAACTGTCAACCTCAGTACCTCGGGTGAATACAAAGATGTCACCAAGCGACTTCTAGATGAAAACTCAGCCTGTCTATAACAAGGGAGTGGAGGTGCTACCCCCCTCTTGAGCATCAGGCAATGCTCTAGACCCATGCTCTGCTGAACCTGAATGAACCGTAGCAAGAGTCGGCTCCAACTCAAAGGCATCAAGATAAAGCTGCAATACCTAAGGTGAATGTGCTAAGTCACCCTCCTCCATCCACTTCGCATCCATCGGTGAATAGCTCTTTAAACTTCACAAGATAGCGACGGGAAACTTTCTTATGTGCCAGTATCTGCTCATGAATAAGAACCTCCTCAAGTTCCTCCACTTTCATCTGAGCCTCATCTAATACATCCACAGGCACCCAAAACCTGCTTGCACTCCACCCAAGTGGTAAGCACAAGTCCCAATGAAGCATAGTAGATCACCACTGCTAAAAATAGAAAGAAGCTGCCTTCCGAACCCATGAAGCCTCCGTGAAGATACCACTGGTGAAAAAGTGTCGAAAGCCATAGGCTTCAACCCATCTCTTGCACCATAACTCTTCAACTGCTTCTTGTTCCAGCCACTATTTCCTGTCCTTGGTGTCTTTTCTCTTGAGCTTCATCTTCAGCTTTTGCTCTTCACCTCATATAGGCAAAGACACATAACCCTGCACTGTCTCCTGCACTTCCTTTTCACTTTCCTCATGTTGAAGCTTTTGATGTGACAACCACAGGCTCGCCTCCTTGAGAAAGTCGACGATATGCCGGCGACGGAACCATGAAACCGGCCTTTAGAAATCTGACGGATGATGGAACAAACACTCGCACACAAAACACTTCATCACCCATGAGAACCTGGAAAAGGAAAACAAACAGGGGAGCTAGAGTGCTCCTGCAAATAGTACAAGGACACCGATTGGCCCCAAAACGCAGTGGCGCCCCTTGCGGTATTTCTTTACTTGAACAAAATTTGAGTACAAAGTACAACTTGTCGAATCCTCTACCAATAGGATCCCTTTTAGCTTTTCACCTAGGACTTCCAAATAAAAAACTCTCGTTATCACAGCAAAGCATTCCATAGAGAAGGCACGCCTGTACGACACCTTCCTGCTTGAAAAGGTCTTCTCCATTTCAACCATGGATCCCACGAACCCTTTCCCAAACAGCAATAGGGCTGTACCAAACCATATGTCCTTCCTGCAGTCACAGCTTGCGTGTAACCTCCAGAAAACTAGAACCTATTCACATGAATCCAGAGACATGCTTTCCACACGAAATCAAAGACCTGTATCCGATAAACCATAGACCCATATCTATAAACCATAGTCCTATATCCTCGATACCAAAGTCCTGTTTCTTCCCGAAAGACCAATGTCCTGTTTTCATGACAGATAAATCCACATATGCACCATCCAATCACGATGCCAAAAACCCATAGACCCGCTTCCATCATGCTGGTCTAAGCCTGTCCAATCTGGCTGTGGAGATGCCTCAGTGATGCGGTCTGCTCCATGCTGCAGAAAACCCGCCCGCCTGGCTGTCACATACAAGTAACTTGCTCCATGACCGCTAGCACCTGACCAGATTCACTACTGCGTTTCCATCCTCTGCACTGCCTTCCCACACCTGGTGTCTACCTGGCTGCCCAACTGGCTGTCCGCCTAACTGACGCTTGCCTGGCTGCCCGCCTATCTGGTCGCTGGTTGCTGGCAGCCCGTGCACTCAACACGTTTGGTGGCCTTTTGCTGGCAGCAACCCTCCTGGCTGTAGCCATGCGCTCAGCCCGCCTGGCTGTAGCCATGCGCACAGCCCCCCTGTCAGTGCCCAAAAGCAGCAACAACACCCGACGGCGACAGCAGCAGCGCCCAACAGCAGCGGCAACAGCCCCTTGTGCAGCGGCAGCAGCCGCCTCCTATGCGCAGCAGCACTCCAAGAGATGCGCCCGTGTAGACCATCCGGCCACCTTCCCTGCTTGCTCGCCACCCTTCCTCTTATAAAGAAAAACAATTCGCTTTTTCTCAAAAACGCCAAAAGCAAAGGTTAAAAACGCATGCTCAAAAATAATAATAATATTTTAAGCATCAAAGGTTATTAAACCTTATAAACAATAAAATTCCCTTTTGTCCCCTTTCACACTTGGGTTGGCCACCATTTATGAGTTTCCTTTTCATACCCAAACTTGATGCATGTTCACACTTGTCCATCCCGTGCCCGTGCCCGTGCCCACCTGCTTGTTGTCCAGAGGCAAAAACACAAGGTCGTAACAGCATATGCCTACAAAGAGGCGGCATATTATCAATCATATGATGCTTCTACAAAAGCATCAAACTCCGAAAATTTACATGCCCAAAACGAGCATGCCAAAGCTCTGCATCATGCATAGCAAGAGTGTAGGCAGCCACTGTATGTGCATCATAAGTACGCTTGCATTAGCTGTCAGCTTATACAAGCCTTTGTATCGTGTTCCAGAAGTGACTATCGCATAACCATTTGATGGGTCTTTCACCAAACACTTCCCATCTTCAAATTCAACCTTTAAACCTTGGTCGTTTATGGCTGAGATAGAGAGCAGATTTTTCTTTATCCTTGTAATATACAACACTTTTGTCAGACATATATTTGCACCATTGGCTGCACCAAGTATGACATTGCCAATTCCCTTTCCTAGATAAGTGGTATGATCTTTACATGATACAGTGCGGCCATTAATAGTATAAACCAATTGCTGAAATACATCTTTGCATGAAGTGATGTGGCTCGAAGCACCACTATCAAAATACCATGATACATCCTGTCTGTCGGATGCAATGCAAGACATATCATTCCCCGAAGCACTTCGTGTGTCACTAGTGCATGTGACCAAAAAAGTGTACTCTTCTTGAATTACATTAGCCAATTGCTTTGCTTTGTCATCAGAAGAGTCTGCTACTGCATTGCCTGCATCTTTCTTCTTCTCTTTTGCAATCCGCTTTCTACATTCATTGATGTAGTAGCCAGGCTTATGGCAATAGTGACATTTTTCCTTCTTTTTAGGCTTGTTTGCATCCCCTTTGTCAGACTTTTCACCACCAAAAGAGGGTTGTACATGACCAGCCTTACTAGACTCGTGTCCCACATGGTTAAAGCTCTTTGCTTTACCCTTATCCTTGGCTGTAAATGCCTTGTCTCCACCACGGTTGCTAGATAGGTTTGCCCTTGTTTGCTCTTCCTGCAGCTCTAAACCCACCAGCTCTTCAAAAGTGACGGGATTAGCACCACCTCTCATAGAGAGGTGTGAAAGCCCAAATAGGAGGGTGGTAAAGAAGTTAAGAGTGTTGGTGACCAGCTTTCTATCTGGGATAACCTCATCAATGTTGAGCAATTGTTCCTGCAAATCTATCACTTTGGTGAGGTGATCTGACATGGCGTCACCCTCATCCATAGAAAGAAGATCCTATTGCCTCTTCAAGTAGGCAACTCTTGCCACGTTGCGTACCTAATACATTGCTTCCAAAGTGTCCCATGCAAGCTTCGATGTCTTGTAAGACCAAATGTGTGGAATAATAGACTTTTTCATTGAAAGGGCTATCAAGGACATGGCCTGTGCATCCCTAGAGTCCCATCTTATATGTGGGAGCAGGTTTTACTTCAAGAGCTCTTTGAGCACCTCCCCTTTGAGGCGTTGCTGGTTGTAAGGTAAGGGGGTGTGTGTCGTCACCACACACGATGCTCCAAAGCCCTTTCGCTACCAGCAAGTTACGGATCATAAAACTCCACAGGGAGTAGTTTGATCCATCTAACCTGTCCTCCTGGGTGAGCACATCAAATACATCTGTAGCATTTTGAGCCATGTAGACAAAATACACCTGCAACCAAACCAAGCACCAATGTGCACTGCCAGGCAACCAAATGTCCTATGCAAACTTTTGCCTGCAACCTCAAGCAAGTATAAACCTGCAACAAATTGTCCAAGTACACTCAATGTGTATACATATGTGACAAATCACTGATGTAATCCCCAGTTACATGCTCCAAACTAAAAAGGCCCAATTTTTATACACTGCAATTGCTTCAATGTGCAATTAATTGCCCAATTTTCACAAAAGCCCCAAATTCTAGCAACTGAAAGAGGCTCAATTTAGTGATTTTGACCTCAATTTGAAAAACTCCCAAATTCCAAGCAAAGCAAAATGTTCAATTTTGGCAATTATGCATCAAATTGAGAAATCTGCAGATAGTGATTCCTGACATAGCCTTCAATTTTCCATGCAAAGGGGAATTTTGCTAAACGCCCAAATTTGTGTACCTCCAGATGTCTGCTATTAGATGTTTAAAAAAGCAAAAAAAAAAATTATCTCCACAGAAGGGGCGAAAAAGCAAACCGGTACACAAGAGACGGGCAAGTACACGTGGAGGCACACTAGTGGGTAGGTTCCTGTACGGGGACGTTTGGCTACAGATGGACTGGAGACAGCGACACTAGCAAGGAGCAGTCAGACAGGAGATGGCAACGACGACGGCGAGTTGTAGTGGCTGTTGCGTTGAGGTCGGAGCCAGCGTGAATGGTGGGCAGACGGTAGCGAGGGCAACAGCAATCATGTTGGAGCCGGCGTGAACGGCCGATAGACAGAAGGGTCGACGGCGACAGAGTCAAACGACAACGGCGAGCAGCTATCAGGGAACAAGGAACCCCAAAAAATGGCAAATTCCATCGAATGCCACATAAGCCACAAGTATGGCGGAGCTCCACCAGGGGCCGCTCGCTGTGGTGATAGCACCCGCTGGTTGTCCGAACAGAGCACAGTGCACTAGTGCCGCTGCATGTGGTGGTGCAAAGGGGCGGAGCCTAGCCGACAAGGCGGCACACAGAAGGCAAGGAGAGTGTTGGAACAGTGCGGGCGGATGGAGTTGAACAGTGACGGATGAAACGGGTCCCCTATCGACGGACGAACACAAAGTGTGGTGATCACAAATGCAAGTCAATCCTTGCATGTGAGTCACATCCATATAATATCCAAGTACAAAAGTTATATGGATAGAGTGTCCTTTCACACTTGATATCCAAGGGAAAAAACCACATGGGGAAAAGAGCCCTTGGTTAAGCCATGTTCACACGTAGCACTACTATAAGTGAGCATATGCCTACACTTCGGGATTTTTTTCCATATTTTTCAGCTATTTTATAGCTAAGTTTTAGGCTTTTTTAGGCATTTTATCATTTGTCCAAATTAGAAGCTTTTTTGCTACTCCCGACTGGCTCTACACATATGTAAATAAGCATGGACATTCTTCATTCATAATTCATTCAATATTTCAGTTCTTGGCTCAAGTGTTGGATCAATCTTGGCTATCTACTTTCTTTTGTTTGATCTCTACTTGCTTCCGTTTCTTATTCACATATTCTCACATGGTATCAGAGCACCTATGCTTCTACAAATCAGCAAGAGGACTTTCAGCCTGCGTTTTTTTTTCTCCACATCTTGCGTTTTCTTCTCCATACCTCTCTTGGTGGTTGCGTTTTGGAGATCTCCTGCAAGCACACATCAGTGCGTCTCTTTGCACTGATTCTAGGCTATTTTCGGCCTCTTTCCTTCATCTTGACCCACCCTAATTTCTGCATTTTGTTTTCAGCAGCCCCTTTCTTGCATTTTTTCATTCCCAGCCCTCCCCCACTACAAAGGAGGCCCTTCTAGCCATTCTTTCTCAGTTTTTACACCCTTCTACCTCTTTCCAACCCCTCACCTAGCTTCTAGGGAGAGTAGGCTACCGGTTGAAGAGGAGGCTTAGTTATAAAATCTTTCCGCATTGATGCATGTCTCAAGGCATATGTGTTCTGCATTGACATTCACAACCAGCTGTTGCTGTCCCCTTAAAGAGGTGGATCCAATCCCTTGCACTTCACTGGTCTCATAGATCATTGGACTCTCACTCTCCTTGAACCTCAGAAGAACTCCTTGTTAATGGTTCACACTTTGACCACCGCTGATCCTCCACCTTCCTTTAATTCCAGACCAACTTGTCCTGTTTCACACTCTATGGGACCAAATATGTTTCAAATTGGTTTACTTCCTGACAGCCCAGAGAAGTCTACCTTCTATGTTCCTTATGATACCTGGATCCAAAACACAAAAGACCTGTTTGCTACTGTGTCCCCCAATTGATTTTGTCCAATTCAAACCTGAGCACTCAAGAATCAATGATCTCCCTTCAAGCGATTTGTACAAATCAAAGATCCAATCCATGTTAGCAATCCCTGCTCAATCTCTGTGACCCAATCAAACCCACACATTTGATGAAGTTGAACCTGTATAATCAAGTACTCACTCCCCTTGATCAACTTACACACAAACTCAACATTCAGAGTTCACAGTAAACCACTACCTGCTCAAACAATGATACCTCAGATATAAGGTGTTCTAAACAACCAAATCGCACTCTGTTATTGACAGATTCAACAACAATTTTTCCTCAATTGAGCCCTCAAAAGTAAGACAAAAAAACGATGACAATCTTTACGCTTTTAATACTGAATAGCTTGAACCAAGTAAAGAAGAAGAAGCTCCCTGTGATGAACTCCCTGCAAGAAACTACCAACCCACAGCTGACACCAGCTTCAACCACCAGGAAACCTTTGGGAAGAGCCAAGTTCCAACAGAGCCAGTCCTATAGGTGCTCAGGCCCTCCAATTCAGCTAGTCCTCCACCTGCACAATCTGCTCTGCTCTGGCTTTAAGTGCCCCTGGCCCAAATTGTTCAAATTCTCCTGTAGCTTCTCTCACAACTTCTGACACACGTAGCCCCTCTCCAATTCTCCTCTGTTCCACCTTGATGATCCTCTCCTCAATCTTCAATTCCTCCTCCTCAGCTTGTCGTTTCTGCTTCTCTCCTCTCTCACAGAGATGCATGCTCATCCCCAATTAGGAATCGACTAGAAAAAACTGCCACCTTCTACTCATACTTCTTTTGGGTTCTCCTCGACTGATAACACCTCTCCCTAATGCCAAGTGGAAAACACCGTATGCATGGATATTGGATGCACATGGCAATGCATCATCATTATGTACATGATCAACCATGGGACATCTCTAACACCATCTCACATACATCCACACATCTCCCAACATCCTCAAATCATGAGCATCCTATGATCATCTAAAGCCATCCCCTCTTAGACTTACATCCCGAATAGACCTCTATTGCCATGTGAACAGGTTTACCATGTGGGTGTTAATGCATTTGATCATGTATCATCACCAAGGACATCATCAGCCATAGCTCATTTTCATCACTCTCCACATGCACTCATTCAACTTCCATCAAACCCCATACTCTAAGATTCAAGGACTACCTATAGCTACTTCTCAAATTCACACCTACCATAGATTTTTGCTGGGGCTCTGATCCCTCATGCAAGCATCACCAAAATGCTCCTCACATATTGCCCCAACCCGAGAGTGGAACACTTTCAAAGTGTTCCACCATCTTGTGAATTTCACATAATCCTGATATGATAAGGCCTTAAACCCATTGACTCTACTGGGATGCAGTCTGCCAATTAGATCTTTGAGTTGGTAACTCCCATTGGAGAAAGCTTCATGTACCACATATGGTCCTTCCCATCTAACTATGAATTTAGTTTGAAAGTGCTGTCCAGAGCACTATTTTACCTCAACACCAACATGCCTTCAATTAAACTCGTATTCCCCAGCCTCTCATTGAACTTTTCTGTCCTTTTCTGACTTGCTTTCTCATACCATTTCACTGCTTCATCTGTCTAACAAAAGAGCATGCAGCTTGGCCCATCTGTCCCTTTCTTGTTCCTCTTGTTCTATGCTGTGTTGCAGCATAAAGTCTAGAGATGGCAGCATGACATTAATAGGTAGCACACAATTTTTCCCATAAACCAAATGAGAGGGTGAAAACCTTGTTGTGTGCTTGTCTAAAACCCTATAGGCCCACAATGCTCTGTACAAATACAGATCCCAGTCTCTAGGATGCTCTTCCACAAGCTTGAATAGCAGCCTCTGTAAAATCCCCATTGAAGCTCTCTACTAACCCATTACATTGAGGATGGTAAGGTGTGGTGAACCTGTGTTTGATGTGTACAACCTGATCACATCTTGGACCATGACTCTGAACTCTCTGCCTTCATTTGTCACCAATTCCAAAGGAAGCCCAAACCAACAACAAACCATTTCATATAGGAACTAACTCACCTGCTTTGCATTTGCTTTACTAGCTGCCCTTGCCTCTGGCCACCTGGTCAAGTAATCTATTGCAGTGATGATGTACAACTTCTTGTTCTTGGTTCCTGGAAGAGGTCCTATGACATCCACTCCCCATTCTTCAAATGCCCTATAACTCATAACATGTTGCATGGGTTCTAGTACCAACATTCTTTTTTGAAAGGCTTGGCATTCTGCACAACTTCTACACCAGTGGGTGATATCCCTATTCATACTTGGCCACATCAGTTGAGCTCCTAAGATTTTCCTTCTGGTGATATCTGCCCTGTAGTGTCCTCCACAACCTTCCTCATGACATGCTGTTAAACATTGTTGTATCTCATTATGATATAATACTCTCCTTAAAACCCCATCTGAGCCCTTGTGATATAGTTGCTCTCCGATCAACACATATTTCATGGCCCTTCTAGTCACTGCCTATTTGTTTGAAGCACTCAGATCCCTCCTGGCAAAACCAGTCAGTAGAACATGTTTGCAAAGACTCTCTTCCTTGATATAAAGGCTCTTGCAACTTTACCCCATGCACGGCTGGAAACAGTACCTGCTCAACTAGCTGATGAGCCCTTTTATTCTGATCCCTAGGTATATGCCAGATTTGGACAGCTTGAAAGCTTTCAAGTAACTTCCTGGCCTTGAAAAACCACTGTTTCAACTCATCCATATTAACCCTCCAAACTCCTTGGATCTGTCTGATGACCAACATGGCATCTCCCTTTATAATCAACTTTCTGATTTTTCTCCTCTTACACTCCTCAAGCCCCCAGCATAAGCTGTTGTACTCTGCTTCATTGTTGCACTTCACCTGTATCTCATGGCAACCACATCAGACCTCTTCTCCCTGTGCACCCAAAAATACATATCCAGCCCCTCCTTTGCCCATACTTCTTTTGAAAGCACCGTCAAAGTATGTGGTCCCTCACCACCCTGCAATTCTTCATGTAGACTATGACTGGAAACCACTTGTCTCTCAACATCCTTATCAATTGATAACACCTCTCCCTAATGCCAAGTGGACAAGCACCGTATGCATGGATATCGCATCCACATGGCAATGCATCATCATTATGTACATGATCAACCATGGGGCATCTCTAACACCATCTCACATACATCCTCACATCATGAGCATCCTATGATCATCTAAAGCCATCCCCTCTTAGACTTATATCCCCAATAGACCTCTATTGCCATGTGAACAAGTTTACCATGTGGGTGTTAGATGCATTTGATCATGTATCTGTCTGCGCAGCGGAAGACTAACGCACGTAGGAGACGCATCACCATCGAGCTCCACGAACACCCCAACGGGCACTGGAGCATCCCTCCACCGGGCTCCTATCTCCCGGTGAGCTGCCTCCCAAAACACTGGCCAGAGGAGATGATTATGACAACGTGCCACTCTAGCCTATATATGGCTCTTCAACTTCCCATGCTTCCACTTATGGGATAATCCAAGGCACCTTCTAGCCATAGATCACACACTCGAAATCGCCAACCTTCCAACACCCTCCCTCGATTCGAGCTCCACAAGCCACCGAGGCGCGAGGGGGTCGCCAAGGACCACACACGCCTGAGCCGCCCAGGACCACACACGCCCGGGCTCTGATACCATGTCAAAATGCGCAGCGGAAGACTAACGCACGTAGGAGACGCATCACCATCGAGCTCCACGAACACCCCCAACGGGCATTGCAGCATCCCTCCACCGGGCTCCCATCTCCCGGTGAGCTGCCTCCCAAAACACCGACCGGAGGAGATGATTATGACAAGGTGCCACTCTAGCCTATATATGGCTCTTCAACTTCCCATGCTTCCACTTATAGGATAATCTAAGGCACCTTCTAGCCATAGATCACACGCTCGAAATCGCCAACCTTCCAACAGTATCATCACCAAGGACATCATCAACCATAGCTCATTCTCATCACTCTCCACATGCACTCATTCAACTTCCATCAAACCCCATACTATCAAGATTCAAGGACTAGCTACTTCTTCTCAAATTCACACCTACCATAGATTTTTGCTAATGCTCTGATCCCTCATGCAAGCATCACCAAAATGCTCCTCACATATTGAAAAACATGTGAGGGTTCTGGATGATGGCCTCTATAACACCACCAGACACCACACAAGGGTAAGATTTACAGATACAAGAACTGGGGGCTGCCAAATCACCAGCTCCAAAGCACCCAACAATTTAAATGTTCTCCCTTGGGCACTTGTTGATCAAAACATATCAAAACCAGCTACTGTTGTCCTCTTAAAGAGGTGGAGCCAATCCCTTGCACTTCACTGGTCTACTAGATCATTGGACTCTCACTCTCCTTGAACCTCAGAAGAACCCCTTGTTAATGGCTCACGCTTTTGTTAGACATCATCCCCTTGTTGCTAGCTTCCTCTTTGGTGTCCTATTTTAGCCTCTAGGGCTGACCATGTTAGCTATACAGACTAGTCACCCCTCACATATTTTTACCCTATTTTATCCCCATTTTTTTGGTGTCTTAGATATTTATCCTAGTCTTGGACATTTATCCCAGTCGTGTGGATGCTAGTCGGCTGCATACTTTTGGGCATATATATAGCTGGCTTGCCTCCCTCATTTTCACTGCTTGCTTAGCATTGTTTGCTACAGTCCCTCACATACGAGGTTTTCTCCCCTCTTGCTCGGGACATGTATTCCTTTGGATGATGATATTGAGAGCAGGTTCTCACATGTGTTTCCTCTCCATCTCTCTCTCACTCTCTCTCCTGTGTTTCCACTTTCCCTTCTTCCGCTGCACATTCTATCATGGTATCAGAGCGCCGGTGATCTTCAGTGTTGGATGCTCCCTCCTCTACCTCCTGCGTTTCTGGGTTTTTTAGCAGGTGGACAGATCTGCGTTTACATGTGAAGAAGCTTGCATTTAAGGTCAAATGAGGGCAGATTCATCCCCAATTCAGAGGGCTGTAGACCCTCAACATCAGGGCGTCAGTTGTTAGCAACCTCCAAGCAGACTGACAATGGTGTTTTCCCAGGGCGGCAAACTTTCTCTCCAGGCGGCATCTACCAAGGTTCCCAGGTGGCTGTTTACAGGAACTAAGCATCCCAACAAGCTACATTTTTGGCCTGCTAGGGCCTGCCTTCCCTCGCCCTATTCTTGGGGCTCTTTGGGCTCCCCTTTTGGCCTCTTTAAAGGGCCTTCTACTAGGCCCTAGGCCAGCACCTTTTCCTTTTTTGGTTGTCATGTGCCATCGCCCCCCTAATTGTACCTATTCTTTGCAGCAGTTTTTGATATGAGGCTTCAGCATTTCCATACTCTGCCCTATCTACTGCCCCGAATACCTCTGTGTTTTCAGATTTGCAGCCATGGTTGCTGCGTTTTTTTGAACAAATCTTGCTGGTAGCTCTACCTTCATCTAGGCTTCATCTGTTGGACCCGAAGGTACCTTCTCTTCAGTGTTTTTCCTCATAGGAGGTGTGGACACTGGTTGACCTGAATTTTCACGTTTGTAGCCCTTGTTTGGCTGCGTTTTCTTCTCCAGTGGACACAGATCACTTGCAAAGGGGGTGTTTTGCTTGGATTGTGGCTTTGAAGGCAATTTGGCACTTGAGGAGGGTACTGAATTTCTGATTTCAGTCAGCGTTTTGCTGATTTTGGAGCATCTATACCTCTGTTTTGTTCCTGGCCTACACAGTTACCCGGTTTCTTCATGTTCCTTGCCTTCTGTTTTGGCGGTGGAGTGCTGTTTTTTGCTGGACAACTGTGTTTTGTCTGCATTTTTTTCTACACTCAGAGGGGGCCTATCTCCAACTACTTCACTTGAGGATCAGTTTTGGGAGCTGTTTTGTATCTATGGAGACTTTCTTCTGTGACAGGAGTTTACAAATTTTGGAGGAGAGTAGTGATCTTTTCAGAGATCCTAAGCAGAGTTTATTTTGTCCAAGCCTATGTTTTTTGCAGTGTTTGTAGAGAAAGGAGGGTGTTTTGCCTATGAGGTGTGAACCTTTCACATGGATCACTTGTTTGTTGCTAATTCTTGGGATCTTGTTACCATTGCAGTTTATATTCCTGCTTCCCTTCCTCATAGTGAGGAGTCTACCTCTGCCTCTCTTTGTGATGCTTCTGAGGATGCCCCTCCCCCTGCCAGTTCTGCAAGTTTGTTGTTTTGGAGGATGATTTTTTGGACCTAGTGGGATGCTTTGGATCTGTGGTTGCTAACCGTGCCTGGGACGCAGTGGTACTTCCAGAGTTTTTTGGATTTGGATCAGAATCAGGTTGGGCTTGTACCAATCCGACAACATCAGTTTTCAAAGGGGAATGTGAAGTCCTTTCATCTTGCGATGCCCACCTCAGTGGCATGTACTTGTGTACAGCATTGGGCAACTCATGGTACGGAGTTTGAGCAGATGGACCCCATCTTTTATACAGAGTCTTTACATCTTGCGATGCCGATCTTTTTAGAGGATGCTATTGTACAGCATTTGGCTACTCTTGGTAGAGAGTTGGAGCAGATTGACTCTATTTCTTTTGAGGGTTCCAGTGAGGAGCAATTTGCTTCTCCCAAGATTGATTATCTACAAGATCTGATTTTGGTTGGTTATGAGGTTTTTCATACCTTCTCCAGGCTGGTTACATGACATTCGACTTCGGGGAGTGTTCTTACACTTGGTCATACCTTCTCCAGGCTGGTTACATGACATTCGACTTCGGGGAGTGTCCTTACACTTGGGTTTGAAACCATTATTTGGAGCAGCACGTCGCAGCCCACATGGTTGTTTTCTTCCAGAGGAGCGATGTACCTGGCAGCTTGTTCTGTTGCTTTTGTAGCTGAGTTGCTGAGGAGATTGCTTTCCTGGTACCTATTTTTGTAATTTTTCATCTATGATCGAGGACGGTGTCTCTAGCTTCTTGGAGTTCACTCAGCATCCGGTGCTCAGAGGGGCTGTTAGACATCATCCCCTTGTTGCTAGCTTCCTGTTTGGTGTCCTATTTTAGCCTCTAGGACTGACCATGTTAGCTATAGGGACTGGTCACCCCACATATTTTTCCCCTATTTTATCCCCATTTTTATGGTGTCTTGGATATTTATCCTAGTCTTGGACATTTATCCCAGTCGTCAGCTGCATGGTGGAGGGCAGGCGCTTCAGCGTTTTCTTTATTTGGTCCAGTCGGCTGGCCGACTACTTGTCGGCCAGCACTTCAATATTCCAAAGGGCCTATAAAAGGCACTCAAGGCTCATCATTGTATTCATTCATTCCTTCATGGAATGGGTTCTTAGGGTCCTTACAGTAGGACTAGATTTTGGTGTTTATCACCTTTTGTATGAGACAGCCTAGGGCTGTAGAAAAGTACCTTTTTGTACTATATGGAATTTCCAGCGTTTCTCTCTCTCTCTACTCTCCCTTCTGTCTGCATTTTTGCATCAGCATGTTCTCACTGGTGTTTAGGGCTAAAAGAAGACCCCCAGAGCTTCCGCGTGTTACAATGCTCCTCAGAACGCCCATGACGCCATCACTGGTGGTCACTGGGGCATAAATTCGACTCTGGGGAAGCTAGAAAGATAATATTATTGGCCAAGAATGAGGCGAGATATGTTCGCACATGTGCAACAGTGTGACGTTTGTCAGAAAGTGAACGCTCCTCGTGGGAAGAAGATACGGTTGCTACAACCTTTACCAATTCCCGAAGGACCTTTCCAAGATATATCGATGGACTTTGTCACGAATCTGCCTCCCAATCTGGGTAAGCATCATACTTAGTGCTTGACTATTGTTGATAGATTTAGCAAATTTGTTATGCTTATCCCATGCAGGACCAATGTGACCGCCGAAGCTGTTGCCCATTTGTTCATTCGGCATCGGTACCCGATTGGCGGGATCCCTAGGACCTTAGTGTCAAACAGAGATACCAAGTTTACCAATCGTTTTTGGAGGGCACTATTTGATAATTTTGGTACTAAATTGAATTTTTCCAGTGCATTTCACCCACAGACTAATGGCCAGACAAAAATCTACAACTAGTTGGCCTTTGATGTACTGAAGTGTTATGTCCATGATCAACAAGGTAAGTGGGAATCATAATTGCCTTTTAGTTCAAGCTATTTTGAATGATTCTTTTTCTTCAACTATTGGCAGGACTCCATATGAAGCAGCGTTTGGAACACCATTCCAGTCGCTAATGACCAGAACCTCGTCTTCAGTACTTGAAGCGAACAGAATGAAGGAATCTTACTAGGAGATTTTGGAGTCAATGAAAGACAGGTTGGCTAAAGCACAAGAGGCCTACGCTCGACAGGCCAACAAAGACCAAAGGGATGTAAAGTTCTCGAAAAGAGATTGGGTTTACCTTCGGATCATGAAGCATCCTATCCAGAGAAAGATCAACGAGGTGTCAATGAAGTTGAAACTACCTCCAAGTTGGACTATGCACAATGTGTTCCATGTCAGTTGGCTAAAACCATATGGAGGTCCAATCCCTTCAGAAGTGAGACGAAGCAGAACCAGATATAGTTGATGAAGCTGAAGTGATGGTTCCAGAACACATTCTTTTGCACCGCTTCAAGCATGGCTCAAACTGAAGACAAAGACAGTTCCTCACGAAGTTTTAGGACCGAGGGACTCACGAAGCTGTATGGCTTGACAAAGAATTCTTCAATGACTATCTGACTTTATTGACAGACTATCTAGAGGCTATGTAGCTTCCGTCAAGTTCAGTAGAAGGGGATGTCACGTGCATCCTGCACTTGAATGCCACATAGACATATCTGAACAAGGTGGTGCAGGACCTAGAGTGGAAACCGGTCCCATGTGAGCCTAGTCCAAGACGAGTCAGCCAGGGTTCCACTCTACGCGTCCGAGGTCAAGTGTGCATTGTCCTACACATGAAGCAGTGCCAATCCGTACTATGAGTCTCCCTCTGGAATGATGTCAGATGATCTGTGTATCTGGTTTGCAACCAGATGCCGGACATCTGGAGAAGCATGTAGGATTTGCATGTAGAAAAGGTGTCCAGCCCATAGGGCTACCCAAGAACAGAGCCTAAGGCTCTTGTATGGGTATGGGGTAGGCATAGAGCCACTCCAAGGGGCTAGGAGGGCCCCAAGCTGTGCCAACCAGCCCTAGTATGGGCTGGGCAGGCTGTCGGCCAGCCCTAGGGGGCCTGGCCAGGCAGCCGACAGGCCTCTGGGCCCTCCCCAGCCAGTCGGCCAGGTGTGGGGTAGCCCACATATCCTGCGCAGGGGCTGCTCAGCAGCCCAGCATTTGCGCATGGATGGTCAGCCACTATACAGTGTGAAAACGATGGCAAAAAAGCATTTAATGCTGGACCAAGTCGTGAAGGAAAAACTGAAGCTGGCTGACTAGAGCATCTTAGGGGTATAAATACCCAAGCCTGAAAATCCGTAGATCATCTCATAATTCACAACCTATGGTGCATTCGAAGGGCCAGGTCAGCCAAGCAAGAAAGCTCCAACCAAGGTGAAAAGAGCAGGTCAAGAATCAAGATTCCGTCTTTATTTTCAGATTTGCATCATTCTAATAAAGCAAATACACCATTCATGGTGGGGGGCCTATAAAGGGGGTTTGGGACCCAATACTGTGTCCTTCTCCCTCTCTCTCTCTCTCTCTCTCTCTCTCTCTCTCTCTCTCTATATATATATATATATATATATTTTATGCACATCTTCTTTAGTATTGTTGTCGTGAATGATTGCTGAATTCTGAGCATTGAAGTTACCGATTCTTCCATGAAGCTTCCCCATGTTACAAAAAATCCATGAAACAACAGTATACCTTTTGCTTTCGTGCCCTCACCGCCTCAATAATGGCTCGAACCGTAAATAGTAGACTAGTTTCTCTTGAAGCCTACCTAGCCAAGTGGCTCTCTCACCCTGTTTCTCTACTAAGAAATAGATCTCGTTCTCCAATACTGCCCCATATATCTTAGCCATTATATGGCCAATCATGATTGTAGTTGTTGGGGTCGGTGGGGTTTCCTACTTTATGGATGGAGAAAATGATATTAGTGGTTCAGGAGGGCGGAAAGCCTTCCCATAAGGCCCTATTAAAGGGATGTGCAAGAATGGGAGCCAGGATGCTATATAAGCAATGATCACCTTTTGCATCATTCATCTCATATTCTCTCAAGAGCCATAGTTCAAGGGCTGAGACAGCCAAGGAGGTAAAGGCAAGGTAGAAAGTGTAGATCAAGGGGTCATCTTCAGGCTGTAAGTAATCTCAGCCACGTGAAGCTATCCAAGTCAATTCAGTCTTAGTTATTTACAGCCAGCAATCTGTCAGTCTACTCATTCAATAAAGAAAATACACCATATGTGGTGGGGGCCCTTCAGAGGGTATTTGGGACCCAACCCTGTGTATTGTTTCTCTTCTCTCTCTGCACTCTTCCTTTTATTACATTCTGCTATACATCGTCAAGAACGAAGGGGCTGAAAGTATTTATCAAAGTATAATTTGTGTGACAACCAGCCCTAAACAGGTATTTTATTTGATTTTTTGGTCTTGTGCTGCTGGCCAAGAGCCCTTCTCTGGGCCGACCAGCAGCCCTTCCACATATATAAGCAACATCTCATAAATCTGAAAAACAACACAAACATCAACTATCTGCTGCTGCCGCCCTACCTCTGCAGCAGCCTGGATCATGATCGCCCTTCCTCTGCAGCTGTCGTCAGCTCTAGCATCCTGCACACAGCAGCCATCGACTCCTTCCTCTGTACCTGCAGCACAGCGCCCAGTGACCTGAAGCCAGTGCCCTGATCTCTGATCTTGTACCTGCAGCCTGCAGATCCTGTACCTGTACCTGTACCTGCACACCTCGGGACAGCAGCCCATTCTCTGCTCATTCAACATCGACTTGGGACAGCAGCCCTCTCTGCTCATCATCACCTGACGACATCCGGACAGCAGCCCTCTCTACTCTTCACCACCTACCTCGTGACCGCAGCACACCATCTGCCCGGGACAGTAGCCATCTCTCCTCCTCAGATCTGTGTTTCTCCTGCAGTCCACTCATCTGCAGATTTGTGTTTGTCTGCACCCCTCAGGTATAGCAGCACCCTTGTCACCAGAGCCTGCACCACTACATTTCCACTGCGCACTACAAACATCTACTACCTTGGAGTGCCACCGCAGATCACCCTTCCTCTGCAGTAGCTGTCGTCGGCTCTAGCATCCTGCACACAGCAGCCGCCGTCGGTTCCTTCCTCTGTACCTGCAGCACAGTGCCCAGTGACCTGCAGCCAGTGCCCTGATCTCTGATCTTGTACCTGCAGCCTGCAGCTCTTGTACCTGTACCTGCAGCACACCTCGGGACAGCAGCCCATTCTCTACTCATTCGACATCGACTTGGGACAGCAACGCTCTCTGCTCATGACATCGGGACAACAGCCCTCTCTGCTCTTCACCACCTACCTCATGACGGCAGCACACCATCTGCCCGGGACAGCAACCCTCTCTGCTCCTCAGATCCGTGTTTCTCCTGCATTCTACTCATATGCAAACTTGTGTTTGTCTGCACCCCTCAGGTATAGCAGCACCCGTCACCAAAGCCTGCACCACTACATTTCCGCTGCCCACTACAGACATCCACTTCCTTGCAGTGCCACCGCATCCACCAACACGAGCCTTCGACACCGACCACCGCACGGAGTGCCACCACTATCCCCGACACGAGCCTTTGTCACCGACCGAGCCCCTTCTTATGACATCGACATCTTCACGGAGTACCACCGTTGTCCTTGACGCGAGCCATTGTCACTGACCGTGCTTCAGCTCCGACCTCATCTTTGCTTCTTCACCGGTCTACTACTCAGAGTCACCTCACATAAGAGGACCTCTTGTACACGATTACATTCATCATTGTACATACGCTCATTCCTCCATTTCATGTTGTGCTGATTTGCTATGATCTCTTGCACATCTGGTCCTTTCATACTTTTGCCCTCAGATAATCCACATCAGGCAGGGCACCTTTTCGCTCGTTAGGAGGTTTTTTTCCCCATGCATGTGAACACCCTCTAACACTTATCATTGGTGTGCACTTATCTTTTGTACCTTGTACCACTCATTCTACTTGGTAATCATCATCAAGTTGTGTGCCTCTCACTCACTCTGTTTGAGCTCTATTGTGAGTGTCTTGTTGTTGCCAAACCTAACCTGCAGGTTCCAACATTTGGTATCAGAGCTCCAGGTTGATTTTGCCTCCGAATTTTTCGCAACCTCCGTACAGTCGTCGTTCGTACTGTTTGTACTTATAGCCGTACCTACACTCGACTGTACCTACTCATACACGTGTACCTACCCGTACTTGCAATAGCCACTTGTACTTGCTGAAGCGTTTATGTAGCACATAGATTAGAGTTTCAACACCTATTGGGGCTTTTTCAGTTTTTAAGCAAAATTGAGCAGTTAAAGCTAATGTGCACACATGTATTTGGGGGTTTTCGCAAAATTGACAGAAACTACTTTAAAGGTTTAATCAATCGAGACAGGTGCCACGCTTAGCATTCAAGATTCTGGAGAGCCTTTTGATCAGACACTATACCAGCAGGCTGTTGGATGGTTGATCTACCTATGCAACACGAGGCCAGACATTCAATGTGGGTTCTCAAGGTTGAGTAGATTTATGCATTGCCAAAGTACCATGCATTAGCATTGGTAGGCTGTCAAGCGGGTTTTTTGCTACTCACAAGGCATTGGTTCCTTGGATTGTTCTCTCCGGTAGGGTGAGTCACGGCTGCATGCCTTCAGTGATTCGGACTGGGCATGATGTCCACTAGCGGATTTTGTTTCTTTCTTGGTTGTCCATACTTTCATGGCTCAGCAAGAAAAAGCCGACAGTGGCCACATCTAATTGTGAGGTTGAGTACAGGGCAGCATTTACAACTACCATTCAGTGTATGGCTTAGACGCCTTTTGGCTTATCTTAGTGTTGGACAACAATCCTCCACTCCTATCTACCCTGACTCTCAAAGCGTATTGGCAATTGCGAGGAACCTAGTGTTTCATGCTCGCACGAAGCACATTGAGGTGCATTACCATTATGTTGGGGAGAGGCTCCACGCTAGAGAGATCAGCTTGGTTTATGTCTCTACACACCCTGTACATGTTCAAGCATCACTACAGGGGAGTTTGTAGACATCTCTTTCATGGGCAGTGGTTTGTGAACACTCTAAGACTAGCCAGGGCACTTTCTCCCTCTTTAGGAGGTTTTTCCCCGGTGCATGTGAGCACCTTCTAACACTTATCATTTGGGGTGTTCTTATTCTTTGTACTTCGTACCACTCATTCTACTTGGTAATCATCATTGAGTTGTGTGCCTCTCACTCAGTCACTCTGTTTGAGCTCTATTATGTTCCCAGCTGGCAGCCCTTCATTTTCATAGGCACTTGCCTTGGGGCAATGGAATCTCCCGTCACATACATGCACCTACTCAACCCTGGTGTGTACCTACCTGTCATTACACTCAATGCCCTATCCTTGATCAAATTGGGCTCACAATAGTTTGTATCTTACCTAGACTACCCTGTACAGTGCATCAGTAGACATAGCACATGCAACTGAGAGCTGATGCCTGTGACAGATACAAAAAAGAAATATTCTGAATAGCCTTGTCAGAGTTGAAAGGACCAAACAAGACTGCCTCAATAGCAGAGCATCCAAGCACAATGCACGAGACACAACACAAAAACATATATATGAACCAATAGAGAACAAGAAGTACATAGAAGTTTAACAGAACAGGAACCTGAAATCCTTAGGGCTAAAAAAAGTAAAAGATTTGTGACAAAAACTGAAGAGCCCAAAAAAAATTACATTTTCATGATCCAAGTGACGCAATAGCTTGATTTCTCGCAATGTGCGTTTGGCATCAATCCTGTTGTCAAATGCATTCCCAATTTTCTTGATTGCCACTTCTTCTCTTGTTTCGCTATTGATTGCAGAACTAAACAGACCACGTGGCCACTTAGATTAGCACAAAGCACAACAGAAGACATCACAGCAAAGCACAAGAAGTTTACTCCTACGATCACCAACACCCTGCTGCACCTAGCAAACCATGCTTCAAGCACTAGGGAAAGCCATGGCACTCTAGACAGCACAAGCTGATCAAGGACAAGGTCTTTACCAGACGATGCCATATGCGCCGCGTCCAATGGGGCGAAGTGGTGGGACATACTTTGCAGACACTTCGAACAAGTTGCCAAAGATGTTGTACTGCACGTATTGGCCCCCATGTGTGGGCACTCCCTGAACATGACCCTCGGTGGTGCTGCTTGTGTTCATTATGCAGACTGCATGGATCAAAGAGCACAATAACAAGGTAAGAATGCTCTAGCTCTCTAAACTCCAGCCATTACATAGTACAATATCTTCTGCAGTAGGCTTTCTGGAGGACAAATTACAGCTGTACTATCTCTAACTGTATTTTGTCTCTCAAATCAGCTTTTTCCTTCAAAATGGGAAGAGTGCCAACATTCCTGCAAAAACAACCCATGTGAGTTTAATTCTCTTAACAATGGGCAGAAACCCGGCATTCCAACAAAACCACCCGATTCACGTGTTCCTCAGTAAAACCACCGAATTAAATTTTACCTTAACAATGGACAGAAACCCAACATTCAAGAAAAACCACCGAATTGAGGTTTTTCCTTAGAAAACCTTTTGGAAAGAAACCCACTAAAAATTGCCCACTAAAATGTCTTTCGTGGTAAAACGAAGATTTTTGCAACACTTACCCAGTTAGGGTTTCCTTCACAGTGGATCAGAACCCAACAGTTGTACAAAGAGGAGACAGAAATCCCAAGTTCCAGGAGACCAGCACAAAGGATCGAAAACCTTGGGGGGAGGGGGGGGAAGCGAAATGAAGAAAAAGATGGACTTACCAGTAGTAATAAGGGCGAAAAAGCACCGCCCAAAATTCAAAAGGCCTGCAAACAGCTTAGCTAGGAGAGCATTCTTCGCTTAAAAGCTGCTCCCAGGAGAGCAGAAAAAACATGCTGTGTAACTAAGACTATGGCTATGATGATGACGACGATGACAGCTTAGTGATTTTAGACTAGAGAAAAGAGAGCAGATACATTATGGAGCTTAGAGTGGGGTCTAGAATGACCTCATTACAAGTGTAAAAAGCGCATATGCACTTACTCAACGATGCTCTTGTTATATAAGTACTCTTCCTTGCATATTCAACTAAAGTTGTATTTCATTCTCCCTAACATTATTTAATGCCAAGGTCTAAACCTTACTTTTTTTAAAGGTAGGTCTAAGACCCTCTGCCCTTCATCATGGACATAGGTCGATGAATTCCATCACTTGGACGACTACTAAACCTATGCAACTTGAATTTTGGGAGTTGACGTGTGCATACCGTCGGGAATGGATTCCGGCTGCTAAGTTGGCCACCTCCCAATCTTCGTGATGGGGCCAAGAATAGTCACTAATCTAACCATTCTCACCTCAACCTCACAGCTTCATCATAGCACCCATTTCGTACACCTTCATTGCGTATACCCCTCAAACCCTACCAACCCATAAACAAGCCTCCTTGGCTCTTTTTGCTTTCCCGTGCAAGTGCAAGACCCAGCCCTAATGTCCATCTCCCAACCTCCCTCTTCTACCCTCTTCTCCTTCGACTCCACTACTCCCTGTGTTCACCTCATTGTACTTCCTCCACCACCCTCTTATCTCTGTTGCATTTCATAGACAACCACTCACTCCACCTTCTACATGCAAATAGAAACATAGAGAGCCCTTACAAATGTGCACACCTTCACACATGCTCGTGTCCACACACAGGCAGATAGACCCAAGTGATGTTATTACCTACTTAGGGTAGTATAGATTAAACATAGCCCTATAAGTCCTGGTGTAGTTTCCACACCCATCTAGACTCATCATGGTGCTCATTTGAGCCTCACAACTTGAGGAAGAGGTGTCTAGAGAAGGTTTCATCTAGCCTTAGTGTGGCCCGACATGGAAATATTAATTATCACTTACATAAAGCCTATTTAGAAGTGTGCATAACCTCTCTAACCTTCAAGCAGCATCTAATATCTAAATTGGATCGTGTCGATTAATTATCACTTGGGTAATAGCACATTTGGTGATTTTTTAAATTCAAAAATTAATGCTGGTCAAAATATTTGACGCTCCCTAAGACTCCATGCTTCTTTCATTAATTGGAACAACAAGCTTGCACATCTAGATGAATGTGTCACCCTCTCTTGTGTCCTTTTACTCAAATTATGTGTCAATCATAAACTCTTGTATACATGTTATGAGGCACCATTTTCTTCCTCGCCCTACTTATATAACTTGTAATCTTTTTTACAATATCTTTTATAGTGCATTAGATTTATGGGTCTATGCTTCTATTGGGAATTTCCAATATCAATTGTAAAGTGTTTTGCTCTCCTTTACACATAGAGTCCTTTTTTCATTACTCACAAGCAACATGCATAGTAGATAATATCTAAAAGGTTGGTTGATAATGACTTAAATTCACTATCATTCACAAAACAAATGGCTTCTTCACACATTACATTTATTGTAAAACTAGTGGAGGTTCTTAATAAGCCCCCCTTTAATGATGAAAGATGTTAATTGAGATAATTACAATCAATATAATTTATAAATTTTATTGTTAATGAAAATATATTTATATATTGATGAATATTCAACTCATTAAAAATATACATTGTGAGTTAAGGTTGTCAACACTCTTTTTGCTCTTTTCCTTGGAACTACTACTCTAGGTAACTCGTTACCTACACCAAAGCTCTTCTCCTATCTTCATTTATACAAATTTAACTATTCCAATCAAATGAAAGCCATGTGGTAGATTGATGGGGGTTTTCTTTTGGCAATCATTTCTCTCTACAAAATGGCTTTAAACGTGATTATGTGTGTGTGCTACGTGCGTGCGCACGTGTGTGTGTGTGTGTGTGTGTGTGTGTGTGTGTGTGTGTGTGTGTGTGTGTGTGTAAAATATTTAAAGAAATCACCGGGGGGTAAATGCAATGAATGGATGAAACATCTACTTGGAAAGATATTGTGGCCAAATGATAGCCTAGCAAAGTTGGACACAACCCATGGATAAATAGTAGTGGAGATCACAAGCTAAAGCACTCAATCTTAGATTCATGGACAAGATACAAAGTGCAAACATATGCAATGGAAAAGATCACAAAAGGTTATCATTAAAATGATGAGAATAAAGTAGCCAAGCATTCAAAAGGCATAACTTTATAGCCCTTCTCACACCCTTGTATGTGTGTGTGTGTGTGTGTGTGTGTGTGTGTGTGTGTACGACATGCATGCATGTCTATGTGCGTGCGTGCATGTGTATATGTCTGCGTGTGTGCATGTGTGTATCTTGCGAAATAGCTAAAGAAATCACCAGGGCTAAATGCATTAAATGGATGAAGCATCTACTTGGAAAGATATTGTAGCCAAAGTTGGACACAATCCATGGATGAACAGTGGTGGAGATCACAAGATAAAGCACTCAATCTTAGATTCATGGGACAAGATACAAACTGCAAGCATATGCAATGAAAAATATCACAAAAGGTTATCATTGAAATAATGAGAAAAAAGGAGCCAAACATTCTCAAAAGGGATAACTTTATAGCCCTTCTCACACCCTTATTCTCATTCACATTCACCCAAGGGCTTATTGCCAAAAAAAAATTGTTTAACACCTTTTCGCCAAAGCCTCTTCACGCTCTTACTTTTCACGTGGACTTAGCCCTTTGCAACTCATTTTACATAGGCTGGCTCCCTCTCCAACGAGGAAACTTTTGCCACTCTTCATTTTCACATGTAGGTCCTTCACTACAAGCAACTACTCTATTCAAGAATATAACCCTTCGTGCACCCCTAGACATATGGATTCATCATATATTGATGTATGAGATATTGTAAGTCTTTGAAGTCCCTAGAAAAAACACCATAATCGAGGGAAAATATCCCTCTTTTAAGATCTACATGATGGTGAAATTTACTACTTTTATGCAAAACGTTCTATGGAATCTTTGGTAAGAGCATTCAAGACACATGGTAGTAAGTTTCAGAGTAAATTTAGATGAGAGTTTCTCCTTGAGAAGGAGAAATCATCTTATCCACTCTAGGATTATGTATTGTGTTTAATTACTTATTAATTCACATTCCCATATGCAACAATGAAAAGTTTGTGTAATATCACGATGAAAAATTTATGTAATTTCATTGGAGTGCACTCAATAAGTTTTCTTTACTAGGTCTACTTACAATCTATACATTTATAGGAGATGTGTTGTTTATAACTTGCTAATGTAAATGACTTATTATGGCATTCTAAATATAATGTGTGTGTGTGTGTGTGTGTGTGTGTGTGTGTGTGTGTGTGAGAGAGAGAGAGAGAGAGGTTTATTATGGCTAACTTGCTAATGTAAATGACTTATTATGGCATTCTAAATATAATGTGTGTGTGTGTGTGTGTGTGTGTGTGTGTGTGTGTGTGTGTGTGTGTGTGTGTGAGTGTGTGTGTGTGTGTGTGTGTGTGTGTGTGTGTGTGAGAGAGAGAGAGAGAGAGAGAGAGAGAGAGGTTTATATTAAATGTCTATAACAAAAGACCAAAAGGGTTTGTGAGATCAAAAAATAGTACAATAAATCCATGAGAATATTGAGTTATGAAAGAACTAAAAAAAGAAACTAGCTACCTATAATGTGAACATGTGAGAATGAAAAAGTAATACATGGTGAAGTCTATGATGTGGTATGAGTATATGGTAGTAGTATAGATGGAGAGATGAGGGCCTTATGTGACCCTATGTATGACCTCATGTTAGCCCTCCAGATCCATATGAGATAGCTAAAAAAGAAACTAGCTACCTACAATGCGAACATGTGAGAATGAAAAAGTAATACATGTTAACCATGTGGCTAAAGTCTATGATGTGGTATGAGTATATGGTAGTAGTATAGAATGGAGGGATGAGGGCCTTATGTGACCCTATGTATGACCTCATGTTAGTCCTCCAGATCCACAACTCTAGAGTGACCCTATGTATGGAGGGATGAGGGCCTTATGTGACCCTATGTATGACCTCATGTTAGTCCTCCAGATCCACAACTCTAGAGTATATCTTGGACCTGAAATTGACATGCGAATAGACAATATCTAGAGTGCATTTGGTCCAATATGATCGAGAGCCCAGGCCCCAGTTGGCGACTAATGCCTCCTCCCCCTAAACAATAGTAAATTGTTAAAATAGCAGGTATGCATGTGTGTGGCAAAGTGTCGATGTTTTGGGCACATTTCTATTGTGAGGGGAGGTAACATTTTTCCTAATGAGATGGTGATATGTAAAAGGGAAAGTGGGTAGTAGAAGAAGTCAAAGGTGTAGATGCATTGATGGTACACATTGAAAGTATTGCATCAACCTTGTGTGGGTGTCACAAGGTTTACATGTATTTCACATGATTTGAGTGGGATCACATGGGTTATCTGATGATCATTTTGCATTTGAAATGAATGCTCTTGAAGCTACATATGATGTAGTTGGCCTTAACTATTATCTAAGATTTTATGAAGATTTGAGTGTCTATTTGGCATTATCTTGAGTCATTCATTATAAGCTTCTATTATTTTCTTAATTCTTGTTTATAAAGTTGATTAGCTTTGATCCAACATGAATTCCAACAAAACCTTTTTAAAATTCAAATTAAAAGCCTTCTATTTTTAAACTTTAGTAGTCTTTTAACCTTTAAACCTTTGTGATAAAATTCTCCTTAAACCTTTTACATATTAACTCATTTACCTTTGTGGGAGAGTGAATTATACATTCATTCCTTGTGAAAATCATAATGTACATGCTCTACATATATGAAGAACACATTGCATCCTTTTGGATTTCTCAATGAAAAGGGGGCAAATGTTCATGGTATGAGTATTCCATGTGCTAGACATCATGCCTAGATTCATCAAAACCAAAACCAAAGTCCAAGTGCATAAGTTAAAGCAAAGCATTTAGTCCAAGCAAATCTCCAAGGATAAATCAAAGACAAGCTATCTGGAGTGGTCAGAGTTCATGTGCAAACATCTTTATCCTTGTGCATTTCAATCATTTGGGTGGCCAAGGAGGCTAGTGGTGGATTTAGAAGGGTGTTTTGGTCGATTAATGTGTGATTAGAAGGAGGTAATTAGTGGTAAACAAGTTTTAAATTTGAGAAACTCCTCGCTCTTCTTCTCCTCTCCTCCACATTGCTTCCATTACTTACAAGAGAAAGAGGGGATAATGAATTTTGAAACACAAGTAGTTAACATAATAGAGAGTGTGTCTACTTTCATCTTAATGGATGGGCATTCACTTACATCAGCTCTAGCGAGCTTCTACAGTAAGACCTATAGATGTGGGCATCTCCATTGACATTTGCATAGCTATCAATGGAGATTTCTACAACAAAACCCATAGTTTACAATAGGACCTATAGATAGCCCCACAACTATTTATAGGAAAAGTATAGACTTGGACATCTGGATATCTCCATTGACATTTTCACAACTATAGTAGACTATGCAATGGTGGTGAGGAGCAGTCCAATAGCATTTGAGCACCTCTACTAGAGTAGCACCTGTAAAACAATTGATGTAGGCAACACCGATGTAGCTCCTTTAGTAGTAGCAACAACTTCTTTGGTGCATAGTAAATAATGAGAGAGTAAATGAGTAGCTCCACAGTGCATAGCAAAAACTCAAGAGATAGAGTAGAGTGGCTATAAAGCAACATGCAAGTTACTAAAATCTCCAAAACATTATAGGAACCTTGGTGTAAAATAAGGGGTGGTTTCTTTGGTGAATGTAAACCTTATTGTATAAAAAGACTATTGATGTGTTCATATGTAGTGATAGTAAATTAACAAAAGATCATGGTTTTTTTATCACATTGGATAGGTGTTAAAATAGCGGATAGGTGTTAAAGGGGAGGTTTTAAAATAGCAGATCTACATGTGTGTGTGCAAGGATCTAAATCGTGGTGTATTTTTATTATGAAGGGAGGCAAGAGTTCTCCTATAATGTATGGCTCATTAGTCTAAATGTACATTTGTATGGCGTAGAAGAAGTTGTAGAAGAAGTTAAAGGTGTAGATGCATTCAGGTGTACATGGAAAGTGATAGGTGCACAAGCCTTATTGGGAGTCACGTGGTTTACATGTAGTCCACATGATTTGAGTGTCTTGCATGCTTTGTACACATGGGTTATGTGATAAGCATCTAGTGTGTGAAATGAATGATCTCGCGAAGCTATATATGGTGTACTTGGCCTCAACTATCATGTGAGATTTTATTAAGAGATTTGTGTGTTTCTTTAATATTAGCCTGATTTGTTTTAGGCTTTATTATTCTCTTAATCTTAAATATGGAGTTGATTGGCTTTGATCCACCATGAATACCAACAATGATGAAGGCCTTTAGGGTAACTTAGACCATATTCACATCCTTTTGGTTTGTGTGTCTCTTTGACAATAGCATCATTTGTTTTCAGCTTTATTATTCTCTTAATCTTTAATACGGAGTTGGTTGGCTTTGATCCACCATGAATACCAACAATGATGAAGGCCTTTAGGTGTAACTTAGACCATCTTCATATCCTCTTGGTATAGTAGGTCTTGGTGTCTCTGCAACTCTAAATAAAGCCACATGCAATATTGATCATGGAAGTCCATGATCCTAGAGTGGGGACCAAACCCAACTCAGTCACCCACAAATCTGCATATGCTTATGTAATGCTCCTCTATCTCAACCTTTAGGTGACAGAGGTGGTAGATTATGTCTTCTTGTCCATGTGTGTCGAGACTCTGAGCTAGCTAATTGCAATCTACATGGTATGGTGAGGCCCCTAAATGAATTCATTATTCATGACTTTGAAGAATGAGATCTTTATTAATATGCACATTTGGCATAAATCCCAATGATGTATTGTGTGTGTGTACACAAAGACTGTTAGAGCAAATCAAACGATGGATATCTTGATGGGTGAGAGGGAGTAGGGGTGCATCTAATCTATAGTAGAAGGTTAGTAATGTTGATAATTAGCTTGGATTCCTAGAGGCCTCACTCTTAAGAAAGCCCCCATATTAGCCGCGTGCGAAGCTGTGTGTAGAGTATACTAAAATATAGATATGTATACATGGTTTTATGTATACATTATTTCAAATACACTGCAAATAGAACATCCCTTGCAAATGTAAAACTTTAAATGGCCTAACTAAAAAAAAGTTCTCGTGTTAAACTTAGATCATATCATATATATTTTTCTTGTGAACCTCCTAAGCTTAGATGGCAATGCCAAATTATATGGTGCTAAGCAAAGTTTACTTGTCTAAAGTTATTGGTGAATGTGATTATGAGGAAATTGGGTAAAGGTGAAGATGCCATTTATGAGGCATATTTATGGTGTTGGCACATGGTTTAAATAGACATGTAGTGTACCATGCTGTGCCAAAACTATGAGTTGTTAATGCTCACTTGTAGCTATTTAAGCTTGTACTTGGAGCTTCATTAGCAATGGAGTTATAGCCTTGTATCATTGAATCCAAATTGTAATTAATGTGTTATATTTACGAAAATGGAGTTAATTTTATGCTTTGTTCTTGGTTAGATCCAAGATTGTATCTTGATTTTAAAGCCTCTTAGCAACAAGGAGTTCCTCTTAGGGAGGATAAGATTTGGCTTAGGTTGATTTATGGAACTATACTCTTTATTAACAAGAGATTAGTGGAAAATTATGGAACCTTATACTCTTTATTAGCAAGAGATTAGTGGGAAATTATTCCTTTCACAAGAAATTAAGAGTCGATTAGTGAAGTTTGAGAAAGCTTTTATCCTCTTAGTGAATAACTCTGTGTGAGGTAAATAAGAGACTAGTATATCCTTTGCTAAAACATTATGCGAGAGAGAGAGAGAGAGAGAGAGAGAGAGAGAGAGAGAGAGAGAGAGAGAAAATTGTTATTTTGATTGAATTAGAGCCGATAGACCTCTCACTCCCAACACTCCTTCTACTTGATGAATTCGTCCCTACAAGAGTTGTATAGTAATGACTCTTTTTGGTGGTCTCATCAACACTACTTGCTTTAGCCATAGTAGCAACGGAGCACATTCAAATTTATCCTTATCTCACAAGTAGGCCACACTTTAAAATTTACAAAATCATTACAACTTCTAGCTCTTTTTATATGAAGCATTCAGACCAATCCTAGCCCAAGTGTTCTAGCTAGGCACCTCTTCTCTAGAGTTCATAATGAGGTTTTTATTGAGAATGAGGTTTTGTATGCACAAAAGTGAAGGAAGAAAAGGAAAGCAAACTATGGCTTCCACATTGACTTAATCATCACCAACCTTTGCATTGGCACCAAATCTTTATGAGCTAATTATTTATTCATTGTGGATTTGCCAACATTCTTAGTGGGGAATTTCTTTAGGTTCTCTACTTGAGCTTTATAAGATGTTCAAAATGCATTTCACATCTTTCAACAACTCTGTAGGTTAACATGGTTTCACCTACCCCCGAACTATCGTAAGGCACTTTGCCCTTACCCGCTCGAACAGGTACTTATCCTTTATAAGATGGCACTTAAACATATAAAGTGGCCTTACCTTGAGCTTAATGTCAAATAAGGAAGTTCTATGGACTATGTGTACATACTTGCTTAAGCTAGTAATAGAGGCTAGACCATTTTTAAGTTTGGCTAGCCTACTGTTAGTCACTTGTATATAAGTCTTTTTTTATAAGTAATACACAATCATTCCCTAGAATACTAGTGAGCTCCTATGATTTTGATGGTAATTGAATGCACAAAAGTGAAGGAAGAAAAGGAAAGCAAACTATGGCTTCCACATTGACTTAATCATCACCAACCTTTGCATTGGCACCAAATCTTTATGAGCTAATTATTTATTCATTGTGGATTTGCCAACATTCTTAGTGGGGAATTTCTTTAGGTTCTCTACTTGAGCTTTATAAGATGTTCAAAATGCATTTCACATCTTTCAACAACTCTGTAGGTTAACATGGTTTCACCTACCCCCGAACTATCGTAAGGCACTTTGCCCTTACCCGCTCGAACAGGTACTTATCTTTTGTAAGATGGCACTTAAACATATAAAGTGGCCTTACCTTGAGCTTAATGTCAAATAAGGAAGTTCTATGGACTATGTGTACATACTTGCTTAAGCTAGTAATAGAGGCTAGACCATTTTTAAGTTTGGCTAGCCTCCTGTTAGTCACTTGTATATAAGTCTTTTTTTATAAGTAATACATAATCATTCCCTAGAATACTAGTGAGCTCCTATGATTTTGATGGTAAATTATTGCATACCAAACCATATCTCTTATTGGAAATAGGTGTGGGTGGTCTACTTGAGGGATTGCTAGGGCTAGCCTTGAGATTGTCCTTGGGACTGGCTCTACTATACTGGCCTAACGATTGAGCAGATTCTCTACCAACTTATCCATGCTCATGTCCTTGACTAGGACTCTAGCTATTTTGTTGGTGCAGTATCCTTAGCTATTAAGGCTTTAGATGATGCATCCCCTATCTCTTGATTCAGGTGGACAACTTCTACATCCTTATCTCTTAGGTTTATTGCCAGAAATACTCGTCAAAGATGTGGTATCTGTAGTAGTGATGGCTGTGAAGGCTATTGTTCTTAAGATCAATTATAAATTAATCAACCAGTGATAAATCATAAATCATTCAGTCTTTTTCACGAGTGCTACATCTCATGCGGAGATAATTGGTTTCAACAATGTAATCGCTCATTGTTTCTCCTCCTCCTACTTGAGCTTATAAATTATGCAATGGGGTTCCATTTAGCTCTTTACTAGGAAAGAATGGTGGGGGGGGGTTGGCGAGCATTTTCGAGTGAGCACTTTTGGGAAACGGGCGAGCAGATTCCAAAAAGATACCCCCGCCTCCCCGAAGAGAGAGAGGGGTGAAGCAAGTTGGAGAGAGCAACATGACATAAATATTTAAGAGGGAGAGGGTGATAGTGAGCCAGAGGGAGTGAACATAGAAAAGCATCCTGTACAATTGAGATTATTGGTTCAAATTGAAAATAAAACCAAGTTCATTCATGTACGACTTCCAATTATAGAAATGTGAAATCCCCCTCCATGACGAGAGAGGGGTGAAGCAAGTTGGAGAGAGCAACATGACATAATTACTTCGAAGGGAGGAGTGAACACATAAAAACATGTCAACATCACATCCGTTACATTGACGTTATTGGTTCAAATTGAAAATAGAACCAAGTTCATTCACGTACACCTTCCAAATATGGAAATGTCAACATCACATCCGTTACATTGATGTTATTGGTTCAAATTGAAAATAGAACCAAGTTCATTCACGTACACCTTCCAAATATGGAAATGTGAAAACCATCATCTTTACTACTATACGCCTCACTTGTTCTCTGGGGTGTAGGCACAAAGTAAGCGAATAGTGTTTGTACCCTTCCGCACTTCCTCTAAGACATGCTTAGACGATTTATCAATAAAACCATGGAGTCGCCAAATTGAAATTAAGCCCACCACTTTGTCCTTAACTTGAGAAACAGCATCAACATTTCCAGGAAGTGGAAAGGATGTGAGACCTTTCCATGCTTGTGCTCTACTTGACCTCCACATTGGTGGCCTCCCTCTGGATACGTGCAACAACAACTTCAATTCTAACATTTGATGAGGCTATCACAAACAAAACGGAGGAGCGTTTAGGGTGTTGTACTCTACTAACAAGGATTGGTGGTGGTGATGGTGTATAACAAAGGGCTTTGGAGCTTACCTTTATCGGGAGAGGTGCACTCTTTCTTTTTCAACATATAAAATAAAAAACTATATTTATCTTTTTTAATGTTACTAATAAAGGTATCTTTCCTCGAATTTTGGTGCCACAATAAAAGATGCATCTTTTGAACTTGTTTGGGAAGACCAAGTATGTATTTGAAGGCGATAGACATTGCACAATAGAACCCTCTATAATGAGGTGACTTCCATAAAGGTTACATAGGTCCCAAAATACCGAAGGTCAAGGGTATGTTTTCCTATGACACAAGGCATTGTAGAGCTCAAGGTCGAATAGGATAGGTTGGTGGATGAACATATTCTCACTCTGGCGGCTTAAGCCTAACACACGTAAATAAATGAAGTACAAGTGCTTGCATGCAAGATATGGCTTCTTCATGGCTTCTCTATCTGCAAAATCTGGACATGTACAACACGGTTTGTCTTTCACATCATGCACATCATATTTTCCCACATGTGCATCATCCATGTGCGATTTGATCTTGAAAACTTCATACTTGTGCTCTACTCTTTGCACTTCTTTTACCACCATAGCTTTTATTTTCAAAGCAGCCTTTATTTTTTTGGCCACTTACTCTGATATCGACATGCGGTACTTGACTCTTATGCCATTTTGCATGCCTGAGCCTCCAGTCTCTATGTTAGTAGTGGACCCATATGGCGGATCTTTTGAAGTTGCAGTTGTAAAGAAATTTAAAGCCCACTGCTATGCAATGGGGTGGGCATAACACCTTCTGCATTCTTGCTCTCCAACTGGTATACACCTTCCCACAAATGAATATACCTCCTTGTTCTGTGAGGTATGTTCCTATAGCAACTAGCCATATCTTGGGTGGTGGATTGGGCTTTGGGTCTATGTTGTTGTCCACAATATAGAAATAAAGTACTTGGTCAGGGCAGAACCACATCCATTGTCTATAATGAGACCATTAGGGTGCTTGCGATAGCCTTCAAAGGAAGGTGCAGGCACACCCTTAGCAGATCCAACTATGTGTTACCCACACCTCTTACCCCCACGAGGCGTTCCATTGCATGTGACCTTGTTGCCAATGCATGTTCTTCGGATTGCCCACATTGCTTCATTCACCTTGTGCTCAATGACATTTCCCTCTGTGACTACTGCAACCAAATGGCTTCTCGCATACTTATCTAGCGTTGCAGGTGGTGGCTTAGCCATTCGGTGCAAATCATTCGGAGTATTAGTGTGACTTATCTAGTCTTTCAGTACTCCATCCGGATTGTACTACTTATCTAGAGAAACACTACTTATCTAGTAGGTAAAGATCTCTTCTAGTGGCTTGTAGGTAGTGGCTAGTCCAAATCATTCATCTTAAGTAGGTAAACCGGTTATCTATTATCTAGTATTGGTAGCAGAAGCTAGACAATTGGTAGCAAGCGGATTGACATGGCTGCAGTCATTCGACTCCCCCATGCTATCTGAGTGGATGCACCTCACCCTTCCACTGGGCCAACGAGGACTGGACCAATGTGATCTCACCTTGACATTGACGGTCCGGCTTATGGAGAAGAGACCAAGGCCTTCTCCAACCAAGAGTCACACCTTCATGAAAATATTGCACCGCACTTGTGCCTGTTAGTTGATCGCATTTCCAGCTAACGTTCCTTGTCATTGTGAACGACACCAAGATTCTAAAGTACGCAGGTTGAAAAAAATCTTTATATGGCCTTAAACAGGCTCCCAAAGCATGATGAGAAAGTAAATGGATACTTGGTTGCAACAAGAGTCCAAATAAGAGTAGAATCTATGTAAAGAGGAGTAAAGATTGTTTCTTGGTCATCGTTTCATACATTGATGACATGCTTCTCACACTCCCTAATGAGGAGAAGATTTTAACCTTTCAAGGCTAAATTACATGTGCCATTTGAGGTAACAGATTTGGGCTCATTGCATTACTATTAGGGAATACAATTTATGCAATGTGATGATGATATTGTGATGTTGCAGTCAAAGTACATACAAAGGCTACTTGCACGGTTTGGTCATGAAGACTATTAACATGTTCCTACACTTATAGAGACAAGTGCTAGGCTCAGTCTCCAAGATGTAGGTGAACCATTTGATGCATCACTTTATTTGTAGTTTGTTAGGTGCCTCATTTACCTATGCAATACGAGTCCACTCTTAATTGAGTAGGTTTATACACAATCCCAGAAGTAAGCATTGGTAGGCTATCAAGAAAGTATTCTGATACTTAAAGGGAACCCATTCCCTTGGGCTATTCTATGCTTAGGGGGGTGATTTTAGCTGCATGTTCAGATGCGTGCTTTCAATGACTCCAATTGTGTTGGATGTTATGACATGCAAGTGTCACCAGTGGCTTTTTCTTTCCTCTTGGTGATTCATATATATATCATAGCTCAACAAAGGAGCACCCAATAGTGGCCACTTCGAGTTGTAAAGCTAAGTATAAGACAACTTTCATAGCGATTGGAAAGTGTGTATGGCTTAAACGCCTTTTGGTAGATCTTAGTGCTAGATATCAATCCTCCACCTCTAGCTTTACTAAGCCAGAGTACATTAGCCGAGGAACCCAGTGTTTCATGCTTGCACAAAGCATATTGAGGTGCGCTATCATTATGTTTGAGAGAGGCTCATTGGTAGAGAGATTAGCTGGCTTATGTCTCTACATACGACAATGTAGCATATATGTTCATGAAGGCTCTCTCATAAGAGAAGTTCGAAGCTTTTCATAAATCTTTGGGCTTAATACCATTTGGAGATTGATCCGCCACATGATCCTTGTGTTCACATCATCACTGCAAGGAGGATTTGTAGCCATGTATATGGTATTGATGTGTGGACGTAAGCTCTAATAATGGGCTAGGACACTTTTTTCCTCAGGAGGTTTTTCCCTAGAGCATGTGCACACTTTTATGAGTGTGTGTAAGTGATCTTATCATGTCACTTTAGTTGTACTTTACTAATTCTCGTAAATCTACTTTGAGTGTTGTGCTTCCCTCTCTCTCTCTCTCTCTCTCTCTCTCTCTCTCTCTCTCTCTCTCGTTGCTTGATGCATGTGTGTGTGTGTGTTGCTACCTTCGTCTCCACTCTAACAACAGAAGATGTTTGTGGTAAAAAAATTATTCTTTGCTTAGTCATTGGTTTAATCGAAAGCAATGTACTTTTGTGCTCATAATGACAATCTATCAAGAATCTGTTGTAATGTACTTATGTTCTCATAATTGCAATTGATCAAGAATCTGTTGCCTTAAAATGCCGCCTTGCTTTTTTTTTTTTTTAAAGGGGGAGGGGTGTATGTGTGTGTGTGGCATGCCCGGGTGTCCTACTTTTGCCAATGATTTTACTCTTCATATTGCTTTGAAATATCAATATGTTATTTTCTCTATTCTACACTCCCAACCGTGTGGCACCTCCCCGTGATGTCACATGGCCCAGCTCTCCAGAGGAGAGTGACGCTCATGCTCCTGAGTGGTGGGCTCCACCTTTCTCTGTCTCCTTCTCTTGTTGGTTATTACAGCTACATGTATGCAATCCTTTCTTCTTCTCCATTTCTGTCTCCTTCATCTCCATCATTTTCCTTCCCATCTCCATCTCTATCTATAAGTGTCTCTATGTTTTTCAGCTATGGCCCCTCTCTCTCCCCCTTGCCTTCTGCTTTTTTCTGTTCTTTGCTTTCTTCATATGAGCCCCATCTTCTCTTTCAGCCCATACATATCTCCTCTTTGCTTTCTTCAGATGTGCCCCATCTTCTCTTCATCCCAAAGCCTTCACCCATATCTCTTCTCTGCCCATCTCTCCCTGCCAAGTTGAATGGCTCTCTGCCCAAGCAAAGCTTTGAGGTCATATGAACCATGAAACTTCATGTGCAGCTAACTGTTGGAAGCGTGAAACTTGAGGCCACTCGATCGTCCCTCCTAGGCCCACGTCCTTCTGAAGCTAGGTAGAACGAAAGGCAAGAGCTTCATTTCCTCAAACGGCTCGCTAAACCCTTACTACTTCGCGGACTTCATCTGCAATGTAGACGATCTCGACGTTGAACTCGATATCTCCATGTGGAACCAGGACCGCTTCAATCTCCGTGTGGAACTAGGACTGCTTCACATGTTGCGAGAGAGAGCGAGAGAGCGCATTGCTGATATGAGAGAGGAAGACCCTCGTCCTCATGCCACATGCACAGTGAAAGTTCCCGAGTAAATAAAATATATATTGATCAGAGATATCACGTCAAAGAATTATATTATATTGATCAGAGATATCACGTCAAAGAATTATATTATTTACAAAAGAGAAAATGTCTTTGAATTTGGCAGGCTTTTCCTTGAAAAATCTAACCACTTGCTGTTGAGTTGTGGATAAATTAAATATGTGTGAGACTTGAATGAATTAAATCTGTGAAAAAACGTGGTGATGGTCAACAGTAAATCAAAACGTTCACAGTAGCTCCGGATGCCACAAGCCTTCTATGTTGGCCAAAGCTTGAGGCCCCTGTCGAACGTGTATTTTGAGGGGTAGCACTCCTTCGTTATAGGGCACCCAGCAATAGTGCCCATGCCTCTCTAAAACTACATATTGACTCTAGCGGCATCATCTAGCGTTTATGTGTTCTAGTCTTAGAATGAGTCCGCTCGTCTCTGACCCACAAGCGGAATGTTCTAGTCTTAGAACGAGTCCGCTCGTCTGCGACCCCAGCTTGAAAAACAAAATCTAGTTTTGAGAAGTGCCCGAAACTATGTCACCCTGGCCTAGCATCAAACTAGTTGGAAGTTGAATGAGCTGGTAGCAGGAGAGCCAACACCACATGTTAATGGTCTGAGAGTCAAGTGAGTGCTAGTTGTTATTGCCTAATTCTAGCTGTTATTTAGTTGAACATCAAACTAGTTGGGAGTTGGATGAGCTTGTAATAGGGGAGCCATGTAGGAGCACATGTTAATGGTCTCAGAATCAAGCAAGAGTGGCTTCATAACAGGCAGATGAAATAGGCTTACATAGTCTCCTAAGATAGGCAGGCGGCTAAAGACCATAACCAACCTTAGCTACTTACAAACACAGGGTCTTTGCAAAAGGTTCCACAGATATGACACCAAAACACCTAACAGGTTAAACCATCCCCTGCCCATTGCCATGATGGAGCACACGCTTGGACAGGAGATCATCCGAGCCACCTGAAAGTCCCAAGCAGGAGTTGCACTAAAAAAAGTTGCTTCTCAAATCTGACCTCACCTTCTAAACTGTCTGCATGTTTCACATTTCATTTGGAACCTAAAAACTCTTTAATCATTCCATTTGCTTATACAAAACAAATACAAGACTAACTGTATGGACAATAAGGGAGGATCACAAAAATCTGCCAAGCCACAGCCCCCCCACCCCCCTGCATGCAGCATGGCCCAAGACATTGTCGACCTCGACCTTGACCACTACAATTTTGTCATATAGTCTGCACATACCATGAGGATAATGTAGTCTGTGGGTCCAAACTAGTGGATTTGAACAAGAGACCCCAACCTATCCTGTCAAAAACCTTAACTATGTATCGTGTTTCTAAACATGCAAGTTACATTTTATGGGTATAACATCCAGATTTTTTTTTTACAGTAGTGAATGGGCCCTAAGAAGAACTTATCATGGAAGTACATACCATGAGACTTCTGTAAAGTGTATTAACATGCTTCAACATCTCTTGCTTGGAACATCTGTACAACCTTAAGCATCCCCTGATTGGACCTTGAAGGGCCAGAATCAAAAGATTGTATAATATCATTTGCTGAAGTATACAATTTAGATTAGCAAAACACTTAAAGGTCAAACCACCTGCAAAATCAAAATAAATTGCCAGAAATATGTTCATTTGACGACTCCTCTCTGTGAAAAAAAAATTACCTTCTTCTTTGTGACTGTCTAAAATCATGCAAACTTATTACACAGTACACTTGAGCGAGAGACTAAGGAGGCCAGCCAACAAAGCTTAAAAAACCATACATGTGCATATACAATGGACTCACATAGTCCACATTTCCCGTACCACAATTACCACACTCCCCACATTTCGATGCATAGGCATCAAGCACAGGCATCGGCATACAAAATGGATTCAGGCAAGCTTATCCAATAAAGAAGGATGAGGGTCTCCTTCATGATGAAAGCGTCAAAGATTGGCACAGCAGCTTTTTGTGATGTAGAGTTTACAGCAGAGGTCTTGCATTCCATCTTCACAGGCAAATGTCAGACGTGATGGATGAGCTGAAGCAGACAACTTTATCAAAGCGGTTCACAGGAGCAGGAAGATGGGGCATCTTCCTCCATGTGACCTTGCCTCCGGAAAGGTCACAAAGGCATGCAAGGTAATCCTTGTGCCAGGAGTCACTGTAAATGTAGATGAAGTCACCACCACCAACACAGGAGATGAGGGGATCCTTCTCATCATCCTCTTCATCAAAGAGAGTGTAGAGTTCATCCGGCATTCGACCAACCTCAGTGCATTCCAGGGTGGCGAAGTCAACTGACCAGAGCTTGAAGCAGGGGCGGTTTCTACAGAGTCCGGCGAGGATAAGTGATGTTCCACATGCAATGAGGAAAGAGTAGATGGTGTTAAGCGGTTTGAGGAGGGTGGCATTGCTCCAGCGACGGCGATCGAGGTCAAGGGATGCCATAAAGCCAGTGTGGGTCTCATATGCAAAGAATTTTCCATCAAAGACAGTTGGGCGCATCCACTGGGAGGAACTGGAGAGGCGGAACTGAGGGGGGAGAGGAGCACATGGCTGCCAGGCATCCGTTTCCGAATCGTAGATCTCAACAACAAGCTGGTCATACAAGGCTTTGCCACCAGCAACGACGAGGCGGTAGCCACCGTTGCTGCAAATGCTGTCTCCACTGCTTTGAAAAGAGCGGTTTCTGACCATGGCAACGATGGGGGAGCGCCGTGAGAACAGGAGAGGGGGGGTTTCCCGCCAAGAGCTGTTATTGATCAAGCAAGGGGTGTAGCCGAGCTTGCAGATGCCGGTGCCGGCGAGGGCGAAGAGGAGGCCATGGGTGCCCGTGAGTGAGCCTTGGTCGTACGGCGGCAGCTGGAAGGCCGGGAAGCGGCGCCAGCGGCAGGATTCGGGGTCGTATCCAAAGGCCTGATTTTTGGCGGCCAGAAAGTGGTTGACGCCGGCCAAGAAGAACCAGGGGCGGTGGGCAAAGTGGCGGGCGGCGAGCTGACGGCAGAAGGTACCGGGGCAAAGCAGAGCTTGCCAGCGCTTACAAACAGCAGAAGCGGCGACGCTGCCATGAAGGGGAAGGCGACCCAAGATCTCCTCGAGGATCTCGGGGCTGAGCTGATCGAAAGCCCCGTCCTCTGCTTCCATGTGGGTGAAAATCAGCAGCTTTTCTTGTCTCTTTGGTCACAGGCCCTAATCTAAGCTATGAAACCAACCCACTTCCTGCACTGAGAACCCAACAAATTCAGCCAAAATTCAGCCCTATCTCAGCCAAGAAAAAGCCCAGAGAGAGCATACACACAAAAATTCTCCCAAAACTGGAAATCTATCCCATTTCTGCTTCTCTGTCTGTCTCGCCCCTGTGAATTCTTCCAAAAAGAGAGAGGGTCCAGGTTATGGGGTCTGTCCAATGGATAAGGATGAGCTGGTGTGCCCCCTTTTACCCCCTCTTTTTTAATTTCACCTACTTATCTCTATTCTCAGCATCAAGTCTTGGACAGCTCACTTGTAGGGCTCTCCCATGGTACTCCTCAATACAATTTGGATAATTTATTTTATTATATACTTTATCCGCATAATTTTATATACTATTCCCATTCCTGCCAATATATATATATACACACTATTACTATTGTACCAAAAAGATTCCTCCCTTTTTTGAGAACAATAATTTATTAATATATACATTAATATCTACAACTTTATCATGCACAAGTAGTGAAAAATACTCCTCCTCCTCATCCATGTAAGTTGATTGTGCATAAAAGATCCATACTCCTCATCCATGTAAGTTGATTGTGCAGAAAAGATCCACATCACTTCATTGTGCACACCACCTTGCCATCCACTCCCAACCACTTTTCTTGGCAAAAGCCTCTCGTAGCCCACTTTGCTTGGCAAAACCCTCTAGTAACCTGGCCGCCCTAGGCTTGGCAAAAGCCTCAAAAAGTCGTCGTTCCCATTGCCTAACTTCCCACCTTAACTTGAGTTGGCCCACCGGTGAGGATAAAAATCTTTTACCTAATCATACAAAACAAAATTTGAAAAAGTTGCTCTACAGAAAATTCAACTCTACAAATTCAACCACAGGCCGCTCCCTTGTGCCAATACCACCTTTGGCATTATGACCAAAGGTGGGAAGGGTTGGCCACAACACCGCCAACCACCCCCAGTGCTACGTCATGTGGGAAAAAAATTAAAGCTATCTATTCAAACTTCACATTACACACCTTTCACATGGAAGCAAACATGGCCTAACATGTTGGAAGACCGCCATTAGAAATGTGCCCAACACAATGCCATGGATGCATACTGCATGGCCCAACCAAGACAACACCTAAGATGTGCACCATGCCCAAGCCATACTGCTCGCTAGTTCTTCCTTCAAAGAAAGAGGACGTCAATATGCGTTTTTGCGTGGATTATAAGAGGCCAAACAAAGGTCATTGTAAAAAGATGGATGAGCTAGTAGAGCGTCTTCTGGGTTCAAAGTATTTCACTAAGATTGATCTAAAATACCATGAAATAAAGATTAAAGAGAAGGATTTACCTAAGATTGTGTTTCGAACATGGTATGACTGTGCTATTCACAATAGTCTTGCCCACTAGCCAACACCTCCTAGTATAAAAGTGTATAGTGTGCCTTGGCTACAATGCTGAAATTTGAAGGTTGTAGTAGGCTTTAAAGCCTATTCTAACCTTTTAAGAACCTAGGGGCTTGTTAATTTTCTAAGGTTTGATTCTCATGCATTCTTTTTAGCCTCTCCCCTTCAAGCCCTCCCTAACAAGTTAGCATGTGGCCCCCAAAGTGTGCACTACTACTTGACCCCTATGGAGACATGGAGAGAGAGAGAGAGAGAGAGAGAGAGAGAGAGAGAGAGAGGGAGGGAGGGAGGGAGACAGATGGTGATATGCAAGTGTGCTCGAGAGAGACAAACAGAAAAGCTTAATGGAACTCAAGATGGGCAACTATAGAAAAACACTACCCATTATAACAAAAGATCATTATGCAACTATTGCGCAATGATAAAGGTTTCACAAACCTCAATGTTTTAGGGTAATATCCAAAGTAATATAAAAGATTTGACACACCAAAGAATTGATAAATTTGGTAGCTTTAGCTTAAGCTACATTTTTTCTTACCTTTAAGCATGCCCTAAATTTTAAAAGTGAATCTAACTTTAAGGTCGTAAACCTTTGTTGCAAGGACAACATCTCTTGCAAGGTCATCACAAGACTGGGGCCTTTTGATTAGACATATGATCCCTAACTTAATATTCTTGATTATCCATAAAATTACAAAATGGATCAAGGTATTTAACACTAGAACCATCAAAGAGAAATCATGTTTGCTTTCTTTTAGAGTGTGATTTATACTTGTTCTCTTCATTAGCATACAAAACTAAAATTCTAGTTGCTAATTTAATAAAAATTGTGCTGAAACCACATCCTTCTAGAAACTATGGAAATTAGGATAAAAATTACAAAGGATTACAAGTAGTATTAAGAAAAAGAGAGACTTCAAAGTGATCAAAGATGATAAGAGGTGGGGCCTTATGTTTAAAGTCATATAACATGATGATAGTTGTTATGCATGACTCTCCTTATGTTTAAAGTTGTATAACATGATGATGATGATGATAGTTATCATACATGACTATCATTTATTAGCTTAACTTTGATTAGGACATGCAAGAAACTCGTGTATTTCATAGTATGATAGAAGTTCCTCTATGTGATTATTTAATTATGTGGGGACATTACACAGTTTTTGAGAAGTTAATTCATAATAAATCAATGCAAAAAAGATTTTAATAGCTTTAGTAGGCTACTAGTCCTTTATGAGGTGGACTTGCCATGTAGAAACCCATCTCTCCCATTTTTAAAAAAGGACATTAGGATGCCTCTAGATTAAAAACTAAAAAAATATCAAGACTTGGTCAACCCTAAATGTTGGCATTAAATAGTAGCACACACAAGAACTTGACTAATAGATCAAACGATGAAAAGGGTCATTATTGGTTAAGAAAACTTGCTTGAGATATTAGAGAAAGAAGCTTGCTCTAATTGCTTAATTGTATGGCAAGACAAGGAATACCTTGATGAATGAGATCAAGAGCATTAGAATTAGTCACTCGATCAATGTAGAGTAGAACATTGAAGGCTCATAAGTGAATAATTTAATAGCACTTTGAGAAGTATAATGACTTGAGAACCTTAATACATATGTGCAAAAGTTATTTCCTCTAGTAGACAAATAAATTTTAAAAAAACAAGTGAAAAATCTAGAAGCATACCTTGATACACATATAATGAAATGGTATGTAGAGATGGAAATAGTAGTTCAGACTACTTCTATGATTATGAAGTCTTATATGCACAAAAACACACTATGTGCATTGCCTAGCAAGAAAAGCCAAAAAAGGAGACAAATGAACAAAGGCATGATAGCATTTTAAGCTTGAAAGAAACTTATCTAAAGAGGCATTTCGTTTTGGTTTACTTGTGAATAGTATGCATTCGCATTGTTTCTCAATCTCCACACTACCCTTTCACTTACCAAGCTCAAACCACACTTTGGCTAAAGGATTATTTTGGTACATATGTTAGCTTGTGATTGGTATATGCATTCTTTTAGGTGACATTGCTTCTAAGATTGTGTAACCAGCATTTCACACCACCTTTCACTTACTCAAAATCATCAACCCTCCAAACTTGTATGAAACTATGGAAAACGATAACATGCTACGAGGATATGATAGAGCATGAATGGAGGACATACTCTTTATTCCACGAGTTTAAACTCCTTAGCTAGATGGAAGGTTATCAAGGAGAGGTATTAGGCACATCAAATTTGAATCTGTCCCTTTTCATGAAGAACTCTAGAATGGAAGCTTAAGAAAGGCTTTCTTGTGATGTCTCTGAGGCAGCTCCTGTAAAACACCTGTAAAACAACTACATGCAACTAGCTTAAGTAGGGAAGGTAATAGACGTTGATCCTAGTTCATAGTATGATGCCTACACCTAAGTATCCTTATGAATAAGAATGTGTAATGATTTTAAGAACATGTTTCACTTTATTGCATGCACAAAATGAATTTTTATTTAAATTTACATACAAGGACTTTATTCTAGAGACGATAATTTTTTCCATGTATGGAAATAGAGAGAGAGAGAGAGAGAGAGAGAGAGAGAGAGAGAGAGAGAGAGAGAGAGAGAGAGAGAGAGAGAGAGAGAGAGAGAGAGAGAGAGAGAGAGAGAGAGAGAACAACATTGTACGCCATCTCTTGCATGCTTCTAATAGAGGTTCTTGACTCTAGTCTTGGCCAAGGTATTACACATGGCCAATTGACGAATGAAGCTAGTGATTGCTAGCGTGCTACCCAAGTACCCATTTCTCCATGCTAAGGAGGAAAAAGGGAAGATTGGATGCCTTTAGAGAGATAAAGAGATAGGTTTCCAAATGGGTGTGTGATGTCATGAGGATTGAATGTATTGGCCAATTATGGTGATACATATGCTCTAGCTTGCCATGCATTTACTCATCAATCAAAGATGTTAATAAGCATGATCTATATAACTCTCTAACCTTCGAAGTTTAATTTCTTCACTTTGACAAGTTTATCATAGCTCTATGTGAAACAATTGAAGATAATAAACAAAGAAGGAAACTCATAATAGAGCATTCCAATCTTCTTCCTCTAGATGGTGGCTCCCCTTTGTATCTAGATTATTTATATCTTTTATTTCAAAAAATAGACCCATGGAGCTAATAATAGCTTGCTCCATGCAAATTTGGGTCTTCTTTTACAAAAATAAATCTTAGTGCCTTGTGCACTACCTTTACATTAAATCAATTAATCTCCTACACACCAATAATACACTAGCTCGTGTAGAAAACCGAGGTGTACTCAAGATCTGTGGAGGCCTGAAGTCATCCATGGTGTGTGTGCACAGGAAAACAGATGAAAGCTCAAGGTAGAATGTGAGGCTTTAAAGCCATAGCAATGATGCACAAGAATGAGAGAGAGAGAGAGAGAGAGAGAGAGAGAGAGAGGTAATAGAATAGAGCTAGGGGTTGTTAATGAGGGAGCTTGGTGGAGAGAGATTTAGAGGGAGATTTTCTTGGCTACCTCTCTCTCTCTATACTTTGAACACTTTCTCTCTAGCTCTCCCCACCACCATCTCCTCCCACCACCTCCCTCTCTCTCTCTCTCTCTCTCTCTCACACACACACACACACACACACATCTCCTCCCACCACCTCCCTCTCTCTCTCTCTCTCTCTCTCTCTCTCTCTCTCTCTCACACACACACACACACACACACACACACACACACACACACACCTCATCTTTGCTTTTTTTTGTAGGATGTGGATGACCACTTTATCTTCTCTCCTTCTCTCTCTCTCTCTCTCTCTCTCTCTCTCTCTCTCTCTCTCTCTCTCTCTCTCGCTCACACACACACACACACACACACACACACACACACACACACACACACACACACACACCCCTGATCTCTCCTTCTATGGATGACCACTTTTTCACACATGCCAACCGCTAATCTAGCTGAAACGTTTTTTTAAGGATGTGGATGACGACGTTTTTTTAAGGATGTGGATGACGACTTTTTCACATATGCCAACCACCAATCTAGCTAAAACAAAATATGCCAACCATAAATCTAGATGTAACAAAACATTCAAGCTGGTTAGCAAGAGAGGGTTTCAAGGGAACCATTAGTTTATATGATGGTGTTATGTTAGATCTCATTAATGCCCTCTTGCAAGCCACAAAGCAGCATGCGTTAATGCAAGGAAAATATCATGTTGTAGGTCCTACAATAACAAAGTTAATGGAAAAGGCTAGATCATCAAAAGATCCAAGTCCATCAACCACTAGTAGATTGGTGGGAGAAGTAGTGAGTGGTACACCAATGCATGTGCAACCAAGCTATATTGGTTATAACATTATAGTTTCTCAACGTCAAAAACCAATAGTTATAAACCTTGAGGATAATAACTCATCCATCATCACCCCAAGTATGTCACAGAGAACCAACCATGTAAGAAAAAGGGTAGGAAGTTAAACTTTCCACCCCTACTCCTATAGGTGACACAACGTGTGAAAAGATGCAGGGGGGAAGAGAGCATGTGAAGTAGCTTTCTCAACCAAGCTACCTCACATGCTGCCATAGCAGCTCCTCTGTACTCGGCCTCTATACTGGATAGAGCAACCGTAGGCTGCTTCTTGCTGCTCCAAGTCACAGCAGCACTCCCCAAAGAAAACATGAAGCCACTAGTAGATCTTCTATCTGAGATACTACCAGCCCAATCAGCATCTGTGTACCCATGTACACATATCTCTGTCCCAGTCTCATAAAATAGTCCACAATGCAAAGTAGACCTCACATACCTCAGTATGCGTCTCAATGCATCCAAATGCGGTTTTCATGGAACCTGCATAAACTGACTCACCAACCCAACAGCATAGCTCAAATCTAGTCTGGTGATTGTCATGTAGATCAAGATTCCTACTATGCGCCTATACATAGTAGGATCCTCCAAGATCTCTCTTGAATCTGCACTCAACTTGCCATTCTGATCCAATGGCACGGAAATAGGCTTACAGCCTGTCATACCATACTTGGACAACATGTCCAAGCCATACTGTCTCTGCAGTAATCCAATACCATGTGGTGACCTAATCACCTCAATGCCCAAGAAATATCTGAGCTCCCCCAGATCCTTCATCTTGAACTTTTGTCTAAGCAAGATCTTTACATCAAAGATCTCTGCATCATGGTCCCCCGTAATGATCAAGTCATCTACATAGATGACAACAAGCACAACCCCTCTATCACCATATCTCACATACAGCGAGAAATCTGCATTGGCTACATGAAAGCCAATAGTGACAAGATATTCAGAAATCTTGTCAGACCATGCTCTTGGTGCTTGTTTTAAGCCATACAAGGCTTTCTTCAACCTGCAAACATGCTCGGGGTGACTCACATCCTCATAACCAGGTGGCTGCAACATATACACCTCTTCTTGCAAATCCCCATGCAAGAATGCATTCTTTACATCCATCTGATGTAAAGACCATTGCTTTGACGCAGCCCCACTGCTATCACAACTCTCACTGTTGCCATCTTGGCAACTGGGCTGAAAGTTTCCTCATAATCAATGCCATATATCTGCGCATATCCTTTGGCTACCAATCTAGCCTTGTACCTGTTTATGCTTCCATCACTGTTATGTTTTACTTTGTACACCCACTTGCATCCAATGGCTTTCTTGCCTTCAGGCAACTGCACTAAATCCCAAGTCTCATTTCCATATAGTGCATCCATCTCCTCATCCATAGCTTTCTCCCAACACACATTTCCAATAGCCTCATCAATGCATGTGGGCTCTACAACCTGCACAACCTTTGCCATATATGCATAGTGATGTGCCACATAACCATCATATGTAAATCTCTACACAGGGTTTTTCACTCTCCCAGATCTTTGCAGCTTTTCATTCATGGCTTCCATAGCCTTCTTTACACCCATCAACATGAGAATGCCTTGCAGAAATGTCAGGCATACCAAGGGGCTTAACCACTTTCTCTTTTCCTTTACGTGATGTACTAATCACATTTGCAGGACTGGTATTATGACGCAGCCTGCCACTCCATGGTTTATCAATAGACCCACTAGATGAGGACTCTCCTGGTCCACTCAAAGACTGTGATTGCTGACCTGCATTCTGTGCAACCACACTTCCACTCACATCAACCCCAACAGCTTCTTTTTCAGCAGCATACTAGCTGCTCATCTCATCAAAAACAACATCCCTGCTTACCCTCAACTCACGTGTAGCAGGGTTATAACACCTGTATCCCTTTTGCTCAAGGGAATATCCAATAAACACACATTTTTCAGCTTTTGGATCCAGCTTAGTTCTTAGCTCATCTGGCACATGCACATATGCAATGCATCCAAAGACTTTCAAATGAGACAATTCAGGTTTTCTACCAGTAAACCTCTCCTCTGGAGTTACATCATGTATGGCTGCAGTTGGAGTCCTGTTCATGATGTATACTGCTGTAGAAACAGCCTCAGCCCAATAGCTATGCGGCATATTCTTCTCTTCCATCAATGCTCGTGCAATCTCAGCAATGTGCCTATTTTTCTACTCAGCAACTCCATTTTGTTGCGGAATGTATCTACATGTAAACTGTCTCCGAATACCATTCTTCTTCAAAAATTTAGAGCTCATTGGAGAAGTACTCTCCCCCTCCATTTGACCTTAGGCACTTTACATATTTCCCTGTTTGCTTTTCAACCAAAACTCTGAAATTTTGAAAGTGAGTGAACACCTCACTCTTCTCCTTCATGAAATATACCCACACTTTCCTTGTGTGGTCATCAATGAATGTCACATAATACCTGCAGTCTCCTATAGACATGGTCTTCGTAGGACCCCATACATCTGAATGCACAACATAATACCTGCAGCCTCCTATAGACATGGTCTTCGTAGGACCCCATACATCTGAATGCACAACATCTAGTGCATTTCTGCTCACATATCTGTTATGTGGAAATACATGCTTTGTTTGATTTCCAAATTGGCATGCTTCACATATTCTCTGCATACCTTCCACTTTTAACTTTGGCAGCCCTGTCACAATTCCTTTAGTCTGCATAGACTTCATTCTCTGCACATTCACATGTCCAATTCTTTTATGCCAAATGTCTGTGTCTGCAACAATTCCTGAACCATTTGCAAACATCGCAGCACTCATTTCAGGCATGTCTACATTCAACGTAAACATTCTTCCCACTCTGTTGCCTTACCAACCTGCACTTGTCTTTAAAGTCTTCAACATAACAACCATCAGGGTTAAACCGAACCTACACTTGTCTTTAAAGTCTTCAACATAACAACCATCAGGGTTAAACCGAACCTGCAAACCCTGTTCAATCATATGGCCAACTGAAACCAGATTCTTTGTTATGTTTGGAACGTGAAGTACATGTGCAAGGTACTTCACTTTGCCATCTTGCATAGACAATGGCACATCTCCAACATGGGTAATTGGATGAGCAGTGTCATCCCCTGTTTCCACAAAACCTGGTCGTTTAAGGTTTTTCATCTCCTTGAACCACTCCCCATGACTTATCATGTGGTTCGAAGCACCTGAATCCACATACCATACATCATCTTTTTGTGCTGCTTCAATATTTTCAGACATGGCATTCACGACATGCTGCATAACAAACAGCCTTTCATTATCCTCATTGTTTCTGCTTGAGGATGCATAGATGTTCTGCTGCACTTTTCCATTTTGCATATCAGCCTGCTTGTTATAACATTCTGCCTGCACATGTCCAGGCTTACCACAATAAAAGCATTCACGTGCATCATTATATTGCCTTTGCCAATTTCCACGTCCTCTTTGACTCCCCCTGCCTCTGAATTTGCCTCTTCCACCTAATATGTGTTGTTGATGTTGTTGTTGTGTATTCTGGGACTGTTGCTGCTGCTGTTGGCCATAATTCTGATTACCTGTTCGGCCACCTCCTTGACCGCGTCCACGGCCTCCTCAACCTCGTCCTCTACCTGAACTTGTGTAGAAGGCCTTTTGCTCTGAATTGTTTTTGTTTTGTGAAGACTGTTGGTCTTCACCCAAGCTCTTCTCTTCTATAATGAGCATAGACACCAAATCTGTAAAGTTGGGAATGTTTTCCCGAGTCTGAATAGACGTCTTGAATGCCTTGTATTGTGGCCCGAGACCACGTAGACAGACTTCCACTTTATCATCATCATCTACTGACACACCAATAGATGCAAGGGATTCCACAATACCCTTTATCTTCAATGCATAATCATTCACAGACATGCTCTTTTTCTCCACAGTATGAAGTTCATTCTTCAACTGTATCTTACGTGCCTTGGTATTTGTTTCATAGAGTTTTACCAAGGTGTCCCACGCCTCCTTGGGGGACTTGGCATCCTGAATGTGCCCAATCATGGTGTCCTGTATACTAATGGAGAGCTAATACATAACTTTCCTGGCTCCTTGGTTTCCAATCTTAAACTCTTTCACATCTGTAGCAGTCAGATTTATGTCCGGTATCTCCGATGCCTCTTCATGCTCACCTTCTTTGTAGTCCCAATAGCCCTTTCCCATCAGGAAATTCGTCAACCTAAACCTCCAAGCATGGAAGTTATTCTTATCAAGTTTCTCAGCCACAATCTGGGTTATGCCATCATTTGACATCTTGCCAGACACACAATTTTACCAAAAACAGCACTCTGGTTTGTCCTGCACAAACTGCTATATTTCTGTAGCGGTATTGTAGTACCCTCAAATGTCACAACCAGTGACCTCAATATGCATACATATACCCAATGGCAACTGTTGACCTCTTTGCAGCACGCACAGTGTCTGCACAGCCAATCTGTCTTCCTGCAGTTCTTAAAACAGAGTTCTGGAGAGAATCGATGACTTACCCGCAGTGCTCCAAATCGCCTGCTTTCTGAAAAACGGAGGTCCAGACGCGCCCGAAACGCGTTTTCAGCCCAGAAAATGTTATCCGATATAGGACCTTATAGTTGCCCCATAGCTTCACTCTTGCGAAGAAAGCTCCTCAATCAGATATCGTGCCGGTGCCTCCTGTAGAGCTCCCGACAAGGGTGTAGTCACCAACACAAATAGGGAAGAGTAGTTGAAGCTCTTACCCTTGTACCGCTTCCTGTGGTTCTCTTGCTTGCAGCTCAGCCCTTAGCACGAACTAGGCTCTGATACCATGAAAAGATGCAGGGGGGAAGAGAGCTTGAGCTCTTGCAAGCACACACACACACTCACAAAATCCTAATAGAGAACACATAAGGTGAGAGGCTGAAAATCTTCTTCTTCTTCACTCAACACTCAACACACCATATACAAAATAAGAGTACACACAATATGAAAGGTACTCAACCAAATACATACAAGGATTCTCTATAGTGTGAACCCAACTAAATGAGCTGGCACTATAACTATGCCAGTCTCTAGAATGGTTGTCACACAGCCTGTCATCGCACTGATGCATATCACCCAAGATCTCACCAACCATGCCAGTGGTGTAAGTGTGGGGCCTATCCCCCAGGCGGGTCATCTCAGTGTCCACCGCCTCACTAGATGAGCTCGATATCTCAACAAAGGTGGTCAGCACAATGAAGAAGGATTTGCAACTGAAGATGAGGTGTAGGAAATTCTTGAGAATGATATCCACAACTTAATGTTGGCTATACGTTGAACACCTCTAAAGAGTAAGGTCACTTTCCAAGGATGGTTAGGTGGCTAAGATGGAAAGTGTAAGAAGAACATTAAAAAACTATGGGTGAAGTGTTCTAGCTCCTTATTTCTATGTTATGAGAGAGTGGTCAAGAGGACAGAGGTGTCAATTTATGTGGTTTTGAAACAATAGCATGGATCACACTTGGAGAGTATGTAATTCTATCTATCAAAAATCACCTGCCGCCCGCAAGACCCCTGGAAGTGTATGGCCAGTTGGAAGAGGTACAAACATTACTTTACATGAGATCTGGGCACTAGAGGGTAGAGGATTTATGTTGCAAAAGGGATTACACCAAGAAGTAAATGATGCAACCCATTGGCCATAATAAGGTATACAAGTGGCATATCGGATATAACAGCTAAGAGGATAGATTTAGCAATTTCAAATACAACTACTATCTTTGAGCATTTGGTCATAACGCTGGAAAGGTGGAAGTGTTCGTAATTGAGACCAAGGAATCCCTACTACATAGTGAAAATTACAAGCTGACTATGGGAAAGAATCCATCATACACATGACTCGATTTTTAAGTCAGGGTTGGGGCAACAGGTAGATCGTAAGTTGCATGCAAGTACCTATATTTTGTGTATTTACACATTTTTTGGTTAGATGCATTAAACCATAACATGTTTATATATAAACCCGCTCTAAAAAAGGAGGACCTAATCATAATATTCAACACTAGGCAGATAATGAGAATGTTTATCACTCTAAAATGGGAGGACCTAATCAAAATGTTCAACACTAGGTGAACAATATGAAAAGAAGCTCTTTTAGTTGGTATCTAAGTTGAATGGTAGTATTAATGAGAATATTATTTTTTTAAAATGACACCTATTCGTCTCTTAACTTGACTCTCATTTGTGGACAAAAAAATATGTTTAATCTTATCTTTCTCGTATTTAAATGTGAATGTTTACTTTGGCAAATATTCACATTTAAATGTGAATGTTTGGTTTAGCAAATTCGCATGAAAATGTGTACATAGTGTTGAACTCACATATATATTATAATATGATATTGCCAATATATAATATCCTTGAAGTCATGTCATTATCAACTTCCTCTAGGAAGGTTTATAGACTTTTCGCTTTTTATATCTTTCTAGAACAATCGACATGGTTGTAATGCAATGCTTAAAATGAAAATAACAAGACGCATTTCTTTTTCTATTGATATCAACATCATTATTTTATATATAACTGATGTCATATCACTAGCAACTTCCTTTAAAGGTTCATATAAATTTCGCTTTTTAATATCTTTCTAGGGTAATCAACATGGTTGTATTATAATGTTTCAAATGGAAATGCCAAAAACATGTTTTTTGTTGTTGCTGTCAATGGTTGGAATATCATCATTTTATATATTAATGTTTTTTTATATTGATTTCAACATCATTATTTTATATATTATCAATAGCTAGAATATCTTGGCACATTTATTTAAGTATAGAATTTATCCATGCAATTACTTTACCTAAATATAGCATTTATCCATGTAATTACTTTAGCTAATTATAGCTATTATCTATGCAATTACTTTAGCTAATTATAGCTATTATCCATGCAATTCACTTTGTACTTTTCGCATGTTCTATCTATATATATGACCCCTTGGATCTCACTCTCACCCCTCACTCCCATCTCTCATTGTCTCCCTCTCTCTCACTGTCATTCTTTTCATCACAATCATACTCTCCCTCTATCTAACCCCCCTCATTCTCTCCCTGTGCGCTTTTGTCGCACAGGTCGTAGCTGGGGACTTGCCAGACACCGTATGCGAGCCACGAATGGCTGCAAGCATACAACCAGGGAAGGAAGCTCAAAACAGAATGCAAAAGGTGTGTCACTCACCGCTTAACCGCCGCCTTGAAGGATTCCCGCGTCGAAGCCGTGAAGGAGGAGCCGCCGTCGCGCCGCTCTACCGCCTCTCCGCTGCCGCCGTGCCGCTACACAGTGCGCTCGATCGCTCTCTCACTCTCTCTCTCTCTCTCTCACACACACGCAGGAGAAGGAAACCAAGGAGATAAGGCAAGAGCACTCTTGTATTCACAACACATGAGAATGAGGATTTTAGGGTTACATTTGACTCATATAGGTGACTTGGCCGTTCACACTTGGGCGCCCATACATGGTCGGCCGACCCTAACCCTTATCCTACTGATATCCAAGGTGCACCTCTCATCGGCGATCACCCAATCCCTTCATCCTTAACATATGGTGCCGACAAGCCCGGCCCATGACTCAGAATATTTAAATTAATGACGTAAAATATAGTACATCGCCATGTCCGCCATGGGTTAACATGCCCCCCTTCCTGATGTAGATTCCGTCCTCGGAAGCTATGGTATGGTAAGCTCGAGAGAGTGTTGTGGTAGACCGTCTGCAAAACAGGGAAGTAGAGTGAAGGTATGCTGGAATTCAAAAGATATAAAGTGTATAAATTCAAGCATGTGAGACCACAATGGATGTTGCTATGAGAACTTAGTTTAAGGGTCACATGAGTGAGCTAGTGTAGCAAATTAATAGGAGTTTAAAATTATTGAAAGGAATTCAAGAGTTAGCAAGGTGTCAAAGGTTAATCAAGGTTTATAACTGGCCTAAGTCAAGGAAACTAACCAAGCTTAATAAATAAACAGATGACCACACTGTGTCTACTCTAAGAACAAGTTAATACCACAAGCCTTGGGACACAAGAAACATCAGAGTTACAGGAGCTTTTTGCCTTCTTTTTTTTTAAATTAATGCACGTGACAATTTTTACACACAATGGCGACCTTCCTAAGGCAAAACTAACATCGATCCTGGTACCATGTTTAACACAAGGCATTATCCAGGAAGCTATTAGCTTACTTTAGGCAAGGCTACCCCCTACCAACCAAGGCATCGGTCTGGAGTAGAATACTCCTCGCCTACCAAGTATCAATAAGGCGATAGGCCAACATTAAAGCACATCATAGACTTGTATTGCCATTTATTGTAGGCTTTTTTTTTTAAATCTATTTCTTTTGATCCTCGCTCCTGAACTATAATTTGTCTTGCATCCTTTCGACAAAGGGGTAATAGCTATGTCCTAGAGGTCAACACACACATGGCTAGGTGTCAAACATTAAGATGGTTTTACCCTAGACCTAAGACATTCGTATTCCAAGGTTAACTAAAGACGTCATGCTGCCTAGGAATATTTCCAATAAAGTTAAGCTCATTAATGATTTACACTAGTATGCAAGCAACTTCAAAAACTAAGTAGTACATTGACAATTTCCATGTGGTCATGCATTATACTCTATGCCATTGATTGAACAGTAAAAACGAAAGAGAGTGGGTATGGAAGAATTACACCTGTAATTGGAGATCTCCTTGATTTGACGAGACAGCTTGCAATTTGATGTAGATATATTTTGATGAACGTTGCGGCAGTCTCTGGACTTGGAAGCGAACCCACCTCAAACTTTTTAACCTGTACAATCAACTAACAAGTACTATACCTCGAGAGGCACATCAGTGTGAAAATTTCAAGACTTGTTTAAGGAATCTGAACTAGAAAAAACTTGAAAACGCTAACCTACCTACCAGTCACCACACTACTACTGAGGATACGGTAAGAGGATGTTGTAGAGTCCTGGCTCTAGCCCTAAGGCTAAGCCTCTATCCGCCTCATCCAAATAAATAAAATCAACCTCAGTAGTGCCATGAGTTTCATCTGTCCATTCATCATTGTCAGATATTTCCTTTTCATTTTCCCATCCACATAGACTCATCAAGAATATAACCATGCGAGGATAGTCATCTTGTGGAAAAGGAAAGCATTGGGCTATCGGGGATATGTCCTCTACGGAGTAGGGGTCAGTCATGGTCAATAGGCGAATTAGCCATTCTAATTCCTCAACATTTTCCTCTCTGGCTAGTACATCTATATGATCCCATTCAGTTTCAATTACAGGATAGCACATGTGGAATATCTGAGAAAGGTACAGATGATACCTCTCACCAAAGGTAGGAGTGGATGAAGTGTATGATGATCGTGCATCTGCCATATCTGCAAACACAGATATAGCATCAGTAGGTTTATGTTGACAGGTCAATCTAGTTCTTGATTGTATACGGATATTTCTCTTGTTTTTGTGCTCTTGCTCTTTTTACTATTTTTTGTTTTTCTTTTCTTTGTTTTTCTGTGTATGAAGCTATATATATACATCCCCTTGAATTTGGCAATTACATGGTCAGGGGAGAAGGCTAAGGATGGAGCATTAGAATGTCGAGCGTGAGTACATGCTCCCCCTTTCCTTGGGTGGATCATATTATTTGCAATGACGTTGCAGCCTCTTGGAACCAATTTGTCCAGCGGGTCATAGGTTGGGATGTGGGCAGATAGCTTTTTATGACCCTTGTGGCCACATCCACCAATTGTAGAGATGGTAGTGTACGCTCCCATTGACGAATGGAGGAAATGGTTTCCGACGATACTATTACAAGGGGAGACGTAGACTCATCGGTTTTTTGTTGGGTGTTGGCAAGAGTAGGTGTAGAGCATGGAGAAACTTCTACATCAGCATGTGCCTGGCATGAGGAGCTAGAAGCTTCATGTGGCTCCCCCCTTCCTGAGCTAGATGGTAATGATCGATATCGTTTGGGAATCCAAACTAACTCTGGAAGAAGTGGTGTGGAGCACTCTGTTACCTTTCCCTTACCATGATCTTGAATTATCATTGGGGTGGCAACAATTGGTTTGCAAGGTTTTACAGGTGATGTAGATGGATTCAGCTTATGTTTAGGGACCCAAATCTGGTCATTTCCCTCGTAGTACCCTTGGGCTAGTAATAATTTTTTAGGGATCCATCGTGATGTTACATTGCCCTTTCTCGGGTGGGTAGCTGCTTTCCTTTTACGAGGCTTCTTGGTGGCTGAACGAGATTGAGCAGGGGAAGTAGCTATTAACGAAGCTTTTGGGACCCATTTGTATGTGTTTTTTGGCATAGTAAGCGAAGCTTTAGGGACCACCTTGCCTGTTTCCACTCTTGGCATTGAAGCGTTAGAGGGGTGGCCAACAATCGAAGATGGTTTTGCCACTGGACTTGGTGATTTTTCGTTATCCATCATTTTGTCCAGAGTGGATGGCTTAGGAGCGAGATTTTGAGCGGTCAGACCTAGTGTTGGTTCTTGCGTTGTGACTTGTCTGGTTGCCCAATCGATATTGCACTTGGTGGCCATCATCCATTTGCGCCCTAAGATTACAGTCCCTTCCATGGTACCAGCAGGCATAACCAAAAAGCTTTGAATTATGGTTCCCTTGTCATAAGCAACCGGAGTGTGTAGAATTCCTGAGACAAGGGTTTTCTTCTTGTTGATTCCTTGAACTTGGATAGAACTCTTGGTTAAAGGTGGTTTTCCCAGTTGACACCACATGCCATATGATAGCAAATTGTGTTGAGCTCCTGTATCCAATAATGCATTATACAACACCTCCCCGTAAGGACTCCGTAACTCAATTGGGTATCTTAGAGGTGGGTCAGATTCCAGTGCATCCTCCTCTGCTTCCTCGAAAAATACTTGCGTAATTCCCAAGTTTGCTTCTCGTTGTCTCCTAGCACGCTGTTGACGTTCTTTAGCTTCGACTCTCGCTTGTATCTTTTTAAGCTCAGCTTGTTCTTTAGCTGCCTTCTTTTGATGGATTGCATGTAACTCCTCCTGGCTCAGGGGGTCATAGTATCGTTTGAATTTACTCCCATTAAGGAATCCAATGGTTTCAACTCCGTCGAGAGTCTCCACTCTGATGGTACCTTGCGGGGTAATTTCACATACTCCATATGGTCCCTTACCAGCATATTTGAGCTTCTTCTTTTCGTTTCGCACTCCATACATCAGGACTTTATCCCCAACCTTGATGTCCTTGTCCTTTAGATGGCGATCAAACCATTTTTTCCTTCTATCCTTCTCCACAAGGGCATTGTATACAGCCAATTGTCTTTCTTCGTTTAGCCGCTCAAGGATATACAGACGCTCTGCTAAGGGATTACCATCCCATCCCTCTTGAGTAGCAACACGAAGACTAGGAATGACAAATTCCCACGGCATGACTGCTTCTTGGCCATATACCATTTTGAATGGTGTGCAATTAATAGCCACTTTGTACGCAGTACGATAGGCCCATAAAGCTGTCGTAAGCTTTAGATCCCAATCCGTGCGATGAGCTTCAACTGTCTTTGTCAAAATAGAGATTAAAGTCTTGTTGGTACTCTCGGCTTGGCCATTCGCTTGTGGATAGTAAGGAGTAGATTTATGATGGGATATCATGAAATTTGTTGTGAGCTCCTTAATCACTTCATTTATAAAATGCGTACCATTGTCGCTCACAAGTTCCAAAGGACAACCGAATCGTGTGATTATATTTTCAAAGAGGAACTTGGCTGTTGTCCTCGCATCTGCCTTACGTGTCGCTTTCGCTTCAGCCCATTTGGTCATATAGTCAGTGGCCACAATAATATAGCGAGATTGTGTGTTTCGGGCCGCTGGACTAATTGGACCTACAAAGTCTAAACCCCACTTTTCAAATGGTTGGTTTACTTTGATTGGATGTAGGGGCATCTGATCTTTCCTCTGGGGTTTCTTGTATCGTTGGCATTCATCGCAACCCTTCACAAAGAGTGATGCATCTTGGAACATAGTGGGCCACCAATACCCTGATTGTAAGATCTTTCGCGCAGTTAAGTCTCCTGAGAAGTGACCACCGGCTACGCCCATATGTGCCTCTTGTAAAATGTATAGATACTCATCCTCTCGGGCACAACGCCTAAGAACATCATCCTTTCCTCTTTTATAAAGAGTCCCAGCTATCAGGCAATAGGGTTCGCATTCTTTGATCAGCTTTCGAGCTAGGTCTTTACGAAGCTCCTTGGGTGGAAAGCCATTAACCAAAAAGTTAACAATCTTCTCACTCCATTCAGGCATGGTCTCCACCATGAACAGGGAGGTGTCAGGTAAGTCATCATCAACCCCCGTAGGAGCCTCACCATTAGGTATGCGAGACAAATGATCAGCCATAACATGTTTTTTGCCAGGTCTCACAACAACAGTGAAATCAAACTCAAGAAGAATCAATAGCCATCGTGTGATTCTTCCTGTGGAGCATGGTTTGTTTACCAGATACAGCAATGCTTGATGATCTACATAGAAAACAAACTTGGTGGCAAGGAGGTAATAACGAAATTTCCTTACTGCATATATCATTGCCAACCCTTCTCGCTCCGTAGTGGTGTAGTTCATCTCAGCATCGTTCAACTGGCGACTGGCAAAGCTAATGGGGTAGTCTAGCTTATGTTCTCTAGGTTGAGTTAAAACACACCCAATAGCAAAGTTTGATGCATCAATATGCACATGGAAGAGTAAATCCCAGTTAGGCATTCTCAAGATTGGAGCACTCGCCAAGGCCTTCTTTAATAGCTCATAGGCACGGTCACATTCTTCGGTCCAAATAAACTCGATGAGAAGCTTATACAATGGTCGAGCTATCTCGGCGAAGAATAGAATAAACCTTCGATAATAACCAACGTGGCCCATAAAGCGTTGGACTCCCTTGTAGTTGGTGGGTGGTGGCAATTCCAGAATGACCTTGATTTTACTCTCATCAGTGGAAATCCCATTTTTGGACACTATATGCCCTAAGATAACTCCGTGTTTAACCCAGAATTGGCATGTGAAAGGATTCAAGGAGATGCGATATAATCTACACCTTTCAAATATTTTTCGTAAACACATCAAGTGCTCGTCAGTGGAAATCCCATTTTTGGACACTATATGCCCTAAGATAACTCCGTGTTTAACCCAGAATTGGCATGTGAAAGGATTCAAGGAGATGCGATATAATCTACACCTTTCAAATATTTTTCGTAAACACATCAAGTGCTCGTCCCACGAGGAATGAACACAAAGATCATCTAAGAAAGCTTCACAGAAGTCCCTTAGATATTCCTTAAAGGCCGTGTTTATCAATCGTTGGAATGTTGCAGGTGCATTGGTCAAGCCAAAGGCCATGACGCGAAAGGCAAACACTCCAAACTCCGTGATAAATGCTGTTTTAGCTTGGTCCTCGACTGCAATTGTGATCTGATTATAACCCGAGTACCCATCTAAAAAGCTATATGCCTCCTTGCCTGCCACTCTTTCAAGCACATGTTCAGAATATGGCAAGGGGTAATGATCCCTTCTGGTGGCTGCATTAACCTTTTTGAGATCAACGCACACTCTGAGTTTCCCATTCTTCTTTGGCACGATGACTATCGGAGAAACCCATTCTGAGTGCTCAATTGGGTATATGAATCCACATTTTACCAGCTTTTCAATTTCCTCTTGTACAATCTTTGCGTACTTAGGATTCATTGGGTAGGGACGTTGCTGGACTGGTTTAGCAGTGCTAATCATGGGAATCGTGTGTTGCACCACCGAGGGTGGAACACCCTTCATATCATGATATGTCCAAGCAAATATGTCCTTGAATTCTTTAAGAAGCTTCGTAAGTGCAGCTTCTTCCGCCTTGGTGAGGTCTTGAGCAATATAAACTGGTTTAGACTCCTCACCCGGATCTGCTAAGTCTATCTCCTTGACTACCGCCGGGCCATCGTAGACACCGCTACTCCCATTGGTAGGCGTTCGTTGGGCTTTTGTGTAGACTACTTTACGTTCCCCTGTGGTGAATGATTTGAAATGCTCGGGTGCGGGGTGTAAGTCTACTGGTTCTTGTTGTGCCAGGCTTTTTTCTGTTAGTTCCGCTTCCTTTTGTTGCTGAGCCAACTCTTGGTTTTGCCGCCTCCTTGCAGTACGAATTAGTTTCGGCTTCTCTTCGATTTCCAATTGGGCGACGTCATGAGGTTGCGGAATACACCACATGACACTTTGGAGGTATTGTCCCCAATTATCCGCTATCTTTCGATGTCGATGAGCATCAATGGCTCCTACATAACTAAGCCATTCTGCAGTGGATCGCTCCTTGTTTATTGCAGTTCGTACATTAGCTCGATAGCGTTGGCGCTTATGTCTCGTTTTCTTCTTACCAAGTTTTTGATTTTTGTTTCTATCAGATTCGAACTCACTTGGTCGATCTTCACTTTTGGATGAACTGCAGGAGGTCATTGTCCTAGGCCTTGAGCACCTTGCTTCCACATTTGGGTGAATATTTGATTCATTTTTCCCATCAGGCTTAGGGTCAGTTTCTTCTTGAGATTCATACTCAGAGTTGCATTGGTCAGAGTCTTCGCTACTTTCAGTGTCGGTGGAGTTTGCCACTTTCTCGCCATCAGGGGTCAAGTGCATAACACCTATCATGTTTATTGGCACTAACGGTGGCATATCTTGCCCCTCAGGTGTTACCCAACTTGTACCTCTATTTCCCCATGTGTCTATGGTTGCCGCTAGGTGTACCCAATCCACGTTATCCGACTCAGTCATACCCGGTAGGACATCCATATAAGGAGAATCTTTCCCATCATCAGTCTCTTTTTTGCATGTATAGCAATACCTTAATGGGGAAGAGTGAACAGTGGTATCCGATCGATTATCGATGATAACCTTGCTTCCTAAAGGATGCGCACGACCATTCTCAAGATCAACTCGAATGACAGAGTCCTGGAATTGTAGGTAGACATGGTTTTTCGACCAGTCATGCACCATTTGTGCTTCCCTCATGAAAGGACGTCCTAAGATCATTTGATATGACATAGGATGCTTGGAGAAATCAATAACAATGAAGGTATGTTTTACCTTGTATCCCAGGACCTTGATCTTAAGGTCCCTTAACATTCCAATAGGTTTAGCTATGGTTCCGTTTGCCATCTTAACCACTATGTTTGTGACTTCGAGGTGAGGTCTTCCCATAGATTCCCAACAGTTTTTAGTCACAATGCTCACTCCAGCACCACCATCAAGGATTCCCTTTAGAGTTAATCCCTTGGTAGTAATGGGGAGGGTGGCATTAGATTCGTCCTGTGAGATCCCCCTGTTCCCACCGAGCAACGGATTCGGGTACTAGCAGCGGAAGTAGCACTTCTCGCGCAGGACAGGGGTCCCACATTCGGGGCCTCGCCCACGGATATCCGGACAAGAGACTAATCCGTCGGTTTGTCCAAAACCGAAACCGAAAAAACTTCCTTTACCCGGAAAGCATGGGCGATTCCACCAGGATAACTCTTTACTCTAACGTAGTCAAGATCGTTACGGATCAACTGATCTGACTGCACCTTTAACGGTACTTGGTCAAATCAAGGAAGAACTTGCACTTGAATCATTGGGATCAACGCTTTTTTCCCCATCAAGAGGCACAGCCGTTGATTCCTATCCATAGAACAATTTCTATCCGGGATTTACTTCATCTATCGTAATAATAGAAATTAAATCTCGATTTACGGATCCATCAGTCCAGCCTAACCCCATCCGATCCCATGGGTTAGCCAACCGCCCAACCACTGTAGTGATGGGATCCAATTTGGAATTTGGTTAGGTTTTGTCCCGGGTACCAAGGAAAAGAGTTCCAAGGCCCCCTAGCCGGAAGTTCATGCAAACATAAAATTAGGCACACCACTTACACACCCAATATGAAATTGCCTTTTTCTTAGCATCAGCTAACTTTAAAACAATCCTTTAATGAAACCATAGTACCACTGATCACAGTCTTCCAAATTATCCGATTGATTCTCAAATTTTCCATCATTCCTTCATCAGAGTATCTATGGCATCATTGGCAACTAGAACGCTCACCACCTGACCACTCAGGGGCCGTTTCTATAGTTCCTAGCCCATAATACTCGGCAATATAATCACTTATCAAGATGGACTCTCGTTGAAGATCAGCAAGATCAACCAACAGATCCATATAAAAGAGCCATGGACTCATCCGTTGAGGACCAGCAAGGTCAGTCAACCAGATCCATGCCCGGTTTCACAAAACAACTCTTACTCCTTGTTCCAATATCTTCCTCGACGCACGCGTGGGTATCCTAGGCGACCCAGAGCCCGAGCACCGTATGGTCAGCACCCTCTAGGATCCTTCGCAGGTGACCTAGCGCTTCACTCATAGGCCGCTTCCTTGGTCCCTCATCCACCGTACCGGAAGCTCACCATTTTAATCGAACCGAGGCTGGTCAAGACCTCGGTCGACCTTGCTACGCGAGACGTCCTCCATTGACTCTCCGTCAGCAGTTGCAACTTTATCAGTTAGGTCTCCACGACCTTAATCACAAGACAGTCAAAATGCTTCCCCAGCATTCTTGACATAAAACAGCCATTTACAAACAGCATTTACAAACAGTTTACAAATACAGTTTCTATATTAACTCTCATTTTTCCACATTGTTCCTCATTAATCCACATTACTTATTCCACATTCCATGTATATGTGTACTCATCCAATCACCTCCTTTTTCCATCTCTTCACTTCAGATTCCTTCACATCACATATCATATATTCACATCCATATCCACATCCATACATCCACATCCACATCCACATTCACATCCATACATCCACATCTACATGCTTATCTCCATTTTCACATCCTCATTTATACATCCACATCCCATATCCACATTCATACATACACATCCATATCCACATCCACATCCACATCCACATTCACATCCATGCATCCACATCTACATGCTTACCTCCATTTTCACATCCTCATTTATACATCCACATCCCATATCCACATTCATACATACACATCCATACATCCACATCCACATCCACATACATACATACATCCACATCCACATTCCACATTCACATCTATACATCCACATCTACATTCACATTCACATACATCCACATCCACATTCCCATACATCCACATCTATACATCCACATTCCACATTCACATCTACATCTACATTCACATTCACATACATCCACATCTACATTCACATTCACATACATCCACATCCCCATTCCCATTCACATCTATACATCCACATCTACATCCACATACATACATACATCCACATCTATACATCCACATTCCACATTCACATCTACATTCACATTCACATACATCCACATCTACATTCACATTCACATACATCCACATCCCCATTCCCATTCACATTTATACATCCACATCTACATCCACATACATACATACATCCACATCCACATTCCACATTCACATCTATACATCCACATCTACATCCACATTCACATACATCCACATCCACATTTCCATTCACATCTATACATCCACATCCATTCACATCTATACATCCACATCTACATCCACATTTACATCTATGCATATACATCTTCATGCATATATCCATTTTCATGTTCATACATCCACACTCCCATCTCCATATCCACACATCCACATACATACATCCATTTTCACATTCCCATTTATATAACCCCATATACCTTCACATCTAATCTTTTACATCACATCCATTCTCGCCCTATCACAACCCATATACATCTTATCCTATCACATACACTTCTTACCTCATCCCCCCATACACATCTTAATTCATCTTATCACATCCTAACTTATTTCATAAGCATCTTATCACCTCTTATCACACCTCTTATCACATCCCATCACTTTCCATACGCATCTTATCAATTCTTATCACATCTCATACACCTCTTATCACATCTTATCACATTTCATATCTTTAAAAAAAAAAAAGAGAATTCTTTTATTTGATATAAGATTTCTCTACACATTTATTTATACATAAATTCCATTTAAGGAGACTAACACTTTCGAAATTAAAATCAATCTTTTATGCATCTTCTTATGCATGATTTCAATTTGGTAGGGAATTATACTTTTAGAATAAAAGAATTTCTCTTATGCATCTAAGTTAAGCATAAAATCCATTTATGAGGAAAATCATACTTTTAGTATAAAAAGAATATCTTTTATGCATACCTATATGCATGAAATCCAATATGATAAAAGTAACACTTTTGATATAAAAATTTTTCCTTTATGCATACTTCTATGCATGAAAATTAAAAAATGATAAAAGTAACACTTTTGATATAAAAATTTTCCTTTATGCATACTTCTATGCATTAAAAATGATAAAAGTAACACTTTTGATATAAAAATTTTCTTTTATGCATACTTTTATGCATGAAAATTAAAAATAATAAAAGTAACACTTTTGATATAAAAATTTTCCTTTATGCATACTTCTATGCATTAAAAATGATAAAAGTAACACTTTTGATATAAAAATTTTCTTTTATGCATACTTTTATGCATGAAAATTAAAAATAATAAAAGTAACACTTTTGATATAAAAATTTTTCCTTTATGCATACTTCTATGCATGAAATAAAAATGGTAAAAATAACACTTTTGATATAAAAACTTATCCTTTATGCATAATATTAAAATTCAATTTCTCCATGATTGTAATGAAATTCTTTCAATTAATCTAGGATGATAATTCCTAGAATATGGTAGGAAGTCCTCTTTTTATGCTTTGAATGAGATTATTTTATGCATAATTTTTATAAAAATTTTGCCATAGCTCCGCTGCTATGACTGATAAATCTCAAATTTTCTAAGGGATAATGCTTATCATTAAGAAAATAATTAAAATAATCTCTAATTAGATTATCAATCCATAATGGATTGAATCATTAATATACATAAACTAAAAGCATAGAAAAAAGCCATTAATTTGGCCTCAAGCATAGCTTAGTCTTGGGTTAAGGAAAAGCTTTATGAAAAGCTTGATTTGGATTGAGAACGGTTCATGAGTATGACCATTTCTTGAGTGAGAGAGAGAATTTACATAAAAATCATTAGAATTTAAACATAAATGAAAATTAACTTCAATAGCATTATGTAACTCTTCACTACTATTCAAACTTCAATAGCATTAAAAAAAAACCATACCAATTAAACTTCTCAAGCTTGAGAGGGGTTGAGAAGAGAGAAACATTGAGAAATTATAGAAAGATCAATATTCACTAATTACCTTACAACTTGCTTGATTCTTTGTTCACGGTAGAGGCCCCCAACCAATCAATTGGTTAAGTATGTTGATGGAGCCACTAATGGGGATTGAAGAAAGAGGGAAGCTCCAAAAACTAGTGAATTATTAAATGAATTCACAGTTTATGGCTTAGGTGGAGTAGAGTAACGATGCATAAACACTATATATTTTTCAACAAGGGGGAGGCTTCTATTTATAGGAAAAATTGAGCTCCTAACCAAACAAACTGATTCTAGAATTTTCTAAATCAGTTTGGTCAATATTTGACCATTTTTAGATCAGTTAAGCTAACTTTTTGGAACTAGACTTGAATGAGGAGAGAGGAGAGATGAAATATCTCAATTTTTATGAGTTTAAAACTCATTCAAGCATGTGAAATATGCACCTCCTTTAAAGAACTCCCCTTCCTTACATATGTGTCATAATGGAATCATTTTAATATTGCTCATAGTTTTTTTTACTAATAAACCTTGTACATTTTCAACTCTTCATCTTATGTGAAATATGCACCTCCTTTAAAGAATTCCCCTTCCTTACATATGTCATATTTTTAATATTGCTCATAGTTTTTTACTAATAATCCTTGTACATTTTCAACTCTTCATCTTATGTGAAATATGCACCTCCTTTAAAGAATTCCCCTTCCTTACATATGTCATATTTTTAATATTGCTCATAGTTTTTACTAATAAACCTTGTACATTTTCAACTCTTCACCTCATGTGAGCATTTACTCATTTTTGGGTATTTTCTTTTTACAAGTTGGATTTATCTCCTCCCTACACATGGATTGATGCTATTGGTCCATAGGAACCTTAATTGGACCATAGTCTAAAGATTTCTGAAAATCTAGACCCTTAGGCTAAGGTTCTTTATAGCTATTTTCAATTAATTCCAATTGCATATTGGAAAATTCTTTTTGAATTTCTGTTTCAGGGGAACTCATCTGAATTAGAAGAGATATTTTTCTATCCAAAAATATTCAAAATCTGAATATTCTCTCTCTAGAATATTTTTCTCTCTCTAGGCTAAAACAGATAGAAACAAGGTCTTTATATTTCTGAAGAGGGATTGATTATAGAAGAAGATACTAGACATCAAAAAGGGTTTTGGGGGAGGAATCTTACATTCTACCCCACTTAAAAAACGCGAGATGTCCTCATCTCGCAACTTGTGATAATTTCGCAAGATTCACGAATATGAGACTTAGAGAAAAATTTTAATCAAGATTAACCACCAAGATAAGTCTTAAAGAGAGCAAGATTCAAAATACGAACAAGATTTAAACTTTATTCATTCTCGGAACTTATACAGTAAAGATAGAGGAACTCTTTACACTTCCATAAGCCCGTCCATCATATGGTCACAAAAGCAGTCCTCACAAGCTGCACAAGTATAAGGTAACTCATCTATGGGAATGATTCTGTGGGTTATTGCTGCGCCTATCTCAGTGGTATGAGGTGTTCTAACAAAAGGACCTCTGAGAGGCAAGCCAAAAACAGGGTAAAGGCATATCTTCTCATGAGGAAGAAAACATGCCAGTAAGAAGACCCGCTCAGAAAACCCAGGATGTCTTGATCTCATGACGCAGTAGTATCAGGGACCCAAACCCAAAGCTTCAATAACCATGGCCAAGCGGACATTGTTACGGAAGTGCTGCTGACCCCAGGGTGTTACCCTAGTTATGTCTTGATAGGTCCGCCATTTGGTCTGCGCTACAGAAGTTCCCAAGTGAGGGAAAAGTGAGCGCTCATACTGTTCTATAAAATCCTTCTTCACAGACTCACTTGCGTCTTGAAGGTGAGGAATCATTATGGATAAAACTAATTCTTGTTGCCAAGCCATGAAGGAGATTAGGAAGAAAGGAGATCGATGGGAGTAAGATTACTGTGAGCGATAAGTAAAAGTTACGACTTATATAAAGGAAGGAGCTAGCGTAACTTAGAAGCCAACGGTAGCTTGCCACTGAAGTTTTTACCGTCTTTCCATGATTTGGGTTTGGCACAATTTTCTATAGAAGGCATTAAGAACTTTGAGATGAGGAGATAAAAGAAGCTCGTAAGCTAAGTCACTTACTTTCTTTGAAGTCAGATAAGGCTCACAATATCTGGGGGATAACTTCTTAAACTCCCCAATAGATAAAGAACTTCTTTTGTGCCGTACTCAAATGAAGACCAAAACCTTGGTATCCAAAACACCGATTTTCACTTCTGAACTCATTGTTCTGAATCCTTAAAACAGCGTGACTCTTGAGAAGTATTCTAGGGAAAGGGTCTTCCTTTTTTTAAACAGAATCTTTCTTTTATTTTTGAGAGGGAATAATTTTAAGATCAAAAAGGGAGATTCTTACTCCTGTATGCCTCGAAGGCTGGGGAAGAATCTTACATTCTACCCCACTTAAAAAGTGCGAGATGTCCTCATCTCGCCAAGTAGAGGACAACTCTTTTTCTTAAGATCCAATTTATTCTAGGGTTCCTTATATTCTGGTCAACCCAACAGAATACGGGGATAAATATCCCTTATATAGAACTCATCATTAAATAAATTCATTTCAGATCATATCATTCATATCTTTAACACGATAATGGTCCATCAGATCGAAATTTTTTCTTTCTGAACATTCCTCCACGGGAATTTCAGTCAAGCAAGTTTTCAATTTGTCATCCCTTAACTTGATATACCGAGTCAAGTGTTAACAGTAGTACTTTGACAGCACAATCCACTAATCTCATAGTGATTTGTTGAAATCATTATCATCATTTATCATTACAGGGACTCGTCCCATTCATCCTCATTGCGGTTTTGCTCAAGTTATTATATTTTAACTAAATTTCAAAAATCATCATTTTTCAATCAGAATCCCAATCAATTCATCAGTTCCCAAACAGAATTAAAAATCATATCAACCACATTCAAATTCATCATTTGGATAGCATTAACGCTTATAATTTCAAGTCTTAGATTTACTCGTATATATTGTCAGTAAAGAGCTGCAGTTATACTCTCGGTATATACGGATAGTCACGGCCCTTGGAATTATAAGGTAAATACCATCATGTCTAGGCCTCAAGCAAGTCAAGGATTCTATATAATTGCGGTACTTCCATCTGAAGACCCAATTACCAAATTACGAATTTCAATTTGAATATCAAATTGTATGAATTATATCACACAATTTACAACCTTTTTGTGTTTCTTGATAAATTTCTGACCTATTTGTCTTCTCAATTGATCTTTATTAACCAAATGCTCTGATACCAACTGTGAGATCCCCCTGTTCCCACCGAGCAACGGATTCGGGTACTAGCAGCGGAAGTAGCACTTCTCGCGCGGGACAGGGGTCCCACATTCGGGGCCTCGCCCACGGATATCCGGACAAGAGACTAATCCGTCGGTTTGTCCAAAACCGAAACCGAAAAAACTTCCTTTACCCGGAAGGCATGGGCGATTCCACCAGGATAACTCTTTACTCTAACGTAGTCAAGATCGTTACGGATCAACTGATCTGACTGCACCTTTAACGGTACTTGGTCAAATCAAGGAAGAACTTGCACTTGAATCATTGGGATCAACGCTTTTTTCCCCATCAAGAGGCACAGCCGTTGATTCCTATCCATAGAACAATTTCTATCCGGGATTTACTTCATCTATCGTAATAATAGAAATTAAATCTCGATTTACGGATCCATCAGTCCAGCCTAACCCCATCCGATCCCATGGGTTAGCCAACCGCCCAACCACTGTAGTGATGGGATCCAATTTGGAATTTGGTTAGGTTTTGTCCCGGGTACCAAGGAAAAGAGTTCCAAGGCCCCCTAGCCGGAAGTTCATGCAAACATAAAATTAGGCACACCACTTACACACCCAATATGAAATTGCCTTTTTCTTAGCATCAGCTAACTTTAAAACAATCCTTTAATGAAACCATAGTACCACTGATCACAGTCTTCCAAATTATCCGATTGATTCTCAAATTTTCCATCATTCCTTCATCAGAGTATCTATGGCATCATTGGCAACTAGAACGCTCACCACCTGACCACTCAGGGGCCGTTTCTATAGTTCCTAGCCCATAATACTCGGCAATATAATCACTTATCAAGATGGACTCTCGTTGAAGATCAGCAAGATCAACCAACAGATCCATATAAAAGAGCCATGGACTCATCCGTTGAGGACCAGCAAGGTCAGTCAACCAGATCCATGCCCGGTTTCACAAAACAACTCTTACTCCTTGTTCCAATATCTTCCTCGACGCACGCGTGGGTATCCTAGGCGACCCAGAGCCCGAGCACCGTATGGTCAGCACCCTCTAGGATCCTTCGCAGGTGACCTAGCGCTTCACTCATAGGCCGCTTCCTTGGTCCCTCATCCATCGTACCGGAAGCTCACCATTTTAATCGAACCGAGGCTGGTCAAGACCTCGGTCGACCTTGCTACGCGAGACGTCCTCCATTGACTCTCCGTCAGCAGTTGCAACTTTATCAGTTAGGTCTCCACGACCTTAATCACAAGACAGTCAAAATGCTTCCCCAGCATTCTTGACATAAAACAGCCATTTACAAACAGCATTTACAAACAGTTTACAAATACAGTTTCTATATTAACTCTCATTTTTCCACATTGTTCCTCATTAATCCACATTACTTATTCCACATTCCATGTATATGTGTACTCATCCAATCACCTCCTTTTTCCATCTCTTCACTTCAGATTCCTTCACATCACATATCATATATTCACATCCATATCCACATCCATACATCCACATCCACATCCACATTCACATCCATACATCCACATCTACATGCTTATCTCCATTTTCACATCCTCATTTATACATCCACATCCCATATCCACATTCATACATACACATCCATATCCACATCCACATCCACATCCACATTCACATCCATGCATCCACATCTACATGCTTACCTCCATTTTCACATCCTCATTTATACATCCACATCCCATATCCACATTCATACATACACATCCATACATACACATCCACATCCACATACATACATACATCCACATCCACATTCCACATTCACATCTATACATCCACATCTACATTCACATTCACATACATCCACATCCACATTCCCATACATCCACATCTATACATCCACATTCCACATTCACATCTACATTCACATTCACATACATCCACATCTACATTCACATTCACATACATCCACATCCCCATTCCCATTCACATCTATACATCCACATCTACATCCACATACATACATACATCCACATCTATACATCCACATTCCACATTCACATCTACATTCACATTCACATACATCCACATCTACATTCACATTCACATACATCCACATCCCCATTCCCATTCACATCTATACATCCACATCTACATCCACATACATACATACATCTACATCCACATACATACATACATCCACATCCACATTCCACATTCACATCTATACATCCACATCTACATCCACATTCACATACATCCACATCCACATTTCCATTCACATCTATACATCCACATCCATTCACATCTATACATCCACATCTACATCCACATTTACATCTATGCATATACATCTTCATGCATATATCCATTTTCATGTTCATACATCCACACTCCCATCTCCATATCCACACATCCACATACATACATCCATTTTCACATTCCCATTTATATAACCCCATATACCTTCACATCTAATCTTTTACATCACATCCATTCTCGCCCTATCACAACCCATATACATCTTATCCTATCACATACACTTCTTACCTCATCCCCCCATACACATCTTAATTCATCTTATCACATCCTAACTTATTTCATAAGCATCTTATCACCTCTTATCACACCTCTTATCACATCCCATCACTTTCCATACGCATCTTATCAATTCTTATCACATCTCATACACCTCTTATCACATCTTATCACATTTCATATCTTTAAAAAAAAAAAAGAGAATTCTTTTATTTGATATAAGATTTCTCTACACATTTATTTATACATAAATTCCATTTAAGGAGACTAACACTTTCGAAATTAAAATCAATCTTTTATGCATCTTCTTATGCATGATTTCAATTTGGTAGGGAATTATACTTTTAGAATAAAAGAATTTCTCTTATGCATCTAAGTTAAGCATAAAATCCATTTATGAGGAAAATCATACTTTTAGTATAAAAAGAATATCTTTTATGCATACCTATATGCATGAAATCCAATATGATAAAAGTAACACTTTTGATATAAAAATTTTTCCTTTATGCATACTTCTATGCATGAAAATTAAAAAATGATAAAAGTAACACTTTTGATATAAAAATTTTCCTTTATGCATACTTCTATGCATTAAAAATGATAAAAGTAACACTTTTGATATAAAAATTTTCTTTTATGCATACTTTTATGCATGAAAATTAAAAATAATAAAAGTAACACTTTTGATATAAAAATTTTCCTTTATGCATACTTCTATGCATTAAAAATGATAAAAGTAACACTTTTGATATAAAAATTTTCTTTTATGCATACTTTTATGCATGAAAATTAAAAATAATAAAAGTAACACTTTTGATATAAAAATTTTTCCTTTATGCATACTTCTATGCATGAAATAAAAATGGTAAAAATAACACTTTTGATATAAAAACTTATCCTTTATGCATAATATTAAAATTCAATTTCTCCATGATTGTAATGAAATTCTTTCAATTAATCTAGGATGATAATTCCTAGAATATGGTAGGAAGTCCTCTTTTTATGCTTTGAATGAGATTATTTTATGCATAATTTTTATAAAAATTTTGCCATAGCTCCGCTGCTATGACTGATAAATCTCAAATTTTCTAAGGGATAATGCTTATCATTAAGAAAATAATTAAAATAATCTCTAATTAGATTATCAATCCATAATGGATTGAATCATTAATATACATAAACTAAAAGCATAGAAAAAAGCCATTAATTTGGCCTCAAGCATAGCTTAGTCTTGGGTTAAGGAAAAGCTTTATGAAAAGCTTGATTTGGATTGAGAACGGTTCATGAGTATGACCATTTCTTGAGTGAGAGAGAGAATTTACATAAAAATCATTAGAATTTAAACATAAATGAAAATTAACTTCAATAGCATTATGTAACTCTTCACTACTATTCAAACTTCAATAGCATTAAAAAAAAACCATACCAATTAAACTTCTCAAGCTTGAGAGGGGTTGAGAAGAGAGAAACATTGAGAAATTATAGAAAGATCAATATTCACTAATTACCTTACAACTTGCTTGATTCTTTGTTCACGGTAGAGGCCCCCAACCAATCAATTGGTTAAGTATGTTGATGGAGCCACTAATGGGGATTGAAGAAAGAGGGAAGCTCCAAAAACTAGTGAATTATTAAATGAATTCACAGTTTATGGCTTAGGTGGAGTAGAGTAACGATGCATAAACACTATATATTTTTCAACAAGGGGGAGGCTTCTATTTATAGGAAAAATTGAGCTCCTAACCAAACAAACTGATTCTAGAATTTTCTAAATCAGTTTGGTCAATATTTGACCATTTTTAGATCAGTTAAGCTAACTTTTTGGAACTAGACTTGAATGAGGAGAGAGGAGAGATGAAATATCTCAATTTTTATGAGTTTAAAACTCATTCAAGCATGTGAAATATGCACCTCCTTTAAAGAACTCCCCTTCCTTACATATGTGTCATAATGGAATCATTTTAATATTGCTCATAGTTTTTTTTACTAATAAACCTTGTACATTTTCAACTCTTCATCTTATGTGAAATATGCACCTCCTTTAAAGAATTCCCCTTCCTTACATATGTCATATTTTTAATATTGCTCATAGTTTTTTACTAATAATCCTTGTACATTTTCAACTCTTCATCTTATGTGAAATATGCACCTCCTTTAAAGAATTCCCCTTCCTTACATATGTCATATTTTTAATATTGCTCATAGTTTTTTACTAATAAACCTTGTACATTTTCAACTCTTCACCTCATGTGAGCATTTACTCATTTTTGGGTATTTTCTTTTTACAAGTTGGATTTATCTCCTCCCTACACATGGATTGATGCTATTGGTCCATAGGAACCTTAATTGGACCATAGTCTAAAGATTTCTGAAAATCTAGACCCTTAGGCTAAGGTTCTTTATAGCTATTTTCAATTAATTCCAATTGCACATTGGAAAATTCTTTTTGAATTTCTGTTTCAGGGGAACTCATCTGAATTAGAAGAGATATTTTTCTATCCAAAAATATTCAAAATATGAATATTCTCTCTCTAGAATATTTTTCTCTCTCTAGGCTAAAACAGATAGAAACAAGGTCTTTATATTTCTGAAGAGGGATTGATTATAGAAGAAGATACTAGACATCAAAAAGGGTTTTGGGGGAGGAATCTTACACGTCCCCTTCAAAGTACTGTCCCAACTTGTTCACAGGTATTTCAATGACCGAGTCTTCATCTAGGTTGGGTTGTAGATCCCAATGCTCCCCTTCATCTTGAAGCGTGTCAGGTCTATCCATATTTGCAAATTGTGGTAGCCCCGCCTTTAGTTCTCCATTGAGAAATGCCCGAAGAGCTAAGAATAGCTCAAGATCTCCGTATAATTTGGATATGATCGTGGTTCTGATCTCAGAGGACATGAAATCCATTAGCTTAGACACATTCAACGGTACTTTTCGAGACATCACCCCTTGACTAGGGACTGGTGAAGATGGAATCACTTCCTCTTCAATGGGGTCAGGCATTCCCTCACTAAACATTCTTTCCAGCAAGAAGGGTGTTTGCCCACTTCCGGATGTCCTATCCTCACTTTCTTCCCGAATGATACTAGGTATAGCTAACGGTTTATGGTTCCTGTGAGGTTGAACTTGCGTAGGAAACACTGTGTCTGGAATTTTGATTTTTCTAGGGTTTGGCTCCAGTTCTCTTTGTGTTTCTTCCACCAAACCCCTTAAGTGTTGCACTTGTTCAATCTCCTCAACTGGGTTTGGGTAAGTTCCAATCTTTTTCTTGAGGGTTTTTGGCCCACATGGCTTGTCTTGGGGAGTCTCAGTCAGTTTGGGTGGTTGAGAGGGCATTAACTGACTTGGTTGTGGGGCCGAGGAAGTTTCCTTCTGTTTTCCCTTATTTATGTACTCGCTTGATTCTCCTTCATTGAGCTCCCGAGTGGGTTCCTCCCTTAAGGTAGTGGCTTTGGTCCCCATGGTTTCTATTGAATCGGAATCATCTTCAGGATCATTCATATACACGGGGTCGTCTCCTGTCCCTATGTTAGTCTTTGAACTGGGCTTGGAGCTCGTGGCATTAAGCGATCTCTTCCGCCGTGTTTTCTTTTTCTTTGCCTGAGCGACTGATGCAGTATCCCTCTCTTCAAGAATGTAGTTTTGATTTTGAAGCATTGACCGTGTAACTACATTCGCGGGTACAACAGGTGTGGTTCCTCGTGCTTGGTTGGTGACCTCAACCAAATTCAATGGCATAATCTTGGGTGCATTAGGATTATGTGGACATTGAGCGATCAAATGATCTATGCCACAACGATTACATGTAAGTACCGGCATTCCCGATGTGCTCCCTTGATTTGGTTGCATATGAGGAGCGATCTTCTGTAACCTATTAGGGCACTCCGCTACACGATGCGGTCCACCACAATCATAGCATTGAAGAGGTGGTCTCCTCGCCAAAGTATTAAGGTTTTGCCCTCTTGTGGCGAGAGCAGCCGCTTGATATACAGGCTTGACTTGCCCGAAATGATCCTCCATGTAGTACTGGGGAATCATTTCAAACGTATCAATCCCGTATGGAGCAGTAGGGTCTATCTCCTCTTCATAATCCCCACATGCACTATGTGACTCACAACCCATCTGGTTTATTGGGGTAATCCTTGGATGTGGAGGTTGTGGTCCTAGCACTGGCGGTGGTAACGGCACAGACTGGACTACATTCGGATTCCTTGGAACTATGTGCTGTGACGGTTGCTCGACAGGTTGTGCAGGCATTAGCGCGCGTACTTGAGGTGTGTTTGACCAAGCTAGTGGTTCCTGGTTTGCCAACATTCGCTTAAGTGTTAGGCAATCTTTAGATTGATGGCCATACTTACCACATGCATTGCAATTCCCATTGAATTTGACTCTGAATGTGGGACATTCACTCGTGCTATGTGGTCCTAAGCACACCGAACACCATTGTTGCTCTCTTCTTGGGTACATATGGCTATTCTGAGGAGCTCGATTACCCCTAAAGTATTCTTGGAGAGCCTTAGTAAGGTCGGTCACAGACATTTCAGATATCTTGGGCTCCTTGGCAATAGGTTTCACCGTCATTGGCTCGTGCGAACTAACGGATTTTGTTTCTGAAGACACCTTTTTACCTGCAATCATCAAGTTGTCTTCTAACTGGATTGCATTGGCAGTGACTGCTTCCCACGTTGTAAGACCTCTAATGACTAGGCCATTGTAAATGTCCTCGTGGCGCAATCCTCGGATGAATCTATCGAGGAGTTGGTTGTTATTGAAGCGTTCATCGGGAGTGCAGCGAGAATTTAGATGCTTCAATCGACTTATAAAGTCTCTCACTGACTCCCCTTCCTCGCGTTCAGCTTTTTGGAGTTGAGATGCTACTCCCCAAAGCACACCCTCACGTATGTATTCTTTCAAGAACAATCTCTTGAGAGTGGGGTAGTGAGTGCGCTCTTCAACCCTTAAGGTTCGATACCAATCTCCGGCCTTCCCACTCAAGGTTAAGCCTAAGGCTTTACATTTATGCAGCTCATTGTGCTCTTCCAAGGAATCACACACGTGTTCAAAGACTTCAATGTGCTTCCTAACATCCTCGTTACCACTGAAGTTTTGAGTGAGCTTAGCCACTTGTACTGCCTTGCTTCTAGGTTCTCTCTCAGGCATGCCCCGCATGTTTTCTGCAATGGATCGTCCGATCGTCTGAGCAAACGCTGCGAGATCACCTAGGTGAGCAGGCATAGCTGGTGGAAGCACTTCTGGGATAGCCTGGCTGATAGGAGTTGGCGTTGGTCTAAGTAGGTTGGCAAATGACGTAGGATATGATATGTGGCTAGGCCTAGCTCCTCTTGGATAAGGGTGGTGATAAGGCGATCTTGGAGCATACGCCATTGGCATACTAGGAGGCGTAGGAGCTACCTGAGCATGAGTAGCGATAGGTACATAGGGTCGATAGGCAGTGGCACGCACCGTTGTAGGTACTGTTCCACTAGGTAGCGGTGTCCTACTAACTACAGCGGTAACAGGTGCACTTTCAGCTATGCTCATCATTGGGGTAGGCATTGCGGATTCCCTAATGGAAAGTTGAGCCAAGGTTGGAAAGCTAAAGTTACTACTCGTGGGCTCAACCTGCATTGAGACTCCAGGCGAAACAACATATGAAGGGTCTATGGGACTCACCGAGGGAGTCTCCAATTGTGATAGGGTTGGTTGTTTGGCCTTGCCCGTATCCAAAAACCTCATAGGGCCAGTGGAAACTAGGTCCACTCCCCTATTTTGCCTCTCAATCTGGATAATTCTATGAATAACATCACATATCATGTGTTGTTGCTCCTCTAGATTAGTGGCACTAGATGTAGATCGTAGGACTTCTAACCAACCTACATAGTATGTGTAACCTGTGTATAGGTCAGTTAGAGTCTCTGTGTGTAGATCATATTCCCAATTTTCATTGAGAAATATCCCATCTAGACTTGGTGTGCCAAATGGTTCTCTTGAAGTGGACGCAATGTCACTTCTTATGGGTTGGCTTCTAGGGACCTCTACTTTAGGAAGAGCATTGGAATGTGGTAGCTCAGTAGGGCCCTCATTAAACGAAGTGGGTAGAATATCCACATGGACACTCTTTGGGAGGGTAGGGTCTATATAAGATGTGAATGGCGAATCTACTACCACTCCTTCCTCATTTACTTCGCTTGTAGCATGTTCAGAGCGTGTAGCTCTACTAAAGGTCTCTATTAGACGACTAAACATGCTAGATCCGGGTTGTGGGGCCCACACTGGCATGTTTTGGCTTGTCTCCTCAGGGTTCTTGGTAGGGTGCCCTTCCATGGCTTCTGAGTCAGAGGACGAGTCACTATCCACTATTCGTGGATCTTGGGTTGCACTCCCTTGGGTTCCAGCCGAAGGCCAAGATGCCAACGTGGAGGGATGGTGTGAGCCTGCGTAAACTGAAACGCTTTCTAGTGGCTCAGGCTCTAGTACCCGACCAGAACGTAGATGCATGTGACGTGGGTACCCTACGTGCGTTGGTAACTACCCTTGAAACTCACACAAGTGGTTTCTTAGGTGTTTCGCACCCCGTTTTTACTTGTTTTTGTGTTGTTTTTAACCCGTTTTTGACCCCCTTACTTACGGTCGAACTTGGACTAGGGCGTATGATAGCTCGAAACGAGCGTATCGTTCAAAGGATCCTAGTGTGCTTTACAGCACCGTGTTCGCCTATCTAGAGCTCCTGTAGTCCTCAAAACAGTCCGTTTCCCTTGGGGGGAAGGGGCAAAAGCCTATTTGCTTGTGGAGGAAAGGGTGAGGGCTTTATCCCACATACTCACTTTACTCCTTGGAGAGTGGGCTACATATAGGACACGACTTCCCATAAGCTCTCACTTGAAAGAAAGCTATGGAGGCTCACTCTCCTATATATATATATCAAGAGACCGAGACCGAGACCGAGGCCGGGGCCGTGGGTCAATTGGGGTTCTTTCTTTTCAAAAATTTTTTCTCCAATTAGAAAATCTTTCCTCTCCACACGTTTGGTTCTTTCTTTGAAAATAAAATTTAATTTTTTCTTTTTTGTTTTTTATAATTTTATAATTTTTTATTTTCTGTTTTTTTTTGGAGATAAGTTTTCTAGGGTTTCTTTGGGTTCAGCCTTGGCCGCGGCACGGTTCGCACACAGCACAGGTCTGGGGATTCAGAAATCCCCCCTCACACGCAGAAAACCAGATAACAGATCACACGCCCACACGCGGAGCGGAAAAATAGCAGAAATGCAGAAGACAAATTACAGAAACAGATTGCAAAACACAAAAACACCTTAACAACAAACACACAGTCGCTTTTCTACAGTGTAGATTAAACTTCACGCAGCAGCCGAGCTGCAAACTGGAGCTTGGTGCAGGGCAACTCCCCGGCAGCGGCACCAAAAATGTGCGCTTTTGCCGCACAGGTCGTAGCTGGGGACTTGCCAGACACCGTATGCGAGCCACGAATGGCTGCAAGCATACAACCAGGGAAGGAAGCTCAAAACAGAATGCAAAAGGTGTGTCACTCACCGCTTAACCGCCGCCTTGAAGGATTCCCACGTCGAAGCCGTGAAGGAGGAGCCGCCGTCGCGCCGCTCTACCGCCTCTCCGCCGCCGCCGTGCCGCTACACAGTGCGCTCGATCGCTCTCTCACTCTCTCTCTCTCTCTCACACACACACGCAGGAGAAGGAAACCAAGGAGATAAGGCAAGAGCACTCTTGTATTCACAACACATGAGAATGAGGATTTTAGGGTTACATTTGACTCATATAGGTGACTTGGCCGTTCACACTTGGGCGCCCATACATGGCCGGCCGACCCTAACCCTTATCCTACTGATATCCAAGGTGCACCTCTCATCGGCGATCACCCAATCCCTTCATCCTTAACATATGGTGCCGACAAGCCCGGCCCATGACTCAGAATATTTAAATTAATGACGTAAAATATAGTACATCGCCATGTCCGCCATGGGTTAACACTCCCTTATCTCACCCTAATTCCCTCCCTCCTTCATTCTTGCTCTTTCCTTCCCTTTCTTTCTCTACCTCACTTACCCTCATTCTCACCCTCTCCCTTGTTCTCTATCTTTCTCTGACTCTCATCTTCCTTATCGTCACTCATCATGTCTTCATCAAACTCCCTTATCTCACCCTAATTCCCTCCCTCCTTCATTCTTGCTCTTTCCTTCCCTTTCTTTCTCTACCTCACTTACCCTCATTCTCACCCTCTCCCTTGTTCTCTATCTTTCTCTGACTCTCATCTTCCTTATCGTCACTCATCATGTCTTCATCAAATGCCCCCAGCTCTTAAAAAATACCCTTGAATATGTGTATAAGGATTTGTGCAAGAAGTAAGGTAAAGATGTGAAAGAGCACCTTAGAATTACAAAGAGGCTTATAATCTTTGGGAAAATCTTCTAGTGGATGAGCCCATCGACTTAAGAGATCTATATGTGTGGAACATGAAGATTGAAGCTACTATCGGTGCTTGGTGGATTTACATCTATATTGGTGAAGACAAGGAGGAGTCCTTACGTGAGGAGCTAAAGAATATATTGTTGAAATATACAAGTGAATGGGTACGGCGGGAACAAGCCCTTAGCAAGAGGCTATAAAAGAGAGTCTATAAATGAGTGAGAAGCAGTGAAAAGGTGAGAGGTATCTACTGGGAGAGAATAAAGGGTAGCATGAGAAGATTTAGGATGTGTGGAGATATTCTGGGAAAAGTGAAGAGGTGGAGAGAATCAAGCAAAAGTGGTGGAGTGAATCAAGAAGAGATCAGTGGGATTAGATGCTTGGCATCTTGTGTATGTAAACTCTATAAATTGAGGCATTGGGCTAATTTGAGAATTTGTTGGTTTTTGAGTATCCATGCCTACATTAAGCTATCAGTTAATTGCTCATAAATCTCGTCTTAATCATCATCTAATCTCTTTGTTAATGATGTTGATTCTTACATTTGATCCACCATAGCTCATCACATTGCTACAAACTTAACATAGATTAGTCGGGTGTATTTTTTGGTGAGCATTTTTGAGCAAGCACTTTTTCGTGTTCAGGTGAGCAGTTTCTCTCTCTACACTTCTTGTCTACTCCTCTCCCTCTACTATGATACCTATGAGATGTTGAGCACTATACACCATGGGCCACTATCATTGTTGCAACTCATTTACAACAAAGACACCGTATTATGATCTAACACTTCCATTACATTCCAAATCAAATTTTACAAGACTACAGCATGACAAACACCTACGGGTACTTGAACACACGTAACAATACATGAAAACATGTGTGTAAACAATGTTCTTTACTTCCATGGGCCACTATCATCACAACTCATTTAGATAACACCATATTATAGTCTAAAACTTACATTATATTCTAAATCTTATTTACAGATCACAGCATTATATGGTAAACTTTGGCCAAGATGTTGAACACATGACTATCATTGCTACTATTTCACAAAGACACCATAGAGAGATGCAACATCCAATATATTTCAAATAAATATAGCAATATGGTAGCATATTTTGACAAACACCTGTAACTTTGTTGTTGAACACATGCAACACTATATGAAAGCATTTTGGGCCTCAATTATAAGCTTCGCCTTCTTCGTCTACCCTAAATTTGAAATGAAGGTGGCACTTCCATTGTATTTCAAATAAAAATAGCAATACTATAGCATAAACACTTGTGACTATGTTGAACACATGCAACACTATATGAAAGCATTTTGGGCCTGACTCTCATCTGTATCTACCTCACTTACCCTCATTCTCACCCTCTCCCTTGTTCTCTATCTTTCTCTGACTCTCGTCTTCCTTATTGTCACTCATATTGTCTTCATCAAAATGCGTCCAACTCTTAAGAATACCTAAGGATTTGTGCAAGAAGTAAGGTAAAGATGTGAAAGAGCATCTTAGAATTACAAAGAGGTTTATAATCTTTGGGAAAATCTTCTAGTGGATGAGCCCATCGACTTAAGAGATCTATATGTGTGGAACATGAAGATTGGAGGTACTATGGGTGCTTGGTGGATTTACGTCTATATTGGAGAAGACAAGGAGGAGTCCTTACGTGAGGAGCTAAAGAATAGAGTAGCCGGGTGTATTTTTTGGCAAGCATTTTTGAGCAAGCACTTTTCGTGTTCAGGTGAGCAGTTTCTCTCTGTACACTTCTTGTCTACTCCTCTCCCTCCACTATGACACCTATGAGATGTTGAGCACTATGGGCCACTATCATTGTTGCAACTCATTTACAAAGACACCGTATTATGATCTAACACTTCCATTACATTCCAAATCAAATTTTACAAGACCACAACATGACAAACACCTACGGGTACTTGAACACACGCAACAATACACGAAAACATGTGTGTAAACAATGTCCTTTACTTCCATGGGCCACTATCATCGCAACTCATTTAGATAGATAACACCATATTATAGTCTAAAACTTACATTATATTCTAAATCCTAACTCCATATAGGAGAAGGAGAGACTCTTCAACCCAAGAATTGGTGTTAACCCATGGCGGACATTGAGACGTACTATGTTTTACGTCATTAATTTAAATATTCTGAGTCATGGGCCGGGCTTGTCGGCACCATATGTTAAGGATGAAGGGATTGGGTGATCGCCGATGAGAGGCGCACCTTGAATATCAGTAGGATAAGGGTTAGGGTCGGTCGGCCATGTATGGGCGCCCAAGTGTGAACGGCCAAGTCACCTATAAGAGTCAAATGTAACCCTATAAAATCCTCATTCTCATGTGTTGTGAATACAAGAGTGCTCTTGCCTTATCTCCTTGGTTTCCTTCTCCTACGTGTGTGTGAGAGAGAGAGAGAGAGTGAGAGAGCGATCGAGCACTGTGTAGCGGCACAGGCGGCAGAGCGGCGAGACGGCGGCTCCTTCTCACTGCTGCGACGCGGGAATCCTTCAAGGCGGCAGTTAAGCGGTGAGTGACACACCCTTTGCATTCTGTTAGAGCTTCCTTCCCTGGTTGTATGCTTGCAGCCATTCGTGGCTCGCATACGGTGCTCGGCAAGTCCCCAGCTACGACCTGTGCGGCAAAAGCGCACATTTTTGGCGCCGCTGCCGGGGAGTTGCCCTGCACCAAGCTCCAGTTTGCAGCTCGCCTGCTGCGTGAAGTTTAATCTACACTACAGGAAAGCGACTGTGTGTTTGTTATTGAGGTGTTTCTGTGTTTTGCAATCTGTCTTCTGCAATTTGTCTTCTGCATTTCTGTTTCTTTTGTTATTTTTCCGCTCCGCGTGTGGGCGTGCGTTCTAGTATCTGAGTGCGGGGGGATTTCTGAATCCCCAGATCTGTGCTGTGTGCGAACTGCGCCGTGGCCAAGGCTGAACCCTAGAAAACTAAAAAAAAAAACAGAAAATAAAAATAAAAAAAATAAAAAATAAAAAATAAAAAAATTAAATTTTATTTTTAAAGAAAGAACCAAACGTGTGGAGAGGAAAGATTTTCTAATTGGAGAAAAAATTTTTGAAAAGAAAGAACCCCAATTGACCCACGGCCCCGGCCTCGGTCTCGGTCTTTTGATATATATATATAGGAGAGTGAGCCTCCATAGCTTTCTTTCAAGTGAGAGCTTATGGGAAGTCGTGCCCTATATGTAGCCCACTCCCCAAGGAGTAAAGTGAGCATGTGGGATAAAGCCCTCACCCTTTCCTCCACAAGCAAATAGGCTTTTGCCCCTTCCCCCATAGGAAAACGGACTGTTTTGAGGACCACGAGAGCTCTGGATAGGCGAACACGGTGCTGTAAAGCACACTAGGACCCTTTGAATGATACGCTCGTTTTGAGCTATCACACGCCCTAGTCCAACTTCGACCGTAAGTAAGGGGGCCAAAAACGAGTTAAAAACAATCTAAAAACAAGTAAAAACGGGGTGCGAAACACCTAAGAAACCACTTGTGTGAGTTTCAAGGGTAGTTACCAACGCACGTGGGGTACCCACGTCACATGCATCTACGTTCTGGTCGGGTGCTAGAGCCTGGGCTACTAGAAAGCATTTCAGTTTACGCAGGCTCACACCATCCCTCCACGTTAGCATCTTGGCCTTCGGCTGGCCAAGGGAGTGCAACCCAAGATCCACGAATACTGGATAGTGACTCGTCCTCTGACTCAGAAGCCATGGAAGGGCACCCTACCAAGAACCCTGAGGAGACAAGCCAAAACATGCCAGTGTGGGCCCCACAACCTGGATCTAGCATGTTTAGTCGTCTAATAGAGACCTTTAGTAGAGCTACACGCTCGGAACATGCGACAAGCGAAGTAAATGAAGAAGGAGGGGTAGTGGATTCGCCATTCACATCTTATGTGGACCCTACCTTCCCAAAGAGTGTCCATGTGGATATTCTACCCACTTCGTTCAATGAGGGCCCTACTGAACTACCACATTCCGATGCTCTTCCTAAAGTAGAGGTCCCTAGAAGCCAATCCATAAGAAGTGACATTGCGTCCACTTCAAGAGAACCGTTTGGCACACCAAGTCTGGATGGGATATTTCTCAATGAAAATTGGGAATATGATCTACACACAGAGACTCTAACTGACCTATACACAGGTTACACATACCATGTAGGTTGGTTAGAAGTCCTACGATCTACATCTAGCGCCACTAGTCTAGAGGAGCAACAACAAATGATATGTGAGGTTATTCATAGAATTATCCAAATTGAGAGGCAAAATAGGGGAGTGAACTTAGTTTCCACTGGCCCTATGAGATTTTTGGATACGGGCAAGGCCAAACAACCAACCCTATCACAATTGGAGACTCCCTCGGTGAGTCCCATAGACCCTTCGTATGTTGTTTCGCCTGGAGTCTCAATGCAGGTTGAGCCCACGAGCAGTAACTTTAGCTTTCCAACCTTGGCTCAACTTTCCATTAAGGAATCCACAATGCCTACCCCAATGATGAGCATGACAGAAAGTGCACCTGTTACCACTGTAGTTAGTACGACACCGCTACCTAGTGGAACAATACCTACAACAGTGCGTGCCAGTGCCTATCAACCATATGTACCTATCGCTACTCATGCTCATTGTAGCTCCTACGCCTCTTAGTATGCTAATGGCATATGCTCCACGACTACCTTATCACAACCCTTATCCAAGAGGATCTAGGCCTAGCTACATATCATATCCTACGTCATTTGCCAACATACTCAGACCAATGCAAGCTCCTATCAGCCAGGCTATCCCAGAAGTGCCTCCACCAGCTATGCCTGCTCACCTAGGTGATCTTGCCGCGTTTGCTCAGACGATCGGACGATCTATTGCAGAAAACATGTGGGGTATGCCTGAGAGAGAACCTAGAAGCAAGGCAGTACAAGTGGCTAAGCTCACTCAAAACTTCAGTGGTAACGAGGATGTTAGGAAGCACATTGAAGTCTTTGAACACGTGTGTGATTCCTTGGAAGAGCACAATGAGCTGCATAAGTGTAAAGCCTTAGGCTTAACCTTGAGTGGAAAGGCCGGAGATTGGTATCGAACCTTAAGGGTTGAAGAGCGCACTCACTACCCCACTCTCAAGAGATTGTTCTTGAAAGAATACATACGTGAGGGTGTGCTTTGGGGAGTAGCATCTCAACTCCAAAAAGCTGAACGTGAGGAAGGGGAGTCAGTGAGAGACTTTATAAGTCGATTGAAGCATCTAAATTCTCGCTGCACTCCCGATGAACGCTTCAATAACAACCAACTCCTCGATAGATTCATCCGAGGATTGCGCTACGAGGACATTTACAATGGCCTAGTCATTAGAGGTCTTACAACGTGGGAAGTAGTCACTGCCAATGCAATCCAGTTAGAAGACAACTTGATGATTGCAGGTAAAAAGGTGTCTTCGGAAACAAAATCCGTTAGTTCGCAAGTATCTGGGCACGAGCCAATGACGGTGAAACCTATTGCCAAGGAGCCCAAGATATCTGAAATGTCTGTGATTGACCGACCTTACTAAGGCTCTCCAAGAATACTTTAGGGGTAATCGAGCTCCTCAGAATAGCCATATATACCCAAGAAGAGAGCAACAATGGTGTTCGGTGTGCTTAGGACCACATAGCACGAGTGAATGTCCCACATTCAGAGTTAAATTCAATGGGAATTGCAATGCATGTGGTAAGTACGGCCATCAATCTAAGGATTGTCTAGTACTTAAGCGGATGTTAGCAAATCAGGCACCACTAGCCTGGTCAAACACACCTCAAGTACCCGCGCTAATGCCTACACAACCTGTCGAGCAACCGTCACACAGCACATAGTTCCAAGGAATCCGAATGTAGTCCAGTCTGTGCCGTTACCACCGCCACCAGTGCTAGGACCATAACCTCCACATCCAAGGATTACCCCAATAAACCAGATGGGTTGTGAGTCACATAGTGCGTGTGGGGATTATGAAGAGGAGATAGACCCCACTGTTCCATATGGGATTGATACGTTTGAAATGATTCCCCAGTACTACATGGAGGATCATTTTGGGCAAGTCAAGCCTGTATATCAAGCGGCTGCTCTCGCCCCACAAGAGGGCAAAACCTTAATACCTTGGTGAGGAGACCACCTCTTCAATGCTACGATTGTGGTGGACCGCATCGTGTAGTGGAGTACCCTAATAGGCTACAGAAGATCGCTACTCAAATGCAACCAAAGCAAGGGAGCACATCGAGAATGCCGGTACTTACATGTAATCGTTGTGGCATAGATCATTTGATCGCTCAATGTCCACATAATCCTAATGCACCCAAGATTACGCCATTGAATTTGGTTGAGGTCACCAACCAGGCACGAGGAACCACACCCGTTGTACCCGCGAATGTAGTTACACGGTCAATGCTTCAAAATCAAAACTACATTCTTGAAGAGAGGGATACTGCATCAATCGCTCAGGTAAAGAAAAAGAAAACACGGCGGAAGAGATCGCTTAATGCCACGAGCTCCAAGCCTAGTTCAAAGACTAACATAGGGACAGGAGATGACCTCGTGTATATGAATGATCCTGAAGATGATTCCGATTCAATAGAAACCAATAGAAACCATGGGGACCAAAGCCACTACCTTAAGGGAGGAACCCACTCGGGAGCTCAATGAAGGAGAATCAAGCGAGTACATAAATAAGGGGAAATAGAAGGAAACTTCCTCGGCCCCACCACCAAGTCAGTTAATGTCCTCTCGACCACCCAAACTGACTGAGACTCCCAAAGACAAGCCACGTGGGCCAAAAACCCTCAAGAAAAAGATTGGAACTTACCCAAATCCAGTCGAGGAGATTCAACAAGTGCAACACTTAAGGGGTTTGGTGGAAGAAACACAAAGAGAACTGGAACCAAACCCGAGAAAAGTCAAAATTCCAGACACAGTGTTTCCTACGCAAGTTCAGCCTCACAGGAACCATAAACCGCTAGCTATACCTAGTATCATTCGGGAGGAAAGTGAGGATAGGACATCAAGAAGTGGGAAAACACCCTTCCTGCTGGAAAGAATGTTTAGTGAGGGAATGCCTGACCCTATTGAAGAGGAAGTGATTCCATCTTCACCAGTCCTTAGTCAAGGGGCGATATCTCGAAAAGTACCATTGAATGTGTCCAAGCTAATGGATTTTATGTCCTCTGAGATCAGAACCACGATCATATCCAAATTATACGGAGATCCTGAGCTATTCTTAGCTCTTCGGGCACAATTTGCAAATATGGATAGACCCGACACGCTTCAAGATGAAGGGGGACATTGGGATCTACAACCCAACTTAGATGAAGATTCGGTCGTTGAAATACCTGTTAACAAGTTGGGACAGTACTTTGAAGGGGACGAATCTAATGCAACCCTCCCCATTACTACCAAGTGATTAACCCTAAAGGGAATCCTTGATGGTGGTGCTGGCGTGAGCATTGTGACTGTTGGGAATCTATGGGAAGACCTCACCTTGAAGTCACAAACATAGTGGTTAAGATGGCAAACGGAACTATTGCTAAACCTATTGGAATGTTAAGGGACCTTAAGATAAAGGTCCTGGGATACAAGGTAAAACATACCTTCATTGTAATGGATTTCTCCAAGCATCCTATGTCATATCAAATGATCTTAGGACGTCCTTTCATGAGGGAAGCACAAATGGTGCATGATTGGTCAAAAAACCATGTCTATCTACAATTCCAGGACTCTGTCATTCGAGTTGATCTTGAGAATGGTCGTGCACATCCTTTAGGAAGCAAGGTTATCATTGATAATCGATCAGATACCACTATTCACTCCGCCCCATTAAGGTATTGCTATACATGCAAAAAAGAGACTGATGATGGGAAAGATTCTCCTTATATGGATGTCCTACCGGGTATGACTGAGTCGGATAACGTGGATTGGGTACACCTAGCGGCAACCATAGACATATGGGGAAATAGAGGCACAAGTTGGGTAACACCTGAGGGGCAAGATATGCCACCGTTAGTGCCAATAAACATGATAGGTGTTATGCACTTGACTCCTGATGGCGAGAAAGTGGCAAACTCCACTGACACTGAAAGTAGCGAAGACTCTGACCAATGCAACTCTGAGTATGAATCTCAAGAAGAAACTGACCCTGAGCCTGAAGGGAAAAATGAATCAAATATTCACCCAAATGTGGAAGCAAGGTGCTCAAGGCCTAGGACAGTGACCTCCTGCAGTTCATCCGAAAGTGAGGGGGACACAAGTGAAGATCGACCAAGTGAGTTCGAATCTGACAGAAACAAAAATCAAAAACTTGGTAAGAAGAAAACGAGACATAAACGCCAACGCTATCGAGCTAATGTACGCACTGCAATAAACAAGGAAAGATCCACTGCAGAATGGCTTAGTTATGTAGGAGCCATTGATGCTCATCGGAAGATAGCGGATAATTGGGGACAATACCTCCAAAGTGTCATGTCGTGTATTCCGCAACCTCATGACGTCGCCCAATTAGAAATCAAAGAGAAGCCGAAACTAAGTCGTACTGCAAGAAGGCGGCAAAACCAAGAGTTGGCTCAGCAACAAAAGGAAGCGGAATTGAAAGAAAAAAGCCTGGCATAACAAGAACCAGTAGACTTACACCCTGCCCCCGAGCATTTCAAATCATTCACTACAGGGGAACATAAAGTGGTCTACACAAAAGCCCAACAAACACCTACCAATGGGAGTAGCGGTGTCTACGATGGCCCTGCGGTAGTTAAGGAGATAGACTTAACAGATCCGGGTGAGGAGTCTAAACCAGTTTTTATTGCTCAAGACCTCACCAAGGAGGAAGAAGCTGCACTTACGAAGCTTCTTAAAGAATTCAAGGACATATTTGCTTGGACATATCATGATATGAAGGGTGTTCCACCCTCGGTGGTGCAACACACGATTCCAATGATTAGCACTGCTAAACCAGTCCAGCAACGTCCCTACCCAATGAATCCTAAGTACGCAAAGATTGTACAAGAGGAAATTGAAAAGCTGGTAAAATGTGGATTCATATACCCAATTGAGCACTCAGAATGGGTTTCTCCGATAGTCATCGTGCCAAAGAAGAATGGGAAACTCAGAGTGTGCGTTGATCTCAAAAAGGTTAATGCAGCCACCAGAAGGGATCATTATCCCTTGCCATATTCTGAACATGTGCTTGAAAGAGTGGCAGGCAAGGAGGCATATAGCTTTTTAGATGGGTATTCGGGTTACAATCAGATCACAATTGCAGTCGAGGACCAAGCTAAAACAGCATTTATCACGGAGTTTGGAGTGTTTGCCTTTCGCGTCATGGCTTTTGGCTTGACCAATGCACCTGCAACATTCCAACGATTGATAAACACGGCCTTTAAGGAATATCTAAGGGACTTCTGTGAAGCTTTCTTAGATGATCTTTGTGTTCATTCCTCTTGGGACGAGCACTTAATGTGTTTACGAAAAATATTTGAAAGGTGTAGATTATATCGCATCTCATTGAATCCTTTCAAATGCCAATTCTGGGTTAAACACGGAGTTATCTTAGGGCATATAGTGTCTAAAAATGGGATTTCCACTGACGAGAGTAAAATCAAGGTCATTCTGGAATTGCCTCCACCCACCAACTATAAGGGAGTCCAACGCTTTATGGGCCATGTTGGTTATTATCGAAGGTTTATTCTATTCTTCGCCGAGATAGCTCGATCATTGTATAAGCTTCTCATCGAGTTTATTTGGACCGAAGAATGTGACCGTGCCTATGAGCTATTAAAGAAGGCCTTGGCGAGTGCTCCAATCTTGAGAATGCCTAACTGGGATTTACTCTTCCATGTGCATATTGATGCATCAAACTTTACTCAACCTGGAGAACACAAGCTAGACTACCCCATTAGCTTTGCCAGTCGCCAGTTGAACGATGCTGAGATGAACTACACCACTACGGAGCGAGAAGGGTTGGCAATGATATATGCAGTAAGGAAATTTTGTTACTACCTCCTTGCCACCAAGTTTGTTTTCTATGTGGATCATCAAGCATTGTTATATCTGGTAAACAAACCATGCTCCACAGGAAGAATCACACGATGGCTATTGATTCTTCTTGAGTTTGATTTCACTGTTGTTGTGAGACTTGGCAAAAAACATGTTATGGCTGATCATTTGTCTCGCATACCTAATGGTGAAGCTCCTACGGGGGTTGATGATGACTTACCTGACACTTCCCTGTTCATGGTGGAGACAATGCCTGAATGGAGTGAGAAGATTGTTAACTTTTTGGTTAATAGCTTTCCACCCAAAGAGCTTCGTAAAGATCTAGCTCAAAAGCTAATCAAAGAATGCGAACCCTATTGCTGCCTGATAGCAGGGACTCTTTATAAAAGAGGAAAGGATGACGTTCTTAGGCGTTGTGCCCGAGAGGATGAGTATCTATACATTTTGCAAGAGGTACATATGGGTGTAGCCGGTGGTCACTTCTCAGGAGACTTAACTGCGCGAAAGATCTTACAATCAGGGTATTGGTGGCCCACTATGTTCCAAGATGCATCACTCTTTGTGAAGGGTTGCGATGAATGCCAACGATACAAGAAACCCCAGAGGAAAGATCAGATGCCCCTACATCCAATCAAAGTAAACCAACCATTTGAAAAGTGGGGTTGACTTTGTAGGTCCAATTAGCCCAGCGGCCCGAAACACACAATCTCGCTATATTATTGTGGCCAATGACTATATGACCAAATGGGCTGAAGCGAAGGCGACACGTAAGGCAGATGCAAGGACAACAGCCAAGTTCCTCTTTGAAAATATAATCACACGCTTCGGTTGTCCTTTTGAACTTGTGAGCGACAATGGTACGCATTTTATAAATGAAGTGATTAAGGAGCTCACAACAAATTTCATGATATCCCATCATAAATCTACTCCTTATTATCCGCAAGCGAATGGCCAAGCCGAGAGTACAAACAAGACATTAATCTCTGTTTTAACAAAGACAGTTGAAGCTCATCGCACGGATTGGGATCTAAAGCTTACAACAGCTTTATGGGCCTATCGTACTGCGTACAAAGTGGCTATTAATTGCACACCATTCAAAATGGTATATGGCCAAGAAGCAGTCATGCCGTGGGAATTTGTCATTCCTAGTCTTCGTGTTGCAACTCAAGAGGGTTGGGATGGTAATCCCTTAGCAGAGCGTCTGTATATCCTTGAGCGGCTAAACGAAGAAAGACAATTGGCTGTGTACAATGCCCTTATGGAGAAGGATAGAAGGAAAAAATGGTTTGATCGCCACCTCAAGGACAAGGACATCAAGGTTGGGGATAAAGTCCTGATGTATGGAGTGCGTAATGAAAAGAAGAAGCTCAAATATGCTGGTAAGGGACCGTATAGAGTATGTGAAATTACCCCGCAAGGTACCATCAGAGTGGAGACTCTCGATGGAGTTGAAACCATTGGATTCCTTAATGGGAGTAAATTCAAAAGATACTATGACCCCCTGAGCCAAGAGGAGTTACATGCAATCCATCAAAAGAAGGCAGCTAAAGAACAAGCTGAGCTTAAAAAGATACAAGCGAGAGTCGAAGCCAAAGAACGTCAACAGCGTGCTAGGCGCCAACGAGAAGCCAACTTGGGAATTACGTAAGTATTTTTCGAGGAAGCAGAGGAGGATGCACTGGAATCTGACCCACCTCTAAGATACCCAATTGAGTTACAGAGTCCTTACGGGGAGGTGCTGTATAATGCATTATTGGATATAAGAGCTCAACACAATTTGCTATCATATGGTGTGTGGTGTCAACTGGGAAAACCACCTTTATCCAAGAGTTCTATCCAAGTTCAAGGAATCAACAAGAAGAAAACCCCTGTCTTAGGAATTCTGCACACTCCGGTTGCTTATGACAAGGGAACCATAATTCAAAGCTTTTTGGTTATGCCTGCTGGTACCATGGAAGGGACTGTAATCTTAGGGCGCAAATGGATGATGGCCACCAAGTGCAATATCGATTGGGCAACCAGACAAGTCACCATGCAAGAACCAACACTAGGTCTGACCGCTCAAAATCCCGCACCTAAGTCATCCACTCAAATATTAGATAACGACAAATCACAAAGTCCAGTGGCAAAACTATCTTTGATTGTTTGCCACCCCTCTAACGCTTCAACGCCAAGAGTGGAAACAGGCAAGGTGGTCCCTAAAGCTTCGCTTACTATGCCAAAGAGTACATACAAATGGGTCCCCAAAGCTTCGTTAATAGCTACTTCCCCTGCTCAATCTCGTTCAGCCACCAAGAAGCCTCGTAAAAGGAAAGCAGCTACCCACCTGAGAAAGGGCAATGTAACATCGCGATGGATCCCTAAAAAATTATTAGTAGCCCAAGGGTACTACGAGGGGAATGACCAGATTTGGGTCCCTAAACATAAGTTGAATCCCTCTACATCACCTGTAAAACCTTGCAAACCAATTGTTGCCACCCCAATGACAATTCAAGACCGTGGTAAGGGAAAGGTAATAGAGTGCTCCGTACCACTTCTTCTAGAGTTAGTTTGGATTCCCAAACGATATCGATCATTACCACCTAGCTCAGGAAGGGGGGAGCCACATGAAGCTTCTAGCTCCTCATGCCAGGCACACACTCATATAGAAGTTTCTACATGCTCTACACCTACTCTTGTCAACACCCACCGATGAGTCTACGTCTCCCCTTGTAATAGTATCGTCGGAAACCATTTCCTCCATTCGTCAATGGGAGCGTACACTACCATCTCTGCAATTGTGGATGTGGCCACAAGGGTCATAAAAAGCTATCTGCCCACATCACAACCTATGACCCGCTGGACAAATTGGTTCTAAGAGGCTGCAACATCATTGCAAATAATATGATCTACCCAAGGAAAGGGGGAGCATGTACTCACGCTCGTCGACATTCTAATGCTTCCTCCTTAACCTTCTCCCCTGACCATGTAATTGCCAAATTCAAGGGGGAGCATGTACTCACGCTCGTCGACATTCTAATGCTTCCTCCTTAACCTTCTCCCCTGACCATGTAATTGCCAAATTCAAGGGGATGTATATATATAGCTTCATACATTTTTTTTAAAAAAAAAACAAAGAAAAGAAAAACAAAAAATAGTAAAAAGAGCAAGAGCACAAAAACAAGAGAAATATCCGTATACAATCAAGAACTAGATTGACCTGTCAATCATAAATCTACTGATACTATATCTGTGTTTGCAGATATGGCAAATACCCGATCATCATACACTTCATCCACTCCTACCTTTGGTGAGAGGTATCATCTGTACCTTTCTCAGATATTCCACATGTGCTATCCTGTAATTGAAACCGAATGGGATCATATAGATGTACTAGCCAGAGAAGAAAATGTTGAGGAATTAGAATGGCTAATTCGCCTATTGACCATGACTCCGTAGAGGACATATCCCCGATAGCCCAATGCTTTCCTTTTCCACAAGATGACTATCCTCGCATGGTTACATTTTTGATGAGTTTATGTGGATGGGAAAATGAAAAGGAAATATCTGACAATGATGAATGGACGGATGAAACTCATGGCACTACTGAGGTTGACTTTATTTGTTTGGATGATGCGGATAGAGGCTTAGCCTTAGGGCTAGAGCCAGGACTCTACAACATCCTCTTATCGTATCCTCAGTAGTAGTGTGGTGATTGGTAGGTAGGTTAGTGTTTTCAAGTTTTTTCTAGTTTAGATTCCTTAAACAAGTCTTGAAATTTTCACACTGATGTGCCTCTCGAGGTATAGTGCTTGTTAGTTGATTGTACAGGTTGAAAAGTTTGAGGTGGGTTCACTTTCAAGTCCTGAGACTGCCGCAACGTTCATCAAAATATATCTACATCAAATTGCAAGCTGTCTCGTCAAATCAAGGAGATCTCCAATTATAGGTGTAATTCTTCCATACCCACTCTCTTTTGTTTTTACTGTTCAATTAATTGCATAAACTATAATGCATGACCACATGGAAATTGTCAATGTACTACTTAGTTTTTGAAGTTGCTTGCATGCTAGTGTAAATCATTAATGAGCTTAACTTTATTGGAAATATTCCTAGGCAGCATGACGTCTTTAGTTAACCTTGGAATACGATTGTCTTAGGTCTAGGGTCAAACCATCTTAATGTTTGACACCTGGCCATGTGTGTGTTGACCTCTAGGACATAGCTATTACCCCTTTGTCGAAAGGATGCAAGACAAATTATAGTTCAGGAGCGAAGATCAAAAGAAATAGATTTAAAAAAAAAAGCCTGCAATAAATGGCAATACAAGTCTATGATGTGCTTAATGTTGGCCTATCGCCTTATTGATACTTGGTAGGCGAGGAGTATTCTACTCCAGACCGATGCCTTGGTTGGTAGGGGGTAGCCTTGCCTAAAGTGAGCTAATAGATTCCTGGATAATGCCTTGTGTTAAACATGGTACCAGGATCGATGTTAGTTTTGCCTTAGGAAGGTCGCCATTGTGTGTAAAAATTATCACGTGCATTAAAAAAAAAAATAAAGGCAAAAGGCTCCTGTAACTCTAATGTTTCTTGTGTCCCTAGGCTCGTGGTATTAACTTGTTCTTAGAGTAGACACAGTGTGGTCATCTGTTTATTTATTAAGCTTGGTTATTTTCCTTGACTTAGGTCAGTTATAAACCTTGATTAACCTTTGACACCTTGCTAACTCTTGATTTACTTTCAATAATTTTAAACTCCTGTTAATTTGCTACACTAGCTCACTCATGTGACCCTTAAACTAAGTTCTCATAGCAACATCCATTGTGGTCTAACATGCTTGAATTTATACACTTTATATCTTTTGAATTCCAGCATACCTTCACTCTACTTTCCTGTTTTGCAGACGATCTACCACAACAACCCTCTCGAGCTTACCATACCATAGCTTCCGAGGACGGAATCTACATCAGGAAGGGGGGCATGTTAACCCATGGTGGACATTGAGACGTACTATGTTTTACGTCATTAATTTAAATATTCTGAGTCATGGGCCGGGCTTGTCGGCACATATGTTAAGGATGAAGGGATTGGGTGATCGCCGATGAGAGGCGCACCTTGAATATCAGTAGGATAAGGGTTAGGGTCGGCCGGCCATGTATGGGCGCCCAAGTGTGAACGGCCAAGTCACCTATAAGAGTCAAATGTAACCCTAAAATCCTCATTCTCATGTGTTGTGAATACAAGAGTGCTCTTGCCTTATCTCCTTGGTTTCCTTCTCCTGCGTGTGTGAGAGAGAGAGAGAGAGAGAGTGAGAGAGCGATCGAGCACTGTGTAGCGGCACGGCGGCGGAGAGCCGGTAGAGCGGCGACGGCGGCTCCTTCTTCACTGCTGCGACGCGGGAATCCTTCAAGGTGGCAGTTAAGCGGTGAGTGACACACCCTTTGCATTCTGTTAGAGCTTCCTTCCCTGGTTGTATGCTTACAGCCATTCGTGGCTCGCATACGGTGCTCGGCAAGTCCCCAGCTACGACCTGTGCGGCAAAAGCGCACAATTGGTCAAGGATTTGCCAAGATGTTGAACACACATGACTATCATTGCTACTCTTTCACAAAGACACCATAGAGAGATGCAACATCCATTATATTTCAAATAAATATAGCAATACTGTAGCATATTATGACAAACACCTGCGACTTTGTTGTTCAACACATGCAAACACTATATTAAAGCATTTTAGCCTCAATTATCATCTTCGCCTTCTTCGTCTACCCTAAATTTGCAATGAAGGTGTCACTTCCGTTATATTTCAAATAAAAATAGCAATACTGTAGCATAAACACTTGCGACTATGTTGAAAACACACAACACTGTATGAAAGCATTTTTGGCCTCAACTATCATATTTGCCTTCTCCATCTACCCTAAATTTGTGGCAACTTCAGCTCAAAGAGAAGCCTCCTTTGCCTCTTCAATTTCAGCCACTCCAAAGTTAGCTTAACCTCACCTTCATGTGTTGGTTGTGTTGTGTTATAAAAAGTGAGGCCTCCTACCCTTTATATAGGGTCCACCAAGGGCTAGGGTTGTGGGAGACAACCCTAGATTCCTTTTCCACCCACATGTCCACTTTATTTGGGATGTGTTTACACCTACATGACCTCTTTCTCTCACCCTTTATCACTTGTAGACCCTCTCAATGCCACCATGGGACAATGCCAAACATGGAGCAAGGTGAGCATTGAACATACAAGAAAAAAATGACCCCCTCTCAACCATAGGATAGATGACAAGGCAAGTAGCCTTTATAAATTAGGCTTTTACAAAAGTGATGAGTTATAAAAAGAAATGTAGTTCACTCCCAATTCTAGCAAACATGCTTCACTCCTTAACTAGAAGAGTTGCTTAACTGGAACATTTGAGGAATTTACATAATTCCCCTCAACCTTAGCAAACATGCTTCACTCCTCAACTAGAATAGTTGCTTATCTGGAACATTTGAGGAATTTACATAATTTCCCTCAACCTTAGTAACATCTTTGGTACCATCTCTTGCATAGTGGCTTTGTGCAGCACCACCCTTGTTGCTACTTTGCTTTGATGAAACCATCTTCTTACAAAACATACATTTCAAGTTGGATTTGGACGTACCATGTTTCATCACAAAGGCTCGAGTTTTTGATATAGATGTAGATCCACCCTTTACTTTGACCTTTAGTATATATCTTACTTGAACTTTCCAAGTATGGAAACCCTTGAACTTCTCAATCGAGGCTCCAATCTCCTTTGCCATGATTGATAGGGGTAGGAGAGGTCTTACCACTTGCAAAAAATAAGGGCAGTGTCTAACTCCATTTACAAGGCAAAAAATAATTCGTTTGATGAGTGATCTTTGATGAACAACAAACACCTCTTGATTTTTGATGAACAAGAGTACCTCTGGAAACCTTTGGCTTTATGAGCCTTGGAGAAAAAAACCGGTTGCAAAACCTTAGAGAGATTTGGAAAAAACTAGGGTGAAAAATATGGAGTATAAGGCTTCGAGAGAACCTTGTAAAAAAAGGTTTAAAGACCTTTGGAGAAGGGTTTTTTGTCTTTTTAAAAAAACTTTGAAAAACTCAAGGTTTTTTAAAACCTTAGAGGAGCGCTTTTTTTCCTCACTGAAAAAATTGAAGAATCAAGATGCATTACAGTTCGTTGTTGCCACCTCGTTATTACAGTCGCCGTTTCTCGGACTCTGTTGTGCAGACAATAGATGGAACTGCTCATTGTAATGCAGATGCAGTATCTATAGGCGCAACTTGCTGTGCAAAGGAGGTTATGAGCACCGTCGATGAACGACTCTTCTTCTGTCGTCGATGACGGAGGGCTGACGAATGACACTGGCGCCAGATGGACGTCGGCGATTTGATGCAATGTCCTCCTTGCATTTTTGGGTTAATGTGTTTGATGCACTTGCCGGCTGTAGCTTTGTGCTTGTTGTTGTTGAAGCGCTGTTGTTTGCTTGTTGCGTCGCCAACATTGTCTTCTTCTTCTTCTTCTTGTTGATGATGAGGATTGTCTTCTTCTTCTTCCAAGCTTTAAAAACTTTTTGATGAGACGATGAAATCTCCTCTTGATGAAGCTCTTTTGTTGCCTTCTTTCTTGACACCTTTTTGCTTCTCACCTTCTTCTACCACTATCCTTCTTGATGAGGATGTGAATGGCTTATGATAGTGAGAGAGAGATAAAAGGGGATTGAAGGGGAACTTAAACTTTGTAAGGATCTAATACCATGTCAAAATTATGGGGAGTATGCAAATGGAAGCAATAGTTGATGGCAAGATAGAGCAACATATATGAGAGAGAGCAAGAACACAAGATGTATATAAAGCTTCTATATTACCTTCTATTTAAGCCACTCCAAAGTTCCCTTAACCTTCACCTTCATGTGTTGGTTGTGTTGTGCTACAAAAAGTGAGGCCTCCTGCCCTTTATATAGGGTCCACCAAGGGCTAGGGTTGGGCCAACCCTATATTCCTTTTCCACCCACATGCCCACTTTATTTGGGGTGTGTTGACACCTACATGACCTCTTTCTCTCACCCTTTATCACTTGTATATCATATATTTCAACACACTCTAGGAAGGCGGTTATGATTATCGACCAAGTGTTCCTTCACCCAATTTGTGGGGGAGATGTGTCCATCAACCACTTGGCTGAAACTCTCTTTTACATACTCCTCTTCTTCAACAATCATGGCACTATTGCTGGCCACACAATTGTCAGCGGGCGTTGAAGAACCAACCCCTAGAGTTGATTGCAATTGAGAGGTGTTCGTTACCTCTCATCTTGATTTTTGGTGAACCCCCCTTCGATTGCAAACGAGTCTAGGGAGGCATTTTGGCTTGAAAGTCAGATGCTTGAAAGATGCCACCTTGAAAAATTCAACATAACCTTTTTCAACCATATGCTTTCTTTTTTTGAATTAAATTTTAAATATAGCTAGTAATTAATATACATCCTTTGTTTATTGATATGCAACCATAATTAAAAAAAGGTCTTAAATTAGTTTTTAATCATGATTAATTACTGATCCAAGACATCCATTCTCTCAAATAAGATGTGATGCATTGCATTAAATATACACATAATTTCTTAATATTTAGTAATTATTATGCCATTTAGATTAATCACAAAAAGAATACCTCAAGAGTTCAAATGATTGAATCAACTCCTTTCTCCTTGATTCTTTAATCCATGACTCCTTGCTCAACGCTCCTTATACTCCTTATACTCCATGAGGGCGCATTAGTGAGAGAGGAGAGAGGGGTGAGTTGAGGGAGGAGAGGGGGGCTACCACGGATTGAGAGAGGAGACGGGGCGAGTTGAGGGAGGAGAGGGGTGCTGCCATGCATTGAGAGGGGAGAGGGGGGGTTTCCACGCATTGAGGGAGGAGAGAGGGGTGAGTTGAGGGAGGAGAGGGGGGCTGCCATGCATTGAGAGAGGAGAGAGGGTGAGTTGAGGGAGGCGCTTGGGCAGAGGACTCACAAAGGGATTTGTGAGCCCTCGTGTGGCTCTCCATCCAACAGCTTTAAAGCCATTGGATAGCCACACGTCACACTCTGTGTGGCATGTGCCATGTGCCACACACATGGCACATGCCACGTGGTGTGGCTTGCATGCAGGCCATGCCGATAGCTATAGGAGGGTTTTCCTTCGTGACCTCCTCTCCTTGCCCTCACGCCCCCCTTCTCCTCTTCAGAAGGACAGCCACATGAGGGCTATCCTTTGCGCCCCCCTCTCCTTGCCCTCGTGCCTCCCTCTCCTCCCTCAACTTGCCCTCCGGCCTCCCTCTCCTCCCTCAATGTGCCCTCGCGCCACCCCCCCCTTAATCTCTTTAGTGTGTCACATGTGCTTTTGTCATGGCCATGCCATCGTTAGAGGAGCTAACCATGGAGTGTATCATCTTGCAAGGATACATGGTGCTGATGAGATGCACACAAGAAGGACTTAAATGCTCCAGACTTGTACCAAGCTAGAGAGATTTTAGGGAGCTTATTATGGCAATTAAACCAAATAATCAAAGCAAAGGAGAATGACCTTGCAGCAGCGACGATAGATATGTTCGAGCTCAAAATATCAAGCACAATTGCTTACTGGAGGATATACAGAGTCATCAATGAAGAGAAAGAGTGATTAATTAGGAATTTGGCCCAATCAATGGCTGTGAGTTGCAGAGCCTAATGAGTGTGTTTCCTAAGTATTGAATGTAGTAATAATGCTAGCGCGGCTTCATAATGCCAACTTCTTCAATGTACTTTTATCAAGTTTTTTATAGCTTAATGTTGATTATGTTTCTTGATGTTCATCTTGTAAACCATGATTTGTTTATTGTGACCACGGGTAATGTTACTTGAGTTCCTTGAGCATTGTGTTTGACCACCCATTCGAATCATGTGTTGAGAGGTTTGATGGTAGGACCATTTCTCTGATTTGTAAGTATAACTTTCATTGGGCAATCTTTGATCTGGTGATGATCTATGCCACAATTATTACAAGTAGCAGGTGGCATGCTAGAGGATGTAACTTGAAAGAAGAGGGGATAGAGGAGAGAGAGAGAGGAGGGAGGGAGAGAGAGAGAGGGGGGAGAGAGAGAGAGGAGGGGAGAGAGAAGAGGGGAAAGAATGTAGGGATGCTATTTAATATATATATATATATATATATATATATGTATGTATATCACAGGACTTGTTTTTTTGGAATTAATATTTTTTTTAAAAAATTATAATTATTTTAAAACGATCGAATTAAAAATTGCCAACTTATTTAAAGGTGTTAATTACCATTCATTACTTGTGTACTTGGTACCTGTTGTGTGTCATTCTTTCTTGTTCTTGTGTACTTCTTTTTTTGTTCCTCTTTACAATGAGCTTTACAATCACATTCCCATCTTCTAAGAAGAATCTAAGTTTCAGCAATGGATGAGTTCATGAGTGCAAATTTTTTACAAGAACAAGTAGCTCCCCACTCATTTTATGGATTGCAAGCCATAGTAAATATTGGGTCTCGAGAGTTGCATATCCCTCTTGCAATGAAACCTCTAATCACATGAGGGGGAGGAGTTCTATATACTTAAGGAGTCTCTTTCAGCCAATTACTTTGGAATAGTTGATGCTTCGTTGACCTCAAACCCACAACCAATAGCCATCTTAGACAACCCACCTAGAGGACTTCCAGCCCAGACTAATGTGATAGATTTATGCAGCCTCTTTTAAGATAATAACAAAACCGATGCATCAGGCTCATCCACTATTGTAAGAGGAGATGGTGGTGAGAGAAATTTGGAATACCTTTGGAGCATAAAGAAGGGAAACACATTAACAAAGATTTTGTTGAATGTCAAAGAGGTTATCAAGGCCGTGGAGATTCCTAGGAAATAAAATGGTGATATTGCATTTGAGTTCCCACCAACCATGGGAACACGTTCAAGAATGGACTCCATGGAACATAAGTATGATCCCCACTGGTGGGTCAAAGCCACAAACCTCTAACATTGCCTTCCCTGGAGTATATGAGAGAATCCATTGCTGCCTAGGTAGTTTGAAGTATGAACCACTTGGTGTCAAATACATCACATTTTATTGGAAACATGCTAAAGGCAGACCAACCCCACTGGAGAGGAGTGCAGCAGTGCGTTTGGAAAGCTCCTTTGCCATTACTGCTCCAGTGCCGCGACAATGTGCATTGCTTCATGCAATTGCTACATCTATTATGTGATGCCCTCTGATGAGACAATGAGTAGATTAATGATACACATCGGTTTCCATCAACATAATGTATGAGTAGGAACATTAAAGGAACTAGCTAACATGACAAGGCAAATGGTGTCCAAGGTGCTAGGGGTAGATCGCAATGCTGGGGCAAGGAAGGTACAAATGTGTGTGGCCAAAGAAATTGTAATTACAGCACTAGTGCAAGAAGGTGATTCCAAGCATTTCATTGGGGAACAAGAGTTTATCAACATTGCAAAGGAGATGGGACCAGTGGTGGAAGACAATTGGTAGGCTAATCTGGTTGGACAATTATGTTTTTATAAAAGAGTTATTAAAATCTAGATAAGTAAAGTGTGAAATTTGAACAATTTGATTTTTAGGTTTCGGAGGTCTGTAGCCCAGCAAGGGCCTTCAACGGAGAGCTTTGGCTTGGATGCACTTTAGAAGTTGAAGCCAGAGTGCACTTACGACTTCTTCCATGAAAGCAGGTTCCTGGGTCAAGGGTCCTTAGGTGATAGGTGCTATGTTTTCAAGATATCCACCATTGGTGGACCTGCTCTAGGGTACGATTTGGTGAATCGAATACGATGGACCGAGCCGGCTCTGGTAACCTACGACATGTGTGGATATAATTCGACCACACCGAATGAACATTAGATTGGGTGACCATGGCTTGTCATGTGTGTGACCCAAGGTAGCATATTACAAATGTAGAGTATTAAGGTAGTTAGAGCTGGTCAATTGTGTTACCTCATAAATGAATAGAGTTTTCACGCAACATGCAGGATCTTCTAACGATTGCGACATGTGAAATGAAAGAGGAGGATATAGAGGCTCAATTTATTTTTTGGGAATGCATTAACGAAGTGATGGCCAACCATGATTGTGAAAGGGCAGATTTCTTTGGTTTCATGGGCAGATGAGGCTTAGGCTAACTAGAATGCAGTTCGATATGTGTTCAATGGTGGAAAAAATAACGTCCTAACACATATGGAGAGGTCTTGCTACCTATTTCAGAGCAGAGCATGGTTGCCCACACAACAAAGTATGTGTATGTTACATCTCAAAGAGAGCACAAATCAATGTGCGAGAAGTAGCGCATGGATTCTACCAGTGAAGCAGCATCTCAGTGGAGGGTGGATTGATAGGTCAATGGTGGTGGTGCAACTGGGTCATGTGATGGATAAGAATATGTCAGCAATGGACTCTTGGTTGAACCCGTGGGAGGTGTACATAGCACATTGGAGTTCAGTCATGACAACAATAGAGAGAAGTATTGATGGTCCAAATACCCCAAGAACAAACCTAGTAGAAAGAAAGCATGGAAGTTAGTTGGCAAGGGAAGGATATTAACGCAAGATTTCTCTTTATGATGCATGTACTACTGATATGGAAAATGTAATTTTGCAAAGCACAAAGGTAGTCTCTTACTCTCAAGGCAAGCATATAGGGAGAGGACGAAGCTTGGAGAAACTAAAAGAATAGTGCCCTACAAGCCCAGCCCAAGTGGTCCAAACAGTTAATCAAGCCACTAAAGGAACACCCATGTATAAGGCACCTACCCCTCTCACCGGTGACAATGAAAGTGTACATCACAAGAGACCGCCCTTCTGTGGTCATTGATATTGATGATGAGGCCACATATTGACTACAGTACACAACACACATGTAAGAGACCACAAGTATGTTGGGAGGCCACATAAGATCATTTTAAGGAGCATGATACAAGCAGTACTCCAGAGAAAGAACAACAAAAGTCATAGGGAGGGTAGTGTCATTGAGCACAAGGTGAATGAAGCAATGTGGGAAATCCGAAGGACATGCATTAGCAGCAAGGTCACATGTAGTGGAACGCCTCGTGGTGGGGGTAAGAGGTGTGGGCAACACATAACCGGATCTGCAAAGGGTGTGCTTGCACCATCTTTTGAAGGCTAAGGTAAAGCACCCTGACCACGTGCTTCGTTGCTATATTGTGGACACCAACATAGACCCAAAGCCCAATCCACCACCCAAGATATGGCCAGTTTCTATAGGAACTAACCTTACAAATGAGGAGCTATATTCATTATGGGAAGGTGGATATACCAGGTGGAGAGCAAGAATGTAGAAGGTGCTATGCCCACCCCACTGCATAGTAGTGGGCCTTCGAGGTTCTTTACAACTGCAACTTCAAAAGAACCGCCATATGGGTCCAATACTAACATAGAGGCTTGCTTATTCAAGATGTCTTAGAGCTCCTAGACATGAGGGAAGGCGAGCTATACTACATGCTTGTTTGAGATATTGGAGATGACTTCATTGACTTCAACATACAAGATGCTCCATCTATTGTTAATGAAGTCGGTTGCTACAACGGCACCAGCTTGGATGATGATCATCATCCATGTCTAGGCTTCTATTGAAAATGATGCTCCCAAATCTAAGATCTTGAATGCAGAATTTGAAAGGCTACAAGAGAAGATGTTTAGGCCTTAACAATAGTACTAGATACCAGTGCTGGGGAGTGAAGAAGAGAGGCCTATTCCAAGCAATAACCTCGAGTCACTACTAGAGAAGGATATAGTGGATAATTTTTGGTGACACAGTAAAATTAAATTGCATACAAAGCAATAATAATTTAAATAAACTAATTATTAAACAATATTTACCATAAGATTTAGAATTAACAGAAGCACAACATAAGGAGCAGAGAAAAGGTCTTTATATTCATCAAAGTCATGAAATTACATATTGATAGTTACCTAATTATACAATTAAAATAAAGGGTGTATTAACAAATAGCAATCATCTCCAAGAGCATCCCTCCATCTGTGCAAGTGACAAACTAGTTGCATGTCCTTTTCGGTGATGGTAACCCTCTTCACATGTATAGCTGCTATCAAGGTATCACCAAACATATCCATCAAGTAGGCCTCTGTGTTGCAATAGCCACCTACAACACATCCAGTTGCATGTGCTCTCGAGAACTAGCAATCTATCAGCTTGCAATCTACTTGGTGAGTCTAAAATCTACGGGGTTGCCCCTTAACCTCAAGTTATTGTGAATCTTTGTACTACTCCTAAGAACATTGCTTTAGTAATTAAATTATGCACTATCTTCTGATAGTGCTTGATTTGTTGCAAGGCTAGAGTGCCTATCCTCCATCTTGGTTTTGATGTCTGGGTTGTTGGCAACTGTGGCTCCACAGTTATGGCTACGATTGGGGCTGGGGCTTGGGTTTGGCCTCATCCTTCGACTTCTGGATTTTTGATTTTTTGATTTTTTGTGAAGTTTTTTTTTAATTTCTTATTTTCAAAGAAATAATTGGGAAAGAAATTGATTTTATTTGGGTAGTTAGATCTTGAAATCAAAATCTATGCTAGGGTAAACCCTAGTTTAGATGACCTGTTACATGGCCAGTGTTAGTCTTTTGTCAACATTTGGATTTGAGTGGGTGGATTAGAGAGAAATTAATTTTGAATTAATTTTTATGTAAACATGGTTTTTGCCACTAGGTTTAATCCAACAACTAATTCCATTAAATTTGGTCCACTAGTTATGCCAGGTGTCTATGTGTCCTAAAAACAGTAAAACCGCTCGGACCTGAAGTCGGAAAGTGGACATCAAAAATGAAAACAAAACTTGGATTATTTTTTTAAAAGAAAAAATTGAAAAAGAAAATTGCCACTCGTTGGTAGTCCAAAACAAAAGTGCACGCACAAACTTGATAGATATCTTGCATACGGAGTTAGAGGACATTTATACAAAGCTAATGAGTGCCTAGGCCTTAAATTTGGATCACATTTGAAGCGGTTAGAGCGGGATTAGTGACTATGAATCACTATTTATAGGTTTACACCAAAACAAAGAGCAATTTTTGGCAACTGTGAGATCCCATTGCCCCCTCTGCGCACCGGATTCCCGATTGCTAGCACATCGGAAGTAGCTCCCTCTAGCGCGGGGCAGGGTTTCTCACTCGGGGCCTCGCCCTTGCATGTTCGGGCACGAGACTAAGCTGGTGGTCATTCCGAAAACCAAAACCGAAAAATTTTCCATGCCCAGAAAGCGGGGACGATTCCACCATTTTAAATTTCTTAACGAATTTTTCTAACGAGGTCAAGACTGAACTAAACTTCATCTGAATAAACCGGATAGAAGGGGGAAACTATAATAGACTTAACTTGAAAGAATCAACGCTTTTTTCCTAATTGAATTAGGCACAGCCGTTGATCTATTCATTTGAGAAGTCTTCATGTTATTATTTAACTATTCGAGTTCTAAGCGTAATCTTATTAATCAATTTTATTATTAAAACTCTACTGATTCCAGCCTAACCCCATCCGGTCCATGGGTTAGCCACCGCCCAACCACTCGAATAGTAGAACCAGACAAGTACTGAATGTAAGATTCCTCCCCAGTCTCTCAAGATGTCCAGTATCTTCCCCTGTAATCAAATCCCTCTTTAGAAATATAAAAGATCTTGTTTCTACCTATTTTGGCCTAGAGAGAGAAAATGCTCTAGAGAGAGGTTATTTAGATTTTGAATATTTTTGGATGGAAAAATATCTCTTCTTATTAAAATAAGTCCCCTCGAAGCAAAAGTTCAAAAAGATTTTCAGTGCATTAGAAATCAAGTATAATCTGTTGAAGAGGCCTTATCCTAGGGGTCCTGATTTTCAAAAAATTTTAAATGAAAGTTTTGAGGGGCCAATCAAATTCATCCAAATGTGTGGAGAAGATAAATAGAAGGAATAAAGAAAATCCCCCCAAAAATGAGTAAATACTCACATAAGATGAAGAGTGGACTAAGGACTAAAAAAATGGATTTTTGACATCTCACAATGGGGATTCCCCCCTCATGAAGGAGGCGCCTATTTCACATGTGTGGTGGAGTTTTAAATTATAAAAAATTGAGATATTTCATCTCTCCTCTCTCCTAATTCAAGTCTAGTTCCAAAAAGTAAGCTAAACTGACCTAAAAATGGTCAAAAATTGACCAAACTGATCTAGAAAATTCTAGAATCAGTTTGCTTGGTTAGAAGCTCACTTTTTCCTATAAATAGAAGCCTCCCCCTTTGTTGAAGCTTAATAGTGTTTTATGCGCTGTTACTCTACTCCTCCCAAGAGTCAAGAACTGTGAATTTCTTAATAATTCACTAGTTTTTGACCTTTCCCTCTTCTAAAGATTTGGTGGCCACTCTTGTTGCAAACAAGAGTAGATCCCTCAAACCATCAAGCCAAAGGAAAGCTCTCGGAATTCATGTAAGTTAGAAATCTTATATTTTTCTTTACTCTTTTAATGGTTTTCTAATTTTTGTTTTGTTTGAAATGATAATCTGATGCTACCTAAGGAGGATCCTGGAGGGTTCTAACTAGGAGATGCACGGGCTTGCGGTGCCGAGGACACCCATGCGTATGTCGTGGAAGATATATATGTATGATGACGAGAAACTTATCGTAATCTGTTAACTGGATCTTGTTGTGCTGACCTGTTGGTCTCAACGGAGAGTCCAGAGTGATACTATTTTGTGAGAAACAAGGATTGAATGGAAATTTTGAGTTGTGACATCTGTACCCAGTAATTGTTTGTCAATGGATTGTTTTATAAATTAAAGTTTAAAGAGGAGTGTGTGAGTATCTGTATTCCAAAGCAAAAGTTAAGAAAGGCTTTCAACTATGGGTGGGTGACTACTTGTCTGGTTCTATTATTCTAGTGGTTGGGCGGTGGCTAACCCATGGGCTGGATGGGGTTAGGCTGGAATCAGTAGAGTTTTAATAATAAAATTGATTAATAAGATTACGCTTAGAACTCGAATAGTTAAATAATAACCTGAGGACTTCTCAAATGAATAGATCAACAGCTGTGCCTAATTCAATTAGGAAAAAAGCATTGATTCCTTCAAGTTAAGTCTGTTATAGTTTCCCTTCTATCCGGTTTATTTAGATGAAGGTTAGTTCAATCTTGACCTCGTTATAGAAAAATTCGTTAAGAAATTCAAAATGGTGGAATCGTCCCCGTTTTTCAGGTATGGGAAATTTTCCCGGTTTCGGTTGTCGGAATGACCACCAGCTTAGTCTCGTGCTCGGACATTCGAGGGCGAGGCCCCGAGTGGGAAACCCTACCCCACGCAAGAGGGAGCTGCTTCTGCTGCTAGCAATCGGGAATCCAGTGCTGCGCGGAGGGGGTAGTGGGATCTCACATGCTAGTATTTGGCATGTAATGAGCTTGGATGATGCCCATATGTAACATGGAGCATTTATGGATGTAAATCTATATGGTTTAAACTTTATTTAATCATTTTTAAGTGATTTGAAGAATTGGAAGGCTCGACAAAACTTGTCATAATAGGGCATAGTGGATTGTTCACATATAGTCAAGCTCTAATGCTAAACTTGGGTGAACTTATGCAAAGTGTGAGTTCATTGGAGTGTTTCAGAAAGTGAAGGACTATTTTGGATGTGTTTCTCAAATTTTTTGAGCAGCGCTAAGTTATTTTCAACTTATGCAAATAGTGGTCTTAAGTGTTGGATTCTATCTTACCATAAAAATTGTGGAATATGCAGACAGCATTAGTTTGACGAAGTACATGTATGTATGTGTATTTGAGTTGATTGTTTGCAATAATCAGTGAACATTATGCATAGCAAAATGAGTGACAATCCAAAAAAGATTGTTGGGGAAAAGCTTGATAGACACAACTTCCAGATTTGGAAGTACCACATGACAAAATTTCTTAAAGGCAAAGGGATTTGGAATTTGGTGACAGGTGAGGAGATAGAGCCAAGGGTTCCCCCAATGAATGTAACACCCGCCCAGCTTACAGCACATAGGAATTGGATAGAGAGGGATTTCAAAGTGCTACATTATTTCTCAATTTATGTGACAAATACGATGTTATGCCATATTTAGGACACATAATCCCAAGGATGGATGGAATACATTGGTGAAGCTGTATGATGCAACTACACAACCAAAGAAGATGAAATTGAAGCAAAAGATACATAGTGTGACTCGAAACAATAGGAGCATAAATGATTATATGCCTATATACGTGCCAGATGAGAAGAGAATGAAATTGGACGCAAAGGCTGAGAAGTTCATATTCATTGGTTATGCACAAGATAGGAAGGCTTACAAATGTTACAATCCAGAAACTAAACACGTGCTCATTTCTAGAAATGTGGTGTTTGATGAGTTGGTGAAAGTTTATAGATGATAGAAGAGAGGAGTTACAAAAGTTCAAGCATTTTAGACCACCCCCAATTGATATAGCTAAGGTGGAAGTCTCTGATGAACCAAAACAAAGTCACTCAGCTAGAAAGAAACAAAATTGTAAACTCGCACCGCAGAGAAGGAAAGAGAGGCTAAGGTTTCAGCTAAAGTAGCTGACAAAGGTAAGGAAAATGAGCCTGATTTGCACCCACACTTAAGCATTACAAGTCATACACCATAGGGGAACACAAGTTAGTGTTTGATAATGCCAAGTGTAACCCAACAAGTGAGAGTGAACGGGCTAAAAGTCAAGGAAGTAGACTTGGCTGAGAACCAGGAGAAGATCCTAAGCCTGTCTACATAGCCAAGGACTTAAATAAGGCCGAGGAGGCTAAACTTGGAGCTCTCCTCAAGGAGTATAGGGATTGTTTTGCATGGACATACCATGATATGAAGGGAGTTCCCATAGAGGCGGTACAACACACCATCCCCCACGGTACCCGATGGTAAATCAGTCCAACAACGACCCTATCCCAATGAATCCCAAAAATGCAAGCATTGTTAAGGAGTAGATCAATAAACTCATTGAGTGTGGATTCATCTATGAGATTGAACACTCAAAATGGGTCTCATCAATTATGGTTTGTGCCCAAAACGGACCCTATACCAGGTTTCCCTCTTACTTGATAGTCTGCGACAAGTGCCTCAAGTCCCTAAACTCATAGTCCTTGACACTCTCTCTCTCTATGTGTCCAAGGCTACTACAAGTGCCCATGACCTTGACTAAAGTGCTCACACATACATCTACCACATGGCCTACATCATCAGTGGCTCAGAGGTGGTTTTACTCTGTTGGGGCAGGTTACATTGGGTTGTGGAGTCTCTCTCTCTCTCTCTCTCTCTCTCTCTCTCAGAAAAGATGATCCGACTCCTCTTCCTTAGGAGCCTCCTCTTCCTTAGGAGCCTCCATGAAGTTTGCCGATGTCGTTCCTTCTCCAGTGGGTTTGCTATATAGCAGTCTCTTGCCATGTGTCCTAGCTTTCCACAGTTGTGGCAAGTGAAGGTCCTTCCTCCTACTCTGCCTCTTCCTCGTCCTCGTCCTCGAGAGAATCCTCCTCAGGTGAAGAATGCTTTTTCTTCTCCTGCTGTTGAGTCGAGCCATTTCTTCTCTTTGCCTCTACTCTCTTGCTCTAGTAGAGAGCTCCTTCTATCTCGTGTAGCTTCAATTCAGGTACATTCTTTAGTGTTGTTACAATGTTTTCATATTCACCTTTGTCCACACTCTTCAGAAGCACTGCTAGTGCCTCATCATCTTCTACCTTTTTGGCAATAGCTATCTGTTCAAGTGTGTGATTAAAGGTTCACTTTCCTTCATATCCAATTTGTAGAATTGCATTAACAGATTTATCTTTGAATTTTTAGCTTGTGTGCCAAATAATTTATTGAGTTCATCCCATGCATCTTTTGCCCATTGTATCCCTGTGATGTGATGAATGATTTCATCATTTAAACTGAGTGCGATAAGTCCCAATGCTTTTTCATTCCTGCTCTTCCACTCATTTTTCCCTCTCACCTCTGGGCATTCATCTCTTCCCTCAACTAGCCCCCACAGATTTTTCCTCATGAGCAGATACATGGTTTTTGTCTACCATGTGTAAAATTGCTCCCCATTAAATTTGGCTATCTCTTGTGCTATACTCATGATGATGTGAAGGGGGTCTTACCTCTTGATCAAATTTCAAGATTCAAGGGCAGTGTCTACCCTTTTACAACTCAATCTCGTGTTTAAGAGATGATTACAACAGATTTATCAGCATAAAATCACCAGAAATTACAGTAAATCAAGGGTAACCAATTTGTACGGAATGGTTGGAGTATCAAACCATCTCCGAATTGCAATTTTAAGTTATCAGGATCTGTAACCCTCAATTGCACCAAAATATAGTGATTAGCACTGATTAATCACTAATTAGCAAATTAATCCTCTGGTACAGAAAATAGAGTATGCGGGGAGCCCAGATCTAAGGCCTTAGAGTTCAAATGAGCTCAAATCCTTTCAAGGCCATCAATAGCAATTAGTCTCGTAGAGGATTAAGCCAAGAAACACAAGATTTGACCAAACATTAAATGCTTAATCTCTGTTTTACCAAAGTCACCTCCTGCAGATTTGATGAAGAGCTTGGATCTCACTGTAGACTTGATCAAATCAAATTCTGACTTCACCAGCTTGGATCTCACTGTAGACTTGTAGAGCATGCTTGAAAACCCTTGGGGCTACGAGGAATTAGAACCATTGCAACAACTGGAGAAGACAAGATCTCATTTTTCCTCACAGAAAAAAATGGCGCCTGCAAATCTACGAAAATCGTGAGCTGTGATTGGCAGTTTGCTGCGGTGACTTGATGTGCTGGAGCACAACTGAGTTGGCTATGTTGGGCTAGAAGCATTTGAGCTAATGTTGAGCCTACAAGGAGAGGGAGCTCCTCCACTGACTGGGGGTGTAGAGGTTAGTTGAAAAAGAGGTGAAAATATTAATTTTCTACTAATCCTAATTAGCCAAGTGATTAGCAAGATAATGGGCTTACAAATTGATGGATTCTAGGCTAGGCTTTGATACCATGATAAAATTACAGCAATGTGATGAGCTATGGTGGATCAAATGCTAGAATCAACATCATTAACAAAGTGATTAGATGATAATTAACATGTGATTAGTGAGTAATTAACTGATAGCTTAATGTAGGCATGGATAATAAAAAACCAGCAAATTCTCATTAGGCCAATGCCTCAATTTATAGAGTTTACATCCAAGTATCTAATCCCACTGATTTCTCCTTGATTCACTCCACCTCTTTTGCTTGATTCTCACCACCTCTCCCAAAATATCTCCACACCTCCTAAATCTCCTCATGCTACCCTTTATTCTCTCCCAATAGATTCTTCTCACCTTTTCACAAGTTCTCTCACATTTATAGATTCTCTTTTATAGCCAAGGGCTTGTTCCCTCACACACCTTATTCACTTGTATAGCCTCTAGCCAAGGGCTTGTTCCCTCACACACCCTATTCACTTGTATATTTCAACAATTATTACCACACATTATGTAACCAAATGGACTAAAGCAAGAGCTTCACGAAAAGCGGATGCCATGGCAACTCCTAAGTTCCTCTATGAGAACATCATTACCTGCTTTGGATGCCATTTGAGCTAGTGAGTGATCAAGGTAAGCATTTCATCAACGATGTAATCAAAAATCTTACTAACACATTCAATGATATAATTAAAAATCTTATCTCACTGTTTGTAAGTCAATGCCATATTACCCACCACAAGAAAATGGCCAAACAGAGAGCACCAACAACGTTCTTAGTTTGATATTGACAACGAATATTGAATCTTGATGCACTGACTGGAAGTATAAGCTCACGCAACTTTATGGGCCTATCGCACATCATAAAAATTTACAATTGGTTTGCACTCCATTTAAGATGGTGTATGGACTTGAGGCAGTAATGCCTTGGGAATTCATGATTCCTAGCTTAAGGGTAGCTATAAGTGAAAAGCTTGATGGTAATGAATTGGCTACCTGGTTATTTATTTTAGAATAAATAACTTACAAAGGATAGACAAATTATAGTTTAAAACATGCTAACAGAAAGGATAACTTACAAAGGATAGACAAATTATAGTTATTTTAGAATAACTTACAAAGGATAGACAAATTATAGTTTAAAACATGCTAACAGAAAAGGACCGAAGAAAGAAGTGGTTTGACCAAAATGTCAAGGACAAGGAGATTGAGGTAGGAGATCTTGTACTTATGTATGGGGTCCGTAGTGAAAAGAAAAAACATAAATATACTAGAAAGGGACCATTTACGGTTTGTGAAGTTACTCCACAAGGTACTATACATGGTTAGACTCTTGACGGAGTTAAAACTATGGGTTTCCTTAATGGTAGTAAGTTTAAAAAATAATGTGGAGCTCTTACCAAAGAATCCTTACATGCTTCTCATGACAAGAAAGTCACCAAGGAAAGGGCTGCTCAAAATAAGACACAAGCCCAAGAGAAGGCAAGGGAAAGACAAGGCAAACTTCAACAATGTGAGAAAAAAACCTTAGACCTATTGCACAAGCCTTTGTGGGAGAGGTTGAAGGAGACATAGAGGAGCACATAGTACCTCCTACGAATATCAATTCAATTGCCTAGTCCTTATGGTAAAGTGCTTTATAATGCATTACTTGATATGGGGGCTAGTCACAATCTAATTTCCTTCAATGCATGGAACCAATTGGGAAAACCCCAACTCGTAAAGTAGATACCTCCTTAAAGGTGAAAGGTATCCATGGTAGAAATACCAAGGTTCTTAGGCTATTACAAATAGAGACATACTGTGATGGTAGCAAGTACCGTGTGGGAGAATTCCTAGTTATGCTAACTAGAACATTACCTGAATTGGTGGTCATACTTGGTCCTACATGGATGAAGGTTGTAGGATGTATGATTGACTGGTCAATAGAGTGTGTCTTTGTGGGTGAAACCACAGCTAAATAATCTACTTACATAAACCCCTACCACCTCTCACTATTATTGAGGGCAACGAAGAGAAAGCTTCAACATCCACAAAAACACATGCAGATCAAAAGAACAAATAGATACGATGAGCTATAAAGTGGCAAACCAAAATCTACCTTGAAATGGGTTCCCAAGATATCTCCATCCATACCACCTTAACTGACCAAGAAAGTGTTGAAATTACAAGTGAATAGGGTGTGTGTGGGAACAAGCCCTTGGTTAGAGGATGTAAAAGAGAATGTGTAAATGTGAAAGAACCTGTGAAAAGGTGAGAAAAATCTACTGGGAGAGAATAAAGGGTAGCATGAGAAGATTTAGGAAGTGTGGATATATTCTGGGAGATATTCTGGGAAAAGTGAAGAGGTGGAGAGAATCAAGCAAAAGAGGTGGAGATATTCTGGGAGAGGTGGAGTGAATCAAGGAGAAATCAGTGGGATTAGATGCTTGGATGTAAACTCTATAAATTGAGGCATTGGCCTAATGAGAATTTGTTGGTTTTTTATTATCCATGCCTACATTAAGCTATTTGCTAATTACTCACTAATTACATCTTAATTATTTGCTAATTACTCACTAATTACATCTTAATTATTTGCTAATCACTTTGTTAATGGTGTTGATTCTAGTATCTGATCCACCATAGCTCATCACATTGCTGTAATTTCAACATGGTATCAGAGCCATGCTTAGAATCCATCAGGTTTATGAGCCCATTATCTAATTAATTAGGATTAGTAGATAATTAGAAATTAATCAAAATTTTAGTTATTTTTCAACTCACCTCTGCACCCCCAGCCAGTGGAGGAGCTCCCTCTCCTTGCACACATCAAATTAGCCCAAACCCTTCTAGCACAACATAGCTATCTCATTGCTCTTCAAGCTCATCAAATCAGTGCAGCAAACCGCCCGACGAGTTCAGGAGAAATCTCGATTTTCTCAGGCACCTGTTTTTGGGAGAAAAATTGAGATCTTCACTTTATCAAATCAAATCAGCCTAATTCCTCTTAGTCCCGGGGGTTTTCAAGCATGCTCTACAAGCTGGTGAAGTCAGAATTCAATTTGATCAAGTCTACAGTGAGATCCAAGCTCTTCATCAAATCTGCAGAGGTGACTTTGGTAAAACAGAGAATAAGCATTCAATATTTGGTCAAATCTTGTGTTTATTAGCTTAATCCTCTACTAGACTCATTGCTATTGATGGCCTTGAAAGCATTTGAGCTCATTTGAAGTCTAAAGCATCAGATCTGGACTCCCCGCATACTTTGTTTTCTGCACACAAAACAGAGGATTAATTTGCTAATCAATGATTAATCAGTGCTAATCACTATATTTTGGTGCAATTGAGGGTTCAAATTAACCATTAGGTATCTGATACAGATCCCTATATCTTCAGATTGCAATTCGGAGTTGGTTTGGTACTCCAACCATTCCGTACAAATTGGTTACCCTTGATTTAATGTAATTTTTGGTGATTTTATGCTGATAAATTTGTTGTAATCATCTCTTAAACACCAGATTGAGTTGTAAAAGGGTAGACACTGCCCTTGAATCTTGAAATTGGATCAAGAGGTAAGACCTCCTTCACATCACATGGATACAATGGGCAAAAGATGCATGGGATGAACTCAATAAATTATTTAGATCAAGAGGTAAGACCCCCTTCATATCACAGGGATACAATAGGAAAAAGATGCATGGGATGAACTCAATAAATTATTTAGATCAAGAGGTAAGACCCCCTTCACATCACAGGGATACAATGGGAAAAAGATGCATGGGATGAACTCAATAAATTATTTAGATCAAGAGGTAAGACCCCCTTCACATCACAGGGATACAATGGCAATGGGAAAAAGATGCATGGGATGAACTCAATAAATTATTTGGCACACAAGCTAAAAATTCAAAGATAAATCTGTTAATGCAATTCTACAAATTGGACATGAAGGAAAGTGAACCTTTAATCACACACTTGAACAGATATAAAAGCATTAAGCAAGAGCTGACAGCTATTGGCAAAAAGGTAGAAGATGATGAGGCACTAACAGTGCTTCTGAAGAGTGTGGACAAAGGTGAATATGAAAATATTGTAGCAACACTAAAGAATGTACCTTAATTGAAGCTACACGAGATAGAAGCAGCTCTACTAGAGCAAGAGAGCAGAGGCAAAGAGAAGAAATGGCTCGACTCAACAGCAGGAGAAGAAAATATTGTAGCAACACTAAAGAATGTACCTTAATTGAAGCTACACGAGATAGAAGCAGCTCTACTAGAGCAAGAGAGTAGAGGCAAAGAGAAGAAATGGCTCGACTCAACAGCAGGAGAAGAAAAAGCATTCTTCACCCGAGGAGGATTCTCTCAAGGACGAGGACGAGGAAGAGGCAGAGTAAGAGGAAGGACCTTCACTTGCCACAACTATGGAAAGCCAGGGCACATGGCAAGAGACTGCTACAGCAAACCCAGTGGAGAAGGAACGACATCGACAAACTTCATGGAGGCTCCAAAGGAAGTGGAGTCGGATCATCTTTTCTGAGAGAGAGAGAGAGAGAGAGACGCCACAACCCAATGTAACCTGCCCCAACAAAGTAAAACCACCTCTGAGCCACCGATGATATAGGCCACGTGGTAGATGTATGTGTGAGTACTTTAGTCAAGGTCGCGGGCACTTGTAGTAGCCTTGGACACATAGAGAGAGAGAGTGTCAAGGACTATGAGTTTAGGGACTTGAGGCACTGGTTGCGGGCTATCAAGTAAGAGGGAAACTTGGTATAGGGTCCAAGTGTGCTAGGAGTATTCACTTAAGGGGAGGTGTTGAAATTACAAGTGAATAGGGTGTGTGCGGGAACAAGCCCTTGGTTAGAGGCTGTAAAAGAGAATGTGTAAATGTGAAAGAACCTATGAAAAGGTGAGAAGAATCTACTGGGAGAGAATAAAGGGTAGCATGAGAAGATTTAGGAAGTGTGGAGATATTCTGGGAAAAGTGAAGAGGTAGAGAGAATCAAGCAAAAGAGGTGGAGATATTCTGGGAGAGGTGGAGTGAATCAAGGAGAAATCAGTGGGATTAGATGCTTGGATGTAAACTCTATAAATTGAGGCATTGGCCTAATGAGAATTTGCTAGTTTTTATTATCCATGCCTACATTAAGCTATTTGCTAAATTACTCATCTTAATTTTTTGTTAATCACTTTGTTAATGATGTTGATTCTAGTATTTGATCCACCATAGCTCATCACATTGCTGTAATTTCAACAGAAAGGAGGACCTCAACACAAGAATCAGCGTAGGAAGTCCAAGTTACAAGTTACCCCAAAATGGATCCCCAAATTCTTATTAAAAGCTCATGGCTACTACGAGGATAAACCATCGTATTTGAATACCAAAACATAAAATTATACCACTAGTCTCACTACCACCACTTACAAATTTCCAATTCTCCTCATCAATGATGGATAAAGGCTTTAATAGTTCAAATGCTAACAAAGGGAAAACTATTATAAAATAACCTTCACCACCAATGCCCAAGCAAGTCTGGATCCCAAAGAGAAACCCTATCGCATGAGACATGGTGATTAATGGTGAAGCTTCTACATCGCCAAAGGTTACAAAACCATTGTTGGCTATCTGAGCCCTACGCAATTGTCAATTCCATTGTTGGCTATCTAAGCCCTACGCAACTGTCAATTCCATTGTTGGCTATCTGAGCCCTACTGGAATTGTTGGCTATCTGAGCCCTACGTAACTGTCAATTCCATTGTTGGCTATTTGAGCCCTACGCAACTGTCAATTCCATTGCTCATCTATAAGGGAGAATCCATAAGATTAATCTGATCTTATGACAGCCCTTTACCACCATTAAATCTAGAAATTGACATGCCACGACAAGTAACAAAGGGCGCTCCTAGCCAAAAAAAACTAATGGAGCAAAGTTGGAAGGGATGGCTATAAAAAACCTACAATACCTTCGCGAGGTCAAGGTATGATAGAAAGTAGGAAGGGGGGCTTATGCTAATATCATTAATTTTACCCTCCACGTTTTCTCCCTGGCAAATTTCATGTCCATATCAAGAGGGACCCTGTTTGGAACAAGCTAACCCATGACAATATAGCTTGAACCGACAATGTACAACAATATAGCAACTATACACATACAAAAAATTCGACTAACCATTAAACTAAAAAAAATAAAAAGATGATGAGAAAGAGAATATGCCAAATAAGAGAATGAAGTATGACTCTACTATTTGACTACTAAGGCCATTAAGCATGGACTTTTTGTGGACCGACATGAGTGACCCTATCTTGGACTCGAATTGCTAGGAATGGTACTATGGAGGGAAGCTAAGCATTCCTCCTATCTAGACCCACTCATGCTATTTTTATGCACCCACTAGGGGAGAGATGTTATGGAGCCATATTTGTGGACCTATTCTACCTATAGTACCATCCCCTTGCACCATGCTTTACCTATGTGCATCACATGTGGTATGAAGCATCCTACTTATGTTGGCACTGTAGAACTTATTTTAGGTGCTATGGGACAAGACTATCACGTAGTCCATGGTAGAAGAGACACCACAATGACATGATCAGTGTACATTACCCACCACTGGGAGGACCCTATCAAGATAGAACTGCATAAGAACAACTTGTAAAGCAAGGGAGGAGGGTAAGAACTTATGGAGGACCCTATCAAGATAGAACTACATAGGAACAACTTGTAGAGCAAGGGAGGAGAGCACTGTAGAATTTATTTAAGGTGCCATGGGAGAGGAGTATCACGTAGTCCATGGTAGGAGAGACACCACAATGACATGATCACGTGAGTGTACATTACCTAGTGGGAGGAACCTATGACATTACCCAGTTGTTGGGAGGAACCTATCAAGATAGAACTACACAAGAACAACTTGTAGAGTAGGGGAGGAGGGCAAGAACTTATGGATTTACACCATCATTTATTGCAACAATGTTTTCAACTCCTTGTCCCTTCTAGAGCATGGTGGGTGATTTCTAAGATAGCTTATCTCACGATAGCTTACCTATAGTACCCATGCCATTTCATAGTGAGGATCCACTTAGGCTGTTGCTAGTATACCAAATGAGACATATGTATATGATGCAAACCCAAGTGAGGACGAAAATCAACCTAGGGATGTCAAATCAGAGAATGCTTATGAGCTACGGTTATTTGATGATGAGCTTTCGAGATGAGTATGATTTATAAGTTATTGAGGTGCAATCATGTAGACCAGATCTAGATTTACAACTTACGGTGGACATACAACCTCGATATGGAACAGATTTTCCTCATTTTGCCCAGGTGTATTCTAAACCCATCCTCACCTTGTGCTATTGTTTAAATCTTTTTAATGCTCCATTTAGTGTTTTTTTGAGTGATTTCTTACATCATGAATGACTAGTCTATCAATTTTCTAGTTATTTGATAACCATTTAGGCTTTGGTCCTAGTTCAATCCTTCATTTATTACTTGGATAACCATTTAGGCTTTGGTCCTAGTTCAATCCTCCCTGCTGACATCAACCATAGAGTATGCCAAGTACTCTAACTTCCTTCATGTGCCATATTTAGTTAGAATAGAGCCTTTTGTAGGTGAATTGTGAAAGTGAAACTAGTTTAAACAAAAAAAACAAAAAAACAAAAAAACAAAGAAAAACTACAAAAAAAAAACAAAAAACAAAAAAAACCCACAAGAAGATAACCATTGCCCCATGTGCGATCTAGGTAGGACTTTTGTCTTTTAGTGATGGAGCCTTGGGGCCATAGCCTTGATCTCCATGGGATGGGACCTTGTGGCTAAAAACCTATCAATAAAGAGCTTTAAGAAAAAAAACAACCATCATTGTAGAGGTACTTAGTGGTTCTTGGATACTCTTGTATGAGTTCTCTGGGCCATTGCTTGGGTCTCTGCGAGGTGGTGTGCTAGTTTTATATTTTTTTTATCAAAACAAACACTTATAATAATCACTTAGCAGTTTCATTTATGAGGCAAGATAATAGCTAGAAATGGTTTCACCAAAGTGATAGTGTGTCGAGACTAAGGTCAAACCCAAGGCATGCTTTTTTCTCCATCTTAGTTTAGATAGAATTTGGACCAACCTTAATATTACTCGTCTTCAATAGAAAATTTGACCAAATGCAAAAATCTTTCCTCACTGCTTGATTGGTGTTTACATTTAATTAAATTTAGTTATTTTCCACAAGAGCATCTTACTCAATCTCGACAAATCTTCATTGCCATATTTCGGAGGACTAAATCTACTTCGGGAAGGAAGGCATGTTAACACTCATTGGATACCTCTCCAGCATCAACACCATCCATTTGGATGCCGTTGACTTCATTGGTCGTTGACATTAAAAATGCTAACATTGTATATTTTACGTGTGCAATCATTGCTTATATATTGAAAGGCATGCCATGGGATTAATTATGGATATTACATGCCTAGATTACGTTTTTTCACAAGACTAAGTGGCCCTCGATAGCCATGGACCTACATTTTAAGTATGGTTGGACAAGATGTGAATGCTTGGGGACCAAGATAAGGGTCAATTTGTATTCTCACCATTCATTCTCTTATGCAACTAATATAGTGCTCTTCTCTACTCTCGTGCTCTCTTGCATTAGGAACTCAATGGAGTCTTCTTGGGCCCTTTTATTTGGCAGTTTAAGGGAGTCAAACCTTTTCTCTTAAGAAGAAACATTTTCTAATTAGAAGCTTCAAAACGGCTACTTTATTCGAATTTGAATTTTGGGGGGAAAATGGAATTTAAAATCTAGCGGATAAAACCATATCATGTAACATATCTATGGAAAGCTCTTGATGCGTAGATCACGGATCTGTAATCTCCGCTCAAATCGGAGCTTGTATGTAGAAGTTATGGAGGTCCGAAAATTGTAAAATTACCCCCTCCCCTTTTTGGGGGAAAAAGTGCACCCTTTGACCACTCTTACACCTCTCTTACAAACCATTGGTTTTTGCTTACATGGCGGGCTCCTATTTGTCAAAAAGTTAAACGTTTCCATAACCTCATGGCAAATTAAAGGGCCCAAAAAGACTCCATTGAGTTCCTAATGGTGTATCTTGCTTTCTTGCTGAAAGGTCCCTACCACCTCCGCGCAACGAATTGGGGGGTGCTAGCAACAGAAGTAGCACTTCTTGCGCAGGGCAAAGCCTCTCACTCAGGGCCTCGCCACGGATATCCAGACAAGAGACTCATCCCTTGGTTCTTCCACAACCGAACCCGGAAAAACTTTCCTCACCCAGAAAGCACGGGCGATTCCTCTAGGATACTTTATTCTAACGTAGTCAAGGTCTTCACTAACCACATTGATCCGATTGAACCCGTAAATCTCATGGTCAGATCAAGGAAGAGACTTGCACTTGGATCATAGAGACCAACACTTTTTTCCTCATCAAGGGGCATAGCCATTGATTCTTTTCCATAGAACAAAGACTATCGAGGATTTACTTCAACTATCATAACTTAACAGAATTGAGTCTCATTTTAGGGATCCATCAGTCCAGCCATCCAATCCCATGGGTTAGTCAACCGCCCAACCACTGTAGTGATAGGATCCATTTAGAAATTTGGTTATGTTTTGCCCCGGGTACCACGGAAAAGAGTTCCCAGGCCCCCTAGCTAGTGCTTCAAGCAAACTTCAAGATAGTCACACTACTTATGCACCCAATATGAAATTGCCTGTTTCACACAGATTCACACAGATTCAGCTGTCTTTAAAACAATCTTTTAATGAAACCATAGTATCACTAATCATAATCCTCCAAAATATTCGGTTGAATTCTAATTTCCAATCATTCCTTCATCGGTGTACCTATGGCATCATTGGCAACCAGAACGCTCACCACTTGTCCACTCAGGGGCCTTTTCAATAGTTCCTAGCTCATAGTACCCGAAAATATATTCACTTATAAAAATCCAGATGGACTCTCTGTTGAAGATCAGCAAGATCAACCAACAAATCCATATAAAAGAGCCATGGACTCATCCGTTAAGGACCAGCAAGGTCAATCAACCAAATCCATGCCCGAGTTCAGAAAACAACTCTAATACCTTGTTCCATTTTCTTCCTCGACGTACACGTGGGTATCTTCGGTGACCCAGAGCCCGAGCACCATATGGTCAGTACCCTCTAGGATCCTTCGTAGGTCACCTAGTGCTTCACTCATAGGCCGCTTCCTTGGTCCCTCATCCACCATACCGGAAGCTCACCATTTAAATCAAACTGAGACTGGTCAAGACCTTGGCCGACCTTGCTACGCAAGGTCCTCTGTTGACTCTCCGTCAGCTGTTGCAACTTTACCACTTAGGTCTCCACGACCTCATTCACAAGATGGTCAAAATGCTTCCCCAACATTCTTGACATAAAACAATCATTTTGAAACAGGTCATAAATACAGTTTCTAAAACGAACTCTCATCTTTCCACATAATTTCTTGTTATTCCACATTCTTCTACATCAATTTACTTTGCTTAATCCACATCCAATCATATGTATTCCTATCGTCCTTCATCCATTCTCATCCAATCACATCATATTACATCTCATCACATCTATCCTCATCACATCATATTACATCTCATCACATCTATCCTCATCACATCTCATCCATTCATATCTACCCATATCCACATCACATCACATCCATTCACATCACATCTCATCCATTCATATCTACCCCAATCCACATCACATCCATTCACATCACATCTCATCCATTCATATCTACCCCAATCCACATCACATCACATCACATCCATTCCCATCACATTTCATCCATTCACATCTATCCTGGTACACATCACATCTCATCCATTCACATCACATCTCATCCATTCATATCTATCCTGATTCACATCACATCACATCACATCCATTCACATCACATCTCATCCATTCACATCTATCTCGATTCACATCACATCCATTCACATCTCATCTCATCCATTCACATCTATCCCAATTCACATCACATCCATTCACATCTACCCCGATTCACATCACATCCATTCACATCTACCCCGATCCACATCACATCACATCTCATCCATTCACATCTATCCCGATTCACATCACATCCATTCACATCTACCCCGATCCACATCACATCACATCCATTCACATCTATTTACATCACGTCACATTCACATATATTCACATCTCATCGCATCCATTCACATCTATTTATATCACGTCACATTCACATCCATTCACATCTCATCGCATCCATTCACATCCATCACATTCATTGCATCCCTGTCCCATCACATACATTCCATCCACATTACATCACGTCCACATATATCCACATCCACATTACATCACGTCCACATCTATCCACATCATATCTCATTCATTCCATCCACATTACATCACGTCACACCCATTCACATCTCTTCACATTCACATCCACATATATTTACATCACATTACATTTCATCCACATCTCATTCATATCCACATCCCTTTACATCTCATCCACATCCACATCCACATCCATATCCATTTACATCACATCACATCTTATCCCATCCACATCCACATCCACATCCATTTACATCACATCACATCTTATCCCATCCACATCCACATCCATTTACATCACATCACATCCTTTCACATATCCTCACATCTCATTCTCATCTCTTCATTCACATCCACATCCCTTTACATCACATCACATCTCATCTCATCCACATCCACATCCATATCCATTTACATCACATCACATCTTATCCACATCCACATCCACATCCATTTACATCACATTACATCTTATCCCATCCACATCCACATCCATTTACATCACATCACATCTTATCCCATCCACATCCATTTACATCACATCACATCCTTTCACATATCCTCACATCTCATTCTCATCTCTTCATTCACATCCACATCCATATCCATTTACATCACCTCATATCACATCCACATTCATCTACATCACACCACATCTTATCACATCGTATTCTCATCTTATCACGTCGTATTCTCATCTTATTCACTTCATATTCACATTTAGTAACATTTTCTACTCTCGATGCCGATAGGACTTTTTCTAAATTTCTGCCAATTGCTTGGCCTAGTTAAAGGTACTTTTTCTCGATGGATATTTTCATATTCTTTCTCAAATTTCTCAAGTGAATTATGTTCAATATTATTCTTTTGAGTAAAAGATTCATGGGATTTACAAAAATCAATTCTACCCATGTTTCCCAATAATGCTCAAAATTTCACTTTTGATAAATACTCATAATTTGAATTTTGCTAAAAATTCATCTTTTTCCATTTACCTCAAGAATCCCCCTCTCCTTACCAAGGTGTCAAAAATGCATCATTATTCCAAAATATCTTATTTTTTAGTAATATCTCATAGTTTTTAACTAATAATACTCAGTCAACTCTTCATCTTCTGTGAGCATTTGCTCATTTTTGGGTATTTTCTTTTATTCTTTGGATTTATCTCATCCCAACACTTGGATTAATCCAATTTGCCCCCATTCGAGACCATAATCCAAAAATTTCTAAAAATGTAGACCCTTAGGCTAAGGTCCTTTATACACATTTTCAATTAATTCCAAATGCACATTGGAAAGTTTTTTTTGAATTTTTGTTTTAGGAGAATCCATTTCAGACACTAGGAGGATTTTTATATCCAAAGATATCTTAATTTAGGATTATCTCTCTCTAGACTTTTTCTCTCTCTAGGCCAAAACAAGATCTTTCTTCTATTTCAGAGGGGGGAATAATTACAAGAATAGAAGGGGAGGTTCTTACACCTTTACAGCTTAAAAGCTGGAGGGAAGAATCTTACACTTGCCTAATTCAATTAGAGCTATTATATGCTCATTGTGTATGTGTGAGTGCATGTGAGAGAGGGAGATGTTTATGTGATGTCGTACTATCATGTGTCACTATAATGATCGATTATATTACCACGTGTCTACGTACTGATTTACATGTATTAACATACTGCCATGTTCAATGTACTGACTTACATGTGTCGACGTATTGCTATGTGTCCATTGTCAATAGCTAGTCATACTGCCACTTGTCCATTATCAACTAGTCATACAAACACGTGTGAGTATATTGCCACCTGTCCATTGTCAATAGCTAGTCATACTGCCACCTGTCCATTATCAACTAGTCATACAAACACGTGTGATTATACTACCACAGGTTTCACTTGTACGGTTACCAAGATTAGTTTAAAAAGGGAATACCATATGAGGGGTGACCTAAAATTTTTCAAAGTTCTTTACCACCACGTGAAACCAAGCTCAATTACACAACAAGTTCAACCTCACAATTCACCCTATCAATTTTGCTTTTTGACACTTAACCAATCCAAGACAATTTTTTTTACAATTTTAATTGTAAACTTTTAACAATTAGTTTGCCATGGAAAGATGATGCGATATGAATAATCCATCAACACTAGATTACACATATCATGTCATCTTTCCATTCACATGTCTTACCTTTTTAATGTCTATTTGTTTGTATAGGTGTATGCATGATGGATTTAGATAAAGAGATTCCAGTCTTAGAACAAACAAATGTACAAAGACTATTTGACATTTACAAGCAGCAGGTGCAGAGAGTAGATTTGTTTTATATAGGGATTCATTCAATGTACTCCTTAATGCATTTAAAGGAGTACTATGAGGAAGAAATGAGAGATATTTCTTTTCTCTTACAAAATGATGATGGAATTGATATTGAAGGTTCAAGGTTTCCACCTCAAGGAGAATTCATAATTTGTACTCATCACATAGATATCCATAGATTGTTGAACTTAAGAGAAGACTATTACCTTCGGTTGATAGCATATGCTTGTGAGTTGATCCAGATAAGATTGATGAATATTCAGTCCTTATTACAGAAGTAGGTAACAATTTTATTGAAGCACCAAGGGCTTTAGAAATGTGTCTTAAAAAAGCTAAAGAACGAAAAAACATTGTTCCCACAAAAGATGAATTTTATTCAATAAAAAATGGGAATTACTAATATGGGAAGAGATCCAATACCAAAGGTTATTGAGGCTGAAGAAAAAATTCATATACAAGGATCAATAAACTTATGGGAGGACAAATGACTTGTTGACAGATGTGAAAAAAAGGTATTTTTGAGAAGTACACAAAAAAAGGGATTTTAATTATGGAATTTATCTATGATTCCTTTTTTTAGGTGAAGATAGCAGTTAAGGATAGATTCCTTAGCAAAGGAAGAGGTAGACGTATGTTTGTTGGGAAATATTCTACTCTTGGACACTCTATATCAAAGATCCCTCTAAATATGTTGATCATTTTTCATTCACAGTATTCAGATGATGCACACATTCCACTAATGGCTCTAAAGGTGTTATCACCCTACCTAGGATATGCTAAGATCCAACATAATGTAGAAAAGATTATGTTACTAGAGAAGCAAGAAGCAATACATATATTTGGATATGGTCTATAGGGTTCTTGAGATCAAGGGCAGGGAATTTTTTATGTAATGCAGCTTATGCTAAGAAAATTCCTTATTTAAATGCATGTGCTCTTGGAGACTACCAATGCTAAAATTTGTTTCAATATAGAGGAAAGCTACCACAGGAACACAACCCCAAAGAGGAGAGTGTGCAGCTTGAGGAAGACAATCTCAAAGATGAGGGAAAGCAACCACACCTAGTTTTTAAACCATGTACATGTGAGGTTGAGTTACCCTACTATCCTTCTTGCAAAGTAACCCTTCACCCATATTTCCTAAAGGTTGACTTACCCTACTGCAATGGTTTAAAACAATTTCATGGGAACTCTTTATGGAATGCCACTGGAGCTTGATTGACCCATGGCACGTGTATTGAAATCTGATAACTCTGGTCTGTGATTATTGCGTCGTTATTCCCTTGGGACAAGATTAGCTAAACACCACTAGAGCTAGGGTAAAGAACACCACTAGAATGCCACTGGAGCTTGATTGACCCATGGCACGTGTATTGAAATCTGATAACTCTGGTCTGTGATTATCGCGTCGTTATTCCCTTGGGACAAGATTAGCTAAACACCACTAGAGCTAGGGTAAAGAACACCACTGGAGCTGGGGTAAAGATGCAAATCAAGTGTGGGTGAAGACCAAGAGGAGGAGCTAGGGTAAAGGACACCTATGCATGCATGTACGGTATTTTAAAAAAAATATCCCAGCCAATATATTTATAGACGGCCTCAATTATGCCATGTGGCATACAAAATACCAAACTATACAATGACACATGTATCCACACGTGCGAGTATTAATGCATACAAGTATGCAAACATGCGATAGCCTCACACGTGTGATCGTACGTCCGCATCTGGCTTCACATGTGTGACCACACAACGACATCTGAGTTCACATGTGTGACCACACAACGACATCTGACTTCACATGTGTGACCACACAACGACATGTGGTTTTGCACGTGTGGATGAGTGGCATGGCCACGGGGCATCTGTACCATTGCCACATGGCATCACGTGCCTATAAATGGCTTGTTAATTTTAAAAAAAATCTACCTTCGAGCTGCCTGAGCACCTTATGCCTCTGAGCTACCCATAGGTTATCTTTCCCCTACCTTGCCCCCTAACCTGCCCCCCCTTGCAGTCCCTTGAGCTTGTCTTCCCCCTACCTTGTAGTCCACTAAGCTTCATTTTTCTGGCCCCCTGAGCTAACCTTCCCCTCAACCCCTTTAGATGGCATCGATAGCCCATCTTCCAGCCTAGGAAAGACAGTGCGATAGCATTCATCTCTTGATACTAGATTGCATCCATCACGTTGTCTTTTTTCCAACTTATGCTTTGACCCCATTTTACCTTTTTCCATTGAGCTTCCCGAGCCCCCTGAGTTTCCCCCCAAGCCCCTGAGCTGTCCCAGTGCCTTGAGCTGCCCCCCAGCCCCCTGAGTTGCCCAGCACCGTGTGCTCCCCCTCAGGCCCGTGATATTTCCCCACCATAGAAGTTTTCCCCTAGTGGAAATATGGCACGATAAGATCAATCCAACCAAAGTGGATTTCCCATATCACGTTGTCTTTCTTAACTTCAATCTATGCTACAAACCATAGAATTTCCTATTGTAATTTTGTGTTATATAACCCAACTGCCCCCAAGCCTCACATTTTCTTCTTGGTTATACAACCCTTAGTTTCTGTTGTGTGCTCCTAAGCTACACCATTCCAGGATTGTTAACTGCTGCAAAGAGATGGCTTCAAGTGATGAAAGTGATCGTGTGATGATAGAAGAAACACTAGCAAAGAGACTCTTTGACTTCCTATAGCTTGGAGGTGCACAAAAATTATTTGATTACTATAGGGAATCTTTCAATGTCATATTTGAAGTGAGTTCAATGATTGATCACTTCAAGGACTATTGCGAAGAGGAAATGCAAGCTTTTTTTTGCATTGACAGATGATAGTGGAATTCTTATTGAAGGTGTGAGGTTTTATCATCTCAGCATGTTGTCACAAACAACTTCAAAAAAGGGCAGATTATAGAAAAAGTATGACCTACTTCCTAACCATGTGAAGGTCACTATGGAGCATTACACATTACATAGTAGGAAATGCAAGCTTCTTCAACATCATGTGGCTTTTATTTTCTATCTTTATGTAAAATTAGGAATTGCTTAAAATTATTCCTTTGTGGAAGAGTGTCTTCTTGTTCTTCAAACTTTTTTATGCACAATTCTATAGCTTTCGGTGCACTGATGAAATTGTTGCCTGCTTTTGTATTAAGCACTGAAAATTCATCATTAGTGGCAACTGGATCTAAAAAATCTGATGTAACTTGATATCCATCCTCAATTAAACCAATACAATAGTCCTCCCTTATATTCAACAAGTTTTGGATATCTGTTTAGTAATACAAAACTCTTATTGTTTTTTAGTGGAAAGGATGGTAGACATGGGAGAAGTATCTCCTTCTTTGAATCCCCTATAGAAATATCCTTTTCCTCTGCAAGAATTAAACTTGCCTTAAAATCTACAACATAAAAATCCTTGCTCATTATTGCTTTTTTGCTCTTTATTCACTACCGTTTTTACATCATGAATTTCTTCTTAATTCTGAATTTCCCCCAGAAATGCTACAGAGTGGACACTGGAACTCTCAAGGCTACAGAGTGGACACTGGAACTCTCAAGGCTACAAGATACCATGGGAATCTCTAAAAATGGGAAAGAAGCAACCAAAGATTCCATGCTCAGAAGAAGAGATGCCTCCACAAGGTTCAATTGACTTGTGGGAGGATAGGCGACTTGTTGACACAATGAGAACAAAAAGGTATTTATAAGAATAAATACATAACATTTTTTAAAAAGATTTTCATTGTTTGTAAAGTAAATTTTTTCTTTGTTTATAGCTTGAGATAGCAGAAGAAGATGGATTCCTCAGTCAAGGTGGAGGTAAACGAGTTTTTTTTGGCAGAGACTACTTCCTCAACCACTATATTTCAAGGATACCTCTAGGCATGCTGATCATTTATCATGCAAAATATTTAGATGATCCACGCATTTCATTGATAGCCTTAAAGGTTCTATCAACATACTTCGGATATGGAAGGATACAACACAATGCAGAAAAGATAATGCTGATAGAGAAGGAGGAAGCTATACGTATTTTTGGATATGCACCACGACTTTGGGCATCGAGGACAGGGTATTTTTTGTGTTATGCAGCATATGCAAAGGCAAATCCTGATTTGAATACCCATGCTCTTGGAGGCTATCAATGCCAAAAGCTATCAATGCCAAAAGCTATTAAGGTATAGAGGCAAACTAACCAAAGAAGATGAGGCTAAGCAGTTATCCGAAGACGAGGGTAAATAGCTGCCCAAAGAAAGCCCCGAAAAGGAGGGGAGTCTCTTTGAGGAAGGCAAATAGTTGAAGCAAAAAAGAAGACTTTTTTAAAAGTCTTTTTCCACTTGTATTGAGAATAATGTTCATTACAATTTGCGTCACTTTGACTTTTTCTCCTTCTCAATCACCATCTTGCATAAAGATACACTTTATTTAGCATGATGAGTGTTTATAATATATTGATGTTAATAACAGTGGGTTTTTTTTTGTGTTGTATAAAATAACCTGATTTTTAAGAATTTCATTGTATCGTTGCATTTGCCTTTGGTAGAATGTGTTGAAAAGCTCTCGTAGTGCACTTGTTTTTGTTTTTCTGCCACCATGTCGAGTTGTACAAAAATAGTTGATACGTGCAACATAGTGTGATTTTTCCATGCCTTGAGTATTCCATGTAGCAAGAGGCCCTTGGTTCCTCACAAAGTATAGGCCATGTGCAAAAAAAATATGCTTCACATATAAAAAAACATATTAATAATCATTTTATATCATATTAATTAGTCAATGTAGAAATTACATGAAGCAAAAACTCTTACTAGGTAGAAGGTTATGTCCTTGTTCCCCCAGGCATTTACAATTGTTTCCACAAGCGTCTTGATTGTTGTTTCAAAGTAACTTATGCCCTCACCTTCAGTCATTTTCTTATGTACGAATTTTATAAAATTATCAAGCTCTAACCAAACCCCCATACGAAGCTTTTTCATCCTTGGATCACTAGCTTGGTTAGTTGTGTGCTCACATAAAGATTTTCAACATTCCCATACTGTTGTAATGTAAGATTCCTCTCTCTAGATTTTGAGGTGTAAAGGTGTAAGAACCTCCCCTTCTGTTCTTGTAATTATTTCCCTCTGAAAGAGAAGAAAGATCTTGTTTTACCCTGTTTTTTTGGCCTAGAGAGAGATAATAAAAATTTGGGATATCTTTGGATATAGAAATCCTCCTAGTGTTTCAAATGGATTCCCTGAAACAGAAGTTCAAAATGAACTTTAAAATGTGCATTAGGAGGTAATTGAAAATGGTATAAGGGACCTTAGCCTAAGGGCTTACATTTTCAAAAATTTTTGGATTATGGTCCTATTAAGGTTCCAATGGGCCAATTTGATTAATCCAAGTGTTGGGATGAGATAAATCCAAAAGAATAAAAGAAAATACCCAAAAATGAGTAAATGCTCACTATTCACCTATGAACCCTAGAATAGCCAAATTTTGTTGGTGTCGTGCCATTGCTATGGTATATGGTCGAGGTAAGCCGAACACACGAAGACGATGAGGCTTAATACCTTGGATGAGTAGCTTTGATATGGCTCTGTATCCCTTTCTTCTTATTGAAACCTTGTCACATGCCTCCACCACCTCATCAATCTTGACCAAGTCACGAAAGTCATTGCAAACTTCCTTGAATACCTTCCTTCGAAGCTCTGCACACTGCGAGAGATTGAACATTTCAATCATGTCATTGTTTTTTATAGTAGAAGATTTAAACACAAAAATTCTATCTAGAGGATTATCCAAGCACAAACCTTCCACACTATTCATGTAGCTTCGAGCAAGCCTCATCCATTTCTTCTTAGCACCCCCATGTGCGGCTAGGCGTGTAACACTGTTAAACTGTCTAGATCTCACTCTTAACCCAAAAGGAGTTCTTTTTCGTCGGGTTTTTTGGAGTGCATGTTCCTCTAATTTTTGGTTAGTTTTTCTAAGCTTTGTTACCTCTTCCTGAGATGACTGAAGTAGCCTTTCCAACTCATTTACACGTTGAGTTTGTGAGATCATGATATGTTATAGTCCTTTAACAGATTGCTTGTACACACAAGCATAGTTTGCTTAAAAATAGTAGCTTGATTATTTAATCTTGAGCAATATCCAAATAAGCCTTTTTTACCATACCCAATGAATCGAACAAGATCATGCAAGAAGGTGCTAAATGATGGTGGCTTACTAGTTACGTAGGTATAAACCTCCTTGAATCCACAAATCTACATGATTCTTTCCTTCTACACGTAGCCTTTGAGCTCCAGCCACATCATGTAGAGCTTTGTGAGGAATACTTCTCCAGGTGCAACATTCTTTATCGAGTACTAAGTTGATATGGTGTCTTTTCTTTAAGTGTGGATCAACTCTTGAAGTCGCCATAGCAATAAAAATGATCCAAAGAGAAAGCAAGAGATGGTGGGGAGAGAAAAAAGACAGAAGAAAGAAAAGAGAGGAAAAAACTCACGTCATGTCCTATGGAAGAAGAGAAGTATGTTATGTATTCAAATATTTGAAATTAGCTTATTTTAGAAAACGTGTACTAGAGTACGTAAGAGGGCCACCAAAAGGATAAGTGAATTGAAGACTATAGATGGATGGCATATTAAAGACACTCTCCTCTAAATATAGGTAAAAGAGGTGCATTTAATATAGCAATTTGTCTCTACTATTTTAGTTAAATCGCTTTGATTAAGAAAGTCAATCCAATCCTTACATGGCCCTTTGTTTTCATTTTTGGCCCTAATGGTACATATGGAGGCCACATAAAACTTATAAAATGTAGCTTTAGTTTCAAGATAAAATTGAGCTTCAAAATAATCGATGGTCATAGATTGGAATTTGTGGATGGTACACGGGGTGGGTGGCCTAGTTAGTTCCACATTCCACATTTCCAAAGATAACATGTTAGCCTCGGGGTGGTGGGCCATGCAGCTAGATGGTCTTTTTGGAAAACTCTAGGTCAAGGCGAGAAGGGATCCACCATTAGTTCTATTTCAAATGTGTCGGGATGTGATTTTGGCACCGTCCAATCATGTAAACCTTTTCCCAATCTTATATGGAAGAGTGTTTATAGTTTCCAAAACGTGAATCTAGAACATGAATCAAATTTTCAGGGTTGGCACACTCCTCGAGGGGATCATATTCTTGGTCTGCTATCATTTCACTCATACATATGTTACTGGTTGTTGCAAATCCTACCCTCCCCTGCAAAGTTGGCTATATTTGAAAAATTACACATAGAGTTCTAGTTACAACATTGGCGTGTCTTCCTTTGGGAAAGCCTCTTGGGAAACCAATATCCAACCAAATTTACTACTTTCCCACCATAGTAGTAACATGTGGTTCCTAGTTCTCTCTTAGATTCTTTATGTGTAGGAAAAGGTGTGAGTAGGTGGGAGGAACAAGCATTGCAAAAGCAATATAATTGCATAGAGAGTGGTGTGGGAGGCATAAGCAACAATGGAAAAACAGTGCGATATACGGTATCGCATGCTACTAGATCTTGATATTCATGCCGTCTTTCTTACCACGTTAGTGAGCTACTATAGCTGGCATCAATTATATATGTGCTAGAGCTGGTTGTGCTATTTCTATCCCTCCCCTGTAAACTTGGCTAGTTTTGAAACCATATACATGTGAGGTTGAGTTACCCTACTATCCTTCTTGCAAAGCAGCCCTTCACCCAAATTTCCTAAAGGTTGACTTACCCTACTGCAATGGTTTAAAACAGTTTCATGGGAACTCTTTATGGAATGCCGCTGGAGCTTGATTGACCCATGGCACGTGTATTGAAATCTGATAACTCTGGTCTGTGATTATCACGTCCTTATTCCCTTGGGACAAGATTAGCTAAACACCACTAGAGCTAGGGTAAAGAACACCACTGGAATGCCACTAGAGCTTGATTGACCCATGGCACGTGTATTGAAATCTGATAACTCTGGTCTCTGATTATCGCGTCGTTCTTCCCTTGGGACAAGATTAGCTAAACACCACTAGAGCTAGGGTAAAGAACACCACTGGTAAAGATGCAAATCAAGTGTGGGTGAAGACCAAGAGGAGGAGCTAGGGAAAAGGACACCTATGCATGCATGTACGATATTAAAAAAAAAATATCCCAGCCAATATATTTATAGACGACCTCAATTATGCCATGTGGCATACAAAATACCGAAGTGTACAATGACACATGTATCCACACGTGCGAGTATTAATGCATAAATATATGCAAACATGCGATAGCCTCACACGTGTGACCGTACGTCCGCATCTGGCTTCACATGTGTGACCACACAACGACATGTGTGACCACACAACGACATGTGTGACCACACAACGACATGTGGTTTTGCACGTGTGGATGAGTGGCATGGCCATGGCATCACGCGCCTATAAATGGCTTGTTAATCTTTAAAAAAATCTACCTTCGAGGTGCGTGAGCACCTTATGCCTCCGAGCTACCCATAGGTTATCTTTCCCCTACCTTGCCCCCTAACCTGCCCCCCCTTGCAGTCCCTTGAGCTTGTCTTCCCCCTACCTTACAGTCCACTAAGCTTCGTTTTTCTGGCCCCCTGAGCTAACCTTCCCCTCAACCCCTCGAGATAGCATCGATAGCCCATCTTCCAGCCTAGGAAAGATAGTGCGATAGCATTCATCTCTTGACACTAGATTGCATCCATCACGTTGTCTTTCTTCCAACTTATGCTTTGACCCCATTTTGCCTTTTTCCATTGAGCTTCCCGAGCCCCCTGAGTTTCCCCCCAAGCCCCTGAGCTGTCCCAGTGCCTTGAGCTGCCCCCCCAACCTCCTGAGCTACCCAGCACCATGTGCTCCCCCTCAGGCCCCTGATATTGCCCCACTATAGAAGTTTTCCCCTAGTGGAAATATGGTACGATAAGATCAATCCGACCAAAGTGGATTTCCCATATCACGTTGTCTTTCTTAACTTCAGTCTATGCTGCAAACCATAGAATTTCCTATTGTAATTTCTTGTTATATTACCCAGCTGCCCCCAAGCCTCACATTTTCTTCTTGGTTATACAACCCTTAGTTTCTGTTGTGTGCTCCTAAGCTACACCATTTCCAGGATTGTTAGCTGCAAAGAGATGGCTTCAAGTGATGAAAGTGATCCTGTGAGATAGAAGAAACACCAGCAAAGAGACTCTTTGACTTCCTATAGCTTGGAGGTGCACAAAAATTATTTGATTACTATAGGGAATCTTTCAATGTCATATTTGAAGTGAGTTCAGTGATTGATCACTTCAAGGACTATTATGAAAAGGAAATGCAAGATTTTTTTTGCATTGACAGATGATAGTGGAATTCTTATTGAAGGTGTGAGGTTTTATCATCTCAGCATGTTGTCACAAACAACTTCAAAAAAGGGCAGATTGTAGAAAAAGTATGACCTACTTCCTAACCATGTGAAGGTCACTATGGAGCATTACACATTACATAGTAGGAAATGCAAGCTTCTTCAACATCATGTGGCTTTTATTTTCTATCTTTATGTAAAATTAGGAATTGAAGATGTTAAAAGGAGTAGTCTTGAGAGTTCCAGTGTCCACTCTGTAGCATTTCTGGGGGAAATTCAGAATCAAGAAGAAATTCATGATGTAGAAACGGTAGTGGATAAAGAGCAAAAAAGCAATAATGAGCAAGGATTTTTATGTTGTAGATTTTAAGGCAAGTTTAATTCTTGCAAAGGAAAAGGATATTTCTATAGGGGATTCAAAGAAAGAGATACTTCTCCCATGTCTACCATCCTTTCCACTAAAACACAATAAGAGTTTTGTACTACTAACAGATATCCAAGACCTGTTGAATATAAGGGAGGACTATTGTATTGGTTTAATTGAAGATGGATATCAAGTTGCATCAGATTTTTTAGATCCAGCTCTGATGAATTTTCAGTGCTTAATACAGAAGCAGGCAACAATTTCATCAGTGCACCGAAAGCTATAGAATTGTGCATAAAAAAGTTTGAAGAACAAGAAGAAACTCTTCCACAAAGGAATAATTTTAAGCTATTCAAGATACCATGGGAATCTCTAAAAATGGGAAAGAAGCAACCAAGGATTCCATGCTCAGAAGACGAGATGCCTCCACAAGGTTCAATTGACTTGTGGGAGGATAGGCGACTTGTTGACAATGAGAACAAAAAGGTATTTATAAGAATAAATACATAACATTTTTTAAAAAGATTTTTATTGTTTGTAAAGTAAATTTTTTCTTTGTTTACAGCTTGAGATAGCAGATGAAGATGGATTCCTCGGTCAAGGTGGAGGTAAACGGTGGCAGAGACTACTTCCTCAACCACTATATTTCAAGGATAACTCTAGGCGTGCTGATCATTTATCATGCAAAATATTTAGACGATCCACGCATTTCATTGATGGCCTTAAAGGTTCTATCAACATACTTAGGATATGGAAGGATACAACACAATGCAAAAAAGATAATGCTGATAGAGAAGGAGGAAGCTATACGTATTTTTGGATATGCACACGACTTTGGGCATCGAGGGCAGGGTATTTTTTGTGTTATGCAGCGTATGCAAAGGCAAATCGTGATTTGAATACCCACGATCTTGGAGGCTATCAATGCCAAAAGCTATTAAGGTATAGAGGCAAACTAACCAAAGCAGACGAGGCTAATCAGTTATCCAAAGACGAGGGCAAATAGCTGCCCAAAGAAAGCCCCGAAAAGGAGGGGAGTCTCTTTGAGGAAGACAAATAGTTGAAGCAAAAAAGAAGACTTTTTTAAAAGTCTTTTTCCACTTGTATTGAGAATAATGTTTATTACAATTTGCGTCACTTTGACTTTTTCTCCTTCTCAATCACCATCTTGTATAAAGATACACTTTATTTAGCATGATGAGTGTTTATAATATATTGATGTTAATAACAGTTGCTTTTTTTGTGTTGTATAAACTAACTTGATTTTTAAGAATTTCATTGTATCGTTGCATTTGCCTTTGGTAGAATGTGTTGAAAAGCTCTCGTATAGTGCACTTGTTTTTGTTTTTCTGCCACCATGTCGAGTTGTATGAAAATAGTTGATACGTGTAACATAGTGTAATTTTTCCATGCCTTGAGTATTCCATGTAGCAAGAGGCCCTTGGTTCCTCACAAAGTATGGGCCATGTGCAAACAAAATATTCTTCACATATTAATAATCATTTTATATCATATTAATTAGTCAATGTAGAAATTACATGAAGCAAAAACTCTTACTAGGTAGAAGGTTATGTCCTTGTTTCGCCAAGCATCTACAATTGTTTCCACAAGCGTCTTGATTGTTGTTTCAAACTAACTTGCGTCTTCACCTTCAGTCATTTTCTTATGTACAAATTTTATGTACAAATTTTATAAAATTATCAAGCTCTAACCAAATCCTCATACGAAGCTTTTTCATCCTTGGATCACTAGCTTGGTTAGTTGTGTGCTCACATAAACATTTCCAACATGCCCATACTGTTGTAATGTAAGATTCCTCCCTCTAGCTTTTGAGGTGTAAAGGTGTAAGAACCTCCCCTTCTGCTCTTGTCATTATTCCCTTCTCTGAAAGAGAAGAAAGATCTTGTTTTACCCTGTTTTTTGGCCTAGAGAGAGATAATAAAAATTTGAGATATCTTTGGATATAGAAATCCTCCTAGTGTTTAAAATGGATTTTCCTCAAACAGAAGTTCAAAATGAACTTTCCAATATGCATTAGGAGTTAATTGAAAATGGTATAAGAGACCTTAGCCTAAGGGTCTACATTTTTAGAAATTTTTAGATTATGGTCCAATTAAGGTTCCAATGGACCAATTTGATTAATCCAAGTGTTGGGATGAGATAAATCCAAAAGAATAAAAGAAAATACCCAAAAATGAGTAAATGCTCACATAAGATAAAGAGTTGACTGAGTACAAGGTTTATTAGTTAAAAATAATGAGATATTACTAAAAAAAAGAGATATTTTAGAATAATGATGCATTTTTGACACCTTGGTAAGGAAAGGGGGGCTCTTGAGGTAGGCGCCTCTTTCACATGTGTGGAAGGGTTTTTAATTCAAAAAAATTGTGATATTTTTATCTCTCCTCTCTCTTGGATCAAACCAAATCAAAAAGGGAGCCAAACTAGTCCAAATCTTGTCCATATTGAGTCAAACTCAACCTGGAAAATTCTAGAACCCGGTTGGACTTGGTTAGTGACCTCCCTCACCTATAAATAGACCCTTAGTCATTTGTAATGGAATATGGGAGCTTACCATGCCAGTATTATATTAAAATAATCATATTTTCTATTATCCCTTAAAATTTCCTCTCTCTTGGGAGCTTGGAGCTCTCTCTCTCTACTACAACAACTCTTGGAGTTGCTCTTCTCCTCTTGGTGGACCAATTGATTGGTTGGGGGCTTCACTCTGCTGCTAATAGAGAATCAAGCCAAACTTGGAGGTAAAATTAATTTTTATGGTTTTTTCAATTTATCTCAATGACTCTCTTCTTCTCATCACTCAAGCTTGAGAAGCTTTCTAAATAAATTATTTTAATTCAAATCAAGCTTTCCCTCAAAGTCTTAATGTTTAATTAAGAGAAAGTTAATCTTTATGCTTATTTGTAATGCTTTCTTGAAGTAAATATCTCTCTCTAAAAGAATAGCCATCTTATGGCTAAATCCCTTGAAAAAGGATGCATCTCAATGATAGTCTCTTAAGTCAAAGCTAAAATCTAGGCTTGATAAGCTAGAGATTAAGAAAATGATATTTTCATGATTTTGTGCTATTAAAATAATGGTGAATTCTTTTAGATTGTTTATGAGTAGTTGAAAACTACTCTAATTCATTCTAAATGAGAAATGGATTATCCTAACAATTTGGGAAAAGAGGAATGTTGAAATTAGCTTAATCTAGTGGGATAATCACAGTTATGTTTAATTTTATGGTTAAAATTATGATTTAAATTCATAGTTTGAATTTAAGCATAAAAAAGGAACTACTATCATATTTTCATTACAAGCTTTTATTCTTGAGAAAAAAATTGAGAATTATCAGTAATAGTAGTAGCGAAGCTATGATAAAATTTTCAAAAAATAATACATATCTTATTTTTATGCATAATGCTAAAAGAGTACTTCCTACCATATTCTAGGATTGGACATCCTATGCAGAAAGAATGATTTTCATCATATTCACAAGAAATATTTTTTTGTAATTATTCATAATTAATTGATTATAAGAAAAGAGTAATTTTTGGTAAATTTATTTTTATGCAAAAAGAGGAATTCCCATGATAATTGAGATCCAAGAAATTAAATGGTAAAAGAGGAAATTTTACCATAATTCAAAAGTGAAATTTTGAGCATTATTAATTTTATTGGAAAATATGGGTAGAATTGATTTTTGTAAATCCCATGAATCTTTTACTCGAAAAGAAGAATATTGAATATATTTTAATTGAAAAATTTGAGAAAGAATATGAAAATATCTATCGAGAAAACTCGGATAATTCTTATTCAAAAAAGGGAATTTAGAATCCCTGGGAGGATCAAGGATCCAATGAGTAAACGGAAGTTTAGAATTAGTTCTCATTAATGATATTTAAGGAATAAAAATACAATATGTAAATGAATGTGATGGGATGTAAATGGATGTGATGTGATTAGATGAGATGTGAATGTGATAAGAGGAGATGTGAATGTGATATGAGAAGATGTGAGTGGATGTGATGAGATGTGGATAAGATGTGAGGTGATGTGAAGTAAATGGATGTGGATGTGAATGTGATGAGATGTGGATGAGATGTGATGTGATGTAAATGGATGTGGATGTGGATGTGAAGAGATGTGGATGTGATGTAAATGGATGTGGATGTGAATGTGATGAGATGTGATGATATGTGAATGGGTGTGATGTGATGTAAATGGATGAGAATAAGATGTGAAGTGATAGATGTGCATGTGAATGAATCGATGGATGTGGATAGATGTGTATGTGAATGAATGGATGGATATGGATAGATGTGAATGTGAATGGATGGATGGATATGGATAGAAGTGAATGTAAATGAATAGATGTGAATGTGAATGGATGGATGGATATGGATAGATGTGTATGTGAATGAATGGATGGATATGGATAGATGTGAATGTGAATGAATGGATGGATATGGATAGATGTGAATGTGAATGGATGGATGGATATGGATAGAAGTGAATGTAAATGAATAGATGGATGTGGATGAATGTGATGTGGATGGATGTAAATGAATGGATGGATGTGGATGTGGATGAATGTGATGTGGATGGAATGAATGTGATGTGATATGGATGGAATGAATGTAATGTGATATGGATGGAATGAATTTAATGTGATGTAGATGGAATGAATGTGATGAGATATGGATGGAATGAATGTGATGTGGTATGGATAGATGTGGATAGAATGGATGCAATGAATGTGATGGATGTGAATGGGTGTGATGGGATGTGAATGGGTGTGATGAGATATGAATAGATGTGATGAGATGTGAGTGAATATGATGGGATGTGAATGGATGTGATGAGATGTGAATGGATGTGAATGTGATGTGAATGTGATGTGATGAATGGATTTGATGTGAGGTGAATGGATGTGATGTGGATGGCGGTAGATGTGAATGGATGTGATATGATGTGATGTGATGTGGATCGGGGTAGATGTGAATGGATAAGACGTGATGTGAATGGATGTGGATCTAGGTAGATGTGAATGGATGAGATGTGATGTGAATGGATATAATGTGATGTGATGTGGATCGGGGTAGATGTGAATGGATGAGATGTGATGTGGATCGAGGTGGATGTGATGTGGATCGGGGTAGATATGAATGGATGTGATGTGATGTGAATGGATGTGATGTGATTGGACGGTACGGGTAGATGTGAATGGATGAGATATGATGAGGATGGATATGACATGATGTGATGAGGATCTGAATAGATGTAAATGGATGTGATGAGATGTGATGTGGATGAATGTGATGAGATGTAATATGATGTGATTAGATGAGAATGGATGAAGGATGATGGGAATAGATATGATTGGATGTGGAATAAGCAAAGTAAATTGATTTAGAAAAATGTGGAATAATGAGAAATGATGTGAAATAATGTGGAAAGATGAGAGTTCGTTTAGAAATTGTATTTATGACCTATTTTCAAATGAGACTGTTTTATGTCAAGAAGGCTGGGGAGGCATTTTGACCATCTTGTAAATGAGGTCGTGGAGACCTAAGTGATAAAGTTGCAACAGCTGATAGAGAGTCAATGAAGGACGTCTCGTGTAGCAAGGTCGGCTGAGGTCTTGACCAACCTCGGTTTGATTTAAATGGTGAGCTTCTGGTACGGTGGATGAGGGACCAAGGAAGCGGCCTATGAGTGAAGCGCTAGGTGACCTGCGAAGGAGCCTAGAGGGTATTGACCATACGATGCTCAGGCTCTGGGTCCTCAAAGATACCCACGCGTGCACTGAGAAAGAAAATGGAACAAGGTGTTAGTTGTTTTCTGAACTCGGGCTTGGATCTAGTTGATTGGCCTTGCTCGTCCTCAATGGATGAGTCCATGGCTCTTTTATATAGATCTGTTTGTTGATCTTGCTGATCTTCAACGGAGACTCCATCTAGATCTTTCTTATGTGATTATATCTCCTAGTACTATGAGCTAGAAACTATCGAAAAGGCCCCTGAGTGAGCAGGTGGTGAGCGTTCTGGTTACCAATGATGCCATAAGTATGTTGGGGAAGAAATTAACATAATACTTAATTATATTTCTGGGTACTATGAGCTAGGAACTATTGAAAAGGCCCCTGAGTGAATAGGTGGTGAGCGTTCTGGTTGCCAATGATGCCATAGGTACACCAATGAAGGAATGATTGTAAACTAGAATTCAAGCTAGATATTTTGGAGGATTATGATCAGTGATTCTATGGTTTCATTAAAAGATTGTTTTAAAGACAGCTGAATCTATGAAACAAGCAATTTCATATTGGGTGTGTAAGTGGTGTGACTATCTTGAAGTTTGCTTGAAGCGTCGACTAAGGGGCTTGGGAACTCTTTTCCCTGGTACCTGGGCCAAAACATAATTCTAAATGGATCCTATCACTACAGTGATTGGGCGGTTGGCTAACCCATGGGATTGATGGATCCCTAAAATGAGACTTAATTCTGTTAAATTATGATAGTTGAAGTAAATCCCAGATAACCCTTGTTCTATGAAAAATAATCAACTGCTATGCCTCTTGAGGAAAGCGTTGGACTCTATGATCCAAGAGCAAGTCTCTCCCTTGATTTGACCATGAGACTTACGGGTTCGGTCAGATTAGTTTGGTTAGTGAAGACCTTGACTACGTTGGAATAAAATATCCCAAAGGAATCACCTATGTCTGTTGGGCGAGCGAAGTTTTTCCAGGTTAGGTTTTGGAAGAACCGATGGATTAGTCTCTTGTCCTGATATCCCTGGGCGAGGACATGAGTGAGAGGCTCTGCCCTGTGCAAGAAGTGCTACTAGCACCCCAGAATTCGTTGCGTGGAGGGGGTAGGGATCTTTCAGCTAGGATCAGAGCAAATTGGGTAAAGAGGATCAACCGAGAAGCAAGAAATGTCAAAATTTTATGAAGTACCAGTAAAAGATTGTAATTGTGTGATGAAATTCATACAAATTGATATTCAAAATGAAGATTCATAAATTGGAAATTGAGTCTTTAGATGGAAGTACCGCAATTGTGTGGAATCCCTGACTTGCTTGAGGCCTAGATATGATGGTATTTACCTTGTAACTCCAAGGACCGTGACTACCCGTATATACCGTGGGTATATCTACAGCTCTTTACTGGCAATATATACGAGTAAATCTAAGACCTTGAAGTTATAAGTAAAAATGCTATCCAGAGGATGAATTCGAATGCTGGTTGATATGATTTTTGAATTCTAGTTGAGAATTGATGAATTGATTGGATTTTGATTGATGAATTAATTGGATTCTGATTGAAGATGATTCTGATTGAATTAATTGGATTCTGATTGAAGATGATGATTTCTGAATTTTGGTTAAAAGAAGATAAGTTGAATAAAGCCACAATGAGGATGAATGGGACGAATCCCAGTGTTGATGTTAATAATTGGAAGACGATTATGACTTCAGGAAATCACTATGAGATTAGTGGATTGTGCTAACAGATTGCTACTGTTTGACCTTTGACCCAGTGGATCTAATTAAGGGATGACAAATTGAGAACTTGCTTAACTGAAATTTCCATGGGGAATGTTCAGATGGAATTTCCAGTCTGATGGACCATTATTGTGTTAAGGATATGAATGATATGTTCTGAATGAATTGTTCTTTGATAATGAGTTATGTATGTTCTTCTTGTAGAAGGGATCTTTATCCCAGGATTCTACGTGGGTTGACCAGACTATAAGGAACCCTAGAATCAGTTGGATCTTAAGGTGAAAAAGTTTATCCTCCAGTTGCGAGATGAGGACATCTCGTGTTTTTTAAGTGGGGTAGGATGTAAGATTCCTCCCTCTAGCTTTTGAGGTGTAAAGGTGTAAGAACCTCCCCTTCTATTCTTGTAATTATTCCCCTCTCTGAAATAAAAGAAAGATCTTGTTTTACCCTGTTTTGGCCTAGAGAGATAAAATGTCTATAGAGAGATAATCCAAAATTAAGATATCTTTGGATATAAAAATCTTCCTAGTGTCTAAAATGGATTCCTCTGAAACAGAAGTTCAAAATGAACTTTCCAATGTGCATTAGGAATTAATTGAAAATCGTATAAGAGACCTTAGCCTAAGGGTCTACATTTTCAGAAATTTTTGGATTATGGTCCAATTAAGGTTCCAATGGGCCAATTGGATTAATCCAAGTGTTGGGATGAGATGAATCCAAAAGAATTAAAGAAAATACCCAAAAATGAGTAAATGCTCACATAAGATGAAGAGTTGACTAAGTACAAGGTTTATTAGTTAAAAATAATGAGATATTACTAAAAAAATGAGACATTTTGGAATAATGATGCATTTTTAACACCTTGGTAAGGAAAGGGGAACTATGGGGTTTAAAAGAACATGTTAGACAAACTCAAACATGTTTGTCTAACGAGGAAAATCATGTATACGAAAGAAATCAAAAAATGAGGTATTTATTTTAAGTCACGAATCATTATGACATTTCGAAGGTCGTTTGGAGGGCCTCTTAGAGGAGAGAGAAAATAGAGCACAAGGAATGAGGAAGAAGCTAACATAACGTTGAAAAATAGCTCGATTCATTGAAGAAATTTATAAAATAGTCACATTCACATTCAATGAGCGTATCTTTTTTAAAAGCGATGGAGTACACGTTCAATGCGAGTATCTGTTTAAAATGAGGTACAGCTACTTTATTAAAAACACTTCGAAGCTAAACTTTGTAGACGCTTGAGCTTATACATTTCTTTTGATGGTATTTTGGTGTAGAATTTGGTGCTTTTGATATCATCATTGCGTTTCGAGCGGTTAAAAATCTCCAAAACAACTTTCTCTTTCACATGTGTGGAAGGGTTTTTAATTCAAAAAAATTGTGATATTTTTATCTCTCCTCTCTCTTGAATCAAACCAAATCAAAACGGGAGCCAAACTAGTCCAAATCTTGTTCCCAAATTGAGTCAAACTGAACCTGGAAAATTCTAGAGCCCAGTTGGACTTGGTTAGTGGCCTCCCTCACCTATAAATAGACCCTCAGTCATTTGTAATGGAATGTTGGAGCTATACCATGCTAGTATTGTTAAATTTGCAGCAATGTGATGAGCTATGGTGGATCAAATGCTAGAATCAACATCATTAAAAAAGAGATTAGATGATAATTAAGATGTGATTAGTGAGCAATTAACTGATAGCTTAATGTAGGGGTGGATAATAAAAAACAGCAAATTCTCATTAGGCCAATGCCTCAATTTATAGAGTTTATATCCAAGCATCCAATCCCACTGATTTCTCCTTGATTCACTCCACCTCTTTTGCTTGATTCTCTCCACCTCTCCCAGAATATCTCCACACCTCCTAGATCTCCTCATGCTACCCTTTATTCTCTCCCAGTAGATACTTCTCACCTTTTCAGAGCTTCTTTTACATTTACAAATTCTCTTTTACAGCCTCTTGCTAAGGGCTTGCTAAGGGCTTGTTCCAGCACACACCCTATTCAGAGCTTCTTTTACATTTACAGATTCTCTTTTACAGCCTCTTGCTAAGGGCTTGTTCCAGCACACACCCTATTCACGTGTATATTTCAACACCTCCCCTCAAGTGAATACTCCTAGCACACCTGGACCCTATACCAAGTTTCCCTCTTACTTGATAGTCTGCGAGCGACCAGTGCCTAGCACACCTCCCAAGTGAATATTCCTAGCACACCTAGACCCTATATCAAGTTTCCCTCTTACTTGATAGTTTGCAACTAGTGCCTCAAGTCCCTAAACTCATAGTCCTTGACACTCTCTCTCTATGTGTCCAAGACTACTACAAGTGCCCGTGACCTTGACTAAAGTGCTCACACATACATCTACCACATGGCCTACATCACCGGTGGCTCAGAGGTGGTTTTACTCTATTGGGGCAGGTTACATTGGGTTGTGGGGTTTCTCTCTCTATCTCTCTCAGAGATTTTCACATGGCTCCTCACTTCTTGGAGCCTCACATCTTCTCTTGTCTTCAGTCTTCTTGTCATGGTTGGGCAGCTTCTCTTCACGTGTCCATGTCTTCAGTCTTCTTGTCATGGGCAGCTTCTCTTCACGTGTCCATGTCTTCCTCTTCTTTCAGTCTTCTTGTTGTGGTAGCTTCTCTTCACGCGTCCATGTCTTCCTTCAATGCTTCCTCTAGCTCTTCTTCTCGGTGTTGATCCTCCTCTTAGAAAGAGATGTTCTTCTTCTTCATGGGTTGGGGCCACAAGCTTGTCCGCGTCAGTTCTTGCTCCATGTGAGCAACATGTTTTAATGTATTGTTGACAGTTCTTTTGGGCTTTTGATGTTTATTATGTGTCATTATGCAATGCAAACCCAAATTTATGCAGGAGTTTGAATGGATGCGATGAGATGTGAATGGATGTGAATGTGATGTGATGATATCTGAATGGATGTGCTGTGAGGTGAATGGATGTGATGATATCTGAATGGATGTGCTGTGAGGTGAATGGATGTGATGTGATGATATCTGAATGGATGTGATGTGAGGTGAATGGATGTGATGTGATGTGATGTGGATCGCGGTAGATGTGAATGGATGAGATGTGATGTGAATGGATGTGATATGATGTGATGTGATGTGGATCGGGGTAGATGTGAATGGATGAGATGTGATGTGAATGGTTGAGATGTGATGTGAATGGATGTGAATGGTTGAGATGTGAATGGTGGAGATGTGATGTGAAGGTTGAGATGTGATGTGAATGGATGTGATGTGATGTGATGTGGATCGGGGTAGATGTGAATGGATGAGATGTGATGTGAATGCATGTGATGTGATGAGGATATGGGTAGATGTGAATGGATGAGATGTGATGAGGATGGATGTGACATGATGTGATGAGGATCTGAATAGATGTAATTGGATGTGATGAGATGTGATGAGGATCTGAATAGATGTAATTGGATGTGATGAGATGTGATGTGGATGAATGTGATGAGATGTGGATAGATGTGATGTGATGTGGATAGATGTGATGAGATGTAATATGATGTGATTGGATGAGAATGGATGAAGGATGATGGGAATAGATATGATTGGATGTGGAATAAGCAAAGTGAATTGATTCAGAAAAATGTGGAATAACGAGAAATGATGTGGAACAATGTGGAAAGATGAGAGTTTGTTATTAGAAACTATATTTATGACCTATTTTTAAATGACCGTTTTATGTCAAGAATGCTAGGGAAGCATTTTGACCATCTTGTGAATGAGGTTGGAGACCTAAGTGATAAAGTTGCAATAGCTGACGGAGAGTCAGTGGAGGACGTCTCACATAGCAAGGTCAGTCGAGGTCTTGACCAGCCTCGGTTGGATTTAAATTGTGAGCTTCCGGTACGGTAGTGGATGAGGGACCAAGGAAGCGGCCTATGAGTGAAAATGCTAGGTGACCTGCGAAGGAGCCTAAAGGATGCTGAGACCATATGGTGCTCGGGCTCTGGGTCATCGAAGATACGCACATGTGCGTCCGAGGAAGAAAATGGAACAAGGTGTTAGAGTTGTTTAAATTGTGAGCTTCCGGTACGGTAGTGGATGAGGGACCAAGGAAGCGGCCTATGAGTGAAGCGCTAGGTGACCTGCGAAGGAGCCTAAAGGATGCTGAGACCATATGGTGCTCGGGCTCTGGGTCATCGAAGATACGCACATGTGCGTCCGAGGAAGAAAATGGAACAAGGTGTTAGAGTTGTTTTCTGTACTCGGGCATGGATCTGGTTGATTGGCCTTGCTGGTCCTCAATTGATGAGTCCATGGCTCTTTTATATGGATCTGTTGGTTGATCTTGTTGATCTTCAATGGAGAGTCCATCTGGATCTTTCTTATGTGATTATATTTCCCGATACTATGAGCTAGGAGAACTATCGAAAAGGCCCCTGAGTGGGAAGGTTGTGAGCATTCTAGTTGCCAATGATGCCATAGGTACATTGGGGAAGAAATGAATGTAATACTTGATTATATTTCTGGGTACTAGGAGCTAGGAGCTATTGAAAAGGCCCCTGAGTGAACAGGTGGTGAGCGTTCTGGTATACCATAGGTACACCGATGAAGGAATGATTGTAAACTGGAATTCAAGCTAGATATTTTGGAGGATTATGATTAGTGATACTATGGTTTCATTAAAAGATTGTTTTAAAGACAACTGAATTTGTGAAACATGCAATTTCATACTAGTAGGTGTGTAAGTGGTGTGACTATCTTGAAGTTTGCTAGGGGGCCTGGGAACTCTTTTTCCCTGGTACCCGGGCCAAAACATAACCAAATTCCTAAATGGATACAGTGGTTGGGCAATTGGCTAACCCATGGGATTGGATGGGGCTAGGCTAGACTAATGGATCCCTAAAATGAGACTCAATTCTGTTTAATTACAATAGTTGAAGTAAATCCCGGATAACCCTTGTTCTATGGAAAAGAATCAATGACTGTGCCTCTTGATGAGGAAAAACGCGTTGGACTCTATGATCCAACTGCAAGTCTCTTCCTTGATCTGACCATGAGATTTACGGGTTCGGTCAGATCAATTTGGTTAGTGAAGACCTTGACTACTTTTAGAATAAAATATCCTGGAGGAATCGCCTGTCTGCTGGGCAAGGGAAGTTTTTCTGAGTTAGGTTTTGGAAGAACCAAGGGATTAGTCTCTTATCTGGATATCCGTGGGCAAGGCCCAGAGTGAGAGGCTCTACCCTGCGCAAGAAGTGCTACTTCTGCTCTGCTAGCACCCCAGAATTCGTTGCGCGGAGGGGTTAGGGATCTTTCATTTTCATAGTTTGACAAGAACCTCCTAGCTTTAGCTCCTCCCATTGACACATCTACCACCAGAACATCACCAGTGGTACCTGATTTTTTGTCATCCTTTTTAAGTTGCACATGTCCACCATGAAAGTCCATGTTAAAGAGTAAAATCTCACATTTCTCTACGCATGCATCCGATAGCTCTAATGGCAAAATGGAATGAGCATAGTCAAGATAAAGCTTTAATAGCTTATCCAGTATTCTAGTTTCTACATGTAAACTACAAATGTGAACTCTCTCTAGCTTTATAGGAAGTATGGGATCCCAATTGGGGTCCTCAGGCATAATACATGGTTCCCCCTTGAGTTCGGCTATTTTTGTTGACTTTCCCTTGCTCCTAGTCTTTGATTTTCCTTTAGCCTTGGTCTGGTCTTTATCACCAAGTTACTTTCTTTGTCCTGTCTCTAGATGGAGGCTTTGTACAATCCATTGTAGGGTTGTACCACTCTAGACTATTCATTCCTGCCATGCAATAGAGGCATGGGTTTACACATCTAGGACCACCACACACCCCATACATGCACTCATGTGCCACTCAACTGTAAAGTTCCCTACCCCATCCACCCACAAGCACTCTCCTTTATTATGAGCATCAATGATGCTTGGAATTTCTATGTGCCAAAACAACCATTTGAGAGTATCATGACTCTCATCTGGCACTGCAGCTGCCCCTATATACCATAGGTCCATCTCTGACTGTGCACTATGTAATGGCTAGTCTTCCTTACCTTGGGAATAATTTAAAGCTGTTTTCATCAGCCCTATACTATTTGAGAATTTGTGCCTCATCAAGCTAGATAGCAAAAATAAGGTTACCCTCACCTCTATTGTGCACTGATAGAACTTTACTAGAGTTGAATATTGATTTTTGTTTTCTCTATAGTCATTAAACCGTCAATGTGTTTATATTCACCTATGAACCCTAGAATAGCCAAATTTTGTTGGTGTCATGCCATTGCTACGGTATATGGTCCGGGTAAGCCAAACACACGAAGACGATGAGGCTTGATACCTTGGATGAGTAGCTTTGATATGGCTCTATATCCCTTTCTTCTTATTGAAAACTTGTCACATGCCTCCACCACCTCATCAGTCTTGACTAAGTCACGAAAGTCATTGCAAACTTCCTTGAATACCTTCCTTTGAAGCTCTGCACACCACGAGAGATTGAGCATTTCAATCATGTCATTGTTTTTTATAGTAGAAGATTTAAACACAAAAATTCTATCTAGAGGATTATCCAAGCACAAACCTCCCACACTATTCATGTAGCTTCCAGCAAGCCTCATCCATTTCTTCTTAGCACCCCCATGTGCGGCTAGGCGTGTAACACTGTTAAACTGTCTAGATCTCACTCTTAACCCAAAAGGAGTGCTTTTTAGTCGGGTTTTGGAGTGCATGTTCCTCTAATTTTTGGTTAGTTTTTCTAAGCTTTGTTACCTCTTCCTGAGATGATTGAAGTAGCCTTTCCAACTCATTTACATGTTGAGTTTGTGAGATCATGATATGTTATAGTCTTTTAACAGATTGCTTGTACACACCAAGCATAGTTTGTTTAAAAATAGTAGCTTGATTATTTAATCTTGAGCAATATCCAAATAAGCCTTTTTTACCATCCCCAATGAATCGAGAACAAGATCATGCAAGGTGCTAAATGATGGAGGCTTACTAGTTGCGCAGGTATAAACCTCCTTGAACCCACAAATCTACATGCTTCTTTCCTTCTACACGTAGCCTTTGAGCTCCAGCCACATCATGTAGAGCTTTGTGAGGAATACTTCTCCATGTGCAATATTCTTTATCGAGTACTAAGTTGATATGGTGTCTTTTCTTTAAGTGTGGATCAACTCTTGGAGTCGCCATAGCAATAAAAATGATCCAAAGAGAAAGCAAGATATGGCGGGGAGAGAAAAAAGACAGATAAAAGTAACACTTTTACAATAAAATAATCAACTTTTATGCATACCTCTATGTATGAAATTCAAATATGATAAAAGTAACACTTTTATAATAAAATAATCATCATTTATGCATACCTCTATGCATGAAATTCAAATATGATAAAAGTAACACTTTTATAATAAAATAATCATCTTTTATGCATACCTCTATGCATGAAATTCAAATATGATAAAAGTAACACTTTTATGCATACCTCTATGCATGAAATTCAAATATGATAAAAGTAACACTTTTATAATAAAATAATCATCTTTTATGCATACCTCTATGCATGAAATTCAAATATGATAAAAGTCACACTTTTATAAAATAATCAACTTTTATGCATACCTTTATGCATGAAATTCAATTATGATAAAAGTCACACTTTTATAATAAAATAATCATCTTTTATGCATACCTCTATGCATGAAATTCAAATATGATAAAAGTCACACTTTTATAATAAAATAATCAACTTTTATGCATACCTTTATGCATGAAATTCAATTATGATAAAAATCACGCTTTTATAATAAAATAATCATCTTTTATGCATACCTCTATGCATGAAATTCAAATATATAAAAGTAACACTTTTATAATAAAATAATCATCTTTTATGCATACCTCTATGCATGAAATTCAAATATGATAAAAGTAACACTTTTATAATAAAATAATCATCTTTTATGCATACCTCTATGCATGAAATTCAAATATGATAAAAGTAACACTTTTATATTAAAATAATAATCTTTTATGCATACCTCTATGCATGAATTCTAATTATTATAAAATTAACACTGTTATGTTAAAATAATAATCTTTTATGCATACCTCTATGCATGAAAATCAATTATGCATAATATAAAAATCAATTTCTCTAGGATTACAATGAATATCTTTCAATTAATCTAGGATGATAATTCCTAGAATATGGTAGGAAGTCCTCTTTTTATGCTTTGAAAGAAATTATTTTATGCGTAATTTTTATAAAAAATTTGCCATAGCTCCGCATGCTATGACTGATAAATCTCAATTTTTTTTAAGGGATAAAGCTTATCATTAAGGAAATAATTAGAATGGTCTCTAATTGGATCATTAATCCATAATGGATTAAATCATTAATATACATAAACTAAAAGCATAGAAAAAAGCCATTAATTTGGCCTCAAGCATAGCTTAATCTTGGATTAAGGAAAAGCTTTATGAAAAGCTTCATTTGGATTGAGAATGGGTCATGAGTATGACCATTTCTTGAGTGAGAGAGAGAAATTACATAAAAACCATTAGAATTAAGCATAAATGGAAATTTATGTAATTCTTAACTATCATTAATCAATTAACTTCAATAGCATTCATCAAATTATGTAACTCTTCACTAACATTCATCAATTAACTTCAACAGCATTCAAAAACCATTCCAATTAAGCTTCTCGAGCTTGAGAGGGGTTGATAAGAGAGAAACATTGAGAATTTATAGAAAATGATCAAAATTCACTAATTACCTTACAAATTGCTTGATTCTTTATTCACGGTAGAGGCCCCCAACCAATCAATTGGTTAAGTATGTTGATGGAGCCACCAATGGGGATTGAAGAAAGAGGGAAGCTCCAAAAACTAGTGAATTATTAATGAATTCACAGTTCTTGGCTTAGGTGGAGTAGAGTAACGATGCATAAACACTATATATTTTTCAACAAGGGGGAGGCTTCTATTTATAGGAAAAATTGAGCTCCTAACCAAACAAACTGATTCTAGAATTTTCTAAATCAGTTTGGTCAATATTTGACCATTTTTAGGTCAGTTAAGCTAACTTTTTGGAACTAGACTTGAATGAGGAGAGAGGAGAGAGGAGAGATGAAATATCTCAATTTTTATGAGTTTAAAACTCATTCAAGCATGTGAAATATGCACTTCCTTTAAAGAACTCCCCTTCCTTACATATGTGTCAAAATGGAATCATTATATCCAAAATATCTCATATTTTTAATATTGCTCATAGTTTTTTACTAATAAACCTTGTACATTTTCAACTCTTCATCTTATGTGAAATATGCACCTCTTTTAAAGAACTCCCCTTCCTTACATATGTGTCAAAATGGAATCATTATACCCAAAATATCTCATATTTTTAATATTGCTCATAGTTTTTTACTAATAAATCTTGTACATTTTCAACTCTTCATCTTATGTGAGCATTTACTCATTTTTGGATACCCAAAATATCTCATATTTTTAATATTGCTCATAGTTTTTTACTAATAAACCTTGTACATTTTCAACTCTTCATCTTATGTGAGCGTTTACTCATATTTTGGGTATCTTCTTTTACAAATTGGATTTATCTCCTCCCTACACATGGATTGATGCTATTGGCCCATAGGAACCTTAATTGACCATAATCCAAAAATTTCTAAAAATATAGACCCTTAGGCTAAGGTCCTTTATACCCATTTCCAATTAATTCTAATTGCACATTGGAAAGTTCTTTTTGAATTTCTGTTTCAGGGGAACTTATTTTAATAAGATGAGATAATTTTCTATCCAAAATATTAAAAATCTGAATATTCTCTCTCTAGAATATTTTCTCTCTCTAGGTTAAACGGTTAGAAACAAGTCTTTTATAATTCTGAAGAGGGATTGATTACAGGGGAAGATGCTGGACATTTTGAGAGGCTGGGGAGGAATCTTACATTCTCTCCCACTTGAAAAACGCGAGATGCCCTCATCTCGCAAACTGGGGGTAATTTCGCAAGATGCACAAGTATGAGACTGAGAGAAAATTTTTAATTAAGATTAATCACCAATTAAAAAAGTCTCAAAGAGAGTAAGGGTCAAGACAAGAACAAGATTTAAACTTTATTCATTCTTGGAACATATACAGTAAAGATAGAAGAACTCTTTACACTTCCATAAGCCCATCCATCATGTGATCACAAAAGCAGCACTCACAAGCTGCGCACGTATAAGGTAATTCATCTATGGGAATAATTTTGTTGGTTATTGTCGCACCTATCTCAGTGGTATGAGGTGATCTAACAAAAGGACCTCTGAGAGGCAAGCCAAAAACAGGGTAAAGGCATATCTTCTGATGAGGAAGAAAACACGCCAGTAAGAAGACCCGCTCAGAAAACCCAAGATGTCTTGATCTCATGACACAGTAGTATCAGGGACCCAAACCCAAGGCTTCAATAACCATGGCCAAGCGGACGCGGACATTGTTACGAAAGTGCTGCTGACCCCAGGGTGTTACCCTAGTTATGTCTTGATAGGTCCGCCATTTGGTCTGAGCTACAGACGTTCCCAAGTGAGGAAAAAGTGAGCGCTCATACTGTTCTATAAAATCTTTCTTCACAGACTCACTTGCGTCTTGAAGGTGAGAAATCATCATGGATAAAACTAATTCCTGTTGCCAAGCCATGAAGGAGATTAAGAAGAAGGGAGATCGATGGAAGTAAGATTACTGTGAGCGACAAGTAAAAGTTACGACTTATATAAAGGAAGGAGCTAACGTAACTTAGAAGCCAACGGTATCTTGCCACTGAAGTTTTACCGTCTTTCCATGATTTGGGTTTGGCACATTTTTCTATAGAAGGCATTAAGAACTTTGAGATGAAGAGATAAAGAAGTTCGTAGGCTAAGTCACCTATTTTCTTTGGTCCACAATATCTGGGGGATAACTACTTATACTCCCCTAGAGATAAAGAATTCTTTTGGTCCGTATTCAAATGAAGACTATAACTGCTTCTTTGAATTCTCTGACTGTCCTCTTCTTATCTGTATATTATCTCTGTCGATCCTGGGTAGCATTTATATCTTTATGAATTGCCTGCATCTGTTGCTCTAAGTCGCCAAGCATTTGACTGGTCATCTCGACCCTAATCAATGGGTCGGACCTAGTTAATGGAGTTAAGCAATCTTGTCCGAGACGGACCCTGATTAGATTGGTATGAAGGAATTGGTCTCTGAATTTGGGTTCTAGACTTCCCTGTGCCCTTTTCATGGTAGGAGTCGGGCAGTCTTTTAACTGATGGTCAAAACCTTGGCATCCAAAACACCGATTCTCACTTCTGAATTCATCGTTCTGAATCTTTAAAACAGGTGGGCTCCTGAGAAGGTATTCTGGGTAAAGTGTCTTCCCTTTTTAAACAGAATCTTTCTTTTATTTAGAGAGGGAATAACTATAAGATTCTTACTCTTGTATACCTCAAAGACTGGGGGAGAAATCTTACATTCTACCCCACTTAAAAAGTGCGAGATGTCCTTATCTCGCAAAGTAGAGGATAACTCTTTTTCTTAAGATCCAATTTATTCTGGGGTTCCTTATATTCTGGTCAACCCAATAGAATACGAGGATAATTATCCCTTAAATAGAACTCATCATTACATAACAATTTCATTCAATTCATATCATTCATATCTTTAACACGATAATGGTCCATTAGACCGAAAAATTTCTTTATGAACATTTCCCCACGGAAATTTCAGACAAGTAAGTTCTCAATTTGTCATTTCTTAACTTGATCTAACTAGTCAAGTGTTAACAGTAGCAATTTGATAGCACAATCCACTAATCTTATAGTGATTTGTTGAAATCATTATCATCATTTATCATCACAGGGACTCGCCCCAATCATCCATATTGTGGTTTCGCTCAGTTTATTACATTTCAACCCATTTTCAGGGATCATCATTTTTCAATCAGAATCCCAATCAATTTATCAGTTCCCAAACAAAATTAAAAATCATATCAACCACATTCGAATTCATCAACTGGATAGCATTAATGTTTATAATTTCAAGTCTTAGATTTACTCGTATATACTGCCGGTAAAGAGCTGCAGTTATACCCTCAGTATATACGAATAGTCATGATACTCGAAACTATAAGGTAAATACCATCATGTCTAGGTCTCAAGCAAGTCAGGGTTCTATACAATTGCGATAATTCCAATTGAAGTCCTAATTACTAATTTACGAATTTCAGTTTGAATAACAATTTGTATGAATTATATCACACAATTACAACCTTTTTGTGCGTCTTGATAAATTTTTGACATAATTGGCTCCTCAATTGATCTTATTGGAGATCTATGACATAAGTCTGATAAACAAATTTTTCTTTATCCGATCGTCCGTAAACAATCACTTAAATAACAGGAAAAACATTTGTATATTTATATACAAGTTGCAATAGGTACATAGAGTGGCTCGGCTCCAAAATTCAAAATCTCCTCGAGAGATGCATAAGACGACGGTACTGGCCATAGTCATGCCCTGTTACATAATTTCTCTAATTGCAAAGGGAGCTATTATTTTCTCCTTAGGGATAAATCGACTGAAGGGTCTATAAACTTGGCAAGCAAGTCTGAAATTTTGAGGCGTTGAAAGATAGAGAATGACACCACGCGTCATTTTCAGCTTTATCAAAATCATAGCCAATGAGAGGTTCTGCCTTAGCATTGCACGCCGGTTGCAAGAGGCGTGGATATATAGCCCTGCATACCACTTATGCTATTGTCTCTCCACTAGGTTAGGAAAATATAATTCCTCGAAATGGCGTGCGAGTCTTGCTCGGCTTGTTCGTGTTGAAGCGGAAGAGATGAGATGCTCGAAGGCAAATGCAATCATATCTTGAGACTGGGTGAGGTCGGGAATACCAGATAAATGGGGAACTTCCATCTATAAAAATAATTTCTTTGATTAAAATTTCTTCATTAAAGAAGCTTACGGAATGAAAATACATTATGAAAATGCTATTTCTGAATTCTTATTACCAATTTCAGATAAGAATTTAATTATCCTTATTAGCTTTCAATTTGGCTCTGATACCAACTGTGAGATCCCGGTCTCCACCGCGCAATGGATTCGGGGTACTAGCAGCGGAAGTAGCACATCGTGCGCGGGTAGGGGTCTCACACTCGCCGGGGGCCTCGCCCACGAATATCCGGACAAGAGACTAATCCGTCGGTTTGTCCAAAACCGAAATCGGAAAAACTTCCTTTACCCGGAAAGCACAGGCGATTCCACCAGGATAACTCTTTACTCTAATGTAGTCAAGATCATTACTGATGAAACTGATCCGACTGCACCTCTAACGGTACTTGGTTAGATCAAGGAAGAAACTTGCACTTGGATCATTGGGATCAACGCTTTTTTCCCCATCAAGAGGCACAGCCGTTGATTCCTATCCATAGAACAATTACTATCCGGGATTTACTTTATCTATTGTAATAATAGAAATTAAATCTTGATTTACGGATCCATTAGTCCAGCCTAACCCCATCCAGTCCCATGGGCAACCACTGTAGTGATAGGATCCAATTAAGAATTTGGTTAGGTTTTTGTCCCGGGTACCAAGGCCCAAAAGAGTTCCAAGGCCCCCTAGTAGCCGGAAGTTCATGCAAACATAAAACTAGTCACACCACTTACACACCCAATATGAAATTGTCTTTTTCCTAGCATCAGCTAACTTTAAAACAATCCTTTAATGAAACCATTATGTCACTGATGACAATCCTCAAAGTCTGGTTGAATCCTTATTTCCAGTCATTCATTCATCGGTATACTTATGGCATCATTGGCAACTAGAACGCTCACCACCTGTTCACTCAGGGGCCTTTTCCATAGTTCCTAGCTCATAGTAACCGGCAATATATTCATATAATAGAATAGAATCTCCGTGGAAGATCAGCAAGATCAACCCACAGATCCATATAAAAGAGCCATGCCCGGTTTCGGAAAACAACTCTTACTCCTTGTTTCAATATCTTCCACGACGCACGTGTGGGTGTCTTCGGCGACCCAGAGCCCGAGCACCGTATGGTCAGCACCCTCTAGGATCCTTCGCAGGTGACCTAGCGCTTCACTCATAGGCCGCTTCCTTGGTCCCTAATCCACCGTACCGGAAGCTCACCATTTAAATCGAACCGAGGCTGGTCAAGACCGCGGCCGACCTTGCTACACGAGACATCCTCCATTGACTCTCCGTCAGCAGTTGCAACTTTATCAGTTAGGTCTCCTTGACCTTAATCTATAAGACGGTCAAAATGCTTTCCCAGTATTCTTGACATAAAACATTCATTTACAAACAGTTCACAAAATACAGTTTCTATATCGAACTCTTGTCTTTCCATTTTATCCTCCTTAGTCCACATTACTTATTCCACATCCCATTCATATGTATTCATCATCATCCATTCACTCATATCGATAACACATTATTTCCCATACACATTCACATTCATTATTCTACATACACATCCATGCATACATCCATTTTCACATCCTCATTCATACATCCACTTCCACATACATACATCCACATCCGTATCTACATCCATACATCCACATCCACATTCACATTCACTTCCATACATCCACATCTACATGCATACAGCCATTTTCACATCCTCATTCATACATCCACATCCACATACATACATACATCCACATCCACATCCATACATCCACATTCATATCCATACATATATCCATACATATATCCACATTCACATTCATATCCATACATATATCCACATTCACATTCATACATACACATCCACATTCATATCCATACATTCATATCCATACATATATCCACATTCACATTCATATCCATACATATATCCACATTCACATTCATACATACACATCCACATCCACATTCACATTCATACATACATATCCGTATCTACATCCATACATCCATATTACATCCATTCTCGCCCTACATATTCCATATACATCTTATCATATCTCATACACCTCTTATCACATCTTATCACTTTCCATACGCATCTTATCACATATTATCACATCTCATACACCTCTTATCACGTCTTATCACCTTTTATATCTTTTTATAGAATACAAGAGAATTCTTATATTTGATATAAGATTTCTCTACATTTTTAATTATGCATAAATTCCATTTAAGGAGACTAACACTTTCGAATTAAAAATCAATCTTTTATGCATCTTCCTATGCATAAATTCAATTTGGATGAGAATTGACATTTTTGAATTAAAAATCCATCTTTTATGCATCTTCCTATGCATAAATTCAATTTGGATGAGAATAACGCTTTTAAATTGAAATCTTATTCTTTTATGCATCTTCCTATGCATAAATTCAATTTAGATGAGAATGACACTTTGAATTAAAAATCAAACTTTTATGCATCTTCCTATGCATAAATTCAATTTAGTAGGAATTACACTTTTAGAATAAAAGAATTTCTCTTATGCATCTAAGTTATGCATAAAATCCATTTATGATGAAAATCACACTTTTAGTATAAAAAGAATATCTTTTATGCATACCTCTATGCATGAAATCTAATATGATAAAAGTAACACTTTTACAATAAAATAATCAACTTTTATGCATACCTCTATGCATGAAATTCAAATATGATAAAAGTAACACTTTTATAATAAAATAATCATCTTTTATGCATACCTCTATGCATGAAATTCAAATATGATAAAAGTAACACTTTTATAATAAAATAATCATCTTTTATGCATACCTTTATGCATGAAATTCAAATATGATAAAAGTCACACTTTTATAATAAAATAATCATCTTTTATGCATACCTCTATGCATGAAATTCAAATATGATAAAAGTCACACTTTTATAATAAAATAATCAACTTTTATGCATACCTTTATGCATGAAATTCAATTATGATAAAAATCACACTTTTATAATAAAATAATCATCTTTTATGCATACCTCTATGCATGAAATTCAAATATATAAAAGTAACACTTTTATAATAAAATAATCATCTTTTATGCATACCTCTATGCATGAAATTCAAATATGATAAAAGTAACACTTTTATAATAAAATAATCATCTTTTATGCATACCTCTATGCATGAAATTCAAATATGATAAAAGTAACACTTTTATATTAAAATAATAATCTTTTATGCATACCTCTATGCATGAATTCTAATTATTATAAAATTAACACTTTTATGTTAAAATAATAATCTTTTATGCATACCTCTATGCATGAAAATCAATTATGCATAATATAAAAATCAATTTCTCTAGGATTACAATGAATATCTTTCAATTAATCTAGGATGATAATTCCTAGAATATGGTAGGAAGTCCTCTTTTTATGCTTTGAAAGAAATTATTTTATGCGTAATTTTTATAAAAAATTTGCCATAGCTCCGCATGCTATGACTGATAAATCTCAAATTTTTTTAAGGGATAAAGCTTATCATTAAGGAAATAATTAGAATGGTCTCTAATTGGATCATTAATCCATAATGGATTAAATCATGAATATACATAAACTAAAAGCATAGAAAAAAGCCATTAATTTGGCCTCAAGCATAGCTTAATCTTGGATTAAGGAAAAGCTTTATGAAAAGCTTCATTTGGATTGAGAATGGGTCATGAGTATGACCATTTCTTGAGTGAGAGAGAGAAATTACATAAAAACCATTAGAATTAAGCATAAATGGAAATTTATGTAATTCTTAACTATCATTAATCAATTAACTTCAATAGCATTCATCAAATTATGTAACTCTTCACTAACATTCATCAATTAACTTCAACAGCATTCAAAAACCATTCCAATTAAGCTTCTCGAGCTTGAGAGGGGTTGATAAGAGAGAAACATTGAGAATTTATAGAAAATGATCAAAATTCACTAATTACCTTACAAATTGCTTGATTCTTTATTCACAGTAGAGGCCCCCAACCAATCAATTGGTTAAGTATGTTGATGGAGCCACCAATGGGGATTGAAGAAAGAGGGAAGCTCCAAAAACTAGTGAATTATTAATGAATTCACAGTTCTTGGCTTAGGTGGAGTAGAGTAACGATGCATAAACACTATATATTTTTCAACAAGGGGGAGGCTTCTATTTATAGGAAAAATTGAGCTCCTAACCAAACAAACTGATTCTAGAATTTTCTAAATCAGTTTGGTCAATATTTGACCATTTTTAGGTCAGTTAAGCTAACTTTTTGGAACTAGACTTGAATGAGGAGAGAGGAGAGATGAAATATCTCAATTTTTATGAGTTTAAAACTCATTCAAGCATGTGAAATATGCACCTCCTTTAAAGAACTCCCCTTCCTTACATATGTGTCAAAATAGAATCATTATATCCAAAATATCTCATATTTTTAATATTGCTCATAGTTTTTTACTAATAAACCTTGTACATTTTCAACTCTTCATCTTACGTGAAATATGCACCTCCTTTAAAGAACTCCCCTTCCTTACATATGTGTCAAAATGGAATCATTATACCCAAAATATCTCATATTTTTAATATTGCTCATAGTTTTTTACTAATAAACCTTGTACATTTTCAACTCTTCATCTTATGTGAGCATTTACTCATTTTTGGATACCCAAAATATCTCATATTTTTAATATTGCTCATAGTTTTTTACTAATAAACCTTGTACATTTTCAACTCTTCATCTTATGTGAGCATTTACTCATATTTTGGGTATCCTCTTTTACAAATTGGATTTATCTCCTCCCTACACATGGATTGATGCTATTGGCCCATAGGAACCTTAATTGGACCATAATCCAAAAATTTCTGAAAATCTAGACCCTTAGGCTAAGGTCCTTTATACCCATTTCCAATTAATTCCAATTGCACATTGGAAAGTTCTTTTTGAATTTCTGTTTCAGGGGAACTTATTTTAATAAGATGAGATAATTTTCTATCCAAAATATTAAAAATCTGAATATTCTCTCTCTAGAATATTTTCTCTCTCTAGGTTAAACGGTTAGAAACAAGTCTTTTATAATTCGGAAGAGGGATTGATTACAGGGGAAGATGCTGGACATTTTGAGAGGCTGGGGAGGAATCTTACATTGTTCAAGTTTGTGCATGCATTATAATTTCTTGATCATTTATTAAATAATTTAAGCTTTTTATTTGTCATTTTGTGGAATGAAGAGCTCTGCATGAGATATCAATACAATACGAGGAGGGGATCAAGATTGTGTTTGATGTCCCCATTTTGCATTGAGGACTTGTAACATAAATGCTCGTTTTAATTTTCATATGGCATGTACAAAACAAACCTTAAGGCGCTCATCGACGATCCTAAAGTTGGGAAAAAAACTTCAAAAGCTAAGAAGGTTGGTCCTAGGAAGAGTATGTCTGCACTCTCAGCAATGAGGAAACTGAGGTATGAGTAGCATAGATCCGTCCTTCGTGAGCTGAGAAGGGTGCAAAGACACATGCAAAGTACCATCCTAAAGCTCCCTTTCCAACACCTTGTAAGATCCACTTGCGAGACAAATTTAGAATCAATATGCATTGGCAGGCTTCTGCCCCATAGGTTTCCTATAAGAGAATTCTTTCTTATCTATAGAACTTTCTTATCGAATTCTTTCAAGATAGTTATGTCCTTGTCGCTACCCATGCACACAGAGTCACAATCATGCCGAGGGATATTAACTCTCTTCGATATGAAAGATTCTTGAGCCTATGGTTCTTTCCGACACAAAGATGAAAGACATTCTTGAATTTATCCTTTGAGGGGAAAAGTTAAGGTCACAAATGTCACTCATTCTCATGAAACACGGCTCAATTCACAAGGTAGAGGCAACCAAGCCAGGGATGAGAAGCTTAAAGAGAGGCAAAGGAGGGATGCTGCTATTGAAGATACCTGTCAAGTGATTCATCATAATAATGTTGAATCATTGTGTATCTTGGGCCCCTCCTTTTATGTTAAACTTCCGATATAAAACAATCTGTAATACTATCCTTTTGACATAAAGGAGATTCAAATTCTATCAGATCTGCACAAGGAGGTCAATGCTAACGTTTTGCTCTAAGGTTTACTAAATCCTTATAAATCATCTTGACTCTAAAGTATTTTTCTTGCTTAAAGTGACAGGTATAATGTTATTTTTCTATGTATTATGGCTTTATTAGATTTCTCATCACATGAACAAGAGAAAGTTTATATTGTAGATTCCCTCCTTTTGGCTGTTCTAACTTCATAGCAAACTTCCCTCATGGATATTGTATGTCCGTGGTTTAGCTCCATTAATTTTTACGTAGCTCAACTCCTCCTAATGGTATATTATCAATAGTAAGTGATATGCAATCTTAGTATGGTGATATTGATTTACTTCAGTATTTATAACTATGAAGTTATGTGCAGATCAATTAGAAAGTTTATAAGCAATCTCAAGAGGCCATCACCCAAGGCCCCGACATGTTAGGATCAGACATCATTTGTGAAATGCAAAGTCCCTAAGAAATATGATGGCCATAGCTATGGGTGGAGAGTGTGCTACAACGCAACGTTGTTGCTACACTCTATTTTTGAATTTCCCTAAGGAATGGTAAGCATGCATTTTTTTGGAAACAATATCTTAGTTTCCTTCCTTATTCATTTGTGTAGGATACAATTTATCTTATTTTCTTTCCTTCTTCTGGGAAATGATGGTACGTATCTAGTTTATTACTTTTATGTAGAATCTGTCATTGTTGTAAGACTACACTTATTTCGATTTGCACTTGTTCAAGGCTGAGATGATTAAGAACTTTATAAACAATATTTAGGATCAGCCTCCTCATATCCCAATTGCATTTGTCCCACCTCCATCACGGCCACGTCCATGGCCATCACCGACTGATAGGGTAGTAATTGATCTTTTGGATGTTGAAGGATCTGAAAAGCAAACAACGTAAACGGGAGAAATACAACAAACAGGAGAAACGCAACAAAACCAATCTCCCCCTCCCTTGACAAATGCAAGCTTCCCCTTCCCAAGGACATCAAGCTTGCTTTACCCAAGAAGATCAAGCTTTCCCTCCCCAAGAATAGCAAGCTTTCCCTCCCACTTCCCAAGCTAGATAGCATACTCCTAATTTTTTGAACAAAGATGTGATCTAATGTCAAAATGTAAAATATTTGACAGTGTAAAAATATATTGATTTTTCTTGTATTACTCTCAGAAATACAAAGTGGTTTCAAGAATACAAGAGGCTCTTTTTGAATGTCTCCAAGATGTTTGTCACATATTTATCTCCATGTTGTAATGATTCTTATGACATAGTCAGCTGCACCAAGAAAACTTGCTTCCTAGTAATGTCTTTACATGAAACGCTCCTCTCTTTTCTCCTTGGTACCTATATTAACTTTCTAGAAATGACAGTTGTATGTTAATAATAATGATTATGACATATTGTTGAAATCAGAAATTTTTCAAGGTTAGAGTGATTGGCATAACTTACAGTCACATTACATTTGAACACATAATCATCACGCACTTGTAGGTCCTCCTGGTTTGCCAAGTCTATTCTCACTTGACGCAAGGAGACGTTTGACCTAATATTGAGTATTGGCAAGAGCTCATGTTTAAATCATACCTCTAATAAGATCAATGGATTTTCAATGTCATCCTCCAAGATCTAATCAATTGCTACAAGATTTCTATTCACATAATGCCACCTCATATAATGAAAGTCTGCAATCGGCCTACTCATGCATTTGTAATTTCATGAGAAGTCATGTTTTAGAAAGTTAAGCACATCAAAGAAGATACCTAGCTAATTGAGGGTTGAAGGTGGAATCAACACCTAGCTTAAAAGATGTAGAAGACAATGGTGGAGATGATATGATTGAAATTCTAAACATAGTCAAGGAGATGAATACCTTCAATAGTACTCATGAAGGCAATGTTGAAAGAGTGAGCAGCATGTAAAAGGGCCCAGCCAGCTGACCTCCCCATAGGGCCCATCCATCCCTCAATCTACTCACCCGTAAAGGGTTATGGAGGGATGTGGGATGCCTAAGGGTCTTTTGACCCTTATACTAAGGGTTTATAACCCCTCATACAACATATGGGATTAAGGGTCTTTTGACCCTTATACTAAGGGTTTATAACCCCTCATACAACATATGGGATTATACGTAGTCCATGTGATAGCACAACAGGAGGAGATGATTTTTTTCCAACACCCCTGGTATCGAACTTAGCTCCACAACGACAATCCACGACATAGGCTGTAGCATCATACGTGTTGAGATATCAAGCTCATCTAGTGAGGCGGTGGAAGCTGATGACCCACCTGGGGGATAGGCCCCACACTTACACCACTGGCATGGTTGGTGAGATCATGGGTGATATACAGCCAGTGAGATGACAGGCTGTGTGACAGCCATTCTATAGACTGGCATAATTATAGCGTGAGCTCATTTAGTTGAGTTCACACTATAGAGAACCCTAGTATATATTTGGTTGAGTACCTTTTCATAGTGTGTACTCTTATCTTTGTATATGGTGTGTTGAGTGTTGAGTGAAGAAGAAGAAGATTTTCAGCCTCTCACCTTATGTGTTCTCTTTTAGGGTTTTGTGAGTGTGTGTGTGCTTGCAAGAGCTCAAGCTCTCTTCTCCCCTACATCTTTTCATGGTATCAGAGCTCGGTTCATGCTAAGGACTGAGCTGCAAGCAAGAGAAGCACAGGAAGTGGTACAAGGGTAAGAGCTTCATCTACTCTTCCCTATTTGTGTTGGCGACTACACCCTTGTCGGGAGCTCTATGGGAGGCACCGGCAAAGGATCTTTGATTGAGGAGCTTTCTTCACGGGAGTAAAGCTATAGGGCTACTCTATGGTCCTATCAGACAGCAATTTTTTGGCCAAAAACGCATTTCGGGCACGTTAGGACCTCCGTTTTTTGAAAAGCAAGCGATTTCGAGCACTGTGGGGTAAGTCATCGATTCTATGCAGAACTCTGTTTAAGAACTGCAGGAAGATAGAATGGTTGTGCAGAAATTGTGTGTGTTGTAAGGAGGTCAAATAGTTTCCATTGGGTGTATGTATGCACATTAATGTCACTGGTTGTGACATTAATGTCACTGGTTGTGACATTTGAGTGTAGTACAGTACCGCTGCAAAAAATACAGAAAATACAGCAGTTTGTGCAGGACAAACCAAAGTGCTGTTTCTAGTAAATTTGTGTGTCTGGCAAGATGTCAAATGATGGTATAAACTAGATTGTTGCTTAGAAGCTTGATAAGAACAACTTCCATGCTTGGAGGTTCAGGTTGACAAATTTCTTGATGGGAAAGGGTTACTGGGACTACATAGAAGGTGAGCATCCGAACATAACAAAGAATCTAGTTTCAGTTAGCCAGATGATTGAGCAGGGTTTGCAGGTTCGTTTTAATCCTGATGGTTGTTATGTTGAAGACTTTAAAGACAAGTGTAGGTTGGTTGCAAAAGGCAACAAAGTGGGTAGAATGTTTACATTGAATGTAACTATGTCTGAAAAACATGAGTGCTGCGATGTTTGCAAATGGTTCAAGAATTGTTGCAAACACAAACATTTGGCATAAAATTATTGGACATGTAAATGTGCAGAGAATAAAGTCTATGCAGACTAAAGTAATTGTGACAGGGCTGCCAAAGTTTAAATTTGAAGGTATGCAAAAATATGTAAAGCATGCCAATTTGGAAAGCAAACAAAGCATGTCTTTCCACGTGACAGAAATGTGAGTAGAAACACACTAGATGTTGTGCATTTAGATGTATGGGGTCCTACGAAGACCATGTCTATGGGAGGCTGCAGGTATTATGTGACCACACAAGGAAAGTGTGGGTATACTTCATGAAGGAGAAGGGTGAGATGTTCACTCATGTTCAGAATTTCAGAGTTATGGTTGAAAAGCAAACAGGGAAATATGTAAAGTGCCTAAGGTCAAATGGAGGGGGAGAGTACTTCTCCAATGAGTTCTCTGAATTTTGAAGAAGAATGGTATTCGGAGACAGTTTACATGCAGATACACTCCGTAGCAAAATGGAGTTGATGAGGGAAAAAACAAGCACATTGCTGAGATTGCGCGAGCATTGATGGGAGAGAAGAATATGCCGCATAGCGATTGGAGGCTGTTTCTACAGCAGTCTACATCATGAATAGGACTCCAACTGCAGCCATACATGATGTAACTCTAGAGGAGAGGTTTACTGGCAAAAAACCTGATTTGTCTCATCTAAAAGTCTTTGGATGCATTGCATATGTGCATGTGCCAGATGAGCTGAGAACTAAGCTAGATCCAAAAGCTGAAAAATATGTGTTTATTGGGTATTCCCTTGAGCAAAAGGGATACAGGTGTTATAACCCTGCTACACGTGAGTTGAGGGTAAGCAGGGATGTTGTTTTTGATGGGATGAGCAGCTGGTATGCTACTGAAAAAGAAGCTGTTGGGGCTGATGTGAGTGGAAATGTGGTTTTACCAGAATGCAAGTCAGCAATCACAGTCTTTGAGTGGACCAGGAGAGTCCTCATCTAGTGGTTCAGTTGATAGACCATGGAGTGGCAGGCTGTATCATAATACCAGTCCTACAAATGTGATTAGTACATCACATAAAGGCAAAGAGAAAGTGGTTGAGCCCTTTAGTATTCCTAACATTTCTGTAGGGCATTCTCATGTTGATGAGAGATGAGCCTTGATGAGGATCTTGGGATACCAGCTATGAGAACACCTGGTGTAAAGAAGGCTATGGAAGCCATGAATGCAAAGCTACGAGAAGATCTAGAAGAGTGAAGAATCCTGTGCAGCGCTTTACCTATGATGGTTATGTGGCACATCACTATGGATACATGATGGCAAAAGTTGTACAGGTTGTAGAGCCCACATGCATTGATGAGGCTATTGGAAATGTGTGTTGGGAGAAAGCTATGGATGAGGAGATGGATGCACTATATGGAAATGAGACTTGGGATTTAGTGCAATTTCTTGAAGGCAAGAAAGCCATTGGATGCAAGTGGGTGTACAAAGTAAAACATAACAGTAATGGAAGCATAAGTAGGTACAAGGCTAGATTGGTAACCAAAGGATATGCGCAGCCATATGGCATTGATTATGAGGAAACTTTCAGCCCAGTTGCCAAGATGGCAACAATGAGAGTTGTGATAGCAGTGGCTGCATCAAAGCAATGGTCTTTACATCAGATGGATGTAAAGAATGCATTCTTGCATGGGGATTTGCAGGAAGAGGTGTATATGTTGCAGCCATCTAATTATGAGGATGTGAGTCACCATGAGCATGTTTGCAGGTTGAAGAAAGCCTTGTATGGCTTAAAACAAGCACCAAGAGCATGGTCTGACAAGATTTCTGAATATCTTATCACTATTGGCTTTCATGTAGCCAATGCAGATTTCTCGTTGTATGTGAGACACAGTGATAGAGGGGTTGTGCTTGTTGTCATCTATGTAGATGACATGATCATTACGGGGGACCATGATGCAGAGATCTTTGATGTAAAGATCTTGCTTAGACAGAAGTTTGAGATGAAGGATCTGGGGGAGCTCAGATATTTCTTGGGCATTGAGGTGATTAGGTCACCACATGGTATTGGATTACTGCAGAGACAGTATGGCTTAGACATGTTGTCCAAGTATGGTATGACAGGCTGTAAGCCTATCTCAATGCCATTGGATCAGAATGGCAAGTTGAGTGCAGATTCATGAGAGATTTTGGAGGATCCTACTATATGTATAGGCGCATAGTAAGAAGCTTGATCTACATGACGATCACCAGGCCAGATTTGAGCTATGTTGTTGTGTTGGTGAGTCAGTTTATGCTTGGAAGCCGCATTTGGATGCATTGAGATGCATACTGAGGTATGTGAGGTCTACTTTGCATTGTGGACTATTTTATGAAACTAGGACAGAGATATGTGTACATGGGTACACACATGATGCTGATTGGGCTGGTAGTATCTCAGATAGAAGATCTACTAGCAGCTTCATGTTTTCTTTGGAGAGTGTTGTTGTGACTTGGAGTAGCAAGAAGCAGCCTACGGTTGCTCTATTCAATACAGAGGCCGAGTACAGAGATGCTACTATGGTAGCATGTGAGGTAGCTTGGTTAAGAAAGCTACTTGCAAATTCGGGTAGACAAGTTGTCATTTTCTATGACAACATTAGCAGTATACAGCTGGCCAGGAACCCAGTTTTTCATGCTCGCACAAAGCATATGGAGGTCCACTATCATTTTGTCAGAGAGAAGGTCTTGGTAGGAGACGTTGACCTTGTTTATGTCAGCACACAGGATCAAGTTGCTAACATCTTCACCAAAGCATTGGGTACAAAGAAGCTCCGTAAATTCAGGGCTTCGCTTAGTGTACATGAGATGGAGTTAAGCTCAAGGGGGAGTGTTGAGATATCGAGCTCATCTATTGAGGCGGTGGACACTGATGACCCGCCTGGGGGATAGGCCCCACACTTTCACCACTAGCATGGTTGGTGAGATCATGGGTGATATACGGCCAGTGGGATGACAGGCTGTGTGACAGCCATTCTAGAGACTGGCATAGTTATAGCACCAGCTCATTTAGTTGGGTTCACACTATAGAGAACCCTAGTATGTATTTGGTTGAGTACCTTTTCATAGTGTGTACTCTTATCTTTGTATATGGTGTGCTGAGTGAAGAAGAAAATTTTTAGCCTCTCACCTTGTGTGTTCTCTTTTAGGGTTTTGTGAGTGTGTGTGTGCTTGCAAGAGCTCAAGCTCTCTTCTCCCCTACATCTTTTCAATACGATAGCTTGGCTCAAGGGCTTAACAGCGGCTTAGGCTTAGAGGCAACATTGGCTTGGCCATGGCAATATAGCAGCTTGGTTAGGGGCCATGGCGAGCTTGGGCGCAGAAGAGTCTTTACAAAGAGCATGGCTTGGATCAGCCCAACAACGTGTACACACAAGGTGGGAGCAGACGATGAGTAGAGCAAGCAAGGAGGACCCACTTTGATACCATGTTAAAGAGTGAGTAGCGTGCAAAATGGCCTAGAAGGCTGACCTCCCACAGGGCCCACCCATCCCTCAATCCACTCATCCGTAAAGGGTTGTGGAGGGATGTGGGAGGCCTAATGGTCTTTTGACCCTTACACTAGCAGTTTATAACCCCTCATACAACACATGGGATTTTACCCAGTCCACGTGGTAGTAGCAGGAGGAGATGACTTTTTTCCAACAGGCAAGTGACTTATTTTCTAAACATTGCACCCTTGAGTAAAATATTTATCATGCATGACAATTGTTAAGTGACTTTTTTATCATGAAATTTATCATGCATGACAATTGCACCCTTGAGTAAAATATTGATCATGCTTTTTTTCCAACAGGCAAGTGACTTATTTTCTAAACATTTCACCCTCGAGTAAAATATTTATCATGCATGATAATTGTTAAGTCATAAAAGAGTTGATTTTCGACTGAATTTTGAGTTTCTTTTTAAAAGGCTTTTGTATATACATTTTTGATATGATTCTCAATTGATTTTGAAGATTCTTTTGTAATTAATTTTTCTTGAAATCATGTAAGATCTGATTTTCAGCTCCTTGAAGCAACCTTGAATGATTACAAGGACAAAGGGGAGGGTAAGAGTAGTATGCAAGTATGATCAGAAGTGGCTGCGCTTGTGCCCTCAAAAATCAGATTTGCAAACTCTTCTTATAAAGCATATACACTCAAAATCTCACATTATGATTGTGACAAAAACATCATTCAACCATTCACCTCTACTCTACTAGAGGTTCATGGTGACCAAAGAAGCTTTTTATGTAGATCCATGATAAAAATCCTTGGGTACTTTTCTCAAGACAACCAAAGGAAGTGCCATACCATTGTATGTGGAATCACCTTCTACACCCCACAAGTGATTCGTGCATGCCTTCTTCATCCCAATTTGGATTTCTTGTATTGGGGATTATGGCAAGGGACTATGGCTTATGTGAAGGGTGTGAGATTTACATAAAACCTTTTCTACACGACATTAAAATGGGATGTGAATGGTATTGAGGGCCATACACAAGAGATTTACATAAAATCTTTTCTACATGACCTAAAAATGGGATGTGAATGGTATCGAGGGCCATACACAAAAGATACCTTATATGATGGAACTATGGAATTCAAGGTAGACGGATGCTATAGTCACACACAGTGTCTTCGTATTTCAAACTTTGGAATATAGAGAAAGTGTTGCCACCATTGATAAGATAGGCACATAGGTGGAGGAAAGCGATTAGATTACCTCAGCAATGAAGAGCTGAAAAATGTGACACTTGAGTCCAAGAAAAACTTGAAAGAAGCCAAGACAAAGTTATGGTGGTTGAAAGCAATAATTGTTATCCTTTCTGTGAGGATCTCATGAGGATTAGGTCCTTGAAGGAAGAAAACTTTGAATGCATCAACATAAAGAATGTGTGCGGTGCTTTTGTAATAACATAATTGAGGCACATAAACAAAGTAAATTTGGAGGTAGACCAGCTTTGTGGGACTTCTTTCAAGATGTAGCAAAGAATGCACAACGACCCAAGCAGGCACAAAGATTCACCGAGTCCACGAAGACCATGTTTAAGGTCATTAAACTATGGGGTGGGCCACGCTTGTGTGGTTTTCTGAGTGTCAACCTTGGAGGGCCATCCATGTCCACCACCACATAAAGTAAAGGGAAGAAAGTAGTTCAATTCATATCCAAAGAGCACGAATACATCTTTAATGTGGTGGGTAAGATATACATGGATGGCAAAAACAAACATGGAGTAGCATCAATGGTGTCAATCATCATAAATATGAGACAGCCATTAAGCATTGCATAAGGTAAGCTTGAGTGGATCTAATATCTTGTAAATGCAGTGTTATCTACTTTCAATCATGTGGAGGAACTGTACAAAAGAAGAAAAGTTTAAGTACATTTCTATTTATATAGGGGGAATGCGAAGGATGACACTCTCATTAGGTTCTATGAAATGCATCAGTGCTCTTCAAATGACACTATCATTGTGCAAGAGGGATCAAAATGTTATGACAAAATAGTGGATGCCTTCTAGAACCATGGTGGGAAACTATGTTAGATTTTTTATAGTGAACCCTCTTCATGAGAGTCTTCACCGACTAGCTTTAGTGGTGCAAGTCACGTGTAACTTCTTTGTTGATAGTGTTTTCATTAGAAACCAATGGAATCTTTTGGAGAGTTTGTGGAATGCAAAGCTGAAGGATACAATAGGCCATATAATTGGGCATCTTTAGATGGAGACAATAGACGCTGCAAGCTCATGCTTGAAGATTATCTTGGAAAGAGTGACAACCAACTCTTTATCAATTGGTGTGGGTGGAAGCTAAGAGGGATAATGGTAAAAGGGAATGTGTACGGTTTACATGCTCAAAGCTTTGTGCATGGTGGGAAGAATCTTGTAAGTCCTCTCGATGTACGGTTTACATGCTCAAAGCTTTGTGCATGGTGGGAAGAATCTTGTAAGTCCGCTCGATAGTCGTACTCAATAACTTGGAATAGGAAAAGTCTGGATTACACTCAATCATGTTGCAATGGTCTACAATTCATTTTCCATTAATCAACACAAGTTATGAGATGGGGATATACAAAGAAATGATTGCCAAAATTGGGGAGCTACTCAGAGGATTGCAACAAGTAGACAAGTGCAAAATTGTATGAGGCAATTGCAAAAGAAAGAGAGGAGCATGCAAGGAACCATGGCATATTTGCAAATTATGGCTGCTTACATCGATATTTTCTTATTACCATATCTAGACTTGTAGCATGTGGTGGTCACTTTCTTCTTCAAGCTTTGGAGGTTGTGAATTCATCAGCATCCAACATACAACTTGAACAGAAATTTCAATAGTAAAGAGGCTAGGCTTCATAGATATTCAGCTTTCTTACCACTTTGTTGTGCTCCTCATAAATATGTTTTGTGTCTTCTATCCTACTCTCAGGTGTCCAATTACATCTCACTAGATCAAATGCAGCTGAAATCTATTTAAGTAAGATTGGAGACATGGTGGGGGCAAGAATAGAATTTACTTTGGAGATCTTTTGTTGCATAGTGTCAGTAATTTGAATTAGATTTCTATGCATGAATGTAGCTTAGAAGGGCTAAGCCATGGGTTTGAGGCAGTAGTGTACTTCTCACTTGCACACAACTGTGTGCTTCTCCTACATGCATTTGGGTTGTTGCTTGCTCCTCATCTTGATGATGTACTTTCTTTCTATTGTTCATTTCCTATGTGTGCTCCTAGTTAGCTCTCTCTCTCTCTCTCTCTCTCTCTCTCTCTCTCTCTCTCTCTCTCTCTCAGCAGTCGACTTTTGACTATGGTGGTGTGTGCTTGTGCGGAGGGCACATCACATGTGCATTGTTTCTTTTGATATAGCTCACATGACCTTTGAGTTTTTTCTTTCCTTGTGCGCTTGCTTAACCATCGTCATGCATCAATCGTACAATGCATGAGTAGCATGGTAGACATATTTCTTGGGCATGTGTCAATATCTAGGAAAGTGTGGATACTATAGCACTTGGCTTCCTCCTATCATGCACTGTGACTCTTCTATGTCTATTTGTTTCTACACATAATGATTCCCCGTTTTTGATATTGTGTCTTGTGCATGTGTCTCTTGTTCATGGTTGTCATGTGTATGTGTTGTGCTTTGCTCTCTCATGTTATGCCACAGGTTTCTATTACTTCCACCTTTTCCCACTCTAACATGGTATCATTTCCCATGGTTCCTATTGTGTGAAGGCATGCCTAGGTGGCTATTGACGTGGTGGTAACATGTGCGTTTTCCCACTCTAACATGGTATCATTTCCCATAGATCCTATTGTGTGAAGGCATGCTCAGGTGGCTATTGACATGGCACTAACATCTACGTTTTCAAGGCTAACTTATTTCATGGGCGTTTGGTGGCATATTGGTGGCTGTAGTAGTGGTTGCATTTTAGGTTGCAAGGCTTGGGCAACATCTCTGTTGCCTCAAACCGCCTCTCTCTACCCTTCTTGACCTACCTGCTAACCTCTTAAGCCAAACTTTAGCCATGGGTTTGAGGCTATAAAATAGTGTACTTCTCACGTGCACACACAACTATGTGCTTCTTTTGCATGCATTTGGGATGTTGCATGATCTTGATCTTGATGACATGCTTTTTTGCTGCTATTAATTTGGGATGTTGCATGATCTTGATCTTGATGACATGCTTTTTTGCATTTGGGATGTTGCATGATCTTGATCTTGATGACATGCTTTTTTGCTGCTATTAATTTCCTATGTGCACTCGTGGTCGGGTCTCTCTCTCTCTCTCTTGCCTTGCCCAACTACAATCAGCTTCTATGACTCTGGTGGTGTGTGCTTGTGTGGAGGGCACATTTACATGTGCATTTTTTCTTTTGAAATAGCTCACATGACCTTTGCGTTTTTTCTTTCCTTGTGTGCTTTCTTAACCATCGTCATGCATCAATTATACAGGTACATGACAAGCATCTTTCTTGGGCGTGTGTCGATCTCCAGCTGAGTGTGTGTGGATACAATAGCACTTGGGATCCTCCTATCAAACATTGTGACTGTTCTATCTCTCTTTGCTTCCCATTCCTGATATGTTGTGTCTTGTGCATGTGTCTCTTTTTCATGGTTATCATGTGTGTGTGTGTGTGGTGCTTTTCTCTGATGTTGTGCCACAAATTTCTATCACTTCTATTGCATGGTCGGCAATACGTTCTGTTGGGCACTACTATGTGTGTAAAGGGTGCATGCATGTGACATCAAGAATAAAGTGGTTTAAATGGCTGCACAGTGCGGCTTCTCACGAGTGGCATCGCGCCTCAACTTAAACTAAAAAATGTACAAAAGGAGGGGGGAAATGCAAGCTTTTCAAATTTTACATTTACATAAGGGATATAATTAATGACCCAAAATTTCACAAAATAGGGGTATATAAAATAGGACATAGGACAAAAGGGGTTACATAGGGCTTTTTTGAATAGCCTTTGAACACATGTTATGCACAGGGCTTACAGAAGGTGCATCCCATGAGAAATCGATAAACAAGTGATAAGTCATCTAGTCTCTCTAGCCAGGGCTACATCTCATGTAGAGTGGTGAGATGTAGAGTGGAGATACTTATAGTCCTACATAATCTCTCTCTCTTGCTTGAGGTTATAGATTTGTGTGATAGGGCTTCATACGACTCCACTAGGCTAGAATCCCACAATAAATGTGTGCCTCAAGACCTCATAGTTGGTCTTTTCATGTGGGTTTAGAGACCTAAACCCCACTGGCCTTATTTTACTTTAGGGAAAATAAACCTTGGTGGGATCATCAATCCTTCCTATGACCTCTCTCAAATTTGATTAACCTTCCCATATCAAGCCGTTTCACCTCTCGTCAAAAAATAGAGAAGAATTAGAACTTGTTTCCATGGTGAAGAAGCTTCTATAATGAGCCCCTTTGGAAAGTGGGACTCCTACCTGTACTATGTCTGTTGTTGTGTGTTTTGAGGAATAGTCATCCCTAATGGTACATTAAGGGAGACATGGCCTGATTGCTATAATAACTATGGTTATTTGGATGCTTATTAGTTGTGGTCAGCTTGGGATAATCCCAACTCATGATCAACACTAAATATTTGAAACATTATGGCATGAGGGTGTGAACCTTGAGGTTCCTTATCTTGCTTCTACTCCTCCAACTAGTCCAAAGAAGTTTATGGTGTTGTTTACATAGCCAGTTGTTGGTGAATCCAGTGTAGCTCCTATTTTCAAGTGTTTCACTATTCCCTCAATCATGTTTGCATTTAGTTGGCTCATTTTGTCCCAAATATCCTCACTAGAAGTGGTTCCAAATGAGATTTACTTTTTTAAGTACTCTGTAGAGTGCCAGTCAATTGTTGGGACCAAAAGTTGGGTGGGTTTGAGGAAGTGTGATTTGATACACTATAGTTGACTATATTGTCATTTCGAATAATTAGACTAGATCAAAGGGTTTCACTCTGGTGAAACATTATCTAGTTCTTCTTGAAGCCTATCTAAAATTGATTTCATACACATTTGTTTTACTCAAGCTACAAAAAAAAAGGTTTCACTCTGGTGGAACATTCTCTAGTGCTTCTTGAAGCATGTCTAAAATTGATTTCAGACACATTTTACTTAAGCTACAAAAAAAGGTTTTTCTAGTAACATTAAAAAAAATAAAGTTTTGAGTTTACTTTTTTTTCTAGGTTCACGTCTCTAGGTTCATGCCTCTAGACTCATGTATCTAGGCTCATGTCTACAGGTTCACATGTCTAGGCTCACGTCTATAGGCTCACATGTCTATGCTCACATCTGTAGACTCATGTCTCACAAGCTCATGTCTCACGTCTACAGGTTTATGTCTATAGGCTCACGGCTTTTTAATACAAACTAGACTCACATAGTTTATTTTTCTGAAATATGCCTAACAAGGACATGCACTTTTATGTAATATGACTATGACAGGATTTTTGTGTAATTATTGGGTAGTAATTATACTTAATGTCCCAATAATTATAAATAATAATAATTTTTCATAGAATTTGTAGTATACTACTGATTGTATGACAAGAAAACCCTTAAAGGACATGAGTAGGTATGTCCTTAAAGTATTTAAGATAGTAAGAATGGGTTGGTAGAGTAATAGGTATACCTACCTCTAGATTCACATCATGTCTAGGCTCATGTCCACAGGCTCATGTCTACAACACATCCGTACGCTCATGTCACCAAGTTCACATCTCTCCAGGATCACTTCTATAGGCTCATGTCATGCCTAGGCTCATGTCCACATGTTCACGTCTCTCCAGGCTCACCTCTATAGGCTCGTGTCTAGATTAATGTCTTTTTTCAAGGACTATGGACTCATGACCCCAACCCCAAAGTTGGTTTTGTTTAGATTTCAAAGTTTTTAAGATTTTTTTGGACTTAATGGGGGTGATTAAGGATTTTATTTTTTATTAATTATTGTTAAGTAATTAATAAGTGTTTTTTATTATTTTTTATGGATTCGCATGCTTACTAATTCAATAATGCATAAAGAAATTATGAAATACATGAATATAATCAACTATCCCACTCTAATCCATACATAATGGAGCGTATTACTTATGTTTTCAAAGTGAATTCCATCCCTAATCATAATTACTAAGCTATTCCTTGGCTCAATGCAATAAGAAGATTAAAGCTTTATGGGCTTCAAAATCACACAAGTCACCAATCAACTAGGATTATTTCCCTTCCAAGATATGAAAATAGAATTCACTAATGCAAATAAACTTCAAATCAAAATTAAAAATAACAACCTAAACACATTCAAGGTTCAACTGTATGTTTTTTAGAGTGTAACCTCCTAATCAACATGGCGTGATCCTAATAGCTTGGAATGGACGAATGAATAGTCCTAGGATAGTCCCTATCTATGCAGCAGCATCAAATATATTCAAGTCAAGGCCTTACCTTAGACTTTCCAAGGCCTTTCCAAATTATGTGTCATTGTGCCTTGACTTAGAGATGCAGTTGTAACTTCCCGACGTGGATGCATCCGTCGTCGCATTCTCACTCTATTGTCACATTAAAATTCTCCTTTTGCCAATGAGGTGAAGGGAGAGCTCTTTTCGCCTAGATTAAGGCAAATAGAGATTGTCTTCATGATGGTTCTCCTCACAGAAGGCGAGGAAAGAAGAGGAAGCTAATTGAAGTGCTAAACCTATAAACAAACCTATCTAGCATGCATCCATTAAGTAAGCAAACCTATCTAGCATGCAAACAAACCTAATGTAAGAGGGAAATCTACAAACAAACCTACTAGCATGTATCCATTGAGTAAGCAAGATTGAATAGCTACAAGCAAGAAAAGTAGAGCAGACTGGGAGATCACAAGTATTCTACTACAAGGGAATGATTGTGTATTTCTTATTGTTCAAAAATTACTTATATATAAGTGACTATATTGCCAGCCATGCTTAAAAATAGTATGGCCTCTATTACTAGTCTTAATTAAGTATATACATGAAATCCTTAGACTTTCCATGTTTTACATTAAGCATAAGGTAAGGCTAATAAGAAGGCCACTTTATATATTCCAGCATCATTTTCACAAAATATTAAGGGAGAGAGAAAGAACCTACTTCTTGTGAGTGTTCTCTACACCATACATTATATCATCTTACAAGAGAGAGTATTAAGGGAGAAAGAGTCAGAGAGAGATACAAATATTAAGAGAGAGAGAGAGAGAGATCCAAAAACAAGGAGACTATAACCTATGAGACTTATACAAAGGCATGGCATGCATATATAAAGCAAAGTTAGGTAGAAAGTGTCTCTCAGTTCACTTGGACACATCTAGAGATTTTCTCCTAAAGCGAGTGTGTGTGTGTGTGTGTGCGTGCGTGCATGCGTGCATGTGCATGCGTGTGTGTGTGTGTGTGTGTGTGTGTGTGTGTGTGTGAGAGAGAGAGAGAGAGAGAGAGAGAGAGAGAGAGAGAGAGAGAGAGAGGGAGAGAGGGAGAGAGAGAGAGAGAGAGTATATCCCTACTTCTTGTGAGTATTCTCTTCTATACACCACATGTTAAATCCTCTTACAAGTAAGAGAGAGAGTATTAAGGGAGAAAGAAAGATCCTACTTTTGATAAGTATTCTCATGTATTCATCATATGTCATATCATCTTACAATTAAGAGAGAGAGAGTATTAAGGGAGAAAGAATGAGAGAGAGCTAGAGATATTAAGAGAGAGAAAGAATGAGAGAGAGCTAGAGATATTAAGAGAGAGAGAGAGAGAGAGAGAAAGAGAGAAATATGACCTATGAGACCTATACAAAGGCATGGCATGCATATATAAAGTGAATTTAGGTAGAAATTATCTCTCAATATCTCTCAATAGGTGGAGTATCATTGAATATAATCAAACACATCTAGAGATTTTCTCAAAAAGTGTGTGTGTGTGTGTGTGTGTGTGTGTGTGTGTGTGTGTGTGTATACATGTATGTATGATGCTATTTGTTTATATATACATACATACATGCATGCATGCATGCATACATGTATGTATGTATGTATGTATGGGTGGATGCAAGGTTAGGGCACTCATTCGTTCACTCTCACTGAAAATAGGGCATCGACACAATGAGCAAAACTCTCAGACAGGGTATCTCGAGCGATTGAGATATTAGTATCAAGAATAACTTGTGACACATGCCTTCTGAGTCAAAAGCCTAATATCTCAATTGAGATAACAACAACTGCCACACCCGAAGGCTTGGAAGCATTGTCACCATCCATGTCACTAAAACGCATCACCTGTCACCTCGCCATCTCAATCGAGATACGTACGCCACTAGGATCCACATCAAGGTCACAATGGATCCCGCTTGGCTTGCCCACTTAGATGTACATTCAGCATAACTAGTGATGCCATCTCCACCATCCATATATCTCGAACAAGATATGAAAACATGATCTTGACCACCATTGACGTACCTCAATCAAGATAGTGAGTTGTTATCTCATCTATTCATATATCTCGATAGAGATTCTAAGATGCAATCTAAGATATAAATATATCTCGATCAAGATATGTTGTTATAATCTGATCTGTCCATTTACCTTGATACTGAGATGATATCCTAGCCATTATCTCGATCGAGATACGTAGTTTAAATCGAAGCCGTCCATGTATCTCGATCGAGATACTTTTAACAAATCAAAGCCATTTATTTTACCAACCCTAAAATCATGCATACATTGAAGCCATTTGTTTCATATACCCTCCTGAAACCATGCATACATCGAGGCCGTTCATCTTGAAAACCCTAAAATGTATGCCAATCAACCTTAATCGAGATTATAAACCCCTAAGTTTTTTCCCCCCCCTCATTCTCTCATGTCATTTTCATAGTTTCACTCTCATTTCTCTCTTGAACGGAAGGGAAATTAGTGGGATTTGAATCCAACATTAGTTGTGTTTTATATCTTCATTAGTGCTAGATTAGTATTTTCTTATCACTAGGCATTGGACCTTTCACATTAGCATGCCCGTCTGTGTTAGGATTAGGGTCTAGCTTGGAGTCACAAAGGAGGGCCACTTGTCTATTGTGGACCTTATCACATAGATAGACCGTGAGTTAGCGGCTATCCTCCATAGGAGTTCTAGAGACACACCATCTACTACTTTACATATTGTGTCGAACTTGGAGGCAATGCTCTCGTCCCTTCATAGCCTTCACGATGTTGTTTATGTAGATGAGTGAGATAGCACATCACCGTATTGCTCCAGTATCACATGGCTTGACAAATCGTTATACGTGTGTGAGCTTGGTCCTATTATTAGAGATGGAGAATACTTGGACCTTTTTCTTAATAGCCATGGAATGCGGCCTGGCAAGGAAGCCCCTTACTATTTTGTGGTGTTCATATCCTCGTATGGCGGCACATATCTATAATCAATATGTTGCTGCATATGGGAGGATTCTGAATAACCGCCAGATCCCTATCTACTTTGCAATTATGCAGAGTTTGTCTTAGGGGAGCAGGTTGACTACACCAGCCAGCCCGATGGTAGTGGGGTGCTGGTCAAGGTCATCTCCAGAACTAGGGGAGGTGGCCTCCACCATCCCTACATGCAGTTTCTATTATAAATCCTCTATTTGTACCTTTGTCTACTGTCGAGGCACTAGGCACTAGGCACTCAGGTGGGGATTGACGTGCTAGTACCACTAAGAGCATCCAGCATGTGGTATGTCTTTTTTCACAATCGATGCCGATAGTTGTCGAGATATTTATACATATTCATTGCTTCTTTAGGCTTTTCATAGTTGTTTGTTTACATCTTTATATTTACTTTTCTATATTTTTTAAATTAATGGTGGTGGTTGATTGTGTCCTATAGGGTCCCACATTTGTGAGCGAGGGACTCGCAAAATAGTTGCTAAAGGCAAGAGCAGAGATTGATCATCTTAGGGCAGCATTGTAGACGGTTGAGGTAGCCACTACAGAGGTGCGTCAGACATCCACCTAGTAGGTCTCTCTCTTTGTATGTAAAAGAGTTATAATTAAGGTCTAAACTTATAAATTTCTTTAAGTTATACCTAATCAGAGAGACTAATTAATTTTTTGTATGTTTTACTTTTGGAGTAGGCCAGGACTAAGGCAGAGATTGCTAGAGCTAAGGCAAAGCAGCATATGGTCATGGAGAGGATTATGCAGCACATGGCAGAGAAATTGATCCTACATATTCAGGAGTTCTATAGGTCTTCTGATGTTACAGTGCCTTACTTACCCTTGTATCCACGGCGTGTTATTACAAAGGTTTTTTGTCAACCTCTCCCTCAGGATGCACCACCATTTCTCCATGACACCTGTTGCACTCTATGCCTCGAGGATGCAGATGGTACCAGTGGATATTCTCTAGGATGATGTGGACATTTTTTCCGCTTGCCCTGTATCACCCAGGAGCTAGTACATTTCTCGACATGTTCCTCTTGCTGAGTATGCACGAGCCAATCTAGCCACATACAGAGTTCTCTTCATTGTTGATGACCTTCACCGAGGCTTTTCTCGAGCCAATGCCAGGCCTCTAGATTTTACATATCAGCTGGTGACTTAGGAGTCAATACTTCTAATGATAGAGTTCAAGAGCCTGAGGTGCCTCTAGAGATTGAGTGGAGTGCACACAATTTCAATGGATACAAGAGAGAGTCCTTCAAGAGAGCCGGCTCACAGCACACAAGCATGTGGGTGGTGCTAGTCTTAGTGGCAACTCCGGTGATGGTGGTGGTAGCAGTGCTGCTTCACATGACTAGCATGTCCTGCAAGTAGAGGAGATTACACACATAGAGTGGAAGGCACAGACCATTGCTAATTACAGATTTTGGGTTTACAGACAGATACATCTTCTAGTAGCATGATGTCAAGAGAGACAAAGGGCTATAGTAGCAGCTTATAGTACACCAACACCATCTTACGATCTTATCTTTGAGGCAAACCTCCCCGTAGAGATTCGATGACTCCCGCAGAGCAGGGGGCACAGCCTTCTCAACATGCACGTTGACCATCAGGGAATGACGATATTTATAGGATGCCCATTGATAGTGACTAAACTCATATTAGCTAGGTAGCTCACTTAGATTTATTGGCAATGACGACTAACCTTAGCCTAGCTAGGGTGGCTAGGGTGGCTCATATTAGCTAGGTAGCTCACTTAGATTTATTGGCAATGACGACTAACCTTAGCCTAGCTAGGGTGGCTCATTTACATAGTACTTTGATCTCTTGAGATAGTGGCTAAATCTAGAGTAGCTGGGTTAGCTCACATTCTAATGTAGTTGATGTTTATATTTTATGAGTTATGTCTTTATTAAGGATCATTGCATTTTAGTTGATGTTTATGGTTTATGGCTTTTGTTTTGCACTTTGTCTATCATATTATATGTTAAAAATCTCACTCTTGCCCATGCCTTCACCATGCCATTGTATGCAAACATCACCTAATGGTGACCAAACTTTGCAAGCATGTGGGGTGTTCCCCACATGCTCACAAATTTTGGAAAACACCATTCGATGGTGACCAAACTTTGTGACGATGGTGGGGGGTCCCCCACATGATCGTAAAGTTTGGTCACCATCGGACGATGTTTGGTATATCAAGTAGAGCCCAGTGTGCAATTTTTAAGTCTCTTAGTGCTTGAGAGGCCATGGAAATTCCTGTTCTTCTTTACCATGCCATCGTACCCAAACATCGTTCGTCGATGGTGACCAAACTTTGCAAGCATGTGGGGGGGGCGCCCACCAGTGTGCAATTTTTAAGTCTCTTAGTGCTTGAGAGGCCATGGAAATTCCTGTTCTTCTTTACCATGCCATCGTACCCAAACATCGTTCGTCGATGGTGACCAAACTTTGCAAGCATGTGGGGGGGGCGCCCACCAGTGTGTGCAAGTAAAAAATAATGAAGTCTTAAAACAAAGTTGGTATACAAAATAAAAGAGACACTTAGATGGAGCCATGATCAATAGAACATAATTAATTGTAGAGATCAACCTACAATGATAAAAAAGTACAAAGATAGAATCAAGATCAACCACACTGATAAAGTACAAAGACATCATCAAGTTAGTAGAAGAAATGTGAACATGAGACACAACCATCTGACCAAACCCATCGCGCTAATGCCATGTGACCCCACAATCTCATAAAAAATCATCATGGAGATAGAAATAGTGTTGTAAAAAATGTGCATCATTTGAGTGATCATCATTGATATAGAAATGATACTCCTGAACAATGGCATTGGCCTCGAGGGTACTCGCTATCCCATCTACATGTGCCTCTGCATGTCGAATCATAACAATTCAAAAAAAGCACCATGGCACAAAAACTCATCAATTCACATAACTCAAGCTGCTCCACACACTCTATTCTTCACTGAAACAAAAACATACAGTCTCAACATCCCTAAGACTTGGGGATCCAAGAAAATAGATGAAAAACATAAAAAACTTTCAAGGTCCTCCACTGATAGACCCATGACTTCAAACTTCACAGGATTCACAGCTCTGGACAGAAAAAGCAGCTATAGATGAAGAAGACGTGATCTTGATCAAGTATCTAACAGAGGTGTTGTACACAGAAGTCCAAGGGAACACACCTCCTTGCTAACTCTCGTCTCTAGCCCTCTGATCCAAATCAAAACTCTCACATTGTTTTGCTCCTCATTCTTTACAATCTTCACAAACTACAAGTTCTCTAACCTATGAACTACTATGAGGAAAATAGATCCACAGGAGTCCACTCCACTGTAACCAGCACTCTCCTCTCTCGTGATCTCGAGCCACCGCAACTTGGAGAGTCTCCTCAAAAGAACTCGATTGCACTTCTTAAACACTGTCGCCACCTTTCCTCCTTCCAAATTGCTACATTACTGGCCTACTCACTCTCCCATGCAATTTCTATTTTCAATTTGCACACATGTGCCTTACCCACTTGATTGCCACATCTTTATCCACTTGGGATCCATTTCATACCATCATATGTACATTTCATATATGTATACATCATGCTTAGGAGGGGGCTCATTTTTCTCCTCACAACCTATCCACCCTTTTGACCCATTCCACCCTTTTTTGGACAGTCAAAAAGAAACCACTAAAAATTTTACCCTTTCCACCCCTTTTTTTAGTGTTATCCCATGGACATCTATTGGTGATGTTTTCACAATATGATTTTTTCTCCACACATAGTAGTGTGGATAAACCCAATAAGTAGCAGTGAGCACTATTCCACATGTATATTGGTAAACTTTAACACTTGTCACCACCAGGGATGTTTGCAACATTTACTGAGATGACATTGATTGACATCTTTTGTGGACATGTTAATCTATTGGATTTAAAATGTATCACTTACCATTGAACATCCATGATCGATGTAGATTTCTAAGGTCTCATTTACCATTTCTAATAAATAGTAATTTATATTCTTAACTTCTTGTAATCTGAACAAAAGTACAAACATTTTATGGGTTAACATATTTTTTAAAATAAAGTTTAAGTCTTGATGTCTTTAAACAAGCCTCAAATTTTCAAACCATGAAAAAATAATTCAAATTGTAGAATTGAATACTTTCAACTAAAAATGTGCAGCTCTTATTTCACATGAAAGAATTTTTCATGAGATTATGAAGGATCTTATTTTTTACTCATGATTGTCTGGATCTTGTTCATCAACAAATCATATTCTCTTTTATGTGATAGAAACCATACTAAAGAATTTCATGTAGATTTCATAAGTGTGATTTATAAATTCATATCGTTAATGTGTATTATGTAAAACAAAATGGAAATATATGGAACATTTTTTATACATGATACCACTCCTCCTGTCACATGTACATATGAAGTGAATATAAGCTATTCTTGCTTTTATATGCATAGCTCAACATGTAAGTATTTTTAAGCGTGGAATGACATGTTATTATTATTTTTAACATTATAATTCAGCCTTGTGAAACTTACTTATGTGCATTTATTTATAAATCCATACTACCAACAATTTATTTTTCCTCTAATTACATGCTAGTGCATATATATTTAAGAAATCTCCCATAAGACCTAACTTCTTTTGACACATTAGGAGGTGTTACATATCTTTAGGTATATGTCCTCTAAGTTCAAAGGAATAGAGTATATTTTATGAAACTTCAATAAAATAATCACAACTCAACATGTATCTTAACATGTTTAATGGGGATTGACATTGATAAAGGCACCATGTTGAATGTGCAAGAATCATGGTGATTTGTAGAAATATGTCTTTTGCGAGTTTTAATATGATGTTTATGAGTGGATATATCACGCGTGATATTAAATGAACAAAGCATGCAAATTCAAAAGATGTGATATGAAGTGCCAATATGAATGAGACATTGTTGACAAAATATAATAAACATGTTAGTAGCCTACATAAAAACTTAGTCAAAAATAAGAAGGCAGTTTGGACTTGGCTAGTTTTCTTTTCAAAAATTTACACATCAATCAGTTTTATAACTAAAGTTTCCAAAACGTTAGCCATTTTTTTCAAGACAAGCCAAATTTCTAAAGTCATACTTTCCAATCTTAGCCTTGAAAAATGCAATAAATGACTATTTTTTTCTAGCAATGTTTAAGAAACACAAAAGGGGGAATAGTTGAGAAAAACTCAAGGAAAACCTTTTCATAAATAAAATATTTTTTGTAAAGAAAGTAATCAAAAGTGGCATTATAGTTCCCAAGCTAAATCCAAAAAGGCCCTAAACAAAAAAATTAATGAGATGGTGTTAGGGAAGAAGCATTGACCACCTAATTATTAAAACCAAAGAAGTAGAGATGATATTCTAGATTTTTAAGCCCTGTCATCTAGTTGATTCAATAAGGGACTATTGATTTTGGTCTTTATATGAAGGAGAGTTCCTTACCCATCCAACAAACATGTAAGATTTCCTACCCTTCCTTTCAAGGATCCAAGTTGGGCATCAAGAGCAAGGGACCAGATCCAGATAGTATGGGAGCTTAGTCACGAGACGTTGGTGACAAAGCCACCTGATTATAAGACATGAGCCAAGATGAGATGGTCATGAGAACTAATGTAAAATACATTTATACTCAAGTAAGTCGATGGACGATATGGAGGGGATGATAGAGCGCTAGCTCAAGTGTGGCATTTTAAGCCCAGTAACTAAAAACAGAGGAACATGTATTTGTTTTTGGTAGAGATAGACAAGGTCGATGTTTCGTCTCTTTTTTTTGAAGTTTCAACAACAAGTGCACAATACATTGGACTGCTAGTAGATGTGAGTTTGTGTTTACCACTAGATGGAACGTGGGTGGAAGTCAAGGGTAGTTTGGCCTTATCCATTAAAGATTATAATAGGTGTGGGGGTGGGGGGCATGTATGTGAAGAGTTATTCAAACAATCTACTTCAATGTACTCGTGGGTCGAACTCAAGGGTAGTTTGGCCACATCCATGAAAGGTAATAAGTGGGGGAGGTGCACATGTATGTGGAGAGTCACTCAATCGATCTACTTCAATGGATTCCTAGCATTACAAAAGCAAAATTGGACTTAGTAGTTGAAGCTCTCTAGGAGAGGGGACTTAGTAGAAAGTCGTTGGAGGGAGGGAGTCCACATGAAAGCGCGTGGGCCACATGGGGACTCGGGAGTGGTTTGAAAATGCTCTAATTAACGTTGAAAATGCTCTAATTAACGTCTAAATGGTTTTGCCTAATACGGAATCCGCCTGCATCGTGGTTAACGTGCCGACTCCCCTCGAGACCTCGTCGTCGCGTTACAGTGCTGACTTAGTAACCGCCCAAATGCCTTCTTATTACGTACACCCCAATTACATGCTAATCATCTTCTTAACCGTCCTTTAATTTCTGTGTTCTGCGTGTTGACCATTACGTACACCCCCACGTTGCTAATCATCTCTCTAATCGCACTCGTTTATATGAATCTAACCTGCTTTTCTAACCCAAACCCACATCGCCATTTCTCTTATTTAAAGCAAGCGCGCAAATAAATATCAATATGTTGCGCTGGCCTCGTTCCAACAACAGCAACACCATCGCCAGGAGAGAGTTAGTTTATTATCGTAAGTATTTATGTATTACTAAGCTCGAGTATTGCTAAGCTTGAGCTTTTAATCTATCTGCCTTTATATGGCCCCTAACTCCGCGTCTTCTCTGAGTGCTGAGGCTATTAAGTACAGCTATCCAGCTCGCGGCAGCATTAATAATGGGGTTCATAAAAAACCTCCTGTAATCAGGGTTGTGCATGTTTTTGCTCCGAAGGTCATGCAAACAGACGCTGCAAATTTCCGAGCTCTTGTGCAGGAGTTGACAGGCAATACTGCTAATATTAAAGAGACCAGCTCTGCAGTAAATGAGGTAAAACACCACACAAAATTAAGCAAGAAGAGAGCAAATTATCGCATGCCGGCATTAGCGCAGCCACTGATGCACACTAATGCAGGCGCTAATACACAGGAAAATAAGCCCTTCTTATACCAGCATGCAAGCTCCGAACGTGCGCAGACAGGGCGTAGCGTGGAGGCTGCATGTGATGGAGATAAATCAAGCAATTATTCTATGCTAGGCACTTACCCTAATAATGATAATACTAATGATGATCAGTGTTCTCCCATTGATTATTATGAGAGCTCTATCTCCTGGGAAAGTGGTGGAAGCGTTGGTGATGCTTCAGTTGATAATTTCTTTGTAAGTGAGGCGGATGCCATCACGTCTACTGATCAGCAGCAATGCAGCGCTTATTGGCAGCCGCACCTTGGCGGGAGACTACCGGTGCCACCGGAAATTCCCGGTGGATTCGACTACTTTTAATTGTATGCTTACTAATTATGTAATTCTTCATGTTTATGTGTCAAGTGTTCAAGAGTGTCATTGTAGTCTGTAGAGAGCTAAGTGTCACTAGAGATTTCTCTCTTCTTTCTTTCTTTCTTTTTGATTGGACTTGAAATTGTAGGAAGTTGGGTATTTACATCCAGCTTGTGTATAAAACAAGCACACCACCATCGGCTCAAGGATCAAGGGGTACACATCCACTTGCAACTAGTGAGGCTCGAACCCAATACCTCTGGGATATCACTCGGCTTCTTTAACCACTAGACTATAGCCACGGGTGTATCTCTCTCTTTAACCACTAGACTATAGCCACGGGTGTATCTCTCTCTTCTTTCTTTGAGTCCTCACTTTAGATACAAATTAAATAGCATATAAATTCTACATCTTCTTGTATAATCTTATACAAGAAGAGATCTATCTCTTCCTGCTTTGAGTCCTAACCCTAGATACAAATTAAATAGCACATAAGTACTATATCTTCTTGTATAATCATGTACTTCCATCCGTGTCAAGAGAACACTTTATCACAATAACTGTCAAATTGGAAAGAAGAGTGAATTTTTTGTTAAGTTTGCTCAATCACTTTCTTCATATGCAAGATTAACAATATGGATATACTTATTGTCATTGATGTGCCACGAGTCTTTATATATATCATCTTCTTATATATAATTAAACTCTTCCTTGTATTCATAATATGGATATGTCTCTTTGATCAAGGTTTGAAGATGAATTTGTGTATTGAACATCACCCTTGTTTTCTCAAACATTTTATGGGCTTGAACCTTATATAAAAGATCAAATAACCTTTCATATGGCGATTTTTCTTAAAAGCTAAATAAGGACTAATTCACTACAAGAAATAGGAGGTATAGCCGTGTTTTTATCCGTGAAGAAATCAAAGGATCTAGAGAGAAAGAAAATCATGTTTCGTGGTTATAAACATGGTTGTTACAAGGCAGCTTATGAGTTCACGACGGTAACAATTAGCTTGTGTTTTCTAGGAAAAAAAATTAATCATCTTAAGTAATTCTATGCATGAGATGAAAAGAGAGTTGTAATACATATAAATTTTGCAAGTGAGGTGGCTTTCCCACCTGAATCGTAGTGTGAGGACCCCATCATAACCAATTTATGTTGAGTTGCTACCCTTTATTATGCATGGACTTATGGGTTCTCTCTAAATTGTTTCTCTACAATTCTCCACTCCTTGTTTGAGCAATGGCTAGGAAAGAGGCCACCATGCTTCACTTATCACCATATAGTCGATCTCCTATTGGATAGATGCAAGTTTATTTTCTCTTTGGCCTAACTTTCATGAAAGTGTTGGCAGATGGGATTTGAGAAGTTTGCATTCATTATGTCTATTATGTACTGAATCCCTAGTCTTTTACTTGATCCACTTGAATAAATGAGCTTTTAAAAGTAGTTGACCAAGGTTCGTAAGAGGTCTTTTAAATGTCCATTATGTACTGAATCTTTTCCCTAGTCTTTTACTTGATCCACTTGATAAATGAGTTTTTAAAAGTGGTTGACCAAGGTTTGTAAGAGGTCTTTTAAACAGTTGTTTACCTTGGGCATCCATAAGAACACTCCCATTAGCATCATCGACCGTGTAATATAAACTCTCCATCGTAGTTAAAAGTGGAGGTGCCTAGGTGGATGGAAAATGAAATTGATAGGATGAATAGGGTGATTAGAGGTTGAAAGGAGATGGTATATATTGTGGGTGATTAGAGTATAATAAACTTGCAACATGAACTCTTCATCATACCTTTAGAGGCATCAGCGGCGGTCAATATGCCTCACATGCGATAAAGACGACGTAAAGACATGGATTGTCAGGATCTCCTTTTGGATTCTCAAAAGAAGAGTTGGTGGGCCACATCTATAATAAGGTATAAAATAAAGACACTTGCATATGGTAAGGCATAAAGTAAAGACATATGCATATGGTAAGGCATAGGCATAGAGGGCTCTATACAAGCCCATATGTAAAGATGTATAAATTAAGAGCTATATTCATGCATAGAGAGAACCCTATGCATGCATAAATCTCACTAAGATCCCTAGCATGCATGCATAAATCTCACTAAGATCCCTAGCATGCATGCAGCTTATATCTCTATGAGCACTATGCGTGCATGAGAGCACTCTCTATGAGCTCATAGAGGGCCCTAGGCATGCATAGAGAGCTATTTCCATGCCATAGAGCACTCTCTACATGTATGGAGTTTATAGAGCTCATAGAGATCCCTATGCATGCATAGAGAGCTATATCCATGTATGAAAGCACTCTTCAATGCATCCAATGATCTTATAGAGAGCCCTCTATCCTCATAAACAGCCTCTATACATGCATAGAGAGCTGTCATGCATTTGATATAGCTCTCTATGTATGCATCTCATCTACATAACTTTCATAGTACCAAAGAAATTAAGACCATGAGGATTAACTATTCTCACCTCAAAAATACCTCTAGCTCGTCGGGGACATCCTCTTCGGTTTTATTACTCCTCATTGTTTTAGCCATTCCCAAGTTTTATCTTCTTTATAATGCATACAATATTGATTCTCCCATTTAATTAGGGTACCAACTACCATTTCCTACAAATAAATACCAACATGCATAAGAAACATCATGTAGAGAAACAATGACAATTTAGACGCACATGAGATTTGACATGTCCTCTGCAATTACTACTCCTTGTTGTTAGCCATTCCCAAGTTTTGTCTTCTTTATGGTGCTTATGATATTGGGTTGCGACCACTACTGTTTCTTACAAATAATTACCAACATGCATAAGAAACATTATGCATATAAAACACGACAATTTAGGAGCTCTTGAACCATATTTTGTGGCAACAATATATGCCTCCTTTTCATGTGGGTTGTATTGTCCTAATTGTACTCTTTACATGCCTTCTTCCACTCTTTTTTCGTGCAATGCACTGGTAGGCCTTTTCCTTCCCTTATGTTTCTTCTTATGTATGACCTCCTATATATTGTTGAGTATCTTGATAATGTGGTCTCTAGCCCATTCGTTGAAGAAATGCATGCCCTAGGGATTGGGAAACTACTCATTCATCATACATTGCACTATATAAATAAAGTCTTTACTCCTTTATCTCCCCATGAATTGAAGGCATCCTTTTAAGTTTGGTTCACCATTTATCAGAATGTATAGTATAATGTCTTCCCCATATCATCCATGAAAGGCTTGCCATCATCAGCCAAGCTATAGTATATGCGATCTTCCTCAGGCTCGTTGTCCCCAGGTCTAGCTGAAGATAATCCAAAACATGAACCAAGGCACGATGACAACTTTGAGAAAAAATTACACTACACAATGGGAGGTAGAACCATGTTGAGAGCCACTACCCTTCTGAAGAGGATATGCTGAGAAGATGTGAGCGAGTTCTCATGAGAAGTGGGTGGATAGGAGGGGAGAGGCATTGGTGCAATTGTTGGAGGACTGGAAGGGAGAGGGGTTGACATAGTGGAGGTGAGAGGGGAATGGAGAGTGATGGGATTAAGGCTATGAGAAAGAGGTGTCTATAGAGAATAAAAGAAGTGTCTAGTATGTAGAGAGGTGAAAGTAATGAGGATAAACCTGAGCAATGCAATTTATCTACTCTGTATCTTTGGCTCAATCAATCCCAAGCATTTTCTACCTCATAGACACTAGTACATAAGTCCATGTTATCCTCCTAGGTATGGTAGGATGATTGGCACTTGAGACTCTCCATAAGATGGCCAAACTATAAATAAAAGTTATCATGCATACATGCAAAAGATGGCCACTCTAAAAAATTTAACATGCATATATGCATAATCTTAATGATAAGAAATTAATGCATTAGTTTAATGTGAACATGTGGACGTGTATACCCAATTTAGGTCCAAATCATCCTCCCATATGACTGAAAGAAGCCCCATGGCCACATCTAAAAATATAAGAGTTTTTTGGGCGCAAGGCTCATCATGTATAAGGCTTATGCAAGAGAATGCTATCTACACCCACATGATGTGCGGTCACTTAGTCAAACATTAGCATGCATCCTACTTGGCAAAATTCCAATTCCTCATAGAGTGGCTTACAAAATAGAGCACATCTATAACCTGTATAAACATCATGAGGGTGGAGCATTGAGAAATTTCTTTTCCAACACCCCCTCCCATCAATATCCACCTCTTTGATCCAATGCTGAGTTGATAAAGATGGCACTCTAGTAAATCTCTCCCAAGAGCCTTTGTGAAGATATCTGCATAATTCTCTGTTATCGTCGGTGGGCAATAGACCAACTCCACCTCTTCATCCATGATAAGCTCATGCACATAATGATATTGAATTTTAGTAAGCTTTGTGTGAGCATGAAACATCAGGTTCTTGGTGATAGCCGTGCAACTCTGATTGTTACACAACAACATTATCATTCCCTTTTGTGAAACACCCATGTCTTCTATGATCCTCCTCAACTAGACTACTTTACATGAAGCAAATCATAATGCCTTCAACCTCTATAGAAGAAAGTACCACTGTAGGCTACTTCTTGTTGATCTACGATGTAATTCGTTTAATGAGGTCATACACATATAGGAAAATGATCATGTACCTGCCTTGATTAGAGAAAATATACAAATTTACATCTGATGGGCTTTTTGAAAGATGAATCCTTATAATAAGTAAAGCATCTATCTTCTTTGAGGGGCTTTGTTGTTACCCGTACAATGCCTTTGGGAGTTTGTACACTTTGTTTTTTGAATCAGGTATCTCCAACCCAGGTGGCTATGCCACCTTTGGGATGGCCATTTAGAAACTTTGACTTCACATCCATTTGTAATACTGGCCACTTCCCATGAGCGGCCAAGACAAGTATTGTATATGAATGGTAGTCAATCCAGATGTGGGGAAAATGTCTCCTAAAAGAACCATTCAACTTGTGCAAAACATTTTGCCACATGAGCCTTACCCTATACTTATCCAATGTATCATCAGACTTGCACTTGGCCTTCTAAACCCACTTGGCCTTCTAAACCCACTTGGTACCAATCTACCATCAGAGACTTGTACCTTGCAAACCCATTTGTTGGTGCCAATAACCTTCCATTTCGTAGGGTGATCCACAAGAGTGTGGTTTCTCAAATTTAAGTCGAATTCTAACTATGGCCTCCCTCCACACTAGTTTAGATCTATTAATTCTTCTTCCAAGATGGTTGGCTCCTATACTTTCATTATCTCAGCCCCATCAAGGACGTATCAATAGTGTGAGCGGAGGCCCTCTTCTACTCCTCTATTCTCTTGGTTCTACGAGCTCTTCTATTTATTGATGGAGCTTTCCCATCCACCAAGATCTGCTTCACCCATTTAGGATATGTCCCCTTATGAGGTGTTGAAGGCTTCTCTTCTTCATCATCTAATTAATCCACCTCTTGTGGAGTTGGTACTACACTGGTGGTGTGGATGGACCCCTGTCCTCCACCTCATTAAGCTGTTCATTATTGAACACTACATCATGGTTGACAATTATCTTCTTTACCTTAGGGTCATATAATAGATAACCCTCTGTTTGACTCTATGCTATACACAAAGAAGATACACTCTCTACTCTTGGAATCCCACTTGGTTCTAGATGAGTCTAGAATCTGCACAAAATAGTCACACCCAAATGTCCTAAAATATGCAACCGAGGGTTTCTTACTTGAATACGCTCCTTGATATGTCATGCCCTTACTGCCTTTGTGTAACTCCTATTAAGGATATGCACTATAGTGTCAATTTCCTCGGCCCAAAAAGAATTCTATAATCCTTTGCCTTTGAGTATACTCTATGCTATCTCCACCATTGTGCGATTCTTTTGCTTTGTATAGCACCATTTTGTTGAATCTTTCTTGATCTTGTGCTCCTTGTAGTTGGCATTAAACTCACTTGAAGTGAGGTGTCATGCCCTTCACTGCCTTTGTGTAAAACCTGCTAAGGATATGTATTATTGTAGTGTTAACCACCTCAACCGTAAAGCAAATAAAGAGCCAAGGTTTGGTTGATGAGGATTAGGGTGTCAAGGGGATTTGGTTAATAAAGAGCCAGGGTTTATTTAATGAGGATTAGGGTGTCTAGGGGAGAGCATCACTACAACAGAATGAGGGTCTAGTAGCGACAAAAATAGCAGCATTTTGATAACAGAAAGATAGACCGTAGGTGTCGGGCCATTTTTGCTGCTCTAGAAACACTGCTATTTTCGCTGCAATGGGTTCGCTAATGCTAAATAACAACTTCTATTTTTGCTGCTGAGCAGTGAATGCTATCTGACCGCAAAAAAAAGAGCTAGGGCAGACTAGGGAGTTTTGTGCAGACTCCCCAGTCTTCCCCAGCTCTTTTCTTTAAATTAAAATAGAGTCACAATTTCATATTTATAACACAAACACAAATATAAGAAACACATACATTGTGGAGAATGCAATTGAGCCCAAAAAGTTATTATATTTCAGAAATTGTTGAGCCTTTGGCCATATGTACATAAAGTTCTGAAGAGGTATGAAGAGGTGTTTAACTCGAATCCTCATCGGATTTCTAGTGATCTTCATCATTCGATTTCTCATCCTCTTCACTTGCTTCACGTTGATAATTTGGATCCTCCTCTTCTTCTTCCCCTTCATCCTACATACATGCCATCAAGCGTACAAGGTAAGCAAGAGCATTAAAATACAATTAGACGTATAAAAGAGAATGGTTTAGGCTCACTTACCTTATTTGCTTTTGAGTCCCCAAAACAGACTCATCCAAGCGTACACCTCGTGTGCGCATCCATGCCCACAATTGCGAACAGGGGGCTCTATGCCCATAGTCATACTCCTCCTTTGTTGGGTCATGCCCAATAACCTCCCTCTACAAAAAACAATTAAGAAAATATATAATTATTTCAAGAAAATAATATAGTACAAAATGAAATGAAAGAAGAGAAGAAATGATTACTTTACAAAACAAGCAAGAAAGGAGGATTTCCCGCTCTCGGAGCCGAAGTGTGAATCCCCTCGCTCTCGTATTCGGGAATCACTCGTCGGGCGCTTGTTGTTGAAAAGCACCTGGGTGCTTTCTTATGAAGCTATGTGCGTGCCTCCACTCCTTGGCCGTACACACTTTAGGCTTCTCCAAATTATTCTTTGCTGCTCTCTTGATATTTTCTCTCCTACTAGAGAGAAAAAGCTTGATCCGCCTCTTCATCCACTCCTCGGAGAGAAGCAAAGACCCGCATGTGGCACGGGAAACTCCGACTTAAGCACATTGATAACATATTGCTTAGAAAGTTCATCTCTATGCATAAGTCCATTTTCTAAACCCGGCACCCAAGGGTGCAATAAACATGAGGTTGAATGAATAAAACCACTTACCTCGACAATGAGAGAAAACAACAACACGAGCTTAGACAAAAAATACATGTGATATTAGGACATTGTTACGACCTCCTACAATACTGCTTAGACAAGAAGGGTGGACAGTGCCCCTTTCGGATGATAGCTTCCTAAGGAATTTCCACACGCTCCCCACTATTAAAGCCAAAGGCACCTCCTCTTTTACAAGAGAAGTATAGTGAGAAGATCGAGGGCTCTCCCTCCACTATAGCCACCTACTCGCACCACTCCTAACCTAACATAAGCAGCATTCTAGATGGCAGATAACCACTCCTAACCTAACATAAGCAGCATTCTAGGTGGCTATAGTGGAGGGCTCTCCCTCCACTATAGCCACCTACTCGCAGATAACCACTCCTAACCTAACATAAGTAGCATTCTAGATGGCAGAAAACCACTCCTAACCTGACATAAGCAGCATTCTAGGTGGCTATAGTGGAGGGCTCTCCCTCCACTATAGCCACCTACTCGCAGATAACCACTCCTAACCTAACATAAGCAGCATTCTAGATGGTATATAACAATGCCCCATATCTCTTGAACTAAACCATAGCGTATGCATTGTCTGAACCATACACCATGCATAGCCTATGCATACCCTATGCATAAGGCTATGCATAGCGTATGCATACCTTATGCATATGCTATACATAGCCTAATATGCATAGGCTATGCATAGGCTATACATAGCCTATGCATATGCCATGCATAGCCTAATATGCATAGGCTATGCATAGCGTATGCATACCTTATGTATACGCTATGCATAGTCTCTATACATACGCCATGCATAGCCTATGCATGAGCCATGCATACCATATGCATGCCCTATACATAGCCCATGCATAGCCCATGCATAGCCCATGCATACACTATGCATAGCCTATGCATAAGCCATGCATAACGTATGCATACCCTATGCATAAGGCCTATGCATAGCATATGCATAGCCTATACATAGCGTAGGCATAGCCTATGCATACCCTATGCATAGCGTGTGCATAGCCTATGCTAGCGTGTGCATACCCTATGCATAGCGTGTGCATAGCCCATGCTAGCATATGCAAGCCCTATGCATAGCGTGTGCATACCCTATGCATAGCGTGTGCATAGCCCATGCTAGCATATGCAAGCCCTATGCATAGCATGTGCATAGCGTGTGCATAGCCTATGCTAGCATATGCAAGCCCTATGCATAAGGCATGTGCATAGCGTATGCATACCCTATGCGTAAGGCATGTGCATAGCGTATGCATACCCTATGCGTAAGGCCTATACATAGCGTATGCATACCCTATGTATAGCCTATGCATACGCTATGCATAGGACTATGCATAAGGCTTATATAATATAGGCTCTTGACCTAATCCTAATCCCCGACACCCAAGGGTGCAAAATACAAAGAGAAGAAGCATAAACAAAGAGGGCTTACCTCTACTAGCCGAATCTGTATGAACCGTTACGTGGCCGGAACCCTTGATGGTGGTTGTTCGCTTGAATAGACCTAAAAAAATTATCAAAATAAATCAAAACATTAGTTCATTAGCTCATAAGAACTATGCATAAGCCTTATTGCATAAGCCATGTGCATAGCCTATGCATAAGCCCTATGCAACGCCTATGCATAAGGCCTTATTGTAATAGCTATGCATAGCCTATGCATAAGGCCTATGTATACGACCTATACATACACCTATGTAGCATAAGGCCTATGCATAAGCCCTATTGCATAAGGCCTTATGCATAGCCCTATTGCGTAAGGCCTTTGCATAGCCCTATTGCATAAGAGGGCTAGGCATAGGGCCTATGCATAAGGCCTATGCATACCCTATGCATAGGCCTTATGCATAGGCATAGGGCCTATACATAAGGCCTATGCATACCCTATGCATAAGTGTATGCATAAGAGGGCCTATGCATAAGGCCTATGCATACCCTATGCATAAGTGTATGCATAAGCCCTATTGCATAAGAGGGCTATGCATAGGGCTTATGCATACCCTATGCATAGGGCTTATACATACCCTATACATAGCCTAGGCATACCCTATGCATAGCCTTATTGCAATAACTGTGTATAGCCTATGCATAGCCTTATTGCAATAGCTATGCACAGCCTATGCATAAGGCTACACATAAGCCCTATGCATAAGGCTATGCATAAGCCCTATTGCATAAGGCCTATGCACAACCCTATTACATAAGAGGGCTATGGATAGGGCCTATGCATAAGGCCCTATTGCATAAGAGGACTATGCAATAAAGCCTATCGCCTATTGACCTAACCCTAATCCCCGGCACCCAAGGGTACAAAAACACAAAGACAAGAAGCATAAGCCAAAATGAAAAAAGAGGGCTTACCGTATGAGAGGCTATGCCCAAAACCTTGCTCACTTGAATAATTCTACAAAAAAGAAACATAATAAATAAAAAAGTTAGTCCTCTTGTTAATTAACGTGCATTAGTAAGCAAGAAGAACAAGAGAAAAAAGAGGTGAGTACCCTAAACCCTACTCTTAATGTATAAGTGAATGGAAAAACTAGTTTATGTTAAGCCTAAACCCTAGCTCTATGCATAGAATGCTTAATAGAAAGCTTTGATGGAGAGCTCTCCATCAAATCTCTCTATTAGAGTTCTATGCATTAGGCTAGGGTTAGGGAGAGGGAGAGGAAAGAGAGGGGAAGGGAGAAAAGCTCACATAAAGCTATGTCCAAGCTTTCCATGAAAGCGTGGAAGAAGACAAAGATTGAACAAAACCATGAAACCATGAAGAAAGTAAGAAAGGGCTTACTTGGAGAGGGACATTTGATTGATGCAAAACCCTTGAGAGAAAAGGTGTGGTGGGAGGAATACTCGAGCTACAAGCATAGGCTACTGTAAATCTGCAGGATAGGGGAAGTAGGTAGGTATTGACACCCATCTGCAACGATTTAGTTGTTGGGAGTCATAGTTCGCAAGTCACTGTTGAGGAGCAAAATTTCACTTGCTACCTTCGCTGATGAGCAGAAAATTTTCGCTACTGGGCAGCGTATTTTTGCTGTTGTGCAGCAAAAAAACACTGCTGTGGTCGTTGTCTAGCAGTGAAAGGCTAGGTAATTTTCTATTTTCAGTACTAGATGTTGTTGTGTGTTTTGTATGAACCCTTAATCAGTTTTGGCCAAGTTAAAGGAGGGTTAAAGATGTCTGACAGTGATCATTAAGGGCCAAAAATTAGATCCGAGAGGCATGGTTGAGAGAAAAAATTTGATTTATGTGTGATCGATGCAAGGGCCAGTATATACGACAACATCATATAAAAATTGGCATGTCTAGACATATGGTCTTCATGAGGCAGTGGCATGACCAAGTGTGGATGATAACATGTAGGAGAACCATAGGAGAGTTCTAGGTAACATGTCACACCATTCGATGATATCGAGTAGAGTGTGTAAGGTGGCAAGGCTTCATATGGAAAGCATGGCTGAGGCTCATCTTCCCCAACCAATGAATGAGGTGCCTCCACCATTGCCACATGAGGAGGAAGAGAATCTCAATTGTATATACGACAACATCGTATAACAATTGAGCATGTCTAGACATATGGTCTTCATGAGGCAGTGGCATGACCAAGTGTGGATGATAACATGCAGGAGAACCATAGGAGAGTTCTAGGTAACATGTCACACCATTCGATGATATCGGGTAGAGTGTGTAAGGTGGCAAGGCTTCATATGGAAAGCATGGCTGAGGCTCATCTTCCCCAACCAATGAATGAGGTGCCTCCACCATTGCCACATGAGGAGGAAGAGAATCTCATCATGGACGACATGGTAAATGACTTCTTTGGACGGGAGGTCATAGATGATAGTGAACAAGCTCCAATGTCACAAGAGAAGGAAACCTTACATAGAGAGGCAAGCACCCCTTTGTATGAGGGATGTTTGTACTCCACACTACGAGCAAACTTGCAGCTATTGAACTTGCAAACAACTTATGGAGGATGGAGTGATGCAAGTGTCACAAGTCTTCTTCAGTAAGACCGCCTTATTCTATTAATTTCTCTCAAATAGAAAATATTTCATGTTCTATATACTCTCCTTGCTAATATTTTGACATATGATTTCTTACCCTATGTTGTAGGCTTCTCAAGAAGATTCTTCCCCCTCAAAATCTATTACCAAACTCACGAGATGGGTGTCGTAAAATGCTCGCTATGCTAGGTATGGATTACACAAAAATACATGCATGTCCCAATGATTGGCATGCTATTTAGAGGGGTTAATAAAGATGCAACACAATGTCTACAATTTGGGGAGAGTCGCTATAGGGATGATTTGCAAGGAGATAAAGTTCCCCAAAAGGTTTTGAGACACTTTCCTATCATTCCTCACGTCCAACACATGTTTAAATGTAAGAGGATTGCAGAACTCATGACGTGGCATGCTACTCATCACTCGACCAATGGCATCGTGAGGATCATAGCTGATTCATTGGCATGGCAACATGTGGAGCATTGATGGCCAGAGTTTAAAGATGAGCCTCTTCACTTACGTCTTGGCTTGGGCATGGATAGTGTTAATCTATTTGGCGTCAAGTCCACATCATGGTCTACGTGGCCTATTGTATTGGTGAATTAAAACCTCCCTCCATGGACAGCAATTAAGAAAGATCATATCATTCTTGCTCTCCTTGTACTAGGCAAGTATAAGGTGGCAAACATGGATGTGTACCTCCAGCCTTTAATTGAGGAGCTTGAGACACTATGGTGAGGTATTAAAGTACATGATGTTTCAAGGCCAATAAATAGGCATGAGACGAAGGTGAAAGGAGTTTTTCTTTGGATGATGCATGACTATCCCGGATTCTTGGAGTGCTCAGGTACCTACTTGAACCTAATATGCATAAGGCTTTAGCCTTTAAACTTTAAGTTTATATCTCTATCTCAATCATCTCAATTTTAAAATAGATTTGGCAACCTTTGGACATCATGCATGTCCGATTTGCGGACCATCACTTGTTTTGGAAAGACCCTCTACACTTAAGAAGGTGGTGTATGACAAACATCATCAATTTCTCCCTCCTTCACATCCCAAGTATGTGCCACATGATGTCTCACCACCAGTTGTGATGAGAGGTAGAGATTGGTTTGAGGCATGGAGAAGCACTCCCAATCCACCACCAAATGGAATGTCTAGACACTCAATCTTCTTTTGACTTCCATATTGGTGTGACATGAAGATCAATCATCTCTTAGATCCCATGCATATCTTCAAGAATGTGGCAACAAATATTTAGGACCATTTAATTTGTAAGAGATACAAAGGGTGCAAGGGATGACTTACAAAACATTGGACACTACAAAGGGTGCAAGGGATGACTTACAAAACATTGGACACCTTCAAAGTGCATGGCCAATTGAAAGTGAGAGTGGAAAAATAGTCCTACCAAAGGCACCATGGGTATTAACTAAGAGGGAGCACAATAAGGTGAAAAGTGTGATTTCCTCTTTTTGTACACCAACGGGAGTAATGCATTCATTGAAGGGTGCCTTCACAAAGACCAAAAAGAAAGTTATGTATTGGTAAATAGTACACATAATTGCTATGTATGTAGATACATATCCTTAAAGGAGATAGATCCTACATCCATTGAGATGGCTCGTCTCAATGCTATTGAGGTACTGTGTATGATCAAGGAAAACTTTTTCACTAGAGCCAATTGCATCTTGTGGTGCGTTTGGTTGATGAAGTGGCGTTGTGTGGTGTTGTTCATGTTCGATGGATGTTTTTTCTTGAAAGGTTCATGAAAACCTTAATGGACTTTGTGAGACAAAGAGCAAGGCCGGAAGCAAGCATGGCAAAGGGATGGTTGATGCAAGAGTCTCTTGTGTATATCTCAAAACATCTATCTCGCATAGATCCTTCCATGCCATGATTGTGGAGCAATGAGGAGGATGACCGACTAATCACTAATGTGCCTCAGGGAAAAGGAAGGCAACGAAGACTGGATAAAGCATTACGGCACAAGGTAAATACATTCTATTTTCTTCAAAATAGAATGTATTTACCTTGTGCCGTAATGCTTTATCCAGTCTTCGTTGCCTTCCTTTTCCCTGAGGCACATTAGTGATTAGTCGGTCATCCTCCTCATTGCTCCACAATCATGGCATGGAAGGATCTATGCGAGATAGATGTTTTGAGATATACACAAGAGACTCTTGCATCAACCATCCCTTTGCCATAACATTCTATATGGCAAAGGGATGGTTGATGCAAGAGTCTCTTGTGTATATCTCAAAACATCTATCTCGCATAGATCCTTCCATGCCATGATTGTGGAGCAATGAGGAGGATGACCGACTAATCACTAATGTGCCTCAGGGAAAAGGAAGGCAACGAAGACTGGATAAAGCATTACGGCACAAGGTAAATACATTCTATATTCTAAATAGTGCCATCATGGAGAAGTTGATTGGGAGATATAAGGATGCAATCAATAGACAAAAGGATAAGAGAAGAGCTTTCAGAAGAGCAAATAGACGCTTGCCATTCCCGCCTAGCTTGGAACCTCTACCAAATGTGATCAATATAGAATGGCTTCGTATGGCAATATCGATGGCATCGCAAAAAGGAGAGATGATCACAAGAGAAGAGCATGAGTATGCTAAAAATTTTATCCTTGAAGTTCTGGACATTAAAAATAACACAAACTAAATATCAACCATAAATAAAGTCGAGAGAGCTATATTTAGAGATGTTTTCAATAAATAAATTTTAAATGGGGATACAACTACAATGTAATTTTTTATAACATATAGATGCAATCAGAGCTAACTAACCACAAATTATACTTTTGATGTTGGATATATGTTCTTAAAACCGATGCTCCCATATTTCTATGGATTTTTTATATTCAAAAAAATTCATGTACATACGCTCTTCTCCAAAAATGAATGAGAGATACCTCTATTTGGAACATAAATAACTTGCACTTTGTTGGTGAAAATCAACAAAGGTCCTCACTTGAAAACAAAACATTTTAATCCTTGAAGTTCTTGACATTAAAAATAGCACAGACAAAACATCAACCATAAATAAAGTAGAGAGGACTATATTTAGAGATGTTTTCAATAAATAAATTTTAACTGGGGATATAACTACAATGTAATTTTTTATAACATATAGATGCAATCAGAGCTAACTAACCACAAATTATACTTTTGATATTCGATATATGTTCTTAAGACCATTGCTCTCATATTTCTATGGATTTTTAAAATTCAAAAAAATTCATGTACATACTCTCTTCTCCAAAAATGAATGAGAGATAGCTCTATTTGGAACATAAACAATTTGCACTTTGTTGTGAAAATCAACAAAAGTCATCGCTCAAACACAGTCGCTCGAATTCTGGTAATCCTCTGATGTATGTATGTTATGTAAGTGTGTGTGCGAGTGTGTGTGGTAATGTGTGTGTGCAGTGGTCAATCCAATGGGAAAGACAGTTATTACTGGCTAGAAGCAAATCTGTCAATGTGTAAGCCCAATGGGTTCAGAACTCACAACCGTCAGCCCAATTATAGAATGCACACAAAACCAGAGAAGCTCACTCACACAGTACACAATAAGTAAAGCTCAAGCACTCTGTATTAATGTTAAGCTTGTACAATGATATTTTTCTTTAGACTAACTCCATCCCTTATTGTTCTCTCTATCCCTCTAATATCCATCTCCTAACTATTAACTGTTTCCTTCTTTGCTATCTTGGAAGGACCTTCTTGTCACGTCCAGCCATTGCTCTTACTATTACAAAATTATTGTTCTCTCTATCCCTCTTAATATCCCTTATTGTTCTCTCTATCCCTCTAATATCCATCTCCTAACTATTAACTGTTCTCTCTATCCCTCTTAATATCCCTTATTGTTCTCTCTATCCCTCTAATATCCATCTCCTAACTATTAACTGTTTCCTTCTTTGCTATCTTGGAAGGACCTTCTTGTCACGTCCAGCCATTGCTCTTACTATTACAAAATTATTATGTTATCAAACTGTTATATTAAAGTACATATGATTACAATGGGTGCACATGTGCACTACCATCTATGCACGGATGTCAATGTAATGGCCTTTTACTATTGGCCTATGTTCTCCAGCCAGTTCCTCAGGTCCCACCAATCAGCTCTTGTCAAGCTCTTGTCAAATGCTCAACACCTAGCATGCCTGGCGGCTATGCGCGCTAGCAACTACCTGAGGTTGATCGGAAGGTGTGATGGATGGGTGGGGGCGGTTGATGTTGGGTTGACTAGGACGATCCTTTATTTTGATGCTAGTACCTATCTGCTTCCTATGGATCCCATCCTAAACCTCCCCGATTATCCCAAGGTTGAATCATATCAAAAACTCTGGCTACATCAACATGCATTTCTTGGTAATTTAAAGAATGAAAGAATAACTTAGTAGATATTTGTATCTATGGGTTGGAGTCCCAATCTGCTGCAAAACCTCTCTATCTTCATCACAAATATGGTCCTTCTTAACCTGGACCTGTAGAGCAGCTGCGCACCATCATTTCGGATCTACTGAGATGAAGATCCTAGGGCTCAAGATGTGGACCTGTCCTGTGATTTGTATTTGAGGAGGAATCCATCAAGTTTGTATTATGGGTTTACAGGCAAGTCACATTCTTCTTCTTCATAATGTTGTTTGAATTTGGCGAGCGAGTAGGCAACGTATTCCAGATTAAGTGCTCTAGTCTTTAGTTGTTTTGTTGCTTGCATCTGTCGATGTGCCTCTTAAAGGTTCATCATCTGCTGTCGGAGAATGCTCACTTAATTGGTTGCTTGCATCTGTCGATGTGCCTCTTAAAGGTTCATCATCTACTTGCATCTGTCGATGTGCCTCTTAAAGGTTCATCATCTACTTGCATCTGTCGATGTGCCTCTTAAAGGTTCATCATCTGCTGTCGGAGAATGCTCACTTAATTGGTTGTGGCAATTGGCGAAGTTGATGATCTCAGCAACTCTTCATGCATCTTTGTGTGTTTTCTTTACTCTTGCATGAGCTATGTTTGGACCTATTTGTATCTCCATTTTTGCTTAGTTTTCTTTGGTAAACCTTATGTCCCTTATCTAAATTTCTTTATGCAAGTTGATTAGTGTTTTCTTTGCTGCCTCTATCAGCTTCTTCGATTCTTCTTGTTGTTTGCTAGCTCCTTCCTTGATAGCTTTCAGCACCTATTGAGTCTTTTGCAGTTGTGAGGTCAACTTGGAGTTTCTTACTTCAGACTACGCAGTAACGTTTTGGCAATGATGGTTTCATGCAGTTCTGTTGGCTACGTCGGTCAGCCTTCCATTTGGGACCTTGTTTTAGGGGAGGTTTTCTTCTCTGTGGCTTGCTCTTCTAGCTGAATTAGCCTTGCCTTTTGATGATCAAGCTTTTCATAAGCCTACATGAGTGCCTTGTCTATTTTCTTGAACTCTTCTTCTAGTTCTATCAGGGTAGTTTGTCTAGATGTGTTCTCATCTTGTTGCACAGAAATTATATGTGTTGTCTTTTTCTCCCCATGCCATCTTGATTACCTGAAGATATGTGATTGCTTCTTTGAAATCCTATGCATATTTTATTATACTATTTTGTTTTCTAAGAAGCTTTAAAAAGTCATCAAGTCGCATCCACACATCCATTCTCTTGTTTGGTACCTATGGATTGCTGCTACATTTGCTGTCAACAATTGGCAAAGCTTTTTCCAACATTCCCACATGGCATTTACTTGTTTTTGGTCATGATTGCTTAAAAATTTTCTAGCCTTTGATCCTCCCATTTATACATCTGTAAGAACATCACCTGTCTTACTAGAAAGATTAGGGTCTTTCCTCACATTAGAGACTATTAAGTAGGTTTTTTGCTATTTACACAACACTCAGTATTTGGATTATTTTATCCAAAGGGGGGTAAGTCACAGCTACATGCTTTCAGTGATTTAGATTGGGCTAGATGTTATGACACACGAACTAGTGGGTTTTTCTTTCGCCTTGGTGATTCATGTATATATCATGGCTCAACAAGAAGTAGCCTACAGTGGCAACTTCCAGCTATGAAGCTGAGTACAGGGTAACTTTTACAGCTACAGTTGAGTGTGTGTGGCTCAGACGTCTTATGGCTGATTTGGGTGTTGAACAGTCATCTAGCACTATGATTTTCACTGACAGCCAAAGCGCATTAGCCAGGAACCCAATGTTTAATGCTCACACTAAAAGCATATTGAGGTGCATTACCACTATGTCAGGGAAAGATTCTTTGCAGCAAAGATCAGCTTGGTCTATGCACCTACACATGACAACACGATAGATTTATTCACGAAGGCTCTTCCTCATGAAAAGTTCAAAGCTTTTCGTAAAGCTTTGGGCTTATTGCCTTTTCAGGATTGATCGGCCATAACTTGTACATGTTCACATCATCACTCCAAGGGGGATCTGTAGCATTATATGGTAGTGATGTGTGTGAACACACTTAGGACCACCAGGGTACTTTTTCCCTCACTAAGAGGTTTTTTCCCCCGTGTGTATGTACACCATCTTATTTACTCATTTTGGGGTGTGTACTTATCTTTTGTATCTAGCATATATTTTTTTATTCTAATCTAGTGAGTTTGTGTGCTCTCTTGTGCGTGTCCATTGTTGTACACCCTCTTATTTACTCATTTTGGGGTGTGTACTTATCTTTTGTATCTAGCACACATTTTTTTATTCTAATCTAGTGAGTTTGTGTGCTCTCAAGCTTCTATATCTTGTGTGTGTGCATTGTTGCAACCCTAACCCTAATTCTAATAAATGTGAGCCCCATCATCCTAAAATATTCTATGAGAAAAACCCACAACCTAAAGGTGCACCGATAATTCTAGTAAATGCATTGGGCCACTACTTTGAAGGTAAAGACACAAACACAATCTTGCCCATTTCCTACGATGGAATCAGAGCCATCTTGGATGGGGGTGCTAGCGTAAGCATCATCACAACAAGAATGTGCTAGGGAAACTAGGGACAACCACCTCTTGATCCCACTAAATTGGCGATAAAACTTACGGACGGGACATTGGCACAACCCCTTAGCCTAGTGAGAAGAACCTCAAGATTAAAGTCAGTAACATGACCTTTAGACACACATCTATAGTTATGGGATTTTTTCACACTACAGCTCTATGACAGCATCCTGGGAAGACCAATCATGAGGTTGACATGACTAGTCCATGATTGGGACACAAATCATGTCTACCTCCACTAGGGGATCAAATGCTCAAAGTGAATTTACATACTTGGAAGACACATCCCTGATAAGAGGTCCCTTCACCGAAGACTCTATTGCCATAGCTAGGACCAACGATCTCGTTGGTTGGCGAAGCTTGTCACCAAATCCTTGATGATGCGCAGGAGCCATACACAGTCGCTTCTATCAATGCTAACAAAGCTAACCACAAGTGGATGAAAATCCTAGCTACAAAATTAATGCACTTCCCAATCGTAAAATCGGAACGCAATTTGTGGTCCCACCCTCATGAACCCTACGAGGCCTTTGCCTTGCTCAACACTCTCAATGTAAGCGTAGCTCCCCAACATGAAACGACAACCCTTTGGGTATGGTTAGATTTCCCCTTCAGCAGAAATATGTAAAGAAAGTGTGCCTTGATGACTCCCACAGCTAGCCACAATCGTTTACCATGGGAAACATGGATCTCCCTAGGCAAACCATCTCTTCACAGCGCCCATGCCAAAATTCAACTGCTTAGTGGACAATGTATCCAAAGCCTTGGGTCTTTTACACAAATGGTACATATTATCTCTAACCCATTGGCTTTTAAGTTTTATGTGGTTTCCACAGGCGAGACCAAAGAAGTAGTTATCCTTAGAGGGAGCTTGGTGAAGAATGTTACATGTACAATCAACTCTGCTAACAACACAGCTACCCTCGAGCTTTCCAAGAATGCTACATATACAATCAACTCCACTAACAATACAGCTACCCTCAAGCTTCCCAAGGGCAAGGTAATGATGATCCTCTGGGATGGGGAGTGCACCGCATCCCAACACCAACTACTTCCACAAAGGGTACTCTCTCACCCACAAAACTGGTAAGTCCTCACCGCCCCTGAACTACCACCAAGAATATGGATTAGACTCCCGACTGTGTGACAAATGTTCTACAATGGTGGCAAGCCCACATATATCCTATGGTCCACACCAATATCATATTCTTGGAGGCATGGAAAACTCTTGGAAAGTCCACACTTACACAAGAAAACACTTACATTCGAATTTCACATGAAATGCGTCTAATGAGTGTTGGGTATTTCATTCTTAAAATATCTAAGAAACGGCCACCATGTGTTTTCCCCCGTGTTAGCAAGGCTAGGCTAACACTTGGCCATCACAACGGGACAAGAAGCGTCAATCTTCTCTCATAATGCACACAATCTCCCCCTGATTACCCTCCAAATTCAAGTCCCATCGTCATCATTGGTAGTCTCCCCTGCTACCACACCTCGTGCCTTACCACAGTCGATCAAAAGGACCTTGTTGACACCATCCAACACTGATAATCAAGCCTCGTCACTTGACAACCCCAAACTCTACATCCTTGACCACCTGTGTTGCAAGCACCCCGATCTCTTCCCATTATCATGACCGAGAATCTTCTTGAATCTCAAGGATTCTACGATGGCTACACAAAACTCTAGATCCCAAAACAGCCATCTGCACACAATAGCAAAAGGCAAACAAAGCCAATAAAAACCAACCCGAAGTCAAAACTTCAACATTGGCTCATCCTCGACCGCCTGCTCAGAGCACAAGGGTACTATGAATGCAACCCTCACCTCTTGGTACTGAGAATGCCACCTATGTTCATCCACCACAACAACTACCCAGGAGCTATGACAAAAGGCCAATGGCCAAAGGTTAGGAAACCCCAAGCACAGTGAAGCCAACAACGTTGGGTTCCTACGAACATTCTCAAAGCTCAATGCTTCCATGAAGGCAACACACACTTGTGTCTCCCAAAGCCAAAATCAAAAGCTTTTCCTCAACATATCGACAGCCTACACGTAGCTCAAAGCCTCGTCAACAAAAAGCCAAGAAGCTTCCTCAACCACAGGCCCTCATCCCTTAGCAATGATGGGTGCCAAAACATCTCTTAGAAGCCCAAGGCTTCAATGAGGACAACTCCATCATTTAGATCCCATGAAATAACCCTCAAACACTACAAAAACCAAGTCAGTACTTGTCAACTTGACGTAGATGGTTTGGGAACCAATGTGCAAGCAAGTCCCTTCTTCATCAACTAAATCCTACGAAATTTCCCACACACCAAACCTAGGCACTCAAAAGCTTAATTCACCCACTCCTTTCGCCCAAAAGAGCCTTGTCCATGAAGTCCCCCCCCCTCAACTTCATTACCAAAACAAGGGGCCGTACCACAACTATCAGAGCTTATCCAAGGGGCCGTACCACAACTATCAGAGCTTATCCAACCACTCAAAGATAACCTCAAGGGTAAGCTGACAAATCTAGCTAAATGGACTAATCAATACAAAACCCTCGTTTGGGGTGGTGACCAAGAAACGTATGTAGGTCCTCACCTAAAAAAGAGTCTCTAGTTGATTAGGAATATCTAGGTGATTAGGCCCACGGGAACACCTTTTGCCCTCGCCCATACACAACATCTGCAATTCTCACTAGGCTCTATCATATGTGCATAAAACCTCATCATGTGACGACAAGCATCCAAGTACATCTCTAGATGGGGGACCATGGAGGATGCAAGCCTAGTCAATAGTACAACCCATCACTTGAATCTTCTTAATCACCCTCGCTTTGCCCAAATAATTAAGCTTCATGCCTAATCAATGCTACCTACCCCCTCACTTCTTCTTATGTTCAACACCTATGAATCCTTGACATCAACTACCACTCTCATCAACATAGCATCCCAATCCCATGAGCTACAATTGACTGAAGAAGCCAAACTATTACAACAAAAAGAGAAAAAATCGACGGCCAATAAGTCAACACCCACCGGGAGCCAAACACCCATTAAGGTGTCTTGATGAAGATGCTATAGTTACATGTACTTACCATCAAAATATAGCATCTCGGAGTGCAAGCAATTTCCATGCGAGTTATGTCCTTGTCCCTCCCTCCGAAATCCCCCCTTGCCACTTACTTACTAATACCATTGTTTTACTAACCCCTCCTTAATACCACCACCTACCACTTAGATACTGGTCATTACGTTTTTCCTCCGTATTTTGTGCTAGTCCACTTATTCAAGTGCTCTAACTCCTCTCAAAAGGATGTCCAACCGTAAAGGCAACAAAAAAGAAAAAAAAACAGCACAAACAAAATAAAGATTACTAATGGGCACATCAAGAAAGTAATTTCATAAGAGCCATTATAACTAGATGGATACTACTCCACTAACTTCTTTTCCTACTAACCTTTCCCACCCCCTCTCATTTCCAAAGAGATAAGAGAACCAATCAAGTGCGACACTTCCCAGTGTTCCTCGACAACCTCTTACCGATCATGAGGACACGATCAACTTTAGGAAGGGGAATATGTTGACCACATGCGATTACCACATTCCTACGACAACTATTTCTACACAGTTATGTAATGGGTGCCTACACTATGTTGTAAATCCAGACCTTTGATGAGGGGAAATGCCCTAAATACACTCCCAAGTCTTGAGCTTTGAAGGAAAGACAAGAGGATCTTGGTCAGTTGGCCAAACCATAGAGAAAAGCCTTGTAACTATGTTTTGGGTGCCTCAGGTCACCTACTCCCGAGCAACGTAGTGGGAAAAGACGTGGAACTATAAAAGCCAATTTCTCTTGTTTGTAACTCATTCTCCCATTTGTGCAATAGAAGTGGAGTGTTCTCTCTCTCTCTCTCTCTCTCTCTCTCTCTCACACACACACACACACACACTCTTGCAACTCTAATCTAGCATGTGTAGTGTGCTTAGGGTTAGGCTTTGGGAGTGATTAGTGCTAATCACTTGTTCTCTCTTGCTTCTTCTCTCCCTCTTGCTTCATTGATTAGGCTGTCACCTCCATGATCATCTTCCGTGGAGATCCCACATAATCTTCGTAAGAAAAAGCTTTGATGTAACAACGACTACGGGAGGATAGCAGCACGGACGAGCAGCTACAATGGAGCTTTTGAGCATCGCTCGAGCTCGGTGGATCCGTAACTTCCCATGACACGTTAGGGTGAACTTAACAACATTTGACAGCATTCGACTGGCATAATAAATAGGCATGTACCCCACCCTTCATCTAATTGTTGCATCTAGACACTTCTAATTGCTATGTCTGATGCATCCATGAATACATGGAACATCTTATCCCAGTCTAGTGGTTAGATTATCGATGCATTGGTGAGCATTTGATTTAGACTTTAGAAGGCTCTTTTGCACTCTTTTGACCAGAGGAATTACGTCCCCTTCTTTGTGAGGTTGTACGATGGCTATGCCACATTAGCATGGTACCTGAGGAATCAGTTGTGTCATTTGATTTGGCCTAGGAATCTGTTGAGCTCCTACAGGTTCTATGGTGGATTCAGCTTGCTTATTATCCTGACCTTGGTCAGGATTCAGCTTGCTTATTATCCTGACCTTGGTTAGATCAAAATCAGTGCTGTCTTTGGACACTATGGGTCCAAGGAGTGATCCGCCCCTTATAGGCAGCAAATGCACACTTCATTGGGTTCGGCTTCAACTTGATTTGCCTGCATCTCTCCAAGCATAGGTGTAGATATTGTTGCATATGCTTACCACACTTCTCAAAGACATTGAAGTCATCTACAAACACATACAATTCAGTTAAGTAATCATATAAATTTCTTGTACCATGCGTTGGAATGTTGCAGTGCATTTTGGAGTTCGAAGGTCATGACATTTGACACGAATGCTACCCACTCCATGATGAATACAGTCTTCTCCATATTTACAAGTATCATTCTAAAGTTTGTGTCATGACATTTGACACAAATGCTCCCCACTCCATGATGAATACATTCTTCTCCATGTCTTCAGGTGCCATTCTAGGCTGGTTGTATCCACTAAATCCATCCAGGATCGAATACATTTCATGGCCTACTACAATATCTAGCTTCAAGTTTGTGAAAGGTAATGGAAATGTATAAGATTCCTCCCTCCAATTTTTGAGGTGTAATGGTGTAAGAACCTCCCCATCTGTTCTTGTAATTATTCCCCTCTCTGAAATAAAAGAAAGATCTTGTTTTACCCTCTTTTGGCCTAGAGAGAGAGAGAGAAAAAGTCTAGAGAGAGATAATCCTAAATTGAGATATCTTTGGATATAAAAATTCTCCTAGTGTCTAAACTGGATTCCCCAAAAACAAAAATTCAAAATGAAATTTCCAATGTGCATTTGAAATTAATTGAAAATGTGTATAAAGGACCTTAGCCTAAGGGTCTACATTTTTAGAAATTTTTGGATTATGGCCCAATTAAGGTTCCAATGGTCCAATTGGATTAATCCAAGTGTGGGGGTGAGATAAACCCAAAAGAATAAAAGAAAATACCCAAAAATGAGTAAATGCTCACATAAGATGAAGAGTTGACTGAGTACAAGGTTTATTAGTTAAAAACTATGAGATTACTAAAAAAATGAGATATTTTAGAATAATGATGCATTTTTGACACCTTGGTAAGGAGAGGGAGAATATTGAGGTAGGCACCTATTTCACACATGTGGAAGGGTTTTTAATTCAAAAAATTTGTGATATTTTTATCTCTCCTCTGTCCTGGATCAAACCAAATCAAAAAGGGAGCCAAATTGGTCCAAATCTTGTCCAAATTGAGTCAAACTGAACCTGGAAAATTCTAAAATTTAGTTGGACTTGGTTAGTGGCCTCCCTCACCTATAAATAGATCTTTAGTCTTTTGAAAAAAAATCTGTGAACTATACCATGCTAGTATTACATTAAAATAATGATATTTTTTATTATCCCTTAAAAATCCTCTACTTTTGGAGAGATTGGAGCTTCTCTCTCTCTTGAACAACTCTTGGAGCTTTCTAAACCAATTGATTGGTTGGGGGCTTCACTTCTAGATAAAGAAGCAAGCCAAACCTTGAGGTAAGAAGTAATTTCATGGTTTTTGATTATATTCTCAATGATTTCACTTCTCAACCCCTCTCAAGCTTGAGAAGTTTCTAATTAATTGTTTTTAATGTAAATCAAGCTTTCCTTAAGAGTTTTAATGATTAATCACAAAAAAAGTTAATCTTTATGCTTAATAAGAATGCTTTTTATGTATATCTCTCTCTCCCAAAAGAATAGTCATTCCTATGACTAATTCTTTAGCAAAAGAATGCTTCTCATTGATAAATTCTTAATTCAAAACCATACTCTAAGCTTGTTAAGCTAAAGGTTAAGAAAATGACTTTTTATGCATTTATGATAATAAAATTATGGTAAATTCTTATAAGTAGTTTAAAAAAGTACTTTAAGTGATTATAAACGTGAGAGAGATAAATCCTATCATTTTGGGAAAAGAAGAATAGTAGAAATAGTCTAATCTAGTAGATTAATCATAATTAAGATTATGATTATGGCTAAATTAGATTTAAGTTTATGGATAGATCTTCTATCATAAGTGTATTGCAATGTCTTATTCTTTTTTAGGAAAATTAAAAATTATCAGTAATAGCAACGAAGCTATGGTAAAATTTTTAGAAAATAATACATATTTATTTTTATGCATAATGCTAAAAGAGGACTTCCTACCATATTCTAGGATTGAATATCCTATGCTAAAAGAATGATTTTCATCATATTCATGGGAAACTAATTTTTAGTGTTTATGCATAAATAATTAATTAAGAAAAGAGAAAATTTTGGTAATTTTATTTTTATGCAAAAAGAGGAATTTCCATGATAATGGAGATCCATGTAATTAAATGGAAAAAGAGAAATTTTTAGCATATTTAAATAATGTATATTTTTATTTTAGATAAATTTATTTTATACATGCAAAATTTTAAATGATAAAAGAGGAATTTCCATGACATTTGAAATTCAATCATTTAAATGGTAAAAGTGAAATTCTTGGCATAATTAAATTAATGGATATTTTTATTAAAGAAAAGAGAAATTTTAGATAAATTTATTTTATGATAAAAGAGGAATTCCCATGACAATTGGAATTCAATCAATTAAATGCAAAAAGAGGAATTCCCATGATATTTGAGATCCAAGAAATTAAATGGTAAAAGAGGAATTTCTAGCATAATACAAATTATGGGTATTTATTAAACATGGAATTTTGAGCATTATTAATTTTATTGAAAAATATGGGTAGAATTGATTTTTGTAAATCCCATGAATCTTTTACTCAAAACAAGAATATTGAATATATTTCACTTGAGAAATTTGAGAAAGAATATGAAAATATCCGTCGAGAAAAAGTACCTTTAACTAGGCCAAGAAATTGGCAAAATTTGAGAAAAAGTCCCATCATTAGTATCGAAGTAGAAAAAGTTACTAAATGTGATTATGATGTGAATGAGATGTGATAAGATGTGAGTGGATGTGATAAGATGTGAGTGGATGCGATGAGATGTGGATGGGATGTGATGTGATGTAAATGAATGTAGATGTGGATGTGAAGAGATGTGGATGGGATGTGATGTGATGTAAATGGATGTGAATGTGAATGTTATGAGATGAGATTGAGATGTGATGATATGTGAAAGGATGTGATGTGATGTAAATGGATGAGACTGAGATGTGGATGGGATGTATGTGATGTGATGTGGATGTAATGAATGTGATGGATGTGAATGGATGCGATGAGATGTGAATGGATGCGATGAGATGTGAATGGATGTGAATGTGATGTGATATAAATAGATGTGAATGGATGTGAATGTGACGTGATGTAAATAGATGTGAATGGATATGAATGTGATGTGATGTAAATAGATATGAATGGATGTAAATGTGATGTGATGTAAATAGATGTGAATGGATGTGAATGTGATGTGAATGGATGTGATGTGATGTGATGTGATGTGGATCAGGTTAGATGTGAATGGATGAGATGCGATGTGAAATGGATGTAATCTGATGTGATGTGAATCGGGATAGATGTGAATGGATGAGATGTGATGTGAATGGATGTTATGTGATGTGATGTGAATCGGAATGAGAATGTTATGTGAATGTGATGTGAATGGATGTGATGTGATGTGGATCAGGTTAGATGTGAATGGATGAGATGCGATGTGAAATGGATGAGATGCGATGTGAAATGGATGTAATGTGATGTGATGTGAATCGGGATAGATGTGAATGGATGAGATGTGATGTGAATGGATGTTATGTGATGTGATGTGAATCGGGATAGATGTGAATGGATGAGATGTGATGTGGATATGGGTACATGTGAATGGATGAGATGTGATGAGGATAGATGTGATGAGATGTAATATGATGTGTTTGAATGAGAATGGATGAAGGACGATGGGAATACATCTGATTAGATGTGGATTAAGCAATGTGAATTGATGTAGAAAAATGTGAAATAACGAGAAATGATGTGGAACAATGTGGAAAGATGAGATATTGTTAGAAACTGTATTTATGACCTATTTTTAAATGAATGTTTTATGTCAAGAATGCTGGGGGAAAGCATTTTAACCATCTTGTTATTGAGGTCATGGAGACCTAAGTGATAAAGTTACAACAGCTACTAACGGAGAGTCAACGGAGAAGGACGTCTCGCGTAACACGGTCGGCCGAGGTCCAGCATCAGTTCGATTTAAATGGTGAGCTTCCGGTATGGTGGATGAGGGACCAAGGAAGCAGCCTATGAGTGAAGCGCTAGGTGACCTGCGAAGGAGCCTAGAGGGTGCTGACCATACAATGCTCGGGCTCTGGGTCGCCGAAGATACCCACATGTGCGTCGAGGAAGAAAATGAAACAAAAGTTGTTTTCTTAACTCGGGCATGGATCTGGTTGATTGTCCTTGCAGGTCCTCAACGGATGAGTCCATGATAAATTTATTTTATGCATGAGAAACTTTAAATGATAAAAGAGGAATTCCTATGACGTTTGGAATTCAATCATTTAAATGGTAAAAGTGGAATTCTTGGCATAATTGAATTAATGGATATTTTTATTAAAAGATTACGACTTCAGCAAATCACTATGAGATTAGTGGATTATGCTGACAGATTGCTGTTGTTAACCTTTGACCCAATGGATCTAATTAAGGGATGACAAATTGAGAACTTGCATAACTGAAATTCCCGTGAAGGAATGTTCAGATGGAATTTTCGATTTGATGGACCATTACTATGTTAAGAATATGAATAAATTATTCTCTGATAATGAGTTCTGTATGTTCTTCTTGTAGAAGGGATCTTTATCCCAAGATTCTGTGGGGAGCTGACTAATCTAAAGAACCCCATAATCAATTGGATCTAAAGTCGGATTTGAATTATAAATAAAGGGACTTAACAAGAATTTTCGTATTGATAGGATCATGGATCGAGGTCGTCGTGGTAGAAATGATAACCCTCAACTCGATGAGGAAGAGCTTGACTTGGATGTTCGTAAAACTCTTCATAGATCGCAGCCTGGACTTTTCAAGGGTTAAGGGAAAAACTTGGGCGAGACTGTGGAGAAGTGGATCGAAGCAATGGAAGAATACTTCGATGTCACCGAATACAATGAGAAGCGTAAAATGGCTCTTGCAAGGCTGAAGATAGTAGAAATAGGTGGAGTGGCATGGAGAAACCACTGCGAGACAACCGTCTGAATCGAAATACCTAGACTTGGAAATGATCTCAAGATTTACCAAAGGAAGAGATTCGGTCCTCCTGGCTTTTTGGAAACCAAGATGAATGAATTCTTAGAGTTAACCCAGGGGAGTAGAACTATTAAAGTGTATCACCAAGCATTCACTCTCCTCCTCAAGTACTCACCAAGCCAGCAAAGCACCATTATCTTTCAAAAGATTTTTAACTCTGAAAGGTGATTCCAACTTTCCACCGCCTAAGAGACAACAAGGTCAAGCTCAGGATATGGAAAGTTCCAGAATGGAAGAAAGATCCTTTTCCCGGAACTCAATCCCCTGGAATTCAACTTCACAAGTTCCATCCTTGAACAAAGAAGTGAAATGCTATAACTGTCAAGGATTTGGACATCGCAGTATGGATTGCCCGACTCCTTTTGGATCAAGGTTTTTGGGGTGGGAAAATCAGGGACCAAGATTCCAGACTCCAGCTCCTTCCTTGCAGAGTAATCATGTTCCTTTCCATCAAAATCAGGGAAATCTCAGAGGTAGACTCTCTAACCAACCCTCATCTTCAATCCAAAGTAATGCAACCCTCAGCTTCAATCCAAAGTAATGCAAGACCTCCATCTCATAATAGGGAAAGTCAAAGAGAGATGTCAGTAACGCTAGAAGCGATTGAAGAAGAAGATGAAAGAGATTATACTCCACCTGCGAGATGAGGACATCTCGCATTTTTTAAGTGGGGTAGGATGTAAAATTCCTCCCTCTAGCTATTGAGATGTAAAGGTGTAAGAACCTCCCCTTATGTTCTTATAATTATTCCCCTCTCTAAAATAGAAGAAAGATCTTGTTTTACCCTGTTTTGGCTAAGAGAGAGAAAAAGTCTAGAGAGAGATAATCCTAAATTGAGATATCTTTGGATATAAAATTTCTCCTAGTGTCTAAAATGGATTGCCCTGAAACATAAATTCAAAATGAACTTTCCAATGTGCATTTGGAATTAATTGAAAATGTGTATAAAGGACCTTAGCCTAAGGGTCTACATTTTCAGAAATTTTTGGATTATGGTCCAATTAAGGTTCCAATGGGCCAATTCGATTAATCCAAGTGTGGGGATGAGATAAATCCAAAAGAATAAAAGAAATAACCCAAAATGAGTAAATGCTCATATAAGATGAAGAGTTGACTGAGTACAAGGTTTATTAGTAAAAAACTATGAGATATTACTAAAAAAATGAGATATTTTAGAATAATGATGCATTTTTGACACCTTGGTAAAGGAGAGGGGGACTCTTGAGGTAGGTGCCTATTTCACACATGTGGAAGGGTTTTTAATTCAAAAAATTTGTGATATTTTTATCTCTCCAAATCAAAAAGGGAGCCAAACAGCTCCAAATCTTGTCCAAATTGAGTCAAACTAAACCTGGAAAATTCTAGAACCCAGTTGGACTTGGTTAGTGGCCTCCCTCACCTATAAATAGATCCTTAGTCTTTTGAAAAAAAATCTATGAACTATACCATGCCAGTATTACATTAAAGTAATGATATTTTCTATTATCCCTTAAAAATCCTCTACTTTTGGAGAGATTGGAGCTTCTCTCTCTCTTCAACAACTCTTAAGCTTTATAAACCAATTGATTGGTTGGGGGCTTCACTTCTAGATAAAGAAGTAAGCCAAACCTTGAGGTAAGAAGTAATTTCATGGTTTTTGATTATATTCTCAATGAGTTCACTTCTCAACCCCTCTCAAGCTTGAGAAGTTTCTAATTAGTTGTTTTTAATGCAAATCAAGCTTTCTTTAAGAGTTTTAATGATTAATCCACAAAAAAAGTTAATCTTTATGCTTAATAAGGATGCTTTTTATGTATATCTCCCTCTCCCAAAAGAATAGTCATTCCTATGACTAATTCTTTAGCAAAAGAATGCTTCTCATTGATAAATTCTTAATTCAAAACCATACTCTAAGCTTGTTAAGCTAGAGGTTAAGAAAATGGCTTTTTTATGCTTTTATGATAGTAAAATTATGGTAAATTCTTATAAGTAGTTTAAAAACTACTTTAAGTTATTATAAATGTGAAAGAGATAAATCCTATCATTTTGGGAAAAGAAGAATAGTAGAAATAGCCTAATCTAGTAGATTAATCATAATTAAGATTATGATTATGGCTAAATTTATGTTTTAATTCCATAAATTGGATTTAAGTTTATGAATAGATCTTCTATCATAATTGTATTGCAATGTCTTATTCTTTTTTAGGAAAATTAAAAATTATCAGTAATAGCCAGCGAAGCTATGGCAAAATTTTTAGAAAATAATACATATCTTATTTTTATGCATAATGCTAAAAGAGGACTTCCTACCATATTCTAGGATTGAAGATCCTATGCTAAAAGAATGATTTTCATCATATTCATGGGACACTAATTTTTTGTGTTTATGCATAAATAATTAATTAAGAAAAGAGAAAATTTTTGTAATTTTATTTTTATGCAAAAAGAGGAATTCCCATGATAATGTCTCATCCATGTAATCAAATGGAAAGAGTGAAATTTTTGGTGTATTTAAATAATAGATATTTTTATTTTAGTTAAATTCATTTTATGCATGAGAAATTTTAAATGATAAAAGAGGAATTCCCATGACATTTGGAATTTAATAATTTAAATGGTAAAAGAGGAATTCTTGGCATAATTGAATTAATGGATATTTTATTAAAGAAAAGAGAAATTTTAGATAAATTTATTTTACGATAAAAGAGGAATTCCCATGACAATTGGAATTCAATCAATTAAATGCAAAAAGAGGAATTCCCATGATATTTGAGATCCAAGAAATTAAATGGTAAAAAAGGAATTTCTAGCATAATTCAAATTATGAGTATTTATCAAAAGTGAAATTTTGAGCATTATTTATTTTATTGGAAAATATGGATAGAATTGATTTTTGTAAATCCCATGAATCTTTTACTCAAATGAAGAATATTGAATATATTTCACTTGAAAATTTTGAGAAAGAATATGGAAATATCCGTCGAGAAAAAGTACTTTTAATTAGGCCAAGCAATTGGCAAAAATTTAGAAACATTCCCATCATCAGTATATCGAAGTAGAAAAAGTTACTAAATGTGATTACAATATGAATGAGATGTGATAAGATGTAAGTGGATGTGATAAGATGTGAGTGGATGTGATAAGATGTGAGTGGATGCGATGAGATGTGGATGGGATGTGATGTGATGTGATGTAAATGGATGTAGATGTGGATGTGAATGGATGTGGATGGGATGCGATGTGATGTAAATGGATGTGGATGTGAATGTGATGAGATGTGGATGTGAAAAGATGTGGATGGGATGTAATGTGATGTAAATGGATGTGGATGTGAATGTGATGAGATGTGGATGGGATGTGATAATATGTGAAAGGATGTGATGAGATGTGGATGTGAAAAGATGTGGATGGGATGTGATGTGATGTAAATGGATGTGGATGTGAATGTGAGGAGATGTGGATGGGATGTGATAATATGTGAAAGGATGTGACGTGATGTAAATGGATGAGAATGAGATGTGGACGCGATGACCATCATCTTTTAAAAGATTTCTAACTCTGGAAGGTGATTCCAACTTTCCGCCACCAAAGAGACAACAAGGTCAAGCTCAGGATATGGGAAGTTCCAGAATGGAAGAAAGATCCTTTGCCCGGAACTCAATCCCCTGGAATTCAACTTCAGAAGTTCCACCCTTGAACAAAGAAGTGAAATGCTATAACTATCAAGGATTTGGACATCGCAATATGGATTACCCAACTCCTTTTGGATCAAGGTTTTCAGGGCAGGGAAATCAAGGACCAAGATTCCAGACTGTGGCTCCTTCCTTGCAGAGTAATCAGGTTCCTTTCCGTCAAAATCAAGGAAATCCTAGAGGCAGACCCTCTAACCAACCCTTAGTTTCAATCCAAAGTAATGCAAGACCTCCTCCTCAGAATAGGGGAAGTCAAAGAGAGATGTTCCCAAATCGACCATCCACTTCCAAGGCAGTAACGCTGGAAGTGATTGAAGAAGAAGAAGAGAAAGAGATTATACTCCACACGCGAGATGAGGACATCTCGCGTTTTTTACGTGGGGTAGGATGTAAGATTCCTCCCTCCAGCTTTTGAGGTGTAAAGTTGTAAGAACCTCCCCTTTTGTTCTTATAATTATTCCCCTCTAAAATAGAAGAAAAATCTTGTTTTACCCTATTTTGGCCTAGAGAGAGAAAAATTCTAGAGAGAGATAATCCTAAATTGAGATATCTTTGGATATAAAAATTCTCCTAGTGTCTAAAATGGCTTCCCCTGAAACAGAAATTCAATTTCAATGTGCATTTGGAATTAACTGAAAATGTGTATAAAGGACCTTAGCCTAGGGGTCTACATTTTTAGAAATTTTTGGATTATGGTCCAATTAAGGTTCCAATGGGCCAATTTGATTAATCCAAGTGTGGGGATGAGATAAATCCAAAAGAATAAAAGAAAATACCCAAAAATGAGTAAATGCTCATATAAGATGACTTGACTGAGTACAAGGTTTATTAGTTAAAAGCTATGAGAGATTACTAAAAAAATGAGATATTTTGAAATAATGATGCATTTTTGATACCTTGGTAAGGAGAGGGGGACTCTTGAGGTAGGCGCCTATTTCACATATGTGGAAGGATTTTTAATTCAAAAAATTGTGATATTTTTTATCTCTCCTCTCTCCTAGATCAAACCAAATCAAAAAGGGAGTCAAACTGGTCCAAATCTTGTCCAAATTGAGTTAAACTGAACTTGGAGAATTCTAGAACCCAGTTGGACCTCATTAGTGGCCTCCCTTACTTATAAATAGATTCTTAGTCTTGATTGGTTGGGGGCTTCACTTCTAGATAAAGAAGCAAGCCAGTAACAAAGGAGGTTTATCTCACACTGCGAGCTTCTCTTTTACCTTTTGGGATCTAGTAATGATGGCCACAATTGGTTGTACACCTTCCAGCTCTTTGATTTCGATAACTGTTGTTGGTGCATCCGCCCCTCCTGCCTTGTCCTATAGCTCTTGTTGGTGCTTCTAAAACAATTGACAATCATTTCGTCTGTGATGGATAGGCTTTTGACAATAGTAACATTGGAACCCATCTAGCTACCCTGCTCAACCTCTTCCTCTACCTTGCCCTTGGTCATAGTGAGGTCTATAAGGTGTTGGTGTAGCAGCTATGAGTGCTGCTATTATTACTGCATTGATGGCCGTGTTTGCCCTATTTATGATATGGTATCGGTAATTGGATGTCAGGTTTATAAATGTTTGGCACATGGCACAAGCTGGTTGCATCTTGCATTCCTCTTTCAGATGTCCTTTATTTTTGCAGATCAAACAAACGATGCCTTTTTTGTAGTCAAAGGAGTTAGAGGTCTTACCAGAGTTCACCACCGAGCTTCTTTGCAACCTTCTTGGCCAAGACATCCACCTCATCCTTCTTGACTTTGTGTTTTCTCTTCTTGCTGCTTCTGGTCTCATTTTCAGTGTCTAACTCAGATTCTAAGTCTATTGATTCTCACTTTCAAAGTTGCTATGTGAAAATTTGTACTTCTTATACAATGAATAAAGCTCAAGTGCTATGTATTATTGTTAAGCTTGTATAATGCAATTCTCCTTTAAATTAACTTTGTCCCTTACTGTTCTCTCTATCACTCTATATATATATATCTCCTAACTGCTTCCTTCTTTGCTATCGTGGAAGGACCTTCTTCTTCTCCTATCTAGCTGTTGCCCTTACTACTACAAGATTATTCTGTTATCAAACTGTTATAATAAAGTACATATGAATACGATGGGCACATATGTGCACTATTGCCCTTACTACTACAAGATTATTCTATTATCAAACTGTTATAATAAAGTACATATGAATACGATGGGCACGTATGTGCACTGTTGTCTATGCATGGATGTCAATGTATTGGCCTTTTACTATCGGCTATCGGCTTGTGTTCTCCTACCAGTTCCTCAAGTCCCACTAGTAAGCTCCTGTTAGACACTCAACACACGTGTTGAGTGTCTGTGTTCTCCGGCCAATTCATCAGGTCCCACCAGTCAGCTCCTCTCAAATGCTCAATACACAAGTGTATATGCACGTGTGTTATGTAAGTTTGCACATGTGTGCACGTGCATGTTTTTAGTTGTTTTTTGACATTTCTAGCTATGTTTTTTTAATCATTCCTGATAAAGGTAAGTGTACACTACTTAAGCATGTGTGCTACATTACATATGTACAATAGAGTCTTAGGGTTCATGTCTTATCGTGCATGCTCAATTGGCAAGGGTAGAGAATTGCTTGCCTCTCCTTTCGCACTGCTCCCGCCCCCCCCTTCTTGATGTTTCTTCGCCGCCTTACCCCCCCCTTCTTGCTGTTTTTTCCGCCCCCTGGGGATCCTTCTTTTTTTAATCCTCCCGCCTTCCCTCTCCGCCCTTCGCGTGCAGCTCGGTTCTTGCAAGTATCGCATTCGCTCCGCCTTCACCACATCTTCAGTCTCTGATGGAGGCTCCTCCCGCCCCACCTCAGAGGGACTCTTCTGCAGCCCCCTCGACTGCCCCTAAGGATACCCCCATCAGGCTTTCTCTTTCGCCAGAAGAGAGGAAGCGAGCCTCGCCGCCGCAGAGGTGGAACGCCTCCAAGCACATTCCACCATCTGCCGTATAGTCAGCACTCGCCCCAGCAGAGGGGAGATCCGAGATCTTCTTCAGGCTTGCCTTCTTGTTGCAAATGTGGGCAAGATCCTGGACGTACAGCTATTGGGCCGTGGACATTACCAGATTGAGTTCGAGGCCACCCAGAGTGTTGCCAAGGTCCTTGCCATGAGTCCCCTTGACATCAGGGGTGCTCGGGCTTTCTTCAGACCTTGGCAGCATGGATTTGACCCAGCAGGCGGGGCGGAGCAGCAGGGAGAGCGCCTTTTTCATGTTACAGTTTGCTTCCCTGGACTCTGCCGAGAGTATCTTCCGCTCCTCCCCAGGCTCGGAGCATTGGTGGGCTCGGTACTAGAGACTCGCCCCTCAGCTACTTCAGTGGTGGGGCCAGAGCAGCTGGGCTACCTTCGGTCAAAGTGTTGGTGTCTCACATCTCCTCCCTTCCTAAGGTCATTCAGCTACCTAGGATAGGGGGGGATGGATAGATCAGAGAGTGGAGTTCTCGGGGCTCCCGAATCAGTGCTTCATTTGCAGGCAGGTCGGCCATCTGGCCAAGGCCTGCCCTCGCAGGAGACCCCGACCCTCACCACAGCAGCAGGCTACTAATGGCCCGCCCACAGATTCAGCTCGGCAGGCTGCCTTCGAGACACCTGCTCATGCCACAGAGGCCTCGGAGTGGCAGCCTGGACAGGGGCGCCGCTGAGGGAGATAGCCACAGCAGCACGCCCAGAGACCGCTGTAGCAGCAGCCATAGTCTCAGCCTCACTGGGTTCTCGTGAGGAACAGCTTTTCTCCCCTCTAGGAGGAGACACCCGCGGTGACGACTGAGGACCAAGAGATGCCAGCACCCCCTCCTTCACCCCCCCACCCCCGTCCCCTCCCACCGCCTCGCTTCCACCATCGCCTCCTCTCGTCTCTCTGCTCCGGTTTCGGCAGAGCGGCTCCCTCTCCACCCCCCTCACCTCCCCCTCCTCCCCCTCCGCCCGTCTCACCTTCCCGGGAGGCCCTGGCAATTCCCTGGCATTCACCTGCAGTCCGGAGAGCGCTAAGCACTGACCTCGCTCGAGCATCACAGAGGAGACCTATGCCGATTAGGGCTTCACGGATTTCATCTATCCGCAGTCGGCTGAGTCACCTTGGCATTAGAGAGCGCTCGGAGGCTTTTGATTATACCTTCACACGGCTTTTTGGAGCAGAGGGCCCCCATGAGCCAGCACCCATCCGAGTTCATGTAGTGATACCTCCGGCCCGCGGGGAGGAGGCACTAGACTCAGCAGTGGCCTTCTCGTTCCCTCTATGTGGCCCTTGCGATCGAGAGTGGACTCTAGAGCTCGCTCTCAGCACTTTGAAGACTCAGGCAGTTGAGTTTTCTCATCACATGAGCGATCCGGAGGTGACAGATGTGATAGGCCGACTTTGGGAGTTGGCTCATTTTTTCTTGGATCCCGAGAGTGTGGATACCTCAGGGATTCGGCATTTGGTCGTTTGCATAGTGGCAGACTTAGCACGCGACCCTGGATATGTGTGTATACACGAGGTTGCTTTGTCAGAGTGGGAGGCAGTCGCCATGGGCCACAGCCACTGGCGCCTGATCCGGGATTCTTGCAGAACACCGGGTGGGCAGATTCACAGCCGCTCGGATGGGGACTACTCTCCATCCAAGCCGCTTGCGAAGGCCCGCCGTACGACTGAGACAGCATCCACCTCAGCAGGGCATCCATGAGGATCATCTCATGGAATGTACAGGGCCTTGGCGGAGCACATTTTATACGCTATCGTGGTTGCTTGAGGCAGGAGCTTCAGAGATGCCTGGTTGGTGGCAGCATTGATATTTTGATGATGCAGGAGCACCACTTGGGTGAGAGCAGGATCCGGAGATATGGTTCGGTGATGCCTGGTAGATGGGACACTTTTTGGTCTGCAGGGTTTGGTCCTTTGGGTGGATAGGGAGGAGTATGCATGGTCATTGCAGATGTATGGCGGCAGGCCATTGTGGATCCAGGGATCATTGTGCCTGGTAGAGCACAGTATGTCATTCTGAGGATGCATGATGAGCTATTGGGCGTGCTCAACGTCTATGCGCCCAATCATGCTAGTGCTGCCAGAGCAGAGTTCTGGACCCAGGTTACGGATGCATTGCCAGAGGCCGCACATTGGTGTGTCGGGGGAGACTTCAACATGCTTAAGGACCCGGTAGATAGGGTGGGAGGCAGTCATGTTACAATGCACGGCACGGAGCTTGCAGCTTGGGACCGGTTTTGCATGTCACTGAGGATCACTGATGCATGGCAGCATGGGGCTTTCTCCCGGTCTCAGGACACTCTTAGTTTCTCTCGGTCGGATCGCCGGTAGGGAGGGACTAATCTATCATGGATTGATTGCTTTTATGTGGGCGACTGGTTAGGGGAGCGAGGGGGCTCCGTCGGCATTCTCGCTGGCACCTCATTTTCAGATCATGCGCCAGTTATCTTGACATTGGTGGAGGAGAGGACACGGGAGCCCAGCTTGCAGTTGAGGATCCCAGAGAGGGTACTTACAGATCCCAGTCTCGCTGAGGACATTGAGAGGATCTGGCATGATAGTCAGTGCTCTGACCAGGATGCAGCAGGCCAGTGTGGTGCCCAGGGACTCATCGATCTCTTTTCTGCATGCTGCAGCTTTGACACGGCTGGGAGAGATTCGCGAGCGGGAGCATCGGCTGAGATGCAGCCTTGCTTCGCTACAGCACCTTCAGGAGCAGCAGCCTGCATGTGAGTGGGTGGCGTCCCAGCTGAGCCAGGCACGCCAAGAGGTTTGAGAGGTAGAGGAGCAGAGACATGAGTTTTACTATCGTCGTCAGGCCTCTCAATGGACGCAGCTTGGTGATAGAGTGACTGGAGAGTTTTTTTAGATCACTGGGCCCCGTCATGCGCGAGCAAGAGTCCGCCAGCTTGGTAGACCGGATGGATCGATAGCTACTAAGCTCGGGGAGATCAGAGCCATTGCCACTGCATTCTATAGAGACCTGCTTTCAGGGAGACCTGCTTTCAGCCAAGATGTTTGGAGACAGACTGTGTGGGCCCATGTGCAGAGGAGGGTCACAGACCGTATGCGTATAGTTCTAGGTGCGCCTCTGTCAGAGATTGAGCTTGCCGAGGCCTTGAGGGTCTTGCCGCGACATAGTTGCCCAGGGGACTAACGCCAGCCTTTTTTATGCGCTATTGGGACCTTTTGGGGCCAGGCCTCCGCAGGGGCTTTCAGCATGTTTTGGACGCTGGGGTGATGCCGCAGAGCTTTTCAAAGGGCTTGATCTATCTTATCCCCAAGGGGGAGGGAGTGTCAGATGATATTCGGCATTGGAGGCCTATTACGATCCTCAATACTGTCTACAAGGTCTTAGCAAAGGCCTTGAGTTTGAGGATCCAGCCATTCCTGGGGGAGTTGATTCATGCTACTCAGACAGGATTTGTCAAGGAGCGCAGTATCCTTGACAACATCTTTACTTTCTGGGAGGCGACGGCCCGAGCTAGATTTCTTGGCGAGGACTTGGTCGTGATGCTTCTCAATTTTGAGAAGGCATACGATAAAGTTGATTGGGGTTTCTTAGAGGGCACTATGCTTCGCCTGGGCTTTGAGCCAGGATGGATCAGAGGGGTGGCGGCTCTGTATTCCACAGCTCGCAGCCAGGTGTTGATTGTAGGAGGACGGGGGCCGCGAGTTTTGAGCTGACCAGATCAGTCCGTCAGGGGTGTCCCCTCGCCCCTTTTCGTTTTCTCTTCTTTACGGAGGCTATGAGCATGTATTTGACGGCAGAGGAGGTCGGTTTGAGAGGACTTCAGCTCCCAGTCCAGGGGGAGGACCTGCTTGATGCTGAGTTTGCAGACGGCACGGGCTTATTTTTATATGGCCAAGAGGCCAATCTTCTTCGGGCAGAGCAGTCGCTCCAGGTTTTTAGTGCAGCTTCGGAAGCATTGATCAATTGGCGCAAGACAGTGGCCTTTTGGATCAGTAGTTCTCCCACTCCGACATGGAGCCCAGACCCCGGTTTTAGATGGATTCCTCCAGGTTTTTAGTGCAGCTTCGGAAGCATTGATCAATTGGCGCAAGACAGTGGCCTTTTGGATCAGTAGTGCTCCCACTCTGGCATGGAGCCCAGACCCCGGTTTTAGATGGATTCCTCCAGGCACAACAATGCAGTATTTGGGATGCCAGATTGGCCTAGATTTGTCACCTGAGCAGCAGATTGCCCCGCTTCTTCTGAGCATTCGGAAGAAGCTTTTGTATTGGAGTACAGCTCGACTATCCTTGGCTGGGAGGGTGGTGGTGGCAAATCAGGTGCTGTTAGCGACCATGTGGTACATTACGTCTTGCTGGACCTTCTCGAGCTCTTGCATCAGCCAGGTATAGAGGCTGATCAGGAACTTTCTGTGGTCTGGGCGGGACGGTCAGCCAGCTCGGGCAAAGGTTGCATGGGCAGTTATTACACTTCCGCTGGCTCATGGAGGTTTGGGCATTATAGATCCAGTCGATCAGAGTAGAGCTTTATTGGGGAAGCTTATTGTTCGGGAGTTGCTTCCAGGCACTGAGCCTTGGAAAGAGCTCCTCTTGCAGCGACTGTAGGCTCGGGCGCCCCCAGTAGGGGGCACTTGGGCACCAGAGATTCGCTGGATCTTTATAGAGATGAGGAGGACAGGCCTCAGTAGAGGATGGGAGGACAGATTTGCTTTGAGTATCCTGAGAGCTTGGGAGCTGCTGAGACCGGGGCTCTCTCAGCGACCTCCTTCTTGCATTGAGGAGCGGGCCAGACAGCCGCTCATCTGGAGCCCAGCGGTTTGCACAGAGCAGGGTCATATGCTGGGTTCTCGGCCTCGGCTAGCCTGGGGGCCTTTAGCGGGGCAGGCCCAGCTCGTAGTTTTGGAGACTGGCAGGCCTGCTCTGCAGTCTACCAGAGGAGATCCAGGTGGAGAGGCTGAGTCACTTCAGAGGGGGGTTGATTATGAGGGATGATATTCAGGAGGCACTCACAGAGGAGTGGTTCACGCCTCTCGAGCCAGTGGCCCCACGGTGGATGGGAGCCTTTACACAGTTGGAGATCCTGATTACTGTCAAAGCTTGCACTGAGGATGGCAGTTGCCTCTACTATGAGATTCAGGATGAGGGCAGACTCCAGAGAGTGGAGGTGGAGTCGCCTTTGGTTGCAGAGTGCACCTTTCAGAGGATTCGGGTAGTGGCCGCCGCTTCTCGGAAGTGGCATATTGACCCCGACCCTACTGATGTGCTCCCGGATTGGCGCATATGGGCATATGCTGCGCGCCCCTTGGCCCGGCTACAGTGGGACCCCGGGGAGTACGAGTGGCATGATCCTTATGCATCCCTTGAGGCCACAGAGATCACCTTTTTCCAGTATACTATTCGGCTGGGGCGGCATATTTTGACGGCGACGAGGACAGTCTCTCCAGCGGTAGCGGGGCATTGGCGACTACAGGGACTCTCATAGGAGTTCCTGGAGGATTTTTGGGCTCGGCTCTGGGCTAGTCGACAGGCCTGCAGGATCTCGACTTTTCAGTGGCTGGTCGCCCACAGGGGCTCAGCAGTTTGCACTTGGCTTGTTTACAATGGTCTTCCGGCGGCCTGCGTCCGATGCGGCCACCCTATGGAGACACAGAGACATTGCCTTTGGGATTGCCCTCAGGCGCGGCGCAGCAGATTTGGCTGTGGATGCTGCGTATTCTGGCCCCCCTCTCTCCAAAGGGTATGCTTACATGGGGTGCCGCTGCTTGGTCGACTTCGTCAGGGCCTGCTAAGGGCTATGAGATGGAGCAGGGGAGTCAGGCCATCAGATTTATTAGGGGCCAGCCTCGCCTGGTTCCGGCACCGGATTTCTCGTCCGCCAGCTGGACACAGGAGAGGGATTTATGATGGGAGCTCCTTAGTAGCCTCACCATCTGGTTCACCTGGAGGGCCCGGTGCTTTACGGCCTTTGAGGGGAGATTGGAGCCACCAGCAGAGACTGTACAGGGGATTTGGCAGGAGTTGATCCACACCTTGTGAGGACAGTACGACCGCATCCGCCAGGGAGACTCGGATGAGGCGATCTTACAATGCCAGGCCTTTCACACCACTTGGTGCTGTGGCCCTTTCTACACCTTACACATGGGATCCCCCCGTTGGCACTACAGGCCACCTGTTTGGCTCTTCCCCCCCTATTGTATGATTTAGCCTCTCAGTTCTTTGTACTGATGCTTGTATTTTGCAGCACCTAGGGAGAGTCTCCCGGGCTGCCATGCTGTATTCATCACTGCTCTGTCTCTCTTATGTGAGCAGGAGAGATCTTTTGTAGCCCTACGGGCGTTTTTATATATAACTAATGAAAGGATCTTTTCTCGGAAAAAAAAAACTCTAGCAAGTTGATGTTGTGGAATTATGCAAGGGGGTGTTGCGCGATCATGGGGATCCTTCTGGGTCTAGGGAGCATCTGTGAGTGCCACAGGGGAGTATGTTTATGGTAAAACTAAAAACTTGGCACATTAGGTGGCTCAACCAAAATTATAACTATCATTGCGGGGGTATAACCACTACTGTGCACACGGACTTGGTGGCACGTCCATGATTTCTTCTAACTGCTTTGTTGGTAGGTTTGGTACGCACATCACACAAGGGCGCTGCTCTCCATTCTGGCTTAGACTTTGGGGGTGGTATCGTAAGCATAGCCTTGGGTCTCCACACCCACTTGGATTTATCTGTCAAGGTGCATTTTGCGGGGGTATGAGGCATGAATTTCTTTGATCTTAGCACTCAGATGATATGGGGGTTCTCGTCTAGAATCCTTATGCTTATCATTCAAGGTGCATTTTGCGGGGGTATGAGGCATGAATTTCTTTGGTCTTAGCACTCAGATGATATGGGGGTTCTCGTCTAGAATTCTTATGCTTCTAGCAATCTCATCGAGATGCATTGAAGTGTGACTATTGGAGTGGTATCATGTATATTGAGGCCATTACTTGGATCTATTTGGCTTAAGGGGTTGTGTAAACGACGAGGTTTTTGGGACCCAAATAGACAAGATTTCCTTATAGAAGCCTTCAGCTTCTAGTAATTGAGTGGGAATCTGGTCAGAAATGCCCATAACACTATGTACTTGATTCTCCCAAGTTCAAGATACTTTATTTAAGAGAGGGGCTGGCCGTTCCGGCTCATTGTGTGTCTCTTGTCAATTCAGCAAATTACTTCTTGTATTGAGTATGTTGTCCATGAAATCTTGGTGTATTTAAGTGTATTGATTAGCATTGTGTTCAACCAAGTTACACTGGGATGGGCCACCTCAAGTTGAGAGTGGCACATCTTCACTTTGAGGGTCACCCTACTTAGCTAGGACTTAGCTACTCTATACTCTAGGGTGGGCTTTAGGATAAATGGTGGGTATGCCATTTCTTTGCTTGGGTGTTGAATCTACCTTGTCTAGCCAAGGTACTCTTGGGTACCCGCTCCTTCTTTTTGACCTCCATTGAAGTTGACATTTGGGGGGTCATCTTTGTCTTTGTCGATGAGGCTTTAGTTCTCCCATAAGGTTGAATAAGGTGGCCAATGCATCGAGGCATGGGAAGTGTTGTGTGCTAGGGGTTACCTCAAAGGATGGTGTACGAGTCATTGACGAGGCTTGGGATGTTGATAAGTTTGACATAACCTCATTCACCAAAGGTAATTAACCCTTATTCCAAGGATGAGATAATGCTTTCTCTCATTGTACCCTATGGGGACCACATAAAACTTAGACAATGTAGGTTTATATCTAATAAAATACTCCACTTCAAAATAATTGATGATCATAGATTGAGAATTAATAACCATGGTGGTAATGGTTGATGCAGACGAGGTCCACATCTCCCAAGATAAAACATTATCTAGTGTCCACCAAGGCTAGCCATGCAACTAGATGGTATTTTTTGGAGAACTCTAGCTCAAGGTGAGAAAGTTACACCACTGTTTTTATTTCAACCACATTGTGGAGATTGACTATATACATACGGAGATTTGTACCCTTGGGGGTCTACAAACTCTATGGTTCTTTCTTTGTCAAGCATCCACCTAGAGGCATGCCCTCCATTTTTTTTATCAACTTCTTGTTTTTCTTTCAACAAAAAATGGAGGGCATGCTCTCCATTTTCATTGCTAGCTTCTCATTTCTCTTCTTTTTTCTTATGGATTAGGAAGAGCATATCCTAGGTGAGAGGTCCATAGTAGTGCTTTGGCTTGCTACCATCAAAGTATTCTTCCATCTCAACCCCATACATGGTCTCTATCTTTATTACACCTCAAGGAGACATTTTTATGACTTGGTGAGGACCTTAGCCTCTATAATTAAGTTACTATAAGTGTTCTTATAACAATATACATAAGCACCATGTCTCCTACCTCCATGCACTTTTCCTTGAGTTCATCTCGTCAACAAACCACTACTTGCACTACTACTTGCACTGTAGTCTTTTAACCATTAATCCGTAAAGTAGATCATAGTCTTTTCTCGTTAAGTTTCTCTAAGGAAACCACCCTCTCCATGAGAGAATTTATGTTAAGGCTATGTTTGGCCACAACTCGGTGGCTTGGAGAACCAAGTGTTCCAAGTGGCATGACTATGTCAAGCTTGATGCAAGCTTAAAAGGTGTGCTCTTGTTATATGCCATGTGATAGGCCCATAGCGCAAAGTAAAACTTATGTGATAGGCCCATTGCTCCTCTCATTGATGCCTCTATCATCTTGGTGAGAATAGTTCATAACATCTTATTTGTGCTTTTAACTTTGTCGTTTGCTTGTGGGTAATAAGGTGTATGACTTTTTGTGCACCATAAGGAACTCTTTGAGCAAGAACTTCACCACTGCATTTATAAAATGTCTATCATGATCATTCTCTATTTCTAGTGCAACCAATGTATCCCATGCATCCTTGGGATTCTCAGCATCATGTATGTGTATGAGTATGGCATCCGAAATACATATAGACAGATAATGCAACACTTTGTATGCTCTTTCTGACCATTGCTTATGAGCTATAACCTGCTGTGTAGGTTGTCGGGGTAGTTCCGGCTCTGGCTCCGCACCTATAATAAGGTTCCAAAAACCTTTTCCCTTCAGAAAGCTTTTGATCCTGTACGTCCATGCTTGGAAGTTCTTCCTATCCAGTTTTTTACCCACAATTTGTACTGGATTATCCGACATATTTGCTCAATGAAAATACACCTTCCGCACACGTCCAAATCTGTAAACGAGCCTTCCTCAGCTCAACCACACTCTAATGAGTGTTCCAGATACTCCAAAGTACACAACAAACTTCAATTTTGATGTAGAAAATCAAACTGTATGCATCCAAAATGAACTGGTTTACGCAGTCCAAGATACCTTGCTTTGATGCGCTTTTCAGGGCTCCAAATTGCAATGTAGTGGTTCAATCAAGTGTGGATAACTTGCATTGACACCTAAACAACCTCAATGTTGAATATCAACACCATCCAAGGTGTGTACATACCAATTTTGTCAAACTCCCTTCTCTGTTCTGAGAAAAACCAGAAAAACCAGTAGTAAAATGGCTCTAATTTCTTCAATATTTATCCAAATTGAGAGACCATGCATTCATTAGCTTAGCAATGATGTCCACTAACTCCATGTAAAAGGTATTAGACCAATTGTTTAAGACCAGAGAGTAATTAGTTGATTAATCACACTCTGTTTCACTACAACTAGTAGACAGCTCATTTCTAGCTCCATAGATCATAATTGCTCAATCCAATCATATAGCCTCCTTCTCAGGTGTATGTACCAACTAATTGCTAAACCAATTTTGGAAATTATCAAGCACAAGGGTTGATTTATGGCCTCCACTTATCAAATAGTTGAAAAGATGCTCTGTTTCTGCATACCAGCCTGCGCCACCTGCTCCTGAGGGATTTTGGAAGGTTTGTAGGGCAAGTGTACAATCCATCAATGGTATGATTTTTGCAAAAACCTTGCTCTAATTTCATCAAAATTTGACCTCTATTTCTCTGTTTTGTGAGAGCTCAAAAACCAGTAATTTTCTACTCATTCAAATGCATCAAATTGCTCCAAAATCAATTGTAGGGCTTGTACATGAGTTGCCAATACATTCGTCCTTGCCACATACATGTTTCTTTGCCAGATTTGCATCTATTTTGCCATACGTCACCGCTTCCAAGCAATAATGGAAAGCTTCCAAAAACCAAAATTTTCCTTTGCTTTGGGCAATCCTAATTTGCTTTGTTTCTACTTGAATCACCTGCAATCCGCTCAAGGATGTTTAGAATACCTTACCCGGTAGGCCAAGCTCTCAGATCTGATAGAAATCGGTGTGCTCCAAGCTTCACAGCATCAATGGCAAGCTTCATAGCTTCTTCTCCCTCTTCTCTCACTCACTCATAAACCCTAATAGAGAGCACTAGGCTCTGATACCATGTTGAAAAACAGGTAGAGGGAGAGGAGACACACACACAGGAGCAAACCCTAATGTATATTTCAAACCCTAACCATAGAGGGAAGCCATTCCTTCTCACACAATGCATAAAGCCATAATCCATAATACACAAGACACACTATGAGTTGTGTCCACACACATCTAGCCCTAGCTAATGTCCACACACTATGACCAGTTGGACACGGTCATTTATGTCTCGCACATGCTGCTAGCTAACATGCCAGCACATAGCATAGCTGGCACACACTAACATCGAGCTTGAATCTCAATAGTAAAGCTAATAAATATCCATCTCCATGGGGAGAAGATACTTTTTAGGCTTTCTATGTGGTTTTCTCCTTCGTGGCCGAGTGATTGTGGGTAATGCAAAATTTGATCCTTCTACGAAGGAGCCCTTGCTAGATGAATTACTATGGTTCAAAGTTAGCTCCCAAAGGGAGGTTACACTAAGCATGAACATGGAGGTTATTTCCATCTCATCCACTCATGTAAATCTTGTTCCAACCTTTTGTGGTAGAGTGTTCATGTTTTCTAGGACATGGATCCAATCCTCATAATCGTCAGGGTCTGGGAGAGGCTCATAGTCCAAGTTCTCATCTTCACTATCCAACAACTTGTTGCAACATTTACACATGTTGACCGAAACATTTTGGATAGTTGTGTCAAACTCATTGGCGAGAATGCCTCAATCCATGAGATGAGTCTTCCATGTCTTCAGGTCAAGAACGAGTTGCCTTTGAGTATATTAGTTTCCCAATAATGTGAACCAGTCTTGCTTCTCTCATGTAAGGGCTCATTATGTATGACTCATTGTGGTAAGAATACATCAACCCATGGGATGAGTCTTCCCTACAGGTTTATCTAAAAGGAATCGTTGTCTTTGGGTATACAAATGTGATTGGTTTCCCAATGATGAACCAATCTTTCTTCTCTCATGAGGATCGTCATGTATGACCCTATTCTTTGAAAATTCATCACCACCATGAATGTGCTACAAGCTTAGCCCGAATGTCTTGATTATTGCATCTTGTGATACACCTAAGGGTTTGGATGTATTCCCATCAACAAGCTTTACCATGAGGCTCCACGAGGCTTGTGCTTATGAGTGGTGGGCTGCCCTAGGCCTCCCAATCCTTGGGGATTATGCTAACACCAACACCACCATCCAAGATTGCATAGACCCAAGGCCCTTGTACACGTCAGGTAACATGGCGTTCATTTTGTCACTTTCAAAATAGTTCCCTAACTTGTTCATGGGCACCTCCCGCTGTATCTTTTGGTTTTGATTATGGAGAGAGGATGGTCAATGGGACATGTCTCATCCTCCTTCTAAATAGGTTCAAGTTCATCTATGTGGGCTCTTAAGTTCCCATTCATTTAATCATTTTCTCTAAAGTTGGGAATTTCCTTGCAAAAGAGAACTTGGACTTCTAAGGATAAGAAGGTTGTAAGGCCTGCTATGTCCTATGCGATATCTATACTTGCTTGGTTCACACTCACTCTAGGACCTGCAATATGTATGGGATGTACATTGATCCTTACCTAGGAGGTGTGCCTCTAAAGGGAATGAGATAAAGTCATCGCCTTGATCATCTCAGAGAAAATGTTATGCTAACTATGATGACCCATGGAAAGCCCAATTTCACCTCCTATTGAACCCTCCCTCACTGCATCTAGCAATGTGAGGATTGCTTGGATTGTTTCCAGAGGCAAAAGGCTCTTGAGCTGGTTCTATTTGCAACCTCTTAAGAATGGTTACGGTTCTATCTCCGATCTCTTAAGAAATGTTATGGGTCTATCTGAGGCTTGTGTGGCAAAAGGCTCCTGAGCTAGTTCTATTTTCAACCTCTTAAGAATGGTTACGGTTCTATCTCCGACCTCTTAAGAGAGGTTATGGGCATGTCTGAGGCTTGTGTGGCAAAGGCTTCTAAGCTGGTTCTATTTGCAACCTCTTAATAATGGTTATGGTTCTATCTCCGGCCTCTTAAGAAAGGTTATGGTTCTATCTCTGGCCTCTTAAGAAAGGTTATGGGTCTGTCTAAGGCTTGTGTGGGATAGGCTCCTAAGCTGGTTCTATTTGCAACCTCTTAAGGATGGTTATGGTTCTATCTCCGGCCTCTTAAGAAAGGTTATGGGTCTGTCTAAGGCTTGTGTGGGATAGGGTTTGGGATCTACTCAGGCAAGGTTAGTGGTTCATACTTGACCACTTGCTCTAGCACTAGCTCTTGTTTAGCATGTACCCTATACAAGCTCTTAATCTTGTTGCATTCTCTCTTTCTCCAACACAGGGTTGGGTACTCCTTGAGTTTCCTTAAAAGTTTTTCGTAATCTATAGGTTTCTTTTCTTTGGGAAGAGCATATTTGTGCAGGAGGTAATTGCATGTCTCTAAGGGAGGCAACCTCAAAGCTCTTGACCAAACTACTTTCAATGGTTACGATGTTGTTGCCCAAACCTCAAAGCTCTTGACCAAACTACTTTCAATGGTTACAATGTTGTTGCCCTTAACAATCAACCATCTATTGCATTTTCAAGGTCTTCTTCTTTTAGACCTTTAGTTTTGGTTCATGAACCTTTTAGGGGCTATTATAATCTTTGGGGCTTATGTCTCCAGTTTTTTGGCTGCTTGCTTCAAAGTAGAAGCCTAGGCTTTCTACTTATTGGCAGCCTTAGATGTTCCTTTTGCTGATTCCCTTGCCTTGGCTTGGAGCCTTGTGATAGAGAACTGTATGAATAAGTCCTCCTTATATGCTTACCTGAAGCATGGTAGAATTCACACTTGTAATGTATGCCTTCATAAGCATGGTCAAATCCTCATTGTAACATGTGCCTCCATAAATAATTACATTGGGGTTTGGCACCAAAGTCGAAGTTCTAAGCACTCGAGGGATTTGGTGTAGGCTTTGTAAGGTAGGAATATGTACCATATTGTTGAGGTCTCTTGCTTTTTCATACACCATGGCTTCGAACAAAGAGGCATAATCCATGGGTGAAGCCTATTAAGTATACCCATAGGGATCATACTCTATTACTACTCATATGGGTCTTGTTGGTTATAAGAATCATAGCTCTTGTTCCTAGTTTTCTGCCTCCATGGGTAGGGTCACCAAGTACAGTTATATCTTAGAGTTGGTACTATTGGAGGGGGATATGGCAACTAAGGCAGTCTGTACATACCTCTCATTAATGGGTTTTGATAGGTAGGCGCACTAGAGCTTGTTCCTACTAGGAAGCGACTAATGGTTTCCCTGGCACATTTGTTGTGGTGTCGGAGGCCACCCTGTTAGGTTTCCCTTAATACCAACAATAATGAGATATGTCATGGTTCTTGTGTCATTGGCAATGAGCACAAAATTATTCGAATTCTCCACAACAAAGATAAAACCTATCAAAAGTTTTCCAATTTCGAATTCTCCACAAGTGAATCCCTTTTTGAATTCTCCACAAGAAAGATAAAGCCTTCTTTTACTCCTTGTTCCAATATCTTTCTTGACGCACACGTGGGTATCATCGACGAGCATCGTATGGTCAGCACCCTCTAAGATCCTAGCGCTTCACTCATAGGCCGCTTCCTTGGTCCCTCATCCACCGGAAGCTCACCATTTTAATCAAACCGAGGCCGGTCGGCCGACCTTGCTACGCGAGACGTCCTCCATTGACTCTCCGTCAGCTATTGCAACTTTCTCAGACTCATTCACAAGACGGTCAAAATGCTTCCCCAGCATTCTTGACATAAAATAGCCATTTAAAAAAATAGGTCATAAATACAGTTTTTATAACAAACTCTCGTCTTTCCACATTGTTCCACATCAATTCTCATTTATTTCATGTGTATTCCCATTCTCATCACATCATTTTCCATTTCATCACATCTTTTCTCATTTATCCGCGTCAGATCTCATCCACTCGCATCTACCCATATCCACATCTCATCACATCACACTCATTCACATCTCATCCATTCAGACCACATCACATCTCATTCATTTTACCTCACATCTCATTCATTCACATCTATCCCGATTCATATCTCATCACATCACATTCATTCATATCCATCATATTCACATTCATTCATATCCATCATATTCACATTCATTCATATCCATCACATTCACATTCATTCATATTCATCACATTCACATCCACATATATTTATGACACATCACATCTCGTTCTATCACATCGCATTCACATTCATTCATATCCATCACATTCACATTCATTCATATCCATCACATTCACATTCATTCATATTCATCACATTCACATCCACATATATTTATGACACATCACATCTCTTTCTATCACATCACATTCTTTCACATACACATCTATATCCATTCTTTCACATACTCATTGACATCAATTCTTTCACATATACATTCACATCCATTCTTCACTTACACATTTACATCCATTTTCATCACATATCATCCACTCATATCCCATATCATTCATTTACATCCTGATTCACATGACATCACATCTCATACATTCATTCACATCTATCTGATTCACATCACATCTTATCACATCTACTCACTTCACATCTCATCACCTCTATTCACATCACAACCACCCATCCATTCACATCTATTTGATTCACATCACATCTATTCACCTCACATCTCATCACCTCTATTCACATCACATCCATCCATTCACATCTATCTAATTCACATCACATCACATCACATCCATCCATCCATCCATTCACATCACATCACATCACATCCATCCATCCATTCATTCACATCAATCTAATTCACCTCACATCTCATCACCTCTATTCACATCACATCACATCCATCCATCCATTCACATCAATCTAATTCACATCACATCACATCCATCCATCCATTCACATCTATCTGATTCACATCACATCTATTCACCTCACATCTCATCACCTCTATTCACATCACATCCATCCATTCATTCACATCTATCTGATTCTCATCACATCTATTCACCTCACATCTCATCACCTCTATTCACATCACATCCATCCATCCATCCACATCTATTTGATTCGCATCACATCTCATCACATCTATTCACCTCACATCTATTCACCTCACATCTCATCACATCTATTCACCTCACATCTCATCACCTCTATTAACATCACATCCATCTATCCATCCACGTCTATCTGATTCTCATCACATCTCATCACATCTATTCACCTCACATCTCATCACCTCTATTCACATTACATCCATCTATCCATCCACGTCTATCTGATTCTCATCACATCTCATCACATCTATTCACCTCTATTCACATCACATCCATCCATCCATCCACATCTATCTGATTCTCATCACATCTATTCACCTCACATCTCATCACCTCTATTCACATCACATCTATCCATCCATTCACATCTATCTGATTCACATCACATCTATTCCCCTCACATCTCATCACCTCTATTCACATCGCATCCATCCATCCATCCACATCTATCTGATTCTCATCACATCTCAGCACATCTATTCACCTCACATCTCATCATCACCTCTATTCACATCACATCCATCCATCCATTCACATCTATCTGATTCACATTACATCTCATCATATCCATTCACATCCATCCATCCATTCACATCTATCTGATTCACATTACATCTCATCATATCTATTCACCTCACATCTCAACACCTCTATTCACATCACATCCATCCATCCATTCTGATCTATCTGCTGATTCACATCACATCTCATCACATCTATTCGTAGAATTTAAGAGAATTCTAATTTTTGATATAAAGATTCTTTACACGTCTATTTATGCATAAAAATCAACTTCAGTGGGAATAACACTTTTATAAAAATCTTTTTATGCATCTATTTATGCATAATTCAAATTTAAGAAAAATAACACTTTTGAAATAAAATTAAATCTTTTATGCATCTTTCTATGCATAAAATCAATTTTAATGAGAATAACACTTTTGAAATAAAAATAAATCTTTTATGCATCTTTCTATGCATAAATTCAATTTTAATGAAAACAATACTTTTATAATAAAAATTTCCATTATGCATCTTTCTATGCATATAGAAATTAAATTCAATGAAAACAACACTTTTATAATAAAAATTTCCACTATGCATCTTTCTATGCATAGAAATTAAATTCAATGATTTATTTATTACTCATTTTAGGACAAAGGGAGTGGCCTTTTCATCAAGGCATAACATCGAGATTCACTTTAGTCAACTAAAAAAGTAAAGAAATCAGAAAAGAAAAGATTATTTAGGACAAAGGGAGTGGCCTTTTCATCAAGGCATAACATCGAGATTCACTTTAGTCAACTAAAAAAGTAAAGAAATCAGAAAAGAAAAGATTAGAAATTAAAAAGTAGAAATTTTAGCTTACATGGAGTTTTGTAAGCTTTCCTTTGGCTTGAGGCATAACATCGAGATTCACTTTAGTCAACTAAAAAAGTAAAGAAATCAGAAAAGAAAAGATTAGAAATTAAAAAGTAGAAATTTTAGCTTACATGGAGTTTTGTAAGCTTTCCTTTGGCTTGAGGGATTGAGGGTTCTACTCTTGTTTGGATCAAGAGTGGCCACCAATTCTTTTGGAGAGGATTTAGTCAAAAACAATTGAATTATCAAATGAATGTATTTGGCTCTGGGAAGGAGTAGAGCAACATTGCATAAACACTATTAACCTTTTACAAAGGGGGAGGCTTCTATTTATAGGAAAAAATGAGCCTCTAACCAAGCAAGCTGATTCTAGAATTTTCCAGATCAGTTTGGTCAATTTTTGATCATTTTTGGGTCAGTTTAGCTTACTTTTTGGATCTAGTTGAAACAGGAGAGAGGAGAGATGAAAATATCTCATTATTTATGAGTTTAAAACTCCTCCATACATGTGAAATAGGTGCCTCCTTCATGAGGGGAGATCCCCACACTGATGCGTCAAAAATGCATCATTTCCTCTAAATATCTCTTCTTTTTTAACTAATAAACCTTGTCCTTAGTCAACTCTTCATCTTATGTGAGCGTTTACTCATTTTTTATCATCACACGGACTCGTCCCATTCATCCTCATTGTGGTTTTGCTTAGCTTATTACATTTCAACCAAAATTCAGGAATCGTCATTTTTCAATCAGAATCCAAATCAACTCATCAGTTCTCAACCAGAATTTAAAAATCATATCAACCACATTCGAATTCATCATATGGATAGCATTTATGCTTATAATTTCAAGTCTTAGATTTACTCGTATATAGTGCCAGTAAAGAGCTGCAGTTATACCCTCATATATGCTGCCAGTTTTAAAGAGCTGTAGTTATACCCTTGGCATATACGGGTAGTCACGGTCCTTGGAACTATAAGGTAAATACCATCGTGTCTAGGTCTCACGCAAGTTAGGGATTCCATGCAATTGTGGTACTTCCATCTGAAGACCCAATTACCAATTTATGAATTTCAATTTGAATATCAATTTGTATGAATTTCATCACACAATTATAACCTTTTACTGCTACTTCATAAATTTTTGACATTTTTGGCTTCTTGGTTGATCCACATTAGCCAATTTGCTCTGATACCAGCTGTGAGATCCCTATCCCCACCGTGCAACGAATTTAGGGGTGCTAGCAGCAAAAGTAGCACTTCTTGCACGGGACAGGGTCCCTCACTAGGGGCCTCGCCCACCACGGATATCTAGACAAGAGACTAATCTATCGGTTCTTCCAAAATCGAACCCGGAAAAACTTCCCTTGTTCGAAAAACACAGGCGATTCCTCCAGGATAATTTTTCTCTAACGTAGTCAAAAGCCTTAACTAACTGAATTGATCTGACCGAACCCGTAAGTCCCATAGTCAGATCAGGGAAAAGATTGCACTTGGATCATAGAGATCAATGCTTTTTTCCTCATTGAGAGGCACAGTCGTTGATTCTTTTCCATAGAACAATTTTTGTTTGGGATTTACTTCATCTATCGTACCATAACAGAATTGAGTCTCAATTTAGGGATCCATCAGTCCAGTCCCGTGGGTTAGCCAACCACCCAACCACTGTAGTGATGAGATCCAATTAAGAATTTAGTTAGGTTTTGTCCCGGGTACCAAGGAAAAGAGTTCCCAGGCCCCCTAGCAGCCGGGTATTCATGCAAACTTAAAATTAGTCACACCACTTACACACCCAATATGAAATTGCCTTTTTCACAAAATCGGCTGTCTTTAAAACAATCATTTAATGAAATCATAGAGTCAATGATCATAATCCTCAAAATCTCCGGTTGAATCTTTAATTCCAATCATTCCTTCATCGGTGTACCTATGGCATCATTGACAACCAAAACGCTCACCACCTGTCCACTTAGCGGGCCTTTTCGATAGTTCCTAGCTCATAGTAATCGGTAATATATTCACATATCAAAATGGAATCTCCGTTGAAGATCAGCAAGGTCAACCAACGGATCCATATAAAAGAGCCATGGACTCATCCGTTCACTACTAGAGCTTGAGGGCATACCGACGTTAAAATACCGACGCAAATGTCGAACGTCGGTATGCTCGTCGTAATCTTGGAGGAGACAAGTCGGGCGGGGTAATTTGAAATTTTCGTATACCGACGCGTATACCGAAGCACATACCGAAGCATATACCGTTTGCTGATACCGACACATATTCCGAAGTATATACCGGCGCTGATACCGATGCACATACCGACGCTCGTAAGTTTTTTATAGCCGAGAGCGTATTTTCTCTGTTTTTCGCGGCGTTGCAGAGAAGGTATGCGTCGTCTCTTTTCTCCTCTTCTCCTCTTTTCTCCTCTCTCCTCTTTTCTCCTTCTTTCCTCTTTTCTCCTCTTCTCCTTCTCCACTTTTACTAATATGCTCTTGCTTTTGCTTTTTAATTTAGGATATAGGGCGTTTAGGGTTTTGTGTTTTTTTTGGCTCTCTATGCATGTTGAGAGCTCTCTATGTATGCATAGATCTCCTAATGCATGCATAGAGATTTTAGGGTTTTGTATTACTTTGTATTAGTTCTTATTCTTGTGTTTAATTTACTAATTATTTTGTTTAATATTTTGTTTTGTAGCTCTTTCACCAATCTTTCACCAATCCTCTCCTTCAGCTTCGCAAAAAAGAGGTAGACCCTCTTTCGATTTTCCTTGTTTATGCTTTTTTCTACGTATTATTGCATCCCTGTTTTATGGTTTAGGGTTAGTTTAGGGTTCTTGTAAGCTTATACATAGGATTAATTCAAGATCTATGCATAAAACTTATCATAAGCTTGCAATCTCTATGCATAGCCTTCTTGCAATCTCTATGCATAGCCTTCTTGCAAGCTTTATGCATAAGCTTTATTCATAGAGCTTGCGAGCTTGTGAAATCTCTATGCATAAGCTCTATGCATAGGCTTTATGCATAGAGTTTGCAAGCTTATAAAATCTCTATGCATAGGTTTCTTGAAAGCTTACATGGACATTGTACATAGAGCTTGCATAGCCTTCTTGTTGAAAGCTCTATGCATAGCCTTCTTGTAAAAGCTTAATGCATATGCTCTATGTATAGGCTTTATACATAGAGGTTGTAAGATTATGAAAGCTCTATACATAGGGCTTGTAAGCTTATGCAAGCTCTATACATAGAGTTTATACATAGAGCTATATGAATCTAGCTGAATGCATGAATTAAGATCTATGCATAAATCTTAATACATAATGTTTTATGTATAAATCTTATGGATGAGCTTTATGCATAAGGCTTCACATGCGTTATGTTTTTATGCATAAAGCTTTTTTTGATGTAGAGTGCCTTGCATGGATGGAGAGCATAAGCTTTTTGAATGTTTATACTCTCTTATACATATAACATATATTTCTTATGCTCTGTTTTTCTATGCATTAGGTATTCTCTTTATTCATAGAGTTTATATATGTTATCAAGGTAAGATCTCTTATCCATGTAAGACAAGATCATGTTTATTACACCATTGGGTGATGGGATTAAGGGTTAGCATAGTGCATAAGGCTGATAGCATAGAGCTTATGCATAAGACTTATGCATATGGCTTATGCATAGAGCTTATGCATAAGTCTTGCATAGAGCTTATGCATATAAGACTTATGCATAGAGCTTATGCATAAGACTTATGCATATGGCTTATGCATAGAGCGTATGCATAAGACTTATGCATAGAGCTTATGCATAAGACTTATGCATATGGCTTATGCATAGAGCTTATGCATAAGTCTTGCAGCCTTATTATGCAAGCTTATACTTAAGGCTTGCAAGCCTTACTATGCATATGATTGCATAAACTTTATTCATAAAGCTTGCATAAGACTTACGTATAGAGCATTACACATAAGCTTATGTATAGATCATTATGCATAGGCTTCATGCATAAGACTCTATGCGTTCAGCTTTAGGTGTAGGCTTCTATGCATAGAGCTCAATGTGTAGGCTCTATTTACAGAATCTATGCATATAGATTTTTGCATAAGGCCTTTATAAATAGCTATTTATGAATAGAGATAGCTTCTCTCTCCATCCTTGTTCTAATTACCTTCTTAATTTTGTATGGAGAGAAGATAAGCTAATGTATAAGTTATTTTTAAAATCTCCCTCAACGGCTGGGGAAAAGAAGCCCGTTTGACGCTTTTTTTAATATTTTTAAAGTCTCCCTCAACGGCAGCTGGGGAAAAGAAGCCCGTTTGATGCTTTAAATGTTATTTTTAAAATCTCCCTCACGGCTGGGGAAAACAAGCCCTATTTTATGGTTTACATAATGCTTTGTGTAATGCATAATGATTTGTATTTAATGAGCTACATATACATGTTATCCTGCTGCTAGATGGAGCCTCTCAATCTGGAAGAGAGAATAGCGTGTCCATGCATGCGATGTAAGTACCAAATCTTTTGAAAACGAAGGATTTGCAACCAGCATGTTCATGACGCTGGCATATTTCCAATGGAGTGCTTGCAAAATTTACGGTTTCAATCGTACAACCAAGCAAGTGTGCAGCCGCATCTTGATAACATTGCGCCTGTGAATTCTCGTCCCCAACAAAGGATGAGGATATCGCAGGAGGGAGTGACAGATGGAGCTCAATTAACAACACCCGAGGGAATGGAAGAAGGTCAGGAAATGGAAAAAGGTCCAATGGAAGAAATGTTGGATGCCTTCATCAAGCAACAAGAAGCTCTCTTCGAGGAGCATGAACATGAAGAAGGTCCAATGGAAGAAATGTTGGATGCCTTCATCAAGAAGCTCTCTTCGAGGAGCATGAACATGAAGATCATCAACCACGACATTCTCAACGGGTCAAATTATGAACCAGAGGAAGAGGCCATGCGTAAACTTGCACGCCTTCCATTATACAATGGTGCCAACATATCTGTATTGCGTGCATCTCTTACGATGATAAATTTGCAATTTTTGGATGGTCTAATATAAGTGTCACTGAACTATTCAAGTAAGGACTTTTTTTGGAGATTACACCTACTGATGAAATGATAAATTTTCAACTTGTATTTGACTAAATCTTAATAGTAACGATCAGATATTGCCATACTTGTAGGCTTTTGAAAGACCAGATATTGCCCCCTGGCAACGAGATGCCTCCATCTCGTGCAGATGCGAAGAAGTTATTGGAATCCATAGGCATGGATTACAATAATATTCATGCTTGTCGCAATGATTGTTGCCTCTTCCGCCTGTGCGAGCGGTGCTCAATTGAGAGGGGGAGACAAGACATGTGATGATAGGTGGTAGGAAAGGCGACAGCGGTAGTGCAAACCTAGCAAACAAGCGGCAGAGCTGGGCTCTGGGCAACGGTGACGCCAACGACACTGGGCTCTGGGTGGCGAAGGCACCAACAGAAGAGGCTGGGGGGCGAAAACATTGAAAGAGGTGGTGGCGGTTCTGCAACGGCGATAGTGGTGGCATTGCAAGCAAGATAGAAGCTGAGGGTGGAGAAGGAGATATTGATGATGAAGATGATGATGAAGCCCTCAAAGACGAATCTCCCAAGATGGCTCTCCCAAAATTTTATGATTCTCCAAGATTTTTCTTTTTCTCTTCTAAATATTATTAATAATAGCCAAAGTTCTTCATTTGTGCTTTACAGCTTCAAGGTCTTGCTTTTTGGCCCTCGAGCTGCTTTTTGGAAAAGTGGCATTTAGCTTTTTGATCGAGTTCGATGTCCTCTTTCCGATGGTGCCCTCATCTCTCGATCAACATATTTTGACTTTTTGCTTTTCCGGCTTTTTGACCAAGACTTTTATGTGCTAGCTTAAGGATCCTTGTTCCCATGTGTCCATCAACCTCTCCGAGTGACTGGGCATGAGTTCCATCATGTGAAAAGAGCTCAGAGGGCCAAATAGTTACACACAATAGAAAAGAAAGGTAGTCCCATCGACTGGACTTAAGATTGGAAAAATTGGAGTTACTACAATTTTGGTGAAACCCACTAGAGCACTCATGTGTATAGTGTTGGCCCAATGTAGGTATGAAGTCCCTAAGGAGTATGAGGCCTCAATGTGTGGCATAAGTAGTCTAAGGTTGGCTTCAAGGTCTAAATCAGATATCTGCATGTGTTGGGGTAAGCTTCAACCTCCTAGAGTGGCCATTCTTTCCTCTTTTGATATTGTTTTATAAGCCTATGGCAAAGGAGCTCCCTTTTCTCTTAGGTTTCTAGTATATGGGACCCCTTAGTGTTATATGTACATTATGTGTGCTATGTTATATACACATTATGTGTGCATATAACATAGCACACATAATGTACATATAACACTTAGTCTGAAAGTCGTGCGTGACTTTGAGATACCTCCAAGTGATAGAGTTTAAACTTAAACTTACATTAATATTCCCTAGAAGACATAATTATGAGATTTCAAACATGTCATTTTGGACCGCTAGATGAGACTTTTGGGTACAAAACAGGGGGGGCCTCTGGAAGCTTTCAAACAGGTTGGGATTCTTGAGCCAAAGTGAAAGCTCCTAACTTATCAAAAGCTTCTCCCCACTCCCTTTTTCTATTTTAGGCTCCATCCATCTTCTTTTAACCTTTTTCTCACATTGGATTTTGTATATGGGACCCCTTAGTCTGAAAGTCGTGCGTGACTTTGAGATACCTCCAAGTGATAGAGTTTAAACTTAAACTTACATTAATATTCCCTAGAAGACATAATTATGAGATTTCAAACATGTCATTTTGGACCGCTAGATGAGACTTTTGGGTACAAAACAGGGGGGGCCTCTGGAAGCTTTCAAACAGGTTGGGATTCTTGAGCCAAAGTGAAAGCTCCTAACTTATCAAAAGCTTCTCCCCACTCCCTTTTTCTATTTTAGGCTCCATCCATCTTCTTTTAACCTTTTTCTCACATTGGATTTTGTAGGTTTGAGTTTTCCACAACGGTGATTCTGCATGTTTACTCATACACCGTGATTCTGGTTGTATGCTGTGATTTATTCCGTGTAGAATCATGTTGCACCTACAGCGTGATTTATCTATACTTCCATGATTATTGATCACGTTAATTTTTTGGTGCAAGTAATTTAGAAGCGTATCACTCATCGAGGCGGTCAATTTAGACCCCTAAATGATAAAAAATAGACTTTTGGGTGCAAAACAGGGCCTCTGGAAGCTTTCAGATAAGTCTGGGTTCTTGAGTTAAAGTGTAGGGTCATGTTCTCAAAATCTTCTTCCCACTCCCTTTTGCTATTTTAGGTTTCATCCACCTTCTTTTGAACTTTTTCTCACAACGTGATTTTGTAGGTTTGAGTTTTCACGGCCATGATTCTGCAAGATTGCTCGTAAACTATGATTCTGGTCGTATGCTTGTACATCGTGATTCTGGTCATACACTATGATTTTTACACTGTTATAGAATCACGTTGATTTTTTAAAGAGAATGTGAGGGAGAGAGAGAGCTTGAGTTCCTTGTAAGAGCAACACATACGCATAAGAGAGAGCAAACACGAGAGAGATGGATGGCTGAATTTTCTTCTATCTTCTTCTCTTCTCTATAACTATATAACTAAAAAGATAAGAGTACATATTATATGGGAAAGTACTCTCCTAAAATAATATATAATGGTCAGTCCATCATGTGAACTCGACTATATGAGCTGGCGTGATAACTATGCCATAACTCTAGTACTCCAAAGTGGCTGTCACACAACCTATCATCCATTGGTAGCATATCAACCATAATGTCACCAATCATGCCTAGTGGCATAAGTGTGGAAGCTATCGCCCAAGGGAGTCATTTATGTCCGCAGTACTAGTCCACAGTACTAGCTGAGCTTGATATCTCAACACTCCCCCCCTCGAGCTCAACTCCACACATTGCATTGTAAGTAAGCTCCTAAACCTGTGGAGCTTCTTTGTGCCCAATGCATTCGTGAGTGAAGATGTCAGCCACTTGATCCTCTATGCTGACATATACCAGATGTACATCGCGCGGCTAAAACCTTCTCCCTCACAAAGTGATAATGCAACTCAATGTGCTTCATTCTAGCCTGGTATATTGGGTTACTGGTGGACAATTGTATGTTACTCATGTTGTCACAATAAATGACAACTTCCCTATCCAGGGGATCACCCATATCACCAAGTAGCTTCTGAAAAACAAGCTATCTCACAAGCTGCCATAGTAGCACCCTTGTACTCTACCTTTGTTCTCGATAAAAGAAACTATGGCTGTTTCTTATTACTCCAACTTAGAGCAGTACTCCTAAACAAAAACATAAAGCCACTGGTAGACCTCCTATTCTACAACACTACCAGCCCAATCAACATCTATGTACCCATGTAGCTGTATCTCTATACTATCCTTATAGAAAATTCTATAATTAACTATGGACTTTATGTACTTGAGAATCGGTCTAACCACATCCAAGTGGCTTTCTAGGGGCTTGCATAAACTGACTCACAAGTCCAACAACATAGCTCAAGTCTGGCCTAGTAATGGGCATGTAGATCAAGCTACCACTATGTGCCTATACGTAGTGGGTTCCTCCATAAGTTCACATGTATTTGTGAAAAGCTTTGTGTTCTGCTCCGATGGCATTGAAATAGGCTTACCATACCTAGACAACATGTCATACCATACTTAGACAACATGTCCAAGACATGCTACCTCTGTAATAAAAAAAGACCATGAGGTGATCTCACCACCTCTATGCCTAAGAAATACTGCAACTCACCCAAATCCTTCATCTCAAACTTTTGCTTCAAAAGCCTCTTGACATCATGTATGTTGGCATTACTATTCACTTCTAGCAATAATAAAGTCATTCACATAAACTAATAGCATGATCCCCCTATCTGTCTTTTTCACATAAAGTGAAAAATTTGCATTGGATATCTAAAATCCAATGGTAATAAGATACTCCCCGGCCTTGTTTGACCATGCTCTGGGTGCTTGCTTCAATCCATACATGACTTTGCGTACCCTGCACATAAAATCTGGGTATGCATCACTCTCATAACCTTGTGCCTGCTGCATCATGTATACTTCTTCTTGCAAATCACCATGTAAGAAGGCATTCTTTACATCCATTTGATGTAAAGACTACTACAACAGCCATAGCAATGATAGCTCTCATGGTTGCCATTCTTGTAACTAGGCTGAATGCCTCCTCATAGTCAATGCCATAGGTCTGCGCATAGTCCTTGTTGGCAACCAATCTCACCTTATACCTATTTATTGAACCATCTATGTTATGCTTGACCTTATACACCCACTTACATCCAACTGCCTTCTTTTCCTTAGGCAAAGGCACTAACTCCCATGTTACATTTGCATCCAATGCTACCATCTCCTCATTCATGGCATCTTCCCATTTTTTATTTCCAAGTTCTTGCTGTAAACAAGTGGGCTCCAACTCCTGTATTGCTTTAACCGTGTAATCATAATGATGGGCTGTATATCTCAGCCTATCAATAAGGTACCTAACCCTCATAGGTATGCATACATTTGGATCACTGCTAGGTGTCCTCAAAATAGCCCTGGTTCTCCTTACACCTAGAGTAACCATAGACAAAATGCCAAGCTCCTCATCAAGGTTGTGCTCATGGTGGCCACCAAAGTCACCATCCACATATGAGTGACCTACTGTGAGTGACAGATCGAGCACAAATGTTGATCTACCTTTTCCTTCCCTTTGCATGATACATGTCTACCTATGTATGTCCTCAACCTGCATGACCATGGATTAACACTGGAGGATCCATTACTAGAGGACTCTCTCTAGGTCCCCTAAGCACTATGATTGCTACTCCACATGTAGTGTAACATTAGTACTTCTTACATCTGCATCTTTTGTTGCCTTCACTGCTAGTGCATACCAGCTACTCATCTTTTGTTGCCTTCACTGCTAGTGCATCTTTTGTTGCCTTCACTGCATCTTTTGTTGCCTTCACTGCTGCTAGTGCATACTAGCTACTCATCTCATCAAAGACAACATCTTTTCTTACTCACATCTCATGAGTGGTAGGGTTATAACATCTATAACCTTTCTGCTCCAAAGCATAACTAATGAAGATGCATTTCTTTGCCTTTGGATCCAACTTTGTTCTCACATGTATTATATAATACACCCAAATACTTTCAAGTGAGACACATATGGTTTTATGCCTGTAAACTTCTGCTCAGGCATCATACCATGAAATACACCCAAATACCTTCAAGTGAGACACATATGGTTTTAGGCCTATATACTTATGTTCAAGTGTCATACTATGAACAAATGCAGTGGGGTTCCTGTTCATAATGTACATAGCATTTGCTATTGATTCTACCCAAAAATAATGTGGCATATTCTTTTCAAACATCAAGGACACGTGTCACTTCTACAATGTGCCTTTTCTTTCTTTTTGTAACACCATTCTATACCATTCTATACGGAGTGTACCTGCATGTAAACTGCCTTTTCTTTCTTTTTGTAACACCATTCTATACGGAGTGTACCTGCATGTAAACTGCCTCTTGATTCTTGATCTCTCAAGAAATTACTGAACTCGTTTGAGAAATACTCTTTCCCACCATCATCTAATCTCAGGCATTTTATTTATGTGCCTTTTTCCTTCTTAACCAAGATTTTAAATCTCTAAAAGTGAGAAAACACCTCACTTTTCTCCTTCATGAAATAAACCCACACTTTCCTAGTGTGATCTTATCAATGAATGTAACATAATACCTATACCTTGTAATTGTTGCACTCTTGGTTGGTCCCCATACATCTATACATCTGAATGTAACATAATACCTATACCTTGTAATTGTTGCACTCTTGGTTGGTCCCCATACATCTATACATCTGAATGTATAACATCTAATAGCCTTGCACTGACATGCGTTTCATGTGGGAATGCATATTTGGCCTGCTTTTTATCAAGATGGCACGCTTCACATATTTTATGCATACCATCAACCTTAAACTTTGGGCCTACATAGACTTCAATCACTATATATTCACATGACCATTAATGCACTTGTGCCATATGTCAATATTTGCAATGACACATATTCTGTGCGATATGTCAATATTTGCAATGACATATCGCACTTGTGCCATATGTCAATATTTGCAATGACACCTGTTCTATGCGCAAATATAACTGCCTTTACCTTAGGCATGTTCACATCTAAAGTAAACATCCTACCATTTTTGTTACCCTTTGCAACTAAGTGACAAATTTTTGAAGTCTTCCACAAAACATCCTTGAGGATTAAACCTCACTTACAGACCCTGCTCAACCATATGTCCCATAATAGAAATCAGGTTCTTTGTAATATTTGAAACATGAAGTACATTTACCAAGTACTTCATTTTGCCATCCTACATAGACAATGGGACTTTACCAACATAGGCAATGGGATGCACAATATCATTACCTATTTCTACATAACTTGGTTTTTCCATTTTTTGCATGTCTCAACCACTCACACCATGATTGGTCATGTCTCTAAACCACTCACACCATGATTGGTCATGTGGTTAGAGGCGCTAGAATCCACATATCATATATCTTTAGATCTTGACATATCTCTTGTTATGGAGTTGAACATGTGCTCTATCATAAACATCTACTCACTTCTGTCATTATTTACCACCCTATTTACTAGATGATGCATAGTTGCCTTGTTATAACTTTCCACTTTTAATATCATTCTACTTTTTAAAGTAGTCCTTTGCCATGTTCCTTGCTTTTCCATAATAATATCACTCTATGCTATTTATACTTTGATTTCTTTGCCAATCACCTCGACCCCTCTAGCTCCCCCTGCCTCTAGACTCTTCCATCTGTGTACGATTGCTCTGCTGCTATTGCGAATCATTGGACTCCGTTGTCCATAATTCTAGTTTCCATGTTGACCACCACCTTGGCCTCGACCACAACCTCTACCTCTGCCTCTGCCTCTGCCTGATTAGAGTAGAAGGCTTGTTTTGATGTGTTCTTACTTCGTGAAGAAGCGTCCTCACCAAGAGACTTTTCTTCTATGATGATCAACATATACACTAAGCCTTGAAAGTTTGGAACAATCTCCCCGACTATAATGGAGGTCTTGAATGGCTTGTACTCTTCACCAAGCCCATTTAGATAGATGCTCGCTAAATCATCATCTTTACTGATACATTGATAGCCTTAAGGGATTCAACAATGCCCTTGATCTTTAAAGCATACTCTATGATAGACAGGCTTTTCTTCTCCATAGTATGCAGCTATTATTTAGATGCAGTTTCCTTGATTTTGTGTTGCTTTGGAACATTTACACTAGGTTCTACCATACAGCTGCTAGAGTGTTGGCATTCTGTATGTGTCCTATCATTGTGTCTGTGATACTGATTAAAAGCCAATACATGACTTTCCTTGCATCCTAGTTTCAATCCTTGAATGCCTTATATCTGTTGGAGTGGCAGAGGCTCCTCATTGTCTCCTTCGACGTAGTCTCAAAATTATTTACCCATTAGGAAATTGGTCATTCTAACTTCCAAGCATGGAAGTTGTTCTTGTCTAGTTTCTCACCGCCCGCCGCCGCCGCCGCCGCCGATCTGATTAAGTTTGTTAGACATATTTTCCTACACTAACCATAAACTTACACTAACCAAACATGTTTTCCTACACTAACCAGGAAACCTGCAAACAGATAATTTGTTTATGCAACCTGTAACATAGCAATACCTTCTGTAATTATTGCAGAGCAGTGGTACTTTAGCACAACCTGTATGTCACCAGATGTGACCAGAGTACATGTGCATACACCTAAGATCAGTAATATATGTGCAAACACTGTCTACACTCCCAAAATACATTGTTGCACTACAATAACTTGATTTCGACCAAAGATAGCTCTTAATCAGAACTTCTCAAAATTGCTAAAAACACCTTACTATGATCAAATGGTGGCCGAAACGCGATTTTGGGTATAAAACTGTATTACAAAGTATTGCGCACCTTGTAGACACCTCCAAGCCTACGAAGAAAGCTTCTCAATAAGAGATGTGTAGCTCCCAAAGCTACCCAAGGGGTGTCGTACTGCCTAAACAAGAAGGGGAAGAGATGATGATTCTCTTACCTGTGTATCGCTGTCTTTCTTGCCTTGTTCTTGCCTCCTTAGCTCTCACACAAACCAGAGCTTTGATACTATAAAGAGAATGTGGGGAGAGGGAGAGCTTGAGTTCCTTGCAAGCAAAAAACACACACACATAAGAGAGAGCAATACACAAGAGAGAGATGGTGGGTGAATTTTCTTCTATCTTCTTCTCTTCTCTATAACCATATAACTAAAAAGATAAGAGTACATATTATATGGGAAAGTACTCTCCTACCATAACATACAATGGTTGGTCCATAGTGGTGACTATATGAGCTAGCACGATAACTATGCCATAACCCTAGTACTCTAAAGTGGCTGTTACACAGTTTGTCATCCACTTGCGGCATATCAACCATAATCTCATCAATCATGCCAGTGGAATACGTGTAGAAGCTATCACCCAGGCGGGTCATGAATGTCCGCAACACTAGTTGAGCTCGCTATCTCAACTTTTTTTTCGTATGATCAGGTTGCTCGTACACTGTGATTTGTCCATACACTATGAGCAGAATCATGTTGATCAAGATAAGGTGTTCTTATTTTAGTCTCGTAATCTCAAAAATTTTGTTGAGAATCTTGAGAAGATAATCATGGCCGCAATTTTACAAGTTTTCTCCAAAAACATGATTTTGTTAAAAAATAAAATAAAATATGATTATGCAGTGGTATGGGTCTTCTAAGCATGGGGATTAAGATTATATGTTCGATGGTGGAGCCTAATTAACCCTCTAAACTCTAATTTTTTATGATTTTTGTCTTGACTTCACTAATAAAAAAATTAGTGTATTAGTGAAAATTAACAAAAATTAAGACTTTTGTTTTATTTTTATGATTTTTTGAAGATTAAGCTACCTAGTATAAATGCTAACATGTTAATGTAATCAAGTGCACAATAAAAAACCTAGTTAACATGTGAAAATTAAGCATTTAAGCTCTATGTTAACACATAAAAGAGAGCAAAAAGAAAGCAAAAACCACACTCTCCATCAAATCCCACTCTCATTCATGGCACTCCACTATTCAAGAGTGTGAGCAATGGGTAAATCATAGATTGGAGAAAAACAAATGATAAAGCCAAGGGATTGGTCCTTCCTCGTAGGAGCACCAAAAATATTAAGGCTAAGTGATAACTTTGAGGGAACCACTCATCTCAACATGTCATGGGGATCTTTTTGATGGCCGAGCTCGTAACCTTTAAGGTCTCTAAGCTCAACATCGCCATGGGTAACTTACTATTCACCTTCTTCTGCGCGTTGTCACACCTTCGCATTCCATATAGGCACTATTCCCTCCTCTCACCTCAAATCACTCACACGCACTCACTAGTATGCATTAGCTAGAAGATTAGAGAGAGGTTTGGCAAGAGGGAAAGCTCAATTGCACAATGGGAGAGTACTTGCATTATGAGAGAAATGCCTTATATACATGGCCATAAGTATTCACACACACTTAAACTGGATCGAGTAGGCGCCCATTACTTCTAGATGGCTTATTGCTTATACATTGCTTCATCTCATAATACATTGATGCATTAAAATACTAGGGAGTATATCCTAGCTCACTACCACACACACGCTCATTATTGGACCTATATGGTGGGCACCCATCTAAGTTTGAGATTTAGACACCATTGCTTCATGGCTTGTTTGTACATGAGTTTGGTATGTCCATCCTTAACATTTAATGTAGATTACTCATGCTTTGGCATACAATTGGGTGTGGCAACCTTGTTAACCATAAAAATGGGTTAATAGCACATCGTGAGTTTGACTGTGTAGGGAATGAAAGAGGTCTTTGTGTGACTTACAATAGAGCCTAGTTTTAATTATGCAATAGCTAGGGGCCTTGACCCTCCTTGGTTTGGAGTCACGGAGGGTGTGATTTCGAGTACACCTTTGGGGGAGCTCATAAAAAGTAGTGTGATGATTTATTGGCTCACTTCTTTGCCGTCCACCTTTTGTGAGAGAGAACCATTGTAAGGCCAATCTCTTCTTGCCTCTATCTAGGAAAAGATATCTCTTCCTTCACTCCCACATTGACAAGGCTAAGGTAAGCACTTGAGTTAAATACCTCTCCAACAAATGCCAGTGCTAATTAAGACTTACACTCTAAAGAAGCCTCTACTCCAAAAACCCTCTTCTAATCCTAACACAATCTTGACAAAAGTAATATTAACTGAAGTGTTAAATGTGAAAGTATTGACATGATATAAGTATTTATTGTATCTATTTCAAATTTTTGACTATAAACAATTATTATCTACATGCTAGCAAACTGTAATCAAGCTCTAGCAGGCTTCTTATTTTACTTATAGCTTCCTTAATATTGATATGGTCATGTTTCTAATTAAAATGATTAGAACAAGCCAAATGAATGAATCTGTCATGTCAAAAGCTTAAAATATAATACTTCAAAAAATATTTTGTTTGAAATTTACTTTAGATCTTGGTATATATGAAATTCACTGTATGTGATCTAATTCAATATTTTTGTTTAAAATTTACTTTAGACCCTAACTATGGTATATATAAAATTCACCATATGTGATCTAATTCAATATTTAAGAAGCCCATCATTTTAGCTCTCACTTTTAGAATATGTACACATGTAAAGTGACATATGTATGTATTTGTATATATATGTTTGCACATATGTATGCATTTGTAAAGTGACATATGCATGCATTTGTATATATACATTTGCTACCATGTGGTATGTTCTAGAATAAAGTTGGTAACGGTAGGGTAAAAAATTGAGCCCATGAAAATCATTACCTCAAGGTTGTATTCTTAAGAACTTGGGGGAAAAAATGTTATGCACCTTTGTCATGAGTTATAAAGTAAAAGTTTAGAGATGTCTTGTAAAAGCTCATAAAATCTCCAAATTACCAAATAAGCTTGTAATAAAAAGCTTGCAAAAATTAAACCCACTCTTGTTACTAAGGTCGATGGTGAGGCTTTATTTTTGCTAATTTCTTTAGGCACCCATATGAATGATTTGCCTCATGATACCCTTGAGCATGGAGTAGGTGCATGGGGGAAGAACGAATCTTTTCTGAACATTTTGGATTGGGAGTTAGCAACGTTGCTATAAAGGTTTCTTCTTTCATGTGGTCTTAGGGGCTCTTGTGGATTTCTTTGGAATCCACACTTCAACATTACCTTCATAGTATCCCTGAGCTTGCAAAGGTCTTTGGAACCTGCATCATTCAAGTTGGTAGAGAGTCTCGTGTCGAGCTTTTGTGGGTTACTCTTGAAATAGTAGTTAGGTACCATTCTTCTAGAGTTTTGAGATTCTCATTGAGTGTGCAACCTAGTTTGTGAGGTAGCCAAATTAGATTGCCACCCTTGTAGTAGCCTTGAGCTATAAGTAACTAATTTTCCACCCATCTTTTGATACTTTGTAGATACAAGGCTATAAGTAACTAATTTTCCACCCATCTTTTGATACTTTGTAGATATCTCAATAATGATTTTTATGGTGAAGTTGCCTTCTTTGTGGCAATGATAAAGATTTGGTACCCTTCTTGGCATGAGCTTGCAAGGAAGCTAGTGTTTTTGGGTTTGGGTAGCATTGATGAGGCTTGGGTCTATAACATAGGGGCTATCGATGTCGAGGTCACCTTAGTGGATTTACCTTTGTTAGCTGCAAAATGATTTTGATGCTACTACATGACTACTTAGAGATGTTTACAAGAGGGGCTACCAGCGATGATAAAGTTTTGGTGATGTTAGCCTTTGACTCTTTTTGGATGTTTACAAAATGATTTTGATACTATTACATCACTACATAGAGATGTTTACAAGAGGGGCTATTGGTGATGATGAAGTTATGGTGATGTTAGCCTTTGACTCCTTTTGGTTGTGAAACATTTTTTTTTGAAAAGTATTTTAAACTGCATCAAGATAGCTTTATGGTGATGACCCTTTTGGCATTCTAGAATGCTTGAAATTAAATCCTCTTATATGTATTTGCATTTTATAGTATGTACACCATTAAAACACTTTAAAGCATTCTCAAAAAAGCTTGTATATTGTTAAAAAAAGCTCACAAAAAATCACCCCCAGCAGCAAAGTCTCACATATGACATATGATGCCTTAAGAAATCAATAAAAACAAAGGCTCACCACTAACCTTAGTACCAAGCGCTCACGTGAAGAACCTACTTGCACTCAACTTAACAAGGGCAAACAATAAGTATACTTTCATATTGCCTCACCACTTGATGAGCGAAAACAACAAGCTTCAACATCCTTGTGTATTTCATTCTCATAAAGAAGTTGACTAAGTGTATAATTCACATCAAACCGCTTTTTGAGCCATACCTTATGTTGCAGAAGCTCTGTAATAGACATAAGCATAAGAACCTATTGGCATGTAAAATAAAAAGAGGAAGCCACAATAATACCACACTTGTGTATTCAATAAGAGTAAGTCAAAGTGTCTATGGTATTTTGATACATTGGATGGAAGAGGGATAGAAGAGAACTTGAAATGTACAAAGGTTGAATGACATAATCTACACCAATATCTTCTCTTCAACTCAAGAAGGACATTTAGTTATTATTAGGCATATTCATAAAAGGTAGATACAACTTAATGTTCCAAACTTAGGTAAGAAATAACCTTTGAAAAAGAACATTTTTACATCATGAAAATCTTTTCACACAGTTGTGACATAAGGAGGGAGATAAAGCTAATAAACATCTATAAATCATACTCTCTCCTAGCCTCATCATCAACTCAAATCCACCACCCAAACTAACCTTCATGAGATTTTCAAACATCCAAAATCACTTGTTTTTTCATGCTATGAAAAACTAGACTAGTCTTTCATGCCATCAAGAAAAACATTAAAATGTTCATTAACAAAAATTGATGTGCTAGGGGAATAACTCCCATCTCAATTAACCCATTTCCAAAAGATTTTTTCCCATCCAACATCAATCATGGACAAAACACCAAAAATATTGATCTACTCCTAGAATTACTAAATATCTCCTAAATATCAAGATCAGTCACAATAAGTATGGAAAAGAAGTCTTGGCACCATGAAAGATCAGTCACAATAATTAAGGAAAAGAAGTCTTAGCACCATGAAAAACTCTAGTTTTTCATGTTGTGAAAAATCACCTTGTTTATTTAAGCCACACTTAAGCTTCATGTTTGACCTCCACACACTGATCTATCATCATTAATGTGTTGTACTAACATACGTCATCCAAATAAAACTCTAGTTTTTTCACATCACAAGGTGGTACACATGGCCATCTAGATTCATCATGTATGCTAAGAAGCCCAAATAAGCTTAATTTTGGCACTATGAAAAAATTTGGGTTTCACATCACAAGGTGGTACACATGGCCATATAGCCTCATCACGTGTGCTAAGAAGCCCAAATAAGCTTTATTTTTGTATTGTGAAAAACTTTGGCTTTCATGCTATGAAAAACTAGATTGGTTTTTCATGCCACAAAATGTCATCTAAAAAATCACCATGTTGTAGGCTATATAACTTGAGCATGTGTGCCAAGAAGCCTAAATAAGCTTAACTTTGACACCATGAAAAACTTTGGTTTTTTGTGCCTGAGATTGAATTTTTCATGCCGCATAGTGTCATCAAAAAAATCACCATACTAACTCAGGGGAGTACTAACATCGTTAAGAAAATTCCATAAAGTCATGCTCAAGGTGAGGAGATTAATATCTAGCCACATGATATCACTATGAAAATCTCTTATAACTATGAAAATCTCTTGATTTTCACACTTGTGAAAGTCTCTTCAAGATTGTGAAGGTCTCTAGATTTTCACAGCTATAAATAAGTCACTTAAACCACCACACGTCCACAAACGTAGATTAAATACTCATCAATAATCTACCAAGCTCCTAAATCATTATAACACCTATGAATAAGTCGCTTAAACTACAAGTGCATAAAAAAGAAAAGATTGAATACTCATCAAAAGAGTAGATTGAATACTCATCAAAAATCTACCAAGCTCCTAAATCTTCCAATATCATCCATGCCAATGCTGCAACTACTTTGCGAGTAAACCCCACTTGTCAAAACATTGTAAAGTTCATAAGAACCATAGCCTCACTCATCAACATATTTCCAAGTTTATCTTGGATATGGTCCATATAATATGACCTATAGCCTGGCTTTCCCTTAAAAGGTGTAAGCACAACAAGTTATCTTTCCTATAATCATACATCCTACTCTATTCCATAACCCTTCAAACAAAGGAGGGCTACGATGTTGAGGCTATGTTTTGGATTTTATCAAATCTAATGGTGGATCCGTTCTCTTTTTTTATTGTAGAGGGGTTTTTGTTGATGAGGTTAATGATGAGCCATGATAGCTTCTCGTTTCTTGGCTATAATGATAAGCTTGGTTGTTATGGTCAAGGGTTGTGAAGTTGGTATTAACCCATTCCTAGGATTAACAAGATCTACCACCATTATCTTACATCAAGTAGTCACGATAGATACACCAAAGGGTCATACATTCAAGATATGAAGCAATAGTGTCCAAAGCTACAGCTTCAACGGGCGCCCGTAATGGTGTGACAGAGTATTTATGGCGATTCCCACTTCAAGAGCATGTGGTAGCAAGTTAGGATGAAGTCCTAATAAGTGATGTACTTCATGGATATATTATGAGAGTAGTCATTGTAATAGCATTAGGCCTCTTATGAGCCTAAAGTGCCCAGTCGACCACAATTTAAGTGAGTGTGAACACTTATGGCCATGTATATAAGTGAATATCTCTCATAATACAACATACTCTCCCATTGTGCAATTGAGTCTTGCTCTTGCTAATCCTCTTGCTAATCTCTCTCCCTAATGCATGCTAGTGAGTGTCTGTGAGTGAAGTGAGGTGAGAGGAGGGGCGAGTACCCGTAGTGCAACAAGGCAATGTGACAACGCTCGCGGGAGGCGTGGTGGAATTGCTTCTCAAGGAGTTGTGAAGCTTGGAGACCTCAAGGGTTACAAGCTTGGCCATTGGAAAGATTCTCATGGCAGTTTGCGGTTCACCAGGTGATCTCTTTTGGATGTGTTTCAAGGAGGGTTAGGGTTGTTGAGATATCAAGCTCATCTAGTGAGGCAGCCATGCTTGGAGTTTCAGATTGACAAATTTCGTGATGGGAAAGGGTTACTGGGGGACTACATAGAAGGTGAGCATGAAGAGGCACCAGAGATACCGGAGATCAATCCGACTGCTCTGCAGATGTGAAAGAGTTCAAGGATTGGAACCAAGGAGCCAGAAAAGTTATGTATTGGCTCTCTATTAGTATATAGGACACCATGATTGGGCACATACAGGATGCCAAGTCCCCCATGGAGGCGTGGGAGACCTTGGTAAAACTCTATGAAACGAATACCAAGGCACGAAAGATACAGAAGAATGAACTTCATACTGTGGAGAAAAAGAGTATGTCTGTGAATGACTATGTATTGAAGATCAAGGGTATTGTGGAATCCCTTGCATCTATTAGCGTTTCAGTAGATGATGATGATAAGGTGGAAGTCTGTCTATGTGGTCTCGACGGGCCACAATACAAGGCATTCAAGACGTCTATTCAGACTCGGGAAAATATTCCCAATTTCACAGATTTGGAGTCTATGTTGATTATAGAAGAGAAGAGCTTGGGTGAAGACCAACAGTCTTCACAAAACAAAAATAGTTCAGAGCAACAGGCCTTCTACACAAGTTCAGGAAGAGGATGAGGTAGAGGAGGCCGTGGACACGGCCAAGGAGGTGGCCAAACAGGTAATCAGAATTATGGCCAGCAACAGCAGCAACAACAACAGTCCCAAAATTCACAACAACAACAACACACAGGTGGAAGAGGACAATTCAAAGGCAGGGGGAGTCAAAGAGGTCGTGGAAATTGGCAAAGGCAGTATAATGATACACGAGGATGCTTTTATTGTGGTAAGCCTAGACATGTGCAAGCAGATTGTCATAAGAAGCAGGCTGACATGCAAAATGGAAAATTGCAGCAAAACAACTATGCATCCTCGAGCAGAAACAATGAGGATAATGAAAGGTTGTTTGTTATGCAGCATGTCATTAATGCCATGTCTGAAAATGTTGAAGCAGCACATAAAGATGATGTATGGTACGTTGATTCAGGTGCTTTGAACCACATGACAAGTCATGGAGAGTGGTTCAAGGAGATGAAAAACCTTGAAAGACCAGGGTTTGTGGAAACAAGGGATGACACTGCTCATCCAATTGCCCATGTTGGAGATGTGCCATTGTCTATGCAGGATGGCAAAGTGAAGTATCTTGCAGATGTATTTCATGTTCCGAACATAACAAAGAATCTGGTTTCAGTTGGCCAGATGATTGAGTAGGGTTTGCACGTTCGGTTTAAACCTGATAGTTGTTATGTTGAAGACTTTAAAAAAGACAAGTGCAGGTTGGTTGTAAAAGGCAACAGAGTGGGCAGAATGTTTACATTGAATGTAAACATGCCTAAAGTGAGTGCTGCGATGTTTGCAAATGGTTCACGAATTGTTGCAGACACAAACATTTGGCATAAAAGAATTGGACATGTGAATGTGCAGAGAATGAAGTCTATGTAGACTAAAGGAATTGTGACAGGGTTGCCAAAGTTTAAAGTTGAAGGTATGTAGAAAATATGTGAAGCATGCCAATTTGGAAAAAGAAAGCAAAGCATGTATTTCCACGTGATAGAAATGTGAGCAGAAATGCACTAGATGTTGTGCATTCAGATGTATGGGGCCCTACGAAGACCATGTCTATGGGAGGCTATAGGTATTATGTGACATTTATTGATGACCACACAAGGAAAGTGTGGGTATACTTCATGAAGGAGAAGAGTGAAGTGTTCATCATTTTCAAAATTTCAGAGTTAAGGTTGAAAAGCGAGCATGGAAACATGTAAAGTGCCTAAGGTCAGATGGAGGGGGAGAGTACTTCTCCAATGAGTTCTCTAAAATTTTGAAGAAGAATTGTATTCAGAGACAGTTTACATGCAAATACACTCCGCACAGCAGAATGGAGTTGCGGAAAAACAGGCACATTGCTGAGATTGCACAAGCATTGATGGGAGAGAAGAATATGCCGCATAGCTATTGGGCTGAGGCTGAGGCTGTTTCTACAGCAATTTACATCATGAACAGGACTCCAAATGCAGCCATACATGATGTAACTCTAGAGGAGAGGTTTACTGGGTAGAAAACCTAATTTGTCTCATTTGACAGTCTTTGGATGCATTGCATATGTGCATGTGCCAGATGAGCTAAGAACTAAGGTGGATTCAAAAGCTGAAAAATGTGTGTTTATTGGGTATTCCCTTGAGCAAAAGGGATACAGGTACACGTGAGTTGAGGGTAAGTAGGGATGTTGTTTTTTATGAGATGATCAGCTGGTATGCTACTGAAAAAAAAGTTGTTGGACTGATGTGAGTGGAAAATGTGGTTGCACAGAATGCAAGTCAGCAATCACAGTCTTTGAGTGGAGCAAGAGAGTCCTCATCTAGTGGTTCAGTTGATAAACCATGGAGTGGCAGGCTGCGTCATACTACCAGTTCTACAAATGTGATTAGTACATCACATAAAGGCAAAGAGAAAGTGGTTGAGCCCCTTAGTATGCTTAACATTTTTGCAGGGCATTCTCATGTTGATGGAGAGTCTAGTGGCTCAGAGATGAGCCTTGATGAGGATCTTGGAATACCAGCTATGAGAACACTTGGTAAAGAAGGCTACGGAAGCCATGAATGCAAAAAGCTGCAAAGATCTGGGAGAGTGAAGAATCATGTGCAGAGGTTTACCTATGATGGTTATGTGGCACATCACTATGTATACATGGCAAAAGTTGTACAGGTTATAGAGGCCACATGCATTGATGAGGCTGTTGGAAATGTGTGTTGGGAGAAAGCTATGGATGAGGAGATGGATGCACTATATGGAAACTATATGGAAATGAGACTTGGAATTTAGTGCAATTGCCTGAAGGCAAGAAATCCATTGGATACAAGTGGGTGTACAAAGTAAAACATAACAATGATGGAAGCACAAGCAGGTACAAGGCTAGACTGGAAGCCAAAGGATATGCGCAGACATATGGCATTGATTATGAGGAAACTTTCAGCCCAGTTGTTGCCAAGATGGCAACAGTGAGAGTTGTGATAGCAGTGGTGGCTGCGTCAAAGCAATGGTCTTTACATCAGATGGATGTAAAGAATGCATTCTTGCATGGGGATTTGCAAGAAGAGGTGTATATGTTGCAGCCACCTGGTTATGAGGATCCCCCCCGAGCATGTTTTTAGGTTGAAGAAAGCCTTGTATGGCTTAAAACAAGCACCAAGAGCATGGTCTGACAAGATTTTTGAATATCTTATCACTATTGGCTTTCATGTAGCCAATGCAGATTTCTCGCTGTATGTGAGACACAGTGATAGAGGGGTTGTGCTTGTTGTCATCTATGTAGATGACGTGATCATTACGGGGGACCATGATGCAGAGATCTTTGATGTAAAGATCTTTCTTAGACAAAAGTTTTAGATGAAGGATGTGGGAGGGAGCTCAGATATTTCTTGGGCATTGAGGTGATTAGGTCACCACATGGTATTGGATTACTGCAGAGACAGTATGGCTTGGACATGTTGTCCAAGTATGGCTTGGACATGTTGTCCAAGTATGGTATGACAGGCTATAAGCCTATCTCAATGCCATTGGATCAGAATGGCAAGTTGAGTGTAGATTCAAGAGAGATTTTGGAAAATCCTACTATGTATAGGCGCATAGTAGGAAGCTTGATCTACATGACGATTACCAGGCCAGATTTGAGCTATGCTATTGGGTTGGTAAGTCAGTTTATGCAGGTTCCGCATTTGGATGCATTGAGATGCATACTGAGGTATGTGAGGTCTACTTTGCATTGTGGACTATTTTATAAAACTGGGACAGAGATATGTGTACATGGGTACACATATGCTGATTGGGCTGGTAGTATCTCAGATAGAAGATCTACTAGTGGCTTCATGTTTTCTTTGGGGAGTGCTGCTGTAACTTGGAGTAGCAAGAAGCAGCCTACGGTTGCTCTATCCAGCACAGAGGCCGAGTACAGAGGTACTGCTATGGCAGCATGTGAGGTAGCTTGGTTGAGAAAGCTACTTGTAGATTTGGGTCTATCAGTGGATAGACAAGTTGTCATTTTGGGTCTATCAGTGGATTTGGGTCTATCAGTGGGGTGGATAGACAAGTTGTCATTTTCTGTGACAACATTAGCAGTATATAGTTGGCCAGGAACCCAGTTTTTCATGCTCGCACGAAGGTCCACTACCATTTTGTCAGAGAGAAGGTTTTGGCAGGAGACGTTAACCTTGTTTATGTCAGCACACAGGATCAAGTCGGTGACATCTTCACTAAAGCATTGGTGGGTACAGAGAAGCTCCGCAGATTCAGGGCTTTGCTTGGTGTACATGAGATGGAGTTGAGCTCGAGGGGAAGTGTTGAGATATCGAGCTCATCTAGTGAGGCGGTGGACACTGATGACTCGCCTGGGGGATAGGCCCCACACTTACACCACTGGCATGGTTGGTGAGATCATGGGTGATATGTGGCCAGTGGGATGACAGGCTGTGTGACAGCCATTCTAGAGATTGGCATAGTTATAGCACCAGCTCATTTAGTTGGGTTCACACTATAGAGAACCGTAGTATGTATTTGGTTGAGTATCTTTTCATATTGTGTGTACTCTTATCTTTGTATATGGTGTGTTGAGTGTTGTGTGAAGAAGAAGAAGATTTTCAGCCTCTCACCTTGTGTGCTCTCTTTTAGGGTTTTGTGAGTGTGTGTGTGCTTGCAAGAGCTCAAGCTCTCTTCTCCCTTCTTGCATCTTTTCAAGGGTGAGCCATAACATTTTTGGTGCCGCTATCGGGGAGCCATCCCTTGGCTTTTTCCATCGTTTTTCCTCTAATCTATACATAACCCATTGCCCGTTATTTTGATTAATAGTTTCCCATGAAAAAGATGTGGATTTGATGGGGTGATTTGTGTGAGATTTGGTGTAGAATAGCTCTCTTTTTTGTTTTTGTGAAAAGAATACTTTTTGCTTAACTTTTAGATTAATTTGTTGTTTTTGTTGTTGTTTTTGTGGTTTTTCATGTTCTTAGGGCTTGCACATAGTTTGTATTAGGCTTAGTTTGCATCCATTGCATCAAACAATGCAATAGAATGTAATTTTTAGGGAATGTTAGCTCTCTTTAGTGTTAAACATAGAACGAAGATCATTAATTTTAGTTTAATTGTGTGTTTGTTGTTGAAATTATTTGGATTAGAGTGTTAGCAAGAAATAGGAGTAGCTTAATCTTTCAAAAAATTTCTCAAAACCATCAAAGAACCCTTGAATTTGACTAATTTCTCTTAATGGACTGGTTTTTGTCATTAAGGGTGATTAATCTTGCTCAAGAGGTAAAAAATTTAGAAATGTGTTAATTGGGGTCTAAATCGATCATATGAGTAGTCGAAATTGGTGTTTTTGAGTATTTTGAGAGCATCTAGATGCATCAAAATACCTAATCACATCAATTTTTTCATAAATTGGAGAAATTTGACTCTCTTTGCTTAATTTTGCCTTAAAAGACAAGACCATAATTAAGAGTCTAATTAATCTCCTATTTTAGATTAATTTACACATTTGTTGATGTAAAAAGCTTAGCATTCCCTTACTCTATGCAATGATGTGCTCTATTGTGTGAATTAAATAAGGATTAGTGGTTAATTAGAGTCTTTGATTAGTGTAAAAGAGAAAAAGATTAGTGAAAGAATTAATCTTAGATTACTCTTTAATCACTTTTTTTTACATAACTCATTAAGAGGCTAATGAGCATTCAATGAGGAGTAGATGCTCACGAGTTGTCAATTTGTCCATGTTGGGGGTCATTTATGAAGAGTGTAAGGGGTGTTATTAAAAGGTTGACTTTTTTGATTCCCACTTACCATTTTGGGGGTCATTTATGAAGAGTGTAAGGGGTGTTATTAAAAGGTTGACTTTTTTGATTCCCACTTACCTTTTTGGAAAAATGTCCATATTCCTTTCATTTTAAATTCAAAAAATATTCCCTCCCAAAAAGGGAAATTCATATTTTCCACTGGACTCAAAAAAAAATCACGACGTGAACCATTTTCTGCAGCTTCACGAAACCTAAGCTCATTCCCAAAAGGTTCACGTCATAGGGAACCACGCAAAAAAAAAAATGAATTTATATTCCGTGAAGTTCAGTTCACGGCGTGAACCATTTTCTGCAACTTCACGGAACCTTTTAAAAAAAACAAATTTAATATTCAGTGAAGTCCGATTCACGACGTGAACATTTTTCTACAACTTCATGGAACCTGAGTTCATGCCCAAAAGGTTCACGTCCTCGGGAACCGCACACAAAAAATAATAATCGAATTTAATAGTTTCATGAAGTCCGGTTCACCTTGTGAACCATTTTCAGCAACTTCACGGAACCCGAGTTTATGAAAAAAAAATAAATTAAAAAAATTAAAAAAAACCAAAATTTATAAAATCCTTGAAGTCCGTCGGTGTGAAAAGGGGTCCATCGGCCCAAAAAAAAGGACTATGGAAAACACCCTTGTTTGGAGGCCCGTATCTCCTAAACTGTATCATGAAGGCGCTCTAGGGCTCATCGAAAAGCTGACATCGAGCTCTTCGACTTTGGACTCGATCGTTCGAAGTCAAAATCGATCATTTTGGTCTCTGAGTAGCAGCCTCAAAATTCGACCCAAAAATTGAGAAGGAAAAAAATAGTCCAAAAACCATGAAAATTTATAAAAAATAGTGCAAAAACGACGATAAGCCGTATTAGGGTTACATTTTGAGGGTCCAAACGACAAAATCACGGATGACTCAAGGAAACAAAGTTGTAGTACTCCAAAAATACTACAACTCCCTCATATAGAATTTTTCAAAATTCCTTTTGGAACACCCTAAAAAACGTGCTGCGAAACAGGGAAAAAATTCTTGATTTTTTTTTCCCGTCTTGAGATAGTGATGGAAAATAGGTTCTTGGACCTCCTCTTCCATCTGGGAAGGTACTAGCATACGCTTTTTCTAGAAAATTATCTCTAAGATCGTGTGTACGTGCGTATAGCACATAATCTAATTAGGGCGAACGGACACCCGTTTGACCCAACGAAGAGTACGCCATAACGGGCTGTGGGAGAATATAAAAAGCAAAAAAAAAAAAACTGTGTTTGCTCATTAAGGAGCATTTAGGCACTCTGACATGGTCACCTTAGAGGGATTGCAAGGGATCACACAAGGACTGAACCCAATGGAGCTGACATCTTTGAGCCATTGAGATCTATGTCGCAAATGCATCTCCTAATACCATCTATACTTATAACAAGCGTGTCATCGGGTTTTACACCCCCTATCACTTCAATCCCACCGGGCTTTGGTCCCTATCCTAACATTCTCGCAAATCCTATAAGTACCAACCCTTTCCTGGATACCCACACCCTGGACATACTGACTAGTCTAGGAAGGGGGGTGGTCCAAGGACGGGGCCTCAGTGACTCATACAGAAATACGACCGTACAAATTTCTAAAATTATGGGCAAATATGACAAAACAACAGACCCTATTCAATTCATTCAAATGTTTGAACAGAGATGTGAAGCCTTTGGAAATCCCAACTGTCCCACCAAGGTACATGCATTGAACCTATGCTTCAAGAGAAAAGCTAGTTGATGCCGGCGATCAAGACCAACTTCAAAGCCTTGAAATCAACCTTCATACATGGCTTTTCCAGACAAGGTGGTCGGTGGAGTGCAGCAACAGAACTCTATTTAATTGAGCGTCAACCAAATGAATACATTAGAGATTTTATCCTTCGGATAAAACTCTTGGACTCACATTGTGAGTCATGGGAAAAATTAAACAATGTTCAATTGAAGAGATGTTTCATGATGGGCTTGAAGAATAATAGCTTACACAACTTGATCATTGTCTCCAATCCGGAAACATTCGATCAATGTTGTAAAGAAGCAATACGTTTAGATGACAACATGCTAGAGGATGATCTTGCTACGAGGTGTTCCTCATCTAAACCAAGCGAAGCAATGGCAAAAGAAAGATCGATCTTGGAATTGACATTCCTAAAATTTTATGCAGCCTTTCTTAAAACCTTACAGCCAACATCTTTAAGAGAGGATAAAATCCTTTAAAATCAGACATCCTTAATGCCTCTACAAGTGAGGAACGAAATGCCTTGTGTTGAGTGCAATCACACGACCATCCCAATCCTCATTCTGCATACAAGGCACCTATTCGTCTATACTACATATATTATAAAACCTTTGACCACGATACTAAAAAGTGTCCCGCTTTATCCACAATTAAATCAAAATCTCCATCTCTCGTGCACCAAACAAAAACCGTCCAAAGGGTAGAAATTGCTGAGGAAGCAGTTAATTGAACACTTTAGTGTTTCTATTGTCGTGGACTCCACAATGTGGCAGACTGCATAGTTTGGAGTATTCCATGCCCATGGAATACTTCCATGCCCATAGTCACTGACACGTTGCAACCAATGTGTGAATAATGTGACATTGAACACATGTTCCAAGCTTGCCCAAGATGAGTTACGTCAATGCAACTCATCTCACAAAATACAACTCTTAACATCCTAAGTGTACAAAATGGGCAATTGGCCACGGTACCTTTGAATGTGCTTACATGCTTACAAGCCAAGGCACGAGAAATAGTCAAAAAGAATGTAAAAGACAATACCTCAATATGGGTAGAAGAACATGCTTTAAAGCAGAACCCAAAAGAAAAAGTAAAACCTTCTAAAACCAAGAAAAACAAAGGACAACAAACTGTCGAAACCAAGGTCGAATTGAAAGACAGGGAAAAGGAGCCTGTAGAGGACATAAACCCAAAAGGGGACATGAATACAAAAGAGCCAAAAGCTATATAGGATGCAAAAGCATCCACATCAAAAGCCACCACACAAACCACAACACCCATATGTGCGACACATGATACAAAAACTGTTGGAATTAGGGTTAGGGTTTCAACAATGCACACACACAAGATAGAGAAGCTTGAGAGCACACAAACTCACTAGAATAGAATGAACAAATGTGTGCCCGATACAAAAGATAAGTACACACCCCAAAATGAGTAGATAAGAGGGTGTACATATGCATAGGGGAAAAAACCTCCTAGTGAGGGAAAAAGTACCCCGGCGGTCCCAAGTGTGTTCACACACATCACTACCATATAATGCTACAAATCCCCCCCTGGAGTGATAATGTGAACATGTACAGGGTATGGCCGATCAATCCTGAAAAGGCAGTAAGTCCAAAGCTTTACGAAAAGCTTTAAACTTTTCACGGCAGCAAGGAAGAATCTTCGTGAATAAATCTGATATGTTGTCATGTGTAGGTACATAGACCAAGCTGATCTCTGCCTGCTCTGCAGGAGAGTCTTTCCCTGACAAAGAGGTAATGCACCTCAATGTGCTTAGTGTGAGCATGAAACACTCGGTTCCTCGGCTAATGCGCTCTGGCTGTCAGTGAAAATCGTAGTGCTACCCAACACACCCAAATCAGCCATAAGATGTCTGAGCCAACCATACACTCAACTATAATTGTAAAATCTGCCCTGTACTTAGCTTCACAGGCAACTGGAAGTGGCCACTGTAGGCTACTTCTTACTGAGCCATGATATACATGAATCACCAAGGCAAAATCAAAACACACTAGTGGACACTCATGTGTTATAACATCGAGCCCAATCTGAATCACTAAAAGCATGCAGCTGTGACTCACCCCCTTTGGGTAGAACAATCCAAAATACTGAATGCCAATAGCAGAAAACCCGCTTGACAGCCTGCCAATGCTTTGTACTTGGGCTATGCATAAATCTGCTCAATTGTGAGACCGCATACTGTATATCTCGCCTCGTGTTGCATACGTAAAGAAGGGATCGAACAACCTGCTGATACAAACTAGCATCAAAAGAGTCTCCTGCATCTTGAAGACTAAGTCAAGTACCTATCTCCATAGATGTAGCCCCCACAGTTTTATAGTCTTCAAGATTAAACCTCTTCAATAGCTTTTGTATATATTTAGACTGCAGCATAACAATGCCATCATTGCGCTGCATATACTGAATCCCCAAATAATAATGCAAGGGCCCCAAATTTGACATCTCAAAACGATGATTGCAAATCAACCTTAAAGGCTGAAATCTGATCTATATCGGGTCCGGTGAGCAGCATGTCATCAACGTATAGAACGATGACCAAAAATGTGTCTTTACTCCTCTTCAGATAGAGGGTACTCTCTATTGGACTATTGCAAAAATCATATGCAACCAAGTATGCATGAATCTTCTCATACCATGCTCTAGGAGCCTGCTTGAGGCCATAAAGAGCATTTTTTAACCTGCATACTTTAGACTCTTCTCCTTTCACATCAAAACCAGGAGAGGCAGCAATACATACACCTCCTCAAGTAAATTACCATTCAAGAATGCAATCTTAATGTCCAACTAATGTACATTCCACCCATGATGTGCTGCCACCCAAAGCAATGAGACACCTAATGGTAGTCATAGGAGATGTGGGTGCAGAGGTCTCATTATAATCAATGTCCTTTTGGGCATAGCCCTTTGCAACAAGTTTGGCCTTGTAGCGATCAATGCTACCATCTGCTTTACGTTTTAACTTGTAAACCCACTTAATACTAATGGCCTTCTTGCCACCATGAGGTAGATCTGTCAAATACCAGGTGTCATTCTTGAGTATAGAGTTATACTCATCCTGCGTAGCATGCATCCAATGATCATCATCTTGTGTTTTCTTAAAGGAAATAGGTTCCTCCTCATTACATAAAGTAGAAATGAGAACATGATCCACATGAGAATAATCTGCATGATGAGAACCTCCACGAGTTATGCTAGGTAAAGGAGCTGCCAACTTGCTATCCCTCAATGTCTGCACAAGCCATTTTGGCATATGCCTAGATTCTTCTATGGCTGCTCTCTCCTCATCCACTACATCCTCAATAATTGCCTCATCAAAAGGCTGATTTTGCACCTGCAAAGGCTAAATTTCAGCACTTGGTTGAGTTTTCTACATGAAAGCATGGGCTGAACTGAGTTTTCGACAAAAACATCTCTACTTACTAAAATCCGCTTTGAGGCCGGATGGTAGAGTCTATATCCCTTGCTTTCTGAACTGTACCCCACAAATATGCATTTAACTACCTTATCATCAAGCTTATTGCGTTGTTGCTCAGGCACAAGAGCATAAGCAAGACAACCAAAAACACACAAATGAGCCACAGAATGCTTCCTGCCATGCCAAGCTTCATAAAAAAGTTATGACTGTAAGGCCTTGGTAGGGCATTTGTTCAACACATAGTTTGCGCACATAGTTGCCTCTAAACCAAAAATCATGAGGTAAATCTTGTGCTTTCACCATACATCGTGCCATCTCCATGAGAGACATGTTCTTCCTCCTCTCAGCCACACCATTTTGCTGAGGTGGGTATATGGCATTGTACATTCATGCCTTATGCCTTTTTCAGCCATATATGCATGAAATTCCTTGGACATATACTCCCCCCCTCGATTTGAACGAAGGGTGCCAACTTTACATTCACATGAATTTTCAACCACCATGGATACGAAGTGCTTAAAGCACATAAAAACCTCCAACTTCTGCTTTAATGATGGATACACCTAGCTATATATGGAGTAATCATCAATAAAAGTAACAAAGTAGAGATATCCCCCAATAGATGGTGTCCTCATAGGACCACATACATCACTATGTATAAGCTATAATTTCTTAACAGCTATCACACAGATCCATCCTTTGGAAATGATGCTGGAAATGATGCCCGATGCATTTTAGCAAGAATACACCCCTCACATACATGTCTAGTAGACACCATTTCATGCCTTTGAAGGCATAACAAACTGCCATAATTCAGATGGCCAAATCATGCATGCCATAATTCTGCATCACTCATAACACTAGTCATAGAGACTGAGCATGCATCATGCTGCAACTTCTCAAATACATCCATTATATATAGCCCAATGAAACAAGGTACCTGAGGCAATGATAGAATAACCATCATTTCTATCCTGAACTGTACATCAATCCACAAATTTCACCATCAAGCCTGACAAGGCTAAGGCTGAAATGACAGCAAGTTCTTCTTAATGATAAGTTCTTCTTAATGACAAGGCTAAGGCTGAAATGACAGCAAGTTCTTCTTAATGCTTGGCACATATACAACTTTCAAAAGAGTAAATGCACCCCCATTTGCAGCAGTGAGCACAACTCTATCAACTCCTTTTATAGGATATGAGGAACCATTTGCACACATGTGACGGTTCCTGCACTTGGGACAGATTCCAGAGATGGGAACAAACCTTTCTGTGAAGTAATGTGCTTACTAGCACCACTGTCAAAGTACCAAGCATCCGATTCTGCCACTAGCATGCATACATCATGAATAGAAGGGTCATAACTGCAATGTACAGTCCATGCCCAATCATCTTAAGCAAAACTTGAAGATTCCTTCTTCTCTACACTTGTTGGTGCAGATATATCAGCCCACAGCCATGCTCGATTCTTTCTTTTTCTCCTTCTCTAGTCTTTTCTTGCACTCATGTATGTAGTGCCCTTCTTTTTAGGCTTATCACCTTCTTTCTCTGCATCCTTTCCTGAGGATTCTGATTTTGGCTTATAGCCACCATGCGAAGAAGCTTTACCTTTGCCTTTCTGATTGGCAACAAAGGCTTGATCACCAACTCGCATATTAGATCTGTTTTGCCTAGACTGCTCTTCTTGCAAGAGTATTGAAACCGGCTTGTCAAATGTAAGGGCATTTGGATTTCCCTTCATCATGAGTCTAAGGGTAGAGGCAAAACTCTGATAGAATCCGGCAATGCATTGAGAACTATGGGCACCAATGTACTATTAGGATATATCTCATCCACACTAGCAAGCTACTCCCTAAAATCTTTAATCTTAGTCAAGAAGCTATCCATTGAGTCTCCCTCATTCATGTGCTCAGACTCCAACTATTTGCATAGATATGTACACGTGCTTCATTGCGTACCTGGTATAATGCAACAAGTGCATCCCATGCCTATTTTAAAGTCTTACATGATCGAATATGAGGAATAATGCTTCGCTTCACACAAAGTGCAAGCAACGCATATGACTGTGCATCTCTTCCATCCCATATCATTTGAGCAGCAGTGGGAGGTACTGGTGGTGCATGTGGAGGAGCCACATCTGTGTATCAGATTCTACTTTAGATATTCCTGAAGCACTTGGTTACACTGGTAGTTGTGAAGAAACAGGACGATTTTCACTACCATTGACCACATTCCAAAGGCCTTTAGCAACTAATACATGTCTCATCATATAGGACCACAATGGGTAGTGAGTCCCATCAAGTTTGTCCTCATCAATAGACAACATGTTGAATACATCACTATTGCCAGCCATGACTTTCTACCAAATGCAAAGTCTTTCAATGCAACCCTGGATGGCTGCCAACTGACTGAATCACCTGCTACAAAGTGTATTAAAAACAACACAGAGTAGAGAATAGAATGTTACTAGCAAAAGTATGATGGTCGATGTTGTTGAAGACACCGTAGATGCTGCTGCACACCAAATCTCTGTCGCACACACAGCCCCAATATCCAAAATCAAGCTAACCAATCCAAAATGACGCCTCTCCAGAACGTCTGTAGAAACCTTGCGGGTCCAAAACGCACCTGAAACACGTCGCAGACCCCAAAAATTCGTATACAGCACACTACAGTATACACCTTCTTCTCCTAAGAGGGTATCTCAATTGGAGACAGAAAAAATCAGGTCGTGAGTGAGGAGGGAGGCAGACTACTAGATCAAGTGTGTCAAAGAAGCTAGCTTTGATACCAATTGTTGGAATTAGGGTTAGGATTTCAACAATGCACACACACAAGATAGAGAAGCTTGAGAGCACACAAACTCACTACTAGAATAGAATGAACAAATGTGTGCCAGATACAAAAGATAAGTACACCAGGGTAACATGGAATGAAAATTCCATATCGTATATCGATTGTTTGAGTAGTGTAGTTGAAGTAACCTAAAACTTCAATGTTTTGTCCGTTGGCTCCTCTTGCAAGGCTATTGTCTGTTGGGATGAGTTTAGGTTGTCCCAATGACACCCAAGTGTCTATTGGCATGATGGTATGACTAGTGTGAGGGCTAATTAATGCGCGTTTGGGTTTAACATCATTGCATGTAGGAAAATCCAACCATAACATGATAGAATCTTCCAAAGGAACCATGAGTGTTTCAGTTTTTGTTTCAACTTTAGATCCTGTTTCTGTTTCATATTCCCATTCAATTTCATCCTCTATTTGAGTCTCAGCTTTTTCAAGAGTACCCAATGCATACACAAGCACACTTGGCCCTCTGACAATTCTTAATGAGGTCTATTTGGAAACTTGTGAATCCTCACAATCCTGTTTTATAGAGTTCTTTATGTCTTGGTATAACTAAGGTTGAGCTCTTAAAGGTGCAAGTGCTGATGTGATGCTGGCTTTATCATGAGAGAAGAGCATTCCTCTGAAATAGGTTTTGAGAGACTGTTTTAATCTCGTAAGAAAATTATCGAATTTCTCACGTGCTTTCTCAAGTGTATAGTTCGTGCAATCTGTCTCAAATGACTCTTCTATAGAGAGTATGACTTCCTCTTTGACGGTACTTCTCTGGGCTTTATTTTTTGTTACTTTTTTAGGATTGGCATTATGAGGCTCAATCACAACTGGTGTAAGACATTCAACCAAGCTAAGCATGCTCACTTCAGCTTATTTTTTGCGTTCTGCATATGTCATGTGATCACTATTGTCCGTTTGGGGCGGTTGGGTGGGTTCTAGTTTCTTGACTGGTCTATGTGGTGCACTGAGTGAAGAGTCAGAACTTGTTTCATCCTCACTTATTGACGTACTAGAACTTGTTTCATTTTTTGACTTTCTTTGGTTTGTCATATTTTCATTATGTTTACCCATGTGACAAGATCAAATTTTCTTTTTTGGGTTTTTGTAGCATTATATGGTAGTGATGTGTGTGAACACACTTAGGACCACCGGGGCACTTTTTCCCTCACTAGGAGGTTTTTTCCCCCGTGCGTATGTACACCCTCTTATCTACTCATTGGTGGAACTTGGATAGGTGAATCGTTGTATTCAATAGATGACTTCATGCAAACAGTCACCTTGAACACTCCTGCAAGCAATGTACAATTGCTATTACGGGAGGAAGAGACCTTGGAGGAGCTGAAACTTCCAACATATCTTATGGAAAAGATCCCTAGTATCCTCAGCTATGGGATTTGTTAGGTCAACCAACACTCACAGCCCATCCAGAAAGAATAAACTTTACAAAAGACTTGAACATGCCATGTTTGGGGTACTTTGAACATACAATGTATATTGAAACTAACCCCCTCACTACTTATAAGTTTTTTGTGGTTGAGTATGTGTTGGAAGTAGATTTGATCTTGGGGTATAAATGGACTAATGCTGCACAAGCACCACTGTGCTTTGTTAGCGATAGAGTCATCATGATGGTCAACGATAAAAAGTTGACAATACCATACTACAAGGAAGAGGATCCAACTTTAATGGATATCTATGATGCTGAACGCAAAAGGATACAAGCCTCTTCCACAAAAGCCCCTCTACACAATGACCTACCATCTGTGTCACAACGACCAACTCCGATAAAGCATCTATTCCTTCAACCCTATCCTCACCTACTACGAAGTTCGATGCCAAAACCTCGTAATCAATGGCTATTCTGGAAGAAGTTCCCACAGCCCCAACCATCTATCTCTAACAAGGAACTCAAAGGAAAATCCCCGGAGCCTATGCATCTTCATCGACAAACCTCACCAAAGGAGACAACCACATGCTCAAAGGCCTCGTCATCAACAGCCACTCCACAAGAGACTCCAGTCTCATCATCGTTAACAATGCCCACCATGAGTCTTAAACCTGTAGCCTCAGCGCTAACCAAAGTCAAGGAGGGCCCCAAACCTTCCACATCAACCTAAAAGAAAACTCCACCAAGACAACCACAATCATGATATCTTAATATAGTATCAAGATGTGGAGGGAGAAGCAGCTACTTGTACCTCAAGGCTACTATGAAGGTGCCAATCAAATTTGGGTCCCTCAGTCAAAGTATCTTCCTCAATGCAGCACTCAAAGGCCAAGGAAAAAGAAAAGTACTCCACAACACAGTCCACAAAAGCTTATGCGAGTTCCTCAAAAAACTCCACCAAGTCATCAAGTTTGGGTACCAACAAAATTGCTGCAGGCACAAGGGTACTACCAAAGAAATACCGAAGCTTGGGTCCCCAAATGTATCACAAAGTCCCCTAAGCTTGCACAAAGAAGGAAGTCTTAGCACCAAGCACATTGGCCCACCAATTTATAATGTTCATCAAAGATGGGTGTCTGTGCATGTGCTTCAATAAAAAGGATACTATGATGGTAATTCCATTATATGGTTGCCAAAATCAAACAATGTGAAGAAAACCTCACCACCGACTTCAACCCCAACAGCTTCACCTAAAGTTCGACAAGAATGGAGGCCCAAGCAACAACAAGCAAATCACTCAACCACTCTCGTGCATTGCACTAACACAAGAGCTTGTGTGTTCAAGCAAACAATCAACAGTCTTCCCTACTGCCTCGACAACATCTGAGCAACAAATTCAAGAATCAATACCCACATCTGCAAACAATGAAGACTTATGAGCGCATCAAGGACAAAATAACAATGCTCTTGTCACCCCTTTGGATGTGAGAAATAAGCACACAAGATGCTGTTGCTCGCAAGTCATGACCTAGCTGACCCATAAAATCAATTAAAATAAAATAAAATAAAACTATCGAGGTAAAAACCTGCAACTTCATGAGGTCAAAACCTACAATCTCACAGAATTCCATCTCATAGCCTGCACTTTCACGGGATTAGGCCATCTCACAGAATATCCCTTCATGGCCAAAAAACCTACAATCTCACGAGTTCATGTTCCTCACGAATTATAGTCTCACGGCTTAAGAACCTGCACTTTAAAGATTTAAGCTCCATCGGATTAAGCCATCTCACGTATTAACCTTTTCCAACGATCTTCAATGGCCATTGTACATTTGTTAAGCTTATTGCTTACTATTCTTTTGGCTAAATTAATGTAGTAGCTACTCCATGAGTACATATCCATACTCATCCATTGGAAAACATTTGTACCAAAGCCTCACCATCGACAACTTCCAAGTACCTCCCTGGATGGGGGGCCATGGTGGGCGAAAGCTTGGTCAATGGTACAACCCATCACCTAGAATTGTTTTTCAAATTACAAACCTCTCCAAACGACACTACCATCTTCACAAATCAATGATCTTTAATCCATCATGAAGATATCTACGTTAGCCTCATCGCAAGTCAACGTAATTCTTTCAATTCTCAACAAGTGGCTAATTCAACATAGAGCAGTTCAATAAGAGTCTATATGACTCAATTTTTGTACTTCATAAGAGCACTTAAATATACATGAAAACATAAAAAGAACATGAGCAGAAGATGATAGGAACAGGTCTTACTCAACCACATTTGATAAGAATCCTGCCACACAAAGGGACATCATTGAAAGCCAATTACTTCAAAAGATGAATGTCACTCTTGAATGAATCAAATGAGGAACTGAGAATCACCATCTCGTTCTTCCAAATCCTTCCCTCTCTTCTCTCCCATTGTTAACATCTCTTAGCATCCATACTAACACAAATCACATGTAACATTGCTTATGATTGCTAAAAACGAAGTGAGCAAAAAAAAAAAAGAGGCTCACACAAGTATAAAAATGCAATCATTCGTAAAAACCCCACCCCCCACCCTGTTAAGAATTCCCAATACACCACTAACGTCTTCATTCATTAACTAGCTTTTCTTATTCCTTCCGGAGGAACAAAGACAATTGAACGTCACTCAACATCAATCCATCAACAAAGCTTGTTCATTCTCCCCACACAAAGGTCTTCAACGCAATCACGAGGACGCAATCACCATCAGGACGCAATCACGAGGACGCAATCACCATCAGGAAGGGGAGGATGTTAACCCATTCCTAGAGTTAACAAGATCTACCACCATTATCTTACATCAAGGAGTCACGATAGATACACCAAGGGTCATACATTCAAGATATGAAGCAATAGTGTCCAAAGCTACAACTTGGACGAACGCCTGTAATGGTGTGACAGAGTATTTATGGCGATTCCTACTTTAAGAGCGTGTGGTAGCAAGTTAGGATGAAGTCCTATAAGTGATGTACTTCATGGATATATTATGAGAGTAGTCATTGTAATAGCATAAGGCCTCTTATGAGCCTAAAGTGCCCGGTCGGCCACAATTTAAGTGAGTGTGAACACTTATGGCCATGTATATAAGTGAATATCTCTCATAATACAAGATACTTTCCCATTGTGCAATTGAGTCTTGCTCTTGCTAATATATCTCCCTAATGCATGCTAGTGTGTGTGTGTGTGAGTGAAGTGAGGTGAGAGGAGGGATGAGTACCCGTAGTGCAACGTGGCGGTGTGACAATGCTCGTGGTGGGAGGCGTGGTGGAATTGCTTCTCAAGGAGTTGTGAAGCTTGGAGATCTCAAGGGTTACGAGCTCGGCCATTGGAAAGATCCTCACGATAGTTGCGGTTCACTAGGTAATCTCTTTTGGATGTGTTTTAAGGAGGGTTAGGGTGAGCCATAATAGTTGGCAATAGAGTGGCTATTGATGATGAGAATCCCTTGGTGTGAGAATTTTCTTTTGTTGGTGATTTTAGTTGAGCATTTTTCCTTCTAGTAGAAGTTTTATCCTTGGAGTCTTTGTTAGGGTTTGACTATTAGTACCACCATTAGTGATTTGGAATAGTTTGTAGACAAGGTTTTATGGTTAAGATCTTGCCGCTTTCATTGGTGACACTTTGTAGAAGAGGTTCTTGAGATGCAGTGGTTGTATCTTGGGTGGATCTTCCTTGAAGATGTGACATTTACTATGAGCCTTGCCGCTTTCATTGGTGACACTTTGTAGAAGAGGTTCTTGAGATGCAGTGGTTGTATCTTGGGTGGATCTTCCTTCAAAAGATGTGACATTTACTATGAGCCTTGGATAAATGCAATGGTCACCTTCATGGAGATTTGCAGTTTGAGGACTTTGAATATGTAGATTTGGGACTGGTTCCTTCTTTGGGGATATGACTGACTTAGAGAGTCCATCACAACGGATCTTTGATGGACAGGGTGGGTCTTTAGAAGGAGTGGCTCTTGATGTAGAAGCCAATAGTCTCTTTTGTACAAGACCATAAAGAGCATTGAGTGTTATTTTATCCTTGTCACATAATGACATCACCACTTCTTTGTTAGAAATCTTCATGGCATACGTCTGGCTAATGAAGTTTGGTATAGCTTGCACACCAAGGTAGCTCAATCCCTTCCTAGAATGAAATCCGCTTCTAGCACATAGTTTAACACACAAATCTTACATTTCAAGAGGTTAGATTCCACATAAATTGTGCTTTTAAAAGATCCTAGACATGGAATGCTTTGAGTGTCAGTCCATGGAATCCATTCATGAGCTTGCAAGCTTGGCTCACCTATACAATGCCATAGCTCATATGTCATGAGATTATTTTGTATGTAAGGATATATTTGAGATTGGATGGTTTGGATCCCCAATTTCATGTCAAAGCCAATTTCTATTCTATGAATTCATTGGAATGGTTTAGGTTCTAGAGTCTTTGGTTTAGAAGCATCAACCTATTGAGCTTCCAGTTGTTTTGACTCTTGTAAGATGAGTCATCTGGTCATAAGAGCAATGTGAAGGAAGTTTCAGGGGTTTCCAAGAAGATAATTTGTTTTTTTTCATTAATGGATTACCAGGTGTTGACCAACCAATCACCACATAGGATAATCTCTTCTAGTTTTCTTTCTTTCATTAATGGAGTACGAGGTGTTAACCAACCAATCACCACCCAAGACAACCTCTTCTAGTTCCTCAGGGGTAACTTGAAATTCACATTCTATGTTATCACCCTGAGTAAGAATTGTGCGTGAGAAAGTACCCCAGACTTTGAGGTCCTTGCCATCGTCATCTAGAACATTAATATGTTGAGCAGTGAGAATGCGTTGGCCTAAAGATGCCAAAATTCTTCCGAAAACAATGTTGTGAGTAGCGTTGAGGCTAATCACTACTTTTGTTTGTTGAATTGTTTTTCTCACTAGGAAATCTAGCTAAACATTGATTGGTTCCTCAAGATGTAGCATAAATGTTTCGGTGACTAGTTTCTTATCCTCATTTGAGCTTGTTTCGACCTCTACCTTCTGCTTTTTCTTGGTTTTTGAGGTTTTAGATCTCTTTTTTGTGGTTGAAATTTTGGTTGGTTCGAGTCTTGTTTGTCTCCATTTAGTTTCTATTTTAATCTTTGGGATTCATCCTTTAACTTTGGATCCTCGCAATCTAATGTGTCCCAACATTTAGTTTCTGTTTTCATCCTTTAACTTTGGATCCTCGCAATCTAATGTGTCCCAACATTTTCTTCGATCCATTTTGAAGTTTCAGTGTTGGCAGATTTTGTTTTGGTTCGTAACATATTCAATGGTACAATGATTAACCATCCATTATGCACATTGAGCGGTGCTAATTCTATTGGGTTTGGCATTATAGTGTTTAGGTCTGGATAGTCTTTGAATAAGTGGTGTGACACACACATTACTCACAGAGGGGTTTCAAAGTGTTGGCAGCTACTGTGAAGACATGATCTAGATTGGGCAATCTACTATCTTGTGTGATTCACAACAGTAAAAGCATTGGAGTGACGATCTTGTCACATCCTTAACAATTTCTACCCCTTTTTTTGGGCCAACGGCACCCAACTTTCTAATGTGAGTTCTTGGATTTGTAGGGTTTGAGGGTTTTATGTCTCAAGTTGATTCACTTGTACAATATTTCGCTGAGTTAAAGATGATGTACAATATTTCGCTGAGTTAAAGATGATGTACTAATTAAACAAGGTTGGTGTACAACTTATGTTTATGATTTATTTGGTTTGGTTGCATAACTTTAGGACAAAGTGTGGTTTCATTGCCTTGTTTGCAATGATTGCAATATAAAAGCATTGGCTTTATGCCCCCACACAGAAGAGGTTGCAGATCTTTTTATCTTTTAGCCCTCTTTTCATCTTGGATTTCTCTTCCCATCAAAGCAATGTAAAGTTGTTGAGTGATGAGCTCTAAAATTAATTTGATATTTGCACTCCATTGCTTCATGGCTTATTTGTCCATGAGTTTAGTGTGTCCATCCTTGACATTTGATATAGATTACTCATGCTTTAGCATATTATTGGGTGTGGCAATCTTTGTTAACCCTAAAATGGATTAACAAAGGTGTGGCAACCTTTGTTAACCCTAAAATGGGCAGACATCAAGACAAGAACAACTTTTACAATGTGCATGTTTTTATTTCTATAACACCATTTTGTTATGGAGCGAATTGCTTTGTTTCCTTACTTTCTCAAGAAATCACTAAACTCATTGAGAAATATTCTCCCCCACCATCCGATATTAGGCATTTGTAGTAGGAGTCTTATTCATAATGTAAAAAGTAGTTGCTTCTTTTTTAGCCCAAAAATAATCCGGTATATTCTTTCATACATCACGTCATGAGTAACTTCTGTAATGTGCATGTTTTTTATTTCTATGACATTATTTTGTTATGGAGTATACTTGCATGTGAATTGCCTCGATTCCTTACTTTCTTAAGAAATCAGTGCACGCATTTGATTTGCCTAACTTCTTCCTTTTCAACCAAGGCTTTAATCTTTGAAAGTGAGCAAAAACCTCACTTTTCTTCTAAACCCACACTTCCCTAATGTGATCAGTGAATGTAACATAGTACTTGGGACCTACAATTGTTGCAGTCTTGGTCAGTGTATAACATCCAATGGCCTTGCATTGACATGATTTTCATGTGGGAAAGCATTTTGTCTTGCTTTACCAAGTTGGCATACTTCACATACTTTGTGCATACCATCAACCTTAAACTTCGACAAACCTGCAATAATATTTTGGACCTACAAAGACTTTAGTTCCACTATATATTCACATGATCAATCAACTTGTGCCATATATAAATATCTATAATGACATATGTCCCATGCGCAAACATGGATGCCTTCACCTCAATCATGTTAACATCCAAAGTAAACATCATGTCATTTCTGTTACCCTTTGCAACCAAGGAGCATTGATTTTTAAAGTCTTCCTAGAGGATTGAATCTCACTTACAGAGAAGATTCAAGCCAATCTTGTGTCAACAGTGACTTCTACTCTATTCTCCATCTCTCTTGTTTATTTAACTTGGTTTATCAAGGTTTATGCTTTTAATTTGTGCAAAAATATGTTATATTCTAATATTTGTGTTGAGAAATTAGAATTCTTTCTCCAAGGGTCTTAAAGATCCTGATACTGGCTTCTCCTACCTCTAGAGTGGCCTCTTTCACCTATATGAGATTAAATTCTTATTGATATTGTTGCCTATGGTTTTGATTTACAAATCGAGCACCACTGCGTTCTCTACCTATATTGAGTACAAGGTCTGCTCATGTGAATTCCTAGAGAATAAACCTCCTCCACTATTTATCTCTTGATGGATAAGGAGAGCAATCAGTTCCTAAAAATTAGGAAAGTTCTTTTAAACTCCAATGAAGGTCTAAAATTGACTATATTGCTTGCTTAGACCATTCAAGGTCATTGATACCATATCATCATCATCTACTAGTGATCCAATAGAAGCAAAGGAATCTCCAAGCCCTTTAATCTTCACTGAGCAATCATTTATACTTAGCTTCCCTCTGATTACATTATGCAATTCCTTAGTTTATATGCATTCCCTGACTCTGTGAGTGTTTATATTGTACATTTTCACCAAGGTGTCCCAAGCCTCCTCAGGTGTTTGTGCATCATGTGTATGCACAATTGTATAGTTTTTCACAATGACAACCAGTACATCATCTTTATAGCTCTCATGTGAATTCCTAGAGAATAAACCTTCTCCACTATTTATCTCTTGATGGATAAGGAGAGCAATCAGTTCCTAATGCATTCTCTACCTATATTGAGTACAAGGTCTGCTCATGTGAATTCCTAGAGAATAAACCTCCTCCACTATTTATCTCTTGATGGATAAGGAGAGTAATCAGTTCCTAAAAATTAGGAAAGTTCTTTTAAACTCCAATGAAGGTTTAAAATTGACTATATTGCTTGCTTAGACCATTCAAGGTCATTGATACCATATCATCATCATCTACTAGTGATCCAATAGAAGCAAAGGAATCTCCAAGCCCTTTAATCTTCACCATGCAATCATTTATACTTAGCTTCTCTCTGATTACATTATGCAATTCCTTAGTTTATATGCATTCCCCGACTCTGAGTGTTTATATTGTACATTTTCACCAAAGTGTCCCAAGCCTCCTTAGGCATTTGTGCATCATGTGTATGCACAATTGTATAGTTTTTCACAATGACAACCAGTACATCACCTTTATAGCTCTTTCATACCATGCTTTATATGCAAGTATCTACTACAGGACTACAGGGTAGGATTTTCTTCAATCTTTGGCTCCTTTTCATCACCTGATGAACTCCCAATATCCTTTTCTTCAAAAAAAATTGACTTCTTTTCATTACTTGATGAACTCCCAATATCCTTTTTTATAAGGAAATTGATCGTGAACTTCTATGATTAGAAGTTATTCTTGTTTATCTTTTCTCTCACAATTTGGGATAGACTATCAAACACAATGATTACTTGTAGAGAAACTTACCAAAATAGTGTTTGCAAATACTTTTGCACTTACAATAAACTTACAATGTTCAACACAATGGTACCATACATCCATCGGTAACTTGTAATTCTTAGATTCTCTACACGGTCTATTTTGTAACCAAAATTTTACCCTAGCTTTGCTCCGAGCTAGAAATTGGGCATACACAATAAAAAACGCATAGATCGAAACAATAGCTTACAAACACAGACTATATATGCCCTTACAACCACATGTATACTTTAATGATGCACCTACATATACACCATGGAAAGCAATCAATGTACTCACCAAATTCAACGGCAGGTGTGCTAGCCTTGATTGTGGGAGAGATAGTTTGAGGCAATGCTCGAAAAAAAAAACACCCAATCAAAATAAGGACAACCTTAAATCTATCCGGTTTTGTTTTGGAAATTCCTACGATATGCTTCTTTATAACTCAAATATATGAAAAATCATTCCTTAATAAGGACTACTTCATATCTCAACCAATTTTTCTTAATTTTGGCCAGTACAAATACACTAGAATGTTGTTTTTTTCTAACCTAGTTTGGGGCCTTGACATAAGTGGCTAATCTAGGTATTATTGGCTCAATATTCACATCGAAGAGATATTAATAATCCACCCATCTATGAAACTATTAACTAACTCTCACAATAGCCCATATTATAGCTTGCACTATCAATAATATAACACTTTCTTGCATGGAATCTATCTCCTTAATGGCCGTGCTTACCATAAGAGTTTTCATCGCCTCTAAACATTTGATGAGAAATAAAGGAGGATGAGAAAGATCAACAGTACCTGCAAATGCAGGAGTAGATGGCATCAATAGAAGAGGAGCAGTAACAAAGTCCATGATAGTTGGTGCACAATGATATGTCCATCAAAGCACCTTTCCATCAACAATACACACAATCCTACTGAGCGAGCGCACGTGCGTGTGTGTGTGTGTGTGTGTGGGTGTTGGGGGGGGGGGGGGGGGGGGCAGGGGGGTGGTGGTGCTGAGCCTCACCTTCCCATGAGGGACAGACCAGTGAACTCTCTTTCTGTGGTTTGTGTGTATTGACTTTAATTACCCCCTTATTAGCTGACCTCTCAATGTATCAAGGAAAAATATATTCACATGAATGGATTTAAAGCCCCCAACTAGCTAAAATATTTAGTGCTTTGAATTCATAATTGATTAAAATTCAAAATTACGTGTGGTTGGTGGCATCCAACGTTTAAAAAAAGCAACCTTGATACATGGCAACCACCTGCTTTTCCATGAAATTTAAACTTTGAGTTTTACTTGAAGGATGACATGATGGTGATGACCATGTTAACCTTAATCAATGACATAAAGGCAAGAAGCCTTATGCAAGGGGTCTAGCCCACCATACATAAGCAACCTGTCCTCCTTCAATCAATGAATCATCTCTCATATCAGGTTAAGTGCATCTGTATGACTAATTTATGACCCCAATTATAGTACCTCTGTCCTTCTATCAATGAATCATCTCTCATATCATTCAAATTGCATCTATTTCTATTTCAGCCATCTCCCAAGCCACTAAATGTTGGATATGGATGGGAGCGGTTCCGTTGTTGAACACAAACAGAAATGCAGCCTCATCAATGGCTTTTGTTGGATAGACACGAGATGTTATGCAAACCTTTCCTCCTTGTGCAAAGGTTTCCACAATTGAATGATCCACCTACATCACCACCATGAGCCATCGCAAATTACCATAAAAGTCTTTATGTCCTAAACTCTCTCATGCAAGCATGCCACAGTATCCACCATTGCAATTGATAAGAAACACATGCTGAAGTGCATCAATAAAAAAGGAACACATACTAGAGTGCGCAGATGGAGCGAAGTTTGGTTTCTTGCAAGAGAAAAGAAGCTGCCATAACTTGTTTTGTCAAGATCTGTGGCCAAAGAAGACCTGCAAACATTAGAAAAGCAATTAAGGACCAATGCAAGTTAGTAGAACGCTAGAATGCATTGCACTCTCTCTCTCTCTCTCTCTCTCTCTCTCTCTCTCTCTCTCTCGCAGATGCGTTGTTTCAAATTAACCCTTTTTTGCTGAGACTGGAAATAACAAGAAAGTCGAGAACAAATCTCCTTGGCAACCCAAATTGCATGAGAACCTCTGTCTGCAAGCAAACACTGGCTGAAGTACAAAAAACTTGCTGCTGAAAATCAGGGTAGAAATTGGCACCTCCTCTACTCCGAGCCTGGGGGAAGGTTGGCTGAGGTGAAATAATATGATTAAGCCTGATCCCCAATTAGAAATAATGGGATATGGTCATCCAATGACAAATTATGCACTAGTATTTCGTCTAAAAACACAACATTAGACTTGTTGAAACGTTGCTGGAGCATATTGTTCAATCCTCATTAAAAACTCATAATGACCATACCAATTCCAGATTATGTGATGAGTGGGTTATTGTGGTATTATACTATGTGGTACTATGTTGGTCAGTACCTCGGCCATGAGTGTAACCCCACTCTTGCAGGCCCATAATGATGCAAATAGTCAATCTATCAATGGCCTTTTAGAGTAGGTCCTTGTTGTATGGGATACAAGTGTCATGTGGATGCACAAGGACATGCTAATCCCAAGCTAATCCCTGAATTGCAGCAGATAAAACATTAGGCTTTGGTACACTAGCAGCTGTCACAGATAGGCAGCAGATAAACAGCTACGTTAGGGATCATGCCAGTGCCAGACAAGCACAGAAGATAGTCTAGAGGACAAGGACCCTGTAGGCCAGTTTTGGAGTGCTTTTGGAGCGGTCGGCAGCCTAAAGAATTTATTGGGATTTTCTGCCGGCCCAACAGCAGTCGGCCAGCTTCTTGGGCATGTTTGGGCATATACAAGGCTATATGCCCAGCATTCATTTGATTCATCTCACGAGTAGATCATAGAAAAGGATTTTGTTTTCCCTTTTGGGAAGGACTAAGGCCACAGTCATTGTACCCTTTTATACATCTATACCGAAAATACAGCCATCTCTCTCTCTCTCTCTCTCTCTCTCTCTCTCTCTATTCTGTCTATGCTGATTGTTCTTGCATTAGGTGTTCCTATGCTTAGGGCTGAAAATACAGCCATCTCTCTCTCTCTATTCTTTGTCTATGTTGATTGTTCTTACATCAGGTGTTCCTATGGAGTGCTTAGGGCTGAAACAAGACTACCAGAGCTTCTGCATGTGGAATTGGTATCAGAGCTTCATAGGCCCTGGATAAACCATTCTCTTATGAGGGCCTCAATTGACCGATCGATAGGATCAACTTTCTGAGATATTGTTGTTGCCCATGTCGAACCAACCCTTACTGCATCGCGCATGGATGAAACCATCGCCCCTGTCTTGATCTTTTGGTGGTTTGATGACCAGGCAACATTGTATTCGCATGGAGAAGTGCACATGTCCAAGGAGAGAAAACCCAGCATGTGTCAAGACCCCAAAAGTTGGTTGGTGTCAGGCAAACCCAAGGGGAGAGTTTCATGAGTGTTGGTAGCCAATTGGGGCTACCCCAAAAGCTTTTATGGAGCACTCCAAGGGATGAAGTTCATCATCCAAGGGGTGGAGCCAAGGGTGCCAAGATAGGGCAAGAAGGCAAGGGGACAAAGTGGAACACATGCATAGATCTCTACATCAGACTTGGAGTGGGTTCAGACCTAAGGCAAGGTTTTTAGTGAAAAAGGTTGCCAAGAAGGGAAGGATGACAAGTGTGGGAGACAATATGTGGAGATAGGGGATGATGACAGTCATCATCCAGGCAATTCCACGGTCAGAAGTTGGAATCCTGTCATCAAGTTTAACAGAAGGGGCTGTCATGTGCATGCACACGGACATGCTAATCCCAAGCTAATTCCTGAATTGCGGCAGATAAAACATTAGGCTTTGGACTACTAGTAGTTGTCGCAGATATGCAGTAGATAAACAGCTAGATTAGGGCTCATGCCAAGGCTAACAGTAGTCCAAAGGACAAGGACCCTGTCCGCTGGAGTGCTTTTGGAGCAGGTCGGCAGCCTATAGAATTTATTGGGATTTTCTGCCGGCCCAATAGCAATCGGCCAGCTTCTTGGGCATGTCTGGGCCTATAAAAGGCTATATGCCCATCATTCATTTGATTCATCTCACTCCTTTAGAGAGTAGGTCATAGAAAAGGATTTTGTTTTCCCTTTTGGGAAGGAGTAAGGCCACAGTCATTGTACCCTTTTATACATCTATGAATGTACCGAAAATACAGCCATCTCTCTCTCTCTCTCTCTCTCTCTCTCTCTCTATATATATATATATATGCTGATTGTTCTTGCATCAGTTGTTCCTCTGCAGTGCTTAGGGCTGAAAGAAGACTACCAGAGCTTCCGCATGTGACAACAGAGACTGACTAGTGTGAGTCTCTATGGACGAGAGCCTTAACCCCATGCTCGGGGGTAATCCAATGTACTTGATCTATAGTTGGGTTGTTGCATGCGTGGAAGCCTTTTTGGTACTTGATTGTCCATGACTGAGGAAAAAATGATTAAAAGCCTCGAATACTCCTGTCAGCCAGCCACGATGGTACCAATGTGTGAACACCTGCTATTAGCCAGCTTCTTGTTGAGGCCTAATAATAATGGTGGATTTGCTTTGCTTCCATGGTTGTTAGAGGCGTCAGAGGCGTTTGGTACGAGGCGGGTATGGTATGTCATGTGCATCACAGATGCCATGGACATTTCTAGGGCTAGATCCAGAAGAGGCAAGCAGATAAAGACTAGGAACCAGTAGAAGATGGACATGGAGCAGGACTTGGAGCAAAGCATGGATCAGAAGGGATGTCGGCTGGATGTAGGATGACATCAGCAACACCAGTGGGCTGTCGGCTGCAGGACAGAGGGGTGCTGGCTGAAGGCGCATCAAGAGACTCAAGTCGGCAGCATTTAATGGATTTAATGATTTATGAACTGGCCGACCAGCAGTCGGCCAGTTTCTCATGCACTCCAAGGGGCTATAAATAGCACCCTTGCTCTTTGTATTAGCGATTCCACCCACTAGGGGTGTGAGTCAGTAGGAGGGTCCCATAGGGGGCCAGAATTAGGGTTTATCACCTTTTCAAGAGGGCAGCCAAGTGCTGTACAGATTTGTACCTTTTTTGTACATAGTATATACTGAAAATTCCAGCACACTTCACTCTCTCTCTCTACTCTCTCTCTACCTGCGTTTTTGCATCATGGTGCGTTTTTGCATCAGAAGGTCTTCAAGAGTGTTTAGGGCTGAAAGAAGACTACCCAGAGCTTCCGCGCGTTACATTGGTATCAGAGCATCAGGCCCAGCCAATCTAAACACTGATTCAGTCCCAGATGATGGTGTACAGGTCCAAGGTACAGGAAAGTACACGGATTCGAAGCCCAAGGCGGGAACACAGATCGGGAAGAACTCCCAGGAGGTGTGTTGGTGGTGTTCCACAGTGCCAGATGGGGATGGCAGTTCCGTGAGCCAGATAGGTTCTAAGGGAACGGTCCCAAGGGAGGTTGATCCTCCAAGGGTGATGTGAGAGTGCCAGACTCAGTTCCAGGAACGAAGACCAAGACCGTGTTCAGTGCCAGGGGCAGGAATGGATTGTGGACTAGAGGAAGACCAGATGCATAGATCTTCATCAGAGACAGAGTGGTTTGGAGAACAGACCGGATTTTCAGAGAAAAAGGTTTGCCAGGGATGGATGATGACAGAGGGACTTCGGAACAGGATTGGGATGATGACAGTCATCCAAGAGCAGGTTGGATTCCCGTCATCAAGTTTAGCAGAGGGGGATGTCATGTGCATCACAGATGCCATGGACATTTCTAGGGCTAGATCCAGAAGAGGCAAGCAGATAAAGACTACGAACCAGTAGAAGATGGACATGGAGCAGGACTTGGAGCAAAGCATGGATCAGAAGGGATGTCGGCTGGATGTAGGATGACATCAGCAACACCAGTGGGCTGTCGGCTGCAGGACAGAGGGGTGCTGGCTGAAGGCGCATCAAGAGACTCAAGTCGGCAGCATTTAATGGATTTAATGATTTATGAACTGGCCGACCAGCAGTCGGCCAGTTTCTCATGCACTCCAAGGGGCTATAAATAGCACCCTTGCTCTTTGTATTAGCGATTCCACCCACTAGGGGTGTGAGTCAGTAGGAGGGTCCCATAGGGGGCCAGAATTAGGGTTTATCACCTTTTCAAGAGGGCAGCCAAGTGCTGTACAGATTTGTACCTTTTTTGTACATAGTATATACTGAAAATTCCAGCACACTTCACTCTCTCTCTCTACTCTCTCTCTACCTGCGTTTTTGCATCATGGTGCGTTTTTGCATCAGAAGGTCTTCAAGAGTGTTTAGGGCTGAAAGAAGACTACCCAGAGCTTCCGCGCGTTACATTGGTATCAGAGCATCAGGCCCAGCCAATCTAAACACTGATTCAGTCCCAGATGATGGTGTACAGGTCCAAGGTACAGGAAAGTACACGGATTCGAAGCCCAAGGCGGGAACACAGATCGGGAAGAACTCCCAGGAGGTGTGTTGGTGGTGTTCCACAGTGCCAGATGGGGATGGCAGTTCCGTGAGCCAGATAGGTTCTAAGGGAACGGTCCCAAGGGAGGTTGATCCTCCAAGGGTGATGTGAGAGTGCCAGACTCAGTTCCAGGAACGAAGACCAAGACCGTGTTCAGTGCCAGGGGCAGGAATGGATTGTGGACTAGAGGAAGACCAGATGCATAGATCTTCATCAGAGACAGAGTGGTTTGGAGAACAGACCGGATTTTCAGAGAAAAAGGTTTGCCAGGGATGGATGATGACAGAGGGACTTCGGAACAGGATTGGGATGATGACAGTCATCCAAGAGCAGGTTGGATTCCCGTCATCAAGTTTAGCAGAGGGGGATGTCATGTGCATCACAGATGCCATGGACATTTCTAGGGCTAGATCCAGAAGAGGCAAGCAGATAAAGACTACGAACCAGTAGAAGATGGACATGGAGCAGGACTTGGAGCAAAGCATGGATCAGAAGGGATGTCGGCTGGATGTAGGATGACATCAGCAACACCAGTGGGCTGTCGGCTGCAGGACAGAGGGGTGCTGGCTGAAGGCGCATCAAGAGACTCAAGTCGGCAGCATTTAATGGATTTAATGATTTATGAACTGGCCGACCAGCAGTCGGCCAGTTTCTCATGCACTCCAAGGGGCTATAAATAGCACCCTTGCTCTTTGTATTAGCGATTCCACCCACTAGGGGTGTGAGTCAGTAGGAGGGTCCCATAGGGGGCCAGAATTAGGGTTTATCACCTTTTCAAGAGGGCAGCCAAGTGCTGTACAGATTTGTACCTTTTTTGTACATAGTATATACTGAAAATTCCAGCACACTTCACTCTCTCTCTCTACTCTCTCTCTACCTGCGTTTTTGCATCATGGTGCGTTTTTGCATCAGAAGGTCTTCAAGAGTGTTTAGGGCTGAAAGAAGACTACCCAGAGCTTCCGCGTGTTACATGGTACGCACCTCGAAAGACTCGTATTTTTTAGAGAAGTTAGAGGCATGTTAGAGACATCTGTTTTATATATATATATAGTGATAGATAGATATATAGTGAAAGTTGAGAGAGAGAGAGAGAGAGAGACTAGAGTGTGTATGTATGAGCCTTGAGGGAGGGAGAGAGAGGGTGTGTATGAGAGAGGGAGAGAGAGTGTGTGTGTGAAAGAAAGAAGAAAGAAAGAAAGTTGTATTAAACGTCTACAGAAGGCCAAAATGACCAAAATAGTACATCCTCATCATCTAGATGCATCATGACTACCCGGCACCGAACGGGTGTTAGCGGTAGAGAGAATCTTTTATCAGATTTACAACAAAATCCTTTACTTAAATCTGAATTCACTTACTTGTAGCTTGCTAGTGGAAGACAAATACCCGAGCTACTAGAGATGGACACCAGGGCGCAGCAGCCTGTCGAGGAGGAGCAGCAGCAGCTGTCTGTGTAGAAAGTGTAGCCGCCTGAAGAGGGGAGGTGCAGAGCCGCCTGTAGCCACCTATGGAAGGGAGGCGCAACCACCTGCAAGGGAGCGCAGCCGCCTGCTGTGGAGGAGGAGGACGTGCAGCCGCCTATGGAGGGCACAGGCGCCTGTTGTGGAGAGTGCAGCCTGCTGGAGAGCAAGCGCAGCCGCCTGCTGTGGAGGAGGTGCAGCCGCCTGCAAGGGAGGAGGTGCAGCCACTGGGAGAGCACAGCCGCCTGAGGGGTGCAGAAGCCGCATGTGGGGTGGCTCAGCCGCCTGAGGAGAGCAGAAGCCGCCTGAGGGGTGCAGAAGCCGCCTGTGGGGTGGCGCAGCCCCCTGCAGGGTAGAGGGAGGAGCCGCCTATGGAGAGGAATGCAGCCTGCTGTGGAAAGTGTGCAACCGCCTGAGGAGCATGAAGGATGGTCGCCCTTGCCAAGTCCCGTGAAGGATGATAGGATGGTCGCCTCTTTGTAGGTGTTGGAGAGGAAGCACGCGACCCACAGCTGGCCGGCTCCCCTAGCTTGCATGGGGGCGGCCAGTTTCAAGGTGTGGTGTGGGTAGGTGGCCATGCACCCACCCCCACACATAAAGGGTTAAGAGTGGGGTTTCCCTCCCCACCTTGGCCCACACGTGGGTGCCCATAATGGGTGCCCACTTTTAAATGAATGTGAACTTACAACCTTATAAAAATAAAGGTTAGAAGGAAAACTATTAAACAAACAAGTGCAATACACTTACCACCCGTTCACACGCAACAAAACTCGTCAGAAGACAAAGCAAACTTCACGACTCACTGGCAGGCGTCCCCGCTCAGTAAGTGGCACGTCAATCAGGTAAACACAAGAATACAAGTTATGCAAAAACAGTTTCAAACATGCAAAACATGAATGCATGTGCAAATAGTATCATGGAAATATCTCCCATTCATGGAACAAGTACAAAACATCTGTCGGGGACAAAAATGGCACAACAGAAAACATAAATCCCGGTCTTCCTATGGAGTGACAGTCCCATAGGTAAGACACAGATCCAGGCACGAGCCTCCCTATAGAGTGGCAGTCCCATAGGCAAGACACGGCACAAATACTGGCTCTTCCATGGCGTGACAATCCCATGGATAGAACACAGTCCAGGTCATACACGGGTGGCACCAGTCTGGCTCCTGTCCATACGACACCATCCTACTAACACACGCGTGGCACCAGTCTGGCTCCTGTCCATGTCAAGCAAAAATATTGGCCCCTTCACATGAGACACCGGCCTGGCCTCAAGTGAACGAGACACAAATCTGGAGATGGACCAAATGGTCGGCCAATTGGTGACATCCCCCCAGCTTCTAAAGAGTTGTCCTCAACTGAAAAGCCTCAAGATATGCCTGCAACAACTGTGGGTAGTCAATAAAATAATCCTCATTTACCCACTTTGCATCAATGAGCAAATAATTTTTGAACTTCACAAGGTATCTCCTGGAAAGCTTTCCTGCAGGTAGCTTTCGCTCCTTGTGAAAGACAATCTGTTCTGGCTGGAGGATCTCCTCAAGCTCATCAACCTCTGGCGGATCTTCTATGACAGGCTCGTCAGGATTTGGCCCCACATATTTCCGAAAAAGACTCACATGAAATGCATTGTGAATCTTCCAATGACTAGGTAAAGCAAGCCTGTATGACACTTCATTGATCTTTTGAATCACCTTGAAGGGTCCATAATAGCGAGGAGAAAGCTTAGGATATGATCCTTCTCGTCCTGGCCTCTTCCGAAGCCTAGCTTTCTCAAATTTCAACAAAAGCCAATCACCTTCTTTGACTTGCATGTCCCTTCTATGCTTGTCAGCAGCCATTTTATGCTTATCTTGTGACCTCGCAATGGCTGTCCGTACCTGAGCAAAGGCTACATCCAAGTCACGAACATATTCATCAGCTGCAAAAATCTCATCCTTTGTACGAAGGATGGGTGGTAAAACCACTCTGTCATAAATAATCTCAAACGGGGCCTTTCCCGTGGAGGCATGGATTGTATTGTTGTAGGCAAACTCAACAAGTGGAAGATACTTCTCCCATGCAGTCTTTTGATATGCCACATAACATTTCAACAAATCCAACACGGCTAAATTTGCAGCTCCACTTTGGCCATCCGTTTGGGATGATAAGCTGATGAAAACTCAAGTTTAGTGCCTATGTTATCAAATAAAGCCCTCCAAAAGAGGCTCGTAGTCCTGGGATCTCCATCGCCAACAATGGATTTAGGCATACCATGATGTTTGAAAATATTCGCTTGACCATATGATCAACTTTAATGGTTTTCTTGACGGGCAAGAAATAAGCTTGCTTGCTAAACCTGATCACAATGGTCTAAATAGCATCATTCCCATGCTGGGATCTAGGCAATCCATAATGAAATCCATAGTAATACTTTACCAAGGTTGCGAGGGAATAGGCAATGGCTGAAGCAAACCTTGAGGTTTTTGCCTGTCAAATTTCACTTTTTGGCAAGTAATACATGCACGTACATAAGCCTCAATGTCTTTACGCATGTTTGGCCAAAAGAAATCTCTCTCAATCATGCGTGTAGTGGGCATGATACCTCTATGACCAGCATAAGGTGGAGCGTGACATTCCTCCATAACCTTTGGACGCAAATCCTTCACCACACATAGGCAATTATCCTTCATAAGATAGCCCTCGTTGATAACATAAGAGGCATGTGAATGACCAGCCATCAAATCAGTCCATATATAGCAAAAATCAGCATCCAAATGATACAAATCTCGCATAGCAGATAAGTCCCCATGAGAGGCCACTGAAACTGCAGCCACATAAGGTCTCCTGGATAATGCATCGGCCACCACATTTTTCTTGCCCGGAGTATGCACAATCTGAAAATGAAACATGGAAAGAAAGTTTGCCATTCTCATCTGCTTCTCTGAAAGCTTTGTTTGAGATAGAAAGTATCTCAAGCTTTGATGATCTGTCTTGACTACAAATTCAACCCCAAGAAGATAATGTTTCCATATCTTTAAGGCATGAATTACAGCCAAGAGCTCTTTCTCATAGATATCCATATGAAGCTCAGCATCATGCAAACAACGGCTCTCGTATGCAACTGCATGCCCTTCTTGATTTAGGACAACCCCTATACAATCGCCACAAGCATCACATTCTACTACGAATGACCTTTGCAAGTCAGGAACAATCAATACGGGTCCACATATGATAGCATGCTTGAGCTACAAGAAGACATCCTGTTCTTTTAAAGTCCATTTGAAAGTGGTTTTCTTCTTTGTGAGATCATGTAGAGAGGTGGCTATCATAGCAAAATGCCTTATGAAACGCCTATAATATGAACATAATCCCAGAAAACTACATACATGATGTACGTTTTGCAATTCTAGCCAATTCCGAATGGTTTCTATCTTTGCAGGATCCATTGTTACTCCATCCTTGGAAACAATGTGACCTAAATAATGTATCTCTGAAAGGAAAAACTCACTTTTCTTGGCATTAATGAAAAGTTTATGCTTCCGCAACTCTTCGAATACTGTGACCAAATGAGTTCTATGTTCCTGCTCATTCTTGGAGAAAACCAAGATGTCATCAAAGAATACACCTGTGAATTTGCGATGGGATCGGAATATCCTATCCATCATACGATTAAATGTGGCACGAGCATTGGTGAGACCGAAAGGCATCACCAAAAATTCATATAATCCAAAGGCTGTCCTGAATGCAGTTTTATGGACATCTTGGTGGCACCACTCGTATTTGGTGATAACCACTCTTCAAATCAAGACGGCTGAAACAAGCCGAACCATCAAGCTTATCCAAAATGTCATCAATACGTGGAATTGGGAATCTATTCTTGATGGTAAGCTTATTTAAAGCTCATAGTCCACACACATGCGGAATGACCCGTCTTTCTTTTGAACAAGAAGCACGGGAGAGCAATAAGGTGAGGAACTAGGCTGAACCAAACCTTTGCTCATTTACTTGCTTCATGATCTCTTCTTGTTGTGCGGCACTCACACGGTATGCGGGTTTGTTAGGTGGCGAACTACCTGGCACAAGATCTATGCGATGATCTTCGGACCTTTGGGGAGGTAATTCACCTGGCAATGCATCAGCAAAACAATCGTTGAATGCATGAAGAAAATTCAGCCTATCGTAAGTCATAGCATCCACATTTTGTTGATTTGGTACAATGGTATCACGAACAAAAACCAAGTACGCAGAAAGACTCTTTTTCATTGCTTTATTAATATGGATGTGAGATACAAGTGGGATGGAATCCCCTTCTTTGCCGGCATCAATGAAATGCATGCGGCCTCTATGCATAAAAGAAATCATGTTGGTCTTGTACTCTTTGCGGGGCTCAAGCCTATGATGCCATGGCTTGCCCAGCAATACATCACATCCATTTAGTGGTGCAACTAAGAAATGTTCATTATCAAGGTAGCCCTGGATATGTATGCGCAACTTCCCTATCGGTGGGGTAACCTGCACCTCTTTACCAACAAAGGCAACTTCGGCTTCAATCTGAGGTCCCATGTTCTCAACCTCAATACCCAAGGCAGCTGCCATTTGTATAGAGATGAAGTTATCGGTTGCATAATCATCAAACATGAATAAGGCGGGCTGATCCTTGATTTGACCCCAAGCTTTGCATACCATCCGCTCTTTTGCATCATGTATTGTGTTTCCCTGCACATCGGGAACTGCATGTACATTAGCCTTGGTCTGCTTATCCTCATGCTTTGGTTTGTGGTCACGGCATTGTCGAAACATGTGCTCTTTGCTGCCACAAGAAAAACATTTTCCCTCCTTGGCATATTGCTCCCTTTGCTCGGGGGTCAAGCCAAATTTGTTCTTCTTTGGGGCCTGATCTTTAAATGAGGTATTTTCAACTTTACCTCCCTTCTGGATCTCCCGAAGGTTCTTTCTAGGTGGCTGTCCATCTTTTTGCAGATTTGGGACAGCCTCGTCTTTCCCCTTTGAACCGCCTTGATCTTGCTTAATTTTGAGCACCAATTGCGTAGCAAGAGCAGAGGCTGTAAGCTGTTGCAAAGTATGTTTCGGGTGCAATTCAATGCCCGAACGATAAGCTGGTTGCAATCCGGAGCGAAACTTCCTCTTTCTTTCATCCTCAGTGATTTGCATAAAAGGAGTTACCTCAAGCAACACTTTCCAAAACTTATTGACATACTGTTGCACACTTTCATTATCTCTTTGCTCAAGTCTATCCCACTTTTGGGTGAGAGTTTGCTCCGCATTTGGTGGCAAGAACTGAGAATAAAATCTGTCCTTAAACTCCTTCCAAGTGCAAATGGGGTCTTTGGTGATCTTTTCAATGATTCACCAATGAGCAGCGGTCCCCTTCAAGAACATGCTAGCATGGTGTACTTTAGACTTCTCAGTGAAGTCCTCATCGCTAAAAGCAATGTCAAACTATGCCATAAATGCTAACACTTTGGAAGCATCATGCTCTCCATGAAAAACATCAAACTTAACGGACTTTTCACCTACTTTAAATTCCTTGAGCTTTCTGGCATGAGGCTCATGGTCCTCTCTTTTTCTTTTCCCTTTATCCAACGGGGCAGCCCTATCTGCATGGGCTCCATGGGCCATCATGGAAGTTTCATGAAGCTCGGTGGCATGTGCTCCACGAACTTGAGAATCAGGTGCATGTGACTTTCCTGCATAAGGCAATGTCTCTCCATGAGACAACTCAGTAGGCAAAGCTGTTCTAGTAGCAGACCTGTCACCCCTACCATGGGATACATGTCTTGAATGCATGTGACCATCATGCCCTCCATGAGCACTAGCATACATATACCTGTCAGGCTTTGTGCCTTGTGGAGAAGATGCATGACGAGAGGTGATTGTCACCTCTTCCTTTTGCATAAATGACCTCAACCTTTGAGATGCGGGATCTCCATGCTTCAAGCGAGGTGGATTTTTAAATTTCAACTCTCCATCTTCCCCCTCTTTGATGTCACCTTTGCGGAGGAGGTAGGAAAGTGCCAACTCCCTTGGCTTCTCGCCCACTTCTCATGCCACGGACTCAAAAGTCACATCTACCATTGCATCTGCTTTCCTTGCTTCAATGGCACTTTGCACATGGGGATCTTCATGCAAAAATTTCAGCTCTTGCTCTTGTGCCTGCAAAAGCTTTCTCATATGCTCCAATTCAGCCCTCATTGCATCACGCTCTTCTTCTTGCATGACTATCTTTCCTCGAGACAGTTGTCCCCTTGAATCACTATCATTTACCCTTTCAAGGGACTTGTGCCTTCCTTGTAGAGCATCAGAACCACGCAAGGCACTTGATGGGCCTCTCGAATTAGGCACTTCCAAAGGGTTGCCTTGGCTGTCCATTGTGTTAAGTGTGCTAGAAGCGGGGTGTCCAATACACAGGTTCGTTTCCCCACTAAGAAGAGGGAAATAACCGTGCTCTGAAACCGATCCCGTCAAGTGGGAATAGACTCCGTTGGACACCCACACGCGTAATAGCACAACTTAAATATCTCAATTTGAATGGACAACTTAATAACAACTGAAAATTGAAATGAAATGAAATGTTGATCAATGGACACCAGCACTGGGCCAGGAACAGGCCGACCCCCCCCTCAATATATGATATATTATTGGGAGTATTTAACGAATACAATGCTCCATGGGTTCAAAGAACCAGATGATGTCCATGTACAACTGGATGAATCCAATACCAAACAAGAGACTCGAAGTAGATGTTCGAAGGAGAGCGACCCACTTGAGTGGTCAAGTCCAGATCTCGGCACCCATGGACCGTGGTTCTCCAAAAGCTTGGACTACCCGGCACCGAACGGGTGTTAGCGGTAGAGAGAATCTTTTATCAAATTTACAACAAAATCCTTTACTTAAATCTGAATTCACTTACTTGTAGCTTGCTAGTGAAAGACAAATACCCGAGGCGTCTGTGTGCAGCTACTAGAGATGGACACCAGGGCGCAGCAGCCTGTCGAGGAGGAGGAGCAGCGGCTGCCTGTGTAGAAAGTGTAGCCGCCTGAAGAGGGGAGGTGCAGAGCCACTTGTAGCCGCCTATGGAAGGGAGGCGCAGCCGCCTGCTGTTGCTGTGCTGGGCAAAGTCTTGACTCCATATACTCAAGGGTTATTGTTCTCCATCTCTCTTGCATCAAGTTCTTCGCCTTGTGAAGATTCTATTGTTTGTGTGCAAAAGCAAGTTGTATTTTCGTATAGAGGTTGTATGGGCAAGAGTCTTGACTCCATATACTCAAGGGTGATCTGATGTTCTAGATCTACGGTTGGGTGGTGAGCTTGAGCCTATGGAATCTAATGATGCTTATGTCTCGTGTTTAGGGGGATCTTGTGTTATTATTCTCCATCTCTCTTGCATCAAGTTCTTTGCCTTGTGAAGATTATGTTGTTTGTGTGCAAGAGCAAGTTGTATTTTCTTAGGGAGATTGTATGGAAAGAGTCTCGACTCCATGCTCAAGTGTGATCCAACAATGTATTGGATCTAAGGTTGGGTGGTGAGTGATGGTTTAGAGTTAGATAGGTGAGCTAGGGTGGTTGATGGAGACGCATGCTGGTGATAGAGAAAGAGAATATTTAGGTGAGAGATGTGTTGCACAACTCAACGAGATTGATTGATGTGGTGATAGATGGAAGCTTCACCAAGTACAATGCTTTTATAGCCTTCCAGGCTCCTCTAAGTGACAACATAGCATATGTCAAACAGGTATAATTCTAACCACTCTAAGAGCGGGTTCACACACTCTTACTCACTTACTCACATAAGTGAACGCTTACTCACTCACATAAGTGAACACTTACTCACTCACTCACATAACTGATTGTTCACACACACATAAAATAACAATAGCCTTTTTAGGGCTGTTCACACAAACACACACGGCCACACACATTGAGACTCCGAAATACCCAACAAACCCCCCTTCAGAGTGAAGGTGGTGCTATAGGGATTGACCTTCATACCTATGGCGCTTTCGACCTACAACTCATAGTCACAACGCAACGGGAAGGGGAAAGGCCCATACCATCTAGAACGAGAACGGCATAAAGGGAACAGGAACGGGAATGGGAACTAGAACGAGAACGGCGTAAAGGGAACAGGAACGGGAATGGGAACGGGAACGGGAACGCCCGTCAACACACACACACACACACACATATTAAAAGCTATTGATATTTCATTAAAACATGACAAACACGATACATTATATACATAGCCATTGTGATTCATCATGAGACTTGACTCTCGAGAACTCTAGGTGCCATTGAATGATTGATGATTGAAGCAAAAGAAGATGAAAGTGATAGGAGGAGGAGCACACTCGTCAATATTGTGTAAAGCCTGTGAACTTTGAAGTTTGAAGGAGGTCGAGTGATGAGTCTCTATTCAATGCCAGAGAGGGGCGGCCAACGGTGAGAGCACACATAGCAACCCCTTTTTTTTGGTTATCTTGGGGAAAGTACTGTTTGAAGGTACTTTAGTACCTTAGATACTATATTAGGTACCTTTAATAGATGGACAGCGGCCGTTGCATTCCCAGCCGTCACAAGGAATAGCCGTTCCCGAAACAGCAGTAGGCGTTCCCACTCAACCACCATGTCCTCGGCTGTTCCGTATCCTTCCAGCATTCCATGCACGTAGGAAACACCGTTCCGCCATTCCAGACCACAGGGAACGGTGTTTCTTGTTACTATGCCGCAATTAACGGTGTTTCTTGTTACTATGCCGCAATTGCACACGTGATTCAAAAGATCACATTGGCCAACACCTGGACTTCATGCCAAGCCTGATAAGAGGCTTGATCACACATGATGTTTGTTAGCCATCCTAAACTACCCCCTGACTCAAAACAGGTAAAGTTGTAGTACTAGACCCTTTTATAACACAAGACAATTACAAACACATATAATCATGTTTCGAGGGACATACCGGGCAGAGAACCCTTATTGACACTCTTTAACATTTAGAATGCCCAATCAGTATCTATCTCTAAAAAGAGATAGATCAGAGAATGTGGCAATGAAGCATTTTTCAAATGCTGAAGTACAGGTTTTTGGCTTCTCTCAAGCATCTTCATTTTCAGCTACCAAGTTGGCATGATTCTTCTCTTGTTCCTTTGCCATTCTTTTGAAGCAACAATCTTCTCTGTGACCTAGCTTCTTGCAGAAGGTGCACTTGACAGCTTTCCCTTTGTTCCTAACCTTCTATTTTGTGAAGAAACCCTTCTCTAAGTCAATGCTGGTAGCAGCTTCATCTTGAAGTCATTTATCCTCGTCAATGAGAATGGCAACCATGTTTTCATACAGCATCTCACTAGATACCCAAAGTGTGGATAGCACTTCTTTGAACCTTTTAATCTCTTCTAGGTTGAAGAAGAGTAACGTCTTTTTGTCATCTTCATCAATGTTGGGTTTTAAGGCACCCAATTGTTATGCAAGAGAGAATCTGTGGTGCTGAGGTGCTCTTGAAGAGAATGGTGCTCTTTCATTTAGAGACTGTATATATATACCTAGATGAATCCAAGAACATGCCCAAATTCACCTTTTAGGAACGTGCATGTTATATACTCATGGAAGTCAACCCACAAGACTATATAACTATCAACTCCATTATGCATAGTATGGACTAGATACTACGACATCCCCACTAACGTCATCACTGCCCAATAGTGGGTGTAGAACTATGTATCAAGATATGCTCTCACACACACTCCATACACACACACACACACACACACACATAAGAGCATACATTCACACAAAGCCCTTCGTACTGAGTTTCTGTCAAACCTCTGAAGATGCAGGGCAGACTCAGCCATAATGAAGCCTAGCACTAAGGGAAGTAGCAAATAGAAAGAATTAGTACAGCAAATAAGTAGTTGATAGGGCAAATGTACCGCTAAAGATAGAAAGAATAAGCACAATATCAATTGTAGTATATTTGTTTGAGAAAGACTTTAGAATTGTTACTTTTATTCCCAAACAAATTCTCAAACTTATCCCATACCTCCTTTGAAGTTTTGTCGAAGTCGAGGTGATGTACGAGACTGTTTGCTAGTCCAAAACCTATATGTGCCAAGGCCCAAGGTTCGGTTGTTCTTGCACGGTTGGCTTGGCGATGTAGCAGCACCTTCACATTTCTCCTCCGCTCCCTTGACAACATTCCAAAGCCCGTCCTGCATCAGTAATAATCTGATCGTTGTTTGCCATGTGGGGAAGTTGTTCCCCACATGGCAAACTCCATTTGACTCCATCATGCTTTGCGGCAGAAATGAGAGAAAGCACAAGAGAATGCTTAGGGGCTGCAGCGAGCACTGCCCTGGGTATGCTGGCTAGCAACGACCGATGTGCAGAAGCGACGGGTCATATGGACGAGACTGTCAGCAGAGTGTAGCAGCAGGCGTCCACGATGATACGTGTATCATGGCGATAGCACAGAAGTCGGCAGCACAGCTGCTCACGATAGTACAGCCTGGGCAGCGACAAGAAGTCGAATAGGGACACCTACCTCAACAGCTCGCAGCAGCAGTAATGAAAACAGGTGAAGGCATCGGCAGCTTGTGTGCAGAGGTAGAGGTAGAATCAGGAGCAGAGCAGAGTATCGCTGCAGGCGGTGGTGGCTATCACAGAAGCAGGCATCACGTATCATGGTGATAGATGAGTTGGCAGAAGCAGGAGAGTAGCCTGCTCTCATACCATTTGATGATTTAGTTGGATAGGTGAGCTAGGGTGGTTGATGGAGAGTCATGCTGTGGTGAGAAAGAGACAATACGCAGGAGAGAGATGTGTTACACGACTCAATGAGATTGATTGATGTGATAGATGGAAATGCTTTTATAGCCTTAAAGGCTCCTTTGACTTAAGGTATATAGTATCTAGATATTATTCTAACCACTATAAGAGTGGGTTCACACACTCTTCCTCACTTACTCACATAAGTGAGTGTTCACACACACAAAAGAACAATAGCCTTTTTAGGGGCTGTTCACACACAGACACGCAAGGGTACACACACCCAGACTCCAAAATACCCAATAGTGAGCTTGAGCCTACGGAATCTAATGTGGACTAATGATGCTTATGTCTTGTGTTTAGGGGATCTTGGAGAGGATTTGGGTGAGTACATGGGTTCCATAGGAGGAGGAGAGGAGAGGTATGCAGATGCTTTTGCACAGGTGTGTGCTGGCCATACAGTAGCAGTGCTGCTAGTCACAGAGTTGCAACAGGCAAGCAGGTACAGCAGGCCGTACAGGCACAGCCTGCTTACAGATAATGCAGTAGCCATACGGGCCATGCACAAACAGCCCTGATGCCGGTCATGTGGGCGCAGCAGACTGGACAGCACACGCAGCAGGTCACACACATGCGCAGCAGGTTGTACAACATACAGCCGTACAGCAGGCGGGAGGCTGGTCGTACAGGCGCACAGAAGTGTTATTTTTGTATGGAAGCTTACATAAAAATTCAGTTTTTATCTCTTTCAGAAAAAAATTAAGTGCAGAGGCAATTTCTGCACATGGCTTGCATAGGCCTAGCTAGGTGTTTGTGGGTGAATCAGCCCTCCCTTCTCTACACAAAAGTGGTTACCCCCTAGGAGTTTTGCTCTTACAAGCGCAAAAGCTACTTCACTTGGAGCTGCATGCAACACTTGGAGCTGCATGCAACACTTGCCAAGAGCATCTTATTACATGCAGTATGTTGCAGAAGCATTAATGATGATCAAAGCTTGTGTTAATTGCGCCCAAGAGAATGATGAGGAATCTCAGATGCAAGAAGAAATAGAGAGAGGAGAGAGAATATGAGAACTAGAGGTCAGCCACTTAGTGTTGCATAGAAACACGTTTCTTACCTTATGAACCCATACGAAACATGTAAGAAACGTTCATTCAGAGACTAGATTCCAGCATCCAAAGTCCAGACATTATTACATTTGTGATGCTTTATTCTTTAGTATGCAGTATGCAACATGCCTTAGCATTTACCATAGATCCTAGATGATGAACCATATTTCATGTTTCATGCACTTGTATGGTGTTTTACTTTAATTTCACTGTTTTTGCAGCAGTTTTAAACCATTTTAAATGTTGGTATGCACAAAAATTGCATTTTTGTACATATCAAGCTAAAATAGGCTTTTGGTAACCCCTCGATGGTATGAAACGTTTCTGAAAAATAAAAAATGTATGCAACGTTTCTGTAACACATTTCGTACAGGGCATTTCTGAAACGTGATTCGTATGGGGCATTTCTTAAATGTGTTTTGTACAGTGCATTTCAGAAACGCCTGGCAACACTGCAATCACTTTAGAACTGGAGCCTTAGTTCAAAATTATAGAAAGAAAGTCTTCAAAAGTGGAGAGAGGGTTGAGACAAAGATGGACCTGCTCTGATCACTGCAAACTAAAGCTTTCCATCCATCTTTACTTGACACAATGTAGAAAAATATAGCAGTTTGCTCCAATTGATCATATGATGCAAGGACCAGTAGCCCAAATGGTCCGAGAACACCACTTCTAGATGTTCCTTTTTGACTGCACAGTAGCTGAGCATTGTTAGCATCCACATTCATACTCTCTGCTTGGTTCAGGTCCGGTAAGTCAAAAACCAACTCAACATCCAGCTGCATCCACAACAACATTCACAACATCACAACAAGAGTCTACATAATAATTTTTTCTTGTTCTAAAGGGTTATCAGTTAAACACCAGCCGACACATCATTATAAGGAGTGGTGTTTTGTAAAGCCCCTTACACATACCGGTCATTGCAGTCAGGGCATCTGACAAAAAGGCAGAGGCACAGCTGCTCATGAACAGGCAAAAATGCATATCCATAACCTGCCAATCCTCATAATGTTGACTGTCCCTAATAACAAAGTAACGCAAAGAGTTTTACCTGAGCTCCTTTGATGCCCTTGACCTCTACAATCGAACCCCTTTCTAAGAGCAAGTTCTCTAGAGAGATGTAATTTCTGTGCAAGCTCTCCACTTCCTCTATTGGCCATTGTAGAAGGCTGTAGTTAGTCTCTGAATCTAGCCACACGATCCTTGGCAAGGCCTGCAAAGAAAGTAGCCTTGTCAAAAGGTATAAACATGCATCGATTTTCTTGCAGATACAGGGGAGCGTTTCATAACCTGCACTGACGCCCAGCCTTTAGCAACATCAGTCCTTTCAGCATCTGATTCATTTACCCAACTAAAGATAATGCGGCGACCTTTGTTGCTGTCATAAAATGACTTAGATGCATAGTATTTTCCATAGTCATACTGTAACCCGATGCCGGCATCAAGGTTTGCCTGTGCAGGGATGAAAGAATCATTACTGGCCAAATAAGTGCCCACTGCATAGTACTCATGTATGAAGCTGACTTTTAGTACATGCATCACATCCAATCCATTTGCTGAAGTGTTTAACCCATGCTTGCCAGATAAAGGCACTGGGTAGAAATCAGGGCACTCCCACATACCAGTGGATGCTACACTGTGCAAAGGCACATCAGCTTTCTCCCAATGTAAGAAATCCGAGCTTTTGTATAGTAAGGCAAGGCCAGTATCATTGTTCTGTGAGCCAATGAGCATTCTCCACTTGCCATCTGATCCCATCCAACCTGTTGTAGGGTCGCGGAATGTGTTGCTGTCTATGCCAGCAGGGGCAGTTAAGATAGGATTTTGAGGTATTTTAACCCATTTGCGAAGCAATGGGTCCCCATAATCAGCAGGCATTGCCATGGCTTGCATCTGGACTTTCTGATATGCTGAAGAGGAGACATTGCTCCAACCTGTGTAAACAAGGACAGGCTTGTCATCAGCAATGAAGGTTGCCGAGCCGGTCCAACATCCATACAGGTCATACCATTGATCGGGAACTAGGGCTGGCTCCAAGTGGTGCCAGTGAATCAAGTCCTTGGAGACAGCATGCCCCCATGTGATGTTTCCCCATACTGCAGCGAAGGGGTTCCATTGATAGAAAAGATGGTAGTATCCTTTGTAGAACATGGGCCCTAATTAACATAGCAAAGCATATTAGTCTTGTTTGGTATAACTTAATTAAGTAATTAAGAAGTCATGCCATGAAAAATAGGGAATAGATCTCACCATTGGGACTTTAGGGTGAAAAAAAGGCAGAGGGCGAAGGTGATCTCACCATTGGGATCTGAAATCTCAGCCAGAATGAAGGTCGCCATTGCAGCCAGATGGGTTTTCAACAAAAAACATAATTGATTAGAGAGAGAGAGAGAGAGAGAGAGAGAGAGAGGGGGGTTGCTGTGTTGGAAGTACTAAAATCAACCTTAATTGAAAGGGCAGCTTGAGATCTCACCGTTCATCCAGTTTATGGTGGGCTGGAAGTGGAATGCTGTGCGGTGAGGCTGCTGGTGAATTGAGGGGGCCAACGAAAAGAAGAGATAGTAGAAGAGGAGGGACAAACAAAGAAAGAAAAGGCAGGGGACCGCCATAGCTGCTCGGCTATGGCCAGAACACAGAGAGAAAGGGAACAACTGCATGGCGTAGCAGGCGCGCACACAGACACAGAGAGAGAGAGAAAGCGCGCGCGCTAGTAGAGACTTGAGAGAATCACGTTACAATTTTACTGGTATTGGACCCGCGCGTTGCTGGGGCAGGTAGAGTTCTATAAAAAATAAACTTAGTTTCCCCAATATTGGTCATATTTTAAGTAAACACAATACATTATTTCAAGTGACTTCATATATACATATCTCAAAATAATATCCATGTCTCGTAGATTTATGGCGAAAACAAAAATATCATAGTAATGTAACATACGAAGATGCAAAAAAGGACCAATATTACATATTCTCAAAATGCACCACAAAATACGTATTCTCAGTCAGTGATGTCAGAATCAACAAATTGAATTCTTCTCTTGTGAGAAGAATTCAATTTATTGAATTCTTCTCTTCTCAGTCAGTGATGTCAGAATCAACAAATTGAATTCTTCTCTTGTGAGAAGGAACATTCAATTGTCTCCTCATCACAATACGCTCTCTATTGTAAAGCGGTGATCCATCCCGCACATGCTCTACTATCGATGAATGCAAAGGACCTGCACAAACGAAACAATGATAAATCAAATTTGCACATAACGACACATCGATAAATAAAATTTTAAAAACATCTTATAATAGAAAAACATAATCAAAATTACCTCGTACAATAGAACATCGAGTGGATGGTACATGAGAAGCTCTAGTATAAAACGCATAACGAATACCAATGGTCATGATGGATGTAAGAAACAACCACTCATCGGGTATTGAATACCCCTCAAATGATGCAAAGCATCTGTCCATCTCTCTCCAAAACAAATAGACACCCCACTCCTCATCAGGAACACCAATCCCGTACATCTCGATGCCTTCGTCGACAACTCTTACCATAAACGTATCAATGTCATGTAATATCCTAAAATCAAAGCATAACAAATAGGTTATACAATTATTTATATATAAGTTCAAAAAATATTCATACAATGCCTAACAATTACACTTATACTTACCTATCCCTATAAGCATCAATCATAATCCCTGCTACGTGACCTGCAGTAATAGGAGCTGACCATAGCGGTGGCTCTGTACAGATAGACAGTAGTATAGAATGTCATGTTCCATACTTTGTAATCAAGAAAAGTTAAGCAAATATAGAGAATAACTCACCTACTATCCTCGACAAAGGCATGTCCAATGTAAAGGTAATCTTAGACATGTTTGTCAAAACATAAACAACAAAAATAGGTACTTTTACCATGGACAAATATGTATAAAAAAAGAAATCACAACAAAATTAATCAAATTGCAGAACTTAAATAAGAAACCTGACTTGTCACTCTGAAGTCATCAAGATCTCCTTATAAACAATATTGTTTGTTGTAGGTGTATAACTTTGAAGATCATCAAATGAATACTCCACATTAGCATTATCCTCAAGTAACACTTTCACAGCATGAGGAGACCGTGCTCGTAACAACGCGACATACAGTTGTCCATGAGTAAACACTGGAGTCACCAAATACAACCCCAAGACATTTAGGGTTTGGCCTTGTGATTTGTTTATTGACATGCCAAATGCCAGCCGCACGGCACCAATAAACTGACCCCTGCTTCTCGATAAACTGGTATAGAAAATCTTCTATCATTTCTTCTCGAAATCTCTTCCACAATATTCCTGGACAGGAAGGCTCACAAAATAGCAATATAGTACCAAAAAGACATCTCAATTGCAAGGCATTTTGCATAGATGATGCTTCCTCCATACATGCAACCCATTCAGAATCATCTTCCAGTATCCCTCTAGCAATGCAAGCTGCCTTGAAAGAAGGATAGATGTGACCATTGAGCGAACGCAAATCTTCAAATGACTTAGATCCTTTACATATTGTAAGAAGTAGGCGAACATAGTATGCCTCACCTGCCAAAGGAGCTACAAAGTACATGCGCCCTATAGTGTTTCCAATCTTTCTTTTGGTCCATTTCTTCAACCTGGAGTTCCAAACCCATTGTTGAGGGAAATCACTATACAATGTATTGTTTGCTTCAGGATGTTGTTGATTACAGGTAAACCATTCAGTCATAGTAGTCTTGCCTACATTTTCCCTCTAAAAAACATCTGCAATATTATCATCATCTCTAAAGATAACATTATGACCCCCATCTAAGTGTACCTGCAACCGTTGCACATCAGGCTTCTCATTGTGTAAATCATACTCAAAGAGTCTCCCTGATGCAGAGACGTAACGTGCATCCAAATACCTCTGAATCTCATCGACTACGCAAGCAGCATTAACATCCCCACCTTGTACAGTGCTAAATCTTATTGTTGCTCTGTCATGCCCCTTATATATGTACTTGTAAAGATATTTCACTGCTGCTATTGTTGAGCATATTTCCACATTTACATGAGCATTATATGTGACTGAAAGATAAGGGTTATATGGCACAACCCATCTATTATCAACATTACACTTTTTCAATGCCACAGTTCTTCTATCATTTCGACGCATATACACGGGGTAACCACTCTCATCCACATTAGTCTCTTGTGCAAAAGCTCGTGGATAGTTCCTTGTGCATTTCCCTTTTTCCATACAAATCGCACTTGGATTGAATGGCCCACAGGGCCCATGGATATTGCAATGCAACACGACATCATGCAGAGCAGGAAACATTTGCTTGTCAGGCAATTCGGCACATACTAATCTGTCATAGTCTTGGAGAGTCTTAGGTTTATGGGCACTATCCAAGATCAATAACGCGTGTGAATGAGGCAATCCTCTTTTTTGGAACTCAATGACACTCACATATCCAATCACCTTACCAAAGAGCTCCTTCTTCACGATATTTTTCATCATATCTGAATGTTTTTGGTGAAATACTCTAGTAGTCAAATCAGGCCGGTCACATGCACTTTGCCCCGGGAGTAAAGCATCTAATACCTCTGGCCACTTTGGGTTACAGGTGAAAGTAATGAATAAATCGGGCTTACCCTTTGAACGAACAATTGCCATGGCATCTTGATAAAGTTGATACATTTGTCGTGGCCCACCAGTAAAACTGGAAGGTAACACTATTCTACTTCCCACTGTCCTTCCTGCAATACCACTTCCACTTTCTTCCACATGAAGCATGTCTGCTAAACCACTATAAACCTCTGAACGCAAACTTTTTTGATTATGGCGTAGCCAAGATAATCATGACTCGTCAACACTGCAATAGGCATCAACCATAAACTGTTGCAACAACCTTCCACCACGTAGCAAGCATGCATTTGTATCTGAGCGAATTTGCAATCGATAAGCATAGTATTGTCGTTGAGTCACACAATGACCATTTCTCAATGCACTCACTTGTGCATCAGCATAAGGGATTCTCAAGTGCCATCCATCCTCCCCGCTTGGAAATAACATGACGTACAAAAGAGGCATATAGCATCTATGCAAATTAGAGATGTGTTTGCATGTGCCTTCTCGAGTATGCAATAAAATATCACAACGACCAACATTATGATCATCACCTTGACCAATCATGATACCAGCAATCTCGGAAGCTGTTGGCATTGAGTACTGCCTAGATGTGGATTTCGTCTCACATAATCCAAACTTGGATTGTCACTCAACATTCTTCCCACATACTTAAAAGCTTGTGCAAATGGATTAGAAGTGTGCATCATCGATTGAAGTGCTTCTAGGGTTGTGGATTCTAATCCATTCATGACACCTAGTTGATTTTGTAATTCGTGCTCAGTATCAAACACATACAACTGTGCAAACTGTGGCTTAGGATTGTACATATTATTGGGGACCAAGGACCCAATCCGATGATAAACAGTCCCATGCACCTTGAAAGTATAGACACTACTATTGTGAAAGAGGGAGTCATCTATTTGTGCACCCAATGATGAAAAAGCCAACACACTATTATAAGCCCTGATGTTTTCTCGAAATTTTTTACTTGTAGTGTCACTACCAATCAAAAGAGACCTTAATGGCTCAGGTGGTTCAGCAAGTGAAGGAACAGACACACGCCCATGTTTACAACAATATTTGCCAAGAACCTGTCCACAACTCATCTTCTTTTCACTTGCCCATAACTGTGCTCCACAAAACCGACACTCGTGTCATCCCTCCTAATGAGTGACTTAAAGTGCACGAATATACCAAAGGCCAAGTAGCTGCATGTGTACCTTGTACGGGCGGGAGTTCATGGAGGATAGACAAAATCCCTCCCTTTCTTTTTTCAAATACATAAGAGGGAATTTCTTCGATACTCTCCCTTCTTATTGTATTAGCAAATGGTACTTCTCTCTCTTCATGGGCAAAAAAGGAAGACATTATAATTGCATTACCCTCATACTCTTCTAGCTGCATTATAAGAGGTCCTATTTCTAGCGATGAAGCGACGGTACCTTCTTGTAAGTCTCAAACTTTGAACCAGTGATATCCCTGAATAAACTCCACTTGCCATTTCCCTTGTTATTTCTTTCAAAAGAGTCCTATTCCTAGCAATTTCACGGCGAACACTTCTAGCACTCTTGTTAGATATCCTTTTATCTCCACCTAGGGCAATTTGAGACCTCTTAGTGCTAGATTGAGGTAAATACATCAAAGTTTCTTTTGCTACTTGTTTTTGTGCACAAAAGGTATTGTTTTTTGCAAGAATCCTATGAGTCTCTTGCATCAATACATCACCAGTATTACAAGTAACATTATGCATCCTTGCATCACAACAATGAGGTTCACTATCCCTTGACTCCTGTGCACATTTTATTTTTTCATTTCTTCTTCTTTTCCTTGGAGCATTCAAGGAAATGGTCTGAAGAGAACACCTCAAACTATGTGTCTCTACCTTCAGACCATTCAAGGAAATGGTTTGAAGAGGACACCTCAAACTACGTGTCTCTGCCATTCTTGCTATAAACCTAATTCCATCATAAAATAATAAAGTCAGTATCTTTATTATAAAATAGTAAACATTGAATAAAAATAACAATATTTTTTCTATAATATTTGTGTATACACATAATATACAATCCCTCATGAGATTTTCTCCAATCTTCACATACATACTAAAAGATTATAAAGCTCTCTCTCTCTCTCTCTCTCTCTCTCTCTCTCTCTTGGGATGACATTTATCCACCTGGGTTCAAGTCTCCCCATCGATTGGGTAGAAATAACCCTCTAAGTCGACGTTAAGCGGTCTAGTCTGAAGTGGGTATATACACATGTATATGTATATATATATATATATATATATATATATATATATATATATATATATATATATATATATATATACACACACACACACACACACACACACACACACACACACACACACATATATATATACATGTATATATAGATATATATATATACATGTATATACACATGTATATATATATATATATATATATATATATATATATATATACATCTATATATACATGTGCATATACATGTATATATATATGTATATACATGTATATATATATATATATATATACATATGTATATATATATACATATGTATATATATATATACATACATATGTATATATATATATATATATACATGCATATACATATATATATACATGTATATATATATATATATACATGTATATATATATATATATACATGCATATATATATATATATACATGTATATATATATATATATACATGTATATATATATATATATATATATATATGCATATATATATGTATATACATATATATATATAGATATATATCCATCCCTTTGACTCAAGCTAGATTGTGCTTATATGTAGGTAAGTAAATGTCATAAACTTATTTGATCTTTGCCAAGTTTCATCTTTTCTCATGAGCATTAAAATCCTTATGCTCTTATCAAACTATATCGAACTATTCGTATTTAAAAATCATAAATTCTAAAAATAAACATACAATTAAGAAGAAAAACAAAAATAAAGCAAAGTTTTGGTAGCTTACCTCAAAAGACTAAGGAAGACCCAAACTATATGACAAATCAACAATATGGCAGTCCTATGAAAAGCTAATGTACCTACATTGATCCACAAAGTAGAATAGATGAGAGCTCTTTCCATCCCCTTAACTTCATTTCACATTTTTCCTTAAAACTTACATATAAAAAAATAACAGACAAAATCTATAATCCTAAAACATTACATATATACTTATAAAAAGATAAAAACAATGTGACAAATCTTTATCAAACATTATAAAATCAATATCCAATGTCTTCCAATGACCAAACCAAGCTTAGAAATCTCTCTCTCTCTCTCTCTCTCTCTCTCTCTCTCTCTCTCTCTCTCTTCCCCCCATGTACATATAAGAGACAAAAAGCCATAAAAAGAGAATTTTCTATAAAAAACCATTAAAAGAGACATTCTCTATAATCTCCATATAAATACTAAGAGATTATATCCACATATATAAATCAATCTCTCTCTCTCTCTCTCTCTCTCTCTCTCTCTCTCTCTCTCACACACACACACACACACACACACACACAATGATATCTGAGAGACAAAAAGAACCATCATTATCATTCGAGTACTTAGAGCCCAAAGTTACAAAAAGAAAATACTGTCATAAGCATTACAAAAGGATCATAACATCAACTTCTAAATCGGTGAACCAAATGAATAATTACATTCCACGTGTTTGCAATCTATAACTCATTTTGGTAAGTAAAGGACCATCATTATCATTAGAGTACTTAGAGCCCAAACTTACAAAAAGATAATAGTGTCATAAGCATTACAAAAGGATCATAAGATCAACTCCTAATTGGTGAACCAATTGAGTAATTACATTCCACGTGTTTGCAATCTACGACTCATTTGGGTAAGTAAAGCCCCAAACCTATTCAATGTTACTTTAAGGCTTGATACTTCCATTCCAAGCCTATCAACATGGGCACTTAACTTGTCTTGTTGCTCTTTTATAGCATCAATTGTCTTTCGACAACCAATATCACAAAGGTGTGCTCCGAAAGCACCACATGTATCCATTATGCGGAGGTAGGTAGCTTCGACAATATCCTTGATCTCATGATTGCCACTTATAATGGCAGAAACTGATTCTCGAGTTGAACTGCTCTCCCCACTTCCATGATTTCTTATGCACTCACCAAGACCAGCAATCAAGTTCTCCACATTTAACACATGGGAGTTTGTGTCGTTGACCAAATGGAGTATATTCTCTGATGTTACATTTATTGTCTTCTTTCCATTTCGAGTCTTCTTACCATGGTTACGTCGCACCCACTTAGTAGAGGTTTTTAGTTTCCTCTGGCATTGCTTAAAAGCATGCATTATTCGTTGAGTCTTCTCATTATCTTCTCTTACCTCAGATTGTTGAGGTCTTGAATACTCTGCACAATGGCGTCTATCCTGAACGTCCATGGAACACCTCACAATTTCTCCCTCGTTATCCATACTGTACATCATTAAGAAATATATTAATGAAATATTTTTTAAATTTTATTTAATCTAGAAGAAATTATGGATTATGAAAATAATCGAAACGGTGAATCACAAACTAAATCACACGTACGTAGAATAGATTAAGACCCAACTACGCTCAAGTGAATGAATGGTAAAAAGGTATCCACATGATGTATATGTATATGTATCTATATGTATATGTATATGTATATGTATATGTATATGCATATGCATATACATACATATACAGTTGTATATGCATTTGTATATGTATATATATATATGTATATACATATACATACATATATATATGTATATGTATTTGTATATATATCTATATATGTCTGAAGGCGGTTCACCTAATTTTAGCTTTTAGGAAACTCATTTAAAAAGATGGATGAGAGTGTGGACCCAAGGGATTCACCTAGGAATATGTAAAATATCATGTGAGTTAAACAAAAGGAGCTTACAATTACATAAAGTTTTACATACATCCTCGATTTTTTAAATACAAAGAATGAAAAAAGTTGTAAGTTTAACCGTAGTTTATTACCTTGAAGTTAACAAAATGGGTATATTTAAAACATCAAGCTTCATAGATCAAAGAGTTTTAAACTACTCCTTTAGTGAACTCCCTTACACTTATCGTGAGAACCACTCTCTTTGTCTCAACAACATGCATGTTCCCCATGTAGAGGACACATATTGTTTGAACAACATGCATGTTCCCCATGTAGAGGAGACATACTATGTCAACTTTCCCCATGTAGAGGAGACATACTATGTCAACTTTCATAAAGAAATCTGTTCTTGAAGGCGTTCATGTCAATAATTCGAGCATAAGAGGTATGAGGGGCAATGCAATGCAGAAGGGATTTGATCCCATGGGCTTCTCAGGTATCACAACAAAAACCAAGACAGTGATCGATTGTTTCCTTCTGCCATGGCGAAGGGGCTACCGTTGGCCGCACCGTTGACATCAAGCCGTTCATGAATAATATGTAGAGGACACATATTGTTTGAACAACATGCATGTTCCCCATGTAAAGGAGACATACTATGTCAACTTTCATAAAGAAATCTGTTCCTGAAGGCGTTCATGTCAATAATTCGAACATAAGAGGTATGAGGGGCAATGCAATGCAGAAGGGATTTGGTCCCATGGGCTTCTCAGGTATCACAACAAAAACCAAGACAGTGATCGATCGTTTCCTTCTGCCATGACGAAGGGGTTGCCGTTGGCCGTACCGTTGACATCAAGCTGTTCATGAATAGCCTCCTCTCCCATCCATGAATGCATCGAGTTCAAGGTATAGATAAATATATATAATACATTTTGTTTGAAATCTTTAGGTAGTCCTATATATATATATATTCTATATAAATAAATCTTTTATTTAAAATAAAACAATCCAAATCTTTATCAAACATTAATCAAAAGTCATCAGTCTTTGACTTTTTAGGAAGGTTTTGAATTGATGTTTATATTAGGTTGAATCATTAATTATAAAACAATTCATTACAACACTCATGTATACAATTGCATCGAGTTCAAGGTAATAGCGGGCCCAAGGGATTCACCTAGGAATATGTAAAATATCATGTGAGTTAAACAAAAGGAGCTTACAATTTCATCGACTTACATAAAGTTTTATATATATCCTCGATTTTTTAAATACAAAGAATGAAAAAAGTTGTAAGTTTAACCGTAGTTTATTACCTTGAAGTTAACAAAATGGGTATATTTAAAACATCAAGCTTCATAGATCAAAGAGTTTTAAACTACTCCTTTAGTGAACTCCCTTACACTTATCGTGAGAACTACTCTCTTTGTCTCAACAACATGCATGTTCCCCATGTAGAGGACACATATTGTTTGAACAACATGCATGTTCCCCATGTAGAGGACACATACTGTGCCAACTTTCATAAAGAAATCTGTTCTTGTAGAGGACACATACTGTGCCAACTTTCATAAAGAAATCTGTTCTTGAAGGCGTGCATGTCAATAATTCGAGCATAAGAGGTATGAGAGGCAATGCAATGCAGAAGGGATTTGGTCCCATGGGCTTCTCAGGTATCACAACAAAAACCGAGACAGTGATCGATCATTTCCTTCTGCCATGGCGAAGGGGCTGTCGTTGGCCACACCGTTGACATCAAGCCGTTCATGTAAATAGCCTCCTCTCCCATCCATGAATGCATCGAGCTCAAGGTATAGGTAAATATATATAATACATTTTGTTTGAAATCTTTAGGTAGTCCTCTCTCTCTCTCTCTCTATATATATATATATATATATATATATATATTCTATATAAATAAATATTTTATTTAAAACAAAACAATCCAAATCTTTATCAAACATTAATCAAAAGTCATCAGTCTTTGACTTTTTAGGAAGGTTTTGAATTGATGTTTATATTAGGTTGAATCATTAATTATAAAACAATTCATTACAACACTCATGTATACAATTGCATCGAGTTCAAGGTAACAGTGCAGTACCAGTTCTGGTTTGCACTTGGAGGAGGCAAAGGCGGTCGAGGAGCTCGAGGAGGCGAAGGCGGTCGAGGAGCTCGAGGAGGCGAAGGCACGACCACGTGGAGCTCAAAGCTAGCAGACTGAGGTGCCTGGCATACATAGAATAACCAAAATTTGTAAAAATTTGAAGGCTAGCCAAAATGCAACCACTTTTTCTCAATCATTTTTAAATTAAAAAACCCAAATTATTCTACACTCTCTCTCTCTCTCTCTCTCTCTCTCTCTCTCTCTATATATATATATATATATGTGTGTGTGTGTGTGTGTGTGTGTGTGTGTCTGTGTATAACAAAACAAATCGTTTTTTATTTAAAAAGTCCAAAATCATTTTACAAAATACACTTTTAGAACTTTTAGGAAACTAATTTAAAAAGATGGATGAAAATAAGTCTGCGTGGAGGGAGGTGGGGTTGTCAAAAAAAAAGAAAAGAAAAAGCGTGCCCAACATTGCTTTTGCACGTGGAAGCTTTTTGGCAGCCCGCCATGTCAAAACAGAGTTGGACCACCTTGCCAATCCACGTCATACAGCATAGACCCCACACGACGGTAGATTGAACGGCTATCTTGCCACATCACCATTCTAGAAAAGGAACTTGCCACATCATCACATGCCTCTCTTGCTATGCTGTCTCATGAAGGAGCAGGCTGGCGGCTTTTGCAGCATCGACTATCGCCCATAAAGGGTGAAGACCCCGGATTAAAAGGGGGGGTATTTCATTTTTGTGTGGTCGCCCGTGCCCTACTGTTTTATTGGCGTAAATTTATTTTTTCAAAAAACACGCGCTCATTTGTCTTGCCATGCTGTCTCGTGAAGGAGCAGGCTAGTGGCTTTTGCAGCACCGGCTATCGCCCGTAAAGGGTGAAGACCCCCTCGTTAATTTTGATTAATGGGGGGTTATTTCGTTTTCGTGTGGTCGCTCGCGCCCTACTTTTCTGGAACCTTGGTCAGCCGCCGCAGCAATGCGCAGGTGCAATACTTATTTTTTCAAAAAACACGCGCTCATTTGACTTAATTAGGGATTGTGGACGCTCTAATCACTGCTTTAATTTTCGACTTAGTCGTGGTTTGAACTTTCATTCGTCGGGAAAAAAAAACGCATGAGATAGTCAAGAAAAAGGCTATAAGAAGGAGAGAGCCTCCATTGTTGTACACCCAGACAGCAAGCAAATCTTTGATTTCTCTTTCTAATTCAGCAGAAAACCCTGGGAAATTCGCAGGTGACTCTTGCTTAGCGGCGATTATCACAATTAAACGCTTGCTTAATAGAAATTTCTCTCCATCGAGCACTTGCTTGGCGCAGTAGGAAGAGATTTGTGCATTTGGGCACTTGCTTAATAGGGATTTTTGCGGTATCAGGCGTTTGCTTAAGCAGAGCTAGCCTGGAGGTGATGAAACGACTACCACAGTAGTAGCAGGATGCTTTTTTATTGATGCGCAAATTTAAAACAAATTAAAAAAATCTATTGCTACTTTCTTTGTGTTTCTCCTCGTATCTTTTCTTATTTCTCCCCTTTATATAAAACAAAACAAAAAACATTTCTTTTCAGACAAAACAAAAAAACATATATTTATTTAAAACAAAAGCAAAAATAAATCTCCTCTCTTGAAAACAGTTTGCAAGCAAAGTTCGCCTCCTCGGCTCAAAGGAATTTGGAGTGCTTTTTTAGAAAAGAAAAAATCAAAAATTTCAAAAAAATAACGAAAAATGTGCGGAGAATTGCCAACCTACGAAAACCCATGTCTTCGTTTTGCATAAGAAAATTGCAGTTGTGCTTCTCTCTCTCTCTCTCTCTCGGTTAGGTGCGCCCGTATAGCGGATGCCGCTGGTGGTCGGAGAGGGCTCATATTATTTCTCGGTGTGCTTTGTACACCTGGCAGTTACCTCAACTGCCAGGTGGCGGTCATGGCTTACGCACACACAAATACACACATACCTGCACACTCTTGCAGCTCGCACATGCACAGTGTTGCATGCGCTACAGAGCTTGTATACCTGCAGAGGCCACGTCGCAAAGGTTTGGCGGAGTGGGAGCAGCACACACTTGCAGTTTATGTATAACACGCATTGCATAGACTTCAAAGTTCTCGCGAAAGGTGATGCGTATAACAGGAAGGTGATGTGTTCGATCCCAGCTCCCAGCAATTAACCTTTTTACACACACTTGCATGTGTGTGATACCGGCCACCGGTTGCCACGTATGCAACCACACCGAGATATAAGCTCGACCCGCCGGCATGCGCTACAGGCCACATCGCGAAGGTTTGGCCGTGTAGTAGTCGTCGGCGGCAGCTCGCACATGCTTGTGGAACTTGCAGCTCGCACATGCACAGTGCACATGCACAGTGTTGCATGCGCTACAGAGTCCACGTCGCGTAGGTTTGGCCGTGTAGATACACGCACTCTTGCAGCTATGCACAGCGTGGCCTCTGTAGGTTTGGCCGTGTAGATACACGCACTCTTGCAGCTATGCACAGTGTTGCATTCCGGACGTCGTGAAGGTTTGGCCGTGTAGCAGGCGTGGGCTACTCGGACCACACGATTCCCATCGGCGAACACCAACACAGTGCAGAGGTATAAGCTGTCACACAGTGATGATAGCGATACTGGAGACCCCTGGAGATGAACGGGATGCGAAAGGAAGCTGTCTCCACTTGAGAGGCCACGATGCTGGCTTGGTGGAAAAAATGAAGATGCCTTTGTGCTCCACCAGTGCTAGAGATATGGGATCCAAGGATCGGTGAATGGTCGATGGCGCAGCCTGAGATGTGGAGGGCAGAATGGGAAGGCCAGTCTCGGCTTAGTTTTGCTGTGGTTAAGGGAAGAATGTATGTTCTACCAACTCCACTACAACAACAGCCACAGGAAAGAACTCTGGAAGTCTTTGGGTGAAGAACTCTGGGTGATTGTACAGAACGCCTACAACGACAGCCACCACAGGAAAGAACTCTGGAAGTCTTTGGGTGAAGAACTCTGGGTGATTGTACAGAACGCCTCCAAGCAGGAAGTAGTGGCTCGTCTACCATAGGTAGAAGGAGAGAGAAGGTTTGAAAACAGTGAAAGTAGCCGGCGCGGGCTACTCGGACCTTTGGACGCATCGGAGAACATCTGCAGTCGTTAACTATTTGCTATATCTACTGGGTCCATCACCTATATCTTGATTACGTGTAGCAATACATCTCACAGCAATCTGACGCAAGCTTCGCAAGAATCAGATTCTGTTGTGGTATCTGGACGCTGAGAGAGAGGCGTAGCCAGTGTGCAGAGACGCAAGCTTCACAACGATTCTGTTGTTGCAGTCGGTTGACTGGCGTCGTCAGCTCCGGCTCGGAAACATTAGCTTTACAAATCACATAAGGTTCACTTACAATGGCAGAAGAAACATACCGTGTGGAGCTCGAGGCGGAATGACAGGCGTGGAGCAGCAGGGAAGCGTGGAACGTAGCTGACACTGATGGAAGCGTGAAACGTAGCTGACACTGATGGAAGCGTGGAACTGACACTGATGGAAGCGTGAAAGTAAGCGTAGCGTGAACATCACGCTTGCAGGAGGGGGAGGTATTTTGAAATAAGGCCCCCTCCTTTGCCCACGTGGAGGGAGGGCCAGTCTCCCTTAATCTTGTATAGATACATCAGAGACGAAGACTAGCCTTCCAAGGGGGCGGAGAGAGAGAGAGAGAAAATACACCGAGGTGATTTTTTGTGTGTGTGTGTGTGGGATGTGTGTCATGATGCTGGGAGGAAGATCCTATGTGTCTCATGATGCTGGCAAAAAGACCCTCTATGTCTTTGGCAGATGATGGCAAGCAAGCCGAGATGGAAGAAAAGAGGAGTTTGCATGCTTTGTATGCCGAGGAGGGCGAGCAAGCCTAGTTGCAATGTGCTTTATATGCCAAAGAGAAGAATGCCAAAGAGAAGGGAGCTGGTGAGTCTAAGTGAGTCTAAACACGTGAACCTACAAACATGAGCCTAGAGGTAGGTATACCTAACATTGTACCAGCTGATTATTACTGGCTTGTCAAGACATACCTACTTATGTCCTTTGAGGATTTTCTCGTCATGTCCTTTGTAATCATTAGGGAATTGCAGTACAATTATAACCTAATAAGTGCACACCAACCCTATCATAGGCCTAGTTTCTAAAAGTTTGTACCCAGTGTTACCAGTAATAAATTAAAATGAGTGTATAAAATATTGTAAAGTGTGAATTCCTTGTAAAAATCTAAAAAATAAATTAGAAAAAAGTCTTTTGAGTTAAATTAAGTGGGTTCATATGCTTGAAGTAATGAGAAAAACCCATGTGTGCGCACTTACATTTAATTTAGGTCAAGGGAAAAATAATAAAATTAATTAAAAAATAAAACATAAATTAATTGAATTAGTTTCAATATATAATTAAAATATTGAGGCTAAAATTGTAAGGGTTCCCATGAAAACAATTTGATTAATAAGGTCTATTGCATATGGGTACACATTGAAGGTAAATGGTTAAATTCTTTAAGGTTCAAAAAACCATGGTTTACCTAAAACTAGGTGGATTTTGGTTGGTAGTGTGATGGGAATTTTTTGCTTGGGTTTTTGATGCACGTTCAGCCGAAAACGTGTGTGCGTGCTCGTATTCGTCTACATTGTCTTTACTCTTTTCCATTTGGAATTGTCACCTCGGCATTGGGTTGAATGTCAAGTTTTGTTTTATCTCGGCCGACTCCTGTCTCGGCGATTGATCTTTTTTCCCAGTTTCTGCATGGAATGCCATCATTATTATCTTGTAAATATCTTGTGGATTTAGTTTATAGAAGGCTAAAGTTTTTTTAAAATTAAAGAAAGCCACACTTGGGAATAGGCCCTTGGAAGTGTTTTTATTATTAGCTTCTAGAAAGCTAAAGTTATCCAAAAAGCTAAGGCTATAAGCCTTGTGGTCTATTTGTAAAGGAGAGAGAACAATCATTTTTTGGAGAGAAGAATCAAGCTTGTATTGGAGGAGAAGCATGGATATTGAAGATATAGAGAAGGCATTTTCTCCATCACAAGCTTTGTGAAAACTTTGTTTTTTTGCTTCTTCTACGCATATACGCTTGTATACTGAAGAGAGAGAGAGAGAGAGAGAGAGAGAGAGAGAGAGAGAGAGAGAGAGAGAGAGAGAGAGAGAGAGAGAGAGAGAGAGAGAGAGAGAGAGAGCTTTGAGTGATGTGCATACCACAAGGCAAGGCCATACACTTTTATATTGAAGAGAGAGAAAGAGAGCTTTTGCATGCTGTGCATACCACAAGGCAAGGCCATCATTAGCATCATTATCACCATCATCACCACCATCATGATGTCATCAAAGGTGAGCGCAACGAGTAAGAGACATTATAGCAAAGGAGGGAGCGCCTTATTACAATAGATAAGAGCCTCTTGTAGCATGCATTCCATGTCTGGCTTTTTGGGCTTGTAGCTCTTGTACCTTGGTCGTGCGTTGTCGTTCTATTGAGGAGTGGTGTTCACATGATGGCTTAGTTGGTTAGCTAGGGCTGTGTGTGGGTTGGCTTCTTATGGTTGTTTTTGGTGGCTATCCACTGGGCGGTTTTTGCGCAATAAGATTGTGGGCTTCTTGGGCTTGGTTGGGACATAAATAAGGCCGTTTTACTTTAAAAAATCATATAAAAACACTATTTTTTTTCCAGGAAGTTAAAAAAAATGCAAAAGGCCTATGTGAGGGGATTGTTTTTTTCAAGGAGTTCAACCTTGGGATGAGTACCTTTCGTTGAAGTGTTTTCACACATGCTTTCTACTCTTGCATGTGGGCTTCTCAATATTGCTTTTGAGGACTAAGGACAGGACACTATTAATAGTGGTGTACATGCAGACTAGTCGGAGCAATATCCTCTTGAGCTTCTAACAAACACAAATTGACATATTCACATATCCTCAGACGCATCACATTTTTGGTGCTATGAGCATGGAGGCCTCTCTTCGATGCAGATTGCCAGACTAATATCAGTTTCAAGTGATTTCCCTTTTTTCAGCATGGATGGTGATGTGTTTTATCCCGATGGTCCTTTGTTTGTGGATGTGTTTCTTGCAAAGTATGAGTGTCAAAGACAGATGGAGTGTTCAAGAGCGCATATAAAACTTCAAATTTTGGCTTGAGGACAATGCTCGGGATTGGTGCTTTTCTTTGCCCCAAGCCATTCATTAGGAATGGAATGCATTGGCACATGCTTTTCGTACAAGGTTTGGGCCGGTTGAGAGTCCTATAGACGTGTGAGTGGGAATTCAAAATTTGTCAAAAGCTCCTACGGAATCTATGTAGGACTTCGTGGCAAAGTTTAATCACAAATATGCTTGTTTTTTGAGTGAGCACGGTGGCTCACTCAAAACACAAGTGGTAGCCTAACCTGTTGATGCTCAAGCACAATAACCGGCATGGCCCAACCCATTGATGCTTTGGACCTCGTGTTATAAAGAAAGGTCCAAGGATGAAGGATGACCACCCTTTAAGTGCAATTCAGATTATTGAGGAGAAAGAGACAAAGATGCAGTTGGCTTTGTGACCTCCACCATCTTCAAAACCAGCTCCTATGCAAACGTTGGTTATTGCTCCTCAAGGTGAGAGTCTCGTGAATCATTTGGTGAATGAGTTTCCTAACCTTTGAGTTCAGTCTATTGTAGCAACAACGACCCAGAAATACCCAATCTAGAGAAGGGGGATAGCTCAAGTGGAGTGTTTTGATTGCTAAGAACATGGCCATGTGCATTGTAATTGTCCAAAGCTCTTGGAGGCTAATCCATCTTCTATGCTAGGAGCTAATGTTTTAAGGAGATAGCATCGAGAAACACTGAACAAGTCAAGACGAAGGTTCTTGTGGGTAAAAGGACTCGTGTGCTCGAGTGGAGGTGAACACTGAACAAGTCAAGACGGAGGTTCTTGTGGGTAAAAGGACTCGTGTGCTCGAGTGAAGGCGAACACAGAAGAGGCTAAGATTTCTCATGTGGCACGGAAATGCAAGAAAAAGGGCTCGAGAGAAGGAAGATTTTGAGCTTGGCCATGGCAACAAGGCCTACTATTTGATGAAGGATCTCCAAACACTCAAGGTGCACATGACTCTTATGTAGCTTTAGTCCAAGCATGAGGAAATAGTGGTCACGAGCTATTAGCACAAGGTCATCTAAATGATGGTCCAAGGGAGTTCACAAGACAAGGAGGCAAGTGATGTTACGATACATTTGCATATGACGATTTGCCAGTGATTAATGTGATTATTCACGTTTGTAGAGCCTACACATTGAAGGGAGGAGCGGCCGTGAATGTCATGAGTTAAGCTATGTAAGATTCCTCCCTCTGGCTTTTGAGGTGTGCAGGTATAAAAACCTCCCCTTCTGATCTTATAATTATTCCCCTCTCTGAAATAAAAGAAAGATCCTGTTTTACCCTGTTTTGGCCTAGAGAGAGAAAATGTCTAGAGGAAGGTAATTAAAAATTGAGATATTTTTGGATATAAAAATCCTCCTAGTGTCTAAAATGGTTTCCCCTAAAAGAGAAATTCAAAAAGAACTTTCCAATGTGGAATTAATTAAAAATAGGTATAAAGGACCTTAGCCTAAGGGTCCAGATTTTCAGAAATTTTTCAATTAAGGTTCATATAGACCAATAAGATTAATCCAAATGTAGGGAGGAGATAAATTGAAGAATAAAAGAAAATCCCCAAAAATGAGTAAATGCTCCATAAGATGAAGAGTTGACTAAGGACAAGGTTTATTAGTTAAAAAAGAAGAGATATTTAGAGGAAATGATGCATTTTTGACGCATCAGTGTGGGGATCTCCCCTCATGAAGGAGGCGCCTATTTCACATGTGTGGAGGAGTTTTAGACTCATAAATAATGAGATATTTTCATCTCTCCTCTCTCCTGTTTCAACTAGATCCAAAAAGTAAGCTAAACTGACCCAAAAATGGTCAAAAATTGACCAAACTGATCTGGAAAATTCTAGAATTAGTTTGCTTGGTTAGAGGCTCATTTTTTCCTATAAATAGAAGCCTCCCCCTTTGTAAAAGGTTAATAGTGTTTATGCACTGTTACTCTACTCCTTCCCAGAGCCAAATACATTGAATTCAATTGTTTTTGACTAAATCCTCTCCAAAAGAATTGGTGGCAACTCTTGATCCAAACAAGAGTAGAACCCTCAATCCCTCAAGCCAAAGGAAAGCTTACAAAACTCCATGTAAGCTAAAATTTCTACTTTTTAATTTCTTATCTATGGTTTTCTGATTTCTTTGCTTTTTAGTTGACTAAAGTGAATCTGGATGTTATGCCTTGATGAAAAGGCCACCCCCTTCTCTTCCTTAAGAATTCAGCCTTTCTTTGTCCTAAAATGAGTAACAAATAAATTGATTTAAACTTTTCTTATTGTTTACTCTTTAGAAAGTGAAAATTGAGTAGATTAGAGTACTTTACTTCAAATTGGGATTAATTCTAAATTGATATTAGAATGTAAAAATTGAGAAATGGTCAGCCATACAAAGGAGGTTATGGCAACATTTTCTTAAATTTTATGAAAAACAAAGTTATTTTCATGTTATTCAAAAAGAGTAATTTCCACCGTTTGTGCATTCTAAAAGAAATATTTTTATTTACTCCATGTACATATTCACCTATGAATATGCATAGATATCATTGATATTAATTATTGAAATTAATTTCTATGCATAGAAAGCTACATATTGAAAGTTTTTTTTTATAAAAGTGCTGTTTTCATTGAATTTAAATTCTATGCATAGAAAGATGCATAATGAAAATTTTTATTATAAAAGTGTTGTTTTCATTGAATTTAATTTCTATGCATAGAAAGATGCATAGTGGAAATTTTTATTATAAAAGTGTTTAATTTCTATGCATAAAAAATGCATAATGGAAATTTTTATTATAAAAGTATTATTTTCATTAAAATTGAATTTATGCATAGAAAGATGCATACAAGATTTATTTTTATTTCAAAAGTGTTATTCTCATTAAAATTGATGCATAAAGATTTATTTTTATTTCAAAAGTGTTATTCTTATTAAAATTGATTTTATGCATAAAAGATTTATTTTTATTTCAAAAGTGTTATTTTCCTTAAATTTGAATTATGCATAAATAGATGCATAAAAGGATTTTTATAAAAGTGTTATTCCCACTGAAGTTGATTTTTATGCATAAATAGATGCGTAAAGAATCTTTATATCAAAAATTAAAATTCTCTTAAATTCCATGTTTAAATTCTATGAATAGATGTGATGTGAATCAGATAGATGTGAATGAATGGATGGATGTGATGTGAATAGAGGTGTTGAGATGTGAGGTGAATAGATGTGATGAGATGTAATGTGAATCAGATAGATGTGAATAGAGGTGTTGAGATGTGAGGTGAATAGATGTGATGAGATGTAATGTGAATCAGATAGATGTGATGAGATGTAATGTGAATCAGATAGATGTGAATAGAGGTGTTGAGATGTGAGGTGAATAGATGTGATGAGATGTAATGTGAATCAGATAGATGTGAATGGATGGATGGATGTGATGTGAATAGAGGTGATGAGATGTGAGGTGAATAGATGTGATGAGAATCAGATAGATGTGGATGGATGTGATGTGAATAGAGGTGATGAGATGTGAGGTGAATAGATGTGATGAGATGTGATGTGAATCAGATAGATGTGAATGGATGGATGGATGTGAATAGAGGTGGATGGATGGATGTGATGTGAATCAGATAGATGTGAATGGATGGATGTGATGTGAATCAGATAGATGTGAATAGATGTGAATGGATGGATGTGATGTGAATCAGATAGATGTGAATGGATGGATGTGATGTGAATAGAGGTGAATAGATGTGATGAGAATCAGATAGATGTGGATGGATGGATGGATGTGATGTGAATAGAGGTGATGAGATGTGAGAATCAGATAGATGTGGATGGATGGATGGATGTGATGTGAATAGAGGTGATGAGATGTGAGAATCAGATAGATGTGGATGGATGGATGGATGTGATGTGAATAGAGGTGATGAGATGTGAGAATCAGATAGATGTGGATGGATGGATGGATGGATGGATGTGATGGATGTGATGTGAATAGAGGTGATGAGATGTGAGAATCAGATAGATGTGGATGGATGGATGGATGGATGTGATGTGAATAGAGGTGATGAGATGTGAGAATCAGATAGATGTGGATGGATGGATGGATGTGATGTGATGTGAATAGAGGTGATGAGATGTGAGGTTAATAGATGTGATGAGAATCAGATAGATGTGGATGGATGGATGAATGTGATGTGAATAGAGGTGATGAGATGTGATGTGAATCAGATCTATGTGAATGGATGGATGGATGTGATGTGAATAGAGGTGATGAGATGTGAGGTGAATAGATGATGTGATGAGATGTGATGTGAATCAGATAGATGTGAATGGATGGGTGGTTGTGATGTGAATAGAGGTGATGAGATTTGAGGTAAGTAGATGTGATAAGATGTGATGTGAATTAGATAGATGTGAATGAATGGATGAGATGTGATGTTATCTGAATCAGGATGTAAATGAATGATATGGGATATGAGTGGATGATATGTGATGAAAATGGATGTAAATGTATAAGTGAAGAATGGATGTGAATGTATATGTGAAAGAATTGATGTGAATGAGTATGTGAAAGAATGGATATAGATATGTATGTGAAAGAATGTGATGTGATGGAAAGAGAGGTGATGTGTCATAAATATATGTGGATGTGAATGTGATGAATATGAATGAATGTGAATGTGATGGATATGAATAAATGTGAATATGATGGATATGAATGAATGAGATGTGATGGATATGAATAAATGTGAATATGATGGATATGAATGAATGAATATGATGGATATGAATGAATGAGATGTGATGTGAGTGAATGTGAGTCGGGATAGATGTGAGTGAATGTGAGTTGGGATAGATGTGAATGAATGATATATGAGGTAAAATGAATGATATATGAGGTAAAATGAATGAGATGTGATGTGAATGAATGATATATGAGGTAAAATGAATGAGATGTGATGTGAGTGAATGTGATGTGGTCTGAATGGATGAGATGTGAATGAATGTGATGTGATGAGATGTGGATATGGTTAGATGCGAGTGGATGAGATCTGACGCGGATAAATGAGAAAAGATGTGATGAAATGGAAAATGATGTGATGAGAATGGGAATATACATGAAATAAATGAGAATTGATGTGGAACAATGTGGAAAGACGAGAGTTCGTTATAGAAACTGTATTTATGACCTGTTTTTTTAAATGGCTATTTTATGTCAAGAATGCTGGGGAAGCATTTTGACCATCGTGTGAATGAGGTTGTGGAGACCTAGTCTGATATAGTTGCAATAGCTGACGGAGAGTCAATTGAGGACGTCTCGCATAGCAAGGTCGGTCAAGGTCTTGACCAGCCTCGGTTCGATTAAAATGGTGAATGAGGTTGTGGAGACCTAGTCTGATATAGTTGCAATAGCTGACGGAGAGTCAATTGAGGACGTCTCGCATAGCAAGGTCGGTCAAGGTCTTGACCAGCCTCGGTTCAATTAAAATGGTGAGCTTCCGGTACAGTGGATGAGGGACCAAGGAAGCGGCCTATAAGTGAAGCGCTAGGTCACCTGCTGTGCTGCGAAGTATCCTAGAGGGTGCTGACCATACGGTGCTCGGGCTCTGGGTCGCTGACGATACCTGCGCATGCATCGAGGAACATATTGGAACAAGGAGTAAGAGTTGTTTTCTGAATTCGGGCATGGATCTGGTTGATTGACCTTGCTGGTTCGCAACCACTACTACATGTTAGCCTAATACCGGCGCTTATACCGACGTCATTGAACGGGGTCTAAAAAAGCCCCGTCTCATCGGTATAAGCGCCGGTATATGCGCCGGAACCACAACGTCGGTATAAGCGTCGGGGAACAATACCGGTGCCTATACCGGTGTCTATACCGACGTCTCACCGGCGCTAATACCGACGGCTATTCCGGCGTCTATACCGGCTACTATACCAGCACTCATACCGGGGTGTATACCTGCCCCTATACCGACGTTTACTGGCATCTATACCGACAGCAGTACCGGCAGATATACCGGCAGATATACCAGTGAATATACCGGTGTATATACCGGGGAATATACCGACGCTGCACCAAAATTTTTTTTTTGGACAGAATAGTGTTGCCTGGCTGCCTGCAATGAACAAGATCAACAACAGTAAACAGACAGCACCATTCTATCTAAAATAGAGCACAAAAACAACCGTGCTTGTTTTTTTATTTTCCAGATCGATAAACAAGAAATTAAATTAAACATTAATACTCAAGAATGTTTTGATCATATACCATTAGTTTGAAGGTCATCTTACATCATGGTAATGCCTCCCAATTGACGGTCTCTCCTTCTTCTTCAAGCATCTCAAATAAGGCCACAAGGCCATGTTTGTGAGCGTACTTCTCCTCTCGCCTACTTGGTGGGCGATTCATGGCCAACTCCTACACAAACGATTAACAATTATAACTTTTAGAAATCAACATTTAGCCCACATACATACATTTACATAAATAAAATTGCTACAAATACTTACGAATTCATGGCGCATGGTTTCGTAACCACCACTCCCAAGATGAGAAGCCCCTACTGTTTGGAGTCTTTCCCTTGCCGCCTCTCTTTGTTGTTGAAACCTCTCTGGTGTCTCTGTGAGCTCCTGAGCAATGGCTGCCCACTCCCTGTCATCTAGCCAAATAGGTTTCTCTTTCCCCTCTCTAAATGCATCCCTCGCCTCTGACCTACGATGCCCCATCAAAATGCGAGCTGTATACTGTATCCACTCATTAGAGACGACATTCATAGGGTCAGATGGCTGAAACTCTTGCTTTATCTTTGTATTTATATAATTTTTCTTCCCCTTATCTTGCTGATCCCATTTAGTCATGACAGAGTCGTGAAACTATATAATGCACAATTGTCGAATGCGTGTCTTCATTGCCTTCCCTGCACTATTCATTATTGGTGCCCCATCCCTAATTGTGTATATCTTGCTGTTGTCATGGTCATGTGCACCCCAGGGAGTGGAAGGTGACCCTATGGGTGTGCTATCAACAGATGAGAGCGAAGGACGACGCTCACGTGGTGGTGGTGTCACAGCATCTGTGGCACTACCACCACAACAACCTCCCCCTGAAGACCTACTACGTGAGCGCCATCTATGTGAAGAGGTGGTAGATCGAGCTGTAAGAGGAGTGGAAGGCTGTGTGGTATGAGGTGTGGGAGTTGCTGTCGTACCCACGGGTGTGGGAACTGGCGTCGGAAAGCCAGATGGTGAGGCAGATGTCCCTGCTCCAGAACCCCAATAACTCTGAGCCATGGCTCTCTGCTCTGGAGTCATGGACGAAAGAAAACCATATAACTGCTGGGGACTCATGCCCTGCGGTGTAGGATTAAATGAGAAATCAGGACTGTAGTCGTAGGGCGGTGAGTCACCCATGGCCTATTGGACAAAAAACCATATGACAAACTTGTGCGAAATGAAAATTACACGGTAAACAATGAAAGAACCATATGACAAACATTAACAATGATAAACAACATTGGTAAAACTATATCAACTTGCACCTACAGTAGTGATTATGATGGTAAACATTAACAATGGTAAACAATGAAAGGACCTTCAATGTCATAAAATCATTACAAATATGTCATAACTATTTGCATAATCATTAAGATACATCATTTTAAAAATCATTATCTATTCTATCATCCTCATTAAGATCAGTAGCCCCAAAGAGATCTATGTCTATGTACATTTCAGCATCCTCATCATTAAAAGTCCCTTGATGAAGGATGTCCTCATCATCTATGTCTTCTTCCTCAACATGTTTTTCAGCTTCCTTGGTTTGCACCTCTTCATTTGGATCTTGCTCTAGTTGCTCCTCTTCATTTGCTTGCTCCTCTTCATTGTTGATATCGGCTTGTTCTTGCTGCTCTCCACCACCCTGTGCATCCACATCACCTTGTTGTAGCTCAAATTCTTCAAAAATTTGCTTACTGCTGCAGGGGGCGACTTGAACCACAAATAGCCAGCGTGGATCTTTTGGATCCGCTTTAAAGACAACCTGCTCACAATGCTCTGGGCGCACAAAAGTATCTTGCTGATCGGTCCATACCTTTGTGGAGTCCACTTGGATGAGGCCACTCTTGTCTCTATGTACAGTTGCATGTGGGCCATTCGTGATTACCTTGAACCACTTCACATCAAAGATAAACAACTCAAAACTTCTGAAGCCAACCTTTAATATATCTTGAATGGCTCCAAAGTAATCAAGCATTCCAGTAATTGTGTTATCATCACTTGCACTTGCACGACTTTCTTGAACAAACTGTGCTGTGACACCACAATCAAAGGTTGCTCTTCTTTGGTCTATTCGTTCTACTCGAAAATGACGTCCATGTGACCAAAACGCCCCATATTTGTGATACTACAAATAGCACATAAAGATTGTTGATGGAGAAACAAACACTGAGACATGTAGAGAAAAAAAAGAGAGACATGTAGAACTTAAATACTTACATGCCAATCGCATTCTTTTGTAAGCTCCTCCTCCTCTGTTATAGTTAAACCAGCACGTTTGGCTTCTAAAATTGTACCTTCTAGCCATCTACCTATGGGAAAGTCCGGAAGAGCTTGCATATCTTCTGGATATGGGAGATTTCTTGTAGTGCGATTCCTTCTGAAACTTAAACGATCTTGTACTCGCTGTCGCTTGAGAGCTTCATATGTCTCAATCCACTTCTCCATTACATGAGAGTTCAAGATGCAAAATTTGTTGATTTTTTCCCTCAAATTGTTATCCATCTTTCTCTTAATGCCTTGGCCTTGAGGTTCCTCACCAATGACTCGCCTGTTAGACTCTTGAGACCATAGTCGAGGTATCTCTGGATCTGAGGAACTTAAATATTCAGTGATGTAAACAAGGGACTCTTGTATCAGCCACCCTTCTGACATACTACCCTCTGGGCGAGCCATTTGGCGAACAAATCCCTTTAATGTCTTCAAAAACCTCTCCAAAAAGAACATCCATCTTGAATGGACTGTTCCAGCAACTGCAACCTCATCTACAACATGAACTAGCAGATGCATCTGGATTGTTAATAAACTTGTAGGGAAAAACTTCTCTACCATGCAGACTACCTCTATGGAGTTTAAACGCGTTGTCTCCAAAGTGTCTCTCTTTATCTCTTTTGAAGAAATCCAGTGCACCAATGTGCCAATCTTATAGATAGTAGCTCTAATGTCTTCAGTGAGGCAATCTTTTATTGCTATGGGTAGCACAAATTGTAGAAACTTGTGCCAATCATGACTCTTGAGGCCACTAAGATCATCATCCTTTGTAAATGCACTTTTCAAGCAATGCATACAACCTGTAGGAGTCCGAAACTCTGAAATTGTCCTCTTGACTTGTTGTTCCTCCATCTTACTAAAAACCCATGGGGCTCTTGGAAGTAGCACCTTTCCATTGGGTCTAGTGCGAGCCCACAACTCTTGCATGCAACCAATCTCTTCCAAGTCATCCCTTTGGCCTTTAGTCTCCTTTTTTCCTGTCATGGTCTTCCACAGAATGTCAGCTACATTCTTAAAAATATGCATCGGGTCAAGCAAATGGTTTATAAGGAGATCACCCCAATAGGGGAGTTGGTGAAAGATAGAGAGCCTCTTCATCCTAGGACATGCCAAGTTGCCACATTCCTCCCATTTGATCTTCCAATCGCTTGCCCCAATAGGGGAGTTGGTGAAAGATAGAGAGCCTCTTCATCCTAGGACATGCCAAGCAAATGGTTTATAAGGAGATCACCCCAATAGGGGAGTTGGTGAAAGATAGAGAGCCTCTTCATCCTAGGACATGCCAAGTTGCCACATTCCTCCCATTTGATCTTCTAATCGCTTGCCTTCAATGCACTTGGAGGAGGTCTTCCTAGATTACCATCCCGCAATTCATGATTTTCTGGAAGATACCTAACATGTCCTTGGTAGACATTCTTTTGTAATGCTTTTGAGTATCTTGAATCAAGTCGAGGACCACATACAGGACATGCATTGTAACCCGATATAGACAAACCTGAGCATTCTCCATAGCTAGGCCAATCATGCATTGTCCACATGAGAATACCTTGCACAGTTGTAAGTCTTTGGCCACTCTGCTGCTTTGACATGTCCTTCACTTCAATTCCGTTCCACAAGGTGCGTAACTCATCAATAAGTGGTGCCAAATATACATCCATGTTCTTCACCTTGTACTTTCCTGGAACTATTAATGAGAGCAACAAATGACCTTTCTTTATTGCTAACCATGGCGGAAGATTATAATTCACAAGGCAAACAGGCCATGTGCTCCATGAAGAGCTCCTTAAACCAAAAGGGTTTACACCATCCATTGCTAGGCCAAGACGAAGTTTTTGAGGTTCTTCCTCAAAAGCCGGCCATTTCTCTTCAATGTGTCTCCATGCGGGTGAATCAGCAGGCACACGCATCACTTCATCTATGGATCGAGTTGTGGCATGCCATGTCATCAAGCTTGCTATAGATTTGCACCTGAACATGCTTTTTATTCTTGGGATGATTGGAAAGTGCCTAAGAACCTTTACCGGGATAGCTTCCCCCTGAACATCTTCTCTATATCTGTTAGAGCCACAATGGGGACATTCTTGCAAATGCTCATATTCATGTAACACTAATTCCAATCCAATCACTTCTCAACCCCCTTTATCCTTTACTGAACAAACTCTTTCTATGCCGCTGAGAATAGTTGACAGTTTAGGAAGGGGGTTTGCACATGACTTGAA